>NC_062232.1:104020138-105508307 GCF_902686445.1 Sciurus carolinensis
AGATGTATACAATACATTTATATCACTTATTTATGTGGTGCTAAGGATCAAACCCAGTGCCCCATGCATGTGAGGCAAACAGTTACCACTGAGGCACAACCCCACCCCTTGTTTGTATTTGCACGTGTGTGTGTGTGTGTGTGTGTGTGTGTGTGTGTTTGTATGTAGGAAGGAAATTGTATGTAAGGATATGGGTCCTCCTTATAAATCCTTTTTTGAATTTCAGTTGAATAGAAAATTGGATATTTTAAACTTTAGTTGAGTGAGTGAAAGTAAACATTAAACAAAATAATGTTATAAACTATTACCAGATTATATGAGATGAAGAACAGGGTGAAGGACCCATTTAAAGGTGAAATGATAAAAAAAAATTCAAACTTGGTACTCAATGGTTCGTACTGGAAATATACTTCTACAAAATTATTACTTAAATAGAATTCATGTGCTAAGTGAACTTTCAGTTACCTCCTGTAAGTAAGAATTAGGAAATGGTTTATATTCTTCTGATACTTGAACTTCTTCTGTTCACATGATATAATCATTCAGAGAAAGTAGTAGCAGTGAAAATTGCCATGGCATTTTATGCTGAGTGCTATGATTGAGAGAATTGTGTTTACTCATAAATGTGTGTAAAATAGAACCCATCTAAAAGTAAGGCCGAGGGGATAAATTTTTGATTTAATTAAAACTCTTTCTTGAGATTTTGTCATTGGTTTTTGAGATTAGGTCTAATAATCAGTACTTATGATTTTAGGAAGATTATTTGCTCAAGTCTATTTTCTTACTCTCAGTTGAGAGTTTTCCTTTAAGCGTGTGGTTTCAAAGCCCTGATGAGAATATATGTGGTGTATTGGCTCTACTGCCCCTCAGTATTCATCCAAAAGAATTAGTCAGCATATAATAGCAGTATATGTAGACCCATGTTTACAGCAGCACAATTTACAATAGCCAAGTTGTGGAACCAGCTCAGGTGTCTGTCAAAAGATGAAAGGATAAAGAAAATGTGGTATATATACACAATGGAGTATTACTTAGCCATAAAGAAGAATTAAATTAGGGTGTTTTCCAGTCGATGGATGGAACTGAAACTATCATGATAAGGGAAATAGTCCAGACTCAGAGAGTCAAGGGTCACACATTTTCTTTTATACCAGGAAGCATTTCATTGCTTCTTGGTTACTCAGTTGGCTTTCTTATATTGAACATTGCATATGCCGTTTGACCCAGAGGATAAGAACTATTTGAAGTTGATGATTATGGTGTGCATGTCTGTGATTGCAGGTATTCAGGGAGCTAAGACAGGACTAGAATAATGATTAATAATGACCTATTCAACTCTCAAAAGTATCCTGGTTTGGAGGACAAATTTTATGATCATGTTACTTTAAACATAAATATTTGTCCATTTATCTGAGCATTTCCTTAACATAGATTCTTGGCAATAAGAATTTCTGGGTCAAAGAGCAGAAACTTAATTAAAGGTTCTTGATACACATTGACAAGGTTGTTCTTTTCAGAAAATATGCCATTTTATATTCTAATCAGCATTACACAAGATAGGCATCTCATAAAACTCTTGCTAGCACTGAATGTTACCTTTTTCTTTCAGTTTTTCTTTTTTGTAATTTGCCAGTTTGATAAGAGAAAAAGACTATATTTATCTGTTTAGTAGCTCCTCAGTTGTTGGTGAGCCTGAACATTGTTTTCATATGCTTAGTGACTATTTATAAATCTTGTTTTGCTTGTTTATGTCGTTTACTTCTTGAGTCCTTTGTATGTGAATCCTATTTGTGTTTAATATATTTGTTGAAAACAGTTTTCTCTTGTTTTCATTTTCTTGTTTGTGATTTTATAAAATTAAAGGCTGTGGCCAGGTGTGGCGATACACACCTATAATCCCATAGACTAGGGAGGTTGAGGCAAGAGGATCCAAAGTTGGAGGCCAGCCTCAGTAACTTAGTGAGTCCCTGTCTCAATATCAAAATCAAAAGGACTAGGGATGTAGATCAGTGGTAGAGTGCCACTGGGTTCAATTCCTAGTACCTAAATAAATAAATAATATATAAAATAAATTATAGATTTTATAAATTTAGTTATCTAAGAATATTTTTTCCATTGCTTTTACACTAGAAAATCTACCATCATCCTGAAATCAGACTGATAGTCCACTGATATTTATAGACCACCTTAAATTTTCTTCTAGCCCTTTAAATTTGTTTGTTGCTTGAGATTGGGTTTGCTATGGTACCAATATAGCGACATAACTGGTGTCCCACTCCTCAGCTCAAGTGATAGTCCCACTTATGCCTCCTTGAGTAGATGTGACATCAGGCTTGAGCTACTGCCCTTGGTTAGTTGTTTATTTTTAATATCTTTTCATTCTTGAGTATACTTGGAATTCATTTTGGTATAAACTTGGAATAAATGTCACTTTATTTGTTTTCCAATAGTTAACAATTTTTACTGTAGCAACTTGATTTAAATTGCCTTACACCACAATTTCAGGGACAAATTGACATCTTTATGATTATTTGCCTTGTGCTTATTATGCAAGCATATTGTCTCTCCATTTATTCCTGTATTTTTTCTTTTTTCTCTTTTACTTCATTCATGTTGCTCTCTTCAAGCAGGTGCTGCTTAGTTCTTACACTGTTCCTAGTTATTTCATAAAATATAATGGTAAGATGAATGGAGTTCTCCTGCCTCATTGTATTTTCTCACAGGTTGTTGCTGTTATATAGGAAAGCTATTGATTTTTTATATTTATTTTGCATTCAGTCACTTATTAGTTCTCTTATATTTTCAGTTGATTGATTCTACTGGAGTTCCTACAGAGATAAACACAAAATCTGTAAGAATTATGATTATGTATCCTTTCTAAATAGTTATACTTTGAATTAATTTTTCACATTTTATTAATAACACTTTTAGAAAAATGTACATGATGTTGGTTCTAGGAAGTATTCTTCTTTTGTTCCTGACTTTAAAGAAAATGTACTTTTAGTGTTTTACTCTTAAGTAAGATATTGACATTTGGATTAAGAAATATATATATTTTTTCTTTTTTTTGCAGTCCTGGGGATCAAACTCAGGGCCTTGTGCTTGTGAGGCAAGCACTCTATCAGCTGAGCTATCTCCCCAGCCCTAAGAAATATATTTCTACCTTAATAAAGATTCATTTTTGTACCTCAAGTTTATTAAGAGAGTTTTTATTCTGTTTTTGAAAATTGAGTCTAATCAACTGAATTTTTGCCATTTGTGTTTATGAATACAATATTTCCTTTTTGCTCTAATGTGATGAATAATATGAATAGGTTTCATTATACTGAATTATGTTTATAGTACTAAAATAAATTACATTTAGTAATGACATATCATTCTCTTTATATCCTGTTGAATTCACTTTGCTTGTACTTTATATGGGATTTTATTGCT
Organism: Sciurus carolinensis; assembly: GCF_902686445.1. Lineage (NCBI taxonomy): Eukaryota > Metazoa > Chordata > Mammalia > Rodentia > Sciuridae > Sciurus > Sciurus carolinensis. The sequence continues at coordinate 104,023,574 of NC_062232.1, forward strand.
TCTACACTCATAACTAAAATTGGTTTTGTGTGTGTATGTACCGTCTTTGTCACCTTAGAATAAGGATTATGGCAGCTTTGAAAAATAAATTGGAGGGTTTCTATTTTTATCCTTGCATTTAAATTTATAACTGTAATTTTGATTTCTTATTCTTTTTCTTGTATTTATTATCCTTTCGTTTTGTGTTTCTTTATCCCACATCTGCCATTTCACTCAACTATGAGCTCTAAGATGGTAGGGACACTATTTTTACTTTCCCTTCTATCCTTGGCTCCTGAGCAGAGATTTTAGAAGATTAACATGGAAATGATCTAGTCCATAACCAAGAAAACTTTGGTAATTGTCTTTAGATATTAGAATCAGTTATTTCTTTATGTTCTATCATTGTTTTCCCATGTGCTTGTCATTAATTACCCTTTTACTGTGCCTCTGTAATATTAACCTCCATTCTCTGTAGTCACTAAAACCATTCAATTCTACATTTGCCAGTGATCTTTTCCTTGCCTGGGTGACCTTTTCTCAAGTCTCATGCTTCTTGTTCTCTCCAGTAATTGATACTGGAGATATATTCAAATTTTCTCTTCTTGGTTTCAAGTACTGTGTATTATCCTTTTTTGCTCTACCATCATTTTTAACCTCTCCTGTCTCATGATCCTTTAATTCCCATTTTTTCTAAAACCCTTTAAATTTGAACTTTCCTTCCACCAGGTCCTGTCTTTAACTTTTGCTCTTTATGTGTCCTTAGTAATATGAATCCACTTCTGTGTCTTCAACTATGTAAATGTCATCCATGAAAGTTACTAATATGGTGGCTATCACATGGTACATGATCAAGAAATGTTACTTCAGCTGAACGTGGGGGCACATGCCTATGATCCCATCAACTCAGGAAGGTGGGCAGGAGGAGGATCTCAAGTTTGAGGCCAGCCTCAGCAATTTAGCAAGGTCCTAAGAAATTTAATAAGACCCCGTCTCAAATTAAAAAAAAAAAAAAGAGGCTAGGGTTGTAGCTTAGTGGTAATCCCCCATGTACTCCCCACCCCCAGGTTCAATCCCAGGTAAAAAGAAAAGTTTACTTCAATTTAAGCTTCAAATCCATGTCTAGATTTGATTTACTATTTGTACCATGATGGGAACTGTGGAGAATGAATACATGATTTGTTTCATAGGGTGGGTGTACCAGGAAATTATTGCCATTTAAATATGTTGGTCCAATATGCTGAATTTCATGATTTTTTTTTTGAGAAGCTGGACTTTTTTTTTTTAAAGTCAATGCCAATTCTCAAATGTTGATAACTAATGCAGCTTTAAAAAACTGAGTCCAAATGAAACACATCTGTGGTCGGCTTTTGACCTGTGGGCTATCAGTTTGTAATCTCTGGGCCAGAGAGTCTTCAGTCTCATAGTTACAATGCTATTTCTCTTCTAGGTATTTTAAATAATCAGCCATATGGGAGAGGAATGGGGATAGGAAGGATAACGGGATGAATTGGACATTATTACCCTATGTGCATATATGATTACACGACCAGTGTGATTGTACATCGTGTACAACCAGAAGAATGAGAAGTTAAAGTCTATTTGTATGTGATGTGTCAAAATGAATTCTACTCTCATGTATAACTAATTAGAACAAATTAAAAAATGCATATAGTTCAAATGTACAAGTCAATGAAGTTTTTGTTTTAACAAATGCATATACCTGTATAATCACTAACCCTCTTTTTTCCTTTCTGGTAAATCCTTTCCTCCCTGCAGCTTGAGTTCTGATTTATGCTACTATGGTTTAATTTTGCCTATTTTAGAAGTTAATAAAAATGGAATGAAATAGTATGTGCTCTTCTATGTCTGTCTCCTTTCATTCAGCCTGTTTTTGAGATTCCTTCATGTTTTTCATTTTAGTAGTATATTCATTTTATTGATGTGTAGTATTGCAGCAATTTGTCTATCTAGTTTCCTGTTGATGGATGTTATGGCATTACTTCCTATAGGCACTTTAAATAAAAGTGAAATTAAAAACATAACTATAAATGTACAGTCAAAAAACCTAGAATCACTCAGCAAATCTAACTTTTGATTAGAGTTAGCTTTTGTTTCAAAGTAAGTGACCTTTCTGTTCCACTCTGTCATTTTCTTTAACTTGAGTTTCTTTAACATCCTTATATTTATCCCTCATCATCTGTTAGTATCTTAATCAAACTATCAGAGTTTACCACAAACTGAGCAGCTGTGATCCTAGCAATCTTTTATTTCCCATTTGATTACTAGTTCCCGATGGCAGTGTTCACTCTCTGGTTATATCCTTTATAGGTCTGTATGATGCAAATCATATATCGTAATTAATTGTGTTATGGAACCTTAGTGGCAGGAGATATACCTGTTTTCCATTCCTAGATAGTCAGACTAGAAGTACTGTTTAAAGTATAAACAGTACAGTGAGTGATTTTTTTTATTGCCCTGATGTTAGCTAGCCTTGAACAATTAGCCAGGATATCTTTGGGAATGTAAACCTTGAGATGAAATTAAAATATATCAAATATCAGGATATTCAATGTATGCATTGGTGAATTCAACATTCACTCAACAACCATTTAATTTGTTTTATTTGTTCTGATTTTTCAAATATTAATACACACTACAGATAGAGTTGAATCATCTTCTATACCATTCTACAATCCTAGTTTTTTCTCTTTCTCCCCAGTGATAACCACTATCCTGAATTTGGTATTTAACATTCCTGTGTATATGAGTAGACTTTTAGTGTATACATGCCCATAAGTAGTAATATTTAGCATTGTTTTTCCTTTTTAAAACTTTAGGTAAGTGGCATCTTCTTTTATTTTGTAACTTGCTTTTTTGCTCAATCTCATGTTTGTGAAAGTCTTCATGTTAATACAGCTCTATTTCATTCATCTTAATTTTCTGTAGTATTTGAATGCAACACAATTATTTATTCTTTTGTTGGTTGTCATTTAGTGACTCCCAGATTTTGTTATTAGAAGCAATCAGGAATGAGCATTCTTATACTAGTCTCCTAATGTACATACAGAAGAGATTCTCTACTGTTTTTAGTAGGTTGTAGGATATGTGCACCCTCCCCATCAAATGTTTTAGTACCTTATTTATAATTATTTAACTTCGGTTTAACTGAGAATTTATAAGTGATACTTAGGGTTTAGACTAAATCAATATAACATATTCAAAACACACTGGGCCAAACAAAATAGAAGTATATTTCTCTTGTGTAGCAGTCTAAAGTTCAGTTCAGGTAGGTGACTCTGCTCCATAAACTCAGGTTCTGTTTTACATTTCTTTGGGCAGTGTTTTCTTTTTCTTTTTTTTCTTTTTTTTTTTTTTTTGAGGCAAGGTCTCACTATGTTGCCCAGGCTGCTCTTGAACTCATGGGCTCAAGTGATTCTCTGGCCAGTCTCCCAAATAGCTGGGACTGCAGGCATGTGCTACTGGGACAACAGGTGTGTGCCACTGTGCCTGGCTATTCACTTGGTGTTTTTATGGACTAAGAATGGACTGTATATTTTTAAATGGTTGAAAAAAATACTATTTCATGATACATGAAATATAAATTTTAGTGTCCATAAAGAAAGTTTAATTGGAACATTTCCACACCGGATTATTTCCATGTTATATAAGGTTATTTTTTTCTTTTTTGCAGTACTGTGGATTGAACCCAGGGGTGCTCTACCACTGAGCTACTTCCCAAGCCCTTTTTATTTTTAATTTTGAGATAGAACCTCACTAAGTTCCTCAGGCTGGCTTTGAATTTGTGATCCTCCTGTCTCAGACTCCCAAGGAGCTGGGATTATAGGTGGTGCCACTCTGCTTGGCTCTAAAGTCGCTTTTGAGCTATAGAGGCAGCATGAGTTGATGGAACAGAGGTAATATTGCCCACAAAACTTAAACTATTTTATCTGTTTTTTAATAGAAAAAGTTCAGTTACCCTTACATTAAGATACTATTCATGTCTCATGGTTTAAGATAGATAATCACCACCTCTTCTTTTTTTCATTTCTTAATGTTTATTTTGCCACAAGATATTGTTTGGATGCTTTAAGTATTTAAAAACAGTTTTATTGGTCACCACCTCTTCTAGCCAGTAACAGGAAGGGGAGGAATAAGGAGTAGATGATAGTCAATTTCCTCTCCTAAGAATATAATTCACTCATATCTCATTGGCCATATATCATTGTTGCTCTAATTTCTCTAACCTTATTTCCATCTTTATTTTTATTATACACACACATTTTTATTACTGCTATCCAGTTTTTGGTTTCTTTTTTGTTTTTTTTTTTAGGTATACATGATGGTAGAGTATACTTCAATATACAGTAGTTTGTACTTAGTAAGAGCTCTCACTCTTTTTTCTTGTTGTTCATTGAATTCTCCCTTTTAAATAGACCCTGTTTTCTTTTATGGATGTAATCTCTTTTCTTTATAGAAATATTAATTATATATGCTGGGGCTATAGCTCAGTGGTAGAGTACTTGCCTAGAATGCATGAGGCCTTGCGTTTGATCTCCAGTGCTGAAAAAAAAGATACTAATGATATTGAAAAGATCTGTCTAGAATACCCTTTCCTCCAAGTTATTTTTTAAAACAATTATTTTAAATAAAACAGATGCAGAGAATAAATAAAACAAACAGCTCAATAAACTATGTGAAAAGAACTTTCTTGTAATTGTTACCCAGATCAAGAAACCTAGAAGAGGCCGGGCACAGTGGTACATGCCTGTACCCTCAGTGGTTTGGGAGGCTGAGGCAGGAGGATAGAGAATTCAAAGCCAGCTTCAGCAAAAGTGAGGCACTAAGCAACTCAGTGAGGTTCTGTCTGTAAATAAAATACAAAAAAGGGCTGGGGATGTGACTCAGTGGTTGTGTGCCCCTGAGTTCAATCCCTGGTATCCGCCCCCCAAAAAAAGAAACCCAGAAGAAGCCAGTCACCCCAGAAATCCTTTTGTATTTCCCACATTCCCATTCTAAGTTGCCATCTGACTTTCAGTGTAATCATTTTCTCGTGTTTTAAAGAGTTTAATTTATTAAGGCATTCATATTTTTATATATGTTTTCAAGTATATTTTAATCTGTGGTTTACCCTTTGTCCAATTCTTTCCTTGAAATTTTAACTCTTGATGAACTTGTAAGATTTGTAGTTTCCTATAGTCTGGGGTTTGCTAATTTCACATGGTGGAGTACAACATGTTTCTCTGTTCTCTGTGTTTCTGGTAAATTGGCAGTTAGATTCAGAAACTGGCTCAAACTTCAGTTTGATTCCTTTGGCAAAATTATAGGTGATGTTTGACAAGATTGTGGGAGGCATATATTGTCTGTTCATCTCTCTTTGAGATGTTAGCAGGTACTGATTGCTTAATGCCTATATTTATTTAGTAATAGAGGTTGCAAAACTGTGGTGTTTTAATTGTTTCTTTTTTATATTCATTATTTTCTATAGTTCATAAAGAGCAATTTGCCTCATTTACTATTGGGTTACCCAGTGCTACAGTTCATATGATTTAAACATATTACATGAGATTCAATGCTTCATAATTTTCATCAGTTTGGCTAAGCTAGAGTTGTTTTCTAAAACCCCTTCCCCTGATGGTATCAGGTTAGGGTTCGCCAAAAGAGACATTTGTGCAAGATTTGGAAGGCAGAATTACAGCAGCTATTTCATGCCCTGAGGGTTGCTGTAATGTTCAGTGACAGCTAGATAGATGCAGAGGTGGGTTCTAGCTTATCCTTGCTTTCTGCCACTCAGAGGCCAGCTCTTCTTCTAAACTGCTAGCCTTGCTGACTAAGAGTGAGCAATCTTGGGCAACTGCTATGGGTTCCCAAATAAAATGTAGGATATCCAATTATACCTGAGTTTCAGCTTTTATAAAGTGTTAAGTATGGCCCATGCCCCATGCTATATATACACATACATATGTGTATACATTTTACATGTATTTTTCACATGTATTTTACATGTCCTATTTATATATATACATATAGATAAATCTATGTGTATATATTGCATATATGAATGTATATATTATGTTCTATTAAATCATATGTACATGTATATGTATACATTCATATCCTCTGGTAACTCTATACCAGACCACTATCAGATACAGACTAAGCAGTCTTCTGTAGACGTCTCCATCATCAATCCTTTCTATTTCCACTCTGGCAGCTGGACATGTCTGGCTCTTTAGTGACATACCTCTGATCTTCCAATTCTCTGTGATCCTTACTTTCAACTTCTTTTATAAGTATGCAGTTTTATTCCTATAACAAATTTCTTATTCTGTAATACTCATAATGATTCATTTTTTCATGATCAAATACTATTATAATTCTGCAAATACAACCATGATTTTCATACTCTGTCCATAGGCTAACTCCAAAATTTGAGAGCCAGGTAAAATAGCATATATATGTTTGCATAATGATTATCCATTGCTCAGACATGTAATGTTGGGCCAATAAATGTCAAGTTAGTCAGTGTGCTAAAATTAATTTACATCTTCTATGAATCCTAGTATCAAAGTGAAATGAATTTACGGTGTGTGAATGTTTTATATTTTCTTATAATTTGTCAATTGAATAAAACCTATCTTCTTTTAGTTTGCTGATGTTTGGATCATGATTTTCCTGTACTTTAAAAAATGTCTTTTAGAATTTTAAATTACTTTTATTTATTTCCCTCCCTCCTTCCCTTTCTCCCATCATTCCTCCCTTCCTTCTTCTATCATTCTAATTTTGGCCAGAGAGTCAGATGAAATCTCAGAAAAAAACACAAAATTCAATTTGTTGTAAATTAGGCTTATAACATTTTAGACTTTTATCAGGAAATAAATATTGAGATGATAGAATCAGATAATCATGTGATGAAATATCCAGGATGTGGGGGTACAGACTTAGATTAGAAAGAAAAAATAGGTAATGTGTAAACCTAATTTTGCATATTTGGGCTGTAAGAGTATTCCATTTGGAAAGTTTGAACCACAAGGGTTTCTTCTGGCATAATTGTTACTGCCTAGGGATCTTGGGTTTGTTGTCTCCATTCAGCAACAAATTGAAAAATAGAACCCAGAGATAGCAAGCAAGCAGCAGGTTTATTGCAAAAGTAACAGTAACAGACTTCTCTAAAGAGAAAGGGACCTGAAGCCAGGGGTTTGGTGGGGGAAGTTTTGGCTTGTTCTTTTTATGGTCCCTGGAACTTTCTTCTTTCCTTATCTCCATCCTGTCCTTGTTCTTCTTGCTATTTTTCATTGCCCACTATCCTGCCCACCCTGTTTCCATGCATGTATTTTCACCTTCCTTTTGGATCCCCACTTAGGAGCATGAGTAGGGAAGTATCTGTCTAATTGGGTCCCCTGCTTGTGTCCATGAGCCCTTCTGTCAACTGGGAAGTTGACCTTATTGGAAGACCCTCTCCATGCTCCTTTGGTTTCACCCCCAACTTCTTCATTCCCCATCTTGCCCTGGCTGCCTCCACCCCTCTATGTCTCCCTCATGATGGCATTAGAAAAAAAAGTGTTCAACTTATCCATTGATGTTGTGGAAAGTATCAAAATCTTAGGTCCTGGCCTCAAACTTTGGTCAATAGAAAACTTAAATCCTTTGTGACGGGGACCCTGACTTTAGGAAAACATTTCTTACTTACATATGGTTGTCTTTTTAACTTTGGGAAAGCTTTTGATTAAGTACAGAAATCATGAAATAGATGAAAACTGGACAGACCTGGTGGTGCATGCTTGTAAACATGGCGATTTGGGAGGCAGAAGGTTCACAAGTTCAAGGTGAGAGTGTGTCTCAAAAAGGACTGGAAATATAGCTCAGTGGTACAGTGTCCTGGTACCAACTAAATAAATAAATAAAACCAGTACTTCCATGTTCAGTTCAGGAATGGGAGTTTTTAAATCATTGGGAAAATTTGTACATATGGTATTTTAAACATTTGCAATGTTTAATGGATTTGGACACATAAAAGTATCAGATTAACTTTATGATTTTCATTGAGTAATTGATTTTAGATTTGTGGTTTTAGCCTGAAAGAAATAATAGAATTCTAAGTTTCTAAATAATAGTAGGATATTCACATAGAGAAGATTCACCTATATTTATACATTTCATTTATTATTTACTAGAATTGTTTAATTCTTCAGTGCTTGCTAAGGGTATTTAAATTTATGATTACACAAATGGTATGCCTTTACGCCATGTACAGACAGAGAAACAACATGTATCCCATTTGTTTACAATAAAAAAAAATTACTATTATGTAAACAGAAAAAAAATAAAGTATTTAAAAAGAAAATTAAATATACTTACAAATGCACTTGAAAACATTTAAGGAAACTTAGTTATGAATTAGACCAATTAATAAATAAAATAACATTAATAGATTGAAATTAAAAGTTCAAGAAAAACCTCTGTACAAATATACTAATTTAAATAAAGTGAAAGAAATTCATGAAATCAAGTCTTTCTTGTGTACATGGGTAAAAGTCACTCTTAATCACATTGAGAAACTTGCACTATGACTTTCTTTTAGTTCTATTTAACTTTGCAATGTCTTGAGATTTTTCTGAAAATTTTCATTATACCATTTATCCCATTGAGGCCACATTCTTCTTGTAGAGCCTGTTTTTCTGTACTTACCTGGATTGGTTGTCCTTCAGGCCTATTGCACAACTATAGTACTAGACCTTCATTCTCCTTAGGTTATGACCAAGACTGCTGGTTGCTATTCAATTTTTATTCTCTCCTTGTCTGTTATTAATTTTTACGTTCATTTTTATCAATGTTCAGAGAAGACACTTTGGATGATTTCAATCTTTTCAAATTTATTGAGATTTGTTTTGTAGTCTACTATGTGGTTTATCCCAAAGAATATTCCACATGGACTTGAGAAGCATATGTATTCTGCTATTTTTGTATGAAATGTTCTGTAGAGGTCTGTTAGTTCTAGGTGGCTTATATTATTGATCTCTATTTTCTTAATGTTTTGTCTAATGTTTTGAAGGGGAGATTTAACTTTTCAACTATTACTGTTGAATTTTCCATTTTGTCAATTTTTGTTTCATACATTTTTGGCCTCTGATGTTAGGTGTATATATAATTGTTTTATCTTCTTGATGGATTGATTTATCAGTAAAGTACTTCTTAGTTTCATAATAATTTTTGACTTAAAGACCACTTTGGTGTTTGTATAGCTACCCTGGCTCTCTTTTGGATACACTTGCAATGGAACATCTTTTTGCATGGAACATCTTTTACCATCCTTACACTCTTATAGAAAGCACAGAGTTGGGCCACATGTTTATATCCATTCTCCCAATCTCTTTTAATTACACAGTTAATACCTTTATAGTTAATATAATTACTGATAAGGAAGGACTTCTGTCATTTTGGTATTTTCTATATGTCTCACATCTACTTTGCTCTTTAATTTCTTTATTCATGTTTAATTTTTTAGTGTACTATTTTAGTCCTTTCTAACTTTTCTCCTTTGTATATTTTCTAGTTACCCTGAGTATTAACAACTGACAAATTTATAACAAACAAGTTTGAGTTAATACTAAATTGGCTTCAATAGTGTACAAAAATTTTATGTAAAACTCTGATCCTATATAGGTGTATCCTTCTCCCATTTTGCTGTATTTTACATCATATTTTACATCTTTATTGTGTATAGATTAGCATACATTTATAATTATTGTTTTATTTATTACTATTTGAAGTCATAGAAAAAAGGAGTTACGAACCAAATATATAACAATATCAGATTTTTCCCAGCTTTGTTGAAGTATAATTCACATAAAAACTGTGTATGTTTAAGGTATACAACATAATTTTTGACATAATATTTTATATTTACCTATATAGTGACATTTACTGGTATACTTTATTTTTTAATGGATTTCAAATTACTGTCTAGTGTTCTTTCTTTTTCTCTAATTAAAAATGTAAGATATCAATGACAGTAGAATGTATTCTGACATGTTATATATACATGGAATATAATTTGTTATAATTAGGATCCCATTCTTGTGATTGTACATGATGTGGAGATTCACTGGTGGTGTATTAATATATGAACATTGGAAAGTTGTCTGATTCATTCCATTGTCTTTCCTATTCCCCTCTCCCTCATTTTCCTTTGTCTAATCCAATGAATTTCCATTCTTCCCTCCCCCTCCCTTATTGTGTGTTAGCATCCACATATCAGGTTGAACATTCAGCCTTTGGTTTTTTGGGATTGGTTTATTTCACTTAGAATGATAGCCTCCAGTTCCATCCACTTACCTGCAAATGCCATAATTTCATTCTTGTTTAAGGCTGAGTAATATTCCATTGTGTATATATACCACAATTTCTTTATCCATTCATCTGTTGAAGGACACCTAGGTTGGTTCCGTAGTTGAGATATTGTGAATTGAGCTGCTATAAACATTGATGTGACTGTGTCACTGTAGTATATTGATTTTAAGTCCTTTGGGTATAAATCGAGGAGTGGGATAACTGGGTCAAATGGCAGCTCCATTCAAAGTTTTCTGAGGAATCTTCATACAGCTTTCCATAGTGATTACACCCAATTTGCAGTTCCACCAGCAATGTATGAGTGAAAATTTTCCCCCACATCCTCAGCAACATTTATTGTTACTTGTATTCTTGATAATTGCCATTCTGACTGGAGTGAGTTGAAATATCAGTGTAGTTTTAATTTTCATTTCTCTAATTGCTAGGGAGGTTGAACATTTTTTCATATATTTGTTGACCAATTATATTTCTTCTTCTGTGAAGTGCCTGTTCAGTTCTTTGCCCATTTATTGATTGGGATATTAGGTTTTTTTTAGTGTTTTTTGAGTTCTTTATATATCCTGGAGATTAACGCTCTATCTGAGGTACAGGTGGCAATGGATTTCTCCTGTTCTGTAGGCACTCTCTTCACGTTCTTAATTGTTTCCTTTGCTGTTAAGAAGCTTTTTAGTTTGATACCATTGTGTTTATTTATGCTTGATTTTACTTCTTGAGCTTTAGGAGTCTTGTTGAGGAAGTCGGTTCCTAAGCCAACATGATGCAGAGTTGGGTCTAATTTTTCTTCTAGAAGGCACAGGTTCTCTGGTCTGATGCCTCAGTCATTGATCAAATTTGAGTTTTGTGGAGGGTGAGAGATAGGGGTTCAAATTCATTCTACTACATACGGATTTATAGTTTTCTCAGCAACATTTATTGAAGAGGCTCTCTTTATGGCACCTTTGTCTAGTATGAGGTAACTGTATTTATGTGGGTTTGTCTCTGTGTCTTCTATTCTGTTCCATTGGTCTTCATGTCTGTTTTGGTGCCAAATTCATGCTGTTTTTGTTTCTATTGCTTTGCACTATAGTTTAAGGTCTGGTATTGTGATGCTTCTTGCTTCACTCTTCTTGCTAAGGATTTCTTTTCTATTCTAGGCCTCTTATTTTTCCAAATGAATTTCATGACTGCTTTTTCTATTTCTATGAACAATGTCATTGGAATTTTAATAGGAATTGCATTGAATCTGTATAGAGCTTTTGGTAGTATTGCCATTTTGGCAATATTAATTCTACCTATCCAAGAACATGGGAGATCTTTCCATCTTCTAAGGTCTTCTTCAATTTCTTTCTTTAGCATTCTGTAGTTTTCATTGTACAGATCTTTTACTTCTTTTGTTAGATTGATTCCAAAATATTTCATATATTTTTTAAGGTTATTGTGAATGGGATAGTTTTCCTGATTTCTCTAGCTGATTCACCATTGGTGTATAGGAATGTAATTGATTTGTGTGTATTAATTTTATGTCCTGCTAGTTTGTTGAATTTATTTATGAATTTTGTAAGCTTTCTGGTGAAGTTTTTTTGGGTTTTTTTTGTTTTATTTTTTTTTTTTTTTTGGTCTTCTAAATATTGAATCATGTCATCAGCAAATAGGGATATTTTGAATTCTTCGTTTCCTATTCATATCCTTTTAATTTCTTTCTTTTGTCTAATTGCTTTGGCTAGGGTTTCAAGGACTATGTTAAATAGAAGTGGTGAAAGAGGGCATCCTTGTGTTGTTCCAGTTTTTAGAGGAAATGCTTTCAATTTTTCTTTATTTAGAATGATGTTGACCTTGGGTTTAACATATATAACTTTTACAATGTTGAGGAATGTTCCTACTATCACTAGTTTTTCTAGTGTTTTGAGCATGAATGGATGGTGATTTTTGTCAAATGGAGATAATCGTGTGATTCTTCTCTTTAAGTTTATTATTGTGATGAATTACATTTATCGATTTCCATATGTTGGACCAACATTGCATCCCTGGGATGAGCCCCACTTGATTGTGGTGCACTATCTTTTAACATGATTTTGTATGCAAATTGCCAGTATTTTATTAAGGAATTTTGTGTTCATGTTCATCAGGGATATTGGTCTGAAGTTTTTTTCCATGATGAGTCTTTGTTAGGTTTTGATATCAGAGTGATACTAGCTTCATAGAATGAGTTTGGAAGGGTTCCCTCCTTTTCTTTTCATTGAATAATTTGAGGAGGATTGGCGTTAGTTCTATTTGAAGGACTGGTAAAACTTGACTGAGAATCCATGTAGTCCTGAGCTTCTCTTTGTTGGTAGGCTCTAGAGGGCATCTTCAAATTTTTTTTTTTTTTTTTTTTTTTTGCGGTACTGGGGATCGAACTCAGGGCCTTGTGCTTACGAGGTAAGCACTCTACCAGCTGAGCTATCTCCCCAGCCCGGCATCTTCAAATTCTTTGCTTGAAATTGATCTTCTTAAATTTTCCATGTCTTCCTGCTTCAATCTATGGAGGACATATGTCTCTAGAAGTTTGTAAATGTCTTCATGATTTTCTATTTTATTGGAATATAGATTTTGTAGTTTTTGATAATCATCTGAATTTCAGTAGTGTCTGTGGTGATATTTCCTTCATTATCATGACTTTTAGGAATTGGAGTTTTCTTTCTTTCTTTGTTATCAGGCCTTTGGTTTACCAATATTATTTATTTTTTCAAAGAACCAACTTTTGTTTCATTCATTCTTTTGAAAAAATTTTTTCAATTTCATTGATTTTGGCTCTGATTTTAATTATTTTCTCCTTTCTCTGCTTTTGATATTCATTTATACTTCTTTTTCTAGGACTTTGAGATGTAATGTTAGGTTATTTATTTGGTGTCTTTCTATTCCTTTAATGCATGAGTTCAATGCAAGGAACTTTTAGAACTGCCTTCTGTAGTGTCTCAGTTATTTTTTATTTTTAAAAATATTTATTGGCCTTTCTGAACAAAACCAGCTCCAAGTCCCGGAGCCAGCACGGCGAGCTCTGGCCTGCAAGTGACTTCAGGGACCAGGACAGGGCAGCCAGGGACTTCCCCAAGCAGCCCGGACACCTCCAGCGGGAGGTGCCTTTCAAGGCTAGCTTCTTGGAGCAGACCGCCCAGTGAGAGACTTTCTACACAGAGCCAGCCACAAGTCCCCAGGCCAATGGAGAGCTTCGATCCGCAAGCATCCTCTGAGATCAGAGCAGGGCAGCCAGAGAATTCTCCAGGTGGCCCTGCCCCCTCTGACCGCAGGCTCTTTCCACGGGGTGATCCAAGATGGCGGACTGGAGGGTGACTGCATCTCCAGTAGCTCCAGAACCCAGGACTCAAGAAGGAGAGGCATTGAGAGACTCGGACTAAAATAGAGCCACGGGGTGAGTCTCCCCCACCGGGTGAAGCTCGGCCTGGGTGGCAGGCACGGATAGGGGTGGCTTATCAGAGCAGGGCAGGGCAGCTAGAGTCTTCCCCAGGTAGCCCTGCTCACTCCGGTGGTGGGCTCCTCCCACACGGCCAGCTTCCTGGAGCAGGCCCCCCAGTGAAAGCCTTTCTGCACAGAGCCAGCAAGCCCTGGAACCAGTAGGGGGCTAGGGGCAGCTTTCTTCGGAAGCACTGCATTATCAAGTTCCTCCAAGACTTCAGGCTACTTAAGGCTGGGAGGTGATACACTGGAAATCTACAGAGACACTATAAGCCAATAGAGGAAATCTGCAATATCTCAGAGTCCCACTGACATCTGACCAATATGAGAAAACAAGGGAAGAAAATGTCCCAAACAAACCTAGATACTATATCAATAAAACCCAATGACAGCACAGCAGAAGAAATGTCAGAAAGGGAGTTCAGAATGTACGTAATTAAAACGATCAGGGAAGCTAATGAGGAGATGAAAGAGCAAATGCAGGCATTGAAGGAGGAGATGAAAGAGCAAATGCAGGCATTAAATGATTGCACCAATCAACAGTTAAAAGAGCAAATATGGGAAGCAAGAGATCATTACAATAAAGAGTTAGAGATACTGAAAAAAAACAAACAAACAGAAATCATTGAAATGAAGGAAACAATAAACCAAGTTAAAAACTCCATAGAAAGCATAACCAATAGGATAGAACACCTGGAAGACAGAACCTCAGACACTGAAAACAAAATATTTAATCTTGAAAACAAAGTTGACCAAACAGAGAAGATGGTAAGAAATCATGAACAGAAACTACAAGAATTATGGGATATCATGAAAAGGCCAAATTTAAGAATTATCGGGATTGAGGAAGGCTTAGAGAAACAAACCAAAGGAATGAACAATCTATTCAATGAAATAATATCAGAAAATTTCCCAAATCTGAAAAATGAAATGGAAAACCAGGTACAAGAGGCTTATAGGACTCCAAATATACAAAATTACAACAGACCCACACCAAGGCACATTATTATGAAAATACCTACATACAAAATAAAGACAAAATTTTAAAGGCTGCGAGAGAAAAGAATCAAATTACATTCAGGGGGAAACCAATAAGAATATCAGCAGATTTTTCAATCCAGACCCTAAGCTAGAAGGGCCTGGAACAACATTTACCAAACCCTGAAAGAAAATGGATGCCAACCAAGAATCTTATACCCAGAAAAACTTACTTTCAGAATTGACGACGAAATAAGATCCTTCCATGATAAACAAAAGCTAAAGGAATTTACGAAAAGAGAGGCGGCATTACAGAACATTCTCAGCAAAATATTCCATGAGGAAGACATGAAAAACAACGATGCAAATCAGCAATGGGAGGAAGTAGCCTAAAGGAATAGCCAAATAAAGGAGAAACCAAATCATGTCAAAAAACAAAAATGAGTCAAATGACTGGGAATAAAAATCATATCACAATAATAACCCTGAATGTTAATGGCCTGAACTCATCAATCAAAAGACATAGACTGGCAGATTAGATTAAAAAGAAAAATCCAACAATATACTGCCTGCAAGAGACTCATCTCATAGAAACAGATACCCATAGACTAAAGGTGAAAGGATGGGAAAAAACACACCATGCACATGGACACAGCAAAAAAGCTGGAATATCCATCCTCATTTCAGATAATGTGGACTTCAAGCCAAAACTAGTCAGAAGGGATAAAGAAGGACATTACATACTGCTTAAGGGAAGCATAAATCAGCAAGACATAACAGTCATAAATATCTATGCCCCGAACAGTGGCTCATCCATGTACGTCAAACAAATCCTTCTCAATTCCAGAAATCGAATAGATCACAACACAATAATATTAGGTGATTTTAACACACCTCTCTCACCACTGAATAGATCTTCCAAACAAAAATTGAATAAAGAAACCATACATCTCAATAACACAATCAACAATTTAGACATAATGGACATATATAGAATATACCATCCAACAAAGAACGAATACACTTTCTTCTCATCAGCACATGGATCCTTCTCTAAAATAGACCATATATTATGCCACAAAGCTACTGTTAGCAAATACAAGAAGATAGAGATACTACCTTGTATTCTATCAGATCATAATGGATTGAAGTTAGAAATAAATGACAGAATAAAAAACAGAAACTACTCCAACACCTGGAGATTAAATAATATGCTATTATATGATGAATGGATAACAGAAGACATCAGGAGGGAAATTTAAAAATTCTTAGAAGTAAATGAGAACAAAGACACATCATATCAAAATCTCTGGGACACTATGAAAGCAGTACTTAGAGGAAGATTTATTTCATGGGGCGCATTCAACAAAAGAAGTAGAAATCAACAAATAAACGACTTACCACTACAGCTCAAAGCCCTAGAAAAACAAGAGCAGACCAACACCAAAAGTAGTAGAAGACAGGAAATAGATAAAATCAGAGCCGAAATCAATGAAATTGAAACAAAAGAAACAATTGGAAAAATTAACAAAATAAAGAGTTGGTTCTTTGAAAAAATAAACAAAATTGATAAACCCTTAGCCACACTAACAAAGAGAAAGAGAGAGAAAACTCAAATTACTAAAATTCGGAATGAACAAGGAAATATCACAACAGACACGACTGAAATACAAAACATAATTAGAAGCTATTTTGAAAATCTATACTCCAACAAAACAGAAAACCTCAAAGACATCAACAAGTTTCTAGAGACATATGAATTACCTAAACTGAACCAGGAGGACATACACAACTTAAATAAATCAATTTCAAGCAATGAAATAGAAGAGGTCATCCAAAGCCTACCAACAAAGAAAAGTCCGGGACCAGATGGATTCTCAGTCGAGTTCTACAAAACCTTTAAAGAAGAGCTCATTCCAATACTCCTCAAAGTATTCCATGAAATAGAAGAGGAGGGAACCCTCCCAAACTCGTTCTATGAAGCCAATGTCACCCTGATACCTAAACCAGACAGAGACACATCGAGGAAAGAAAATTTCAGACCAATATCCTTAATGAACTTCGACGCAAAATTCTCAACAAAATTTTAGCAAATCGCATACAAAAATATATTAAAAAGATAGTGCACCATGATCAAGTGGGTTTTATCTCAGGGATGCAAGGTTGGTTCAACATTCGGAAATCAATAAATGTCATTCACCATATCAACAAACTTAAAGTCAAGAATCACATGATTATTTCAATAGATGCAGAAAAAGCATTTGATTAAATACAGCATCCCTTCAGGCTCAAAACACTAGAAAAAATTGGGGTAGTGGGAACATTCCTTAACATTATAAAGGCCATCTATGCTAAGCCCATGGCCAATATCATTCTAAATGGTGAAAAACTGAAAGCGTTCCCCCTAAAAACTGGAACAAGGCAGGGATGCCCTCTTTCCCCACTTCTATTCAACATCGTCCTTGAGACTCTAGCCAGAGCAATTAGACAAACCGAAGAAATTAAAGGAATACGAATAGGAAAAGAAGAACTCAAACTATCCCTGTTCGCTGATGACATGATTATATATTTAGAGGAACCTAGAAATTCCACCAGAAAACTTTTAGAACTCATAAGTGAATTCAGTAAAGTAGCAGGATATAAGATCAATGCTCATAAATCCAATGCATTTTTATACATAAGTGATGAATCTTCAGAAAGAGAAATTAGGAAAACTACCCCATTCACAATAGCCTCAAAAAAAACCAAAATACTTGGGACTCAATCTCACAAAAGAGGTGAAAGACCTCTACATTGAGAACTACAGAACACTAAAGAAAGAAATTAAAGAAAACCTTAGAAGATGGAAAGTTCTCCCATGTTCTTGGATAGGCAGAATTAATATTGTCAAAATGGCCATACTACCTAAAGTGCTATACAGATTCAATGCAATTCCAATTAAAATCCCAATGATGTACCTTGCAGAAATAGAGCAAGCAATTATGAAATTCATCTGGAAGAATAAAAAACCCAGAATAGCTAAAGCAATCCTCAGTAGAGAGAGTGAAGCAGAGGGTATCACAATACCAGATCTTCAACTCTACTACAAAGTAATAGTAACAAAAACAGCTTGGTATTGGTACCAAAATAGACAGGTAAATCAATGATACAGAATAGAGGACATGGACACAAACCCAAATAAATACAATGTTCAACATCTCTAGTAATAAGAGAAATGAAAATCAAAACTACCCTAAGATTTCATCTCACCCCAATTAGAATGGCAATTATCAAGAACACAAGCACCAATAGGTGTTGGAGAGGATGTGGGGAAAAAAGTACACTCATACATTGCTGGTCGGGTTGCAAATTAGTGCAGCCACTCTGGAAAGCAGTATGGAGATTCCTTAGAAAACTTGGAATGGAAACACCATTTGACCCAGCTATCCCACTCCTTGGCCTATACCCAAAGGACTTAAAATCAGCATACTACAGAGATACAGCCACATCAATGTTCATAACTGCTCAATTCACCATAGCCAGATTGTGGAACCAACCTAGATACCCTTCAGTTGATGAATGGATAAAGAAACTGTGGCATATATATACAATGGAATATTACTCAGCCATAAAGAATGATAAAATTATGGCATTTGCAGGCAAATGGATGAAATTGGAGAATATCATGCTAAGTGAGATAAGCCAATCTCAAAAAACCAAAGGACAAATGATCTCACTGATAAGTGGATGAGGACATATAATGGGGGGTGGGAGGGGTTAGCGTTAGGGTTAGGTTTAGGGTTGGGGATAAGGAGGGTGGTAAGAATGGAGGAAGGAAGGACTGTATAGAGGGAAGAGAGGGGTGGGAGGGTTTGGAGGGGTTGGGGGGAAGGGAAAAAATAACAATGAATCAACCAACATTACCTTATGTAAATTTTTGATTACACAAATGGTATGCCTTTACTCCATGTACAAACAGAGAAACAACATGTATCCCATTTGTTTACAATAATAAAAAAAAAGTAAAATAGAAGTATGGTTAAAAAAATATTTATTGGTTCTTTTTAGTTACACATGACAATAGAATTCATTTTGATATTTATTGTACAAGCATGGGATATATTCTATTAGGACCATAGTCTTTTTTTCAATTTATTTTTTTAATTTGAAAAAAAAATTTTTATACATGTATATTGGGTAGTAATGTCTGTCTTATTCTACTGTCCTTCCCAATCCCACTGCCACACCACTCTCCTCACTCCCCTCTGCATAATCCAAAGTTTCTTCATTCTTCCGTACCCACCCCCGACTATGGATCAGCATCCACTTATCAGAGAATATTTGGACTTTGGTTTTTTGGGATTGGTTTGTTTCACTTAGTATGATATTCTCTGGTTCCATCCATTTACCTGCAAATGGCATAATTTCATTCTTTAAGACTGAGTAATATTCCATTGGGTATATATACTACAGTTTCTTTATCAATTCATCTATTGAAGGACACCTAGGTTGGTTCCATAGTTTAGCTATTGTGAATTGAGCTGCTCTAAACATTTATGTGGCTGCGTCATTGTAGTGTGCTGATTTTAAGTCCTTTGGGTATAAACCGAGGAGTGGTAGAGCTGGCTCAAATGGTGGTTCCATTCCAAGTTTTCCTAGGAATCTCTATAGTGCTTTCCAAAGAGGTTACACCAATCTGCCATCCCACCAACCATGTATGAGTGAACCTTTTCCCCCCATCCTCGCCAACACTTATTATTGCCTGTATTCTTGATAATTGGCATTACTATTGGAGTGAGATGTAATCTTAGAGTAGGTTTGAGTTGCATTTCTCTAATTTCAAGAGATGATGAATATTTTTTCATGTTTGTTGATTGATTGTAGATCTTCTTCTGTGAAGTGTCTGTTCAGTTCCTTAGCCCATTTATTGATTGGGTTATTTGTTTTTTTGGTGTTAAGTATTTTGAGTTCTTTATATATCCTGGAGATTAATGCTCTATCTGAGGTGTGCATGGTAAAGATTTTCTCCCATTCTGTAGGCTCTCTCTTCACAAAAATATGAAACACTTCATGAATTTGCATGTCATTGTTGTGCAGGGGCCCTGCTAATCTTCTCTGTATCATTCCAATTTTAGTATTATTTGTTGCTGAAGAGAGCACTGTCCAAGGTATTTTGATATGTTGTTTTGCTATACTCACTAATGTCTAAGAATTTTTTATTTCATCTCTGATTTCTTCAGCTATTCACTGGTCATTCAATTATTGTTTAGTCTCCAGTGGTTAGAGTAGCTTCTGTTTTTAATTTTATCATTGATTTCTAATTTTATTCATTATGATCTGATAAGATACAAGATATTATCTTTATATTTTGTTTTTGCTAAGAGTTGCTTTGTGACCTATTTTAGAGAAGGATGTGTGTGTTGCTGAGAAGACAGCGTATTCAGTAATTGATGGATGAAATATTCTATAATGTCAAGTCCAAATTATTTGTATTTTTTTAGTTCTATAGCTTCTTTATTTAGTTTTTGTTTGGAGGATCTATCAATGATGAGAGAGCATGTTGAAGTCACCCGTTATTATTGTGTTGTGGTCTGTTTGATTCTTGAAATTGAGAAGGGTTTGTTTGATGTACATAGATGCTCCATTGTTTGGGACATAAATATTTATGACTGTTATGTCTCATTGATGTACAATTCCCATAAGCATTATGAAATGTCCTTCTTTGTCCCTTTTGATTAACCTTGACTTAAAGTCCACTTTATCTGATATGAGGATAGAAACCCCGGCTTGTATATGAGATCTTTGAGAATGATAAGTTTTTTCCTCATCCTTTCACCTTCAGTCTGTGGATGATTTTGCCTATGAGGTGAGTGTCTTGGAGACAGCATATTGTTGGGCATTATTTTTAATCTAATCTGCCCATCTATGTCTTTTGATTGATGAATTAGGCTATTTACATTCAATATTATTATTGAAAAATGATTTTTATTCTGTATCATTTCAATTTATTTCTAGTTTTTAATTTGAATTAGTTTCTCCTTCAATTGAATATTCTTCTAGTGTAGTTCTTCCCTGTGCTGGTTTTCACTTTTGTTTTTCATTTCTTCTTGATGAAATATTTTATTGATTATGTTTTGTAGTGCAGGCTTTCAAGCTGTGAATTCTTTTAACTTTTGTTCGTCAAAGAAGGTTTTTATTTTTTTATTTTTATTTTTGGGTGCTGGGGATCGAACCCAGGGCCTTGTGCTTACAAGGCAAGCACTCTACCAACTGAGCTATCTCCCCAGCCCTGGAAGGTTTTTTAATCATCAATTCTGAAGATTGATTTTGCTGGGTATATTTTTCTTGGTTTGTGTCCATTTTCTTTCACAACTTGGTTTATATTATTTCAAGACCTCCTAGGTTTAAGGGTCTAGGTTTGGAAATCAGCTGATATCCACGTTGGTTTCCCTCTACATGTGTCCTGACATTTTTTCTGGCAGCCTTTAAAATTCTATCCTTATTCTGTATGTTTGGCATTTTCATAATAATGTGCCTTGGTGTGTCTCTTGTAATTTTGTATATTTGTGGTCCTATATGGCTATTGTATTTGATTTTCCATTTCATTCTTAAGGTTTGGGATATTTTCTCATATTATTTCATTGAAAAGATTGTGCATTCATTTGGTTTGTATCTCCAAGGTTTCATCTATCCCAGTAAATCTTAAATTTCGTCTTTTTATGTTATCCCATATTTCCTGGAAGTTCTGTTCATGGTTCTTAACATCTTTTCTCCATGGTCAACTTTATTTTCAAGATTATACATTTTGTCTTCATTGCCTGAAACTGTCTTCCAAATGGTCTAGTCTACTGGTGATGCTTTCCAATGAATTTTTAGTTTGGTTTATTGATTCTTTCATTTTGAAGATTTCAGCTGTTTTTTTCTTTCAGAATCTGTATCTCTTTATTCGTGATGTTTTCATTCCTGTATTTTGTCCCTTTTATCATCCTTTACCTCACAGATTAGTTTAACTATGTACATTCAAAACTCCTCTGACTTTTCTTCCAATGTGGTGTTGAAGGATTCTATTATTAAAGTATTTTGGTTTGTTTGTCATGAATTATTTCCTTGCTTTTTCATGTTGTTTGTGTGTCTACCCATCTAACGTTTGGTTTTGAGGCAGTAGAGTTTCTACCCTCTGGATTTACAGTGTCTCTGAAGGTTTCTAGAACCTCACAGTTTAGGAAGAGAAAAATAACAACAACAGATGCAAACAATTATAGCACTAAGCTAAATAGTTCTTGTTATGAAATCTACACTATTGATTGTCACATAAATCAGAAATGATATGATCAGTTATTGCCTATGGTAAAAACAGTAAGTTTACAAAAGGGTTTATAATTTCCTGTGGTGACCAGGGATAGACCAGAAGTGGTGTAGGATGTGATTATTATGAGAGTGGCAGAGAAAAAATAGAAGTAAATAATTAAAGGAAAAAATGAAAGAGAGATTAGTAGAGATTGGTTTTTAGCAGAGGAAAAGAGAGAAAGAGAGTCAAGGGAAACCAATATGTAAGAGAAGTGTATAAATTAAAATTAAAAATAAAATAATACAAGAACATAATCAATATGTACTAATCAAACATCTTAGTCCTCAAAATACTGATCCATGAAAAATAACTGTCTTCAAAAAATGTTAGAAATGAAAAAAATAAATAGATATGAAAATATATAAGTAGTCAGTTAAAGGTAGAGTTCAGTAAGAAGAAGAAGAGATGGGGGTTGAAAAGGGTTTGTAGACTCAAGAGTTGAATAGAGCATTGAAAAGGGTTTGTAAACTCAAGAGTTGAATAGAGCAGATGCAGAGTCAACTTAGGATGCATTTATGAGGGAGGAGAAGAAAAAATTAGAAGTTAAAAAATGAAAGGAAGAGTGAAAGAGGGAACAACAGAGTTTGGCTGTTAGCAAGAATAAAGAGAGAAATAGAAATAAAGGAAAACAGAGTTGTGAAACAGACAATAGTAAATCAATCCAAAATATAGTGGAAAAAATTCCTAACTCTAAAAAATCAGAGCATGGAAAAATAACTACCTTCAAGAAATGCTGAAAATGAAAGAGCGAAAACAAATATGTATGTACACAAATGTGTAAATGTCCATCTTGTATTAATTAGTACCCATTCAAAACTAAACAAAAACAAAAACAAAATAATAGAAGTCAATGAGTGTACTTGTCTGCTGTCTTTGCCAAACTGTCTTTCCATTCTTTAGCTTCCCTTCTTAGTGGGATAGCGTGAGAAGCTGTGGAAGATGGTTTTGGTTTTACTTCCAGAGTATAGTAGCCACTGGGTTCTATGAGATGAGTTTCTGCAAGTGAAGCTCCCAGGGGCTTCTAGAAGTGTACCCCACTACTCTCCCTAGGGCACCACTTGTGGGAAGGGGAGTTGGTCCTACACTGGTTCTCTTGTTTGGGATACTGTCCTTTTTGACCTTCCTAGAACTGTTTTCAAGTACTAAGCCCAGTCACTCTGTTGCTGGTCCTGCATGCTGCTGGGTTCAAGGAGCCTTGGAGGGTGGGCTTTCTCTAGCCTCTCCAACCCGTATTACCCTCAGGCAAAATGGTCTCCCTGCCAGAAATTCTCCATGCTAGAAACTCTCCTGGTTTTCTAGGCTCAGTTTATATCTCATGGTTGGCGTCTGCTGGAGTCATGTACTGGACTCAGCCCCAAACTCACTGATCTTCATTCGTAGTCTGAGTTGGTGCTGCTTTCCGCTGTAGCATGGAGGTACCAATTCGTCTCCAGCTTTGACTCACGTGCACAGCAGGTAGACTGGAGTGACTTTCATGTACTAGTTTTAAGCATGGAATAACCTCTGGATTGGCCCAGGGCAGGCTGACCCTCTGATCCTAGAATTCCCCATGCCAAGACTTTCCCAGCACTTTTCAGTCTTTTCCAAATTTATGTATTAATTTTCCCCACTCCCGCCTGGAGCTCAGCTCCAATTCTGTTACTCATCCTTGTCTTCATACACCCAATATTTCCCAGTCTTCATGTCTCTGTCCAATATTGAGTATCAGTGGAGTGCTTTTTCTCACTCACCTCACAGAGAAGTAGTTTTCTCACTGTTTGAATCCCAAGTCATGGAGCCATGAGAAAAGCCACTTCCCACTAATCTGCCATCTTGTCTCTACTACTGTGCTTTCATTTCAGGATGAAGGACTCCTTTTAGCAGTTCATGTAGATTAAGAGTACTAGCAATGACATTCCTATAGCTTTTGTTTATCTGGGAATGTCTTAAATTCTACATCACATTTGAAAGATTTTTTTTTCAAATATAGAATTCTTGGTTGATGTATTAGTCAGGTTTCTATAGAGGAACAGAATCAACAGGAAGTATGATTATAAAAGAGGATTTATTAGGTTGGGTTACATGACCAGAAGCTGGAGAGTCCACAATGACCATCTGTAGGCTGGAGAGCTGGAAGAACCAGTAGCTGCACAGTCCAAGATGCAGATGCCCCAGAACAAGAGGGATCAACAGTGCTACCCTAGTACCAGACCAAGGCTTCTGGAAACTCCCTGGAGAATCACTGGCAGAGTCCACTTTGGAAGAGTTGAAGAAGTGAGAGTCTGATATCCTCAGATGATCAAAGCAGCCATCAAGTACCTGTTTAAGAAGAACCCAGCTTGTATCTGCATCTGCTTCCTTGTTCTTCCAACTGTTATTCCATCTTATTGGATGATGCTGCCCATGCTTAGGGAGGGGTTCCACTTCATTTCACTATCCCACATTCCAATCATTCCTAGACACGCCCTCATTGACACACCCAGAAGCCTCTTTATCATAGGCATCACTTAATCCAATTGATAATTCAAATTCACCATTACAGTTGACAAGGTTTTGTTTCCTTTAAGTGCTTTAAGTATTTCATAGTACTACCTTTTGGAATCCCTGGTTTCTGGAGAGAAATTGGCCGTTGATGTTTATGAGAATCCCTTATAAACATGAGTTATTTCTTTTCATGATTTCAAGATTCTTTCACTGTCTTTTTAACAATTTGATTATAAAGTGTTTCAGCATAAGTTTCACTGAGTTTATCCTACTTGGCATTGGGTGATCTTCTTAGATGTTTAGATTCATGCATTTCTTCCAATTTGGGAATTATTTTGCCCTTATTTCTTCAAGTTTTCTTTTTGTTCATTTATCTCTATCCTCGTCTGACACTTCCAGTATGCTTATATTAGTATATTTGATACTGTCCCACATGTCCTTCATGCTATTCATTTTTTTTTCATTATTTTTTCTTTCTGCTCCTCAGTCTGGATCATTTCAATTAACTTATCTTCAAGTTTTCTCATTCATTTTTCTACCTGCTTAAGTCTTCTGTTGAATTGCTATAGTGAATTTTTTATTTTGGTTATTTTGATTTTTGGCTCTATAATTTCTGCTTTCTTTTTATAATTTCTTTAGCCTTTTTGAATATTCTGTTTTTGATGACACAGTATTCTCAGTTCTTTTTTTTCCTTCCAGGGATTGATCATAGGGTCACTTAAGCCACATCTATGTCCTCAGTCCTTTTTATTTTTAATTTTTAATTTTGAGACAGAGTCTTGCTAAGATGCTTAGGGTCTTGCTAAGTTGCTGAGACTGACTTTGAACTCATGATCCTCCTGCTGTAGCCTTCTAAACTGCTGGGATTACAGGTGTGCACCACCTGGTTTCTTTAATTCTTAATTCATGGTTTTCTTTAGCTCTTTGAGTATAAAGATACCTGATTTAAAGTCTCTGTCTCGTAGGTTCATTGTCTGGAATTTCCTCTGGAATAACTTCTATTGATTTCATATTTTCCTGGGAACTAGTCACACTTTTTTGTTTCTTTGCATACTTAGTAATTTTTGTTGAAACCTGGACCTTTTAAATATTATGTGGTAATTCTAGAGATTACCTTCTCTCCATATCCCATGTTTTTTTGTTATTGTTTATTTGTAGCTGTTTGTTGTATTCTCCCCCTCACCCCACCTCTGCTGGGTATTGAATCCAGGGTCTTAACACTTGCTAAGCAAAAACTCTACCATTGAACTACATCTTCAGTCTGTTTATCTAGTAGTTTTTATAAATTAATTTTGTAGACCGGGCATTTTTTTGCTATGTGCAAATCACTGAAGTACATGGTCCATTAACTTGGTGGTAGCTAGTGTGTTAAAGTTTTTTTAAATGCATGGAGCCAGAGAAAGAAAAAAAAAATCTACTCTCAGTCTTGACACTGCCTTTGTGTTGGGGACACATTCAAAGTTTAGCCTCATTGTTTAAAATTCTGCCTCTGCCTTCACTTCATGCTTGTGCAGAAACTGAAGATCATAAGTGAAAGCTTAGATTTCTCCTGGCCTTTTCTGCACATGCATCCAGTCTGAGTATGCTTATAGCTTTCATAATCCACCAATATATCTGAAGCTTTAAAAATGATTATACCCACACATAAGTCTTTTCTAATCCTCTTCCTTCCCATGCTTCTTAGTCTGTTTGTTGCTTGTTCCCACTATGGTACTTAGCCACAGTCTTCTGCATCCAATAATTATGCCTTTAAATACTTTTGGTAAATGCTGCCTAAGAAGTTGCCCTATCTATGCAGATGTACCGAGTCATGTGACACAAAGGCAAGCCCTTGTGCCTGTTCTTCAGGGAGTCACCAACCAGGTAGATATGGATAACCACAATTCTTTGAAAATAAGTTCTGTATTGCACTGTGTGGTACTCATAATATGTGCCAGGGATTCAGGCTGACATCATTATTGCTTCTGCTGATCTGAAGGTTGGAGGATGGTAGGCAGGCAATTTGAAATGCTATATCCCTCTTTTATTACATTGCAGCCACTTCTTTATCAACACTTCCTTGACTTTTGTAAGTTTTTGGCTAGATTCCACAATCTTGCAAAAGTTAATGCTGTGAAAATAGAAGGGAGAGTAGTGGGATAAAGGAAGGTGATCAAGGGGGAGGGAGGAAGGATCAAAGAACTGTGAAAAGAAATTGAACAAATTATACTATGTGTATATATGAATATATCACAATGAATTCCACTTTTGTGTATAACTATGATGCATCAATTAAAAATGAATTAATAGAAGGAAGACCAATAGAGGAAAGATAGGGGCTCAGGGGAAAGAGGAGAGGGAAGGGGTTAGAACTAGGGATTGAAATGGAACAAATTATGTTATATGCATTTATGAATATGTCAAAATAAACTTCAAAATTATGTAAAACTATAATGCACTAAGGAATAATTACTGGGTAGCTGGTATAGGTTTTCACTTTGCTGTTGCCTAAGGCAGTTTTGATTTCTAGGTAGTTCTCCCTTCTGGGGCTGGCTGGGATTTCTGATCAGGAAAACTTTATGAGGTAGGGTTGTCTGGCAAGTTTTGTTCTGTGGTGAATTTGTTGAGAATTTGCAGTTTGACTATGAGCCCTCTAAATGGCTAGTAAGATAGGTATTTCTCTGAGAGGCTAATATACAGGGTGAGAGTCTTTTTTGTGTGGTGCTGGGGTTCAAATCCTGGGTTCCTTGCATGCTAAGGCAAGCACTCTACCACTGACCTAAATCCCCAGCCTTCAAAGTGGTAGTCTTAACTTTCTCAATAGCATTAATTTTTTTCAGATAAAAGTCTTCTAGTATTTGTCTTGTTTTTTGATTTTTTTTTTTGTTGTTGTTGGCAAATGCCAATAAATAGTACTCTGGACAAGAGACTTAGTAGGAATATGGTGATAGTGACTGTAGCTGTTCTGTTTACAAATCTTCAATTAATTTCTCAGTTTAAAGCCCCATTTTCATTCCTATTCTTACTGTATTTGCTGACTCAGAACCCAGAATATCTCCAGGGTTCTGCCAGGAATGCTGCCTCCTGTATCTTCTACAACTTCCTCTTAATATAATCTAGGCTGTGGTTTTATCCATCTGTTTAACCTGCCAACCTGCTCTGATCCACTTTCCTTCTTCCCAAAATGTATTGTGATCTGTGTGGTTGGCAAACTTCTCAATTTCCCTTTCATTGTTTTTACTCTTAGAGGTTTATTTCCTATGTATCATTGTATTTTTATTGGAATGGAATTTAGGAGGGATTGGAAGCAACACATGTACTTTTCCCACCATCTTTAACTAAGATCAACAAATAGTTTTGAGCACCTTCCCTGTACTAAGTATCATGCTAGGTAATGGGAGTATAAATATGAATGAAACTTATTTCTCATATCAGGAGGCCTATAAAATAGTAGTAGATGCAGTCCTATGCAATGGATGTTAAAATGGACCTTTTTCTGTTGCCTCAGTTTTGGATAAGGATGCAAAGCTCAAAACAGAGGGGATTAAGGACTTACAGATACTAAAGAAAGGTGACATACCATATGTATAGAACTTGGAAAAAAGATAATTTCCAAAATGTGGTCTGTGACTCCTTAGTCCATTACTCACCTTGAAGTTATATGTGAGAAACTGGGGATTAATTGAAAGGAAAATGGTAAAGTGTATTGTTTTGAACAGAGGTATGCTATGGAGTTTTTCCTTCCCATGGAGGAGCAAAGGAAGTGCTTCTCATACATTAAATGAAATGGTGCTTTATCAGAATCACTCCAAAAGCTGGACATGTGTTCCCTGTGGATTGATATTTGTAGGAAATGGCAACTGATTTATACCTGAAAGTAAATAAAGGAAAGAGAGAATGCCTGGAATAGTGGCACATGCCTGTAACCCAAGTGACTTGGGAGGTTAAGACAGAAGGATTTCAAGTTTGAGGCCAGTCTCAGCAACTTGGCAAGACCCTGTCTCAAAACAACAAGAACAACAACAACAACATAATAATAACAAAAAAATGGGAATGTAGTTCAGTGGCAAAGTGTTTCTGGGTTCAATCCCCAGTACCACGAATGAATAAAAGAAAGAGAGGCTATGACTAAAGCAACCAGGAAGTTCTATATTTGCCAATGTGTGGGTAAAGTTTTGTTTCCTGGAGTCCAACTGTCATTTCCATGATAGGAAGTTAGTGTTGTATCAATTTAAAAGGGATCTCCCCTAAAAGGATTGCTCAGAGTTGTGAACTGATGGAAACCCAGGACACAGGAGTTGAAATTGGCTGACCAGCAGAAGTGTTTCTCAGATCAAGGAAACTTCATGAGAGAGATCTTCTGTGACAGGAGGTTCCAAAGAAACAGACAAAAAAATATCAACCTTGTACATCTGCCACACTCTTCAATCAATGCCAGGATAAAATTGAACCAGTCAAGGAAAGTTTATTTTTGTTCTTTACTTTCTAGTCCTTCCTGGTATCCTAATCCTGGAGGCAATACTGTGTGTGTGTGTGTGTGTGTGTGTGTGTGTGTGTGTGTGTTTGTGTAGGGGAGGGCTAGGAAGAAATGAACCACTGGGGAAAACTGACCATGTTCCCTACTCTTCCCCCACTACAAGTCTCCTGGCTAAGTTAGATCTGAGCTAGGGAAGGAGTGATGCTCAGAAATGAGCAACAGATTGAAGCTGTTCTGTATTAGACTTGACTGAAATTTTTAATGCTTAAAAAACAAGAACTATTTTTTAATATCTGAGAGTGACTGAAAAAGGTATGAGATCTGTCTGAAATTTCATGCAGGGGTGGGAAAAATGATTCCCCAGAGTTTGTGGTGTAAAGCAGTGATGTGAAAGAATTATATTGCTTTTTGCTTACACCCTACTGTGTCTAGCTCATTCAATAAACTACTTTATATAAGGCCACACTATATGTATAGTCAAGGTTCAGTGAATGGGTAGCACATAGGAGAAAGTAATAACCTCTTCCCAGGGAGGCCAGGGAAGCCCTGATAACATTCTCTGAGAGGAGTTAGTACCTGAGCTGCATCTTAAAGAACAAGAAAGAATTTTCCAGAGGAGGATGAGGTGGGAAGACCGTCCAGGGAAAAGGTAGCAGCATGTATAAAGGTAGGAGATATATACAGGCAACAGCATGTGGTTCAGTGATCCTCAATCATTGTGGGATGAATTACTATTGGGTTGGGGAGGAGTGGATTACATTTAGGACACTGCTTAGGATAATATTTTTTTTTTTCGGAAAGTGATAGAGGGCTAAAAGAGCCAAGTATTTTAAGTAGGGGAGTGACAAATCATAGTTTCATTTTAAAGGATCATTGTATTCACAGTAGAGTGGGTGGATGGGTAGTAATTGTAGAGACTGGGAGGTAATGCCAGGTGAAAATTGACCCAGTTGAGGAGAGCACATGATTATCTAGAAATATACTAACAAGATGATGTATTTTTAAAAAAAATATTTCATTTAAATATAGCAGGATACCCAACTTGAGTCCTGGCTGGGATTTGAACTTGTCTGGGTATATGCAATGAACTGCAAAGATAGGCATCTGCTTTTTAGCACTAGGCCCTGTATGGATTCCCTAAAGAGAACTTATTCTAAGGCAATGGTTCTTAACCTGGGGTCCAAGAATAGAATTCATGGGGTCTGTGAACTTGGAAGGGAAAACAATTACATCACTGAAATGCAATTCTCCCCTAATTATGAACATAGGCATTAAACAAGAATAATCTTAGTAGTATCTATGACTCTGTTGACAGAAATCAGATATTTTTACATTATATTACAATATTTCCAGATTACTCAAAATATTCTATTCAGTGTACTACTTTTGTTTTTTTGGTACCAGAGATTGAACCAAGAGGCCCTTTACCTCTAAACCAAATCCTCAGACCTTTTTATTTTTTATTTTGAGATAGGAACTTGCTAGTTATTGAGCCTAGCAATTGTGATCTTCCTGCCTCAGCTTCCTGAGTCTCTGGGTTATAGGTTTGTGCCACTGTGTTCTGCCTAATAAATTTTAAAAATGGCCTGAGGATATAGCTCAAGGGTAAAGTGCCTCTGAGTTCCATCCCCACTACAGCTTGTACTCTACTTTCAATTGTGGTATGAGATCTGGATCATTTATTTAATGTGTTAATGTTAGAAATAGCAAGGTGCCTTAGGAAATCAAACATGTGCTCAGAAGTGGGTGGGCAAGGCATTTACTCCTGCCAGAACAGTGTGCTAACTG
This sequence comes from Sciurus carolinensis, assembly GCF_902686445.1. Taxonomy (NCBI): domain Eukaryota; kingdom Metazoa; phylum Chordata; class Mammalia; order Rodentia; family Sciuridae; genus Sciurus; species Sciurus carolinensis. The sequence continues at coordinate 104,054,347 of NC_062232.1, forward strand.
GAACAGCCTAGCAAATGCCCCTGGGAAGGCAGTCCACCTGCTTATATCCCTAAACACAGTACTGCCCTTCACCCTGATTAGAGGAGCCTGGGGTATAATCTACACGATTAGCTAATTTTAAAAATTGGGGCTGGCAAAGGTAAGGGCTATAATTAAAAATATAATTGGATCCAATTAAGGCTATATTCTGAAAACAGACCATCAGACTTTTTATTTCTCACAGTTAATAAAAGGCATTTACATTATCAGATAGAAGTTGTTTTAAAAATAGCATGATCATTATGTTTCAATGAAACTGGTTTCTTTTGAAATTCTAGTTATTGTATGTATTTAAGAACATTATTCATGTAAGGGCCCATAGGGTTCACCAGACTGCCAAAGTTGGGTGCCTGGCACAAAAATGTTCAAGTGTCAGGCACTGTGGTGTACATCTGTAATCCCAGTGACTTAGGAGGCTGAGGCAGGAAGATCCCAAGTTTAAGGTCAGTTGCAGCAACTTAGTGAGCCCTAATCAACTCAGCCAGATCCTGTCTCTAAATAAAATTTTAAAAAGGCTGGGGATGTGACTCAGTGGTTAAGCACTCCTGGGATTAATCCTGGGTACCAAATAAAACAAACAAACAAAAAAGGTCAGGAACTCCTGTTCCTTTTTAAGTAGATATTATTTTAATTTTTTATTTTAAATTTGTTATTGTATAAATTAATGGGATTTAGTGATTTCCATATAGGCATCCATAGTGTACTGAATATTATATTAATCAGTTTTGTCATTGGGCTCCAAATACCTGACTGGAACAACTTAGATGAAGCACACTTTATTTTGAGCTCATGGTTTCAGAGGTTATGTCCATGGTTGGCTGACTCTCTAACTCTGGGCCCCAGTGAGGTAGAGGAGTGTGGCAGAGGAGAGCTTAGTTTGTTACAGCCAGGAAGCAGAGAGAGCTTGAGTACAAGGATCCAGAGATCATATAATCCCCAATAGCACACCCCCAGGGACCTACTTCCTTTAGCCATGTCTTACCTGCTTATATTTACCATCCATTAACTATTTTGAATTATTAATCCATCAAATGGATTAATCCACTGATTAGATTACACCTCTCATAATCTGATCATTTTACCTCTGAACATTCCCGCATTGTCTAACATGAACTTTTGGGGGGATACTTCATATCCAAACCATAACAATCATGTTTATCTACTTGTCTACCTTTGCCTACCCTCCTGTCACCCCTACATTCTTCTAAGTTCTTGCTTCTACTTTCTGGTCAATATTTTTTATTTATTTCTGCTTTATTTTTAGTTTCCATATATGAGAGAGAACACATGATACTTGCCTTCCAGTGTCTGACTTAGTTCGTTCAACCTAACATTCTACAGTTTCATCCATTTTGCTACAAAAGAGGATTTCATTCTCCTTTATGGTTGAATAATTGTCCATTGTATAAGTATATATTATGTTTTAAAATTATTCCTCTGTTGATAAGCACTTAGTCTCATTCCATATCTTGGTGATTGTGAATAATGTTGCAATAAACATGGGCATGTGGTTATCTCTTTTGCATATTGACTTCACTTCTTTGGATGTATAATCAGGAATGGGATAGCAGGATAACTGGCAATTCTATTTGTAATTTTTTAAAGAACCTCTATAATGATTTCCATAGGCGCTGCACTTGTTTAAATTCTCATCAACAGTGTACAATGGTTTCCTTTTCTCACCAGCATTTGTTATTATTTTTTTTACATATTGTTGGGGGCTGTGCCATGTGGGCTGCGCCGGGATGGCGCCTGGCAGCCAGCTGGAGGTTGCTTTGATCACATTGGTAGTGAGGAGGTTAATTAACATAAGCACACTCAGGTGATTTATCATTGGCCGTATTCAATTAAGTCCATGCACACAACGCATGCACAGGTGTTCCCTAGTGCTCCTGCTTGTGCCTGCTTGCTTTAACCTTTGCCGTGATAGGGCAGCTGGCTCCTCACCTGATCTCAACTGGCGTGTACCCACCCTCCGCCTCCTGGAGGGAATATAAGCAGGCAGTAGGCAGAAGGCAAGTAGCAGCAGCTAGCAGTAAGAAGCAGCAGAGAAGCAGCAGCAGCTAGCAGAGAAAAGCAGAAGCAGCTAGTGGAGAGAAGAAGCAGCTAGCCCTCAGATAGATAGCACCTAGTTCACAGGATGCAGGATGCAACTCTAAGAAGAAATAGATCTCTGAGAAGCGTAGAAGCCTCTCTTTCTCTAAAAACTTTCTCTCTAAGCAAAGTCTCTCTTTCTATAAGCAAAGCCTATCTTTCTTTCAAAGTTTCTCTTCCTCTAAGCAAAGTCTCTCTTCCTCTCACAGTCTCTCTTCATCTATAAATTAGGGAATATAGGAAAAGTAGTTTATTTTCAGTCCACCTCTGATAAATACCTGTGCAATTGTTGCTGTGGGCGGCGACAACATATCATTTTTTTAAACAATATTAATTCTCCCAACCCATGAACATGGGAAATATTTCTACTGTTTAGTGTCATCTTTCTTTCTTTAGTGTTTTAAAATTTTTTTATTATAGAGGTCTTTCACATCCTCAATTAAGTCATTCCTAGGGTTTTTTTTTTTTCTCTGTGCATGTGTGACTATTGTGAATAGGATTTCCTTTATGGTTTCTTTTTCAGAAAATTTGTTACCACAATGTAGAAATGCTACTGATTTTATATGTTGTTTTTGTATCCTGTTGATTATTTCTATGTATATGACTATATCATCAGGAGATGATTTCCTATTTGTGTACCTTTGATTTCCTTCTCTTGTCTTATTTCTCTGGCTAAAATTACTAGACTTTATTGAATAAGGGTGGTGAGAGTGAATATTCTTGTCTTGTTTCTGAATGTAGAGGAAATACTTTCAGCTCTTCCCCATTCAATATCATGTTGGCTATGTATTGTCATCTATAACCTTTATTATGTTAAGATCTGAGTCTTCTATACCTAATAATATTTTCAAAGCTGTTACCATGAGAGGATGTTGAATTTTATCAAATACTTTTCTGCATCTATGGAGATGATCATAAGATTTTTATTCTTTTTTCTATTTATATACTTTATTACATTTATCAATTTGTGTACATTGAATCATACTTGCATCCCTGAAGTGAAATTAACTTGATCATGGTGATCATGCAAATGTGCTGTTAAATTTGATTTGTAGAGGATTTTTACACCTATGTTCATCAGGATACTGGTCTATAATTTTCTTTTTATGCCATGCCCTTATCAGGTTTTGGTAGCAAAGAATGCTGGCCTCACAGAACAAGTTTCAACATGTTTTCTTCCTTTCAATTTCATGGGAAAGTTTAAGAAGCAGTGGTATTAGTTCTTAAAAAGTTTGGCAAAATTCATCTGGTCCTGGGATTTACTTTGTTAGGAATCTTTGTTACTCATTCAATCTCATTGCTTTTTATTGGTCTGTTCAATTTGTTTGATTTAGTTTGTAATTCTCTTGGTTCAATTTTGGTAGATCACATAAACATTTTTTAGATTTTAATTTGTTAGTATGTAGTTTCTAAAAATAATCCCTAATGATCCTTTGAATTTCTATATTATCAATTGTAATGCCTCCTTTTTACCTCTAATTTTATTTCTTTGGGTTCTCTCTCTCTTCTTTTTGCTTAGGCTAGCTAAAGGGTTGTCAATTTGTTTATCATTTCAAAGAAACAATACTTTCTTTCATGATCCTTTGCATTGTTTTTCAGTCTCTATTTCATTTATTTCTGCTCTGATCTTTATTAATTCTTTTCTTATACCGATTTTCTGCTTGGTTTCTTATTGTCTTTATAAGAACTTGACATGAATTATCAGGTTATTTATTTCAGATATTTCTATTTATTTGATGTAGGCACTCATAAACTTTCTTTTTACTACCACTTTTGCTGTATCCCACAGGTTTTAGTAACTTACATTTCCATCATCTTTTTTTCAAGGAATTTAAAATTTTCTCTTCTGACTTCAATAGCCCACTGTTCAAAGGAATAGTCTAGTCTCCATGTATTTGTATAATTTCTAAGAATTCTCTTGCTATTGACTTGCAGTTTTGACTTGTAGTTTCATTCCACAGTGATCCAAAAACATGCAGGATATGATTTAGATTTTTTAAAAAAATTGTTAAGGCTTATTTTGTGGCCTAATATGTGTTCTATTCTAGAAAAAGTTATATGAATTAATATAAAGAATGTGTGTTCTATAGCTGTTGTATGGAATTTCTGTAAATGTTAAGTTCATTTAATCTATAGTGTAATTTAAATCTGAAGTTTCTGTATTGATTTTATGTCTGGATGATGTATCTGTTGGTGAAAATGGAGTATTAAAATTCCCCACCATTATTTTTTGAAGCCTCTCTCTCCCTTTAGGTCAAAATAATGTGTGTTTTATAACATTTGGTATAACATTTGGTGCTCTGACATTTGGTATACATAGATTTATAATCATTATATCTTCTTAATGAATTGATCCTTTGATCATTATATGGTGAAAAACTTGGTATCTCTTGTTTTTGTTTTAAAGTCTATTTTGTTGGGTGTAAGCATAGCTACCCCTGCTTGCTTTTGAATTTCATTTGCTTTAAATATTATTTTCTATTCTTTTATTTTAATTTTTTTTTAAAAAAAACAGGTTAGGTGAATTTCTTGTAGGCAGTTTATTGTTGGGTCTTTTTTAAAAAATCTGTTGAACTCATCTGTATCTTTTAATTGGCAAAATCAAGTCAATTTACATTAGGGTTATTATTGAAAGGTATGAACCTCTTGTCATTTTGTTCATTTTCTTGCAGTTTTTAAATTTTTCTCTTATTCATCTTTGAGACTTGATGGTTTATTGTATTGATAAAATTTGATTCTTTTCTATTTCTTATTGTCTATCTATTCTTCTAGTGGAATTTATATTTTCACGATGGTGGTAGTTATCTTTTTTCCACTTCTTGGTGTAGGACTCCCTTAAACATCTTTAGTAAGGCTGGTCTGGTGATCATGAATTCCCTTCATTTATTCTTTTTATCTTGGAAGATCTGTATTTCTTCTTTGATTCTGAAGGATAGCCTTGCTAGGTATGTCAATCATAGCAGATATTTTCTTTCAGGACTTGAAATACATTATTCCATCCCCTCCTGACCTTTAGGGTTTCTTCTGGAAAATTTGCTGTTAATCTAATGGCCTTGACTTTAAATATGACTTTGCAAATATTTCTTGAAGATCTAAAAGTTCTTTCTTTGTACAGAAATTTCGATAGTTTGATTATAATGTGTCATTGTGAGGCTCCTTTCTGGTCATGTCTATTTTGATTTCTAAAGGCCTCCTGAACCTGAATATCCTCATCTTTCTCAAGATTTGGAATTTTTTTTGCTGTTATTTAATTGAATAGATTTTCTATGCCTTTATCCTTTATTTCTTCTACTTTGGGTATGCCAATAATACAAATGTTTGTTCTTTTATTGGTGTCCCAAAGACTGGAATGCTCTCTTCAATTTTTATATTTTTCTTTATTTATGTCTGAATGTAATACTTCAAAAGACCTGATTTGAAGCTCTAATATTTCTTCTGCTTGATCTAATCTGTTGAAGTTTTCAATTGAATTTTTCTGACTTACTGAGCTTTTAATTTCCAAGATTTCTGATTGATTTTTTTTTTTTTTTTACAAAATCTCTACCTTTTTGCTGAATTTCTCATTCACATTCTATATTGTCATTTTTATTTCATTTAACTGTTTATTCTCTTGGATCTCATTGAACTTTTAAAAATGATTCTTTTGAAATTGTTATCAGGTATTACATACTTCAATATCTTCAGAATATGCTACTAAATAGTTATGAATATCAGGAGTTATCATATTACCTTGTTTTTCATATTACTTATTTCTATGTTGAGATTTGTGTATCTGTTGGGATGAATGTCTACTGCTTTTATAGGATAGATTTGTTAGTAAGCATCTTTCTCTGGATGATGTGTCTTGGGGTATCAGATTTTAGTTTGACACCAGAGTGTAATCTCCTTTTAGCTTCTTTGGTAGTGTCAGCAAAAGTTGTGTTATTTCTCTCAGCTCAAACTGGGCTTATCTGCCCAGGAGCAGGACCTCAGAAACCCACTGCCCATCACTGTGCATACCTGTGGAAAAATGAAAAGCTAGGGGCTTTTCTCCTATCAATTTTTAAACCTAAAGTGCCTGCCAGGGTTTGAGTAGGAGTAGGTTATGACTGAAGCTAGGCAAAGTTCCTCTCAGCTGTGTGTGGGATATAGCTGAGTGCCCACTTAGTGTGTATGAGACCCTGGGCTTGATTACTAGCTTTGCAAAAACAACAGAATAAAAAAAATAAGCTCCCTCTCAGCTGAGGTGCTCTGAGGAGTAAGCAAAAATGGAATGTAGATTACGCTGAGAAAAATTTCTTTCTGGACTTTCTTAGGCTCTACACTTCAGGGGAAGAACTTTGGCCAGGAATTTTTCCTTGCCTTGAATATTTCAGTTGTTATATCTGACAGGCATCAAGTGGCTATATGCCTTGGGGGATGGAACAAAAGCTGGAGCCATGTCAGTTTGGTTGTTACTATCCTAGGATGCCTCTGTTGGTAGGGGAGCTGTGTAACCACCAAGTTATGTGCTGGGAGAGGGGTGATAGGAATCATGTGGGCTACCACCTTTGATCCTGGCACCTCAGTTCTGTCATCTGTGCAAAACCACAAATGACTGGGTACTTCCCAGGAATCAAAAGAGCAGGCTTCACAATCTCTTGATTCTAGAGGGTAGTTCTCTCCTCTCCTCTCCTCTCCTCTGCTCTCCTCTTCCATATTGTACCTTCTATTCCCCACAACATAGTAGTCTTAGCAGCTTTCTCTGAGTTACTCGACCAAGTCATATCTGTCTCTTGAGGTGGCTACTCACTGAGGCAGTATAGTGGAATGTCTGTGGGGTCACAGAGATGGGGCTATGTGGTAGTATCAGACCCCTACAGAAGACTATACTCAGATAATAGGTACCTTTTTCAAGATGGTTCTTGGCTACAGCATCCTGACGGTTTGCTGGAAGATTTAGTGAATTCCATGTCCAGACCCACTTTAATGTAGACCCCAGGCCTCTTATCCATTTAGGCCTAAGCCTACAAGCTGCAAGCACTTGTGCCCTCAGGGCTTGCTGGAATTCTGTTTCACCTTTATCTCCATGGAGAGGAGAATGTCCCTTCTCCCAGCTGTGGAGCCAGATGACAGGTGCTGGAGTATTTTGTTTCTTTTGGCATGCTGTTGTCTCAGGTCTCTGTATTTCACAAGATTTCTGCATTTCTACTGTCGAATTCCAATGTTCTTGTTCAGCCACTCACTTCAATAACCAGCTAAACACCTGTTGCTTTGGTTCTTCCTCGTGGAGGTGCAGACAAATGCCATGTGCCTCTATTCCACCATCTTGTCCCATCTCATTGATAGAACTTCTTTTAAGGAAAATAGCATCAAAGTTTGTCTTCTTGTCCATTTATGTTTGAGGCTGAGTAGTTGTTCATGAAAAGCGTTATTTATATGCTCCTAATAAGAAAAAGGCTTTGGTTAATTTATACTCCTCATTTTTCCTCCTTTGACTGGAAAAAAATAATAGGGCACAAGCAATCTTATTTCCCACTTTTCAGCAAAGAAACATGAAGATTTGACATCTCTAGACTCTAGTGCTTCAGATGCAGTGAGACATTGGTGAGAGATGGTGGAGATACCCAGTGGCAGGAGGTGGGAGACAGGTACTGGGCTGATGCTACAATGTCCAGCTAAGAGAGTAAAGGGGAAGGTATAAATGGAAGAAACATCTGAAGTATCAGTAGTTTTTTGGATAGCTGGATAGATTAGTATGTACTCATGGTTGTATTCACTCTCCATGAGCACCTAGAAACACTCTGGAAGGGCCTTCATTGAAGGAAGCTAGTTTGATGTATTGAAAGTAAGAACTGGTAAAATTGGTGATTAAATTTAATTGAACTCCTATAATATAATATAATATAATATAATATAATATAATATAATATAGGAGAAGCCTAAAGAAATGTGGGTGTCAAAGCTATTTTTTCTGGGAGTGACAGTTATAATGGTTTTATCATTACTATTTTGTATAAAAGATAAAAAGTGAGTTCTTTCATGTTCAATATTCTAATAGTTAAATTTCTTATACATGTGTTTATAGGAATATTTTGTGACATGAGAATAACATCAGGGATTGAGAGTATATTTCCCCCAGCATTTGCTTTAGAGCTCACTTGAGTAATCAGCACTCAGCTTCCAAACACCAGTATTATCAGTCATTTATTGACATATATTTGAATGGAAAAGGTGCCAAGTGTCTGAACTTATCCTCAACATGTTTATAATTAAGCTTTCTGAAGCTTGCTATTGACTTTATATACTAAAAAGTAAATCCATAATCCCTTGGGTGGAGATGTGCCACTGGAAAGGCTTTTTATCCTATGACAAAAGATGTTGAATGTACCATGAGTTGTGACTGTTGAAATATATTAATCATAAATTAAAGTCCCTTGTATTATAAATGCAGAGTATTTTTAAAAGTAGACCATGGTTTTAAATAAAATGGTATGCAACAGATGCCTAGAACAGTGCATATCGGCACAGAGTGAGTGCTTGATAACTATTAGCTATCTTAATCACCATCACATTCCACCCAATAAGTGTAGATTTGAAAATAACACCACAAACTGCCATCCTTCTATATAGAGTATATATGGCAAAGGAGGTAAAATAATGGCTCAGTTAGCTTGGTAAGTGCTTAATTTGTATAGAAGAGCATTGCTTAAACCGTTTTCTGTGGAAAATTAGCCCTGCAAGGTTCTTAGGAGAAAAGGGATACTTTGTCAAATATGTTTATAAAGTTCTCTCTTTAACTCACCTTAGAGGGCCATGTCATTTAGTACATTAAGCAAGCTAAGTAGTCCCCAGAAAAGATATTTAATTTTAAAAACTCAGTTTGACAAATTTCCTTGATAACAGCTCCTTTTTCATGTAACCCATCTTAATACCCTTGGCACTAGTGTTCTACATGCAGTAGGATGTCCTATCAGAGGTATTTTTTTTCCTCTTGAGAAAGGAGCTGCCAGTTAATTTCCATACAGGCAGAGTTGAATGGGTATCCTGGAGTAGTTCTGTTTTAGTCAACTTTTCAATACTCTGACCAATATATCCAACAAGAGCAATTTAAAAGAGGAAAAGTTTATTTTGGCTCATGGTTTCAGAGGTTCAGTTCATAGTTGGCCAATTCCATAGCTCTGGGTCTGGGGTGAGGCAGAACATTATGGTGGAAGGGTGTGGTGCAAGAAAGTTGCTTAGTTCATGGTAGCCAGGAAACAGCTCATGTGTTAAGGAGCCAGGAATAATATAATGCCCAAAGTCATGCCTCCAGTGACCTACTTCTTCCTGCTATACCCTACCTGCCTACAGGAACCACCCATCCATTCAAATTAGTCCAACTAATGGATTAATTCACTGATTAAGTTATGCTCTCCTAATCAAATCACATCACCATATCTCACACATTAACTTTTGGGAGACACTCCCAAAAGTTATATTCAAATCATAATAAGATTTTGAGAGATGATTTGACTTATGCCAATGCTCACCAGTTAGATGTGCGGATGTCTGGAGAGAGAATGGGTCAATCACTGTGAGAAGTCCAAGGAAAGAACTTCTAGCTGCTTTGTCCCAAGATTTGAAGTTAGGGGGACTGATCAAAGTACAGAAGGTGGCCTCTTTCAAGGCATGATTTCAGGAAATAATGTTAACATAAATTTAAGAGAGGGAGGTCTGGTGAGTTGGTCCTGTTGCTCAGTAAAGAGGAAGGAAGGAGATAATGGTAGGATTGACTATTTAATTTGTAGGATCCAGTACAAAATGAAAATGTGGGGTCCTTTAATTTTTTTTTTCAAAAAACCTTAATAAAGATTTGAGGACAGCAACAATGAAGCATTAAACCAAGGGTGAAACTGCACAATTTTTCATGCTTTAAGCATGCCCTGGATTGTGATCTTGGTTTTCTGAGGATGTACACAAAAGAACTGTTTTGGTCTTGGTTCACTTGGAGATGCCTTAAGTCCTGAGAAAGTAATTGGGTGTGAACTAAAATTTCTGGTCACTAAACTATAACAAAATTTTAAAAAATTTTACTTTATATATATTTTTTCTCTCATGTTGCCGCCTGCAGCAACAATCCCGCGGGAAGGAATCGGAGGCGAACTGGGAATGAACTACTTCTATTATCTTTTTCTGGGCTGCTTTCTTGCTTGCTTGCTTGTTCGCTAGTTTATAGAGGAAGAGAGGCTTCCTTGCTTTTAGAGGAAGAGAGGCTTGCTTGCTTTTACTATGCTTTCAGAGAGGCTACACTTATCAGAGAGACTACATTTTCAGAGGAGCTATTTCTTAGAGGTCTGCTGCTGCTTCTTAGAGGTGTGTCCTGCATCCTGCATCCTAAAGGTGCGTGCTAGAGGTGCGTGCTATCAGAGGTGCTTCTTAGTGGTGCGTCCAGCGTACTGCGTCCTTCATTCTGTGATCTAGAGGTGTGTGTGTCCTTCCGAGGTGAAGAGAATGTCTTATATACACTAAAGCAGACAATCAGCTTGGATTAAATAGCATGATTGGAGCATGCACCACGGTACCAATCAATCTTTAGCTGTTCATTCACATAGATCTTGTAAACAAGCAGGGATTTCTATCCTCATATCAGATAAAGTGAACTTCAAGCCAAAGTTAGTCATAAGGGACAAAGAAGGACATTTCATACTGCCTGTGGGAATAATACATCAACAAGATGTAATAATTATAAATATTTATGTCACCAAAAATGGAGCATCTATGTACATCAAACAAACCCTTCTCAATTTCAAGAATCAAACAGACCACAACACAATAATACTGGGTAACTTTAACAACCCTTTGATAGATCCTCCAAGCAAAAACTAAATAAAGAAGTCATAGAACTAAAAGACACAATAATTTAGACTTAACCAACACAAACAGAATATTTCACCCATCAATGGCTGAATACACTTTATTCTCATCAGCACATGGATTCTTCTCTAAAATAGACCATATCTTAGGCCATAAATCAACTCTTAGTAAATGTAAAAAAGAGATAATACCTTGCATTCTATAAGATTATAATGGAATGAAATTAGAAATCAACAATAAAAAAATAGAACCTACTATAACATCTGGAAACTAAATAATACACTTTCAAATGACTAATGGATAGCAGAAGAAATGAGGGATGAAATTAAGAAAACTTAGAGATAAATGAAAAGAACAACACAGTGTATCAAAATCTCTGGGATATTATAAATGCAGTTCTAAGAGGAAAGTTTATTACATTGAGCTCACTAATGAAAAGAATGTTTAGTGACTGCCAAATAAATAACATTACATTTCAAAGCCCTAGAAAAAGAAGAACAAATCAACACCAAAACAAGTAGAAGACAAGAAATAATTAAAGTCAGAGCCAAAATCAATCAAATTGAAATAAAAAAAAAATTAAAAAAATCAAACAAAAGTTTGGATCTTTGAAAAAATAAATAATATTGATAAATTGTTAGCCAAGGTAATGAAGATAAAGAGAGAGAAAACTCAAATTACTAAAATGCCTGCTGAAAAAGGAAACATCATAATACTAGGGAAATGAGACAATCAGAAACTATTTTGAAAATTTATACTCTAATAGAAAATCTTGAAGACATCAGAAAATTTCTGGAGATATATTATCTACTCAAATCGAAACAAGAGGACATAGAAAATTTAAACAGATCAATTGCAAGCAATGAAATTGAAGACCATCAAAAGGCTACCAAAAAAGATAAGCCCAAGATCAGATGGATTCTCAACTAAGTTCTACCAGACCTTCAAATAGAACTAATGCCAATCCTCCTCAAATTATTCAATGAAAAAGAAAAGGAGGGAACCCTTCCAAACTCATTCTATGAAGCTAGTATCACTCTGATACCAAAACCTGACAAACACTCATCAAGGAAAGAAAACTTCAGACCAATATCCCTGATGAATATAGATGCAAAAATTTCTTAATAAAATACTGGCAAATTGCATACAAAAACATTAAAAAGATAGTGCACCATGATCAAGTGGGGTTTATCCCAGGGATGCAATGTTGGTTCAACATATGGAAATCGATAAATGTAACTCATCACAATAATAAACTTAAGACAAGAATCTCATAATTATCTCCATAGATGCAGAAAAAGCACTTGACAAAAATCACCATCCATTCATGCTCAAAACACTAGAAAAACTAGTGATAGTAGGAACATTCCTCAACATTGTAAAAGTTATATATGTTAAACCCAAGGTCAACATCATTCTAAATAAAGAAAAATTGAAAGCATTTCCTCTAAAAACTGGAACAACACAAGGATGCCCTCTTTCACCACTTCTATTTAACATAGTCCTTGAAACCCTAGCCAAAGCAATTAGACAAAAGAAAGAAATTAAAAGGATATGAATAGGAAAAGAAGAATTCAAAATATCCCTATTTGCTGATGACATGATTCAATATTTAGAAGACCAAAAAAAAAATAAAATAAAACAAAAAAAAACCCAAAAAAACTTCACCAGAAAGCTTATAAAATTCATAAATAAATTCAACAAACTAGCAGGACATAAAATTAATACACACAAATCAATTGCATTCCTATACACCAATGGTGAATCAGCTAGAGAAATCAGGAAAACTATCCCATTCACAATAACCTTAAAAAATATATGAAATATTTTGGAATCAATCTAACAAAAGAAGTAAAAGACCTGTACAATGAAAACTACAGAACGCTAAAGAAAGAAATTGAAGAAGACCTTAGAAGATGGAAAGACCTGTTTTCTTGGATAGGTAGAATTAATATTGTCAAAATGACCATACTACCAAAAGCTCTATACAAATTCAATGCAATTCCTATTAAAATTCCAATGACATTGTTCATAGAAATAGAAAAAGCAGTCATGAAATTCATTTGGAAAAATAAGAGGCCTAGAATAGAAATCCTTAGCAAGAAGAGTGAAGCAAGAAGCATCACAATACCAGACCTTAAACTATAGTGCAAAGCAATAGTAACAAAAACAGCATGAATTTGGCACCAAAACAGACATGAAGACCAATGGAACAGAATAGAAGACACAGAGACAAACCCACATAAATACAGTTACCTCATACTAGACAAAGGTGCCATAAAGAGAGCCTCTTCAATAAACGTTGCTGAGAAAACTGTAAATCCGTATGTAGTAGAATGAATTTGAACCCCTATCTCTCACCTTCCACAAAACTCAATTTGATCAAGGACTGAGGCATCAGACCAGAGAACCTGTGCCTTCTAGAAGAAAAATTAGACCCAACTCTGCATCATGTTGGCTTAGGAACCGACTTCCTCAACAAGACTCCTAAAGCTCAAGAAGTAAAATCAAGCATAAATAAACACAATGGTATCAAACTAAAAAGCTTCTTAACAGCAAAGGAAACAATTAAGAACGTGAAGAGAGTGCCTACAGAACAGGAGAAATCCATTGCCACCTGTACCTCAGATAGAGCGTTAATCTCCAGGATATATAAAGAACTCAAAAAACACTAAAAAAACCTAATATCCCAATCAATAAATGGGCAAAGAACTGAACAGGCACTTCACAGAAGAAGAAATATAATTGGTCAACAAATATATGAAAAAATGTTCAACCTCCCTAGCAATTAGAGAAATGAAAATTAAAACTACACTGATATTTCAACTCACTCCAGTCAGAATGGCAATTATCAAGAATACAAGTAACAATAAATGTTGCTGAGGATGTGGGGAAAAAGTTTCACTCATACATTGCTGGTGGAACTGCAAATTGGTGTAAGCACTCTTGCAGTATGGCAATCCCTCAGAAAACTTGGAATGAAACCATCATTAGATGCAGTTATCCCACTCCTTAATGTATACCCAATTAACTTAAAATCAATATACTACAGTGACACAGTCACATCAGTGTTTACAGCAGCTCAATTCACAATATCTAAACTATGGAACCAACCTAGGTGTCCTTCAACAGATGAATGGATAAAGAAATTGTGGTATATATACACAATGGAATATTACTCAACCTTAAAGAAAAATGAAATGATGGCTTTTGCTGGTAAATGATGGAAGTGGAGAATATCATGCTAAGTGAAATAAGTCAATCCCCAAAACAAAGGCCAGATGTTCTCTCTACTATGTGGATGCTAACACACAACAAAGGAGGGTAGGGAGGTGAAGAATAGCAGTTCATTGGATTAGACAATGGGGAATGGAGGGAAGGGAGTGGGCTGGGAATGGGAAAGACAGTGGAATGAATCAGACAGCATTCCTATGTTCATATATGAATATGCAACCAGTGTAACTCCACATCATGTACAACCACAAGAATGGGAAGGTATACTCTATGTATATATATATGTCAAAATACATTCTACTGTCATACTTAACTAAAAAGAACAAATTAAAAAATAAATTGTAATAAGATGCATTGAGGTCAGTTTCTTTGCAACAGTGACCCATTTTCCCCTCTATTCCTGTTATAACAAATTACCACAAACTTAGTGGCTTAATATAAATTAATTTTCTCATAGTTCTTTAGTTCAGAAGTTTGAAATGGATCTCATGGGCTAAAATCAAGCCACTGATTTAAGTTAGGGCTTACTCTAGAGGAGAATCTTTTTACTTTTCTGGCTTCAAGAGGCCATCTGAATTCTTTAGCTGTTCATGGTCTCCCATCTTCAAGACCAGTAATGTTGTGTCTCTCTGGTTTTGTAGTCACATCTCTCTCTGATTCTATTCTTGTACCTCTTGCTTTTATTTTTAAGGATATTGGATCCCCCTGGTTAATCCACATTAACCCCTGTATCTGTGGACCAGCAACCTTAATTTCATATGTAATATTTATTTCCCATTTCCATGTAAACTGACATATTCACACATTCCAAGGATTAGGGCATCACTGGAAGCCTACCACACTTAATACCGAACCAAACTGGGCCTTGCCTTTAAAACAGACTATTGGAATATAACATACAAAACATGCCTAAATCTTAAGTGTGCATCTTGCAGAATTTTTACATAAATACTGTTTTAGTCAGCTTTTTTCACTGCTGTGACTAAAAGACCTGACCAGTACAATTTTAGAGGAGGAAAAGTTTATTTGAGGGCTCAGAGTTTCAGAGGTCTGAGTCCATAGACAACCAGCTCCATTCCTCAGGGCTCTAGATGAGGTTGAACATTGTGGCAGAAGAGTGTGGTAGAAAGAAGTGGCTCACATGATGATCAGGAAGCAGAGAGAGACTCCACTCACCAGATATGAAATATAAACCCCAAAGGCATACCTCCACTAAACCACTTCCTCCAGCTATACCCTAACCACCTTCAGTTACCACTCAGTTAATCCCTATCAGGGGATTAATCCACTGATTGGGTTAAGGTTCTCATAACCCAATCATTTCACCTCTGAATGTTCTTGCATTGTGTAATACATGAGCCTTCAGGGGACAACTCACTTCCGAACCATAACAAATACAAACCTGTTTAGCTTGTAAACATATCTTTGTATAAAGCACAACTCAGATCAAGATATAAAATATATCCAACACCTCAGAAGACTCTCATGTGCTCCTTTTCAGTAAATATCTATACCCTAGAAATAACCATTTTTCTGCCTTCTAACTTTACATCAGTTATTGAACTACTTCAAAACTTTGTGGTTTAAAATAGCAACCATTTTAGTTGCTTATGATTCTATGAGTCAGAAATTTAGACTGGGCTCAGTTGGGTAATTCTTCCACTGACATCATTTGGGTTCATTTATGTGGTTGTAGTCATTTGGTTGCTTGACTGGAATATTCTTGGTGGTCTCATGTGCCTCGTGGTCTGGTGGTTAGTGCTAGTGATTAGGTGGGCCTGCCTCTCCATGTTGGCCTAACTCTCAAAGAGGTTAGACTGGGTTGCTTTACATGCAGATCTCAAAGCAGCAAAAGGGCAATAGCAGAGCACTCAAAAGTCACATGATATCACATACACTGCTACAGTCCATTGTTCAAAGAAATCACAAAACCATCTGAGATTCTAGGGGTAGAAAATTAATTCTACCTCTTGATGGCAGGAACTTTAAAAGTCATCTCCATAAACATATGTTAATGGCCCATTTTTGAACATCATATAAATGAAATCATACAGTACTTTTGGAACTGTCTTGTTTCATTCAACATTACATGAGATTCAATTGTGTTTTGTGTGTGGCAGTAGTCTGCTATTTTTATTATTGCTACGGTTCCTATTCTATTGTCTGAAAATATCACAACATATTTACCCATGCTACCATTGATGAACATTTGACTTGTTTCTAGTTTGTGGCTATTATAAGTAAAGCTAATCTTAAGTGACTATAGTACATTTATAAAAACTAAGAACTTAACATTGTTTCATTACTATTAATGATTGTGCAGACTTTATTTAGATTTCATCAGTTTTTCCACTAATATCCTTTTTCTTTTGCCAGCATTCAGTCCAGGACACCACATTGCATTTGTCTTGTCTTGTTTACCTTCTCTGAGCTGTCAGAGTTTCTGTCTTTGTTTTTCATTATTGATTTTGAATGGCCAAGAACTTGGTACACTGTCCCTCAATTTGGTCTTTTTGATGTGATACTTTCTCATGATTAGTCTGGGACTATGGAATTTTGGAAAGACCACCATAGAGGTGAATTACCCATCTCATTCCATGAGATCAGTGGGTATTTGATTTCAACATGACTCGTCATTGGTGGTGTTAAATCTAATCACTTGGTTAAGGTAGCATCTTCTAGGTTTCTCCACTATGAATGTACTGTTTTTCCCTTTCCAAACATTATTCTTTGGAATTGTCATTAAGCACAATCTACATACAAGGAGTAGGGAGTTATGCTTCTTTTACTTTGGGGTAGGGTATCTTCATAATTTATTTCAAATTCTTTTGCATGGGAGATTTATTCCTTTCCCCATTTATATATTTATTAAATCATTTGCTTATATTAATAACAGTTAATAGCATTCATTTTACTGTATTATAATCCAATATTATTGATTTTTTTGTTCAAATTGTATAATGAACAACTTTGACCTAATGTAAAGGTATAGACTACTATACCAAAAGCTGCAAATAGAATTGTTTTCAAACTTGTATGAGCTTGACCATGAATTGAGTCATGACAGTCCTGATACACCTCAAATCATTGAAATCATAATTTGTTTTCTAACTTCAATGCCACTGATATCAATAACAAAATATATACCCAGAAATTCCCTACATTTTGGAATTAAGAAATGGATTTTGAAATAACCCTTGGATCAAAGAAGACATCACAATGGCTATATCACATATCAAAATGTGTGGTGTGCAACTAAACTGTTACCTGCAGGGAATGGTATAGCCTTATATGTCTATATTAAAAGAAGAAAAGTCAATTTTCTTAATTGAACATTTTTATTTTGTGTCTCTTACATGAGCCACTAAAGCCAAATTACTTTCAGCAGATTAAGGATTTTTCATTTTTAACATTTAAAACTTTTAATTGACAGATAATTGCACACACATATGGGATATAGTGTGATATTTCAATACATGTGAATAATGGATAGCAATCAGATCTCAGTAATTGGCACATCCATCACCTCAAACATTTATCATTTCCCTGTGTTGTGAACATTAAGAATTCTCTCTAGTAGCTATTTTGAGATATACAGTTAAGTGTTTTTGACCATAGATACTCTACTTTGCACTAGAGTATTAGCAATTATTCTTCATATCCAACTTCACCTCTGTACCCATTAATCATCTTTCCATCCACTGCTGTCCCACACCTTTCCCAGGCACTGGTGACCACTATTCTACTCTTCACTTCTATGAGAACCACCTTTTTAGCTTTAATATGTGAGAACACATGGTTGAAATTGAATATACTAAATTCATAAAGTTAAAAAAATTCCAGAGATAATAGAAATAAGAAAACAGTAAAAAAGACAAAATACACTGGCCAATTAAGGAGATGATTTTATCCAGGCTATTACAATCAAGTAAAATTTCCTAGTGAAAGGGAAATATTCTTGGCCAGCTGTGGGGGTGCAGGCTTGTAATCCCAGTGGCTTGGGAGGCTGAGACAGGGGATTGCAAATTCAAAGCCAGTCTTAGCAACTTAGTGAGGTCCTAAGCAACTCAGCAAGACCATGTCTCTAAATAAAAATAAAAAGGGTTAGGGATGTAGTTCAGTGGTTAAGCACCCCTGGGTTCAATCCCTGGCACCACACACACACAAAAGGAAATATTCCTAGTGAAAGGGACCTGGGGTTTCAATAGAGGCAGGTAAACAAGGGAATTATAGGTAAGTCTTATGGAATATGAAGGATGGATATTGGACTTATCTGCTTTGAAGGAGAGTTGAAATAGGTGTTTTCTTGGGATACATAAAAAGAGGATGGTGTCTTGAAAGTTAGCCAGAATGCAAAAGACTCAGATAATGTATGACATTGTCAGTAAGAACAGAAATTAGTGAAGTAGAACAAAATAATAATGCAACAGAGTGGACCATCAGTGCCAAAAATTGTTCCTTTGAAAAGTCAATAAAATTGATAGATCTCCAACAAGACTGATCAAGGAAACAAAATGCCTAAATAATCAATACTGAAAATAAAAAATGGAATATCATTACATATAGTGTGGGTACGAGATAATAACAGTACATTATAAAAGACTATATTCAAAAATTTAGATGAAGTTGAGAATTTTCTAGAAAGTATTACTTACCAAACTGAGTCAAGAAAAATTAGGAAATTTTACTCTTACACACCATTATAGGCCACATCTTTCTAAGTTGAAATTAGTGAAAGTTATCAGACTTTCGTTAATACTTCTTCTTGTTCTAGTATCAATTATGGGAATGGAGGTGAGCTTGGGAGCACCAGAAACTTTCCCCTAGTTATTTTTTCTTTTGAAAGTTTATAGCACAAGGTTGTTTCCCTTTCCTTGTGTAGTTGCTTTTGGTGAATTTAACAGCTAAAATAGGTATTTCCTTAATTTAATTAGGAATCTTAACACAGAATACAACAGAATGAAACAATTACAAAATTTAAACCCTCTCAAATCTTGTATGTGTCTTCTACAATAGCCCTTAGTAAAATTCGAGCACATATTCTATGGTAATGGGCAAAGGGGAGAAGTTAATGCAGCCACATGTGTTGCTTTCTAATGTCTAATATATGGTTAAAGAGAAAAATCTAGTATACGGGATGGTCAGAATTTAGCTGAGATAGTGGTCTATAAACTCTAGTTTACAGATCATCTGCATCAAGATCACCTGGTGAGCCTTTCAAGGTATTATTCTTAGAGAATCCAATTCAGAAGGTTTGGGTCCAGGCCTGGAAATCTGCATTCTATAAGCTCACAGGGTAATTTTCATGGACATTTAGGTTTAGGATATCATACTATCTTTCTTATGTATTAGTTGTCTTAACTGTGCTATCACACTTAATATGCCTCTCTTCAGTAAGTTCCTGGAACATAGGAACTCTGTATTTGTAACCAGAGTGTAGTGTAAACTCATGAGAACATTCTGGAGAACAATAGCATTATCTAGTAAAATTGTCAATGCAGTCATAGGGGAAATTCCACTTTTTTTCCTTTTTTTATTATTATTTAAAAAAATTTTTTACAGACCATTTTGATTCATTGTACACATATAGGGTACATCATTTTGTTTCTATGGTTGTGCATGATGTAGATTCATACCATTCATGTGATCATACATGTACATAGGGTAATGATGTCTATCTCATTCCACCATTTTTCATACCCCCTTCCCTCTCATTTCTCTCTACGTAATCTAAAGTTCCTCCACACTCCCAACCCCCATTATATATCATCATTCACTTATCAGGCAAAAAATTTGACCTTTGGCTTTTTGGGATTGGCTTATTTCACTCTGCATGATATTTTCCAATTCCATGCATTTATCTGCAAATTCCATAATATTTTTCTTCTTTATGGCTGAATAACATTCCATTGTGCATATATACCAGTTTCATTTTTTTATTGTAAACAAATGGGATACATGTTGTTTCTCTGTTTGTACATGGAGTAAAGGCATACCATTTGTGTAATCATAAATTTACATAGGGTAATGTTGTTTGATTCATTCTGTTATTTTTCCCCTTCCCCCACCCCTCCCACCCCTCTTTTCCCTCTATACAGTCCTTCCTTCCTCCATTCTTGTCCCCCTCCCTAACCCTAACCCTAAACCTAACCCTAACCCTAACATTGACCCCTCCCACCCCCCATTATGTGTCATCATCCACTTATCAGCAAGATCATTCATCCTTTGTTTTTATGAGATTGGCTTATCTCACTTAGCATGATATTCTCCATTCATCCATTTGCCTGCAAATGTCATAATTTTATCATTCTTTATGGCTGAGTAATATTCCATTATATATATATATATATATATATATACCACAGTTTCTTTATCCATTCATCAATTAAAGGACATCTAGGTTGGTTCCACAATCTGGCTATTGTGAATTGAGCAGCTATGAACATTGATGTGGCTGCATCACTGTAGTATGCTGATCTTAAGTCCTTTGGGTATAGGCCAAGGAGTGGAATAGCTGGGTCAAATGGTGGTTCCATTCCAAGTTTTCTGAGGAATCTCCATACTGCTTTCCAGAGTGGCTGCACTAATTTGCAACCCCACCAGCAATGTATGAGTGTACCTTTTTCCCCACATCCTCGCCAACACCTATTTTTGCTTGTGTTCTTGATAATCGCCATTCTAATTGGGGTGAGATGGAATCTTAGGGTGGTTTTGATTTGCATTTCTCTTATTACTAGAGATGTTGAACACTTTTTCATATATCTGTTGATTGCTTGTTGATCTTCTTCTGTGAAGTGTCTGTTCATATCCTTAGCCCATTTGTTGATTGGTTTATTTGTATTCTTGCTGTAGACTTTTTTCAGTTCTTTATATAGTCTGGAAATTAGTGCTCTATCTGAAGTATGAGTGGCAAAGATTTTCTCCCACTCTGTAGGCTATCTCTTCGCATTGCTGATAGTTTCCTTTGCTGAGAGAAAGCTTTTTGGTTTGAATCTATCCCAGTTGTTGATTCTTGCTTTTATTTCTTGTGCTATGGGAGTCCTGTTAAGGAAGTCTGGTCCTAAGCTGACATGTTGAAGATTTGGACTGTCAGGGACCAAGAAGAAGTTCTCATTCTGAGAACATTCTGACCTTTACGATAAGCAGCAGCGCCCCTCCCCCCTCCTGGCTGATAGTTCTGACAAAATGGCGCCTATGGCACCGTCCCTGCTTCTCTTCCAGGATTTCACCTTCCCGCCGGTGCGAACTTGCACCCTATCAGGAGCCCAATAGAAGAACACAGCCAACCAGCCTGTGTCTCATCATACCCCTCATTCCCTCAGCATAAATACCCGTGAGAACAATAAAAATTTGCAGCTTGATCAGAATTCCTGTCTTGCTGTCACTCCCTGCGTCTCTTGTCCCTTTCATTCCTTCTCTCTTAGGTTTGCTGTCCCCGTTGATGTCCCGCAGGCTGGGACAGTTGGCGCCCAACGTGGTTGATTGGAACCTTTGCCTGAGAAGCGAACGCTGCCCTCCGGGGAAGCCTTGGCCAAGTGGGATTCGGGATCGCCTCGGTTAACGCCACCGGGAGTCAGATCCAGGAGGAGAGTGAGGCCGGCGCAAAGTGAGTGACACACCATGGGACAAGCAGTTTCGTCACATGATTTGTTTCTGACGGGTCTCAAGGAGGCCCTCAAGACTCGGGGAGCACATGTTAAGAAAAAGGATTTAAGATCATTCTTTTCATACATAGAGGAATTGTGTCCTTGGTTTCCCCTCAAGGGGTCAATTGATGGTAAAAGGTGGCTCAGAGTAGGAGACTGCCTCAAAGATTATTATGAGACTTTTGGTCCTCAAAAGGTGCCTGTCACTGCCTTTACTTATTGGAATTTAATTAATGAGATTCTTAAAAGTTTACCCTTTGACAGTGGTACTTTAAAACTTGTAAAAATTGGGGAGCAGGCAATGCAATCTACCTCTCGCCCCCCATCGGCATGCCCTTCGGTTAGTATTCAAATGCCCCCTACTCAGCCTTCTCAGGACCCTGGGACCCTCCCAGACCCCGGGAACCTCCCAGACCCCACCTTACCAAAAAGTCCCCTAAAAGTCCCCCTAAGATTTATCCGGTTTTAAATCCCCATGATGAGTTGACCCCAGAGGATGAGGCTACCCTGGAGGAGGCAGCGGCTCGATACCATTCTCCAGACCTGCCACTCTTAAAAATCCACTTCCCTCTTATACACCCCCTGCCTTTTGTGCTCCGGCCCTTCAGGACCTACTGCCCCCCCCCAGATATTTTTTCCCCGCTTCCCTTGCCTAATCTAACCCCTTTACGCGAGTCTCTTCAACATAGGCGGGAACAAATCCAACTTTTAAAAGAACTAAAAGCCCTTGATGCCGAACTTCGCTCACTGGCCTTGGGCACGGAGTTAACACAAACTGGCCCCAAACCCCTTAATACTCGTAAGGTGAAGCCACGTGGTCAGCCTGTTCTTGCCTTTCCAGTCACTCGCAGTCAAGCAGATCAACCCGCACAAACTGAGGCAGAGAATTTAAAAGGAAGTCAGGAAGAGGAATCAGGGGAGGAACAAGAGGTAGAACCAGAGAGAGAACAAGAGGAGGACCAGGAATCAGGGGATGAGGAGGAGCCCACCTCTGGACAGAGTGGAGCCCTTGGTTCTTATAAAAGGCTGAGCCTCCGCTTTCTTGAAAGACTTAAAAAGGCTTGTGCTCAGTATGGTCCCACTGCACCTTATACACTGACCTTGCTAGAGAACCATAGTACACAATGGCTCACCCCTAATGATTGGAAATTTTTGGCCCGAGTCACCCTCAGTGCGGGTGACTTCCTGTTATGGAATGCAGATTTTAAGGAATATTGTCGGGAAACTGCTCAAAAAAATTCAACCAAGGCTTCCTCTAAATCCTGGACCTATGTTAAACTAGTGGGTAATGCGCCATTTGATACTAACCCTAAACAGGCGCGCTTCCTTACTGGGCTCCTAGCACAGGTTCAAACTGCTGGTTAGCACGCTTGGAGACGGCTCCCTCAAAAGGGCTCGGCCACCACCTCCCTAGCAAAAATTCGTCAGGGTCCTGACGAGCCTTACAGTGACTTTGTTGCCCGGCTTAATCTAGCTGCAGAGCGCTTACTTGAACCAAGTGAAAGCGAGAGCTCCTTTGTAAAATATCTTGCCTTTGAAAATGCCAACCCAATGTGTCAAGATGTTCTTCGGCCCCATAAAGATAAAGGGGACCTTTCTGACTTCATTAGGCTGTGTGCCGGGGTGGGAATGGCCCATGCCATGGGTCTCGCCATTGGCGCCGCCTTCACCAAGGCCCTTCACAACCCTGGCCCACGTACTTGATTTACTTGCAAACAACCTGGCCATTTTGCGCGAGAGTGCCCAACAGGGAGACTGGGTCAAGGACCCATATCTCCTGAAACAGGGGCTAAACCACCTCCACTCACCCTTTGCCCTAAGTGTGGTAAAGGTTGCCACTGGGCCAAGGAATGTAGATCCAAGACCAATGCCCTTGGACAGCCTATTCCCTCTAACTTCTTGGAAACTCCTCTCGGGGCCAGCCCCTGGCCCCGACCGCCCCCAGAACAAACCCAGGGGCAATAAGGTTTGTTCCCTCTCAGACTCCCAACCCAATCCAGGCCCCCTGTCCTTCTCCACAATCACCTCCCTCCAACGTGCTACCCCAGGCAGCGCAGGATTGGACCTCTGTGCCTCCACCGATACAATATTAGACTCTATGCAAGGACCCCAAATAATACCCACTGGGGTTGTAGGCCCCCCTCCACCTCATATGTGTGCTCTTATTCTTGGGAGAGCTTCTACCCCCTTACAAGGTGTTCAGATCTTCCCTGGCATCATTGATAATGATTACACTGGAGAAATTAAAATACTGGCCACAGCTATTAACAGAATAGCGGCCATCCCTGCAGTATTAATTGCACAATTAATACTCCTTCCCCTCAATTCAGGAAACACTCCCGCTGCCCAAAGTTCACCACGAAACAGGGCCTCTTTAGGTTCCTCTGATGTGTATTGGGTCCAACCTATCTCCCACAAAAGACCCACTCTTACCTTATTTATTGAAGGAAAGAAATTCCAAGGGATCCTAGATACTGGTGCGGACACCACAGTTATTTCTCAAAAATATTGGCCATCAGAATGGCCCCTCACCTCATCACTAACTGACCTTAAAGGAATAGGGCAATCAAAAAACCCCTTAGTTAGCTCCAGGGTGCTCAATTGGACTGACACAAAAGATAACACAGGAAATAAAGGAACCGTTACCCCCTTCGTTGTTCCTGATCTCCCTGTCAACCTTTGGGGACGAGACATTCTAAGCCAAATGGAAGTTATTCTTGCTAGTCCCGACTCTTTAGTCACTCATCAAATGCTTCATATGGGCTTTATCCCTGGTACAGGCCTTGGGAGGCTAGGACAAGGACAGGTTGAGCCTGTACAGCCCATACAAAAAACAGACAAATTTGGACTTGGGTATGTGGATTTTTAGTGTCGGTCCCTGACCCTCCTGTACCCCATGCAGACAAAATTATTTGGGAAACTCAAACTCCTGTGTGGGTGGATCAGTGGCCCCTTACCCAAGAAAAATTAGAGGATGCCTCCGTGTTAGTACAGGAACAGTTGACAGCCGGCCATGTGGAACCCTCAACCTCACCCTGGAATACTCTTATTTTTGTTATTAAGAAGAAATCAGGCAAATGGCGCCTTTTACAGGATTTGCGCGCTATCAATAAGGTTATGCGCCCGATGGGGGCACTACAGCCAGGCATCCCTACACCGGTAGCTATTCCTAGGGACTATTATAAAATGGTCATCGACTTAAAAGATTGCTTTTTTACTATTCCTTTACATCCTGAGGACAGACCCTATTTTGCTTTCAGCCTTCCCCGCATCAATTTTCAGGGCCCTATGCAAAGATTTCAATGGAAGGTCCTTCCCCAGGGTATGGCTAACAGCCCTAGTCTTTGCCAAAAATATGTTGCTCAAGCAGTAGACCCTGTGAGAGAGCAGTGGCCACAAGTTTATATATTACATTATATGGATGATTTGTTAATCGCTGCACCTAATACCTATGATCTTAACAATTGTTATTTGGATCTCTATAAAGCCCTTACTGCCTTGGGACTTCAGATAGCCCCTGATAAGGTTCAGACACAGGACCCCTACACCTACTTGGGCCTCAAACTTCAAACTAATCAAATTCAAATCCCTAATATACAATTGCGTGTGGACCATCTCCACACTCTTAACGATTTCCAAAAATTACTAGGGGATATCCAATGGCTAAGACCATATTTAAAACTACCCACCTATGTGCTTTTGCCTCTTAATGATATTTAAGGGGAGATTCTGACCCTTCTTCTCCTCGAGAGCTTACTCCCGAGGCGTGGCAAGCATTAATTCAAGTCACAGAAGCCATTGCTCAACAATTTGTTACACAAATATCTTATAACCTTCCTTTGGTTTTGGTTATATTACACACCCCTCATACACCCACGGGACTATTCTGGCAGTGGGATCCACATTTTAAAAATAAAGGTTGCCCCTTGCTTTGGGTTTATTTGCCCGCCACATCCTTTAAAGTTATTGCTGTCTATCCTGCTCAGGTAGCTTCTATCATATCCAGACAATTGATTTCTGATGTACAGATACTCTCAAGCACCATACAAGATCTTCAAGATCAGGTGGATTCCTTAGCAGAAGTGGTCCTACAAAATAGGAGAGGTTTAGACCTTCTAACTGCCGAACAGGGAGGCATTTGTCTGGCTTTGCAGGAAAAATGCTGTTTCTATGCCAACAAGTCAGGAATTGTTAAGGACAAGATCAAACAGCTGCAGGAAGACTTAGAAAAACGCCGACGAGCACTGGCTGATAATCCACTATGGACTGGATTCAGTGGACTCCTTCCCTATCTCCTTCCCTTCCTAGGTCCCCTCCTTTGCTTGCTGCTTATCGTATCTATAGGTCCTTTGATATTCAAAAAGATCATGGCTTTTCTTAGAGCTGAAATTGAGGCTATACAGGCGAAACCTATTCAGGTTCATTACCATCAACTGGAGATGATGGATCGCGATGGTGATCTTAAAAAACCATCACCCCTGTGAGCTGAACTGGACAGCCAATGACGGGTAGGATTCGTGAGAGCTCATACCAACCTAAGACAGGAAATGAGGGCTAGAGCCTCATTAGCCAATGACGGGTAAGGATGTTGCTCTGTCACGGACAACCTAAGACAGGCGCAGTTCCCGAGGGATTGTCACTCCAGCGCTGTACCTGTTCGGGTAAGCCGCGCCCCCGCCTCACCACATAGCCTCTATCACCCCCTTAAAATATGGCTATCAAAATATGGTCAATAATTTTATATAAGAAAGGGGGAAATGTCAGGGACCAAGAAGAAGTTCTCATTCTGAGAACATTCTGACCTTTACGATAAGCAGCAGCACCCCTCCCCCCTCCTGGCTGATAGTTCTGACAAAATGGTGCCTATGGCACCGTCCCTGCTTCTCTTCCGGGATCTCACCTTCCCGCCGGCGTGAACTTCACCTTCCCACCTGCGTGAACTTGCACCTATCAGGAGCCCAGTAGAAGAACACAACCAACCAGCCTGCACCTCGTCATACCCCTCATTCCCTCAGCATAAATACCCGTGAGAACAATAAAAATTTGCAGCTTGATCAGAATTCCTGTCTTGCTGTCACTCCCTGCGTCTCTTGTCCCTTTCATTCCTCCTCTCTTAGGTTCGCCATCCCCGTTGATGTTCTGCAGGCCGGGACATTGAACCTACTTTTTCTTCTATAAGAAGAAGCGTCTCTGGTCTGATTCCGAGGTCCTTGATCCATTTTGAGTTGAGTTTTGTGCAGGGTGAGAGATAGGGGTTTAATTTCATTCTGTTGCATATGGATTTCCACTTTTCCCAGCACCATTTGTTGAAGAGGCTATCTTTTCTCCATTGTATGTTTTTGGCACCTTTGTCTAGTATGAGAAAATTGTACTTATTTGGGTTTGTGTCCATGTCCTCTATCCTGTACCATTGATCTACCTGGATATTTTGGTACCTATACCATGCCGTTTTTGTTGCTATTACTTTGTAATAGAGTTGAAGATCTGGTATTGCAATACCCTCTGCTTCGCTCTTTCTGCTAAGGATTGCTTTAGCTATTCTGGGTTTCTTATTCTTCCAGATGAATTTCATAATTGCTTGCTCTATTTCTGTAAGGTACATCATTGGGATTTTAATTGGAATTGCATTGAATCTGTATAGCACTTTTGGTAGTATGCCCATTTTGACATTATTAATTCTGCCTATCCAAGAACATGGGAGATCTTTCCATCTTCTAAGATTTTTTAAAATTTCTTTCTTTAGTGTTCTGTAGTTCTCATTGTAGAGGTCTTTCACCTCTTTTGTGAGATTGATTCCCAAGTATTTTATTTTTTTCGAAGCTATTGTGAATGGGGTAGTTTTCCTAACTTCTCTTTCTGAAGATTGATCACTTATGTATAAAAATGCATTGGATTTATGAGCATTCATCTTGTAACCTGCTACTTTACTGAATTCACTTATGAATTCTAAAAGTTTTCTGGTGGAATTTCCAGGTTCCTCTAAATATATAATCATGTTATCAGCGAACAGGGATAGTTTGAGTTCTTCTTTTCCTATTCATATCCCTTTAATTTTTTGGGTTTGTCTAATTGCTCTGGCTAGAGTTTCAAGGATGATGTTGAATAGAAGTGGTGAAAGAGGGCATCCCTGCCTTGTTCCAGTTTTTTGGAGGAATGCTTTCAGTTTTTCTCCATTTAGAATGATATTGGCCATGGGCTTAGTGTAGATGGCCTTTACAATGTTAAGGAATGTTCCCACTATCCCTATTTTTTCTAGGGTTTTGAGCATAAGGGATGCTCTATTGTATCGAATGTTCTTTCTGCATCTATCAAAATAATCATGTGATTCTTAACTTTAAGTCTGTTGATATGGTGAATGACATTTATTGATTTCCGGATGTTGAACCAACCTTGCATCCCTGGGATAAAACCCACTTGATCATGGTGCACTATCTTTTTAATATATTTTTGTATGCGATTTGCTAAAATTTTGTTGAGAATTTTTGCGTCGATGCTCATTAAGGATATTGGTCTGAAATTTTCTTTCCTCGATGTGTCTCTGTCTCTGGTTTAGGTATCGGGTGATATTGGCTTCACAGAATGAGTTTCGGAGGGTTCCCTCCTCTTCTATTTCATGGAATACTTTGAGGAGTATTGGCATGAGCTCTTCTTTAAAGGTTTTGTAGAACTCGGCTGAGAACCCATCTGGTCCCGGACTTTTCTTTGTTGGTAGGCTTTTGATGACTTCTTCTATTTCATTGCTTGAAATTGATTGATTTAAGTTGTGTATGTCCTCCTGGTTCAGTTTAGGTAATTCACATGTCTCTAGAAACTTGTTGATGTCTTCGAGGTTTTCTGTTTTGTTGGAGTATAGATTTTCAAAATAGCTTCTAATTATGTTTTGTATTTCAGTCGTGTCTGTTGTGATATTTCCTTGTTCATTCCGAATTTTAGTAATTTGAGTTTTCTCTCTCTTTCTCTTTGTTAGTGTGGCTAAGGGTTTTAACAATTTTATTTTTTCAAAGAACCAACTCTTTATTTTGTTATTTTTTTTAATTGTTTCTTTTGTTTCAATTTCATTGATTTTGGCTCTGATTTTAACTATTTTCTGTCTTCTACTACTTTTGGTATTGGTTTGATCTTCTTTTTCTAGGGCTTTGAACTGTAGTGGTAAGTCGTTTATTTGTTGATTTCTACTTCTTTTGTTGAATGCGCCCCATGAAATAAATCTTCCTCTAAGTACTGCTTCCATAGTGTCCCAGAGATTTTGATATGATGTGTCTTTGTTCTCATTTACTTATAAGAATTTTTAAATTCCCCTACTGATGTCTTCTGTTATCCATTCATCATATAATAGTGTATTATTTAATCTCCAAGTATTGGAGAAGTTTCTGTTTTTTATTCTGTCATTTATTTCTAACTTCAATCCATTATGATCTGATAGAATACAAGGTAGTATCTCTATCTTCTTGTATTTGCTAACAGTAGCTTTGTGGCATAAAATATGGTCTATTTTAGAGAAGGATCCATGTGCTGCTGCGAAGAAAGTGTATTCGTTCTTTGTTGGATGGTATATTCTATATATGTTGGTTAAGTCTAAATTGTTGATTGTGTTATTGAGATGTATGGTTTCTTTATTCAATTTTTGTTTGGAAGATCTATCCAGTGGTGAGATAGGTGTGTTAAAATCACCTACTATTATTGTGTTGTGGTCTATTTGATTTCTGGAATTGAGAAGGATTTGTTTGACGTCTATGGATGAGCCACTGTTCGGGGCATAGATATTTATGACTGTTATGTCTTGCTGATTTATGCTTCCCTTAAGCAGTATGTAATGTCCTTCTTTATCCCTTCTGACTAGTTTTGGCTTGAAGTCCACATTATCTGAAATGAGGATGGATACTCCAGCTTTTTTGCTGCGTCCATGTGCATGGTGTGTTTTTTCCCATCCTTTCACCTTTAGTCTGTGGGTATCTCTTTCTATGAGATGAGTCTCTTGCAGGCAGCATATTGTTGGATTTTCTTTTTTAATCCAATCTGCCAGTCTATGTCTTTTGATTGATGAGTTCAGGCCATTAACATTCAGGATTATTATTGTGATATGATTTTTATTCCCAGTCATTTGACTCATTTTTGTTTTTTGACATGATTTGGTTTCTCCTTTATTTGACTATTCCTTTAGGCTATTTCCTCCCTTTGCTGATTTGCATCATTGTTTTTCATCTCTTCCTCATGTAATATTTTGTTGAGAATGTTCTATAATGCTGGCTTTCTTTTTGTAAATTCCTTTAGCTTTTGTTTATCATGGAAGGATCTTATTTCATCGTCAAATTTGAAGGTAAGTTTTTCTGGGTATAAGATTCTTGGTTGGCATCCCTTTTCTTTCAGGGCTTGGTAAATGTTGTTCCAGGCCCTTCTAGCTTTTAGGGTCTGGATTGAAAAATCTGCTGATATTCTTATTGGTTTCCCCCTGAATGTAATTTGATTCTTTTCTCTCGCAGCCTTTAAAATTCTGTGTTTATTTTGTATGTTAGGTTTTTTCATAATAATGTGCCTTGGTGTGGGTCTGTTGTAATTTTGTATATTTGGAGTCCTATAAGCCTCTTGTACCTGGTTTTCCATTTCATTCTTCAGATCTGGGAAGTTTTCTGATATTATTTCATTGAATAGATTGTTCATTCCTTTGGTGTGTTTCTCTGTGTCTTCCTCAGTCCCAATAATTCTTAAATTTGGCCTTTTCATGATATCCCGTAATTCTTGTAGATTCTGTTCATGATTTCTTACCATCTTCTCTGTTTGGTCAATTTTGTTTTCAAGATTAAATATTTTGTCTTCAATGCCTGAGGTTCTGTCTTCCAGGTGTTCTATCCTATTGATTATGCTTACTGTGGAGTTTTTAACTTGGTTTATTGTTTCCTTTATTTCAAGGATTTCTGTTTTTTTTTTTCAGCTTCTCTCTTTATTGAAATGATCTTTTGCTTTCCTGTATTGCTCTTTTAACTGTTGATTGGTGTGATCATTTAATGCCTGCATTTGCTCTTTCATCTCCTTGTTTGCTTCCCTGATTGTTTTAATTATGTACATTCTGAACTCCCTTTCTGACATTTCTTCTGCTGTGCTGTCATTGATTTTATTGATATAGTATCTAGGTTTGTTTGGGACATTTTCTTCCCTTGTTTTCTTATATTGGTCAAATGTCAGTGGGACTCTGAGATATTGCAGATTTCCTCTATTGACTTATAGTGTCTCTGTAGATTTCCAGTGTATCACCTCCCAGCCTTAAGTAGCCTGAAGTCTTGGAGGAACTTGATAATGCAGTGCTTCCAAAGAAAGCTGCCCCTAGCCCGCTACTGGGTCCAGGGCTGGGGGCTGGTTCTGCGTGGAAATCCTCTCACGGGCGGTCCCTACTCCTAGAAGCTGGCTGTAGACAGGGCCTGACTCCGCCTGCGGGAGCCGGGCTGCTCAGGAAAAGCCTCTCCCTGACCTGCCTTGGTCCCAGAAGCCACCTGCGTGCCGGTGCCGCTTCTGGGTTCAGGGCTTGGGGTTGGCTCTATGCAGAAAAGATCTCTCTGGGCGGGCCTGCTCCTAGAAGCTGGCTGTGGATCGAGCTTGCCACCGGAGAAAGCAGGGCTGCTTGGGGAAGACTCTCGCTGCCCTGCTCCGAGAAGCTGCCCCTGTCCGGGTCTGCCACCCAGCTGAGCTTCACCCAGTGGGAGAGACTCACCACGCGACTGTATGTTGGTTCAAGTCTCTCAATATACCTCCCCTTCTTGAATCCTGAGTTCTGGAGTGACAGGAGATGCAGTCACCCTCTCGTCTGCCATCTTGGATCTTCCCATACTACAGTTTCTTTATCCATTCATCTGTTGAAGGGCATCTAGGTTGGTTCCACAATCTAGCTATTGTGAATTGAACTGCTATAATATTGATATGGCTGTGTTACTGTAGTATGCTAATTTTAAGTCCTCTGGGTATAAACCATGGAGTAGGATAACTGGGTCAAAAGGTGGGTCCATTCCAAGCTTTCTGAGGATTCTCCACACTGCTTTCCAGAGTGGCTGTACCAATTTGCAACTCTACCAGCAATGTACAAGTGTGCCTTTTTCCCCACATCCACACCAACATCTATTATTGTTTGTGTTCTTGATAATAGTCATTGTAATTGGAGTAAGATGAAATCTTAGAGTTGTTTTAATTTGCATTTTTCTAATTACTAGAGACATTGAACACTTTTTCATATATTTATTAATCGCCTATATGTCTAACAATAGTAACAAAGGACATGGTATTGGCACCAAAATAAAGAGGCAGATCAATGGTACAGAATAGAAGACATAGAGACAAACCCACATAAATACAATTACCTCATACTAGACAAAGGAGTCAAAAACATACAATGGAGAAAAGATAGTCTGTTCAACAAATGGTGCTAGTAAAACTGGAAATCCATATGTAGTAAGATGAAATTAATCTCTATCTCTCACCCTGCACAAAAACTCAACTCAAGATGAATCAAGGACTTAGGAATTAGACAGAGACCCTGAACCAATTAGAAATTCCACTTTTAAATAGATGTACACCACCAGACATAGACAATGTCATTTATTTGCAACTGTTGCTACTGGTTAAAAATAAACAAACCCTGTTAAATAAGCTAAATATACATTGAAAGGGTGAACTCTTAAACAGTAGTTAAAATGAATGAACTAATCTGTAAGTATCAATGTAGGAAGATCTAGAAAGCATCATGCAAAGTGAAAAATGGAAGTTTGAAGAAAGTTGATAACCTGTTTATACCAGAGGTAATACTGCATATTGTTTACAGATATATACATATCTATACTAAACACAGAGGAATGTATATTCCAACCATGGGTTACTTTTGGAAAGGGAAGGAGAAGGAAGGAAAGAAGAAAATGTGATGGAGGAGAGCTCTAATTGTATCATTAATAATGAAGTCCCTTAAAAATATTTGAAGCAAGTGTGACAAAGTTTTCATAAAAGTGCTAAGTCTGTTTCTTGGATATGTGATGTTGGGCAAATTACTTAGCCTTCATAAACTCCTGTTTTTCCTGTCTGCAAAACAATCTAGTAATTGTACCTCTAATTAATTGAGTTGTTCTGAGGATCAAATGAAATAATATATATCTTTTTTTTATAGTAACCACATAGTAAGCATTCCCCAAACCACAGCTGCTATTTTGACAATGAGTTATTCAGCTGTGGGTCAGTAAGGTGCATTCCAGAGAGAGATGGCATTATCAGAGCATAAGAACCTCTGATGAGAGTACAGAATTCTGAGTGTGCCCTTGGGCAGAGAGAGCAGGGTTGAAATATTGCCTTTTTGTTGTTCGCTCTGTTGAGTACAGTCTGTCTCCCCTGAAGTGTATGTAAGAGAGAGAAAGAGTTTGTTTATTTGAATGGTGGGTTATGAGTGCCCTAATCTGGAACAAAGCATTGTATGATCTGGATTCTTCCAAGCTCCAGTCAATTCTAATTTCCAGAGGATGACACAGAACCTAAGGGAGAAGTTTGCAGTCTTCTGAGCCATTACCTTGGGAAAAGCATTATAATAGTGGAATGCAGAACCCGGGTGCTGGCAGAGTTGGTGAGGTCACCACCCTCTCTTCTCATCCAGCCAAATGTGGAAGGAAACCGATTACTTCTATTAATGCCTTTTTGGGCCTCTCACTCTCAGAAAAATTTGAATAAAGTCCCTACTGCTCTCCACATCAACCTATTCCTTTCTAGTAGTAATCTTGAGCTCACTTTTCAAGGTTCCAAGAGAGGTGATGGAAAAATCACAAGCATAGCTTAAATGGCATTTCAAAAGAGACTGTGGGGTGTTTGTGGTATTCACTTGTTGGTTCTACTCTCATCAGTGAAAATAGTCACTTCTTACTATAGACATAGCCTATTGACCTTCAGGTATATAGTGCCCTCAAAAGTCTTCCTCTTGCCATCAGATTAGAACTATACAGTTATAGTACTTCTACCCTCTAGTATACATGCATTTATATTAACAATACGAGTGTACATTGGATGTGGCATTATTGATAGGCAGTTTCAAAGAACTGTTGAAGCTTGTCAATTTCCTCCATTCTGGTCCAGAGATTTTTCTTAAGAGCTGTGCCTACCCACATTATTATGTACCATTCAGTCTATGCTTGTCCTGAGGTTATTAACTGTTCATAGAATGGCAACCTAGTTGTTCTTCCCCTTCTGCTACAGCCTCCTACCTTTTGCCTCAACCTTAAGACTCTCTACTCCTTGGGGATTCAGGATCCGTCCTCTTGTTTCACACTGCCACATTTGGCTGATTCATGTCTCTGCTTTCCCTTCCAAGTGTGATAATCCAAGCATGACTTACTAGCTAGTCAATCAACTAGTGCTTTAATGTCCCAGAGTCCCTGCTTCCTTGTGCCCTCCAGGCACTTTGAAATGTGAGCAGACATAAGAGATTATGAGTATGAGTGTATTTGTTGGGGATAGGTGGAGATGGGAAGACAAATTTGTGAAAAGTTTCTGTGAAAATATTCAATAGTGATGTTTCACAGA
Source organism: Sciurus carolinensis (assembly GCF_902686445.1). Lineage (NCBI taxonomy): Eukaryota > Metazoa > Chordata > Mammalia > Rodentia > Sciuridae > Sciurus > Sciurus carolinensis. The sequence continues at coordinate 104,088,711 of NC_062232.1, forward strand.
TTTTGGAGATCTAACAAGGAGAAAGGAAATATGAATATCCAGTTTGAATAAAATGAGTTTGTGTCTACTTACTCTTTATGATTAATTTTACCATGTGTACAATAATAATTTTGTGTGATATCAGTATGGGTCAGATGACCCATTCATTTGCTTACAATGTGACATTGTGTTCAGCTCTGCTTGCACTTGTGTTGACTATGTACTATGGGCTTCTGCATGTGTATTATGCTCATGTGGAAAAAATTCAGGGAATGTTGCTCTGGTATTTTTGAGATTAGCTGCCTAGCTGCTTCTATTTCTTGGCATTTGTTGGGCAGCTGTATTGAAGAGGTCACTGTGGGTGCAAAATACAAGAAAGAAAGCATGTTATAAAAGGTGTAAATTTTCCTAAAGCAGTATTAAAACCGTCCTCAGTACTCAGCATATATAGCTATATTTACTGTACATGCCTTTTTCTCTATTCTATTTACCACTTTGACTCCTGGGAGATTAAATCTACACACGCGTAGATACCATACTATATGATGAACTTTAAAATGTTTTTTCCTTTCTTTATCACCAATGATATCATTTAAAGTTGTATGAAGGCTTTGTGACAGAGGTTATACTAAATTGAAAGTATATGAACTTACTGAAAATCATGTAAAATTATGTATGTTTTTAATGTGGTTTCTCAGATTGATTAATTTATGCAATTGAATTGTTTTACTCTCCTGTAAACATACATTCACACTTTGCAAACTTGCTTACCTGCAAAGTAAAGTGTGGTGGTATCTGTGATATTATCATTGTTTCACCAAGAATGATAACTTAGTCAAGTTACCTTTTAAACCTCACTTTATAGGCCATTATATATCACCTTCCTGTTTCAATGCAGTGTAAATGGATTCCATAAAGGTCTCAAAGGCCAAATGCATTTTAAACTTAATACTTTTAAAACACCTTGGCATTTATGAACTGTTGTTACATTAATTTGGAAATAGTTTGAAGTTGTTGTAAAGTTTAACAGTATATGAAACCACTTTCCCATTAGATAAATGCATCCGTTTGGATGTAGTTTTTAGGAGTGTTTATATGTTTAAGGAAATTGCTTTTCTCTGGATTGAAACCATGACATGGATATGCCCTTATGTTTCACTCTGAATTTTAACCAGGACTATAGGAATCATGGAATAGTCTTTGTTTCTCCTTCTTTCTTTTCCCCATCTTCTATATATTTCTTTGTTCCCTCATTTTGGCATTTAAGCATTATATGTAACAGAAACCCTGTTAGGTGCTAGGAATTTAGAGATGAAAGGATAAAATTTCTGCTCTCAATGGACTAAGACTTGTTGGTAAAAAGAAGAATAAAAAGTAATTACAGTATTGGAGATTGGTCATGAAAGGCTTCCTGGAGGAGGTGGTTGTTGAGCTGGAAGGATTAGAGATGACTGACAAGGAGAGGAAATTAATCTTATTTGGGATATTAATGGTTTTGATGTCTGATAGTTCTCTTTATACAAACATGGGCAGAGTAGTTAACACCAGGGTCCCATCTCTCAATACATAAATACATTAATAGCTAATGAGCTATTAAAAAATGTCAGAATCAACTTGTGCAGAACTCAAATCTAGTCAAAACTCACAACAATTATGGGAAAGTTTAATGAAGAAAGAAACTGCTACATTTCAATATGGGAGTTCTCTGGTGCTTTAAATTGCCTGCCTCTTATTCTCCCACACATCAGATGGGAGGCAGCCATGAAGATAGCAGCCTGAACTCCTGGTGCAGGTTGCCAAGTGCCAGAGGGAGCAATGTGGAACTTATTCTTAAAGAACTGTGGTTATGTGTTTCAATTTCTCCTGTAGCTCCCTGAAGGACTGATACAAGGGCTTGCCTTGTTTGCCTGTCCAGGTCAGAGCATTCTCAGAACTGGGGCAGCTTGCCAGGTGGCATTTGTTCAAAAGCATTTAAAGGTGAAAGTATTGGCTACAGCAGCTTGAAGTAATGCATAGCAGTTAGGAAAAGCAACAGATAGACCAAAAACCTGGGAAATAAGCTATGTGAAGAAATGAAGGCTTTAAAACAGCCCTTGAATAAATTAGGGTCTCGAGAAGGTCATGCACATGCAATAAACTGGACACATATTCAGAAAAGGCCGAGAAGACCCTAAGGTACCACTTGCCACATTTTAGGTTGTGCAGAAGCAGGAAGGGTGAAGGCAATGTATAACTGATCCGGTAAACATTGAAGGAGTGTCCCAAAATGAAGCCAATCTTCAAAGAGTGGAAAAATTCTCTCTTTTAAAAAATGCATTTTGGATCTACATGATTATGAAAAATCTGTCATATATATTATCTGACAACTAAACTAGTGGAATACAGACATCAGTGGTCACATTAAGACAAGTAGAAACTACAAAACTGTTTAGGAAAGGAATAAAACAACAACCACCACCCCAAAATAGCAACAAAGAAAACAAAGCAAATTTGAGTTAATTTTTGTATGTAGGTTCACATAGTAGTCCATCTTCATTCTTTCAAATGTGGTTATTCAGCTATCTTAGAACCCATTTGATGAGGATATTATTCTTCCTCATTGAATTCTCCTGGGGACCCGTGTCATAAGTCAGTTTACCATAGATACATGAGTTTATTGCTGAACTCTTAATTTTTTCCTATTAACCTATATGTCTAGCCTTATGCCAGGATCATTTGTTTGCATACTCTTACCTTGGAGTAAAAAATTTAAAACCAGGAAGTGTGAATACTCCAAATTTGTTCTTTTAAAGATTGTTTTGATTATTCAGTGTACCTTATAATTGCATGTAAATTTATGATCACTTTTTATATTTCTGCTCAAAAGGCAATTAGGATTTTGAGAGGGATTGTATTGAATCTATAGAACACTTTTGGGGAGTATCTTAAAAATATGAAGTCTTCCAGTCCAGATGTCTTTCCACTCTTTAGGATTTCTTAATTTCAGCAGGTTTTATTGCATAAGTCTTTCAGTATATAAGTATTTCACCCCTTTGTATAAATTTATCCCTAAATATTTTATTTGTTATTATTTTTAAGGCTATTATAAATGGAATTATTTTCTTCATTTTCTGGAAATGAAATTGCTCACTGCTAGTGCAAAGAAATACCATTGATTTCTGTGTGTTGATACTGTATTTTGCCACTTTGCTGAATTTATTTATTAGCTTCAGTAATTTTCCTATGGATTCTTTGAGGTCTTCTATGGGATTGTGTCCTCAACAGAGATAATTTATTTCTTTTTAATTTTGATGCCTTTTCTTTCTTTTTCTTGAATAACTGCTCTCAAGGGAGTACCATGACAACATTGAATAACAATGATGAAAGCAGAATTTCTTGTCTATTCCTGATCTTAGAGGGTAAGTTTTCAGTCTTTCACCATTAAGTCTAATGTCGGCTATGGATTTTTCATAAATGCTCTCCTTCAAGTTGAAAAGCCATTCTTTTTTTTTTTTTTTTTTTGGTATCAGGGATTGAGACCAGAAGCACTTTATCATTGAGCCATATTTCCAGCTCTTTTTAAATTTTATTTTGAGACAAGGTCTCATGGAGTTGCTTAGTGCCTTGCTAAATTGCTGAGGCTGGCTTTGAACTCATGATCCTCCTGCCTCAACCTCCTGAGCCACTAGGATCACTGGTGTGTACCACTGCACCCACCTTGAGGAGGTATTCTAAAAAGTTTGTTGCTTTTCTATTTCTAGTTCATTTAGCTTTTCTCCTATTGAAAGAGTGTTGGATTTTGTCACTTTTTCTACATCTATAGATTATCAGGTAGGTTTATCCCTTTCATTCTAGTAGTTTGATGCATTGCATTGACGGATTTTCATATATGAAACACCATTGTATTCCTGAGACAAATCTCATCTGGTCATGTTTTATAATACCTTTAATATGCTTGTGTTTGTTGCTTGTATTTTGTTAAGGAGTTTTGTAGCTTATTTATAATGATATTGGTCTATAGTTTTCTTGTGATGTTTTTGTCTGGCTTTGGTATCAGGGCAATACCAGAATTATAGAATGAGCTAGAAATTCTTCAATTTTCTTATATTTTTAGAAGCATTTGAGATGAATTTCCATTTATTGTTCTTTGAATATTTGGTAGAATTTAGCTGTGAAGCTATCTGGTCCTGGGCCTTTTGTGTGTGTGTGTGTTGTTGGTTTTTTGATTACCGATTCAATCCTTTTATTGTGAAGGGTCTATTCAGATATTCTATTTCTCTTTAGTCAGTTTTGATAGTTTGTGTTTTTCTATGAATTTGTCCATTCATCTAAATATTTAAGTAATTGGAATATAATTGTATTCTCCTTTGATCTCTCTTATTTCTGTAAGATGAGTAGTAAATGTCTTGCTTTCATTCCAGATTTCAGCAATTTGAATCTTGCTCTTTTTTCTTCAATGATCCATGAAAATGTTTATCAATTCTGTTGATATTTCTAAAGAACCAAGTTCAGTTTAATTTTCTTCTATTGTTTATCTTTGCTCTATTTAGTTTCTCTTCACTCTAATCTCACCATTTCCTTTCTTCTGCTTGTGTTAGGTTTAGTTTTATTTTTCTAATTCCTAAGGTAGGTAGGTGGTTGGGTTAATAATGTGACATGGAAGAGGGAATTGGTGGACTAGGGGAACCTATCATATGGTGGTTTCTGAGACTGAATCAAAACAAGAGTTCCATGATGGCATGTTGAGATAGGAAGGCTGCAGGAAAATGATGGAAAGCAAAGTAGAGAGCTAGCAACCGGGTAAAAACTAGAAATATCAGTTTTTTGATTAGAAAGAGAATTAATAAAAGGGACATATTATGGCAATACAGGGTACATGTTGGCTCAATGAGTGAGTGAAAGGTCCCTTCTAACAACCTGAAAGAAATTTCCCCAGAGAATTTGAGAAAAATAGGCTCCACTGTCCAACAAATTCACAATCTGAACAGAAGCAATGCTCAGATACTGTGAAGTGACCCAGCATGGGAGAGTCCATGCACTTCCGAGCAGTTAGTGAAAGTGGAGAATTGCTAATTTATAAAGCCTTTGTTTAGACTTCCTGAGCAGGGGATTAGAAATTCCTGCAGTACCCCCACTTTTTAATTTTTCTCTACATTTTTTTTCTTTTTAGTCTTATTCTTAGTGTGCTGTATTTTTGAGTACCCAGGATCCAATAGCCAATTGTGCTTTGCTTTTCATCAGAGCAGTGGGCACCCAAGCCATGGGTCAATATGAGCACAGGAGTGAGAATGTGGCATTGGACATGTGGGAAGCTCTGAGTGGTAACAGCTCTGCAGATACTGTCTGGTGAATCTGCAGAGTGGAGAAGAGCAAATGGCACCTTCACTTGAAATTAGTGGTCTGAACTTTGTGATAATGAGCAAAGTTGACAGGGAGGTGGAACTAGGACGGATCAGGATGGAAAGCAGCAACCTGAAGCATCCTCCTGAAGCCCCCACCACCTCTCCTATGCCTAGAAGGTCTGGAAGGTCTGTTTCCCCAACCTGGATACCTTCCATGTACATTGTCTCAGTGCATGAATTATGGCTTTCAGAATGAGCATCATGGCACCATCTGGATCCGTCTATGGGTTACTTGGGTGAGAGTGCTGAATGATAACACCTACCAGATTGCAGTCTCATCCCTGGTTGCAGCAACATAGCTATATGGAAGGTAAATTCTGCTTTGAAATCATCAGTGTCCCCCTAATAATTGCTGCTAGCCAAGAAGTGGGTGGAACTCATCATACAGACTCCCCTAACAAGTTTGGCTGCTTTGGGTCAGAGCTGAAAATTAACAAATGATATTAACTGTGCTATACAACCACCCTCATAGCTGGGGGATTCCAAAATTGAAACCCCAGAAAGAAAGGTTTCCTTTTTGAACCCAGAGGTGCATAACCACTGAGCAGCATCTCCAGCCCTTTTTATTTTTTTATTTTGAGACAGGGTCTTTATAAGTTGCTTAGGCTGCTTTGAACTTGCCATCCTTCTGCCTCACCTCTAGAGCCTCTGGGATTTCAGGTATGTGCCACCTTGAATGGCAGAAATATCTCCATTTAAAGAAGAAATCTGAATTATTTTAAGATTATTGTTGTAGTAGCTGCTCTCTAAAGAGATTTCTACTGTCTTCCTTCATTATGTGTTTTTTCAGAGTTCTATATAATTTTATGTATTTTTCAACTAATTGGATCCTTTCTCAATACCTATTTCTTTCTTTTTCAAGTCCATTCCCTTCATTTTTCTTTCTCTTTCCACATTTTATCTTCCATTTTCTTCCCTCCCTCACCTTTGTTTTATCTTTTCCCTTTTCCTCTCTTCTTTATTTTTTGTTCCTTTTCCCATTACAACTTAAAATTCAGTGTACTATCATTAATGTTTAATATTTCAGTCTATTAAATATATTATCATTAATGCTTAACCTTTCAGCTTATACTATATTCTTTTTCACACACTTTTATCATTGGTTAACCAATTTGTAGAGATGGTTAGTAATAAGTTTTTAAATACATGTTGATGTATAGTTTGCTATTAAGTTTGCACTGTTATTGAAAGTTAATTTTCCCTCTTAAAGTGGTATTGGTGGTTGAACTTAAAACCTTGATTATGCCAACTGGATGTTTTGAAGCTAAGATAAACCCCCAGATCAGGGCAGATTGTAAAGAGATAACTATTCACTAAAAGACTATCATAATACAAGTGGAACCCATGATAACAAATGTGCAAATAACACAGAACTTCCAAAAGACATGAGGAAACAAGCCAACAAGGTGCCTCCAAAGTTTATAACCCTTTAATAACTAAAACACATCAATACACCTTAGAGGTAATGACATCCACAGGCTGAAAATGAAAGATGGGTATCCTTATGTAGAAAACTAGACCCCTATCTCTCACCCTGCACGAAAGTCTACTCAAAATGGAGTAAAGACCTAGAGGTAGAGCAGAAAGTTTGCAACTGCTAGAAGAAAAAACATAGGGTCAACACTTCAACATATAGGTGCAGGCAACAACTTCTTCAATGGGACTCCCAAAGCTCAGAAAATAATGCCAAGAATTAATAAGTGGTATAATATCCAATTAAAAAGCTTCTGCTTGGCAAGGGAAACAATAGCAAGAGGAAGGAGCCCATAGAATGGGACAAAATCTTTGTGAGCTACTCTTCTGATAGAGGATTTATATTCAGAATATAAAAAGAACTCAAATAACTTAAAATTAACAAAAAAATCCACCAATAACATAATCAATAAGTGGGCAAATGAACCAGACATTTATCAAAAGAAGAAGTACAAATGGCCAATGGATATGTGAAAAAATGTTCAACATCTTTAGCAATTAGGGAAATGCAAATCAAAATTACACTGATATTTTATCTCAATCTGGTTAGAATGGCAATCATCAAAAATACAAATAATAATGCTGGCAAGGAGGTGGGGAAAAAGAAACACATACACTGTCAATGGCATTGTAAATTAGTACAACCACTGTAGAAATCAGTATGGAGGTTCCTCAAAAGACTAGGAGTGGAAGCACCATATGAACTTCCTATACCACTCCTGGTATCTATCCAAAATAAAATAAGCATAGTGTATGGATACATGCATATCCATGTCTATAACAGCATACTTCACAATTGCCAAATCATAGACCGGCCTAGGTTTCTGTCAAAAGATGAATGGATAAAGAAAATGTGGTATATATTCACAATAGAGTTTTATTCCACCTTAAAAAAGAATGAAATTGTGTTACATGTAGGAAAATAGATGGAATTTGAGAGTATCATATTATGTAAAATAAGCCGGACTCAGAAAGTCAAGGGCTATATGTTTTCCCTCAATTGTGAAAGTTAGAAACAGAGGAGGTGGGGCAAAGGAATCACAAGTTCAAAGCCAGCCTCAGCAACTTAGTGAGAGCCTGTCTCTAAATAAAAAATTCAAAAAAGGGCTGGGGATGTGGCTCAGTGGTTAAGTGCCCCTGGGTTCAATCTCCCTGGTACAAAAGAAGGGGGGATCTTGGTACCTTTTTAGCACATCTCCTGTGAGGGGCTGCAGGATTTCCACATCCACCACGGACTGTGCAATGGTGCTGGACTCACATGAATTTCAAGGTGAGAGGCCTGCTACTTGCCAGGTAGCTGAGCTTGCACAAAAGAGGTCTTCTTGGGCAGATTCAGGAAGAACCTAGCAAAGGTGAACTTAATGAAATCAATCCCTTTGTGAGACTCATGGAAAAGTTCTGAAAAGAGTATGTGTGGTTTTCTTTGTCATCACCAATTCCCGTTGTTGCTTGGGACTTTCTAGCACCAAGTACAAGTGGCTGGAGCAGAACATCAGCTTGAATGGGTCCATCACATTGACTCTGGCAGCAGAGTGAGCTATCATCTCAGAATCAGTTGACTGGGGATTCTATCTGGTCATTTCTGGAGGAGGAAGGAGGCTTGCTTACTTTTATGAGAACTTGGAAAGTCCTTTTTGAAAATGCCAGAGAGCCTTTTCCAAATGTCCTTTGAGAAGTTGCAGTAAGGTTCAAGGGTATCCAGCTGCTCCCACAAGAGCCTCCATCTCCCAAACTCAAGCTGTGCTGTAGAAGAGGAGTACACAGAGGCTGATATTTTCTAGAAATTCTAAGAGGCAAAGCACCTGTGGGTACCTGGTGTCAGTCTCATGCAGATCTTAAGTGCAGGATGAGGAAAAGATATTGCAGTGACTGAGGGCATATCACACCATCAAGTTTCCTAAGGGGAGACACAAAAAAATGACATTCTTTTAAAATTTTTTTTTATTTTTACAGACTGCATTTGATTCATTGTACACAAATGGGGTACACCATTTTGTTTCTATGGTTGTGCATGATGTAGATTCACACCATTTGTGTAATCATACATGTACATAGGGTAATGATGTCTGTCTTGTTCCACCATTTTTCATACCCCCCCATTTCCCTCTATGTAATCTAAAATTCCTCATTCTTCTCTCACTCCTCACCCCCACCCTCATTATATATCATCATCCACTTACCAGAAAAAACATTTGTCCTTTGGTTTTTTGGGATTGGCTTATTTCACTTAGCATGATATTCTCCAATTCCATCCATTTATCTGCAAATGCCATAATATTATTCTTCTTTATGGCTAAATAATATTCCATTTTTGAATTGGGTTTTGTGCAGGGTGAGAGAGAAAGGTTTAATTTCATTTTACTGCATATGGATTTCCAGTTTTCCCAGCACCATTTGTTGAAGAGGCTATCTTTTCTCCATTGTATGTTTTTGGCACCTTTGTCTAGTATGAGGTAAGTGTATTTTTGTGGGTTTGTCTCTGTGTCTTCTAGTCTATATCATTGGTCTACCTGTCTATTTTGGTGCTGTTTTCTTACTATTGCTCTATAGTACAGTTTAAGGTCTGGTATTGTGATACCCTCTGCTTCACTCTTCCTGCTCAGGATTGCTTTGGCTATTCTGGGTCTCTTATTCTTCCAGATGAATTTCATGATTGCTTGCTCTATTTCTATGAGGAACATCATTGGAAATCTAATTGGAATTGCATTGTATGGCACCTTTGGTAGTATGGTCATTTTGACAATATTAATTCTGCCTATCCAAGAACATGAGAGATCTTTCATCTTCTAAGGATTTCTTTAATTTCATTCTTTAGTGTTCTGTAGTTCTCATTGTAGAGGTCTTTTACCTTTTAAAAAATGACGGAAGATAAATGGAGAAGAGGTACAAAGTTGTTTAACATCCAAGTGTCAGGTGATTATTCTCGGATTTCCTGTCAAATATATATAAAATGCATAAATACACAAAATTTTACATGTTTTAATATTATTTTGAGATGTATTTTTTTTTTTTTTTGGGTGCTGGGGATTGATCCCAGGGCCTTGTGCTTGCGAGGCAGGCACTCTACCAAGTAAGCTATACCTCCAGTCCCTGAGATGGATATTTTTAAGATGCAGAGGGTCTCACTAAGATGCTGAGACTGGTTTTAAATTTGTGATCCTCCTGCCTCAGCCTCTTGAGGACCTGGGGTTACAGGCATGTGCCACCACACCTGGCTTATCATTCAGCTTTTTTTTTTTTTTTTGTGGTGCTGGGGATTTGAACCCAGGGACTTGAGCTTATTAGGCAAGTACTCTACCAACTGAGCTATATCCCCAACCAATAATTCAGGTTTTATAAAGAAGGATACTATAGGTGGAAGTGGTAGCAAAAGTTCAAGGTCAGCTTCAGCAATTTAGCAAGATACTATCTTAAAAGTAAAACATAAAAATGACTGGGGATACATCTTAGTGGCAAAGCAACCCTAGGTTCAAACCTTAGTAACAAAAGAATATACTACCATTTAAAATAATGTGAATGAAGCTGGAGGACTTCATGGTAAGTGAAATGATCCAGTCACAGAAAGAAATACATTACATACTGTATGTGTGGAATCTGGAAAAAAAAAGCTGAGTGCATAGAGAATGGTGGATACTAGAGGACAATAGTTAATGAATGATACTGTATCATATATTAGAAATTCCAGAGAGAGTAGAATTTTAGATGTTCTCACTGCAGAATGAATAATTATGTGACATAATGGATATTATTAACACATATCTACTATACATAATAATGAAATTTGGTGCGATATTTTCATAGATACTTACACATATACTGATAGTGTCCAACCACCCTTCTTCCACTCTTGATGCCCTAGAACCCTTCCCAGTCAGAGTCAATGCTTTCACATCAATTTATTTTAGCTACCATATATAGTAGGCAACAGGTGATACTTTGCCTTCTGTGTCTGTCTTTCATCACTTAGCATTACATCATTCATTTTGCTGAAAATTTCAGGATCTCATTTTTGTTTATGGCTGGATAATAATACACCATTTTGAATACATAACATACTTTCTGATACATGTGTTAAGTTGCTTACATATGGCACTAATTTTTCTCTGTATGTATTGCTAAACATACTATTATACAACTTAAATTTATACAACAAAAAAAGAGAAACAAAGAATAAAATAAATTAGGAAACAAAAAAATAAGAAAGGGATCTCATGAAAATAGATAGGAGATCAGTAACATAGAGGAAGAGGGTCAGGGGAAGGAAAAGGGAGGTACCAGATGGGGAATGAAATTGACTAAATTATGTTATATACATGTATCAATTGTCACAATAAATCCCACTATTATGTATAGTTATTATATGCCCATAAAAACAATGTAGCAATGATATTACCATATACTATAGTATAAACTCAAAATATAACAATTTAATATTTTTTCTCATATATAATAATGATAACCCTTTGCATTTAACCTTCATGTAGCTATATATAGAAGCAGTAATGGAATTTTAATTTGTAGCTAAAGGCAGGTGTTTTCGTTTACACAAAAATATAATATTAACCAATTTTGGAGTGTCATAGGAACATATTTAATATTGTATACAAAAATAATAGGTCATTTATATTAAGTAGTTTTGAATATTCAATTGTCTGCATGCATTCTTTCAGATTACATCATTGTGTGGATACCAAAATTATAATGCACACAAATCCATTCACTGATGAATTTCACTTTTCCACAGCATAAATATTTTAACAAAAATAATAACAGGCAAAAAGAGGAAACAGCTAGGAATGGTGGTGCACACCTGTAATTCCAATAGCTTAGGAGTCTGAGACCAGTGCATCAGGAGTTCAAAGCCAGCCTTAGTAATTTAGTGAGGCCTGTCTCTAAATAAAAAATAAAAATAGCTAGGGATGTGGTCAGTGGTTAAGCACCCATGTAAATCATACAATGTGTGGCCAAAAAACATAAAAATAAAAACAAAAACAAAAAACTGGACAACAATAACAACAACAAAACCCTAATTGTTCAATGAATAGGCAGAAGGAAAGAAGTACTGATTAATACTTCAACATAAATGAGCCTTGAAAACATTATGCTAAATGAAAGAGGACAGACACCAAAGGCCACATATTGTATGATTCTATTCTCATGGAATGTTCAGAAGTGGCAAGTCCGTAGAGGCAGAAAGTGGAGTAATGCTTGCCAGGGACTGGGAGAGGAAGGAAAATGTATTACTGCTGATGGGTACAGGGTTTATTTCTAAGGTGATGACAATATTCTAAGATTGATTGTAATGATACAACTCAATATATTGTTAAAACTTTGAATTGTAGAACTTATGTGGATGACTATGAATATGCACTCTATCATAATATACTGCCAATATGAAAAATAACATATGCTTCTTTGTTAAAAAACAGATATTCATAAACATAAATTATCTTCTAAACAATACTTTTGCTGAATTCCATTAATTTTTGTATGTTGTGTTTTGTTTTCATTCATCTCAATGTGTTTTAAAATTTCTCTGTGACATTTTAGTTGACCCAGTGGTTATTTCAGAGTATGTTGCTTAATTTTCACATATTTTATATTTGGAAAATTTCTTTCTGTTTGGCAAGTTTCATTCTGTTGTGGTCAGAGGACATAGTATGGTTTCAATCTCTTCAAGTTTAAAAATTGAAGCTTGTTTTGTGGCCCAATATACGGTCCATTCTGGAATCTTTCATACTCCCTTGAGAAGAAAATGTAGCTTCCTGTTTGGGTTTGACTATTTTATAGATGTCTATTAGGTCTATTTGTTTTATGATGTTTGTGTTAGTTAGCTTTTCATCACTGTGATAAATTCCTGAGAAAAACAATATAGAGGAGGGAAGATCTATTTTTAGCTCATGGTTTCAGTCTATGGCAAGCTGGCTCCAAGGCAGAAATATCATTTTGGAAGGGCATGGCATAGGAAATCTGCTCAGCTTGTGGCAGCCAAGAAGCAGAAAGAGAAGAGGAACCAAGGATAAGATATGTTCCATAAGAGCATGCCCCCAGTGACCTACTTCCTCCAAGCATGCTCTGGCTGCCAATAGTTTCTACCAGCTTTCAGTAGTCTGTTCAGCTATCAATGGATTAATCCACAGATGAGGTCAAAGCCTCATGATCCAATCAATTCCCAAAACTTCTGAATAGTGCTTCATTGGGGAATAAGCCTTCAACACATGAGCTTTTGGGGAACATTCCAGATGCAAATTATAACATTCTCTTCCATACTCTAAAAGCTCATGCCCATCTCATAAAGCAAAATTCAGTCAATCTCCAAGAGTCCTTGTAGTCTTAATAGTTCTAGCATTGCACAAAAGTTGTAGTCCAAAGTCTGCTCTGAGACTCAGGTCACTTTAAGTTCTGAGTCCCTGTAAAAATCAAAAAGCAAATTGTATGTTTCCAAACATACAATGGCCTGGGGTAAACATTCTCATTCCAGAAGGGAGGAATAGTGGTATAGAAAAGAAGGATGGACCAAAGCAAGACTGAAATGCACCAGGGTAAACATTAAGTCCTGTAGCCCCATGTCCTGTATCCAAGGCTCATGATGGCAGGATGTGGGTCCCAAAGGGCTTGACCTTTTTGATTGCAGTCCACATGTTCTCTCTCTTGGGATGACTGCTTGCTGCCCATAGCTTTCTTCAGCAGATGTTTCCATACTCCTGGCATCGCTAACTTCCTGGGGGCCTCCACTGCAATTGTGGCTTCACTCTCATTGCTCTACACATCACCCTCTCAGGGGTTGCTTGCAGGTATTCCAACCCTGGGATATGCTGCCTGGCCTAGATTACCTTCATTTGAAATCTTGGTGCAAGCCTCCATGACCCCTTGATTCTTGCTTTCCTCATGCCTGCCAAATCAGCACCATGTGGATGATGCCAAGGCTTGCCACCAGCAGAGCAATAACTGGGCCCTCTTGGATCATGGCTGTAGTGGCCTCAGAGTACCTGGGAACCTGTTATGGTGAAATGAAGCCTGGGGAAACAGCTTCCTAGGGAGCCCTATGGAAGCAAGGCACTTCAACATTCTTTCCTCAAAGCAAAATCTTTCAAACGAGTTCTCACTTTTATACCTTTGTGCCTGAGATGGTGGGGGTCTTGCTTACTCCTGAGATGCCCTTAAGTCATCTTTCCTACTTCTCAGTGCAAAGTGCTTATTTCTGTTTAATGGTGCTAATCTTCTCAGACACCACACACTTTTCTTGGCCCCAATTTTAGTGCAGTTATTGAACCAATCTGCATAAAAGCAGCTTCGAATCTTTCTCCTATGCTTTTTGCTCATGATTATCACGGTAAACCTGGCTGAAGGCAGCCAGCAATACCTATACAACCAGCTGACTGCTGTAGTGCCTTGATATTTCCTCTGCCGGGTGAAGTGTCCTGTCAGGTTTAAACTCATCCTCATGAAAAAATAATCATCCTCACACAGTCTTAGGGCATGGACAAAATAAAGACAAATTCTTTGCCAGAATGTAACACAAATGACCTCTTGTTCAATTCCCAATAGAGTCCTTGTTCCCATCTAAAACCCTACGAGTACAGTCTTTGCTATTTACATTCCTATCACCATTCAGGTCTTCTAAAATCATGCCAGCATTGCCCATTTAAACTCTGTTTACAACATTCTCTGACTTATCTAGCCTGCATCTCTAAACTTTTCTAAATTCCTCCTGTAAAGGAGTTCCAAAGGCTTCTGAACCACATGGTCAGGTATAGGCACAATAGTATACCTTCTCTGTATTCACTTCTGTGTTAGCTTTTTGTTGCTGTGACAAATACCCAAGAAAAACAACATAGAGGAGAAAAGATTTATTTTCACCTGTGGTTTCAGAAGTTTCAGCCAATGGTCAGATGGCTCCATCACTTGGGACCTGAGGTGAGGCATAATATGGTCAAGGAGCCTGGTGAAGAAAAGCTACTCAGCTTATGTTAGCTGGGAAGCAGAGAGAGAAAGGAGCCGAGGACAAGATATAGTCTCCAAGGGCATGCTCCCAGAGACCTACCTCCTCCAACCATGCCCCACCTGCCTAAAGTTTCCACCACTTCCTAGTAGTTCATTTAGCTATCAATAGATTAAAGCACTGATGAGGTCAGAGTTCTTATCTGATCACTTTCCAAAAGCCCCACCTCTAGACATTGCTAAAATGGGGAACAAGCCTTCAACATATGAACTACTGGAAGACATTCCAGATCCACACTGTAACAGTGTTCACGTCTCATATTTCCCTACTGATATTTTGGTAAGTCCTTCTATCTATTATTAAAAGTGGGATAATGGAATCACCACCTATTATTGTAGAACTGTTATATCTCTCCATAGTCTGCCCATTTTGCATATATTTTGGGACTTTGCTGTTAGATGCATGTTTATAACTGATATATTTTATTGATAGATTATCATTTTAAATATTATATAATCTTCTGTTTATAACTTATATCTTACTCATAAGAGTAACCATTTTAATATCCCCTTCTATCTAACAATTTTTGTGTTAAAGCCTACTTTATTTGTAGAGGTACTGTAGTTCTCAATAGATTATAATTGATTATTTGCATGGAATAACCTTTTCCACCCATTTACTTTACACCTATTTGTGTCTTTGGGTCTAAAATTAGTCTCTTGTGGATGAAATATATTTGGAACTTTTTTTTAGTTATCCATCCTTCTAATCTTTGCCTTTTAAAATTTATTCACATTTGATATACTCACTGATAGGAACAACTTCTGACATTTTGCTATTTGAATTTTAATATGTCATGTCTTCTCCTCTCCATTTTCTCCATTACTGACTTTTTTGTGTTTCATTAATTTAAAAAAATTATTTTGTAGTTTTACATGGACAGGAAGACTTTATTTTATTTGTTTATTTTTATATGGTGCTAAAGATTGAACCCAGCACCACATGCATGCTAGTCAAGTGCTCTGCCACTGAGCTACAGCCCCAACCCCCCTAAATTTTTATAGTATACAATTTTGATTCCCTTCTCAGCTCCTTTTATGTATATGTAATATGTATATTTACATGTATATAAATATATATACATTAAATTTTCTTAGTAGTTACCCTGGGAATTACAATTATAATGTTAATTATAAGAATATGGTCCAGAGTAATGCCAACTTAATTTGAAAAACCTATCAAAAACTTTGCTCTGATATAGTTCCACCCCCTTCAATGTTGTTATTGTCATAGATTACATATTTATATATTATATATCCAGCGTATATTTATATTGTTTAATGCAGTAGTTTTTAAAATCATATATTAAAGAGGAGTTACATTCTAAAAATGAGTTAATACTCTCTTTTGTGTTATTCTATATAGTTACCTTTACCATGTGCTTTATTTCTTTGCTTGGATTCCAGCCTAGTTTAGGCTGGAAGTCTCCCTTTTGTATTTCTACTAGGGAAGGTCCAGTTCATAGGAGGAACATTTAGTCTAAAAAAAAGACAAATACCATCTGAGGTCAGAGTTGACCAGATAAAGATAGGAATGAATTTACAGACAAGGGCTCAGGGATGTCATGGCTCAATCACCTGATTTTCTTGATCACAGGAATTCTAAGTTCATCTGCTCAGGATGAGGAAGGAAGTGTGCAGAGAGCATGGCTGACCCAATAGGAGGTTTGAAGTAGTAACCAAGAGTACAAAGAGATGGAGCTGAGACTAAAGCAGTCCTCATACATTCATCTATTCAACTTTGACACCTGGCTATGTATCATTTCCTGGTACTGGATATTTTCCTAAGCTCTTATAAACACCTGCTATTGGCTCACTGCAATTCCTACCTCAGCCACTTTGCCTGTTCTTCCAGTAGGTGGTGCTGTGCGGAGGGAGGCTAGTCCCAGCAGGCCTTGCGGCATGACTCAGAGCTTCTCTCTGTGACGTGTCACGACGTCCTTGCGGCGCAGAGGTTGGCGTGGTGAGAGGATCAGCTTTGTTCTTCGTGAGGGGGAGAGTGTGGGGGTTGAGGGAGGAGGAGGCCGGACTCGGCCAGGACTGGGCAGAGACTGAAGGAGGACTGAGGAGGACGTGTTGGGGAGAGCGCGTTGGTGGCTGCAGCCTACCCGGGAGCGGGCGGAAGTGGCAGCGGCCGGGCTCGGGGGAGCGGTCGCTCTACTAGGCCGCAGCAGCCATGGCAGTGGAATTTGGGGACCATGCCAGTGGCTTCCGACACAACGAGGTGATCCGATTCATTAATAATGAAGTCCTCATGAACGGAGGTGGCCCAGAGTTCTACATGGCCTTTCGCTCTCGTCCCTGGAACGAGGTGGAGGACCGGCTTCGCACTGTTGTGATGGACCCGCAGGTGCCTCGTGCCCTCAAGAGGGCGTGCACCTGGAGCGCCCTGGCCCTGGGCGTGCGAGTGGTGGCGAGGCAGCGGGAGCAGCAGGGGCGTCGGGTCCGTCGGCTGCAGGATCAGGTGGAGGAGCGCGAGGCGGCTTGCTGGGCTTTGGCTTCCGAGTTGCAGCAGCTGCGTGAGGAGCGTGATGAAGTGGTTACACAGTTGCTCTTCACCCGGGCTGCCTTGCAGCAGGCAACGAATGAGTGTGATATGCTGCGTGGGAGGCTGTTCCAGGTTGAAGGGTTGACACAGGTTACCCCCCTGGTCCATGCTATAGTTCCTGGGCTGCGAGCCGATCAATTTGGCCCTGCAGTTTGGCCCCTGAATGCAGAGCAGCAGAGAGAAGTGGGGGCCATAGGGAGAAACGACAGGGTGTGTTTCGAGGCTCCAACACCAGCTCCGACAACTGTCCTTTATGTGCCGGGACACCCGAGTCCCTGGGCCCCGCCCATGCAACCCCCTCTGCAGATCCCATTGCCGTACCCAATCCCTTTCCAGCCACCATTACCAGTGGGATTCCCGTACTTGCCACCTCCAACACCTGCAGTAGTCATGGAAGCAGAAGCAGGAGTAGTCCCACTTCACATGCCACCTGTGGGGATCTATCCACCTGGTCCCTGGGTTGCAGGGGGCTTCCAGAATGAAATGGCCCCTCTGAGTGACCAGAGATACTATGTCCAGGCAGAAGGTCCTGTGAACCTTCAGGAGTCTGTCCTAGGGGACAACAGAAGCCTCAGTCAAGCAGGTCTAGAGAGACCCCAGGTGACGCCTCCCCTGGTCAACATGGGGAACTATAGCCAGGAAGGAGGCCCACTGAGGCATCAGGGGACACTTTCCATGGTCAATTCTGGGAAGCACAATGCAGAAGAAGGTCCACAAAGGTCCCAGGGAATGCCTGCTTCTGGGGACAGTGTGTGCCACAGCCAACAGGAAGGACCAGAGCAGTTTCAAGGGATGAACCCCCTGGTGAACAGAGGGAGTCACATCCAGGAAGAAGGTTCGGAAATACCCCAGGGATTGGTCTCCCTGGGAGACAGAGGGACCCATAGCCAAGAAGGTCCACAAAGTCCTCAGGGGATGGTCCCCCTGGTTGACATAGGTAACCACAGCCAGGAAAAAAGTCCACAAATGTCCCAGGTAACATACCTAGTTGAAGAAAATGGGCACCACAGCCAAGAAGAAGATCAACAGATGTCAGAGGGAATATATTCCCTGGAGCACAGCAGAAGCCACTGCCAGGAAGAAGGTTCAGAGAGGTTCCAGGGAATGGCACCCCTTGGATTTAGTGTGAGCCACAACCAGGAAGAACAATATCCAGAGAGAGTCCAGAGGATAACACTCCCAAGGTTGAACAGAAGATACAGTCTGGAAGAAGGTGCAGAGAGGCCCCGGAAAACCACTGTGTGGGAAAGCTGGAGTCAAGCTATGAGAGAAAGCCCAAGGAAACAGCACAAGGCCAAGCAACCACAAGGTAGAAGAGCCTTGGGTTCCTACCATCAGGAGAAGTATGCATCACGCTACAGTCAAGAGAATTGGATCTGCCTATGGTGTAAAGCGATGAATTTTTCATGGCGCACAATTTGTTACAAATGCAAGGAAGCCTGTGTGCCAGTTGAGGGTGGAGGTGTCAACACAGGACAAATTCACTGATTTCAGGAAGGTAAGTAAGACTGGAATCGCTTTAAAGAAAAACCAATTTCCTAAGACACACCCCTGGTTTCTGACCAAAAAGTAACTTCACAGACAATTTAAAATCAAAATTATAGAGAAAATCAAGTAAAGTAACCTGTTATCCCATTATACAGATTAACTACTTTTTTTCATTGTGGACACATATGTAGCTATTTACATTATTTCATTCATTTACTTCAACAAAGAGAGACTATTGAATAACACTCTTTAAATTGGAAATTTCTCCTAATTGCATTTAAATTTTGCAGGTAGTGGCTTCTTGATGGCTGTTATGAAGTGGTTGACATCCTGGAGAAACTGGTTATGAAGACTTTCCCCATGCACCTCCTTCTTTCTGTTTTCTTCTTAACCCCCTTTTCCTGAAAATGCCATATATTTGGGAACAGCCTTATGGTTAGAGAGTTATAAGCTGTGTTGAATTTTAGAAACCACTTTTTCTTAAAAACACTCTTGTCCCATTGAAAACTACTGTAGTGTTCATGTTTGCTTCTTTGTGGTTTTTAAGTTTTATAGGTGAGGTCCTGATTTTGTCTTAATCCAACTGAACTTATTTGTTGCTGAAGAAGCTGAATCTGTCCCACAAGAAGATCTCACCGGAGCTGAAAGAAATAACACCTTTGTTTTGATGTACCCATACTTCACCACCCCTGGCTGGAGCTGAGAAGAGAGGAAATCAAAGAAGAGATGCCTTGGTACTCATTAGGTGGACAATGGAAGAACAAAATAGTTTTGTTAGAAATTAATTTCTCCATTGGGACAAGGAATTAACTTGCAAGAGTTTGGCAGGGGATTGAAGTGTTAAAATCTATATATGGCAGCAAGTTGATTAATTTCATTTAACTTAAAATGCTATTAACTGCTTAGTATTTGTTAGTTGGAACAAATACTTAGTATTTGTTAGTCTGATATTATCTGGTGCCTACAGGATAATCTTTTTCTGTTGTTTACATGACAGGAAAGAATGTAATTTGAGATATAATGTAGATCAGGAATGTCTTTTTTGCCTAGCATGTAGTATAGCCTTGGAAAAAGCCAATTGAGATAAGAGTCAGATCATTTTGTATTCTGGGGATAGAGGACTTGAGTGACCAAGCTACTCATCTCCTTGGTCACAAGGGAGATAAAATGAGCAGTGGCAAATACCTGCAAGGTGTCCTAATGAAAGTGTGGGCCAGCCATTTTCCTGGCTGCCTTGCAATCCACCTGAAAGATCACTGGGCTGTCTTGAAAACAGACAGTGGTTGGGGAATGTTGACTACACATTCTAGCCTTTCAGGCTGCCCACATCTCAAGTACCTTTCCATCCAACAGTGAAGAACAAAATGCATTCCAAAGATAGTCACCTGGGCCACTGCTCTTTGTATGAATAGTACTTCTCTTGGGAGAACTAATTTGGTTAAAAATATGACTGAATCAGGGCTAGCATTCCAGAATGCCCTTGGGCCCTTTGCCTTCCACTGGGTGTGTTATCTGCCAGCTCTTTGCTTCCCCAAGATAGCTGCAAGGCAAGGAGGAGCCAGGGCTCTACCTAGGGGATGGGAGGTGAGATCTACCTTCAGTATGAACAAAAGGTTTCCCAAAGCTCCCTTGGAGATCCTGCCCAGCTCGTCAACATTAACCATTGTTGGGGGTTTTCTGATTATAACTAGCAATAAAGAGTTTACACTTCTATCATGTGTATTCTGTGTAGTGTGTGTCATGGGGGAATATAGTGGGAGGGCGCGTGAGGCAGTTTTGCTCAGAGATGGCAGATTAAATCCTTCCCTCCATCTCAGTGAGGCGAAGGGAATTTCAATCTCATTGCCCCTTCTTGCCAGTCACCAATAATTGGAAGTAACTTTTTGGGGTCTTCACTATCCAAGTTTACATGATCCCTTGAAGGTGGGCATATCTGCTGCTCCAAGGCTGGTGGGGCATGGTGGGCATAAAGGGAGCTTAGGTTGGGAGGATGCTTCTGCCTAGTCTGGAACCCTGAAGCCTGGGGTCCAGCTTTCCTCAGTGTATGGAGAAGCCATTTCCCTGAGGCCGTGTTTCCCCCAGGTCCCCTGATATCTCATGAGCAGAAATTTCCCTCCTGCCTTTCTGCCCTCCAAGGCACTGTCCCCTCCTATATATAACCTTATTAAGGTGCTTATGATTCTGGGAAGCAGCCATGCTGTAGGCTGTTCAGAACAAATATTACATGAAGCTAAGGGGAGTAGAGACTGGCTACCTCATTGGTTTAGGGACAGGAATGGGGACAGAGAACAAAAGAGACCTTGCCTCACCAGCACGTTCACTTCCCTAAGTGTTTATGATTATTGGGGGGTCTTGGTTACTTGGGAGGGGAGCATTGGAGAGGAAGGGATTCAACATGGACATCAAACCCAAAGCTAGGTTGTCTGTGTTGGGGAAGATTTTGTAATATTCATATTTATAGATAGTTCCTTAAAATTTTTGGAATATAGGACACAGATGAGACTTGGGAATGTTCCAGCATAATCTATTTTCATGTACTTGCAGGTCATTCTAGATCTCACTATAATTGCTTCTTTTATGGCTTCAAAACAGACTCTGCTATTCATTGGTACACATTTAGGTCTATATGAAAATAGACTATGTGTAGCTTTTATATATTTTAATATGATTATACAGTCTTTCAGGGATGACCTTTTTCAAAGCAACCTGAATTCATTGAGGTTGACAAATCACTATTTTCTTCTAGGCTTGGTACACAAAAGAAAGGGCAACAGGTTTCTGTGACAAGAGCCTGGGCTTTGGAGCAACAAAGACCTGAGTTCAGAAACTTGCTGTTACTCACTAGCCATGTGACCTCAAATTACTAAACTTCTCTGGGCCCCCCAAAATTTTAGTTACTATTCCTTACCATCGGAGTTCTGCTCTTGATGCTATGGTAATGAGTATAAGGTTTTATTACAGGCTAATGGTGAGAGCTACCATGGGGTACTTACTGTGTGCCAGGCTCTCTGAGCATATTATTCCTTTTGTTGACTGTAGTTATGATAAATATCCATATTACTATTTCTTCAAAGCGGGCACTATCATTCCATTTTAGAAATGAGTTAAGTCAATACCCAAATTTTGTGATTGGTGAAGCCTGACTTCAAAATGAAATTTTACTGACTCCATGTATCTGTTCTTCCCATTACAATATATCACACTACCTTAATCTTTTACCCCTACTGAGTAACATATATGCATATCAACAGGGATCATCAGTGCCTCAGCCAAATGAAATGACTATAATGGAAGGACTTTGAGGTATGGTGGCAGTCTGTTGATCACGGAACCACTTTTAAAATCTCCAAGTTTTAAGATGTGTGATCACCTAGGCTACCAGTGAGTACGACCATTTATAATCTTAATCATGAAGAGTAAGTGATAGTTTAGTGAGAATGAGTTGTGTTTGATTAAGCAGACCAGCCTTATGAAAAGTTTATATGTGAATTTAATTGATTAAGAGAACACATCTTGACTGTTTAAAGCCTGTCCAAATTATTCAGTTTTTGTTTTAAATGGATAAGGTATCAGCTGTACCAGATGTTTACATTTTTTTTGGTGAGGAAGGAGGAAAAGAGTCTTCAAAAACATCAAACTCATGTTGCAAAATAGGGAACAAAATTGATGCTTTTGAAATCAATCATGGTGCTAAATCTGTGACAGTGGCAAAGAAATACATAATTTCCTTATCACATGCCTTTCAAAGTCTCAACACCAATGGTAGCAGATTTCTGTTTCGTGGTACAGGCATTGTGCATAGCATTCTGAGGGGTTTTCTCACTTCTGGCAAACAATAGAGTGATTGCATCTGTTGGTACTAAACCTCCCATGCATTTAAAGATCTTAAAGAACTGTAGTCTCTGACCTTATAAAGTTGCTCATGAACAGGTTTCCTCATTGACTAATGTTTATTTTTGATATTTAATAAAAATATTCACAAACACATTGCAATAAGCATATAAAGTGTTGCTGCACTAGTTATCAGTATCCAGGATCCCTCATACAATTCCTTGAGTACAACACCCCATTTGGTTCACTGTTGGAAACATTCTCTTCAATGGACCTAGGAATTCCTTCAGTCAATTAAATTCTGACCTCTCTAGTCTAACTTCTCTGGGGTATAAAACAATTGTTGATAAACATTGTGTCATCCCAAGTGTCAATATTAGAGGTAAGCAATGCAACTAGGAATCTCTAGTTTTTTAAAAAAATTATTTGCAGATCAAGTAACCAGCATGTATTCAGGACAGTGTTGTTATGAGTTGAGCAATGTACTCTACTCTCTAGAAGTAATTGTTATTGCCTTCATTAACCTCGTGTTCCATTAGAAAAAATAAGGTAAGTGTGCAACAAATGGAAGTTCTCAGCCTTTTCCTCAATTGTTCCATCCTATTTTTGGCCTGTAGATGTCAATTTTTGAAAGACTCCATATGTCAAATGGCATAAATTAGTAAATTATTATTTTCTCATTTAAAATTAAGAAAGCCTATATGAAGTTCCCTCACACAGTCAATATACTTCTAACAAAAAGCAGTCTTTTACCATTTGAGTATAGGATTTTTGTGAGGATTCATTGAATTCTGTTATTACTGTTATTGTTACATGCAGCTGAATCACAGGCAAATGAACCATTTTTGTAGGCTCTTTGTAATAGTGAAACTACCTTAGAATCCCTCAATATTGCCATCTTAAAAGTCTACCTAGTGTCTTGGAAGGCTGAGGCAGAAGGATTGTAAGTTCAAAGCCAGCACCAGCAACTCAGTGAAGCCCTAGGCAACTTAGCGAGACCCTGCCTCTAAGTAGAAAATTAAAAAGGGTTGAGGATGTGGCTGAATGCTTAAGTGCCCCTGGGTTCAATCCCCAGGACCAAAAAAGAAACCCAAAGAACAAACAAACAAAAAGTCTATAAAGTTTGGGAACACACGTTTGGAACAACCTCTAGAAAGATAGTATTTTAAATACATACTAAATCCCAGTATGTGCTAAAGGATTTTAGAAGTGTCCAAAGTCAGTATGTACCATTTTGGGTTGCAAAGCTTCCATGGTAGCCAGATGGTTTCAAATTGTGCCCCCAGTGAACCACAACATTGTTAAGAAAGTTGGCTTTGAGTTACTTCAAAGTAATGTGCAGTATTACAGCTTCACTTAGACAAAGTGTCCAGGTCTTTGCTTTTTATGTCTATATCTACTATTTTAGGCTTTATTTTTCATTATGCACTACATTACAAAAATTATTACACACAAGGCAGAAGCCTATGATTACTTTTGTGGTAGGCAGCATTAAACCATATCCTAGTGCTTATTAAATGATGACAAAGTACTCTCTGAGGGTTCTGTCTACAAGTAAAAGTTTTAGGAGATTTAATCTCATTTTTTTACTTGATATATATTTATTTTTATCATTTTGATGAACAATATTGGTTCCAGAAAAGGAATGAACAAATATTGAAAATCTCATACCATTACCACTAAAATTCCTTATATTGCATAGACAGTTTTGAAATTTTAGAATATATGTAACTTGCTTTGTATAAGACTCATACTAGTGAATTCCTCATTGATCAAAGATTCTAGCATTTTTCATGATATCCTTATTACTGAGAAGGAAAAGAAAAACAATGCTAATGTTGCCTTATGTAACTACACAATGCATTTAGAAATCCATCATTAGCTATTTTGTTTACCAGATTATACCAGTTAGTTTGTATTTTCAAGCCTGCTTAGGTGGATGTTTATAGTCCATTTCATTTTATTTCTTTTCCAAATTTTGGTGTTTGTGATGTATAGATCAAAGTGATAATTCATGTCTTAAAACATCAAAAATTTTAAAAAAATGTTCAGACAAAAATTATTGACAAGATAACAGTCTCTTGGACTTTAATCTTTTAGATTAAGTTCCAGTGGTGGAACTTTAGTCTTTTTTAAAATATTTTTTTACATGTTGATAGACCTTTATTTTATTCACTTATTTATATGCAGTGCTGAGAATCAAACCCAGTGCCTCATGCATGCTAGACAAGCACTGTAGCACTGAGCCACAGCCCAGCCCATGGAAACTTTATTCTTGAGCTTCCAAAAAAGGGAACAATTTTTTGATAGAAATTTGGAGGCTCATTTACATAGAAGTGATATTTGCTTGTGCTGATGTCATACCGTGAGGGCCCCCACCCAGGGTCGAAGGAGACAGAGAGATTTTGTCACAATCCAAAGGCAACTGGGTTGATGAGGCTGAAAGAGCTACATGATGATTTATTTCTCTGTTAGGTGCTGAGGTGTGGAATGTGAAGAGTTGTTTACCAAAATGAGGCAGACCTCAGGGTAGATGTTGTTAAATGATGAATGTGGAAAGTCAATGTCAGAAATGATACACAGGAGGCAAATTAGAAGTTTCTCTCCTTGTAAAGGGTTCTCTCTACACAGGGAAAGAGGAAGGGGAAATGGAGGGTGCTAACTACACTTTAGGTACTATACTAAGATCTAGGCTAAGATCTTCCAGGGGTTCACAAAGTATAGTAAAAGCAATCTTAAGTATCTGTTAGGTTCAAGGGACATTGTATACTCACTCTCATTTATCCTCATGGGAAAGATAAGAAAAAAACTGTCAAAGAGTTGCCTTCATTTGGTTTACAAAGGAACAAAAAGGAGAATTGGGCAATAAGACTATCTGTATGCTCACATTGTCTCAGGATAGAAGGTGCCTATATCACTTAATTTTTCAAAGAAATGGGGTCTTGGTTTGTTGCCCACGCTGACACTGAACTTTCGGGCTCAAGCAATCCTCCTGAGTAGGTGGGACTATAGGTACATGCCACTGTACCTGGCTTGATCACTCTAAAAACAAAACAAACCCCAAATTACTCAGTGTTCTGTTACTTTGAATAGATGAACTGATGATCCAGATTATAGGCTTATAAGCTTGGAAAACAAACCTTGACTCTAAAGAACATTCCACAACACAGTAACCATTGAGATCCAGGCTAAAACAGTGTGTCTGATCTAATAAGGGATATCAGATGCCTTATTTTACTGTTATCCCAAGAATAAGACCTCAGAAGCAGAAAGTTTCAACTAGAGTTAGGGGGCTTTCTTTTAGGAGTAAAAGGGTTTATGCATAGCAGACAGAAATATAAACAACTTGCCATCTTGAAGAAATCATGCAGGTGCTGAATGTCAGTTGAGTTAGATGTACCACTATAGAGCCCCATCCTTTCCTCCATCACAGCTCTTAAGTGAATTGTAATATTCTGTTTGCTTGTCTTCTTCACTAGATTGTGATGTACTTGAGTGCAGGTCATATGCTTTTCTTCTCTCTAACCTAAGTACCTACTGTATTATCTGGTATCTAGTAGGTATTCATAAATGATTGAAAGAACAAATATATTTAAAACAGGTTTAATAAATACAACAACCCTGTCTTTGGCTTCTCACTTACAAAAAGGGCTTTTAGAGAAAAATAGCCTCATATAGCCAGTTATTATCTAAAGGAGGTGCTTTTATTTTTTTAAAGAGACATTTAAATTTTCTCTTTACACATTTTTGTAGAGGAAGTGAATTTTAGTAAGTGCTGAGAGAATGTGTAAACTCATCACAGGTGACAATGTCATAACACTGTCACAGGAGAATTCACACCTATAGATAAGCTAGTGGAAGAAGAAAGTTAGCTTGGAAAGGTTAGAGAAAAAGATTTTGAAATGTCAGATCCACTGTATAAAACTGACCACCCTTGGCATGGTTCTTTTAATCTACTTGGGTTTGAGAACAGCCTAGGGCATTTGAAATGAAGACAATTAACACCTCAGACAGGGCATCCACATGCAAATTTCTGTCACCTCTCAGAGACCTCAGGAGGTGACAAGTTTAGATAAGAAGACACTTTCAACCTTGGCTGATGGTTTTTCTAACTTGCAATGCTTTTATATTTGATTTAAATGGCATCTATATTCTAAAAGATTGTAGTTTTCTTTAAATTGTGATGCTTTCTTCTTCCACCCTATGATTTTCATTTCTTAGGTTATTTGAAAACAAGAACAAAAATCTTTCCCTTATTGAGTGAGCCTTGAGGAAACAGATCTTGTTTCTTGCACACAAACGAGAAACAGCTCATTTCCCCTGTTTCTCTCTAAAGAAGCACCTTTGGTCCTCATTTAGAGCACAGGCTGGAAGTGACATTAGGGGTCATCTGGTCCAACTTCATCTGACAGATGGACAGAACGAGGCTCGGAGAGAAAGGAAGTGATTTAGTGGTAAAACATCAAGTATTGTTGAACTAGTGTTCCTTCCAGTTAATCTTGATGTTTTAAAGGTGGGCCTGAGGTATGTAGAATGAATTGTGTGGATGTGTGTGTGTGTGTGTGTGTGTGTGTGTGTGTGTATAAAAGATCATTTCTGTGTTTTTATTGTTTTATTTTTATTTTATTCATAAATTTATTCACTCAGAAAATACATTTAGTATCTACTATGTGCCAGACACTGAGGATACAATATTGAACAAAGCACACAAAATCCTACCATCATAGACCTTAAAGTCAAGTGGAGGAGATGAATAAACAATTAGTTATTCTGTTCCGTAGTGGTTTATATTTGTTCTTGGGGCCCATTCCTAACTATTTGTGTAAGAGTGCCTCTACCATTGCCATTGTTCCCTTGTCTCATTCCATCCCCCTTCCCCTCTTTGGGTATGGGGAGAGTGAAGGAAGACAGCCATTTCAATTCCACTTTTCTCATATTTCAAGCTCAGCATGAAGGTTTGAATTTGCTAAAATCAGGTTTAGTACCAGTGTAGCTCTAGAGTGAAGATGTCAGTATTTTTCATCAACACTCCACTAGTGGGCTGACTCAGCTGTCAGCTTGCTTGTGAGATGACAATGAGGTACTGGATGTGAGAGTTGTACTATTACCTTATAATTTATCTGTTCTTTTTTTATACAATTTTAGTTGTGCTGAACCCCGCTGTACCTGGCTGCTTTGACAGGTGTGCTATTTTAGCAACACAGAACAAAACAGAGAAAGAAAAGAAGAATGCATGGTACGCTTGTGCTGTCAGATCCAGGTTTCTCTGTTCCTAAGTTTGTAGATGATTTGTTCAGAGCTGTTCAGACAGACACACACACACACACACAAAGAAAGAAAAAGAGAAAAGAAAAACAACTACCAACACCAAAACTGGTTAGTTAGGTTTAGTTTTTAACCTATGTAACACTGAATGTTCTCACAGTTCATATGACAGCTAGGATGTTGCCCATATTGACCAATGTAAGAGAATTCTCTTCCTTGTCTTTTCTTCTCATATCTGAAATATCATCATTGTGATTAATTTCTCTGGGCTTACCATTTGCTTACTCAAAATGCAGAGTCCTGAGTGGACTAATTTCTCATGTCTTTAACATTGGAGTATGCATTTACATATCACACTAGTTTCCTTCTTGACCCAAGGTGTGAAAAGATGTGGCAGGGAGTTGGTCAAAAACACATGAGGTTGGAAGATGATGAGATAATCAGTTTCCTAGAGGCATCCCCAAATGTCACCTTGAATGCTGTTTTTAAAGTGTTGAAAATGACTGTAGGAGGCTTTTGCTGATACTAAGCTACTAAGGCTGGGCCCTCTTCAATCAAGCAGTTACTACTGGCTACCACCAAAATGTTAGAGGGTTGTTATTAACTCTAG
Source organism: Sciurus carolinensis (assembly GCF_902686445.1). Lineage (NCBI taxonomy): Eukaryota > Metazoa > Chordata > Mammalia > Rodentia > Sciuridae > Sciurus > Sciurus carolinensis. The sequence goes on from NC_062232.1 coordinate 104,117,287, forward strand.
TAGGTAGGGAGTAAATACCTGCCTTTGGTGCAAACTCTGTGCCTTGCAAAAGGCAGATATTGAGCTTCACTGAGGATTTAATATCACTTTCTTTATTGAGATCCCAGCTTTGCCATACTCTTAAGGAACTAGATTCTGAAGCAGTGGAAGCAATACAACAGACAACATAGCTTAGCTCTTCAAACTCCAATTTTAAAAAGTCTATTACATAATCTAAAGGTACACATATAAAGCTGTTCAGCTTTAAGCATTAAATAAAGTCTTATTTTGGTGAAAAGTGGAGGACATTTTTGGGAAATATTACTTAGCATATTTTGAAATAGAAGCAACACTTTATATAAGAGAAGGAAATGAAGGTTGAAAGGCTTTTTTTTTTAAATGACAGTTTAGCATTAATTGTAGAAGAAACATTCTCTAGAAATGACAGAGAATAAAAATTACAACATAGTCATCAACACTTGCAAAATGATATATAACAAATTATGTGGCCAAAATGCTGAAATCTGAGCCCTATACACCAAAGGGCACAACCACATCCACATAAACACAAAGTACCAATGAAATGATGTATTCTCTCATCTAAGGCCTTTTACATAGATAAATTTGGAACAGTTTTGCACATGCTTTTATTTTTCCTGTCTTGCTAAGTTACTGAGGCTGGCTTTGAAATTGTGATTCTCCTCCCTCAGCCTCTTGAGTTGCTGGGGTTACAGGCATGTGTCACTGTGCTTGGATCTGCACATGCATTTTGATTTTTGTGCCTCAATCAGTATTTTTGGATCTTGGATAAGGTGTCAAGAAAAATCAGTATATGTTCAGGACCAAGACTGTTCAATGGACCAGGGGTATAGCTCACTGCTTAGCATCTGTGAGGCTCTGGGTTCCATCCCCAGCACCAAGAAAACAATAACAATTAAAAAAAAATAACCTGTTCATGAGGTAGGAGGAGGAAGGAGACAAAGTCTGCTGTTCACCTCTGACTTCTGATGTTACAGAAGCCTCATGGCCATGTTCAGTAGTGATTGTATACTTATAGTTTTGGTGTTTTAGTTTTAGAGCTTCTGGGTCTTTCATTTTATCATTGTTTCTGTCGCACACGATGACATACACAACTTGCCTCTATCATCAACCCCTTTGGGGAAAAATCATCCCCAGGGGTCTTGGTGGGAAAATGCAAGCACAGAAGCATTACCAAGCACTCTTTTCAGAGCACAAGGGCTACACAAGCAGTACAGTCCAAATCTTGTAAGGTCCTATTTCCAATGTTCCTCTCCTCTCCATATGAACCCTATATTGGAGAGCAGGGCATCAAGCCTTGTGGAAAGTTTGAAGGAACCTAGCTGCTAAGTTGCTGAGCTGGTTTTAATTGAAGTGTGAAAAGGAGGTTTTAAAGCAGGTAGACAACATCCTGTTGTTCGGGCGCTTGTCTCTTTTTTGCACATGTGGCTGAACTGGGAGTCAGGTGGCTGACTTGTGCCTGGCTGCAGCAGCAGCAGCAGCAGCAGCAGCAGCAGAGATATCTCCCTTTTACAGTCCCCTGCCTGGGCCCACTCAAGAGTCCACCAGGTCATGGATGCAGTGACTGTGTATCATGGGAAAATTAGCAGGGAGACTGGAGAGAAGCTCCTGCTCGCCACAGGGCTGGATGGCAGCTATTTGCTGAGGGACAGCGAGAGTGTCCCAGGCGTGTACTGCCTGTGTGTGCTGTAAGTATATTGTGGCATGCCCTGAGCCTGCCAAGGGTATAGGTGGTAGTGGGTTGAAGCCAAGCACACAGAGGTCTATTCCAAGGCCCATCTCATGGCCCCTGGGTTTGGTCCAGGGAAATGATGGAAGGTGCTTTGGCCGAAGTCTCTCTCTGGAGATTTTGTCCCCTAAGCCTCCTGCTTTCCAGATGGACTTCACTAGGGTCTTTTGTGGTGGCTGTATTGCCTTTACAGTGGGCAAACATTGTCTAAAATTTACCTTCACTCTGAGAAAGACCTGGGCTTTGGACTTCTGTTTTGATGTCTAGTAGAGGTCACCAGCTTCTGAGAGAAGTAAAGGCCTCTCTCCAGCTTTCCAGCTTTCTATAAAAGGGTTTGAAAGTGTTATCCCAAAGGAAGAGCATCAAATTCAGGGAAGAGGCAGAAAGGAGTCCATTATTTTAAGAATGCAATACTGGTTAAGTCAGAATGCTGAGGGGTGGTGTGTGTGTGTGTGAAAACTACCTCTCTGAATCTGCTTATTTAGCTTCATTTAGAGGAATAGTGTGGGGGGGCAGGACGTTTCAGAAACAAGACCCTTCTTGATAAAAGCTAGGACTGACAATAGTTGTAAAGAGCGTGGAGGGGAAAACACCCTTGTTATGATTCAGCTTTGTTCTTTGTCTAGGCATGTCTCAGTCTAAGGCCCATTTTGAATCAGATGTGCCTATCTCTTTGCTCCAGTGCTGTAGAAGTGAGCATTTCTGAGACCTAAACTTGCATTAGTTAGATGCTAGGCTTGTGACCTCAGCAAATTAATCTCATAGACCCTCAGTTTTCTCATCTATTAAGTAGATACTATATTATAATGTATATTATAGGATTGTGATGATTAAATTCCATAATGCACATAAAAATGAGCATAGGACTTGAGACATAATAAATGTTTGGTAAATATAAGCTCTTGATATTATTTTTATAATATCCTTCTCTTTTCAGTTGATTTCATTTAGTTCTCATGGGCATATTTGTATGGAATGACCTAGCACAGTTATTGTTGTCAGTAGGATAAGAATACCCATGAAAACACCAGTCCTGCACAGTAGGATCTAGACAGAAACAAAACAAAGGAAAATGCTTGGTAGTTACATCAGTATCTGATGATACACAGCAAGATTTTGAAGTGCTTTATAGATCAGTGAAGAGAGATTATATACTGAGGCCGGTGGTAGAGGATTTTCCTTGTATGTTGGTTTGAAAATGGTCAAGTCTTGTTTGTGGCAGTTATCAGGTCATGCTTAAGTACATTTGTCATAAAGTCTTCAAGGTGAACACGTGGAAGCTACTCAATCTCTTAGACTTGCATCTTGATGTTTTGCTTATATGATTGTTTTCCTTAAGAGGAGCCCAAGGAAGGGCAATAAAACCAACTATGATTCTTATGTTCTTTTTCTTATCAAAAAAAGATGAAGGAAGCCAGGAATAGTGATGAATGCCTGTAATCACAGCAACTCAGGAGGCTGAGGCAGATTGCAAGTTTGAGGCCAACCTCAGAAACTTAGTGAGGCATTGTCTCAAAATTAAAAATAGAAAGAACTGGGGATGTGACTCCATGGTTAAGGGCCCTGGGTTCAATGCCTGGTACCGCCCTCCCCCAACAAAAAAGACGGCGTGATCAGCAAGCAAAATAAGCTGTTTTAGGGAAGCTGATGATGAAAGAGGTAATGTGTTCCTTAACTCCTTAACCTAGAGGAAAAGTGAGGATTCAAAAGAAGTCTGAGCAGGTGAGAGAGGGCAGGAGACAGTGTGTGACAAGATAAATCTAAGGATTCAGCCTCAACAGTCACCTGGCCATTTCTCAAAAGCATTACGCGTGGTTCCCAGTTAGGATTTTTATGCTATTGTTCTTTCTGCCAAATATACATTTGGTTCACATAGTTGTTCAACTGGTTCTTTCCTCTGAGAGGACTTCCATGACCACCCTATCTAGAATTAGTGCCCTCATCTTGTTGCTGTCACACTCTTATTTTTTTCTCCAAGGGGCCTCAAACTGTCTGACATTCACTTGTTTACTTATTTATTGTTGGGCTCTCAGGCAAAAATGTAATCTCCATGAGAGCAGAAACATTATTTCTGGTACCAGGAGCACATTCCTAGGTTCTAATAGGCACTCAGCAAATATTTTTGAATTAAATGAATGAACTGTTCGGGCAAATTCTATTCTTTACTGCAAAGAGCTTTGGACTGATATCAGAAGGCCAGGGTATGGGAAGTTACTCAAATTTTCTGGGCCTCAGTTTCCATATTTATAAAACAGGAATAGTAATTTATGTCTTAATGTCTGCAAAGCATTGCAATAAGTGAAATATTCAAGAGGAGGCCTTTAGCTTTTTGACCATGTAGGACAGAACCACATGAGGAATTAACTTAGGCTGGCAGGAAATTCTCAGACACTCAAGTTTCTACGTAGAATGGATCTTGCATAAACGCAGTTTTTTGACTCTGAGTTCTCCATGAAATCCTCCTCATGAAGGAGCAGAAAATAGCAGGGAAGTTGGGAGTTGTCTTACTGTGTCTTCAGAATGGAAGGCACACTGGGGCTTCAAAGTCTTATGGGGCTTTACGGCAATAGCCAGACTGCTGCAGAAGGAAGACAGTGATACAATGCCTTTATCAGAGTTTCTCAACTTATTTGAGCTGAGTGTTCCTTTAGATGAACATAAATGTTTCCTTCCTTCTTTTGGACACTACACAGTAATTACAAAATCAAATTTTATTTTGGAATAAACTATGAACTCATTTAAAACCAAAACATTTATGCCTACGATAAACAGTAGAAATAACAATGTAAATTTTGTCATATATGCATGAACAACAAGGTACAGCTAATAAACATGTATTGATTACAGAGCTTACCCAGAATGCTTGCTCATTCTCCACTGTTTATTCCTATTAATCAAGAAGGTTTAGTTGTGCTTTAGTTTCTGTATTTTTATTGATGAGATACAAATTTCAAATGCCTTTCAAACTGTACTTTAAATTGTACTCTCAAACTATTCTTGCCCCTTTGCCCAGTTCTGAACCCTCTGATCATGGCTCTCAGATGTGGCTTTTCTTTCTGATCAGGTTTAAAAAAGAGTCACTCAAGGGCTGGGGAGATAGCTCAACTGGTAGAGTGCTTGCCTTGCAAGCACAAGGCCCTGAGTTCAATCTCCAGTACCACAAAAAAAAAAAAAAAAAGTCTCTTAAGGCACTAAAGAAGAAGTTTCCTATTGATAGAATTGCTCACCTTCATTTCAAATGACTAGTTTTTCTTGCAACTATTTTCTCTAAATAAATTTTGATTTTTGTATAAGTCTGTTAAAAGACTTATACTTATTGATGATAGAAAATTTGAAAAACATAGATTAATGGAACTGAGGGAAAAATCATCTAGAGTTAATAACCTAATGACAACTGCCATTGAAAATTAAGTGAGCATTCTTCTTTATTTTAATAAGATAAATTGCAATTCCAAGCATGGGTATGCTTTTATGATATTGTATTCTGCTGTATTTCCCACTGAACATGAAAAAATTCCACTCATATATTTTAAGGCATTATTTTTAGTGGCTGCATGATAGTTCAGCTAACTACTGAACATATTGTATTTTTCTTAACTGGGCACCTATTTTTGGACATTTGAACAGTTCATTTTTAAATTATAAAATTTATCATGATTAATATTTCAGAGCACAAGGTTTCCTTGTATTTATGATTATTTCCTTATGTAATTTTCAGATGTGGAATTTTGAGAGCACAAAATATGAATGGTTTGGGATTCTTTACATACATACCAAATATTTTTTTCCTAAGTGCTTTATTCCAGTTTGTATACTTACTAGTAATGCATGAGAGTGCCTGTTTTACTGTACCCTTCCTAGAAATGGGTACTCTTGTTAAAAAAATAATTCTTGAAATTTGGTGTCTCATTCTTTATTTTATATTTGCACTTTATTTTTCACTTTTTAGATTTCCTTGAATAGCAATTGAGTGTCTTTTAATGTGGTGGTTATGCAGCTGTATTTTTTCATTCATGAATTGACAGTTTGTGTACTTTTCTCATTTAATGTACTGTATTTAGGTTCTAGCACAATTTTTCAAACTGAATTACTAAGAAAGTTGCTTAGAAACTACTTTAGAAGACAAGACACTCATTTTAGGAATCCTATTGAACACTTGAGGACTTATTTGACCAAATATATAATAAAATTGACTGCTATAATTCTTAATACATTATAAATATAAATATACATACATTTCTATATGTATACATATGTATATATAATATATACTCTATATCTATGTCTATGTACACTTATACATACACACGAATTCTTGATCTATTGCAGATACCCTTTGTCAGTGTGGTGTTTGCCATTACTTTTTTGATGCACAAAAAATTAACACTTTTAGTGACAAAATCTAATACTAATTTTCTCTGTGTTTGATTTCTTCCTTTATTTCATAGCTTAGAAAGTCCATGTTTTTGCTAATACCAAAAAAAGTAAAATAAAATAAAACCAACTGCATCCCAACTCCCCTACATTTTCCCTGCACATTTGCCCTTCTATATTGAGGTTTTGCTTTTGTGAGGTGGAATATTAGCTGTAGGATTATTGATCAAACAAATGCTCATTTTACATCTTAATCAGTCTATCAGATCAGTTTCCCACAGCACAGACCTCCCTAATATGAACAGGATGTGTCCTCAATTTGCTCTCATTAAAGCAGGACCATGCACTCAAATTACCTTGGGAATCCCCAAATTTATATGACCCTGCTCCAACGTCCTTTGTAGAACCTCCCTGTAGAACCTCCCTCTTTCCTGAACAGGAAGTCTCAGGAGAGGCTAGGCTGGCTTCCTCAAATTTGAATGGACTAGGATAATTCTTAGAATTTTTGATCAGGGTTTAGCCCACTATTCCTTGTAAGCTGCAGTAGCAGTTTACAGGCCTACTTAACTTCTCTGATCCTCAATCTCCTCATCTAAAATGGGGATATAAAGAGTGCAATAAAGAGTGCAAAAAAAAGTGCATTGCTTATTGGGCTGTGAGAATTCAGAGAAAGTCAATGTGCAGAGAGCATACCTGATGGTGCACAGAATGTACAGGAAAGGTACAGGAAAGGGTAATTTCTATGGAAAATGAACAAAAGTACCAGTTAGACTTAAAAGTAACTTGTTTTGTAAACTTTTTAGACTAGTCTAATTGGATATGGGAAATGACCCTACCTCTCCAATCCAATCCAAATTCTGGGTAGGCAGGAAGAACTTAATGAAAAATTGATATGAAGCAAATAGGAAACATGGAATCACAGCTTGCTGGTTCAATGTGATTCCACTCACATAAAAACCAGTGTATAACTCAGAAACTCAAAGGTCAAATATTTTCTCTCATATTTGGAAGCTAGAGTAAAATAAAGGAAAGGAGGAGGAAAGGATACAATTACATTAAGAACCAATCAAATACAAATTAATAGAAGAGCAAAAGGAAGTCTAGTAGAGGAAGGAGAAGGGAGTGGGGAAGGGGGAGGGAACAGAGGGGATCATGAACTGAAATCAATTTCCTTGCATGTATGAATTTGTCAGGATGACCCCAAAACTATGAATAACTATGAAGCTCTAATTAAAAAAAAGCAGTACGTAAGAAATTGAGGTTATTAGCCTATAAGACTAAAAGGAAGGACTTGCATTTTTGTGGTATGCCTGGTAGACCTCAGGCTTCCAGTAGCATGAGGATCTGAGGACAGTGCTTCTAGAGTCTAATTGGGAGGACATTTGGACCATCTATTTACCCAAAGCTGGAGCCCCAGTCTGGTTCATTTAGCCTTGGGGCTGGTGGTAGAGAACTTACCACCTCAAAAAGAGACCCCTCCTCCTTTGTATTTTTTAATTATTTTTTTTATTTTTACGGAGTGGCTGCACCAATTTGCAACTACACCAGCAATGTAAAAGTGTGCCCTTTCCCTCACATCCACACCAATATCTATTATTGTTTTTTTCTTTTGTTTTCTAGGTATATCATGTTTCTTCTCATTGAGGTGCATGTGTTCCCTCTCATTTCTTCCCTTCTTATCCTCTGTAGATATAGCCATTGGGAAAGACCTGACTGCCCACTGGGATTAACTGATGGTATAAAGAGGAAAACTAATTTAAAATATTTTATATATTAGCTTGAAGAGACAACTTACTTTCATAATTATCATCCTTCTGTACATAACTGACTTTGCTACTTATCTGATGGAAGATTTAGAAAAAAGCTATTATGGTTCTTTTGCCTCATGGACTCATAATAAAATCATTTGACATATGTATGTTTAGGTAAAAGTATAACTATCTTTTTGTCTTTTAAGATATTAAAGGGAGCCAGGCATGGTGGTGCATGCCTGTAATCCCAGCAGTTTTGGAGTCTGAGGCAGGAGGATTTCAAGTTTGAGGTCAGCCTTACCAACTTCGTGAAGCCTTAAGTAACTTAGTGAGACCCTGTCTCAAAATAAAAAAATAGAAATGGACTGGGAATGTAGCTCAGTGGTCAAGTGCCCCTGGGTTCAAGTTCTAGGAACCAAAAATAAATAAATAAAAGGAAGAAGAAGAAAACAACAAGAAGAAGAAAGAACAGAAGAAAGAGGAAAGAAGAAGAAGAAGAAGAAGAAGAAGAAGAAGAAGAAGAAGAAGAAGAAGAAGAAAAGAAGAAGAAAGAACAAAGAAGAAAGAGGAAAGAAAAAGAAGAAGAAGAAGAAGAAGAAGAAGAAGAAGAAGAAGAAGAAGAAGAAGAAGAAGAGGAGGAGGAGGAGGAGGAGGAGGAGGAGGAGGAGGAGGAGGAGGAGGAGGAGGAGGGGGAGGAGGAGGAGGAGGAGGGGGGAGGAGGAGGGGGAGGAGGAGGAGGAGGAGGGGGGAGGAGGAGGAGGAGGAGGAGGAGGAGGAGGAGAAAGAAAAAGATTTAAAGGAATGACCAGGAACAAAGCGCCTATCAAATAACTGGAGAAATGGGGGAGGAGCAGTGATGAAATGAAATTCCAGCTTATCAGTTATAATGCATAGAGGGGAACAGTGTGGCAAAGAACTTGACATTATAACTTAACTTCATTTAGTGAGAAACTACAACTTAAGTTGCATTTAGTTTTTGAATTTTGTTGGATATATGTATTGGTGCCACATCTTCATGATAACTTGTGTTACCAAAATTATTTGGAATTATCTGAGCACAGTTCATTAATGGCAGAGGGAGCTTCAATACCAGCCTAGGATTCACATTTACCATATATAAACCACCAAATAAGCAATTCACAGGCAATTAAACCAAATGCTGATTTTGGTTGATAATGTAAAATTGAAGTTGCAAAATTAGTATGAAGATGTCATTAGCTTAAGCAAAGTAGGTATTCTGGGTTGACCTCTTTTGGGCTCCTCACCTGGCTTTTTTCCTTTGGCTCCCTCCCGTGCACTCTCCCTCAGTGCACAACTCCAGTCCTATGTCCAAGCAAATTCCCTCTCTTTTTGAGAATTATGCTTCTGGAATTGCCTTTAAGACCCATCTATTAATACATTCCTTCCTGTATCACAGAGGCATCATAGAATGCCAGTTAAGAACCCAATCTCCCAGCTAGATCCTCTCAATATGCATCCCAGTTCTGACCCTTAACTTGATATTTTACCTTAAGCAAGTTGAACTTCCTGTGCCTCTGGTTTCTTATCAATAAAACAGGGAATGGAGATAATAATAGTACCTACCTCATAGTGTTGTTACAAGGGTTATTACATGAGTTCATATGTAGAAGGTTACCTAATAAGTGTTGGCCAGTATAAGTAAGATATCTATACAAAATTGTTAAAAAAGTTAAACTATCAAAATTGTACATAAATAAAACTTTAGTTTCAGTTCAGAGGGAGAAGAGATTAAATTTATTGTTCTGACTTACCAAAACTGATATTACACAGTTTTACCTTTAGTTTTGAAGCTGAATGACTTTTGACTATTCCAAAAATTCAGATTCACTGTGAAAGAAATTTTCACCGTAGGAAATTCAGAAATCTTTCGAATCAGAACATAGTCTCAAAGATGATGGTTTTACATAGGTTATTATTCCTCTGGATATAAAATATTTATTTAAAAAATCAATCACATGATTGTGCCTTGGATTTTGTACCTACAGTTACTTAGTATAGACAGTAAGGGAACTAGCTTGTTTTATTTGCAGTGTCACAAAGAAGCCAGATGTAGCTAAGCCTTTTCTTTTCTTTTGTGTAGTCCTTGAAGTGGTAACTGGGAAGGAATTGATGTGGTTTTGTCAGTTTGAAATCATGATCTGACCCCACACTGACCCACTGAGAAAATAAGAAATAAGTTGAATGGTTTTCTTCTTATGTATTTCTAATTTGAGCACTTTTTAGAGGGTTAGGGGCAGCTTTTGATGAAATACAGACAAATTTTAATATCAGCAAAGACAGGATAAACACAAGCATGTGGTCATTAAAATACAAAATATTAATTATAAAAATAAAATAATACTAACAATTTTTTAAAATTCCATGGATCTCTACCAATTATTCATTTCCTGGGTTTTTTCATGACAAATTTTAAATTCCAGACTTATCAACAAGTTCACAAAACAAATTAATGGGAAAAGAAAGTTAAAATTACACTACATTCTCTCCCACCCTGCTTTGGTACGGGGGATTGAACCCAGGGGCACTTAACCACTGAGTCACATCCCCACTTTTTTTTTAAATATTTTACTTTGAGACAGGATCTCACTAAGTCGCTTAGTGCCTTGATAAATTTCTGAGGTTGGTTTTGAACTTGCAATCCTCCTGCCTCAGGCTCCTGAACCACTGGGATTACAAGTGTGTAATCTTATTTTTCTGATTTGTTATTTATAAAGTGCAAAATTATAATTCTATGGGGTATTTTTGTTTAAAATTTTGTTTTAGTCACTTGACCTCATAGGGAGCCAAGCAGAGTGGTACATGCCTATAATCCCAGTGACTCTGGAGGCCAATACAGGAAGATGGCTAGTTTGAGGGTGGCCTCAGCAACTTAATGAGACCCTGTCTCAAAAACTAAAAAAAAAAAAATTGAAAGAGCTATGGATGTAGCTCAGTGGTATAGTGCCCCTGGGTTCAATTCCCAGTACAGTAAACAAATAATTACTTTTCGTACTACAAGCTATAGAAAATAAAACTATGAAATTAGGTTTGGGAAGAAGTAGGTAAATGGTTCAGTTACATGTCTCTATGAAGACTGAAACAATTGACAAAACTTCAGCATATATTATAATAAAATTAAATTAAAGCATACACTGAGTGACTATGGGAGAGATGGTATAGAAGTACCCTGGGTAGATGAAATAGGCCAGTTTGACTTTGGGGAAGTTATCATCAATATTGCCAATAAGGCATGGACATTCTCTTTGTACTTTAATCAGTTCTTCTGTGACTTTAATGTTTATACAATTCCCATGGAAATGTTCAAATACAGATTCTAATTCAGCAAATCTGGGTTAGGGTCTGAGAGTCTACATTTTCCACAAGCTCCTAGGTGATGCCAATGCTATTACCCTAGGAATGCAATCTGAGTTGCATCTTCCATCCATGACATACTATAATGAGAATTGGCTACAGGAGATCCTTGGTCAGTTACTTAAGTGACTTAAAAATGGAAGTCATGAATTGCTGGCTCATTTGAGGGGCAAAACTATTTTACCCATTCAGAAATTTGAGAGGTTTGTGGTGGTGGGGTGGGGGAGGATATTGTTAATATTAGATGCATTAATCATGAGAAATTTTGTGTGCCATTGACACCAAGTTGTTCAGAGTCTGAGGGAGGTAAGAACTTTTGAAGTGGTACTTAGGTTCCTGCTGCTTAACTGAAAGTGAGATAAGATCAGATTCGTTAGGAAACAATTTTGAAAACAGAGTCATTTATTTTGACTAAATGAGGCTGAATGATGGTAAGGAAATAGATTCATTGTATGTTTTAGACACTCACTGCTTTAGAATGTGGGAAGCCAGTTGCTTACCATTTTACTTGCATTGTTGTGGACATTTTAAACTGCATTTCCATACCACCCTTCTTGTCGCTAAATTTTTGCCATTAATTGCTTCCCATTGGGAAAATGGAAAGTAAAGACCTATGTTGATTCCCTACTTTCATCTCCATTTTGCTGTGTGGCTTAAAGAAAGAAACTTAAAGCTTATGTTTCAAATTCAATGGTGAAAAATGGTAATCAAATCTATTGTTCCCTGTATAGGATTTACTAAAATAAGTGGGCTTTATGGTAGATTTCCATGGCTACAAACAAAACAAAATAAAACAAAAAGACTTTAACAGTGTCATATTTTATATTTATTCAGCATGTTATATATGATCTACACATTCTGACAAATCTTCATAACTAAAATGAAACATGTCTTATGATCACACCAGCAGTTAAGTTGACATTTTGTTCAATGTCAGAAATCAAATGAACCTGATTAGAATATTTTAGATGTATTTCTTTGTTTTTTAGGTCATCTTTGCTGATCAATATTGGTTAAAGGGATAGTGTTTAACCCACATTTTAAAGACTTTTACTTTTATAAGGGAGTTAAAGCAAATGTGGTCATTGACTCAAGCATGACCCTGTCTTTGTAATACTTTAGCATCATCTTTAACTTTAAAAACACTGATTTTTAACCAGATTTTAGTGTGTCTTAACCAAAGATCTCTGTTGATCCAAACATGTGCTCAAGAACAACAAATAGAGCTAGGCATGGTGGTGCACACCAGAAACCCCAGTGGTTTGGGAAGCTGAAGCAGGAGTATTGTGAGCTTGAAGCCAACCTCAGCAACTTAGTGAGGCCCTGAGTCAAAATTTAGAAAAAATGGGCTGGGGATGTGGTTCAGTGGTTAAGAGCCCCTGGTTTAATCCCCTGGTACCAAAAAAAAAAAAAAAAAAAAGACCCCTGAAAGCAAAAAATATATAAATAACAAATAGAAACTATATTATATAAAACTCTATTAATTCACATTCATATTCAGATTCAAAATTTAAAATAATTCAGTATGAAGTCTACCTTACTTTTCAATGAATTTAAAGTTTGTTAGGCAAATTATGAAAAAATGTTCAACACCACTAATCATCAGTGAAATGCAAATCAAAACCAAATGACATATTACCTCACTCAATAAGAATGGTTATAACTAAAATGACTAAAGATAACAAGTGCTGGTGAGGATGTGGAGAAAAGGGAACACTTGCACATTGTTGGTGAGGGTATAAATTGGAACAGCCATTATGGAAAACACTCCTCAAAAAATTAAATATAGAAATACTCTATGATCCAGCAATCCAACTACTAAGAATCTATCTAAAGAAAATGAAATTAATATGTTGAAGAGACATCTGCACCCCCATGTTCATTGCAACATGATTCACAATAGCCAAGATAGGGAAACAACTTAAGTGTCCATAAACAGATGTCTAGATAAAGGAAATGTGGTACATATGCACATGGAACACTATTCAGTCGTAAAAAGAATGAGATTTTGTCATTTGTGACAACATGGATGGAACTGGAGATTATTATGTTAAGTGAAATAAGCCAGGTACAGTGAGACAAGTACTGCGTAATCTCACTCATATAAGAATCTAAAAAAGTTGATCACATAGAGACTGAAAGTAGAATGGTGGTTATCAGAGACTGGGAAACACAGGTGGGGGAGGGAGAGATGGGGAGAGGTTGATCAGTGGGTACTAAGTTACAAATAAATATGGAGCAAGTTTTGGCATGTTGCACAGTAGGGTGATTATAGATAACAATAATGTGTTTTACTTTTCTAAGAGCTAGGAGAGAGGACTTTGAAAGTTTTTGACATAAAGAAACAATAAATATTTGAGGAGATAAACATGTTTAATTTGATTTAAGCATTATAAAATGTATACATGTATCATAACATCACATTACCCTGTTAATACATGCAATTTTTATTTTAAAATTATTTTTAGTTGTAGTTGGACACAATACCTTTATTTATTTATTTTTTATGTAATGTTGAGGATCGAACCCAGTGCCTCACATGTGCTAGGCAAGCACTCTACCACTCAGTCACAAACCCAGTCCAATATATGTAATTTTTATGTTCTTATTTACCAGCTAAAATAAATTTAAATATTAAAATTTAGGGAAGTTTATTAGGCAAATTCAATAGCATTACCACATATCCTAAAATAAATTTTTATCCATTGCAGGAGGGATCAAGAACCCAAGCTCTAGAAGCAAGTCTGATTCAAGTCCTATCTTTGCTACTTGATTTCTGCTCTGGCTTTAGTTGCTTAACTTTTCAAAATTTCAGTTTCTTTATAATGAATTTCATAATATAAAGCTTGTAAAATTTTTGTGGGATCCAAAGGAGATAATGCATGTGCTATGAACTTGTGTTCCCCCCAAATTCATGTTTAAATTCTGATACTAATGTGCCTGTATTTTGAGTTAGGAAATCTAGGAGGTACTCAAGGTTAAATGAGTTCATAAGGATAGAGCCCTAATATGATAGGACTGGTGACTATAAGGTCACACACTAAGAAGAGGTCATAGGAGCACACCACAAGAAGGTGACTGCCTACAAGCCAAGAAAAGGTTCTGAGAATAAAACCTACCTTGCTGGCACTTTGATGGTAGACTTTCCAGCCTCTAGAACTTTAAGAAATAAATTGTTTAAGTCACGCAGTCTACCATATTGTGTTATAGCAAACAAGTTTAGTACCACAGATTTTGGTATTGTGGAATAAGGTGCTGCTGTAACACATACCTAAAAATGTGGAAGTGGCATTGGAACTAGTTAATGGGTAGAGGCTGGAAGAATTTTTGGATGCATTCTAGAGAAATCCTATTACAATGAATAGAATTTTGGTAGAACTGTGGATGTTAAAGGCCATTATGATGAGGTCTCAAGTGAAAATGAAGATCATATCATTGGAAACTGGAAGAAAGATGATCTTTGTTATAAACTGGCAAAGAACTGAACTGTGTTCTGGTATTTTGTGGAAAATAAAATTGTGAGCAATGAAATTGGATAATTGGATATTTGTTTGAGGTCTTTCTTTTCTCTCTCTCTCTCTCTCTCTCTCTCTCTCTCTCTCTCTCTCTCTCTCTCTTTCTTTTCTCTCTTTCTTTCATGCTGGGAATCCCAAGGCTCACATAGGGTAGGGAAGAGCTCTACCACTGGACTACACTCTCAGCTCCCTGAACTGAAATTTCTAAACACAGTTTTTAAGGGGTGACTTGGTTCCTTTGGTTTGCTTATAGTAAAATGCAAAAGAAGAGAGGTGAGTTGAAGAAGAAATTGGTAAGCAAAAATTAAGTGCTTAAGGACCTCTGGGAACTGAACCCAGGGGCCCATAACCACTGAGCCACATCTCTAGCCCTTTTTATTTTTTATTTTGAGACAGGGTCTCATTAAGTTGCTGAGGCTGGCCTCAAAGTAGTGCTCCTCCTGCCTTAGCCTCCTGAACCCCTAGGATTCACAGGTGTGCACCACTGTGCCCAGCTTCTCAGCATATTTACATTGCAAAAAAGTGAGGAAAATTATTCTGAAGAGAACATCAAGGGTGTGACTGTACTCACTCCTTAAGGAGATTATCCATGATGTTAACTAGATATCTCAGCAGAATCCATGAAGAAGTTTGGACCAAATTACAGAGATACTGACAGTTTGTAGCAAAAGGAACAAGACGGCATGGCAGACCTATTTGACTGCAAACATGCTTCATCCTTCAAGAAAAGGAAAGAATGACCTGAAGGCAATTCAGAAATCGCCAGGGCTAGTCTGGTGTGGTGGCGCCACCTATGATCCCAGTGGCACAGGAGGCTGAGGCAGGAGGATTGTGAGTTCAAAGCCAGCTTCAGAAAAAGCAAGACACTAAGCAACCTAATGAGACCCTGTCTCTAAATAAAATACAAAATAGGACTGGGGATGTGACTCAGTGGTTGAGTGCCCCTGAGTTCAATCCCTGGTACCCACCCCCCAAAAAAGAGAAATCACCAGGGCTACCACTCCCACAACAGAACCAGAGTGCACAGGCTAGTTGTGCCAAAGGGCAATACTGAGGACTGAAAGAGATGCATGGACAGGGCTGACTCTCCAACAAAGTGGGGTGGGTGCGGCTCCACGGAGATGTGAAGGTGACTCTGTTATTCCTATGGGCTTAAAGGGCAGTGTGTTGAACTAAAGATTATTCAGTAACCTTAAGTTCTAATGGAATTTGTCTTGCTATATTTTGGATTTGCTTGAGACCTCTCATCCCTTTATTCCTTCTAATTTCCATCTATTGGAATAGGATTATCTAGCCTACGTCTCTCGTACCCTTGCATTTTGGAAGCATGTAACTTGTCTGGTTTCATAGGAGAGAAATTTTGCTTTGAGGTAAATAGTACCTTGAATCTCATCCATATCTGATTAGATGATATTTAGATGAGACTTTGGACTTCAGACTTTAGAGTTGATGCTGCAATGTGTTAAGCCTTTTGGGATGGAATGAATATATTTTTCATGTATTTTCAAGGGGCTAGGGATGAAATTCTATGAACCGAATTATGTGCCCCTAAAACATGTTTCAATCAGTTCCCCTCAATTTGACTGTATTTGGAGATAGGTTTTCTAGAAGGCAATTAAGGTTAAATGTAGGTATAAGAGTAGGGCCCTAGTCTGATAGGATTGGTGGTCTTGTAAGAAGAGGAAGAGAGAGAGATTTTACTCTCTTTCCCTGTACTCATGCACTGAGGAAAGGCCACATGAGCACACTGGGAGAAGTCGGCTGCTCACGAGTCAAGAGACAAGACCTCAGAATAAAAACTTTCTTCCTGGTAACTTGATCCTGGGCTACTAACTTCCAGAAGTATGAGAAATAAATTTATGCTGCTTAAGTCATCCAGTCTATGATATTTTATGGCAGCTGAGCAACATGTGAAAATCTTGGCATAATAGAAACCAATTGTATAGATATGCAATATGCATATAAACTAAATAATGAGGGAGATTGTTGACTGCATTTAAAATGAAAAACTTTTTCAAATACATTAGTAGCACTCCTTTTTTCTCATTAACACATTCTTATTTTATTTGAATCATAATAATTGTCCAAATTTATGGGATACTGTATGAGATTTCAGTGCATGTGTACAATATGTATAATGATCAGATCAGGGTAACTGGCACACCCATCACCTTAAACATTTATCATTCCTTATGTTGAGAATATGTGAAATCTTCTCTACTAGCTAATTAGAAATATACAATTATAGTTGTTTTCAACCATGGTTATCCTGCCATGCTATAGAACATTAGAATTAATTCTTTCTATTCAATGGTATCCTTGTACTAATTATCTACCCTCTTCAACTCTTTCCCTCCTCCACACCCTCCCTGTTCCCTGGTAACTACTGTTGTATTTTGTACTTCTTTGAAATCAACCTTTTTTATTTGCACGTATAAGTGAGAATGTGTGATGTTTGTCGTTCTGTGCTTGACTTGTTTCACATAATGTAATGTCCTCCAGTTCTATCCATTTGCTGCAAATGACAGAATTTCATTCTTTGTTAAGACTGAATAATATTTCACAGTACAGGATTCTTTTAAAATTCCAATTACTATGACTAGTATATTGTAATATGTTATATAGAGTAATTTAGTAATATGTTACTGTTATAAAGAATAGTAATTTAAGAAGAGTTATATTCTTACAGTATTATATACTTATAATATTACTATTATATTATTTTTATAACTAAGAATATCAATATTCCTATTAATTTCAGTGGGCCTGGTAGTCCTTATCCCAGTGAAAAATTTTCACCTTATGGCCCTCTGTATATTTAAAAACAATAAGACTATAGTTTGTTAAACCTATTTAATAAATTATGGTTTTTATCAATTACAACAGGTCTCTAGTTCATTTCCATCCAAGCAGTCTACCAACTAGAAAAATCCTTAGAAGTGTGAATTCCCACTTTTAAAAAACATGGAAAGAGAAGGAAGGTTCTCTGGAAGCTGCACTTAGGCATATACAATATGTAAGCAAGGTAGATTCGCTGGCCTTTGCTTCCTATGAATACAATGGCACCATACTTGTGTATCGTAGTATATATGACATTTATATATAATAGTAAACTCAAATTTGGAGCATTCATTGTTCTTTTGGAATTTTCAGTAATGGACATTTATTCTTTCACAGGTATCAAGGTTACATTTATACATACCGAGTGTCCCAGACAGAAACAGGTTCTTGGAGTGCTGAGGTATAGCTCTTTTATTTACTTTTGCTTCTGTGGGTATCGGGAGGTGTTTGAAATTTAGGTTGGCTTTATAAAAGAGAAGTCATATTAAACATTATCAAAATATTCATCATATTTAAATCACTAAAGCTTCTATCCAAAAATTTTCATGACTTATTAAGAAATCTTTAGAGAATTTTGGTCCCAGTCCTGTTCAGCCACCATTGTGTGAAGTGGTTTGACTTTGGGGAAAGATAAAAAACTTGAAAGATTGTATCAAACTTTTAGTGCCTAAATGAAGTTTCAGAAAGCCTATAAAAGTCAATGAAATAGCTGGGCACAGTGGAGCTTGCCTGTAATCCCAGCAATTTGGTAGGCTGAGACTGGAGGATCTCAAGTTCAAAGTCAGCCTCAGCAACCTAGCCAGACCCAGTCTCAAAATTGAAAAAAATAAAAAGAAAGGACTATGGATGTGGTTCAGTGGTTAAGCACCTCTGGTTTCAATCCCTGTTTAAAAAAAGAAGAAGAAAAGAAAAAGGAAAAAATAAAATAATTAAATCAGACATTTTCTGAATGACCCCAATAGAAGTTTAGTACTGTTGGGAATTAAAAAAAGACAAATTTCTCTTTTCTAGGAGTTTATAAAATCTTTCAGAGATATAACATGTAATTAAACAGCAGTGGGCTTCATTGTCAAGTACATCCAAGTTCCATTCAGGTCTGGTCTCTATTCTTCCCCCAAAGGTCTGAGACTTAGGATAAGTTACTTCACTGTTTTGTGAATCAGTTCCTTCATTTGTAAAATGAACTTGAAAATACTCAAAGGACTCATTTTCAGGACTAATTGAGATAATGCATATGAAGAATTTTTTAGCCATAGGGTCAGTCACATAGTGAACCTGCAAAACTGTGAACTCTTGAAAATTGCTGAGCAAAGTGATTATATTAGCCCGGTGCTAAGTTACCTGGAAGTTCAAAGAGAGAATTTCCAAGTATTAGGGTGGAAAATGATGCTGTGTGTAAAGAGGCAGCATGCCTAGCTGAGCCCTGATGGAAGCCTATGGAGAGTTGGAATAGAGAAGAGGAAATATTGTTGTGTTTTTAATATATGACCTACAAAATCCTAGCGCTCATCTGTCTGGAACATTGGGGCTTCTGGGGTGGGTGCAGAAGGAGAAGAGGAGGTAAGTAGGTATATTTCTTGGTACCTATCTTGGCTTCAATCTGAGCTGTTCCCTTTTTATTTTACTTATGATCTAGGGCTCAGAATAAGATTTCTTTAGAACAAGAGTTCTTGTGACTTTGAAAATGTTTGAAACTCACCGTACCATTATAAGAAATGCCTATAGAGTGAAATCTATTTCCATAGTATTGTATATCACTTCTTATCAATCACTGAGGCCTCTACTGAAACTTTCAATTACATATGTTTTCTATGGATTCTCTTTACTGCTGTCCATCTTTATAATGAAAATACTTCATTATGAACTTTTGGAAACCTAAGTGCTAATATCAACCTTTATTAAGAGCTTAGATTATGCATTTAGGAAACTCTAAAGTATGCATTTAAAAAAATTAAAATCTCGAAGCTTTACAAATTCATCAGTAAACTTGAAAGTACTAATTAGAGATTACAAACATTTTGAACTATTGAGATGTATTAGGGCAAGTTTTCAAATACACTGTTACTTTATACTAGGATAATTAATGCTGTACTACTAACTAAAGGAAAAGCAATATCATTTCTAATCAAAACTATACCTGCTTATTTTTTGAAATTCTCTGTATCACTGCAGAGATATTAAATAAGAAATTAAACTTCATTTATCATGAAGGATAGTTACAAATATATATATACACATATGCGTGTGTACACACACACACACACACACACACTCACACACACACACACGATTTGACTAGATATTGTCCTTGTCTCTAGAGAAGTACACTTTAGTTGTTGAAAAATGCTTTTCAGATCAGAAAGATCTTAGATTCTTAGGGTTTAACAACCTTGTTTTTAAACGTGTTTTCCTCCATTTCAAGCATAACATCATATGCAGATTGTTACACCCTTGTGATCAAGTTAAAGAGAGGGTTTATTGAACATAAAGACCCCTCCTCCTTCTGTTTGATCTGACCCTGTTTATACAATGATATTGCAATTATCTGCACCAAGAGAGCAGAAGATTGGCATGGATTATCCCCCAATACAAAACAGTTCAAAAATTGCTTAATTTTTGAAATGCATATTACATTTTTTTCTGTCTGCTAAATTTGCCCTCTTGTGTTTTGCTAAGGTGAATATAAAACTAGTGTGTATTCTCGGAGCTCATATCACCTGACTAGAAAAAATTTCTCTAGAGCATATTGAAGACCAGCTGTGATCCAAAACATGTTTCCTTGGATAGCTAAGAGGTGACAATATGGGAAATGTACAGATTTGAATAACAGCTGAGTTCAGTGACAGGATGAGAGTTGTCAGTGGTACTATTTTTGTGGTAAATATATTTCAAAATTGGATAAATGATAGATATTTATACTGCTTTTTGGAACAACATTTTAGTTTGCCACTCTGCAGGAAGAATCGTGGCAGTGACATGCCATCCTTTGTGAAAAGATTATGCTAGAAATCTAAGCAAGTCTGAGGTTTGTTTTGAGCAGTGGGATGAAATTGAAACTTGGATCCAGTTAATTACAAAAGACAAATATTATGTGTATTTTAATTTTAGGTAGACTTTTAGTCTAAGCTATTAACTTAGCTCCTGTGACTCAGGCTAAAAATTTGCTGAATTGTTAATTTAAAAAATTCTATATATAGCTAACTATCATTTCTTTAAAAAATTTTTTTAGTTGTTGATAGACCTTTATTTTATTTATTTTTATGTGGTGCTGAGGATAAGATCCAGTGCCTCACACATGCTAGGCAAGCACTCTTCCACTGAGCCACAGGTCCCAGCCCACTATTGTTTCTTAATATGTGAATCATCAGCAGTACGTTGTAAAGAATGTATTGACCTCTCCCTGCCAACTTTAGTGCCTTTGGGCTTTTCTGGGTATTTGATCATGAGATCAGTGGATACTAAATAATTTTACTTATTCGTCTAAGCAAAACACTATAAATTAGGTCAATCATGTGCTAAGGAAATATTGCATTCCAAATTGAAATTATTTATACACATGCAGTGCTGTCATTCTTCTCTGTCAGCATGGATAATCAGTCCCCATAAAAATGATGCTTCTGTTGATAAATGGTTTTATGAATCACTGGAATAGTTAAAAAGATGTGTGATTTGAAGTCTTTCCACAGAGGGGAGTGCAGTTTCTCCTCTTGGTGTTGACCCTGACTTTATTAGAACCGTGTTGCTTTGGATGAAGTCTCAATAGAGTCTTAGGAAGGTGTCTGGAACATAGAGGTTGAGCTGGGTGGGAGACTATTCCACATCTACTAGAAACATATGAATGGACATTAATTGGGAGCTAAAAGAACTTCTGCAGTGTTTTCAATGAAAAATTACGTACCCCAACGTAGGAAATGACCAAGAGTTAGAATGGACCATCTAGTTATTTCTAGCATACTGTCTATTTGATAGAAGTCTGCATGCCAGTCTTCATGTTTTCTCATTAAATACTAAAAAACAAACAGCTTCCACCTCAAATAATTTCCAGATAGAATAGCCAAAAAGTAACTTTCTAAAAGAAAAAAACTAGTCATTGTTCAATTGCTCGTAGCAATATTATTTTATTTTATGTAGAATGACAGTTTCGAACTAAAGCTTGGCTCATAAACTTTTATGGGAAATTGTTGTTGATTTCAGGCAGTATCTTTGCAAAGGAACTGATGTTAGGGAAGAAAAACATTTCAATAGTCACCTGCAAATAATGATCTCCTTAAAAACAAATAAATAAAGGTGACCTTATATAGCTTTTCATTTTCATGTCACAGAGAAACCTTGTCACAGTGCAGTGCTAATGGAAAGAGCAGTTTGGGGGAGGATAGAGAAGTTTCCCAAAGAAGAAAAATTTTAATGTGAAGGATGAAGCAGGACACAGGAAGTGAAAGAGTATGAGGACTAACCAGCCATGCGTTGTGTATATCCTAACAGTCAATTTTTAATTTCCTTTGTAGTATTTTGTATTGTGAAATAATGCCAGGGACAAGGGATTGTTGGTTGTTTTGGGGTTCCTCAGGCTTTTTATTAATGACCTGTAGGATCTGTGCTTTTTCTATGTTTAACTGCATCCCCTTTGCTGCTGAATTCATTGTGGGTAATGGCCTGTATACCCTTAGAGGTTCAGGATGTACGATGGGTAGCAGGGAGGAAGGGCAGGGCGATGAGCAAGAGCTTGTACAAACTAATACCACCCTAGGGAGAACTGAAATGACAGCTCATTAGCTCTTCTTGCAGGGAAATTCAACCAACCAAAGTAAGCTCTTCTGGGATGTTGTTTTTCCTTCTTTATGTTTTCAAATATTTGAAGAAGTTACACAAATGTTACTTCTCTAAGCATCCCTCCTGCATTTTGTAGGCCTTTTTGTAGTATTATGAGGTAGGTAAATAATTTGCTTGGCCTTTTATTTTCCAGACAGCACCTGGGGTACATAAAAGATTTTTCCGGAAAATAAAAAATCTCATTTCAGCATTTCAGAAGCCAGATCAAGGCATTGTAATACCTCTGCAATATCCAGTTGAGAAGAAGTCCTCAGCTAGAAGTACACAGGGTACTACAGGTAGGGTTTGCTGTTGATTTTTTACAGGGTTTGGAAGCTGTTAAGGAGTCAGCCTATTCATAACCATGTAATCAACTGCAAGTTCTATAACAAAAATACAATGAATAGATGTAGCCAGCAAATCAAGAGAGGTGACTATATGCCATAATTTCAACATGCTATACTATAAGCTTTTAATAAAACTACAAAAATATAAAAAGTCCCATAAAGTCACACTCCTTTATTTTGTTCTTTGCAGTACTTGGGGATTGAACCCAGGGCCTCGTATATACTAGGCAAGCATTTTACCACTGAGCTACATTCCCAGCCCTAAGATGATATGACATTTTAATCTCTTTTGGCCCATCTTGTTCTTTCAGTCCCTTTTTATAGATATACACTTGAACTTAGCCAAAAGGCTGAGAAGCAGTTCCCTTTTGTAGCTATGTAAGTACCATTTCACTTTGGTCATCCAGACATAATTTGAAAGATGGGATAATTCAGAGAACTCCTGGACTGTCCTTCACCATTGCCTGGTTCACTGGTTTTTTTTCTTTAAGAATGTAAAGGCTAACGTTAGCCTAGTCCATGTGGTTCTTATTTCTGAATTGGTGGTGCTAGAATGAATTGTATTTTATTATCGAAAAGGAAATTCAATTAGTAAATGTTTTTGTTCCACTGCCACAAATTAACTAATTGTTCTTTTCTGCTCAATATGCCAGTCTTTATAACTCAGCTTTAAATAATAGTTGCTTGAAATCTATTAATGCTTTGCATCATTGTGAGTTTCAAGTTGTTGGAAATTTTACAAGTTAACCTGTAATTGTAATACTTTGTAAATTGATCTTTTCTTGATTTTTGTATTCATTTTCACTAGGAAGAAGAGATTCTGATGTCTGCCTGAAAGCACCGTGAAGAAAAATAAAACATCTTGTACTTTATTTTCAATAATTTAAATATATGTTAAGTCTTATATATTGCAGATGATACAGTTCAGTGAGCTACAAATGCATTTCTAACATCATCATAGTCCTGTGTTGGAAGCATCAAGTCTGATGTTAAAGTTGAAATGGATATTGTAGATAATGAGAAGTTTTGAAATGAGGATAGGGAAAAAATAATTCCTTAGATTATTTTTAGTTATTATATTTACAAATAGGAGACAATTTAAAGCATAACAAATACTTTATAGATTAATGTCAGTTCTTGCCAAGTATAAATAAAAATAATCCTCCATATTTTTTAAAAGCACCATTTTTAGTGAAATATTATATGATAGTTACCAATTTTTAAATTCTTGCTTGATTATATGGTAGAAAGATGTTGGTGTCCCTCATCTCTGTCACATGCAGTCCTCTACTTGGTATGGTGTCCTAGGCTCTTTTGCGAATTATGAATAAGTATGCTAAAACAAATACTAAAGCATAAAGAATTTTTATTTAAATCTGAAAGAAAACTTCTTGCCACGTTCTGATGTTGGACAGTAAATTTCACAGACAAATCTGGAGTTTAAAATCCTATGCTTTAAATGTTTATTGGTTTACAGGTTTTGAGATTATATCTGAAATTCTATGACCAGATTTTTCTTTTCATTTTTCTCTGTCCCAGTTGTTTGTACTACATGTAAACACTCATTTGGAAGGGGCTCTTCAACAGCTGTGGCTCATGATTAACTGATTTGTAAGCAGTCTCCCTACTAGGTAACCTTATAAAGCATTGGAAAGCTTATGGCATGTTAATTTTTAACAATTCCGAATGATTGAAACCTGAGTGAGAATCAAAATTGTATGCAGTATTTTCTTCTCACATTTATATATTCATTACTTTTGTGATTGATTATATGCCAAATTGCTTCCAGGCTCCCAGAATTCACTCACTCAACAAACATAATAGTGCACTGGGGATACAGAAGTAAAAACACCTGGGCCCTACCCTCAGGTAATTCACTGTATAGCTGGACAAGAAGACAATAATAATAAAAGACAATAAAGGAAAGTAAAAATGACAAAAAAAAAACCACAATAAAAGTTCCAAAGTACTTAAGTGAGGTTCTCAATGTGTAGGTAGATCTGTCTTTAGAGTTAGAAAGAATCACCACAAATACTTTGGCCCATGGTCTATAGGAAAAACTATAAGCTGATAACTGTAAACTAATATATTGGAATTCTTCATTTTACATGAATGTCATGAGCTTTATTAGGAGTTAGTGAACTGTTGAGAGAGTTACTCTTTGTGTGCTGATTAGATCTAATTTTTGAGTATTTAACATGGATGCTATGGGAATGCAAAGGTGGAGTATGGTCACAGTAATGCATCATGGTGGTTCATCATTTCTTGAAGTAAGAGCCTTGCTTTAACTTGTAAAGGAATTCAGAAAGCCTACATTCAGAATAAAACTTATATGATTAAATAAACTTTATTTGTAGTTTGCATTTAAATTTTTAATACATGTATTTTTTTACTTTCTCTAACTTGTTCATTCTGGAATAATCTTAAAAACATGAATGATATTTGCATGTTTTTCTGAGGTTCTTTTTTGGAAAAAGCTTTCTACAATTATTAGAGCTTTTTTGCATTCTAATAAAGTATTTGGATTCTTTATTTACCTAACTTGTCTTAAAATATTCCCTTAAAAATATTCAGAGACAGATGCTAATTAATAAACTAAGTAAAGCATTCATGAAGGCTACCTTACTTATCTTACCGGACTGATTTCCCGGAAAAGATAAGTGCTTTTCTGATTTTACTATTGTCAAACTTTCCAGTTGATGAGCCTATCCTATCTTCTTTGCCTTATCTTTTATTCATCAAGTTTTTTTCACTTTTGCATTACCAACATGAGCATCATTATTATTTCTCAGTATGTAATAGGTTGCACCTATACAGAAAGGTCATTTTCTTGCCATGTCTAAAATATTGCCATGCTAACATGAACTGGTAAGATGCTGAGTCGAGGTAGAAAAATGCAGATCTATTTTCAAGTATACACCTCTCTTTAGAAAAAAAATGTCAGCAAGCCCACAAGGAGCATGACAGCTTATCAAATACTAGTTTATTTCCTCTTAAATTTGTTCTTAAGAGATAAGGTCAGCTGGGAGACAAGCTTAGGTAATTGTTTGTTACAGGCAGGGAACCTCGTGGCAGTGCACAGGTAGAATAAGTCTACAGAGGATACTGCTGATTAAGTCCTCTGGTATAAATAAAGGGCTGGATTTAAGGTACTCTTTGGTACAGAATGGATAGAAAATTTTTTAAATGTTAGAAATGTTTTCAAATCTATTAAGAATATTTTGACATTAGCTCATGTTTTATTTGATTTATTTTATTGAGCTCAGAATCCAATGTCTATTGATAATAAAACCCAGATTTGCCCTTGAGCATTTCAAGGTTGCAAGATGCCTAGTTTTCCTGTGAGGGTATTATAAATTCAACTTTCCCACCTGTTTGCCCTTACAGTAAATGGAATACCATTGTTTTACTGTTTGCAGCTAACGACGAAATTAAATTACCTATTTGGAACATTTTTATAATTTGGGATCACTGGTCAAACTTGTAGTAAAAGGTTGAATTCTTATCACGGGGTTATTTATTTATTTATTTGTTTTTTGTACCAGGGATTGAACTCAGGGGCACTTGACCACTTAGTCACATCCCCAGCCCTATTTTGTATTTCATTTAGAGACAGGGTCTCACTGAATTGCTTAGCGTCTTGCTTTTGCTGAAGCTGGCTTTGAACTCTCCATCCTCCTGCCTCAGCCTTTGGAGTCACTGGGATTACAGGCTTGTGCCACTGCACCTGGCAGGGTTATTTGGGTCTTGAATGAAAAAAATTTTTCATGTATGAGGATAAAACAAACGTGAGAAACTGGATAGAGCACATTAACATACACACACACGTACATATGCATATATATCTTGACTACATGTCCCACTATACACACAGAAATTGAATTGTTCTCTCACAAGATGACAGGAAGTGGTGCCACACTCAGTATTGAACAGAGAGTAAAAACAGTGATACATGAGACCTGAATTTTCCTTTCACCTCAGTTATTGAAAATCCATGTAAACTACTTCATTTGCTAAATCCTACTCACCTCAGAGGATTATTGAGGTATTAGAATTATATAACCTGTGCAGGCTGTATAGCCCATCTCGTAGAATTATATAACTTGAAGATAGTAACATTATTAAATATTTGATTACATTGATATTTAAAGATCTCTACAAGTGAGGGTGAATAGGGAAGGAAAATGGAGAAAGTCCTTATTTCTTTGAATAATTCTGCCAATGTAGGAATCCCTGCCTTTTTATTATTTATTATTATATTTTTGGTGCCAGAGATTGAACCCAGGGATGCTTAAACCCTGCACCACATCTCTAACCCTTCTGTTTTTGTTCTTTAAATTTTGAGACAGGGCTTTGCTAAGTTGCAGAGGCTGGCTTTGAATTTGCAATCCTCCTGCCTCAGCTTCCCAAGCTGCTGGGATTAAAGGCATGTGCCACTGCACCTGACTTCTTCTTTTTTAAATACTCTGAGAGTTTGGTGTGGTGTATATTTTGAAGAAAATCCCCAGGTGATGCTAATGTCAACCTCCTTTTGCTGACAGGTTATGAATCTTCACTGTATCTGTGTATATGTGTGTGTACACACAACTATATACATATATATGTTTATATGTACACATATGCACATATATACATATATGTACATATATATGTCCATACATGTGTATTACATATATATATAAATAAGAAATCAACAGAGCAATTTGAAGTGGTGTACATTTCAGCAAGGGATAGTTGGACTCTATCTGCCCCACTAGATGATTTTTTTATCAAGATGATTTTTTTCTTTTGGCCAATTTCCCCAGTGTCACTTGGAAATATCTTGTGAAAAACAGTGACAAATGGGGATTGTAATTGTTTATGGCATAGTGCCTTGGAAGAGTTGTTGTATTTTTTAGCCTATTATGAGTGACACCCCCTCTACCCCAAACATCCATTTTTTGCCAAATGTATTTGGGCACCCTGGTCTCCTAACTGTCCTTCCCCCACATTTTCTGCAATTTTTAATTTTCTTTCTATTGCTTAAAAAAGCATCAAAGGGATAGAGTAAAACCTTTGAAAATGTCATAGCCTAGAGGCATTTAAATTCACAGCAGCTACTCTTCTTTGTTTATTAAGTGGTCATTTGTGTCAGAGATCCTATTTGTATGAATAATAAAAATGAAGAGACATCTGACTAGGATTAGTGCCTTTTTGATTTCTGCACCTACATTTTCAAGATGATGTGGATTTTATTGTTCCCCATCAGGGAGTTACTTTTCCTATCTCAGGTGACCAGACTGACTTGAGAATGCAGTTTGGCGCATGAATAAACTGGGACACAGTGTTCGTTTGCAATTTTATTTTTTAAAAATGAAATATTCAAAGTACTTTTCTTTCAAATATCGACACATAATGTTTAACTTTAAATATTTACAGCATGTTGTTGTGATGCTCTTGTAGAAAAATGCATGCTTCTGGCCTGAAAGCCAGAGCAAAATGCAAAAGACCATTTAACTGCAGCCAGAGAACATGAACCTGTACAGTATCCAGTCACTTTTCAGCACAGGAGTGAGAGCAGGAATACAAAATTGGAACCTATTGTTTCCTAGCAACATGGCTCAGGCCATTATAACACAATTTTCAGTATGATTAGAACCTCTAACTGTTGTTATATAGAAACTGAAAATCTTGGCATACACTGTAAACATCTTTACTTTTCATGAGAAAGTAAGCAGCTAAAAAGAATATTTTTCTGACATAAAGGCTATACTTCTTTTTCACCTTCTCTCTTACTGATGCTTTTGCCAGAAGAATAGTAAAGATTTAGACATTGTCATGATTCATACAAGTAAAATATTTTTCAAGGACACAATCTGATATACTAACATGTATTTAAGAGGTTAAAGTCCACCACTAAATCTAAGGAAAGATTTTCAACTGCCAAACACACTTCCTTTGACAAATAATGTAAGGTGACAACTGCCAAGACAACATCCACAGCAAGTTTAACTAAGTATTTTCAGTTACTGTTTAGGAAGTAATTTCTTCTTACACATAGTTATATATTTGGTCCCCAATAGCTTTCACACAGAGGACACACTGAAATAATAGTCACTATTTTATGGTTGATTTTTTTGTTCTTGTTTTCTTTTTTTTTGTTTGTTTGTTTTGCTTTGCTTTTTTGTGTTTTGCTTTTTTTGTTTTGTTTTGTTTTCTTTGCAGAATAAAGAACCATACAGAAGGCTGTGGAAGAGCAGTCTGGGATCTGAAGTACTAGTCAGGTCAGCTATGTGTATGTGACTTCCTCTAAGAAAGCAAGAATGTTGCATCCAATCTGTAGCCTTATGTTTTCCCCCAAAGTTATATGTTCCAATCTCTCTGGATTTTTCTTTCAATATTTTACTACTGTATTTTGCTTCCATTACCACTGAACTCTATTAAATTGCCTTTAACATGAATACATCTTTATAAATGCAAAAACTTCGCCCTGACTCTCTCAGGTGATATTATAGTGGGGCCTGGTCTGTTTAAAAATATAGTTTGAAAAAAAGAAAGGGAAAAAGAGAGAAACAAAGAAAGAAGAAAAACCATGATGGAATGTCAGAAACTGTGTCAACAGTGATGAATAAGAAGTCTTATGAAAATTATAACTTAATTTTATACCTCTCTATGGAGGTTGTACATGAATTCCAAATTATACATTGTCAAGTTTTTATATATTTGGCTATGTTGTATATATATATATATTATATTATATATGTGTAGTCTATATATTATAAATCTTTTAGATAAATTGACAATAAATGACATGTTTATTTTATACATTATTTTGTTGGGTTAAAAATAAAATGTACTTATTTCTATGGTATGAGTTTTGTTGAAAGTTAGTGTGAACTGAGCTTTATTTCCCTTTTCTTTGGGAGTCATGCTTCAAATCAATAATGATTAGAATGATAACTAAAAGTAAACATACTTAAATATGTCTTAAACTGAACTTTTCAACTCATTTGGATCCCTATACTATAGTGCAAGAGTCAAAACAAAACAAAATAAATAACACAAATAAAATGGCCCTAACTTAGAAAAAGAAATGAGCATAGAGTATTCCCTGCCTCCAGTCCAGAATGTTCTTCACAGGAGAGTCCAACTACTGTGCTCTCACTTTAACTTACTTGAATGGTATGTGGCTATGCAGTGTTAGCCACCTGTCTTCTGGGTATGAGAAATCCATATATTTCTCTTAACAATGTTGTTATTTTTATCAGGAAATGCAACTGAATTATTCTTCCATTAATTTAAACTTCAAAGTACAAGTCAAAGAAGGCATTCTTTCTATTCAGTTGAATAGGAAGCAGTGTACTCAATATCTCTATATTCTTAAGAAATGCCAAAATGTTTCTCTTAGATTTACTACTCATTAGTGCTAATGTTTTGGTTTTTTTTTCTTTTCTCCCCAAAATTTTAGAGAACAGTAATAGTTCAAGGCAGTATTAAAACCACAGCAGTAAGTGATAAAAAGTGCATTTCCTGAATATAATACAAATACAACATTAAGAAACTAAAGGCACAAACTAACTAAATATGTATTACAAACTAGAAATGCACAGTTCAAGGTAATTACTATTAAGTAAAAGCTTCAAATACTTGTTTCTAATGAATATTTAAAGGAGTTTGAAAATGATACATCATCAGTGAATTGCAAAAACATGTAATCACTTAAAATATAAGCAAAATAGACTCTAATATTGACATCTTGGATTAGTGATAAAATACATCATCACATTTAAGAATGCACTCTTTATATACAGTTCACAAATTATTTTTCCATTGATTTAAAATAACATCAGAGGTTCTAGGAACTTAGAGTTTATTTTTAGGTTGGTGTGGAGGTATTCAAATTTTCTACAAGAGTGTGAGTCATTTTAGAATTCCATCCTGAAAAAATACTGCACCAATAAACAGGTCTGATTCAGGAAAAACCCAATAATATGATTTTAGTCTGGATTAGCAATATCTTGAGTTGGTGTGCTTCCAATTACAAAGAGATGAGTTCATCATGAAGTTTCTGTCTCTCTCTGTCTCAATACTTGTGTAAGAATGGAATAATCCCAGCCTGAAGGCTTTGAAAATGAAATATTTGAATATACCCTCACCTATTGTCTGCTGGGTTCCTTTCCTATTCCTTTTGGTCTCCTTTGTGTAATAAGAGGCAGACTCTTTAAAAACCTTAACATGAGCTGGGATTCGGACTTTGCATATTTTCAAAGAAACTGTCATCACAAAGCAAGGCAATGACCCCAAACTACATTTAGATAGTAGCTGGAAAGAATCCAAACAAACATTCTATCATAAATTCTCCTTTAGACATAGTAAATGTTCAGGCTCGGTGATAAAAGTGCAGAAGCTGGCTCAGGAAATTTTCTATAGGCCATACTGCGCTGTCATGTATTTTCATTTGTGGTAACTTACAATTACACAGCATTTTACAAACTGCCTTTGTGTCACTGGGCACAAATCTCCCAGCTTACCAAGAGGCTTCTTTTTACTGCAGGGGTTCATAGAGATTGAGAAACTGCAGCTGCTATTAACACTAATCCTGACCTTTCTCCAAATTTTAATGATCATGGAACAAATAACCCATCCTAGAAAATAGTTATTTTCATAGGCAGAAGAGAAGATTAAATAAAAATAAATGGGTAAAGACAGAGAACTAAAATAACCATATAAATTATGTTACTAAAAATTAGTCTGCCTCTCTATAATTAGTTGAAATGTTTTAGGTTGGAAAAGGTTCACTCAATTCGATTTTCTGAATATGGCTGGGAGAGGTTCAATACAGAATTGTACATTTGAAAGATAAATCTAAGTGAGATGAAACAATGTGGCATCAACTACTGTGATGTTTCTTTTGGTTTTCCCCTTGGTACTTCCCTTTTACTTTAGTACTAGGTCTATTTTTTAAGGTTGGCTCTTATGAATTTCTGCACTAGTAGTTAATGTATTTATGGGCGTCCCAGGCACATATGCCTGCTAAAGCCTCATTTTTTTGTACCAGAATCATACGTTTTAGTAAATTACCTTTCATGTGCACAAAACCATTGGATTAGTGTATAAATACTGAGTCACTAAAGTGAAACTATGACCAAAACACACCCTATATATAAATGAGAGATTCCTACCCAGGTTAATAAAAACTGTTTACATGACCCCAAAAGAGCTGGACAACTTGGTAAAAAATTGAGTCAAAACAGGTTATGTGAGCAAAGTCACATCGGCCAGCTGCTTTGGTATCATGTACACACAAGCAAATAGTGGCAATTCAGTCTGCTTACCCCACTCACAGGGAGGCATGGTAGACAGAATCCAGCCACCACACGCCAAAACACAGCACAACAACATGGCATTTACTTTAACAAGCAAGGAGGAATAATCAGGTAGGGAGGGAAATGGGTCCTGATCCTAGGAGATGGTGACTAAGGACATTTTACACTTCTTTTTAAGTTCCCTATAACAGATCTGGGAAATGTGAAAGGGTTGGCAGTCTTTGAGATGCAAGGTTCAGATACTATTGCACCACTTTTTCAAATAGCCAGCAAGTTCTGCCAACAGTTAAATATGAAACTTGGTGTCACAATCGAGATAGAGAACCTTGGGTTCTTTCTGTATAGTTGAACATATGCATGGCTTGACAAATTTTAAGTGGTGATTTCTGAAAACGTTTTTTAGCTATTTGAGTTCTGCTTGTGTTATTTTGAATACTGCCACACAAGAACTAAAAATCTCTGTCATTTCTTAAAGAGTTTAAACAAACAATATTAAAATACCATCTTCCGTCACATTGAAAGGCAGTTGGATATGTTTTTCCTCCATATTTACATATACAGAGTTCTGATCTAGAAAACCAATACAATAAACCATTTTATGTTTTAAAAACAGGCAGTCTTTGGTGACGCAAAGGCAGAGGTTTTTTTCGTTACCTCCTGCCTATTTCGCTCTGTCTCATAAAGTGAATATTGTTGGCACTGTCAGAAAGTTCTAAATACTGCTCAACGGACAAAACAAAATACCCATCATAACCTTGTACCCTCCCAGTGCTCAAAAGCTGCTGCTTTTCCCCCTCTGTCCATGCCCGAATCCCCTCTTCCCCTTCCTGCAGCCTTCTTTGTTCCTTAGTCCAGGCCTGAGCGACAGCGCGCTGTCTGGCAATCTCCAACACATGATTCTTTTCCTCTTCGACAGTTGTCCCGTATCGGATGTTGAAGCACAGGGCCCCATGTTGGAGCTGAATATCTGCAAACCGTCTAGTCCTCCCGTTCAACACCGAAGTCATCTGGGACACAGTGACATTGACACCATTCTCCAGAATTCGCCTCCCCCCAGTGTTACCAATGAGCACCAGGTCTTCCTCCAGAGACCCAAGCTTAATGAAGTAGTGAGTGTCCCTCCCCTCTATGGTAAAATGTAGGTTTTCCAGGTAATGAGCATTATTGAGAATGGCAGCAAGCCGACGGCTATCTTCATTGGCTACCCCTATAATATCAGCTGTTACTATGCCATCCTTGATGGCAAATTTTATACCTTTTCCGAAGACAGAAGGGACAGCCGCAAACCTTGGTTGTTTCCCTCCTTCAAGGCACCGTCCCTCATTGTACTGGGGAGTCATAGGAAGTTGGTCCAAGGAAATGAAATTCCTGAGCTGTTTCTGGAGCTCACACTGAATGCCCAGGATCATCTATGAAAGAAGAAGGCAGAGTATGACTGTATCAGGGTTAGACACCTGCCTTATGCTTGGTGATTGTCAACAGGAAAGGCTGCAGGGTTGCTTCTTTCTAATATGTTGGTAAGTCATTATTAAAAAACAAAACAAAAAAGAAACAACAACAACAAAAAAACAAGCCAAGTCTGGAATCTCTAACAGAGAAAGGGAAAAGACTAGTGATCCAATTACCTAGCATTCTTATATCTTGGTTGAGTTTAAGAATGTTAAAAAAAATATGTTCAAACTTGGTATCATAGAATTTTGGAGCTAGAATGCTTCCCCCAAACACACATATTTTATTTCCACCAATTTAATTGACACCGACTAGACGTTATTACTGCATGTAGAATAATACATTAGGCACAGTGAGGTATAAAGAAATGCATAAGACTTAGTTCCTGCTTTCAACAGCTTATGACCTTATAAACAACTATGGCAAAACAGCAAGACATTCACTGCTCTTTTTATATGTACTTTCAAAAAACCTTTTCATTTGGGCGATTTTCAAACATGCCAAGAAATGAAGAGAAAAGACTAATGAACCTCTAAGTATCAATTAGGAAGCTTCAGCAATTTTCAACATTTTGCTAAAATTTGTTACGAAGGATTTTTGAGGGATTTGGGATTTAGCTCAGTGGCAGAGTGCTTGCCTAGCATGCACAAGGCCCTGGGTTCGATCCTCAGCACTGGGAGGAAGAAAAGAAGAAGGACTTTTAATTATGAAGAGTATTCACATGTTATATGTATTTACAAAAAGGGAAAAGCCTTCAGTACCTCCTTAAAGTTTCCTTTCCTTTGTAACTTTTGACTTAAATTTCAAGTCCTTCTACCTAAATTTCAGTTTTATTTTATTAAAGACTTTTTTTTCAAACACAGGTATTCCTAGTTCCTTCTTTCTTTTATTTGTACCTCATATTCCTGATGAAATAACCTGCTGAATCTTGAATGCTTTTGATATTCCTATTTTTCAGACTTTATCCCTGTAATATTTATTTTTCTCATTTATTGTGCTTATATACTTTTTATTTATCAGAATAATTTTATTCTGTTATTCTTATGCTCTTAAGGCACCATCCTTTAAAATTATTTCACAGCCAGAAGTCTGATGTTTTCATGTCTCTTAGTGAACAATTTTCTCTGTACAGAATTCATATGCCCTTGGAAGCCCATTTCAGAATTTGAAAAGTTTGGTTCCTTTTTCCTCTTGTTTATCTTATTGCAGCAGACATCAAGTAACCTTTTAGTTTTTCATATTTCAAAAGCTCCAATTCCCTGGTCTTTTCGTCATGGAAGCCTCCTCCTAAATCATACACATTTTAGTGATTATTCAAAACTCAAAAATAAATAAGCAAAAATATGTAAATATATTACATGGTGTTAGATGTGCTTCTCTCTTTTTTTCCAGCTAAATAGAGAAGGTAAAACTTTTACTAACCTTTCCAGGATCCCACTCTTGAGTTTTTGTCTGAAGCTGTAGAAGCTCATAAGTTAATTCCAGATTTTCTAATTCTGGTTTGGGAAATCCAGGTAGTACATTGTGTAACTGGAAACCAAATAGCTCCAACCAACTTCCAATATCTGTAAGATACAACATTTAAAAGAAAACAACATTCACAAAGCTCATACTTTGAATCCTATATTGAAAACTTGAGGCATGCCCCTCCTGCCTTCAAAGTATTTAGAAAATGGGGAGGCAGGGATACAACTTCCCTGCGTGACTCACTTTAAAACAGATTATCTCTCTATATGGAAACCTTTTGACTTGTGGAGGATCCCAGAGATAGGCTCAGTTTACTGCATTGCAACTCTTAATGTGGTAGTGGCCTAAGACCACATGGACTGTGATATTAGAGATATTACATGCAACATAGTCCTGAATTTTTCTTTTATGAAATTACTCAGACAAATTTTTAAGAGGGAAACACAGAAACAGAAACAGTTTAAAGAGAAAAAATAGTGGGAGGCAAAAGCATCAAGTTTGAAGTTAACTGGTACATTTTGCTCACTCTAGAAAACTAAGGAAGAGAGTAAATGCACAATACTTGTGGGCTAACTGGCAGGAAGAGGAAACATTTACAAAGGCATTGAGATTATGTGATAAAATAAACAGCACTGAGTTATCTCGAGTTTAGCTTAAAGTTTTACACCATTCAAATACCTGTGGTATACTTTGCAACATCTTGAATTTTGCCAACTGGGTAGTTATTTTCAAAGGAGTAGAGGTTGAATGGTTTAGGAAGGAGGTTCAACTGTTTCCATATGTGATGATTAGGCGTGGTCCATCTACCAGCGACAACATCATAATCCCTTTGCCCCAGGTGCACTAATTTAGTAAGGAAATCATAGAGTCCTCCATGAAAACCTATGATGACCTGAAAGTCAGGGTAAGTGTCATGATAGATGTCACCATAAGGTGTGTACAGTATCTCCTTTATGACCTGACCTCGACTGCTGAACACAGCTAGTGGGGTACCTGTATTATCACAGGCTACATAATATTCTTCACCACTGCTTAACTCCATGGCAATAAGGTGACCTTGGAGATCATAATACAGAGATGTAATTTCCGAGCTTGTGTGGTTATACAGATGAGTAACTCTTATGGGGTTGGCAAGGTCTGCATAAAAGAATTGGAGGTGCTGCCCTAGGCTGGACTTACTGGCAACACGTCTCCCAAGCCCGTCATAGTAATACTGCACAGTCCAGCCAGAAACCTTATTGTAGGCTTTCTGCAGCAGACCATTAGAATTATATTCAAATATGTCATTTCCTCTCTGCCTCAGAAAGCCATCTTCATCCATTTTATACTGAATTTCTCCTAGTCTGGTGATGCGGTCTCGGAGGTCATATCGGAGAGGAGTGAGACGAGCACTATTCCCATGGCTCAGAAGGTTGATGTTTCCATTCAGATCATAACTATAACGCCACTGGGTTTTGTCATTTACAGAAACAGTTTGCAGTTGTCCATCAGCATCATATTCATAGAAATACCTAGTTATATTGGCGTCTACTCCCACCCTTATATCACATATTACCATACGGCCCATGTTGTCATATTGAATAGTCATCCAGTAGGCAATTGCCTTTAGGATTTCATATTGGACTTCAATGACCTGTCCATTGGCACTGAAGATCTTGGTGTGCTTCATCACTGTAGTAGTTATGACTTGATTTAAATCATAATTAATTACACTGAATTTTCCAAACTGCTCTGTTCTACCAGAGACATCAACATATCGGTACAGATCTATGGGCAAAGGGGTTTCATTGATCACAGCTTGCATGCTAGTGACACGGAAGTTGTTGTAACTGTAGTCAAATCGTGCATTCACAAGACCTTCTTCACTGAATCTGAAAATTTGACGTCCAATAAGAGGCCCTGTAGGAATAAAAATAATGAGAAAAAAAGTTGGTGATAGATGTAGAACAATCGGGTAGGTCTAGTGTTACTCAGTACTGACAATACTACATTCAAAATGAAATAGTATAGGCTGATCTATGATGTCTGAGGTCTGGGCATATCATCTCATATATATTCTTAACATGGTGATCACAATATATGGAAAAAAATACTGTATAGCATAGTTATAGAATGATTTAATTATAGACACTATAGAAGTAACAACATCCAGGAACCTGGGTGGTGAAACTGGTATCATGACTATGCATTCTTGCTATAATCGCTGATACAAATGCTTTCATTTCATTTAACCTTTCCTACAAAGTCAGAGGATTAGGTTTTCCCAATGTCCAGCATCAAAGTAACTGGATTCGGGCACGTTATAAACCCAAAGAATGAAATACATTAGAAAGTTGTGACTCTTGTCATCAACTGAGGCTTACAGAGGTTACCTAGGGTTTGAGCTAGTTTCACTGAGATTCATATCTTGCAGCTGCCTCTTTGGGAAGATTTGGTGGTGAGAAGGAACGGATATACAGTTAGACTAGGTACTTAGATCTCAACTTTCTTGAGAGCTGAAGGAAAGAAACAGAAATGTACTACATGTTTGTAAGGAATCCACTTTCGGGCAAACTATAAAACGTTTTAATTTTCAATGCAAGATAATTTGAAAAGTAGAGCAAGGTTTTTGAATTGAATGTGCATAGGATAACACTTCTATTTCCAAATGTGGCCAGCTAAAATTGTATAAAATACTGACATATGCATCACCACACTTTCATAACAAACCTGTTTGCCTATATCTGATTGTGCAGATGAATCCATCGTGCATCAGGTGTATTGTCTTGATCACTCCAGAAGACTCTTCATAAGTTAATGTGACCTGAGTGGTATCATAGAGAATCTCAGATAGCCTTGCTTGCTTGGTGTACTTGTATAAAACTCTGCGCCCTGTCCCCAGATGCAGAGTCTGTAGTAATCTGCCATCTCGACTATAGTCTTGGATGAAAGAAGTGCTGCTGTCTGGTGGGGTGTAGATGTTCCGGTAGTACCCCACTGAAAGCATGGTTTGTAAGCTGTGGCGCACCATGCTAGGCATGGTGACTGACAGCAGACAATCCGATTGGTCATACTCAAAGATGTAACGCCGCTGGCTATGTAAGAGAAGCATGACAGACTGAAACGAGACAAAGGCAATATAGCATAATATGTACCACTAAAGTTGAGATTAAAGGAAATATACACTCATCCATTCAACACAAATTTATTAAGCATCTGTTATGTGCCAGGCACTGTGGTAGACCCTAGCAGATATAGTAGTGTGCAATAATGGTGCCTACCCTCAAGTAATTTACAGTTTAATGGAGGATAAAGGCAAGTAACCAAGCAATCAAAGTAGAGTGTGAAACATGCTATGACAAGGAAAGTATAGAGTACTTATGAGAGGTAGGGGAAGAACAGACTTAAGGGGTCAGAGAAAGTTTCCTGGAGAAAAGAACATCTGAATGAGGACTTAAAGGATGACTAAAGATTGGCCAGGTAAAGGCAGGGAGGGGTCTGGGGATTTGGAGAGATTGCTCCAGATAGAGGAACATCATTGTGACAGTCTGAATATTGAAGAGAACACATAGTGGAACTTTGTGTGGCCAGAGCATGGATGTGCTGGGGGTCAGGGTGGTGAATGGCAAGAGGTGAGTACAACTGGGTCTATATCATGTGGGGCTTTTGAAGCCATTCAAAGGGGCTTGAACTTAAAGCATGTTGGTAACCAAGAGTCATTGAGAGGTTTCAAACAAGTTGAGGGTTGGTGCTTGCACAGCTTGGAGAAATAGTCAAGTTGGTATTTTAGAAAGGTCATGGTTGGTTCAATGTGGAGATATATTGGAGGGAAGTAAATGGAGGTTAGGGGATGTCACATATTAACTTATAGTCACCAAAAAGTGTTGATTTCACATGGTAGATGTTTTTCTGAAAAGTTGCTCATTGAACATTACTGTCGTTTTGTATTACATGTTTCAACTAGTCATGTTTCAGTATTTGGGGAGCATAAGATTAAAAGTAAAGAATTCTCTGGTTATGCAATTCCTCTTCCCCAAACTGATTTATATTTCAGGAACAAACATTTGTTGAGGTATAATACCTTACATGTAATAAGTGTTTCATAAATATTGGTTGATTTTATTTTAATTTAAAATATAGACATAAAAAGTACTGTTTTAGGGAGGACTTTAATTCACTAGCATTGAAATCTCATCTTTTAATAAATATTTCTGATATAACTCCCTAAGAGAGTTTTACCCCTCCCCTCTTGGGAATCACCTTATCAAGCAAAAGAATTTAGTTGAGCCTTATTTTCTGGACTTTGTGTTATGAAAACAAGTAGTTTTCATTTTCTAGATACAAATTACATAAATATTTATGATGGTGAATTATATAAACATATAATGTACATTTGTATCTTCCAAATATGAAACTATATTCTAATACCGAATGTGCTTTTTGGAACCACATAGCTTTCCTATCCTTTGAGAATTACTGATTTTGAGTTATATATCAGTACCAGGAAGTGAAAAGTCAGTGGTGGTTTGCTTTTTCCTTCAGTCTTGTTCAGTCTTTCTTTTCCACCAACATGCCTGGGGATCCAGAGGTGAATGCAGAAATCCTGTCAGTTTGTCATCTGTGGACAACCTGTATCTCTCCACAGCCTGTAGTTCCACCATTGTGACCTCTGAAAAACCTCCAGAACAAAGGCAGAAGACCTGGAAATCCTGTATGAGCCTTGAGGGCAGGAAGGCAAAACTGTTTCCCTTGATCAAGGTGGAACTCAATAAAACCATCAGGGATCTTTTTCCTATTAATGGAGCAGCATGTGGCAGTGGCTGAGGGCAGAGGGGCTTTATACAGGAATTGGTGGAAAATGCCTTTGGATTATTTTTATGCTGAAAGATTTCCAAGCTCCTCTGCACTCTTCTGTCAATTTGCCATGGACAAATGACATCTGTCACCTGTGATGCTGGCCAGGGACGACAACCATATGGCCTCCTCATATTATCTAGTACCAGCTTGCTTGGGCCATGCCTTTTCCAGTTGCTGTATCAACCTTGCCAAAAATTTATAGCACATCATTATTGTATTCTCTCCTCTGTTCTCATTCTCCAGCATGCAGTAAAACACTGCCTGAACCCTGTTCCTAGGTGGTGCTGATGCTGAACTGTCTCAAAAGCTCTCTAGTCTATTTTAAAGCTTCCTGCCAATGGCAAGAATGTGGATGACGTGATTAGCAATCTTGTGAATGTAACTGTCATGTTGCCAGAATACCATTTAGCTCTCACTTGGCTGCTTTTTCACTTTGGGTGGGCATTATTATCAGTTTGTTCATAAACAACGCTTATGAATCTATCCAATGTCCACATTGCTGTTGCAGGATA
Organism: Sciurus carolinensis; assembly: GCF_902686445.1. NCBI lineage: Eukaryota > Metazoa > Chordata > Mammalia > Rodentia > Sciuridae > Sciurus > Sciurus carolinensis. The sequence continues at coordinate 104,157,612 of NC_062232.1, forward strand.
AAAGACCATATCTTATTAGTTCACATAATAGAGTGGGAGGCTTTTATTCCTTTAATTGATCATTATATCCTAAAAAGAGATCCTTGTAAAGAAAAAAAAATAAAAAAGAACAATCATGGCCGTATACTTACTTGAACAAAAATAGAAATGAGAGCAAAATTTGAAAAGTTAAAGCATTTGAATGACCACCAGATGGCAATGTGGGGCCATATGGAGGCTGAAGCCAGAGACAGCGTTTTGTCCCTGTAGGCAGCCTTTCTTTGAAAACCTCAGTCCCAAAGAGGCAATTTTGTATAAATGTGTAAGACTAAAGCAGCTTATTAAATGATTATAAAATTTATTTAAATGCATTTTAAAAATGAAGTTCATAAGAATGATTTTGAGAAACTGAAAGATTTACATTTACAGTAATACAAAATTTTAGCTCCACAGGTCTTCAAAATATAATTAACTCAGAGAAGTGTCATAAATCAAGACAGAGAATTAATGACTACATAGAGAAAATTTAAGAAACAATAATTGATTTTTTAATAGAGGAGAGATCATTTAAGCAACTTCAGCCATTACCCAAACAATTATTTTTCTCCTAATAGCTACAAACCATTGTTCACAAAAATGATATGTATAACTTTGAATTACTCTAGAGGAAGTCAAATTATTTCTACAAGATTTTCTGCATGTTAAGGTTAACAATGTGCTGCTTCTTTTAAAATATATAATGGCAAAAGTATGGCAAGCAAATTTGCAGAGGTGAAAACAGAATTATTTTGGGGTGAAAAAGAGAAATACATTTTACAGTTTGGGGGGTTCTTATTTTAAAACATATCACGAGGACAAGCCTCTTTGTCCCTTCTCTTCCCCTTTCTTGAAAGGATGTGTCAGGAAAGGCCATGTTAAACAAAGAACTAGAGAGAACACAAGGAATCCCAAAGCCTCATCAAGTCACTGAAAAAATTACAAGTAAATTGGATTTTAGCAAATTCAATATTCTTTCATTTTTTCCTTGAATCACAATTTCAAGGATGTTTTAATTTCTTTTCTTCCTTCTTTTCTATCTCTCTCCATTTCTTTGTTTTTTTTTCCCCAGTTTTGATCTATCTTCAAGTGGCAGTGAGTGCTAACTAACATTTAAATTCTCTAGTTTGGTACTTTATATTATTTCATTTAATCACCATATCAATCCAGTGAATTAGTTATTATCATCAGTAATAACAATATTAATAAAACAAGTTTCATGATAAATGATTTTTGGAAAGTAAGGAAATATTCCATAATTATGTGTTTTGTAGGTTCTGAGTTTTGCATAATAGGATTGCTTAAATAAGGAGCTGCCCTTTTAATTAGAGAACAAATTAAACATTAAATAAAGAGAGGAACAAAATCAAATAAAAGGCCAAATGATTTCGCTTGTCTCACTGGTCAGTAAATTAGTCTTTGGAAGTCACTAGGGTTTTTCTTGATACATCATTCTAGGTCAATATGGTCTTATTTCTGTCCACTGAAAACATTGACAATCTCATAAAGCTTTTTGTTTGGTATTTTTAAAAAATAATTATTGCTCACTAAGTTTCTACAGCAAAGAGAACTCATATGAAGTGTGCTTCAAAAGATTCTTTGCTCAAGCCAATTTGATGAAATAATCAGCTAATTCAGAAAAGAGAAATAATAAGATGTTCTCATTGGTGTTTGAGAAGACTGCATGCAGAGCAGAAATTTAAATTTTCAATAGGTTCTTTTGTTATTGTACAGACAGCCTAAAGGGAAAGTCTTAGGAGACCTAGTTGTGACTGTCTGTAAGCAATTAGCTCCATTGGTCACACTCTGGTGCTACTGAGGTTGGGGTTAAGAGTTCAAACCTGCATATGCTCCTAAGGAGTTTTGGCTATCTCACTAGTCACATGGAGGACCTGTGTAAGGATTATTCCTGGAAGACTAAGTCAGTCAATATGATGTTAATGATCAGTGGCATCTTTTTAAAATGAAGGTCATCAATACATGCCTTAAGAAACACTTTGCCTATGTATACATACCACCATAAATTTGGGTTCCATTAATGTTTTAACAACTTTGACACTTTGTAGACCTAAAGCTACATTATTTGCCAGTCATTCTTGTTATACAAATTCAAAAAAGGAAAGCCTTGCTTTGTAAGATTCAAATTTTCCCAGTGTAGATGATGGATCATAAATTTCATCAGAAGAAAACAACACAGGGTTGATATAGCAAAGGACTCCCTTCTTTTACACTGGCTCCCAAGTGAACTCTGTTTTATCTCCTAAGCATATCCAACTTGGTAAAATCCCTAGCAACACACTCTGGGAAGTAGTAAAGAGTTTTATGACATACAGCAACTGACATTATTATCATTATCATCATCATCATCATCATCATCATCATCATTATTATCATTATTACTTTGATGGGTATATCAGAAAGGCCTGGCATCATTCTGCACAAATAGTGACATTTTGCTATGTGAGATATGAACTCATGTCTAAGAGCGTCTATAAGTTACCGTGCACTGATTGCCCTTGAATCCTTAAGTGAAGATATTTAAAAATTTTCCCAGAAATTAATTCAGGACTAATTATTCAGTTGAATGGGTAAATGTGGGAAAGAAGAGGCACTATCTTAGGAGATCAGAAGTGAAAATGGCAGAGAGAAGTCAATTGCTCTTATTGTTCCCTGGTACTGATCTGACCAGAAACCATTTTGCTGTTGTAGGGACTGATGATTGCAAATGGTTCCCGTGGTGGGATTAACATCCTTTTCTTTTTTTCCAGACACAAGCCACAAGCTCCCATTATGGATGCTACTGGAGACTTACTCCACACAAAAGCCTATTACCAATGAGGCCTCCCTGCCACCATTTCCTCAGGCTGATTATTTTGAAAATTAGTCCTCAAATGTATACAACTAAAATTTCACTGACTTTGCTAAGAAAATTAGAATTCCTTATCCACTGGGTAAGAGACCTTTACCAGAGTTGAGATACATTAACACACAGTTTTATAATTTTCTAGGTATTTTCCCTCAGTATGAGATTTCTTAATAATAAAGATACCTTTTCAAGAGCATGAACAAATAGGCTCAAATGAGGAAAAAGCCAAACCATTATCCTGACTTCAGTTTGAATCAGTACTTGGCAGAGGATGGAACTGGGGAAAGTTTTCAACTGAAAAATAGCTTATCATCATTGGCTCACCATTTTTTGTTGTCATTTATATAGAACAGCTAAAACAGATTTTTCTCTGTAGGTCCTCACCAAGGTGGGTAATTAGGGCTACTATCAATATTCTCATTCAGGAATCTCAAAACTAGGTTTTCCCCCTACATACTTACTTACCTTTTCTAAGTAGGTATAGCTCCAAATTTTCCCATCGGCCCAAGTTCTTGAAATTATTTTCCCACTCTGATCATATTCCATTTTTTCATTCCATGTCCCTCTTTGAATAAAAGTAACCAATCCTGAAGGTGAATATGTGATGTTCACTTCATTATATCTGCTTACAGGAGACCAAAGAATAGGTCGCCCAGTCTGGTCATAAAGAATTCGAAGGGTGAATTTTCGATGGTCATCATAGATTTTTCCAGTGCGGGTAATATGATCAAAATCTATGGAAAGCAGGTTCCTGTTATGGGCCTACAAAAAAGAGATATGAAGTAACATTTTAAGCACTGCCTTGATTCCTAAACTAGTGTTTTCACAATCCTGAAGCTTTTTCTGATTCTCCAATGATCAGTCTCTCTTCACCTCTGAATCTTCATGGCTTCACATTCCTCGGATGCCAGTTATCTCTATTTCCTCACAAGTGTGCACTCCTGGAGGGCCAAAGCTATGTTTGAATTCCTGGGACAGTATTTGACATACTCTTTGCATTCGATTTATGGTTGTTGATTGTTTTTTCTGTAGCTCAAGCTTCAAGTGAACTACCACAATTTTCAATAATTATGTGATATTATTTTATGTGAATCAGATACCTACTCAAGAGTGGGGGTTCATGGTTGGCTTCTCCCCCTTTCCCTTTCAAGAGGCTAGACATAAAATGGTGAATTATTTATGCAATAAGAAATCAGTAAAAAGGAACATAGTGAGTCCTAATTTATACAGAGATTCTCTTCTTTGACTTCGTTGTACACCTGGGAATAGGGAACTTCATATCTGTCACAGGAGAACTCAGATTCTCTAGAGATGGAACCCCACTCAACAATATTTCCATTGAGGCAGTTAAGTAAACCTGGTAAGTGTTGGTAGGTCCCCAGCATTTGAAAGGGTGGTACAACTAACCAGTTAAATTTGGATTCCAAATTAAGCAAATTAGTACAAGCACTTTGGAAAGCAGCATGGAGATTCCTCAAACTACTAGGAATGGAACCACCACACCACCCAGCTATCCCACTCCTTGGTATTTACTCAAAAGAACTAAAATTAGCATAGTATAGTGATAAAAGGCACATCAATGTTTGTAGCAGCATAATCCACAAGAGCCAAGTTATGGAACCAGGCTGCATGCCTATCAATAGACAAATAGTTAAAGAAAATGTGGTGTATATACACAATAGAGTTATACTCAGCCATGAAAGAATTAAATTATGTCATTTCCTAGTAAATGGATGGAACTGGAGTACATCATGCTAAGTAAAATAAGCCAGATTCAGAAAAGTTAAGGGTGAAATGTTTTCTCTCATACACAAAAGCTAGAGAAAATAAAAATAAAAAGGAGATCTCATGAAAATAGAAGGAAAATCAGTAGAGTAGAAAGGGGATGAACTGGGGAATGAAGTTCGCCAAAATTATTCTATGTGCATGTATGAATATATTACAATGCATTCTAATTTTATATATAACTAAAATGCATCAATTTAAACACTAAATAAATAGAAGGAAGATCAGTAGAGTAGAGAAAGGGTATCATAGGGAAGGAGGAGAGAAGGGAAGGGAATGTTACTGGGGATTGAAACAAAGAACACTATGTTATGTGCATTTATGAATTTGTCAAATGAACCCCAAAAGTATGTATGATAATAATGCACTAACAAATAAAAAAAGAAACAATTCATTGTTTGGTTTGGTTCTGGTTTTAGTCTTCTCCTACTGCATGTTATTATTCTGTCTGGTTGTCCTAAAACCTGGCAGTTGATCCAGAGTGAGGCTGATTCAAGGGACCTCAAATTAGAGTCTATGAAAGACAGCACTTGATGGCACCTGACTGTATGGAAATTCAGCTAAGTCTACATGAGATAACCAAGTATCTAAATGACTTGGTAAAAACATTAAAACTCAGCAAAAAGACTTTTAATGGGTTTTCAAACAACCAGACAAATGACCTGAAGTTTTCCACTTTTTAGTTATGTTAGCGTTTGGCAAATCCATCAGTATATTCTGCTATGTCCAGCTGATTATAGCACAACCACTTAGAAAATCCAGTACTCAAGTTATTTTGTGTTTCAGAAAAAAGTTGTTCTCTTTGTGCTTTTATTGATGCATTATGATTATATACAACAGTGAGATTCATTGCTATGTGTTCATATATTCATATAACATAATTTGTTCCATTTAATTCCCCAATACTTCCTCTTTTCCTCTCCTCCTCCTTCCCTTGGTCCCCATTTCTCTACTTTACTGGTTTTCCTTATATGTGTGGTTTTTTTTAAATACTGGCGCTTTATAATTACACATAAAAGTCCTCATATATAAAGAAGAATAAAATTATGTCATTATCTGATAAGTGGGTGGAACTGGAGAACAGCATGCTAAGTGAAAAAAATTGCTTTTCTTGATTTTAGTCATTAAGGGTGTTCAGTTCCTGCTGGTCAGTGTGCTGAAGAAGACTCTGGAAAGGGAGCTCTGAAGGAGAGGTAGGTAGGAGGTTCAGGGGAGGGCTTTTAAAATTAATCCAATTTATTTTAATTTAGTTTGATTAATTTTTACTTTTACTGTTTTTTTTTTTGTTTTACCATAACTTTTTATTTTGCAATAATCTGACTTACAAACAGTTGTGAAATGGTAGTGTTACCTGTACCCTTCACCGAGTTTCCAAGGAACACCTTTTGATTTGAATGGAGGAAGGTCAAGCATATTTGGCAGAAACAAAGTCAAGAATAAAAAAGGAGAGACTTTGAGAAGTGTAAGTAGTGGTGAATGGAGTCAGGAGACATTTAACTAACTGCCAGTTACATGGATGTACCAGTCATTTCTTCTATCTGGACCTTAGTTTTCCTGTCTGTGAAATGGGAATGATATTACCACTGTATGCCACAGAATTGTGCCAAGCTTTAAACAATACACAGGTACTTGGTAAACTGTGAAACACCATTAGTAATTGTTATTTTTATAATATGTAATGATTAATTTTCTCATTTTATTTCAGCTTTTGAATAGGCCCATGTGTCACATATCCATGTGATTTAAACTCAGTTTATATTTGTGAACTTTATATCTGTGAGAACTGTCAACACAATCCCAAACAGAATGTTAAATGGTTAATGAGATAGGAGGGGGAAAAACCTATGTTAGGGTTTGACTATATTAAATATAGTCAGACCAAACTGATTCAACAAAACAATACTAATTTTTAACTTTTGTGGTCAAGAATTCCTTCTATATCTGAAAACTATACATTGTGTCTCTGAAAAAATGCACATAAGCATATTCATGAATATTTTGGATATCATCTCACAACAACTCCACAAATCATATCTTTTTCAACTAAAGTGGGGACTCCAATGTCTCTCACAGGGCAACATTTTACGGTAGAGATGCCTGCTTTACAGTCCTTTGCTGTAAAAGCATCAATTTCTGCAATATTAGCTATTAGAGTGTTCTAATTAATCAATCATTAATTGGATCCAAAAACATTCTTATTACTATTAATATGGTATCGTCATGAAACACTGCCAATGAATCATCAAATGCATTGAAAAGAAAACCTGAAGATGATGATGATGACTACGATAATTTTTAATCTAGCCTCAGTGCATGTACCTGTATACTTGGTTTTGAATTCATTGTAATGAAATTAAAGAAGCATGCTGGTTGTTTTCAAGTTATGTTTCAGAAAACTTCTTAAACAGTATTTAATGAGTAATTAAGAGTTACTATTTTTGATAGAAAAGAAAACTTCTACACTCACTCCTTGATTAGAAGAGTGATAACTTTTTTGTTGCAAAAAGACTTTGGAAAATGTAGAAATGTACAGGAAAAATATAATAATCTGTAATTCGCCCTTCCAATGAGGATTACTATTAATACTAGGCTGCATTTCATTCTATTTTATCTTGGTTTTTTGCATAATATTTGTTCATAAATTTAAAACATATGACTAGGGCTATACTGAAAGTTTTGTGCCCTATATTTTCAGCCAATGTTTTATCTTTAGCATTCCTCATGTTATCAAATAATATTAAACTATGACTTTTAACGATTGCATAATATTTTACAATATGATAAATATTTATTTATCCATTCTCCCTCAGTTGGAAATTAGATTTCCTTTTTTCCATTTTTTCATATCTTATGTGCTGTTGAACATTTTTTGTATATAAATATTTTCTTAATACAGAACCCCTGGGGCAAAATTACTGGGTCAAATGAGAAGAGCATATGAAATGACTCCTGACACAAGTTGAGAGATTATTCTGCCCCAAGGCTCTACAAATTCATACTCCCATTGACTACTAGTTGGATAGCCCATCTCTTTTCTTTCCTAGAGTATTATTGTTCATAAATGTTTCCCAATATGAGAGAGTGGGAAAAGGATACATTACTGTGATTTAAATTTGCATTTATTTCATTACTACTGAGATTGAGCGTCTTTTAACATCTATTGGTCTATGAATGTCTTCCATGAATTGTCTGTTCCTGACGTTTGTCCATTATTCCATAGGGCTGTGGCACTTGGCTCTTTTGGTTTTAGTTTCTTCATGAACAGGCTGGGACTAATGATATTTGACCTTAATTTTGAAGTTCTGCAAAAAAAAGCACTTATCAAACGTTAAATGCCATCAATTATATGTAAAGATTAGAGGTAAGATACTCAAATTATTTGAGGAATGAGCTGTTAGTCTCAGGAGTAGGTTTAATTCAGTAAATAGAGCCACAGATCAGGAATCATGACTATTTAAACCATCTGTAGCAAATGCATGCAGTGTCATAAATATATAGACTGCATAAATATATAGTAACCCGCTGTGATCACCTAAAAGGTGATAGAGAAGCACATATTCCCTGTATTTTGATACGCAGCACTTGGAAGCCTTTAGGAAACCAGGTGTTCTTTCTTCAACTACCTTTCCTGTGGTTTTATAGCCACATATCTCCAACTGTAATGCCGTTCATTTACAATAGCTGTAAAATATCCATGTACTCCTGGAGACGATTGTAACTGTTACAATTTATGTTATAATGATAGTTAAAGAGCCAAAGTAACAAGTGATTTCCAGTTCAACTAAATTTGTGGTTTTATTTGTCTGATAGATTAAGTTTACTACTCAAGAACACATTTCTTAATAAAGTCATTATCGCTACACAAGCAGTGATCACTGTTGAAAATTCACTACAAAGCAGGCAGAGGAGGGCAGTGTGATGTTCTTTTTCTGCTTGTCAGGACTTCTACATCCATGATCCTCTATTTCTGGATAATGCACCCTGATATTCAGATGCTGCTGAAACACTGGTTTCAAAGTCAAGTTTGGAAGTTAATGCAAAATTCAGCAAGAGTTGAAAGGGGATGAAGGGATCAAAGATGCCACAGGCTCCCGGCCACCCCTGCCAAGTCCCCTGTGGAAATCATGTGTGAGAAGCCTGGGAAGGTGAATGCTTTTCTAGGTGAGTCCTCTCAACCTCCCTCTGGAGTGCTTATGTGCGACCAACCCCTAGAGCAGAAATCAGAACTGGGCTGAATGCCACTGACTGCTGGCATCACCGGCAGGGCTGGGAAAGCTTCATATTCATGTATGTGCTTGCTTTTCTGAAAGACAATAGCCCTTGATCTAAGCATAGGTGAAAAAACCTTTTTTCCACCCTTTCTCCAAACATTCTACATCAGTCCTTCCCTGTAAAAAGCTGAGGGTGGGGAGGAGAAGGGGAAGGATTGAAATTTGGGAATATCCCGAGTATAAAAGGGTCTTTTCAGACCACTACACATTGAGCAAGACCTCTGAGTTTGGCCACTGATGAGGTGTTATGATGCGGTAAGAAAGCTGGACTGCATTTTTTTTTTTAAACGGGGGAATATGCTTCTATGCTGCAATTTATCCTTCAGTTTCCCTTAATTGTTTTCTGGCTATACTAAGGAGAAGAAGGGTTTGATTTTTGTTCACACTGATCAAAGAGGAAAGAGGGAAGAGTGTGTTCTGGAAAACCCTGGATAGTGTTGACAGCAGAAGTGAAAGTGCTTGTGAAGTGTGGGTACCAGGAAGCTGCAAGGCATGTGTTCTTTGTCTCCCATTCCTTTTCTTTCTAGGATTTTGGAATTTCCTGGATTTTCTAGGAATTGCTCAAGAGAAAGCCCCTCAACTCTTCTAGTTTGAAACTCATTTGGTTGTTGAATTGAATATACTACTTGTAACATTTTATCAGGTGGGTTTAGATCACATATTTGGTTGATCTACAGGCAGTTCCTGATATTTGACCGTTTTGGCCTTCACAAAGGGAAATTCACTATGTTTTAACCGAACGCGCGCGCACACACACACACACACACACACACACACACACATATGCTGTATTCTGAACTATGAGCATGACAGCTGATTTTCTTTCCTTTATACAAAGGAAAAGACTGATTTTCAAGGACACTCTCTGGCATTTGTGCACAGCACAACTGAGTCGCCTGTAATTTTTGCTGAAGAAATCAGAAAGTGAATAAGTGAGATGAACCAAATAGCCACATCAGAGTTTGGAAGATGCATTGCATTTAATTTTCATGAAATTATATGAATGGATAGAAGAGTCACAGCTGACTTTAAAGTAGCACATGCTACTCTACTCCCACTGGTTTTAAGGTAATTAGAACTGGATTTAAAAATTAATAACTACATTAATTCCACAGATTTTATTTTTTATTGATAGCTTTAATTTGACAATCAAAAGTTTACTTAGGTTTGCTTTTATTTCACATAATTGCCTACAAATGCACAGAGCATGTATTCAGTGTTAGTTGACCAGCCTCTAATATTTTATTTGGAATTTCCTTTTTCCTTTTCCTTTTTTTTTTTTTTTTTTCCTATTTTACTCTCAAAATACTTCTCTACTTTGCCAGCCCACAAAATCTTAGTCCTGGAAAGGGATCTTAGTTGCCTCAGATTTATTGGGTCAGACTGCCTGAATTTCACTTTTGTCATCACTACTAGTAAACTGTGACCTCTCTGTGCTTCAATTTCTTCATCTGTTAAATGGGAATGGTAATTTAAAGACCCACCTAATAAAATTCTGAGTAGTAAATGAGTTACTATTGGCAATACAAAGAGTAATACCTGGGGGCAGAGGTTGTGGCTCAGTGGTAGAGCACTTGCCTAGCATGTGTGAGGCGCTGGGTTCAATTCTCAGCACCACATATAAATAAATAAATAAAATAAATGTCTATCAACATCTAAAATATACATTTAAAAAAGAGTACTACCTGAATGAATGTTAGTTGCTGTTTATGTGGCTCATGGAACTACTACTACTACTGCTACTACTACAAATAAGAGATTGTACAATCTATACTCCTCATTTTGTAGATGAGAAAATGACAAAATTATGGGCATGCCAGTTCTTTCTCAAAATGTTACCTATTCTTCTCACCTGAATTTGACCAGATCATTGAACTTGTACCCTTTTTGCACTATATTAATTTGCTCTTGTTTACTTTACTGCTGATTAAGTCACCTGTGTAACCATAAACACATTTAAAAAATTATATCGAATTAAAGCTTACATATAGGTGAAGGAGTATGTGAAATCATTCTTTCTAGTTACATTAGAAGGGTTGACCCAAGATTAACAAAAATTGTAGTTTTTATGACTTGAAGTCCCTAAGAATCCTCTGACCCCAAAACCTAACATTGCTGAGTAGTTTGGTTGCCTGAAATCTACTGCCTCTGGATGACTCATTGAAGTACTGTTATTTGGGACTGAAAATTACAGATGCATTTTTAAAATCTATTAATCTATTCCTAAGCAGCTCCTTATATTAATCATCACAAAACAAATGCCTTCACCATACCTGAAGAGAAGGAAGTTATAATAATGTGAAGTGAGACGTTCAACTTGGAGAACCTTGTAGCTGAGTGTTCTGTCAGCAAAGGTGATGTCTGAGAAACAAGGAAGAGGCTAGAACCTTCTTGACCACCTCCCAATTCCCCATCATTTGTCAGTCTGGAGCCCTGTGTTTCAACTGGGCTTATTTTCCCTTTCAGAGCTCAGCTTGTATTTGAACATTCACATGTACACTTAAAAACTAGCCTGTGTTGGGGCTGGGGTTTTGGCTCAGTGGTAGATCACTTGCCTAGCACTATGTGAGGCCCTGGGTTCGATCCTCAGCACTGCATGAGCAATAAATAAAATAAAGGTATGGTGTCCATCTACAGGTAAAAATATTTTTTAAAAAAGTAACTTGTGCAATTTTCAGTTATCTTTTAGGGGAAGAAAAAAAATCAGTTGTGAGGTTTTAGTCTTTGCTTCATTTTGCTTGTAAGTACATAACCACCACCCTTGATTTCATGACTTTGGTTTTAAGTGGTAAGCTGTCTCCAGTTTTGAAAGCTAAAGTAGGCTGCAGTTCTGGGGTTTTGCTATAATCTTACAATTTAGTCTGCAAAATCTTATAAAGAACACTGGGATTCAATGCTGGGATAAGTCTCATATGACAACATTATTATCCACGGACACAGCAAGGTGCAATCTGGTTGTAGTTCCTAAACCAGTTTGCTTTTGGTAACTGTCCAATTCTTTTACAATTGCCTCTCTTGTTATATGCACTCTAATTTCTCTATTGTCCAGGGAAATGTATTTATGGGGACAGATTGATGCAGCAGATGAGAAGATACATGGATTGGATGCAAAAGTACTTTGCAAGGAAGATGATTCAAACACAACTCAGGTTGGAGGAAATGGATTTTTTACATAAATGAAATTTAAGGATGTTAATGTGATTTATTTCACTTAATGGTGCTGGTGAAGGATGGCCCAGAGGTAACAAATCCCTTGCCTGCTCAGGCTGAGCAGGATATCATGTTTCCCAATAGTTTGCCTCTCTCACTTGGAAGGGGATCCTGACTTTGTGTGAAAAAAATCACTCTTTTTTGGAGAAAAACAACTCTTATTGTTTTATCTCCAAGAAGGGGTCTATTGCTTTCTGATTTCTTTCTTTTCAGCTAGAAGGTCTGGTGTAGGTATGATTGGTAGCTCTTTGGAACACTTGATGCCCATCATCTTACCAAATGGGCCTTTAAATGAACATGTCACTTTGTGCCTGAACAATTAGTGCTTTATGACCTGCTGCCTAAACATATTTATAGATTAAAACCACACCTTTGTGTGGGTTTTCAGAGGAGTCACATTTCCCATAATACAGCAGGGCCTTCTATGTTGTGTGACTATTTGAAATTCTGTCTCAAAGGCTTTGATGATCCCATGTTCTGGAGTGGTAGCTTCAGCAAGAGAAATACATGATCAGTTGAGGTATTCAGATACTTGAGGGCATCAGAGAGGCTTATTCTTTACAGGTATATTTAAAATGGGGTCACTGCATTTTTAGCTTGAAAAAAGATAAAGTTGTCATTCGTGTGTCCCTTGATAAACTACCAGAAGAGCAGGGCCATCTCCTCTGAAATAACATGGTCAGTGGGAACAGAGAATTTGCTTGCTCAAAATTGGATCCATGCCTATCTTCTGGGAGCATATTCATTCCGTTCAATTGGCTATATGTCTAATCTAGGGAAACTGAGGCAGCAGCATAAACAAAAATCCCCATGAACAGGGAGGGCAGATAAGAACTAAGTTAAACAGCCTGCTTCCTCCTTTTGTCTCCTTCATGCTTCCTCTGCCTGGAGGTCAGCCAGTTGCCCTATACCACCCACACTTGCCAGTACATTAGAGTCGATTATTTGTCTCTTTGTCAGCATTGAAATGAGGAGTCAGGCCCTGCCAAGGTGGCTCTACTGAGTGGGGCAATGATTTATAGATTAATTATTGTAAGGAACAAGGCAGTTCAGAATGATGCAGTGGAAAGAGTGCTGCACTAGGTGAAGACCTGCATTTTGGCTCTGCTCTGACTCTTAATAGCTGTTTGACTTTGGGCAAATCACTTAACCTCTCTGGGCCTCAGTCTCCTTATCCATAAATTGGGAATAACAACAATTGATCTATGTGGAGGTCAAATAAAATTCTGGCTGTGAAAGCACTTTGTTAACTCTAAGGCCCTAAGTATATGTAAAGGATTGTTATTGTTATTAGATGTCTAGGGAAATGCACAGTTAAAACCCCTTAGCCAGTAAGGAGTTCCATTCTTCAGTTCTAGGACCTTAAGGAGTACCATAGAGGTCACACAGAGGAGGAGGCCTTGAATTTGTTGCCTTTATAACCCAGTGCACAAATCTGTTCAACTGTATCACAAGATGTGAAATGAGTCAAATTACAATTAGTACTAAACAGAATACGTCACTCCTTGACACTCTAAAGAGCTCCAGAATGTTTTATGGCCATTCACTTGTCAATACTGTATGTATAATATGTCAAAATACACACTACTGTCATGTGTATCTAAAAAGAACAAATAAAAAAAATCTATGCAGGGGAAAAAAAGAACAATTTGGGATACAGGCTATATATTATTTTACAGTTTTTCTCCATTATCTGTGCATATGAAGGGGAGAACACAGGGTAAGTTTCCTTGAAATTGGAAAATCCCAAGATCGCAGTACAGGTGGTTATCCTAAAGAACTGAAAATTCCAAAGTCACTCAGTATATAATTTTGTTTGCAATGTTTTACCAAGGCTATACACTGGGGGAATCACTAAGAGATCACTTATTCACTGCAATCTTTCTGTGCAATCTGTGAGGTTGAGAAGCCATTTGTAGATAATCCTTACTTTTCTCTAGTACTGTTTATTTCACATGTAAAAATATAAAAGAATTTTAAAACTAGGTATAAAACTGAGTATGAAGTCCAGGTCATCTAACTTTCCCATCTAAGCTTTTCTGCCCAGGAGATCCCATTTCTTGAAGAACTCTGATAAAAACCCTTTCTCTCTCTCTCTCTCTCTCTCTCTCTCTCTCTCTCTCTCTCTCTCTCACACACACACACACACACACACACACACACACACACACACGGTTTGACTACTTGGACTGGCTTCAACTTTCAATTCAGTGGCATATCTGGTAAATGCTCTGTTAGAAACTGAGCAATAGAATCAAAACATACAAATTGATGTGTGCACTTAGACAACTTCAGTTGCTATTATAAAAAACAACCACTGACATCTGTGTCTCTGTGTCACCAACAATTGAAAGAAAAGTGAGCTCAGTTGCAGATTCCTTTGTCCATATCAAACCATATGACTGGTTTGACTGCTTCTCCCTAGAACTGGATGGTTGCTTGGCAGTTGCATTTCCACAGCCTTAAGGTTACTGTTTTATACCATGAATGAAGAAAGGGCAAGCATTTCTACTATCCTAGATGTGACACAGGTTGTTCCTCACAGGCCTGGCCTCAATAGTGATTGAGTGTTTCCTGCAGGCTGGCAGTTGCTCTAGGGCTAATACTGAAAGTTACTATATTTGGAAAGTTGGTCATGTCATCCTAATATTGGTTAGTATTGAAGAAGGGACAGGTGGACAGTGCTGTGGTGTTTATAGGCTTCATGTATCGCAGAAAAGTGATTATGACAGAGATTTCTGGTTACCAAGGAGAACTGTGCCAGGTAAGGACTTGAAAACTTCCAAATCATTAATTTCCTTCTCGCAGCTCTCTCTAAGTGTTCTCAGTCCTAGTTTTTTGCTCATCTGGTCCTGAATATGTATTCACAGCAATGAGATCATGTACAGAGTTTTCCTCCTATCTTGCCTTATATCTCTTATCCTTTTGTGTGTGCCTGCCTGGTATTTCCAAAAACTACCCCAAAGTAGGGACCTGGGTCAAAGTGTAGAACCTGATAAGCATCTCCAGGGCATGCTGAGATGGGTACTGGAGGGTCTCCTGACTAGACATATTTCTCCAGCCCGACTTTCTTGGTGCTTGAAATTGCTACTATTAGAGCACTTTAGCTGGCTAATGACAAAGAAAGCTCCTATTAGAATGCTCATTTAAGGATACTGAACCATTATCAGCCATTAGTACCTTCTCTTGAATTTGTATATCATATAAGCTAGTCAGTCACCTAGAAAAGCTTTGGAGAATTGGGACTTCCAATCAGGAAGGTTCTGCAGTTTCCAAAGAAACCCATATAATTTGAGAAGGTCAAACCTTACCCTCAACCTCCTTTCAAAAGCTGAAATATTGCCTTTGCTTTGCTCCTTCCTCTGCCGCCACTCAATGAGGTTTGCATTGTGCTCTCCCGGCAATGAGATGTTGCATTTGCCCAGGGTGGGGTTGACTGCTCCGGCCAGGATGTGGGGCTCTGAGCTGAGGCTGATCTCCATCCCGCTAGCAAAGGTTACACGTAGCGAACCATCTGGACTCACCCGATAGGTACTTTGAGTATTTTCTGTAGACAGAAAAGGAAGAGGGTGAAGAAAAGGGAAGAGTAGGAAGCCAGTTAGAGACACATTTAGTTGCTTTAGTATGCACATTGGGAAGGGATGAGCAGGTGGGGCGCTGAGGACCTAAGTGCCTTCCAGGCTAGACCACCACTCTAACAGGTAGATGTGCTTTCTGTCCATTTGGGTCTTGTTAGTTTCACAGCTGGGGTATCTTGTTTCTAGGATCAAAGAGTGCTATCTAACACCATGGGCTGTTTTGTTTTTATTTTTTATTTCATTTTAAAAACATTGCCTTATAAATTCCCTGACTTCTTGGATCAACCACCTCAGTTTGATATGCTGGGAGCTAGAATGAGAAGAGTATGAAGTTCAATTCAGCATCCTTACCACCCGGGACACCATCACAGTTGCTGTACCCTACAAAATGCTAACACTGATAAAAGTTGATATTGTCCTCCTCTGAGCATCTGAGCCCACAACACAAAAATAGAATGAGTCCTGCATGGTGTTTCTAATAACTACCCCAAAGCAGGGAACTGGCAGAGGGAAAGCACTTTCTCAGTCTACTCCCCCTTTGGTTTTCAGCACATTCCTTCCAGATTGACCTTTTTTCTTCCATTCTTTCTTCTCTTTGCATAGAATGACTCTTTAATTCTCTCATTTTACTCATAGTTTTCCCTGGTGTGTATCATAATTTTTCTTTTTATTCACCCATGTCAATGCTAATCTAGAATGTTAAATTCAGTAATAAGATAGTATTACTTTCATGTAACCTAGTCAGACCTTAAAAGAGCTTTACAAACAGCTGGGTGTTGGGAACTGACCTGATGGAAGAGCAGACTTGGCAGGGATTTAACCTCATTACACCCTCAGAGATGTGATCCAAAGTTGATATGTGAAATTGTGAAAGGTGTGAATTTGTCTGGGTCTTAGCTGGAAAATAGGGGGAAGACTCCATCTTCTCAGTCAGAAGTGAATTCTATTTATTAATGGTGTGCACAGGTTTGAGGGTACACAGGGTGCTATGCTAGTCAGGTGAAGTTGTAAACATTCTTACCTTGTTTTAAAATATATATGGTACTAGTTGCTGTCAGGTTGGTTGACATGAGGACATTCTCACGGTTGGAAGTATCTAGTTCCACTTTTGTCAGCTTCTCCAGGTCACTGTGGAAGTTGCTGACTTCTCCAGTGGGAAATGTTGCATTGGTCAAATGTCCCTCGGGGTCATACCTGAGGAATATAACCAATCCCAACTCTGAAGCTTCTTGGCAGTGATAACAGGCCTTTGCAAAGTAAAAATCACTTGGCAGCTAATACAGTTTAACTTTGAGTGATAACAAGTATTATTAACCTTGTTCAATAAGAGGAAAAAGGTCAGAGAGATGATTAATCAAACGAAGGTATTTTTTGCAGCTTCTGAATTCCTGATGACTTCCTTGAGCTGTGCTGTTTTACAGAAAAAATATATCTGGTAATGAATCACCAGGGTGGAAAACTGATTTATGAATCATGTCCTGCTGTGTGCAATGTTGCAGGGAGGCCTCCTTTTGCAATTTGGGTCGATCCCACTAGATGTGATGGATTACAAAAACCAGCAGAGGGTGCCATTGTCAAAGAAAAAGAAGGCACAAAAAAAGGGCCCACAAAGCCTGAGCAGGCCAATAAACTGCCTTTGCATTGTGATGAGAAAATTATAATTTGCTGCTGTTTAAGTTGCCAAATTTGAAATGAATGAATCATTCTTCCAACAAAATGAACAAGCACAGAGGATAATGGAAACATGTTCATTAAAACATTCTGGAGCCCCCTGATCTTGGTGTCATATTCTTTTTATCTTTTTGGAGTATGGTGCATAATGTTTTGTAATTTGCCTATATGAGTAAGAGACAAAAAATAATAATTACCTGGAATAATAGGCAATAACCCATATCTAGAAATATAGTCTAGCGAGTTTACTTTTTTGAAAAAAAAAATCAGAATTATTGGCAATCTCACTGTCCTCCAAATGGAAACTGCTTCCCTGAAGGCTTTTGATGTGAAGCTGTTCTTTTATTGCCAATAGAACCATGAAAAATAAACACTTCATTAAAAGTAAAGACATGCACTTGGAAACCCATTACTGTTTTCTTTTCAAGTTGCAAATTGCAAAATATTTAAGCACTTTTATTTGCTTTTAAAATGTTAAACAATTATATCCTTTTTACCCAAAGTGAGCAGGATAGAGCCTTGACACAATGGTGTAGTCTGGCTCTACTATCCCTTCCTCTGACAATTATGCAAAATGGCATAGTAATTCAGTGTTAATCCACTAGGTTTTAAAGAACTCAGCCTGGGTAGTTGCTGAAATTTTAAAACCTATACCAGTCTGTGGTAGGCTTGGGAAAAGGGGTTAGCCCATAATTTATAGGACAGAACTGAACTTGGGGCTATAGCCAATGCTTTATTGTGTTTGTATGTATGTACACAGACTATCAATTAAAAGTCTTGTGTAAAAAAATAACCAAACCAGTCATTTGACATCATAGATATGCCAAATGTTAGTTGGGTGCCTCCTTTGTTTAAATGGATTTTGGTCAAAATGCTTGTGTGTTGCTTATCTGCTCTTAAGGATTCATTATAAAAAAAAAGCCAAAGGATGCTATTTGTGCCTAGGGTTAATGGCAAAATGCCTCCTCTGCCCAGCCTGTTTGCTCCTGGCTTGCTTTGGGGCTCCTTGACTGTAAGAAGCAGACCCCTGGTGAGAAAGGAGCACAGAAAGGCTTGCAAATCCTGTGCTGCCCCAACCTTTTCTGCCTGGTGTTCCTTCCAGGGGAGGAAAACAATGTCCAGCCTTTACTCTCCCAAGGTATCAACCTGCTTTTCCCTGCAAGGAGGAGTTTCCAGGCAGCAAATAGAAAGAAGCTGCCTTATGTCTTCCTCACAAGGGAGTCTGGATTATGCAGGCAATTCCTCTCCGTTCACTATTCAGCACCAGCAACTGTCCCTCATTCATTTCCCTTTCCTGATTTCCAAGGGGTTTCCTCAACCCTTGGCCAGTGTGGCTCTTTACCATGCCTCCATGAAATCTGACTTAGGGTGCTATGGATGCAGGTTGTCAATAGGCTTTCCAGCTTGGGGCAGTTGCCTTCTTTCTCAGTCACACAGTCCCTTGTTTTATTTTATTTTAAAAAAAAACATTTATTGATTTGAGGTGCTGGGAATGGAATCCAGGGCCTTGCATGTTCTAGGCAAGCACACAGTCACTGACCTAAACTCTTAGTCCTCCCCTTGTTTTAAAGCAACATTTCATGTAAATGAGAGATCAATGGTTGTGTTTACTCTTGAGAGTAAGATGACAAGACCAGGTACCAACTGAGTCATTCACTGAGTAGAAGAACAAGAGTCAAAAGTCCCACCTTTTAAGTCAAGTTGCTGGTGCTCTTTGAGATATATTTTAGTTTTAAGGTTTATTCCCAATAGCACAGACATGTTCCCACATATTCTGTTCCCATTCCTACTTTCCAACTGACTTGTACATTTAGAGAGGACAGCTGAAGAGTCTAGGACAAGACTATAATTATCCAGTTAAGTCCACTGGGGAGGAGGCTGCTTTTCTGGTGAAAGAGTCAATGGTTTGGGGAATAAGGTATCATTTCCTACAGGACTGTCCAGCTGCTGAGTAGCTAAAATGTTGAAAAGTTTTATTGCCTCATGTCCTTTCTGTGGCTGCCTAGGTGTCCTTATTTCAAAGTGTATGTTTGGTTGCCACTCTATCAATAAACAAAGCACCCCAACCCAACACACTCATGCACCCCAAATTCTGCTAGTTACAGTCAAAGCAGTCACATTTGAAGGTGTCTGCAGTATGACATTTCTCATGTGTTCAATCATTTATATGGTCCTGGATCAAAACATATAGACCCACCTCTGTTCTGTGGGGTCATTTCCAAAGGAAGAGTGACAGGCAGATGTATATACATCAGTGGGTAATTCCCACAACTTTGGAAAATTGCTCAAAGTGGATAAGAAAGAAAGGAGTCTTTGATTTCCTATGGCTTGCTCGGTCCCCCCACCAACCACCACAGGGGAATGCATCTTTCCAGACTGAATGTCAAAGAAACAAGTTTAATCAAAATCTCTCATGTTGTGTGTTTCCCTTTGGCGCCTACATCCTTTGGTGTAAAGTATAAGCCAATATGCTCCAACGGATCCCCTCAGGCCACAACACGGGAGCAACCCCCTCCTTCTACCTGGCAGGGTGCAGCATTCGCCTAGCCAGGCATGCAAATCTTAGGTGTTCGTGTGCATGTGTCTATGTCCCAATGGAATAAAGAAAACATTTCTAAAGGAAATTGAGAATTCCTTCTTGTCCTTGAGGAGCATATAGTTTAGTTGGGAAAATTATATTTATATATTATTAAAGTATATTTGGTCTCATATTTTCTCAGAAACGATAGCCTGCTCTTTCCCTTGAGGACTATTTAAGCCACAGCTAAACTCCAGAGTAGAAACTAGATGCTCCACCACCTTTGCTTTTAAGAAAATATTGCAGATTATAAAAGGAAAATTCATTACTTATTTTTAAAGGAAATATAAAGGTGTCAGATCCTGTTTACACTTTCATGTCAGAAAACTGACCAACCTAAAAAATTTTTTTATGAAATACCAGATTCCCTTTTCCTCACCAAGAATTTCATATGAAATTTCTTATGATTTACTTCCAGGGCTAGGAGTTTAGGTCAGTGGCTGTGTGCTTGCTTAGAACATGCAAGGCCTCTTATGTCATTTTATCTTCATTTGTCCTTCATTCAGTAAATATGAGAGTCTCATGCTAGGTATTGGGGATATACTATTATATGAAGTTCAGAGTCTAGTAGGGCAGGTAAGATAAACACACAAACTCTAATGGCAGAATATTTCCAAGTACTTATGTAAAGAAAGAACTGGAGAAGCTCAGAAGAGGCAGAGGTCATTTCCAACTGGGTGAGCAGAAGAGGAGGAAGAAGAGTGGGAGAAGGTAGGGTTTGAATCCTGAAAGGTAGGTAGAAATGGAAGAATGAAGGAAGGCATGGAAAACAGAGGCAAGATCATAGAAAGCAGACAGGAGGGTGGAGTACAGGTTCCTCCTGGAGGGTGATGAGAGGTGAGTCTAGAGAGGCATGCTGACACCAGAGCACAGGGGAACTTGCATACTGACTTTGGAGGTAAGCACGTAGTTAGTAGACAATGGAAAGTCATAGAAAGCTCTTCAGGGGGAGACTAGGAAGATCCAAGCAGTGCTTTGGTCATAATGACTTGTGGAAGGGGTGACACGGGGCAGGGAGAACTGTTAGGAGGCTGCAGCCTCAGTTGGTGTTAAGATAAGATGGTGCACTCTTGCCTGTATCAAATGTACCGTGAGTGCCTATCACTGGGACTTGTCTTCTGCACTAGTCCGTCAACTCTCACATTTTCCAAGCAAGAGTACCAGTGTCTCATTAATCTTTGTATTTTCAGTGTCTGGCAAAGAGTGAATTCTCACAGCCTACCCTTGCTGAGTGAGTGTAAATATGATGCTGTCAGTGGAAATGGAAAGGATGGGGTGAATGTGAGAGCCAAAGTGGTTATAGAACAGACAGAACCATCTATAGAGGGTTTGGGAGCTACACTTAGCTTACTTAGATGTCCTGTGCAGTGAAGCTTTCTTAGCAGCTTCTGAAAGCTTTTTCTGCCAGTAGCCCCTTGTTACTTGTTTGCTCTTGTTATTTCAGTTCTCCCTAACATTACCCATGACATTTTTTTTTGCCTCATTCTTGATCCTTATCAAGGGCATAAAGCACAAAGAGAATAGTGTCTGAGCAAAGGTATTGAGTCCTGTCTCTTGAGATCTGAAGGAACACTCAATGATTCTCTATTCTTGTTCAAATAAAATAATGTACGTACCTAGAAGCAGGGGGCTAGACCCTATGGTTCCTTAGTTCCCGTTCTACTCTGGGATTCTAGAAGGCATTGAAAACATTTCATGTACTTGGACTGACTGATCATTACATAAGCATTTCTGCATGGGAATCACATCTTATCCCCAGGCAAATATCCTACAGAGATGTGGCTTATTTACCTGGTCCCCTCCCTCCTTTCTAATCTTACGGGGAGAAGGGGAAATTCTTTATTAGCCATACTTGATAAAATCAAACTTTTGTAAAATAGCCTAGAAGGCTTTTCTAACTTGTCAAGGGGTAGCTTGTTTGTGTGTGTGTGTGTGTGTGTGTGTGTGTGTGTAAGGAGGAGATGCACTAACAAAGACCAATAACAGAGGGAATGCAGAATATCAAGGATAAAAGATTATTTTAATTTACTTGCTTATTGTGGTGCTGGGGATGGAACCCAGGGCCTTGGACATGTTGGGCAAGCACACTACCATTGAGTCATATCCCCAGACCCATCAAGAGATTCTGTAAATGAAGAATGTCCTTAAAGTTGGAGAGGCTTGCCATAAAGGGAAAGGGGACTGAGGAACTGTCAACTTAGCCTGGACTTGCAGTAGTGACACAACTGATGCTCTGACTTTAGTCTGGGGTCTTTTCCATTTAGTAGAGCACACACCTTTGCCACAGTCATGAGCAAAAGCATCACGGCTGCTCTTACAGTCTTGGGCGGAAGAAGGTTTGCCTGTTGTGTGAGTCATGGGACTTATCCTTTGGATTCCAACTGTGGCAGGGTCATTATTAGAAACTCACTAATCCCTCAGTGGGAATGCCTGCCAAGTATTCTTGTCTTGATAATCATCTTCTTGTTAGCCATTTCTCTATGGTCAGCTTTCCCCTGATACTACAGAATTCTTATGGGCAGTGAGGCATAGAGTACTGATACTTTGGATGTGCAATTTTGATCCTGGTCCAAGTTAAATGGGATTATGGGAATGAACTGTTTAAACAACATCACACTACACAATAAAAGTTAACACACTACCACTGCTCAAGATACATTTCCAAATCTCATTCGGATTATCCACTGTTCAGGGTCATCTGTGTCATCTCTCCTTTCAATAGCTGCAGATAATCAATAATGGATTACTGGTTTGGCTACCTTTAGTAAACACAGTAGTTTTCCATCCCACAAACAAACCCTGTACTCATTAACAGTCACTCCCATTCACCTTTCTCCCCAGTTCTTGACAATGACTGGTCTATTTTTTGTCTTTATAGATTTGACTTTTCTGAATATTTCATATAAATTTATGTGCTGAAATGTAATTGCCAATTGTCTTCCTACTTTGCTGGCCTTTCCTTTTCACTCTTTTGCTGCTTCCTCTTCATACATCCCACTTTAAGCTTTGAAGTGCTCCAGAATAAGCTTGTAGATCTCTTTTCTTCCTTGTCTACACTCACTTTCATGGTGATCTCATCCCATATCAATCTAAATACAATCTAAACACTAATGGATGCCAAATGTCACCCTTCTCTACTCATTTCCAGACTCATCTATTCACCAGCCTACTTGATATTTACACTTAGATGTCTAACTAAATTGCTCATATCCCAGGTTTAATTCTTGATCTTCCACCTCCTTGCATAATCATCTTTTCTGGGAAATTGAAACCCCAATATCTACTTGCTTAGGCCCAAAACTTTGCTGTTGTCTTTGACTTCTCTTTCTCACAAATAACATATCTAATCTATCAGTAAGTCCTGATAGTTCTATTGTTGAAATGTATTCTGAATTTTAACACTTCTTATTGTCCCTAATCTGGTTCAGGACATCATCTTTTGCTCAGTTTATTGCAATAATACCCCCCACACCTCTTAGTTTTTCCTGTTTCTTATACTGTTTTCAATTCAGAATGACTTGGAAAATGTAAGTCAGACACATCAAGCCTTTACTCAAAACTCAACTCTTAGAATAAAAAGCAAAGTCTTTATAGTGACCCACAATGCCCTACATGAAGGAGCTCTATCCAGGCATGGTGGCACATGCCTGAAATCCCAGCAACTTGGGAGGCTTAGGCAGGAGGATCACAAGTTTGAGACCAGACTCAGCAATTCAGCAAGGCCCTAAATAACTTAGAGAGACTACGCCTCAAAAGAAAAACAAACAAACAAACAAAAAGGGCTGGGGATGTGAGTCAGTGGTAAAGCACCCTAGGTTCAAATTCCTCTACCAAGAAAAAAAAAAAAAGAAGTAGCTCTGGCCACTTAATGGATTTCATCTCCCCATTACTCTTTTGTTTATTTGTCTAATGTTGTGATTTGTGCCTTATAATTATATATAACACTCCCCCTTGCCTCCTTTCTCCCTCCCCACCTCTCTCTCCCACTACGCGTACACATTCAGTTCCATACATACATGACTATTTCTTGAACATGTTAGGCTTATTCCCATCGCAGGGCCTTTGCACTTGCTGTTCGCTCTTCCTTTAATACCCGCTTCCTGCCAGATATTCACATGGCTTACTCTTTTACCTTCTACAGGTCTTTGCTCCAATGTCACCTTCTTTGTGAGCTGTCCTGCTCACCCTTTTCTCTCACACATTTCATCTCCCTTATCCTACTGTATTCTTCATATAACTTATCACCACCTGAAGTTCTACATATCTTACTTGTTTCCCTCCAATAAAATGTAAGCTCCACGTTTATCTTTTCTGTTCATGGCTATATCCCCAGCCCCTAGAAAATTGTGTAGCAGAGAGTAGATGCTCAGGAAATATTTGTTGAATAAATAAATGGTTGAACTTGTTATTTTGAAAATGAGTCAATACTTTGGCCCTTTCTTATTAGGGGACTGAGTTAAACCAGTAGCTTTCAAAATAGTTGTTTGCCTAAGGTCAGCTACAATGTGACCAGGTATGAGTTTTAAAAAAGACATTAAAATTTCTCATTAGAAACAAAGTTTCCTAAAGGTAGTATATTTTGAAATGTGGGTTTTTGAGACAGACTTTTAGGGTTTGAATTGTGGGCTTTGGTGTGAAATACTCATCCAGAAAATGGACATACTAGGGGCATTGATCCCATGTTACTATAAAAGGAGTCAATTAAAGCAATGTACATTAATCACCTAGTCCAGCACCTAACACTTAGCAAATCCTTAGTGAATAGTAGCTTTTATTGCTCTCATTAAGAGGTAAGAGAATTTTTCAAAAAATAAGGAAGACTTGCAACAGGAACAAGTGAATACATTTTTCTAAGTGAAACTAGAATAGCTGTCCAACTCTTTTGTATAAATGGCACTTCTTTGGGACATGATCCAAAACTTGAAGGCCAAGTGTTTTTTCCCTTTCCTCAGGAGGCTTTTGTGGGACTGGCCATATTCTCTACATCCTCATAAGAGTGGTCAAACTTGGAAACCTTCATACTTAATATCTCTACTTCTCACAGTCTTCAACTTTAATGCCATTCCAGGCTCTGGGTTCAGATTCCACAGATCGCCCTCCCTCAGTATTTTGGCCCCAAATTCAGCAATTCCATTTGTGGGGAAAATGCTTTCTGAGTGCTGGCAGACTAGCTTACTAACTGCATTGGTGTGCATACAAGGTTGTCCATGCTTTAAGAGGCAAGGACAATGGTCTCTATTTCCGTGCCTTGACACCCTCCTAGTAGCTTGCTGTCAAACACATTTTGTGTTTGTTGCAAGTTAAACAAAGTTGTCACAGATTTGGTCTGCAACTAATATGTGCTGAATTCTTTGACTTGTGAAGGGACACTGAGGAAGCCCAAGCCCATAACAGGAGCATTTGGCTCCACGTTTCACAGAAGCAGTCAATGGAATGGAGCCACTATTCAGCATTTGATCCACAGGTTACACTTGCTTTTCAGGGTTCACTTCTTATATTCTAACTTCTCTCTTACCTCCCACAGCAACTTACACTGAGTTGGGCTGGGCAGGGCTGGGCACACATTCATGTATTCATTCATTAAACTCCACAGGGATCAATAAATACTTGTTAAATCACACTGCTTCTTTACTGCTTTAGAACTATCCTCTCACTTTGTTATTTAAATGCAATTTTACCTTGTCTTCCCAGGTATGCTGTAGATTGTTTGAGTACATGGACTTCTACCTCATTCCTGACTCCTGCAGTGCTACACTTGATTCCTCCTTCATTCAGTCTATGCTTTTATTATTATGCTCTACAATCTGCTATGGGAAAATGGGTCCAAACCCTAGGAGTTGGGTAAAATTTTCTCCTTGACTATTTACTTTTTATTGTGATTGTTAGGAGAAAAGAGCATACAACACCCAGCAATTACTAAGCCATTTTCTACTGTCATGCAATTGCAAATAAAAATCTAACAAAGACTATGTTGAGAATCTAGAAACTTACTCATAAACAGTTGTCCATCCATTTTCATTACTTTTGGTAGCTAGAAGTCCCGTGTTCCCAGGATAGGTCATCAAGGCCAGATTATAGCCTTGGGCTGACACTCTTTTTAGGACTCCATTGCTGCTTATGGTCAGCCAGTACACCTGCCCGCCAGGCACCACAAGCCAAAGGGGCATCCCCCCTGCATCACGGCGTATGTGCACTGAGTTGCCATTGCTGCTGGTAATGGCACCCAAATCACCTTCAGCATTGTAGGTGAAGTTGTACACATAGTCCCTTGTTATCAAGTTCAGGGTGTGCAGGTGGGTTCCATTGACAGTGAACTGATAGAGTTCCTGATCAGCAGGTGAGGCAATCTCATAAAGGTTCATGTCATTCAGATGGGCTTGGTTCCTGCTGATGGTACGAATTCGAACGTTTCCAAGGTCTGCCACATAGAGGGTACCATCAGGTGACACTGCTAAGGAGGAAGGTGCTTTCATCTTTGCATCTTTGGCATAGCCCCCATCACCTACGGGAGAAAGATCTGGATTTTAGTAATTGGTATCAAAAACATTTATATGAACACACCATAGACAGAAAGGACTGCACGTCAAGAATCATTTTAAAAGGAATAATCAGTGAACCAACATTCTCTGCATGGTCTCCTTGATGATTTTGAAACCCATTATTCGAAAAATTGTAATTCTTGAGTCAGTACCACTAAAGATGAACAGTAAGATGTAATTATCTCAGTTACACCAATTTTGTGAAATCCTCAATCCTGCTGTTCAGAATCTATTGTATTGTAAGACACAAGAAAAGCAAATAATGATAGCTACACAAAATTTGGCTAGAAATCCATGAGAACTATGCCTGTCAATGCTTGTAGGATCTGTTTCATAATTTTCCAGTCCTACCATGCCTCGAGGCCCTTTCTTCTGTTAATTCCCATTTTTGTACTGTTAGAGTACACTAAGTCTATAAGTGTAACAATGATTGAGTACATCAAATTTGATAACTAGACTAAACATTAGATTTGCCTTGAATGAAAGATACAAATTAGCAAAATATCTATAAAACTTATTGTCCAGGAAATCATTGGAAATATTGATCAAAAGTCCTTTTGACCAAATTGCTGGCTCCTGATTGCTGTGGCCTAAGGAAAGGCAAAAGATAAGAGAAACATTTGGGCTTGGATGAGTAGTTTAATAGGGCTGCATGTAGCAAGGAGGGGTTTCTATATAATGTATCTGTTGACATTTAGAGGTCTGTTTGCTATCTGGAATATCCACTGCATGCTTTGGGGAAAAGACTCTTTCCTCCCCATTTCAAATAAACTAAAGGGCCCTATAGGTTATGGAGATAATTTTAGGTTTTTAAAAAACAAGGTAGGTAGCAGAGTGCTGTCCTTAGAACCCTCCATTGTGGGGTTTAATTTTGTCATTCTATTCCCAGGGCATTCTGTTCTTAGACCCTCTGAATCTCAAATAGCATCATGCTTTTAATCTGGAAACCAGTCACCTAGGGCAATTATTTTTTCCTTAGCTAAATCAGTAAATGTGGTTTTTACCTATTTTTCTTTTCTCTAAATTACAAATAATGTCATACTCTTACATTGGCATAATGACCTTAACTTTTGAAGAGTCTAAAATTTTTCCTTTAACTAGTTTATCTTCAGAATAACAAGGTAACAAAACTGAGACAAGTACTTATCTCAATTTGAGAAATAAGGCAAATAAGTCATGAAGAGGTTTCATGGCTTTCCTAGGGTCATTCAGTGATTCAAGTGTCAGAAGAGCTAGGTGATCTGACTGAACCCATTCGTTTCTTTGCTAGCCCACACCAATGTTTACAAGGAACCCTTTTGACTTTTCTGATGCATGTTTTTCTTTTGAAAACAGAGAGGGGGAGCTGGTGAATTGCTACAAGGGTCATACCTGAAAAACAGTCACAGTTAGGATCAATTTTGCAGTCACAGTCAGTGGGGGCACCAGCGATGATGGAGATCTCCCCATTGGTGGTCACTTGCTGAATTCGGTTTACTTTCCTCTCATCTGTTTCAGCTATGAAGAGCAGCCCGCTGTGGGAGACGCTGATGGCCCTAGCTGACTCCAGAGTAGAGTGAATTGCTACCTTGCTGACCAAGAAATGATCGATGCCTGGCACCTGGCAGTGAATGGGGCGCCCTGCAATGATCCGCACACGCCTGTTCTCAGAAATTTGCAGCACAATGTTGTTATCCAAGACATACAATGAATTGTCCATGGGATTGACTGCAAGGTCTGTTGGCCACTCTAATCGCACCTGCAAAAAGAATAGAACACACACCATTAGGCAGTTTTACCTTGAAAGAAACATTGGCTTATTGTTTCTCCCCACCTCTTAAAAATTTCAGCAAATGTTGGTGCATGGTTAATCACATGTTCTGGTAAACATATTTATGATTTATACTATTGCCACCATAATAAAAAGTTTTTTTTTCCCCCAATTCCAGAAGATCCTCTAAGTAGTGGTTTTCAGGGTGTAGTCTCTGGACCAGTAGCAATGGCATCACCTGGGAACTTGTTAGAAATGCAAATTCTCAGGCTCTACAATAGTCCTATTGAATCAAAACCCCTGGGAGTGGGGACCCAGTCACCTATGTTTTAATAAGCCTTCTAGGTGATTCTGAGGACCACTGCCCTAGGGCTTCTGGATTGCTATAAACACAAATCTTTCTCATTGTGTGGTAGATGCATTGAAAAAAGTCATAGAGTCTTTTGGACAACAGAGTGAAGGAAAAACTGATTTTACTTAGCAGTCATTAGCATAGATGTAATAGTCATCTTGTGGATTACTCAGGTGTAGTACATCAGCTGTTGATTTGGAATCCTAGATTGTACCACACCACTCACATAGCTTGGCCTGTGATGTGACTCTATGTGCCACCTTTTTCAGCAAAGAAACAGGTTGTTTTTTTCACTGGATGTTTGCTGAGCATATTCTCTGGGCTAAGCCTTATGCTAGACTTTGGGGATTGAAAAATGACTATCACACAGCCTCCACCCTCAAATGACTTTTGGTCTGATACAGCCCTTGGAGGAACCATTAGCAATTACTCTCCATGTTATGAGAAGGAGGCAGCAGAGAGGGTATGAGAGCACTTCACCTGAACTGGGAGTCAGGAGGCAGGATATTACTAGAGAACGTGATAGCTTAGTAGGGACTGAGATGACCAGTAGGAAAGGAGTGGGTTGGAAGTTGAGGAGACAGCAGAGCTGAAGTCAATGTGTCCAGAGGGAACGGCAAGGGTGAAGGCCCAGACATTAGAGACAGAATGGCCTATTTAGGTTACTACAAATAATTCAGAAACACTAATGTATGAAAATATTGAGTGATGTAGACCAGAAGGTAGACAGTAACCAGGTGGTATGAACTAAATTGTGTCCTCCCCAAATTCATTTATCGAAGTCCTAAATCCTAATGTGACTATATTTAGAAACAGGGCCTTTAAAGAGTAAATTAAGATTAATTGAGGTCACTAGGGTGGGGCCTTAATCCAAAGGACAGGTTTCTCTATAATAAGAGGAAGAGATGCCAGGAATGTACACACACAGAGGGACATAGCACAAAGCTGGCCATCTGCATGCCAAAGAGAGAGTCCTCAGGAGAAATCAAACATGTCAACACCTTGATCTTGAATTCTAGCCTCTGGAAATGTGAGAAAACAAGTCTCTATTGTTTAAGTTACCATTTGTTATGGTAGCCCAAGCAAACTAATATACTAGGCAACAGAGGGAAGGACATGTCCAATTTAATTCTGATGACTGGGGAAAGCTACTAAAGGGCTTTAAGTAGGAGTGTGACATGGTCATATTTGGCTTTTAGATGGATCATATTTGGGTTTTAGCTGTTGTTGAGATCATATTGGAGGTGGAGGCAAGTTTGGAGGCTCCTGCAGGGGCCCAGTAAGGGATTATGGTGCCTGAACTAGAATGATAATGGAGGGCATGGAAAAAAGATGGATTTGAGCCACGTTAAACATATAGAAGCAAAAGGACTGTGTGTGTGTGTGTGTGTAGGGGGGTGTACTAAGTGCTGTGCTAGGTACTGGTGTACATGTGAATTCCTGCCTGGACATTGGAGTTGGTGCAATGCCTGCCCTGACATCTTGAAAGTGAATATTTATCCCTGGGCATTTCTCAGAGAACTGTGTTCCCTGCCCCTCTCCACCTCACCACTCTAGTTTCTCTTTCTCTCCTTTTAGGCTAGACAAAGGCAGAAAAAATAATACATTTGTGGCCAAAATAGTAGCAGTAATGTAGCTACTTTATTTTTGCTTTGAGTGAAAAACCCCAGGAAGGCTTTGCTATTCTCATAGAAGCTGAAAGTCTCAAGACAAGATATGGGCTGTTATTGCATTCTGAGGCCCACTGCTTCCCCAGCTGGAAGAGGTATGATATGTACTTAGTAAGGAAGGCCAGGTATAGTGAGATAAGGTCCTTCCTCTGCTTGTGTCTCAAAATGGAGGGCAACTGGTAACGGTGTAAAGAGGACAAAGGTTGACTTTGACCTTCCCTATTGCACCACCTGGGGCTCTTTGCCCCTGCCTCTGGGTGTTTCCCAGATAGCTAGCGAAGTTCATTCTGTCTCTACATCTCTGCATGCCCTCCACCTCCACATCCACAC
This sequence comes from Sciurus carolinensis, assembly GCF_902686445.1. Lineage (NCBI taxonomy): Eukaryota > Metazoa > Chordata > Mammalia > Rodentia > Sciuridae > Sciurus > Sciurus carolinensis. The sequence goes on from NC_062232.1 coordinate 104,188,227, forward strand.
AGGCTGGCCTTCTCTGGTCAGTACCATATGCCTCTGGGCAGTTAGGAATTTGAGTGCTAATGGGGTATAAAGCTCAGCTTGTGTTATGCATGTTCTACAGTGCCTTTCAGACTGAGGCCATTGGATAAACATTAAACACCAGCCTTAACAGCTCCCAGAGCAGTTTGTGATGATGTGTTCCTCAGCACGTCTGTCTGAGGCCTTTGCATGTCAGTGCCCTGCCACGGAGAGAGCCAGCAAGTGCCTGCTGCTGCTGAAGGTGCTGACTCTTCCTCCGCCATGTGCCCCTGCCTTGGACCTCTATATACACTATCATGCTTGTACAGAAACTGTCTGTGTGCACTGGTCCTATGGAGCGTGGTCTCCCAGGAAATAAGCCAGGGCTGGCTGAGGAAGAGGAAATAAATTTATTTCATACAACACTCCTATCTTGATGGAGTCTGAAGTCAGTGACCCAGAAAAAACAAACCTGGCAGAAATGACATTCTAATTATCCCCACTCTGGGAGCCAAGGCCAGGGCAGAGGCTGGGGATGGCACACACCTGGCAGGAGCAAGAGAAGGAGCACATTTTGGACTCTGTTCTCAGCTATCAAGACTGCTTCTGAGATAAAGGCTGGTAGTTGGAAACTAAGCTGTTAAATTCTCCAACTCAGTCAACCTGATTTAGGCCAATACTATTGGTGTCATGTTTATTAGATTTAATATTGCCTCAAAATACAGCAGCTATTGTGTCTGTTTGTTTTCTTCTCCATCAAATAAGCCACCCTCTGGCAGTTTCCTATGACTAAAGTGGCCTTTGTGCTTCTGAGACACTTTCTATACCAACTACACAGAATCCCTTTAATTCCCATCTGATTTGGCTGCGCAGCTTGTCTATGAAATCTGCTCAGATGAAAGATGTGTGGCTACTTAGTAGTCGAGGGGCTGCCTTTTTAGAAGATGGGCCTTTTCACCTGTTTTAAGTTGTCAGTTCCTTTTAGTACCTTCTCATGTTAAATACTTCCATTTCCAGGTAATTTTTCAAGGAACTGCTGCCTTATACCCACACAATAGAAGCAAAGTATTTACTATCAAGGTATTTCTATAACATACAACCTAACATATGGGATGGAGTCTTTGAGCTGATTCTGGCACTCAGAATTAACATCTATTAGTTGCAGAGAGAGCCTAGAATTATATGCTACTAAGATCAGGCTAAGGTTAACTCCTGAGAACTGCTGGCATTTGTCCAAGTAGTTTCTCAGGGGGAGGGTGACAGAAAAGATTCCTTTTGTGGTGGGGAGCAGAAAGAGTTTGAAAAGCAGCAGTGAAGCTCTATAAACTCTGCCTAGTGACCTGGCCTACAGGCAAGCCATTTGGCCTAATTTGTGGTGCTTGCCCCACCTTGTAAAAATACATTAATTTGTTTGAAATGTCAAAATGTATTTAAGCTAAACTTGAATTAAAGGTCACTGGCACAGCCGCCAGCTGGTGGAATGTGCCCATCTCCCAACAATCTTCCCTGGAAAATAACCCCAAGCAGGAAGGAGCTTTTGGTCTTGATGTCAACCCTTGACAGCACTATGTCTTCTGCTGCTAATTGAAAACTTGCCTTGAAGGGAGCTGACTCTTAGGTCAACCAGTTCCCTGGTTGGTTTAAGGATCGAGCTAATTTTGACCTAAGTAGAAGTTTATAGTAGCAGAACACTATGTGAAAAATCCAGGTGTAAAATCTAAAAATGGGCTCTTGACTAGATTAGGTTAGAATATCCCTCAATTATAAACCTAACCCCACTCCATAGACACAAACTATCATTTGTGTACTCGGGCTCTCTTGAACAGTTTGACTTCGCGTTTACTCCTTCCACTAGTATACAACCCTAGGAAAATTAGATTATCCTCTTTGCATGTCTTGTTTCCTTATCTATGACAAGGAAAAAAGGCTAATGATTGTGTATGGCATTTCTAAAGTGTAGAAGTAGTATTATCTATTTGTGTGGATTAAATAATACAGTGATGTAGGGTGCTCAACGTGGTGTCTGGCACATAGTAAGGGATGATAAGTGGCATTAATATAACAGTTTCATAATTACAGACATTTAGAGCTAGAAGAAACCTAAACCAGTTACCATTCAATGTAGTTCCCTTTCAACTATTTCTTGGACTTGTTTGTCCACATAGCACTTTTATGAATTTTGCCTTACTCCTATGTCAAGTGCAATATAATTGACTTAATAATTTTCTTTAAATTGACCTACTTTTTAAACACGATTAGGTGTGCTGCCCCTTTCTTTTAACTGGTCCTAATTTATAGTACCTATAAAATTACAGAACCACTAATACAGCCTATTAATAAAACTAACTACTATTTATTGAGTACTTCCTCGGTGTCAGGCAGTTTATATGGATTATTAGTTTATATACTTGAGAAAAAATTCACTTGAAAAAATTATTACTATCTCAGTTTTTAGATGTGTTCTTAGCCCCTATGTCATCAGATTTCCTCATTCAGAAGAATGGTCACATTCTTTACTCTCTTCTCACCAAGTCTGACCTCCCCTTTACCAATGTTAAATCAATCTAAAGGTTGCTCTCTGACTGAGAAGGTCAAAAACTTGTTAGGAGTCGAGTGACTTGTCTTTCTGTTTGCAATCTGTTATCTTTTAGTTCAATGCCTTGTGGGTGCCTACTATGTGCCAGGCACAGTTATAAAGGTGAACAAAATGGGTTTCTGCCCTTCATTAGTTCACAGTTAAGTGCTAGCAGGCAGATACAGAAATAGATCATTTAATATAGTGTGGTTAAGTGTCATGATAGATGCCCCGGTGGAGGGGCATGGGAACACAGAGGAGGGAATTTGGGTGAGATACCTAAGAGAGAAATGTAAATGACATGAAGGATGAAACAAAGATATCTAAAGCAAGGTGGGAGGAGTGATCTCAGCAGAGGAATAGGAATAAACAGAAGCACGGAAGCATAAAATGAGGTAGGTAGCGATGAGTTGTAGACAAAGTTCTAAATGTTTACTAGGGACTATGTCCAGGTTTCTCTACTGAGTCACTAATTTTGGGTGTGGTTAGTACTGTGCATTATAGAATGTTTAACAGCATTGCTGGTCTTTGTTCTTTTTATAATATGAGGGTTTTAAAATTTATTATATTTATTTATTTGTTTTTATGTGGCACTAAGGATTGAATCCAGTGCCTCACACATGCTAGGCAAGCGGTCTACCACTGAGCTACAGCCCCAGCTCCGGTCCTTATTCTTTAGGCCAGTAACAGTTTATCTCCAATCATGATGACCCAAAATGTCTCCATGCATTGGAGAATGTCCCCTGAGGGGTAAAACCATCCGTTGTTGAGAATCTCTGGACTAAGTCATGGTGGGCTGTGTATGCTAAGACCTTCAGACTTAGACTGTAGGTGTTGAGGCATTAGTGAAGATCTTTAAAATAGAGAGCTGACATGGTCAGTTTAGTATTTTCAAAGGATTCCTTAGGCTGTAGTCTGGAGGACAGGCTGGAAGAAAACCAGACTAGATATGAGAAAATGAATTTGAAGGCTAGCCATTCATTAGTACTACCATCCATTAATATATCCTTCCATCCAACCATGTGTCATATTAAGTGTGGATCCGGGTAGACATAGTCTCTGCCTTCTTGGTACTTGGAGTCTAAAATATTGCTTTGCATACTTTTTTGATTTACAGAGATGTTTGAGAATTGATAAAACCTATGTTATTCTCTCTCTAGAAAAAAGTCCCAGATGTAGTAGAATGAAGTGGTAAGGAACCCAGGCTCTGGAGTTAAGACTTCCAGGGTCAAAAAATTTGACTATATTATTTGCTATTTCTGTGACCTTGGAGCAAATAAATGAGCGTACCTGAATTTGTTTCCTCATGTAGAAATTGACTAAAATTCTCAAAAATATTATAAGAATTTGATGAAAAAAATTTACATAAACCACCAAGCATAGTGCCTGAAACATAGAAAGAGGTTCATCAAGGTTATTTATTGTGGAACATGTCTGTAATTCCTCTGGTCACTTTCTGACTATCACAATGTTTCTTCCTTGGCTATCTTATAAACTCTTAGGTTTAATTCTATAGTCATGCTCTTTTAAGATTTCCCCTGATTATACATCAATAGGCATTTCCTCCTGGCTCATTTATTCTATTCTTGGGGGATCTTTCTAATCTATATATCCTCCAAGAAATATTTAGCTTATGTTGGGATATGTTATCTCACATTTGTCAGCCAATTTCAATTTCATGGCTAATATTTTAGCTTATTACTTGGATTCGAACTATTATGTGTAACAGTACTCTTGGTACAATTCTAAGCACAGTCCGTACTATTTTAATTTCCTTTATTCTATCAATAGTTTATTTGTCCCATGTTATACACGATACTAGGCACTAAAAAAATCAGCTCTAATAAAGACAGAATGAATTACTCCCCTCATGGAGTTTACGGTCTTTTGCTAACCTAACTTCTTTTCCCTTATTTTCCAGTATGTCCAAGGGGTTGCCAGTGGCATAGAACAATAGATTACTGCTGTTCCATTACACTCATTTTAAGAAATTAATTTTCATGAAGAGCTTCCAAAACACAGCACAACTGTTAATATCTTACAATTTACACCAACTGCTTATAATTCTTTTCCCCAAAGTTCGACTATGCTGAAGAAACCAGTTGTTTCCCCAAAAGTCTTGTGTCCCCACCCCAAATATGACACCTCTAATCTCCCTCTTGTACTCTATATTTGGAGCCTTGTAGCTCATTTTAAAAGTGACTCTGCTTGAGTTTGATCTCTGAGGCCTCTTCAGTAGGAGTTTCCAGGAAGTATATGATTATCTCTTCTGTAGTATGCCAGCCCTGGGGAAGATACAGTGAAGGGACTGAATGCTCTCTGCCAGGTGTTCTGCCAGCTCTACATTAGATTTCCTCATGCTTCTAAAAGCTGACAACTCCACATTGTTAGCATCACTTTTTTGTCAGTTTTCAAATGGTCTTCTCATTTCTTGACACTGATACTGCCAGAGCATCTTTAAATTTATAAAAAAGGGGTAAAAAGTCTGGAGAAAGTTTGGTTTTTTTGTACTTGGAAAGCACAATGACACCTTTGAGAGTGAGAGCTCCTATTGATCTTGCTTTAAAAAGTAGAAATTATTAGAAGATGAAATACACCAAGATTATATGGCCTTGTCAACAGGTAAATTATTTCCCATTATCTCAGATCCACGCTCTTGTATACCTCTGCATAATGGCTGGAGAGTTTGAAGAACCTCTTGACCTTTGGTCAAATGCATCTGCATAGTCTGTCTCCATGGCTGTCCAATGAAAATAACTGACACTTAAATTGCATTATGCATTGCAAATGAATAGTTAGTATCAATGTAATCAAAATTTACAATAGGATTGAACTTTAGAATTATTTTACTAGACAGGATATACATTAAATTGCATCTACCTCAGTGTCCCTAAAGCATTTTGGAAGTAGAGGAAACAAAGCAGAAAAAAAAAAAAAAAAAAAAAAAAAACCTCTACAACAATACAGAAACTGCAAAGTAGTCCTGGTGTATTTTATCTTCTACTAATTTCCACTTGTTATGAGCAATATCAGTAAGGGCCATCACTCTTTTAGTTGTCATTGTGCTTTCTGATTGCAGAAAACCAAACTTTCTCTAGATGGATTTTCTCTCTCTTTATAAATCTGAAGAAGCTCAGGAAGTATCAGGGTCAAAACAAAATGTTAAATTTGTGGTTGCTAAGATTCCTGTGGCAGAGACTGCTAGTTTTAGGCCTACCCCATCATTAATTCACTCTTTTCTCCATAGTAGACCCCTGATTTTTTATTTGGGTACACTGCTGTCTAGAATTCTTATTTGCAATTATCTGTAGTGTGATAAAGTTCCAGGTAGCACCATTCAAGAAGAAGTATGGAAGCATTGATACTTTCAAATGAATGCTTTTAAAAACTGGTTAAGGAAAGTCGACCCCTGGAAGGAGCCTCTTTTTGCCCTTGCTTCCATTCTGCCATATGAAATACTGGTGAGAAATTTAGCAGACATCTTGGACCATGTAGAGGTCCAGAACATGGAAGTTATATGCTAGGATGGCAGGTTAGAAATACAGGAGCCTGGGTCCCAAATGATATTGTGGTGCTTCCACCTCAGTTCTTAACTATAGATCTAGTCTGGCTCCTATCTTGCTTACATCAGTGTTATTAGAGGCTTTCTATTGTACTCAGTTGAATATAATCACAATGAAGACAATGCTTGGTTGGACTTTGTTCTTAAATGGACCTTTGTTCTTAACTGGACCTACTAGTCAAATTGGTCCAACACATTTCTAGTTTTACACTTCTGAATAAATCACCCATTTGCAAAATTAAATTAAATTAAACTGAAATAAATTAATATCTAAAAGTGACTGACATATGTAGCAAAGTTCATTAGGACACTCCTTTAAATTTTTTCTTTTGTTAATTGATACATAGAAAAAATTGTACATAATAACGAAGTACCATGTACAGCTTTGGTTTTTGTACCAGGGATCAAACCCAGAGGCACCTAACCACATCCCCAGTCCATTTTATTTTCTGTTTTGATGCAGGGTCTCATTAAGTTGCTTAGGGCCTCACTAATTTGTGTAGGCTGGTCTGGAACTTGTAATCCTCCTGTCTCAGCCTCCTGAATATCTGGGATTACAGGAGTGTGCCACCATGCTGGGCCCATGTAAAGTTTTGAGATTAATCTATATATATATATATATATATATATATTACACTATATAGTGTAATGTTTAAATGAAATTAAATATTTTTTCTCCTCAGACATTTATCATTTCTTTATTGTAAAAATCAGTATGTTATTATCTATACTTACACTATTGTGCAATATAGCATACCAGGATTCCTTGCTCCTATCTAACTGTAACTTGGTACCCATTGATAAGCTTTCCTATCCCTTCCTCTCCCCTAATCCCCGTGGCCTCTGATAACCACCATTCTATTTCCAATTCCTATGAGGTTAACTTTTAGAGATTCCACATGTGAGTGAGATCATGTGATACTTGTCTTTCTATGCCTGACTTGTTTCACTTAACATAATGATGTCCAGTTCTATTCATGTTGAAGGTCGGTCCTTTGTTAAGAGGATGACTAATTGCTTAAATTTAGTGATTAACCTCAAGCATTCTTTATTACCCAGGGTTCATTTATGGGCCCTTCAAGCTGTTCTTCCAGCTCCATGACTGACTCAATCAGAACCAGTGCTTCTTCATTATATTGTAAATACTGCTTTGCCTTCCTATGTCTTTTACCTGGTCTGAGACCTTCAAGACAAGGATGAGGACTCATTCATTTTTGTGTTTCCAGTATCTAGTATTACAGTTGGCAAATGTTTGTTGCATGAAAACACAGGTGCTTCATTGATTGTAATAATTTCAGTCCACGTAAGAATTTAAAAATTATGACATGTAAACAGCCTCTCTCCATCGTGTAAATCCACAAGACTGGAATCCTAATTAGAATAAGATAAATTATATGCTTGTATAAATATATCAAAATATTCTACTGTCACATATAACTAAAAAAATCTACAAAAAATGTAAATAAAATAGCCTCTAAGAAACTGTTTTGCATCAATGTGTTCAAGCTACTATATCTGGGTTTCTAGAGACTCACTGAGCTTAGTGGGAGTTGCCATAGTTCCTCAATTTTAAGAATCATATTTTCTACTTCTATGTATTAACATTTATAAAATGATAATGTGTCTTACAACTGATGCATATGTTTAATGGAACACATATCACCACCTCCCACAGTTATCAGACTAATGCTATGTCTTTCAGTCCATGATATCTTAAAGTTGAGGAAATACAAAATTCCAATTTGGTCTGGGGACTTTGGAGACCCCTGAGACTCTTTCAGTAGGACTATGAGGTCAAAGTTACCCTATAATAATACTAATTTGCTTTTTCTACTTGCACATGTGTGTACAGTGGAGTTTTCTGGAGGCTACTTTAGGCTGGTATATCCTTAGTTAAAAAACCTTCACATTCTTAATTTCTAATAAAGTAAATATTAGCATCGTAAAATTCATACAAAGAAAAGTTCTTATAGGACCTCCCAAAAAGTTTAGGAATATAAAGGTAGACCTGAACCGAAAACTTAAGAATGGTTATTTTAGAGGAAAGAAACAGTGAAAGAAGCCATCCTTCATATAAGGAATTCATTCAAGGTCATTAAGAAAAAAGCACATATCCTTTCCAAGATGGTTGCTGGGGCTATAAGCCCTGTCCAAAAGCATACTGATGGAGTGCCTGAAAATTTTCACTTCCTCTGGAGACTCAAGGTCTGATGGGTGCTATAAAAGTTTGTTTTTACAGGCTCCCTCAGAACAATCAGCATGTACACACTCCCTATGAGTCTGCTGTATAATTGCCACTACCTCATCTTAATAACAGGCATAATTGCTCTGAGTTTCCGTCAACCCTTTCTTGCATCTTCTTTCTGAAGCTTCAATTTTGGAAATGGCACTTGTGAATACACAGAATGTTTAACTACTTCCAGTTTTCAATTTACAGCCAAAGTCATCTATCAGCAGGAGATGAAGGCCCAGTGTGAAAACTACAGAATGTCCTTCAGACTCCACAGCTAATTTGTTTGTAAATTTGATTGTTATTGTAAGAAGAACATATTGTACATGATGCTACTTACATGATGCTACTTGCCAATTTACTATTTGTATCTCTGTATTTTCGGTTTTATCATTAGAACTGGAGAACGTAACCCTTTCAGCACTTCTGGGATGGGAACAGGAATATGAAAACTTTATCATTTTGTCTTTCAAGTCTCTATTTCAATTTAATTGTACAAATGTTTTTAAGTGCCTACTGTGTATTCAGCACTGTTGGGGACACAGATACAGAAGGAAAGGCAACTAGAGAACAGTCCAAGGTAAAATGAAATCCTAAGTGAGCCTGGGTGATGAGACTAAATTCTGGGATAATTCAGAATGAGGACTGCTATCCGTCTTCATGCAGTAGGAGGTGGGATTCTTGTACTCCTGAGAGCCAAGGCTTTGGCCACATCAGAGCCAGGGACTTATAAAGAAGCCCTTGAAATCATTTTGCAGTTTCTTCCTGCTGAGAAGTTGCAGAAACTTGTCTGTTGTAGGTTGTTAATATTACAGTATTGGCTCAACAGGATAGACTAAGCTTCCAATTCCCTTTGGCACCTAAAGCAATTTACAGGCCAGAAGTATGACTGCACAGCTTTTATGAAATGGTCTGATTTCATTGATCAGCCACTCTGAGATTATGTTTTCATTTCTGTAGCTACTGCTAACCCTTCTTTGTGGTATAATATTTCAGGAGGAAACTATTAAAAAATTTCACCATGGAGATGTTAAGATATAAGTGGGCATGGCTCTGAATGGGAAGCGAAACATCACAATTCATGATTGCTCTACTCAGAAGTTCATTTCAAGTTAGACCAGAATTCCACAGACTGTCTCTCTCATCTTAACTCTGTAATGTTTCCAAATGATAAGGACGCTAATAAGAGCAGATGGCCTAATGAACATTTAGAGGGAGGATTTGACTGGTCGAATTTTCATTAGGCCTCCAGTGTGCTTCTGGGTTCTGCCCACTACTTCCCTGTGTGTAATACAAAACTGCACACACTCAACAGATGGCCCAGCTCAAGCTTCATGCTTCCAGAACTCTGGAGATGGACACCTGACCACTTATCATGTGTAAAGAATCATTTAAGGAAGCACGCAGGTCACAGACTTGAGTCTGAACAATAGCAAAACTGGTGATGAATATTGAATACCTGAGTTTCAATAAGAGGGGAGTCAAAATCACCCTCACAAACACATTGAGCAGCTCTGGTTGAGGTCTACTAATAACAGCTTCTTATAGAGTCAGTAATGATGAAATCCTCTGTGGCAAACAGTCCACTCTAATTAATGTTTCATCCAAACTGTAAGCATATCTGAGTGACTCCAGCAGCAGCAACAATGACATGAAAATCTAACACCTCATTGCACAGTATGCTAGTTATTAAGCTACTGTCTCACAGCTCCAAACTCACCCCTTTAAAGATGTTGCTTTGTGATGCTGGGGTTGAGACTCTGCAATCTACATTTTTCTTTTGCTAGCTAGATTTCTGATAGATCCTGACAATATGGGAAATAAAGCAATCTTGGGAGGCTAGAGGAGTGAGAAGGGACTTGCTCCTTCCTGCTTGCTTTCTATTCCTATCAGCATTGTCCCCAAAGTAGCCCTTCATCTTGGCAGCAGTAGCTGGCAGCACTTATCAGCTTGTGCATTCTGAGAATCAGTTTTATCATGCCCCCTCAGAGGTACCAGAGGCAAATTTGATTGTTACTGTAAGAAGAACATTGTTATTATAAGAAGACTGCCATCCTCTTCTCAAAGGACTAGGTCCTAACTCCCTGTGAGCAAACCCCCCACATTTCTAGGTTCTGACAACTCCAAACTCTTCCCTTTATTTCTGCAGTCCTAGAGGTGGTGGCCACTTCTTGAAGATATTCTTTCTATTTAACCCTTTAACACCTGTGGAGCCCATCCCCTATATTAAATCCAGTTAGAAAAACTAATGTGATTCTGATTTTTTTTTTTGTACCAGGGATTGAACCAGGGGTGCTTAACCATTGAGCCACATTTTCAGCCCTATTTTATATTTTATTTAGAGCCAGGGTCTCACTGAGTTGCCGAGGGCCTCGCTGACTTGCTGAGGCTGGCTTTGAACTTTAGATCCTCCTGTTTTAGCCTCCCAAGCTGCTGGATTATAGGCATGCACCACCATGTCCAGCAGGTTTCTGTTTTTATGACTGGGTCTTGACTAGATTCATAACATGAACCCATACACAAATATAGAGGAAGAGTAATACACTATTGTAGGCCGGGGTAACAGTAAACTAGTAGAAGTGAACAAGAGCCAGCAAGGACCCTCTTGTTATTAGTCAATAGCATCTTTTACCCATGTACTGGCCTAGGTACTTTCTAACTAATAGATACTGAAATTGCCATGAAAATTCAGAAAGTATCCATAAAAATAAATTCATTGTGGCTGGAGATTATAAAGTTGTTTGCGATTGACTTTAACTTTAGCCTCTGTGACCCTCTGGAAATGCCATGTTGATGTCATTATTTTCTAGAAACTTCTCATTCTTGTGATTTTTGAGGATGATTTCATGGTGTGCTTCATGTAAATCTCCCATAGGCCTTCTAAAGACACAATTCTGTACTGAATAGTTCATGAGGCTGACCTAAAACAGTGTTTTCTGTATGTTTGAAATTTATAAATAGTAATAAATTGGGTATTTTTTTTTTACTAGATTTCTTTTATACTCCCACTTGCTAGTTTCCCTGTCAGACATTGGAATTGCTCCTTCAGAATCATCTCTTTGATTTGCTGTTGGGAGAATCCTCTGAGGTGGACCAGATGAATATCTGTTCTTACGTATCTCAAGATAAAAATCTCTCAACAAATATGGTGTGTTGGTAAATGCTTTATATGTCCTCTGTTCACTTTTCCAAATAGAATAATTTTTGCATGAAAAGATGGCACTTTTGCTAGGTGGAATGCTTCCTCTGAATTATATTTTAATTTGATACAGAAAATTTGGCATTGATTTGTGCACTTTTCCCTCCCATAGTCAATAGAGACTGGGGCTATGCCTAAAGATACAGTCTGAAATATAGCTAGGGTCAACTGGTTTAAGTTGTGACTTAGCTGAGGATGTTGGCCCCAAAACCTCTGGACATTAACCACTGAATTTACCAACCAGACATCTGTATCTAAGAGAGCTTTGGGTTCATCTCAGGTCATGGGGCATGCTGAGCAAAATGTGTGAAAGACTGAGCAGATCAAAAGTAGTTTGCAAGCATTGCATCTTGTGACTCTCCCTGAACTTTGAAGATGCTTTTCCTCTGGTGCTTAATAGTTTTAATAAGAGCTAACGTGCCATTGTCCTTTGTGTGGAAAGAGGACACTGCTGAGGGAGTTTTATTTATGTGATAAATTACATTTTCGATACAGCATTGAGCACGGTACTTGACTTTTATTTTAAGGCTCCTGACAACTCTGGCTATTTGCTTCTGTGCAGACATTTCAGCAGAATTTGGATATGCTGGAGTTGAAGATGTTGGCCTGCTATCCTCTACTTCTTATATAAACAACCTGAGCTGTCATTTTGGAGGAAGCAAAGTAAATATCTCTGATTAAATTTATTATATTATATTTTACTGATTATGCTTTTACCTAGAGATACAGGTAAAAAAAGTGCAGTTAAAAAAGTGTTTAAGTGAATGTGGAGAAGGGAAACAATATTTAAAATAACTCTGGATAATCTTATTACAATATTTCTCCCAGTTTATCAGTTTGTTAAATTTGTATTTTTATGTACTAAAATCTTTAAAACTGATAGACATGCTTGGAACCTGAATATCTTGATTAAAACAGAAGAGTCATTGGCTGGATGAAGGAACTCATAGACTAAACTTGCTTCAAAAATCCTACTTAGGACACTGTTTTCTTCTTATGATACATCAGCTTCACAACTTTTCCTTTTGATTTTATACTAAGCTGGGAGCCTTTTTGTTTCATCTTGAGAGAGTCATATTTTTCATATTGACCTAGATAAACTGACTTCTTTATTATCTACTGTAATATTTATTTATTTCTTTGAGAAATTGACCCACCTAGAATGGCTGCAGGCTACTCACTGCATAACCTGCTCTTTACCTCTTGATTTCAAAGAGATGGAAGATGTTCTAAAATCTCACATTCAAAGATTATGAAACTCACATTACTTTCTAGCCTTAACTCTGTATAATCATCATATTACTTCTTGAAAGTAGAAAAAAATGAAGGATTTGGGACACCTATTCAGTGACTATTGTGAACATTCACTAAGTGGTCTACATAGAACTTCACATCACCACTAGGCAGATAAAACATTCTGTGAAGGTCAAAGTAGGTTAAGACTAGTGTCTGGAGTATGTTTTCTATAATCCATTGAAATAACTGTGGATATAGGGCTATCTGAAAAGGTAAACCCATGTGAAAAGACAGAAGGGCAGATTACACAATTTATCAGTTCCAATCCCAGTTTTACACAATTTATCAGTTTATCCCAGTTTTGTAACACAAGTTTAACTGTTTTGAGAGCAAAAGGTCAAATACTACTACTGGTAGTAGTAATAATGATTTATTGTGCACTTAGAGTCAAACACTTTGCTAAGTGGTTTATATATATTGTTTCATTGAATCTTCACAACCTCAGTATTGGGGAGGTAACATTATCATCCGTATATATAGATAAAGAATTTGTCCCCCAGGGGCACACAATGAGTGTGGATCCAGGATTCAAACCCAGGCAATCTCTGTTCCCAACTACTATGCTTTAGTGACTTTTTGTATTGATATAATTATGAAGGAGTATCTACCTTCAAGACCTGACTTTGTCTCTTGCATCCTCTATTAAAGAATTAGAGAAAGGTTTGGCTCTCCTTTGCAGTTCCAGAGGTGCTTTTTTCTGCATTTGACAGAGCCAGGAGACTAGGTCTGGGCTGCATGAGCAATAAATAACATTATCCATGAATGCATTTAAATTAGAGACTGACAGCGACAGATATTACAAAATCAGAACAACCACCTTGCAGACTTATTTTGTTCTTGTGTCCTCCCATTTTAGCAAGTGTATGATGAATCAACAGAAAATATTTCCTGAAGATGCCAATTAGCATCTTACATCATCCCTTATATTTGTAAAGCACTTCATACTTTTCCAAGTGCTTTCACATTAAAAAAGAGAGGCCACTTAATCAACAATTGGGTAATTTATTGAATTAGCCTTCATAAGGAAGAATAATTAGCCAGCTCTGAAATTCTAGTGTCAGTTTTCCAAGTGTACTGCTGAATCTAAAATTACAGAGAACCCTCTTCTAGGTCAGGAAGCAAAGTGATTGAATTTTTCTATATTACCAAATTTCAGATGAGAGCAGAATAAATGATAAAGCTCTTTTCCTTACATATAGAAATGGCAACTGAAAGTGTATTTATTTAACATTATGCAATTTCAGCCATAATATCTAACGTATCTTTCATTTATAGGCAAGTAACATGGAAAGCCACTAGGAACATTGAAGGAAAACTTTTCAAATGGTTTTTGGTGGTGCTGTCAAATCAGAGTCTAAACAACAGTGTCATCTTATATTCTGCGACAGCATGATTTGATTGCTGTGTAGATTGAGGTTTGTGCCACTTCCCTTTCACATGCCCATCTAACTAGTGTGGCAAATGAACACATAAAAGTCAAGGTTATATGCAATGCCATATGGTCCCTTGCTTCAGTTCAACAATTTACAGTTGCAAACACCTTTCAAAACAGAAAGTTCTTTCATGTGTGTTTTGACTGTTTGGTGATTTTACTGAGTGCATGTGGCACAAATGAATAGAGCTGAATGTTGCTGATTTAAGATGCATATGTTTGGACTATTGCAATAACCAGTTGCTGAGCAGTTATATCACTGTACTATTGATGTTGTCTAGGTATGAGAATAGTGGAAGAAAATATGAAAATTCATTGCAAATTTGGTTGCTATGACTTTTAATGGCATCTCAACCATTATTTGATGTTTATTATAAAGATGGTTGGTTCAGTTGATTAAATGAACCATGGATGATTAGGATGGAGTTAAGTGTTTGGCATAAGGCTATGGAATAACTATTTCAGTTCCATTCTGCTACTCCCTGGGTCTCATTAATCTGCTGTTTTATCCTCTTTCTACTCCCTTCTCTTATCCTTTTTGTCATTTCTCCTTTACTCCCATGTAGCTGAACCTGTTGCCCATTGGTATTGTTGGCCCCTGAGAGATCTGTTTCCAGTTATTTCAGATACCTTGGTTTCATCTTCCTTGTCTTGCTGTTGACTTGCAACTCATTCTTTCATTTTACCACATATGCCTGTAGCTGAATTATCTGGAGTATGACCAGAGACATTTCCTTTGAGTTGACAGTGCAATTGGCTCCACAGTCACTGAAGCATTGAGAGGGTGTGGTAGGGGTGGAGGTGGTGAGATTTTCATCTCTAGTGGCAAGAACTTTTAAAATAAACTTTCCTTTTTCCCCTGGGAGATCCCTTTATTCAAGCAAACTTATTATAATTCAGATTTTCTTGATTCCCTACAGAGCTTCACAAAACTCAGAAGTCTGTCCCTGCAGGGAATTTCACTTATAATGGCCTCCATTCGAAAGATCTAATTCTGTTCTCTTCTAGTGTGCACATGGGAGAGTGATGGAAGTGCACAAAGAAAGGCAAGTAACCCTTGAAAAACTTGAGTTTCAATATCATCCATATCACTCAGGGTGATGGAGGACATTCTATAGACATGAAAGGGCTGGCAGGGGAGAGAGAGAGACAATGAGAAACATTAGGCAAGAGTTTAAGAAGGGGAAAAGAAGGTGCCTTTTCTCCTCTTAAACTACTGTTTCTTTTCTTTTTTTTTCTTCTCAGATGCTGTGACTTTTCATGCTTGGATGTTATTATACATATTTTTTGAAAACAACAGAAAATGCTGAATCTACTTGTGTAAAGTCGAATTGACATGTAGATTTTGAAAAGGAGGCTTTATATTCCCCCTTATATCCAGTTGTGGTTAGTTTAGTTGAAGCTTGCAAAAAAATTCTAAGGACAATAGAAAATGGATTTTTCAGTTATATAGAGAGTGGAAGACAACCAGGGAAGGCATAGGTCTGCTGCTTGGGGCAGGTGGCATAATGCTGATGGATGAGAGAGAAAGGGAAAGTATTGTTTTCTCTGTTAAGGAAAAATACCACAAAGAATATTGATTCAAAGTTACCAAAGCCCAAGATGAGTGAAGGAATTTTAACTGAGTTTGAATAATATTTTCCAGGAAGAATTACCTCATAGAACTTAAAAATGGGATTTAAGAATCTGTGTGTGTGTGTGTGTGTGTGTGTGTGTTTTGATTATTATGAAGTAGTGAGCAATCAAAGATGTGATGGAAGATCAGAGGTGGTTATACTTGAATGTGACTTCAAGAAGAATCAGTTATGTTACACAAACTGCATGAAGGGAGCTTGATTTGGAAAAGATTCTCAAACATTATTTCTTAGATGAGAAAGTGGTGTTGATAGCTAGTATGACTGGAAACAGATTTTTGTCAAGCAGTTCTTATTGCCTTTTAAATAGAGTTACCAATATGGTAAGGAATCTTTTAATTTTATGACACCTTTGTGTATGAGTTGGGGGAAAATTGGTGAGAATAGCTTTCAGACCTGTTTGTTTTGGTTGTGACTCTCACTCAGAACTATTTTTTACACTATCATCCAGTTTAAATAAAAAGTATGAACTAATACTACCCTTATTACACATGATACATTCTGAATTTTTTTTGTTGTGTTTCATTTTTAAAAAAGCTCTTCAAGGTCTGCTATGAATCATAGGCCATAAGTGATAGTTCAGATAGAAGTGTCCATATCCTAAAAGATAACTGGTTCACTGATGCCACAATTGTATTTTGGCTTATCTATTTATCAATTTTATCATGAATGAAGACATAAAAGACATTCTTCAAGTCTGTAGGTGACACAAGGCTGGGAAGGATGGTAAAGACATTGGATAATAGCAGAAAAATATAAAACAAAATGGACTGAACCAAATGACATGGAATTGAAGGCATGCTAATAGAAAACCCTGTTGTTTTATTTAGATAACCAACTGTACAAGTATAAGATGAGGACACAGGGATGAGAGAAATGAATTTTTAGTCCACAACAATAATATCTACCAAAAGTGTGATGTAGTTGTGAAAAAATCCAAATGAACTTTAGCTGTTGTTTCTTTACCTGTGCTCTTAGCATTTTGCAAAAGTGTCTTGGTAGTCACCAAAAGAACTATCACTGGATGAGAGTAAGACTAATAGGGAAGGTTCTGGGACATCACTTATTTGAATTTGCTGTTTTTCAACATTTTAATAAATTGGTAATTATTTTGTTTGAAGTAAATATTCTGTGTCTAAAGTCCTTTTAAAAACTACTGGGACAGAGGAACAGAAACAGAGAATGTAAAGAATTGTGATAGTCTCCATTCTATTTCCAAGTGGTCAGAGCATACTTGGATTACTTTATTCATTTCTAGAAGCCACACTTTCAAAGAGATATGGATAAATGGAAAGATGTTCAGAGGTGAGTGAGGAGAGTGATGAAGGAACTCAAAACCATGACAAGTGAGATACAGTTAAATTAATTTGGGATTTGATTATGGAGGAGACAGTTTGATAGAGCATTTTGCTGAAAATAATGTGGATTTTGGCATCAGGTTAAACAGGTTCAAATTCCAACTCTGTCCATCTTATTGGCTGTGGGGCCTTGACCAAATTACTCAATTCCCCTGAATCTTTTTTCACAGTTATTAAAAATGGGTAAATGTAATACCTATCTTGAAGGATTGTCAGGAGGATTAAATAAGAAAATACGCATGAAAGAATCCAGCACAGTACTTGATTCACTGGTATATTAGTTTAATAGAAAAAAGATTAAATTTATCACTATAGTCTGAAGAGTCACAGTAAGACTGGTGGAAAAAGTTAAAGGAACAAAACATTACAGTTAAAGGGATCTATCAGTCAGAAAAATTCAAAGATGGAATGAACTGCTTGGGGGAAGGTAGTAACTTACTTATCACAAAAAGCATTTGAGAAGAAGCTGGATTGTTTCTATATGGTGAGAATATTCTGGAGGGGAGTCCAGCATCAAGCAACTGGGATTATTCCCAGTTTCAGGACTACTAGTAGACTAGCTTGATAGACTAAATGTATTGGGCTAATGTTTCTTTCTCTGAAGAATCCATTACCTTTCTTCCTTCTTCACCATGGATGATCCCCCTGCCTTTCATTACGCCCATCTGAGAAATGGGTACTATTGGGAACCAGTGAGGAGTGTACAAATCATCCAACAAGCATTTGTGTAGGCCCAGCTATGTATTGGACCCTTTAGACAAATAAATCAAAGTGTGCGCCTTATGGGAAGTGGGTCAACAGGATTATCTATGCATGCAAAAGATCCTTGTTGCTAGTGTATTTGCTATTGGGCTGATTTTTGAATGGCCATTGGGGTGGCTTCATGAAGCAAATCCAGTGTTTAGATTTGCTATCCTACCAAGAGACTTGGTCAAATCCCAATTCCATTCTAGTCAGGCATGAGATGGAAATGCAGAGCAGGAAGATTCAAACACAACAACGGAAATAAAGAGCCAATCTCTTTATAATCAACTCATCTCCTGAAGTGAAAGGCCTGGTTGTTTATAGCAGTGCTTAGAAAGGGAAGTTATGCTTCAGAGTTTATACTGAGAGTTCAGTTTCACATTTCAGTAAATAAAAAAAGAAAAGATATTGATTTTGAACAAATGGCTGATTTTATTGTCAAAGCAAATTTCATTTCTTGAGATGATTAGATTTTATTAAACTATTTCCTAAGTGCCACTAAACACACATTCTGCAAATCAACAACACATTCCTCAACCAAGCAGCATTTTTCACTCAGCTAAATACAATGACATTTGGTCAACTCCAATTGTCATTGAAAATATGGAAGCTGGAGAAATACATGCTTGAGGTCAGAATGCTTGTGCTCAATTTGCTTGTATCACTGAATAACTCTATGATCACAGCACAAAACATACCAGTTAAAGGGTGGTTGGGTGTTGGAGATAAAATGCAGCAGTATGAGTAAGATGCTCAGCATAGTTCCTGGCCCATAGTATGCTCTCAATAGGTGACGGAAGTTATTCTTAGTACTACTAGAGGACATCAAGATCTACTGAAGTCTAGGACAGGCCACAGAGGATTGTTTCTTTCTAGAGCTCTAGTTTGTCTCAGAAAGTACAAAAGACAAAACAACTATGAGAAAAAGAACCATTTTGTTGCATGACTTCCCAACCTCCACAGATATTTTACTAGCATAGATAGGACTTTCCTTGTTGGTGACCTTTTGGTTTCAAAATGATGGGAAGATAACAAGGAACTTTAGGAATGTAGTTATATTTCGGTAGAGAAGCCTTCAAGAAGTGAGGATAGTTGGTACATCTTCCTAATTCCAAAAAGTCCTGGATGCCAAGCATTTATAGATTTTTGCTATCCAACATTTGCATGAGAAGTTCCAAGAAGCAGGAACTCTACAGAAAGTTTTGATAATACATGGTGCTGCCACACAGTCTTAGAAACAGTAAGCTCTTCTTAAAGTCTGAATCAGATCTTCATGCTGCAGCACAGGCCTCTATTTTCTTTCCTGTCTGTTCCTGTCAGCAAAAACCATGTGCTCTCATTTAGACATTTGTCTCTGCCCTCATCCATCAATATATTTTGATTTACTGAAATATGAAACTGAGCGCTGTGTAAGCTCAGCTGGATCACTGTAAGTACTACTATAAACAACTGGGCCTTTGCTCTTGGAAGGTGTTGCGAAGCTCTTTACTCAGCTTTCTTCTTTCAAACTGAAGACAGCCCCAGTTTTTAAGTACAGTCATGGGAAACATTGGTCGCCAACCTGCCACGGTTGTCTAAACAGACAGGAAGTTTTGGCCACAAAGGCTGAGCATCTAGGCAGCTGTGCCACACACAAGCCTCCCCCTGGTAAACACTCTATCCACTCACTCATATGATTTCATTCAGTGTTCTCCAGCTTTTGTCCATCTGTGTCCCACCTGGATGCTGATTTGCTCACACCTGGGAGCTCTGATTTCTTTCAAATCCAAAGCCTCCCCTTCCCAGTAAACAACTCAAAAGAAGTGATCTGTTTTCATTTTATCTATTTCCTCACTTCTCATTCTATCGCTCACTCCAGTTCCCATTAATTCGTACCCTACAAAAGGCACTCTAATTACAGTCCCTAATGCTTAAAACCAAAAGGCTTCTTGAAAAAAAACACTTTATTTTCCATGACCTCTGAGCAGCATTTGACAGTGACCTTGAAAAGCTTGCTTCCCTTGGCTTTTTTTTTTTTTTTGTCCACAAAACGTTTTGGTCTTCCTCTAATTTGTCAGGTCCCTTCCTTTCAGCCACCTTTGTGGGTTGGTTTTAATTTCTCATCTTTCTCTTGACTATTGGTGTTCTTCAGTTTGATCTTAAGCCTTCTCTCTCTCTCTTTTTTAATTTGGTACCAGGGATTGTACCCAAGGGCACTTAACCACTGAGGCACATTCCTAGACTTATTTTTTTGAGTCAGGGTCTCACTAGGTTGCTTACAGTCTTGCTAAATTGCTGAGAGTGACTTCAAACCTGCAATACTTGTGCCTCAGCATCCTGAGCTGCTGGGATTACAGGCTTGCACCACCACACCCAGCTAAGCCTTCTGTTCTTTTCATGTAATGTACCCTATCTATGAGGACTTGTCCACTCCCCTATTTGCCATAGCTAAATGTAAAATAATAATGACAAATCTGGTCTTCATTTCAGACCTTGAGATTTAGACCTACATCCAGGTATTTTTACCTGGATGCCAAAGAGGCACCTCAAAATCAACATGCCTCTAATAGAACCCATCTTCTAACCCTTGCTCAAACCTGCTTCTCTTGTATTCTCTGAGTGAATGATACTACCATCTGTGTACTTCTTTAAGTCTGAAATAGAGTCAGTCAAAAACTTCTTTGATTTTGGCTTCAGCATTTCAAGAATCTGTATAGTTTTCTCAACGCATACTGTGATCCTTTGAATTCAGTCATTATCCTTGCTTGCCTCTGTAACATCATAAAACTGAGCAGCATCGTGGTCAGTCTCACCATAGAGTTGTATTCCAAAGAAATATCAGCTGAACATCCAAAAAAGCATTGGAAAGCAATTTAATCTGTATGGATTTTTTTGAAAAAGTGCTAATCATTGCTATATTCCTATGTTTTGTTCCTGTCACACTCATATTACTTCAATTGCCTCTTAAGTGATCTCCCTGCCTCTACCACTGATTTGCTCCACCCTATTCTCCATATTATATCTAGAATTATCTTTTAAAAATGAATTTCCCTGCTCAATGGCTGTTTTTGGTTTCTGATTGTCCACTGGATAAAATAAAAACTCTATCATGCTTATAGGGTCCTTCACCATTTCACCCCTGCTAACCACATTAGTTTCATCTCTCACCACTCCTCATATTTTTTTCACCACAGTGTTCTTTTGGTATAGGAATATATGTTAACTGTGTCTGCTGAGTACTTACTACACACATTCAAAGAACATATAGTCTATGTCTCAAACCAGAAGAGATGAGGTAGTTTTTACCGTGGTAATTATGGAGATGAGGATCATGTTCGCTCTATTTAGCCAAAGGATTCTCTTTTTCGGCCTAACTTTTGCACACAGAAACAGATAAGTTGTTTAGAGTTGACTGATCACAGTATAAAGTGTCCTATTTTAAGTTAAAAATACCCCACAAGTGAATCATATATATGCATCTTTTCTCTCCCCCTCCCCCACATAAATACATTCACACCCTTCTTTATTGTCATAAATAAAGTTTCTTTTCTTTGCCTTCTGCAGGATTGAATCACAGAAAACTTAAGACTATTCTAGGACTTGACAGTCTGACCCACTCAAATATGTATTAATGGTTTGTTAATTTTGTCTGTTTTCCAGGCATTCCAACTACCCATTTTATTATTGATGACTATATTTGACCATTTTCTGAGTTTCTGGGGTGAGGCAGGAGGCACACACAGAAGGAGAAACCCCAAATAGGTACATCTCTAGTTTTTTATAGATTAGTCATGGTGGGTAGAGGTGGGAGGAAGACATTAGAACTAATGACTAAAGTAAGGTTTCTGAGTGATGCATCCATTTTCTTTTTCTTTTTTATCCTGGTTTTCAGGTGGTATGACAATGGAGCAACAGGAATATCCTAACTGTGGAAGACACCACTAGTTGCCTATGCAGTAGCAACTTTAAAACTCCTTGCTTAACAGAACTCTGATACTGATTCAAGAATCAGGCAGCAATACATGTAAGGAAGGTGTCCCGGTTCTGGAAGGTCTTAATCTATTACAAAAATCATATTTCCCCTTTGTCAGTGACTAGTGAAAGCAAAATGCATGTGACTGAATTCTAGCCAATGTGACCTAAGAAGGGAATCTACTAGTGTCTTTAGTTATATCATTATGTGAGATGATGAAGCCTTATTTTGTAAACTACTTTTAGACAAGTGTTTTATTATTTGCACCCAAACCATCCTCTCTGAGACAATAACCAATCATAAAACTCTCAATATCTACTCTAATTTCCTTGAAAAGATTATCTTTTCAATAATATACTTCATCAGAGTCACAGATTTATGAAATATTAGAGCAATGAAAGTCCCTCTGAGGATTGTGTAGTCTATTTCCTTTACTTCACATACCAACCTCTTGTCTATAGACTAAGCATCCACACAATACTGGGACCATGTGGTATGCTCCATAATCTCCCTATATATATAGAATGGTGATAGTATCAGAATTTTGGACCCAGATGACAGTTACAGTCATTTTTTTCTTACTGGCTAAAAATTTTTGCTAAACAAATGTAAAACAGAACTCAGAGAGGATACTGCTTTTACTTAGGTAAATTTTAGAACATCCTAGGTGTTTATACATATATGAATAACAAGTCATGCTCATATTCATTATAAAAAGATTTCTAAAGACATTTAGTGGTCACCACTTTTTGAAATTTGAGTTATTGTTTCATTTAAAAACAATAAAATTATATATCTTGGAAAATGTTCAATAAACAAGATTGGCTTTACCCTCTAATTGTTTCCAATTTGGGAAACTTTGTTATGCCAGCATTCCACCTAGCATTACCATTTTCTCCCAACTAAGTTTTTCTGAGGAAGCAAAAAGTAACTTACATAAAAAGCAACTTCTGCTATCTGGCATTTTAACAAATACACCAGGCTTCCTTTCTACCTAATTTCTGTATGAGAAAATTGTTATCCATTTCCATGATGCCAAATGATGATAACACTTGAAAACCAGTGGTGCCTACCTGAGTGATGTCCATTCCTGAGTCACAGCTCAGTGGCTGTGTGGAAGTCAGACCGTTTGAGCCGATTACAGTTGTGATCACAGCATTCTCATCAATTCTCCGAATCATAGTCCCATCCACAAAGTAAATGAATCCATGCCTATCAACTGTGATGCCTGTTGGGAAAGAATAAATGAGCATTAGTAGTCTGGTGGGTCACATTTGCACTAAGATCAGTATTTTGAAAGAAATCATAGAAATGGGAAGGCATTTTAAAGACATATGGATTCAATTTTGCTCAACATAGACGGGACAGTAATGGGAGAGGTTTGTTGGGACACATATTCCCTTCTTTGTATTTTAAAAAGAAATGACAAAGATAACATAAAGAGATAAAGCCAGGTCTAATAATTTTGTTGTATCCTGTTTATATTTTCATCACCTTGATACTTGCTTACTCCCACAAACAGAAAAATGTTCTTTTTAAAATAAATGAAAAAAGACAGGATAGGTGTTCTATGTTACATTTCTTTTAGAGTATGGATATATGAGCCACTACTTATTTTCATGGTTATATTAGGAAATAACTGTCTTGAAAGATATTAGAATTATTTTTATTAATTTATACTCAGTTAACAGTGTGTTTCTAATAATTCTGATAAACTGGGTTGAGGTTTTTCCCTCTGTATTATCTATTAAGAAGGGGTTGGAGAGCAAAATTGTGGCTAAGTGTCTAGAAAAAATAAGTCAAAAAATTTCATAGTAGTTTTTGCACACCATGTTAATTATAGTCTGGTTTCTTGGAAAGTATAATAGCAGCTAGAAGGCCTGGGCTCTAATATTGAATATATCACTTAAAACTGATGCGTTACTTTGAGTTATTGTCTCTAAATTTCAGCCTCCTCTTTGATAAAATAGGGAAAATATGATCTGCATTACCTAACTAAGGTCACCTAAGGTAGGGCTCAGTTTTAAAACCTAGTCAGTCCTAAACAAACTGGGATAAAGTTTAATTTATAAATTAGGCACAGTAAAGGATTAACCACAATAACTGAATGAAAAGGGAATAATTATAATAGTATACTGCAACAAAATTTATGTGAATGTGGTCTCTCTAAGTATCTTATTGCATCATACTTACCCTTCTTGTGATGATGTTAATGATACAATGCTTACATTATGAAATGAAATGAGGTGAACGATGTAAGCATTGTGACACAGCATTAAGCTTCTACATAAGGATTACTTGAACACAACACTGTGATACCCCAATGGTTGATCTGGTAACTAAATGGTTACTAAGTGACTGATGAGCAGGTTGCATATACAGTGTGGATACTCTGGACAGAGGGATGATTCACATCCCAGTCAGACAGAGCAGGATGGTGCAAGATTTTAACATGATACTTAGAATGATGTGCAATTTAAAACTTTTGAATTATTAATATTACATTTTCCATTTACTATTTTTGAACCATGTTTGACCACAGATAACTAAAACTGTAGAAAGTGAAACTGTGGATAAGGAGGAGACTATTGTACTCTCAAATTAGTCTAAAACCTGTAATTTTTCATCTCCCCTTTATTGAGATCTGGTAAAACTTACTGCGCATGTGTAAAAGTTAGAAACTTCTATGCTAACAAGCATGTTTTTCTAATACAAGATTTTACACACACACACACACACACACACACATACACACACTCGCATGTATTAATCTCATCTGAAGACAATTTATAAACTCAAGAAATTGCTTTTATATGAGCTAATTCCTTGGCAGGAGGTTAATATTAGAACTTGGATCTATCATATATTTGATTAGTCCTTATTTTCCTTATAAAGAACTAATCCTTAACATCTATAAAACTTACAGATTCATTTTAACTTCCCCTGAATGCCTAAAAAGTAATCTGCTAAAGTGAGTTCTCCAAGAAAACCAGGATTTCCAAACAAGTAAATTCTACATCAATGAATGCCATTATCATTTTTCGAGACATAAGGACCTTTAAAGTTTATAAGCAGACTCTTAAGATTGAAGCAGGTCAAACAATAATGAACATTTATTTCCTCTGCAGAATATTTCAGTTGAAGATGAACCAAGGGGAAACTCTGCCTTTTATTTTTGTATGTGTTTTGGCAAAATCAATTTTTAACTGCCTAAAATTTGGTCTGGTTTGTGACAGGCCTATGCTATATGAATACCTTCTATGAACTGACTTCTATATTAAATATTAGTATGTGTAAAATTTAAAAATTGGTTGTCAGAAGAGGGAGGACTGAAGGATTGAGATTCAAGCAAGGAGAAGGGGTGAGAGTAAATGTGCTCAAAGTGTATGAAATTATAAATCACTTATTAAACATTCAGTAAATGCCACTATGCTAGATCTTTTGAGACCCAAAGGACCAAGATTCTGGGTATACTGAAACCAAGAGTAAGAGGAGTACTATGAAACTTTACTAAGGTATTAAAGATAAAATTAAGTATTGCTCCTTTTAGAAAGTAGTAAACTTAGAGAATCTGATCCTCTGAAAATTTAAGCAGGTTCATGAAAGGTATAAATAAATAAATATTTATTTAAAGTATTTGTGGAGAGGCATTAATCAGCTTTCTGTTACTGTAACAAAAATCTGAGATAATATACTTAAAAAAGGAGAGGTTTATTTGGCTGTGTCAGAATTTTAGCCCATGGTTAGTTTGCCCCATTTTTTTTGACGTGTGGTGAGGCAACTCATCATGGTGGGAATGTATAGTGCATTAAGTCTTCTCATAGCTAGAAGTGAAAAAGAGGAAGGAGTGAGGTCCCACTACCTACTTCAAGGGCATGATTTCAATGACCAGAAGACCTTCCCATAAGTCTTAATACTTAAAGTTTCCACCACATCTCAATAGTGCTATGCTAGAGACCAATACATAAGACCTTTAACACATGGGACTTTTGGGGGACATTTTAGATTCTAACTGTAACTGTCGGTATATTTATGCTGACAACAGAGAAGGACAAGTCTGTTCCTTAAGTACATTATTATCCCCATCAGAGTACAAGATTTGGGATGACCCAGGGAGAATAATGTTGGACTGTACATGGTTTTCCTACTTTTAACTTTTGTAAAATTTTAAACACTGTGAACTTATCTCTCTCTGTTCATGTCAGCTGAGTTCCACAGATGAGTGAGTGCCCTTTGAAATAAGTCTGGGCTTATTAAATACTCACTACTGTATTTGCCTTCAGGGCTTATTCTGCTGATAGTTTGTAAAATGTTCTCCTTTCATATATTTGTGTAGCAACTTCTTTTATCATGGTCCAAATTCCAACACACTCTTTTTTCCTTGACAGTCTTTAATTAACTTTGATTGGGTTACACTTAGGCTTGGGGTTGAAAAGATACAGTAGAAGGGCTTTGAGGAAACTGGGGGTATATGTGCTTTATAAATGAATATAGGCATATTTTAAATGTACATATTTTCCTCTCATTTTCTTTCCCTTACCAACCAACCAACCAGCCAACCAACCAACACCCAAACTATTTCCCAAACAACTAGTTTTACAAACTCTTTGCTGGTGGGATTTAAGGGATGTTTAATTTTCACTGAGGATAGAAATCAAATTGGAAATGCCAGGCAGGAAAAATATAATTATTTTTGTCCATCATTTGGAGAGGTTTTCCTTCCTATAATGAGTATTGCTATAACCTAGGGATAGTGATGATGTAGTTTGATCTATTACTGCTTGTTAGACTGAGTGGGAGGAGGTGACACATACCCACTATATTTTAAACTTTATTCTTCAGAGATGGAGATGTGAGTGATTTCAGATCACATAAAGCCATCTGGGGCTAGCAGCATCTGAAGATTAAATTTACTTTAGTATTTTGATGTTGTTGTATCCAGATCTCTAAAACTTGTTACCCAATGTTGTAGGCATAGCTTGTTCCAATAGTCATGTTCATTGATGTGCTTACTGACAGTGTTTTCATTAGCACTTAAAACACAATTAAGGCACAGTCTTTGGATAAAGAAATAGTTCTTCATTAAGAAAACCACTTTCAGGGTTTATTTTTTTTTTTAAATTTTAACCAGTATTCATGTTTAAAGCAAGCAAGAAAATATATATCTGTCATATTACCACAAGTTTAGACAGTGATGCTGGGAGGGTGGGCATGGAGGTGGAAAGAACAACACACAACAGCTTGAGTCCTCATACCCACCCACCTCCACCAAGGAAAATATTAGGCTCAGACGCCCATGCAGCATGTTTAGCTTGGAGCACATTTTTACATTTGTGAGAAAATAAATAAATCCTTGTAAATTAGTGCACATAATGAAAGCACTGACAGACCATAACCTGGAAGTGTGAATGGTGCTGCCTCCATTCATCAGCATTAAGCCCTAACAAGCTCCTTCTATGGAGGGACCTGCTCATAAATAAAGTGCATCTTGTAAAAAAATTATTCACAATGTCTTATGCAAAGTAGGGGACATTATATAATATCTGAACTGCAGGTTCTCTTCTCTGTGAAGCATCCCTCTGTATGAAATGGCTGCAAATTACAGGTGAAATTATTTGACTTCCTTCCTTGTCTTATTATCCTCCAATGAATAAATGCTATAATTCTTAAGAAGACAATTGCCTAAAGCTTGGACAGTCAGGAAAGTTACTAATAAATTTATCACCTTTTGGGGAAGAGGATGCTGCTGATCAATATTAAAGGAACAAGGGCATGCTGATGTGATCACCAGAAGTCCAAATGTGGAACTTAATAGCCTGGAAATAGTAGGTAAAATCCCAAATTAGATAACAGCAAAGATGAGTTTTGGACTGTGCACAATGCCAGTTTCAAAAGTTGGCAGAAGGCATCTTTACACTTAATTTAAAAAAATTACAGCTGATAAGCGGATGATGACATATAATGGGGGGTGGGAGGAGTTAGCGTTAGGGTTAGGGTTAGGTTTAGGGTTAGGGTTAAGGAGGGGGGCAAGAATGGAGGAAGGAAGGACTGTATAGAGGGAAAAGAGGGGTGGGAGGGGTGGGGGGAAGGGAAAAATAACAGAATGAATCAAACAACATTACCCTATGTAAATTTATGATTACACAAATGGTTCGCCTTTACTCCATGTACAGAGAAACAACATGTATCCCATTTGTTTACAATAAAATTTAAAAAATTACAGCTGTTGAGGCCACCTACATTTTTATTATTTCTATATGAAAAATTAAGCCTCTTTTAGAATATAAGCTTTGGAAAGTAGTCATAAAATTCTTTTCATCTATGGCCCTGACAATCACGAAACTGAAATACTGGATTTTTTTTCCTGCCACAATCTGCTCTTTAATTTTATGAGACAGAGATAAATGGTTAAAATCAACTTCCAGGAAATGTCCTAAGCTCAATATAGTGTCTGCTCAATCACCAATACTGAGAGTGCTGAACTGTAAATGACATTAGCCAGTTGATCCTAAAGTGTTCTTTAAGTTAGAGACACTTTGCTTTGTTTTTGTGCATTCCAATTCTCTGAAAATTGGTATCATATATGTGATATATATGGAATCTCTACTAGACAGAAAAATCTTTTCTCCAACTGATCTGACTACTGTCCACTTAATTAACCACTGGGATCAGAAAGGGCCAACTTACTTCTGCTCCATAAGCCTGTGAAGTTCTCTTGCTAAGTAACCACTAAATGAAGCTTCTAGAACTCAGAGGACTTATAGATACAAGTGTGTCATTAGGGGTTGGAAAGAGGCAGAATTTAATGAACAGCTGAGGTGATTTCACTGAGTAGTTAACAATGAGATCAGAATTTTTCCAATAGAAGGCTTTAATAAACTCATTGTAATATTGCAAGTCTAGTGACTAAGTATTTAATCAGGTATTCTGTTTAATAAAGAAGTGATAGTCTATTTTAAACAATAAAAGTAATTTCCAAAGCATTTAAATACAAATTTAAAATGATAAACACTCAAACTAATGTTCTTCTGCTTAGAATATCCTTTTCTTGATGACTCAGAAAGTATTTTAAAAGGCTTCAGAGACATCATAAGGAACAATAGATTTATGGACTAGTTAACCAAGAATTCTGATTGAGAGAAAGATATACAGGGCCAGTTTTTAAAAATTCAGTTCTCAAAGTTTTAGATTTCAGCTTTGCTGCAAGGTGAGGTGTATAAACAGTTCTTCTACTGCTATCAACCACTATTTTCTAAGAGCTTACTGAGGAAGCTGTTTTTCCCTTACTAATTTATTCAAAATTTATGCTAAATATATTATATATCAGGCACTGTGTTAGGCACTAGGAGTAAAATACAATTTAAAATAGGTATGATATTGCCCTTGAGGAGCTCAGAGATGTGGGGGAGAAGGGCAAATAGCCAGGCACAAAGCCATTAGATAAGCACTAGTTTGGGGCGAATTCAGGGTGCTATGGGAGTACTTGGGGCCTGGGCTGGGGATATTAAGGTTGCAAGTGGTATCTGTGTTGAGTGATGTGTAAGCTTAAATCTAAAGAAAGATGTTTAATTTCTGATGATTCTAGTATGAAATCCAGGTAAACAACAATGAAAATTCATGAAGTAGGACTAATATTATTAAATAATGACTATTCCCATTTGTTGAGGGCACTGTGGTATTTCAGATACTGTGAATTCTTTCATGTATTTTATCACTTAATACTCATAATAGACTTGGGAGTAGGTGTTATTTTCATTTTTTTAGATAAGAAAATGGAAATGCAGAGAAGTAAAGTGACTAACTCTAGGCTACATACTAGCTCATGTTTATTTGAGTTCAATACCAGTTCTCTTAATCACTATATCATTTAGCTTAAATAAGGCTATCAATTGCTTTACCATAGGAGTACTGTATAAGACTAGTTTAAGAAGGTTCAGAAACTCCATCAGATTATCTACAAAGTGTTTTGTTTAAGGGTATATTGTCATAGGGAGAGGAGTCATTGGTTTTTTTACATTGTCAAAGGGATCGATGCAAAAATATTGTTAAGAATCTTTGTATTTCTGTATATCTCCTAGACTTCTTCAGAATTGTTCTTCAAAGACATTCTGTAACTTTATCCCGGCAAAATTAGTGAATTTGATGGAAGTAATAAGAGTTTCCATGTGGTAGGAAGTTTGATTACTTGGTTATTATTATATGAGCTGCCACTTAAAAAGGAGGTCCCAGAAACTCATATACATTCAAGGGTCTGGTAGGTGACATAAATGTAAAAGTTAGGCTAGGTGTTAGACCATAATGGTTATAGGGGAAATGAAAGTTAACTAAAGAGAACATTTCCCACCTAAACGCTTTCATTTTTTTAAAAAATTAAAGGCACGATGTAAACCAAATGAATTATATCTTTGAACTGAATCTTATCCTTTACTTTCCAGTTCATGATTCTTGCTAGAGCATAATCAGGAAGGATATATCAATACTGAAGAGGCTGCTATAACTAGAGTAGATCTATGAACTTAGAGTAATTCTAAATTACTAATTTAGTACTGCTGTTAAAAGTTATGTCTTGGTAAAAGAACCATGAAACCAAAGATAACCAAAGCTAGTTGTGATTCTCACCTCTGGAAAATGAAATAATTGGATAACTGTTAATATAATACTTTTTAAGAACACAGTCTCTTTTCTTCCCACCAAGATTAAATCCCATAGTTTGTGACAAGTTCATCAAATTTAGTCAAATCAAGTGAGAATAGTAGGTATTCAAGTTGAATTCATCTTGTTTTTGCTCTGGCCCCCTTTCTCTTCTTCATTACTATTTCAGAAGGTCATTTCCTTTTTAGTATGGCACAGACAGTACTACGTATTCAGATCATTCATTTTTTCCTTCTGAGAATAAAGTTAGATTGCATTTCCTAGGTTCCTCTACAGTTAGGTGTAGGCAGAAGTGATGTATGTCACCTCTAGGCCTGACCCCTAACAAAACCTCTGTTGAGTTCCTCTATGAATCTTTTTCTCCTCCTGTGGTCTAGCTGGATACAGAGAATCCAGTAGAAAAGTGAAAGGCCTAAAGTATCTAGAATCCACTAGATGGAAGGAGATGGGTTGCCTGAATAACTATTTGGAGCAGAGATTCTACATCCCACCACTTGGCAATGCATATTGGACTGTGATGTGAATAAGAAATACATTATTGGTTTTTTAAGCCTCCAGGATGATGTAAGTGTGTTTAATATAGTTTTTAGGTTGGCCTGACTATTATATTCACCAGCCCCAAATCATATTCACCTTTCAAGGCTTTTATAAGATATTTCTCTTTATATTTTAAAGTAACAGAAAATTATACATATTAGTGGTATACCATATAATATTCAATACATGTACACATTGTGTAATGTTCAAATTAGCATAAACCTATCTCCTTAAACATTTGTTATTTCTTTGTGGCAAAAACATTTAAAATCCTTTCTTCTAGTCTTTTGGAATATATAGTAGATTATTATAGTTACCCTTCTCTGGAACAAAACATCAGAACGTATTTCTTTCATCTAACTGTAATTTAGTACCTGGTGACCAACTTTCATCCCCTTCCCACATTCTCCTCAGCCTCTGATAATGTCTATTCTACACTCAACTTCTGTGAGATTAAGATGTTTCTCTTTCATGAAATCTTCCCTGAAAACCCAATTCATCATGGTCTCTCTGGTTTCTAAACCTCAGAAACTGTGGGTTACATATTTTTTTTTTGAAATTTTGAAGATTATTTTTCTTTTCAGTGTACTGTAGTTTTACATAATAGTGGAGTTCATTTTGATGTATTTATGAATACATAAAATTATTTGTTTCATTTTAATCACCAGTATTACCCCCTTTCCTTCACTTTTCCCTACCCTGATCTCCTTCTTCTACTCTATTGGTCTTCCTTCTATTTATTTATTTTTAAAATTTGTGCATTATTGTTACAGATAAAATTGGAATGCATTGTGATATATTAATACATGCACATAGCATAATTTGGTCAACTTTATTCCACAGCTCTTCTCCTTTTCCTTCCCTTATTTATATATTTTTAATGTGAATTCTCCAATCATGCTAAGCTAAACTCCTTGAGGGCAAGAACTTGATTTTGTGGTTTATTTTTATATCTCAACAAATCCAGACCTGGACACAAATGTTGAATAAACCTTCCTGAATTACAGACTAAATTTCCACATGTTTATGTTGAAACACAGCTAACTTGAATAAAATAAAGCATGCCAGGAGGTCAAAAGTGCATACCAATATCTCTAAAAATGTGTTTAGAAAGGATGCAATGATAATCTATTTTTCCCAAGAGCTTTAACAAGAGTATAGCACTTAACAATTAGTGATGATTGTTGTATGGAAAGAGGGGATTTGACAGTTAAGGGCAAATAGATGAAGGACCATGGATTAAATTAACTGCAAATGAATGTGATCTATGTGGGTAACCATACTGAATAACTTAGTGCTCCCTCACCATGCCAAATCCATTTTGCTCTGCCAACACATCCTCGTTGTTATGATCTTGTAATCTTGTTCATCCTTACCATGTCAAGAGTTATAAAGAAACACAAACGCCTCAAGATATTACCTTAATTTGCTTCACTACACACCACAGAAGGGAGAGCAGAGAGAACACTGGCTCTAAGGTTAGGCTGGGAATCAGAGTTTCAGTCTGCCTTACACTGCAGATCAGCTGTAGGACTTTGGGTAAGGCACTTAACTACTCAGTGTCTTGATTTCCTAGTCCATACATTATTACTGATTATACAGAGTAAAACTGTCTGAAGCTCACAAGAGCCAATGGAATGAAAAGACTTTGAAGAGGATAAAGTGTGGTAGTGCTAAGTGGTGTCCTAATTGCATAGTCACTGCTGTAATTCTTTCTGAAAGTGACTTTTCTAAGCCTAGAATGATAGACGAAGATTTCTACGCAGGCTCTGTTTCAACATTTTAAGCTTTTCTGTGTTGTACAGATAAAACAGTATATGATTTAAGTCCATAAAGTCTTACGTAACCTTTGCCAGCACAGTGCCCTATGTTAGATTTGCCACAGAGACAAGGCAGTAGTTGAAACAATTTTGTTAACTCAGGGGAAATACTGTACTATTGAACTATTGATGTAGAAACTTTCAAGCTTTTATAAGATGATTAAAGTTTTCATACAGAGAATCAAATAAATAAAGCTCCGTGCTGTGCAATTGGCTAAGGAAGACACTGGGCCAAGGGTCATAGTGGCATTTCAACATTTAACAGTGAAACCAGACACTAATAATGATAGGAGTTAGTTTTCCTTGCTTTATAGAGGTGTGTGTGTGTGTGTGTGTGTGTGTGTGTGTGTGTGTGTAAAAGAGATTGGGGTAAGTAGAATGTTGTAGTTCAAATCAAAATGCATATATTTTGTTTTACTTTTGTGCTACAATTCCTGCCCAAAAGATTCCTGGAGAGTGAGATTTAATGGAACGCAGTACTTAGTATTTAGTATGGGCTAAGATAAATGAGATTTACTAAATTTGAGCTAGAATTTTATTGCCCCCCCCATTAAAAATTCTTCAAACCTCAAGCAACTGTATACAGGACAAAACTCAGATACATTTTGAAGCAATGCCTCTATCATCTTAAGAAAACAAACCATCTCATAAGATCCTTATGTGAACAATTAGCCCGAGGAAATAAAGTTCATTTATTGCCCATGGGCCAGCAAAAAACTAATTGCGTTTGTTCCACTCTAGGGAAAATGAGTCTCTCTCAAGGTATGTGAGCATCCAAGAAGTTCTAATAAAAAAAAAGCAAACTAAGTAGAATATCTTGTCCTGAATACTCTGTAAAGGCAGGATATGAGGAACAATCCAACAGTGCTTAATATTCACAAAAGTGGGCAAACTCAAGAAGAATTAAAATTTCTTTAGCATAATTATTTGCCCATTCAAAACAACACAGAAGGCCCATCTAAAATTCTTGCAACATCTGAACATCTTGACTAATGAAGCTAATGCTAAAATGGAAGTTCACCAAGTCAGGAGTGGTACAGTCATTTGTGAAAGGTAAAGCACTCTGTGAATACAATTTTTCAGCCTTTCTAATGGAAGTTCAAGAGGCATTTAGGAGGACTGATTTGGGCTCAATCAATAATACATGAATATAGTAACAGCATGTATGTATGCGCACACACAAATGTGACAGCTGAGTAAAAGCAAAAGATAGCCAAATCAGTTGTATGAGACAACTCATTGCACTGTTTTCTCTTTTCCATGCTCTGACCTACAAGTTTGACAATCTGTGGGCATGAGAAGGTTATACCAAAAGGTATGAAAAAAAACTCAATGCCTTTTTCACAGGGGCTGACAACTTCCTTAGCCTTGTCTTCATGAGAGTGGGCTTTCTGAGGCTATCTCCTTACCTTTTTCCTCTAATTCAATCACAAAGATAGCTTCATGAGAGATCCAAGAGAAAGAAAGAGTCTGGAGTCTGGTGGTAGAAGTTGGAAGATGTGTCTGTGAGACTGTGATTCAAATGAATTTATATAATTTCCCAGAGTTCAGGTTTTCCCTTTGTCTATGGTGAGAATAAAAGCTGAGCTGCCCATGTCAGTGGATTACTGTAAAGGCCAAATCAAATAACAGCTGTTCTGTCTGTGAAATCTTTCCAAAAGGTTAACACAAGTGATGTTAACATTTATTTATGTTTTTGATTAACAGTTTTCTAGTATCATGCTCTGGTTTATCTGTTATATGATTGCCTGCTTCAACATGGTTCTCCTTAGGTGCCAGGAGCCTGATGTGTATTTCTGTCGGTATCTCCTCCAGGCTCATGGTGATGATCAGTTTGTACAGGATCCTATATTATTTCTTCAGCCAAACTGGTCTATGTGCTGGTTCTGAAGAATACCACTCTTTCCCTTCATTACAGGTTTGCTTGCACCATTCCCTGAGCCTGGAATGAGCTTTTCTTCTAGTATTTAATTCCAGTTCATCTTTCAAGGCACAGCACAAACCTCAAGAATTTTGATACACAAACTGACTCAGGGACTTTCAAATATATTGATGGAAGTATTTCCTTGTCAATTACATCAAAAAATTTCATTGGTCTTGTCACTACTTTATTCTCCACTGCCCTATCTTCTCTCCTTTACCTTATTATTTTTTAAAATTGGTTCTTTTTAGTTATACAGAATATACTATGATATAATTATGGGATATAACATGTAATATAATTTGCTCATTCAGTCCCTAATACTTCCCTTTTCCCTCTCTTCCTCCCACTCCCTGTTTCCTTCGCTCTACTCTACTGATCTTTCTGCTCTAAACTTATTTTTTTTTAAATTAGCATCTTCTGGATGTACCTTACTCTTTCATTTCTTATGCTTTTTGGAGTTCACTTGACTTATTAGGAATAGAGGTTAAAATCCGTTTCCCAGTTTTTCTTTACCTTTGTGTCCAGCTCTTCTTCAGATTAAATTCTTTTCTTCTACATCTTCCTCTTCTGCTTATTTCCCTCTCCTTTTCTATCCAAACCCCAAACCATTCTCCATTCCCTGAACTCTTGTAATGTTTAAAGTTTATATCACAAAACTTAATGCTCAATTATGGTCTTCTCTAATAAGTCCCTCCCTTGCCTTCCCAACCAGCTTATATTCCACTCCAAGGCAGGGACCATATCATTTTACTTCACTTATAAATCTTGATTTTGCTGCTTGGGAAGCTTAACAAAATAGTAGATCTCAGGGAACTTTGTTCTTTATCTGACAAGATATACTGGGAGCATGATGTGGGTTTGACAGAATAGTTAAAACCAGTGGGAGTTTTATGAATAGGAAAGCAAGGCCATTGGCCCTAGTGTCTTATTGACATCAGTTAAATAGTTTGAAAGCCTTAATTAAAATGACAGCATCTCTTGATACCTGTCTAATAACCAGGAGGTTTTTGTGTAACAAGAGATGGTCACAGTGTTGACCTATAGTATTGGCATAGTTCCTGCATTGGGGGAGTACTTTGTATGTTTATAGAATTAATGACTAAGATCTTTATTAGAAACAGAACAATTTGAGCAATTAAAAAAGTAATTAATAATAGCCAGTGAGTTTTATAAAGGAGCTAAAACAAAATCAAACAGAAGCATATTAAAATAATGTCACATCCTATTTTTCCAATGGCAATGGTTGTTAATCCAAAACTTCAAACACATCCAGAATTTCTAGAAACTAGGGAAATATATTTATGGCTAATTTGGGAGCCAGTAGTCTTGGTCATCTCTTAATTGACTAGTTTCATTTAAAATATTCAAATTGATTATTTGAATAAAGCCATACTGTTAAAACGGAACCAGATATACTTGGGAAATAAAAGTGCCCAGCATTGGTAAAAAACAGGTTTTTAACTGTTGCTCTGGGTTTTTAAAAAAATTCCAAGTTTAATGAGCTAAAATCAGAAGATGTAAGATATAAAGTAGTCTTTTTTCAGTTCACTTTCCTCAGAAATGCCCCCAGTTTTACAACTCTGGGAAAGGTGAGAAGGTACCCTGTGAAAGACTCAAAGTCCTAAAGCAGGGCTGGAGCAGGAGCATTCCTGCAGTTCTGATTTTGCTTTGTTCAAGAGAACACAGAGAAAGGATTGTGGAAACCAATGCAGGTAGTCCTTGTAGAATCCATTCTGATGAATTTTGGCTTGGGGAAGGACAAAACAGACATCAATTTATTACTATGCCTTCAATTTCCTTGGGTTAGACATGCTTTCCAAAATGAGAAATGATTCCTACCCACTCAGGGAAATTACCACTGTAATCAGTTTCCCTTCCTGAGTAAATACTGGTAAAAAGGGGCACCTACCCACCTTCTTTTTCCCCCAAACCCTTACACAGTCTAACAAGATTTTTGAAAAACCAACTGGAATAGCTAGCAAATGAAACTGGAAGAAAAATAGAGCAAATAACACTGGGGCTTCCTAGCTAGGTTTGATAGTTGAGGCTTGAAGATAAGCTCACATTTGAGTTATTAAGCCTGCAATTCCTCAGGGAAAAACTTTAAATGGGCCAGAACTCACTCCCAAGGAAACAGTGACTTTCTTTGGTCAATGATAAAATTGACTATATTCAGGCTCTTCCAGGAATTTCATAGGGAACTCCGCATATGGATACATACTAGAGGTGCTGATGAGTTAATGAAAGTCTTAAATCTAGTCAGTTCAAAATATAAGAGATTAATGCCAGTCACTTACAGGGGGTCTTGAAGACTGTTCTCATATGTTGGTACCTATATCTTACAGGTCATTAAATACTCTATCATCTCTTTATGAGTGAAAACCTTATTTAAAACAAAACAAATCAATTTTTGAAATGGTTTCGTCAGGCATAAAATTTCCAGTTGCTCTCTCACCCTTCTTTTTATATATTTCAAAATTATGAAATATTTCAAATGGGAGCCGAGTTGGAAAATGATACTACAGACTGCCATGTATACATCACCGGAATTTAATAGGTACTAACACTTAGTTCACCTATCTTACAAAGAGGAAATGTTATTGATAGAGCCAAAACTCCATCTCCTTATCCCTTTACCCTTTCCCTTCCTTCCCTAGATGTAACCACTATCTTGAAATTAGTATCTTCCTGTGGATATTTTTGTAAATTTTCTACATTTGTATATCTACAAATAATATATGGTATTGTTTTTGTGCTTTAAAAATTTGTGTAGGTAGGCTTAGAGTGTGGCTCAGTAGTAGCATATGTGTTTAAGCATGCATGAAGCCTAGGGTTCCATCTCCAGGAATAAAAAAAAGTAGGAAATAGATGGATTAATGGTTGCACAGTAATATGAATATACTCAATGTTTCAGAACTGTACATTTAAAATGGTTAAAATGATAAAATTATGTTATATACTGTTTATTTTACTACAACAAAATATGTAAGTGATATTATACTTTATATATCCCTTTGCAATTTTCTCTTTTATTCATCCAACATTGTTTTTGTGATTATGGATGCTTTTGCATGTACACCTAGTTCATTCTTTTTTTTCTGTTGTATAATGTTCCATCATTTGAGTAAGCACTTATTAGATTGTTTCTATTTTATACTTTAATGAATATTTTAGGACGTGTCCTTATCCCATATGTACTTGTGACTTTCCATACTATTTTCTTCAGCTGAGCACTTCCCAGTAACTCTCTCTGACATGGTTACCATTTTTTTCTTTAGTTGGCTAGTTAGTTTTGCAAGGCTTAGAATTAAATTACAACTGTGTATATCCAATCAATGAAGTTTGAAAGAGAATTTGAATACAAACAACATTGAAAACAAAACAATACTAATCTTGAAAACAATCCAGTTAATAATAGTAATTAGTCTAAAATATATTTCAATTTTTATCATTATTCTCATCATACTTTATTTGTACAAGGTATTAGTTTAACTCATCTTTGTGTAATTTCATCCTATATAACCCTATAAAGAAGGTAGGTACTATTTCCATTTTACAGATGAGAAAGTAACAGCTCAGTGATGGGTCCAAAATAGGTTTGAAGTCAATTTTAACTGAAGTTTCTAGTTTTAACTGTTCTAAATATTTCCTAAGATTTCCAAATTTCCAAGGGATCAAATGGGAAAGACACATGGAATGATTTAAGGTTCACTGAAAGGCCTGTCTTAAAAATAACTTTATCATTGGAGGACTTTTCTAGCAGGACACAAACAGTAGAGATGTTAAGGAAATATGTTGATAATCCAATGCTATCAAATTACAAAATTTCTATAGGATTTTGAGTGGCTGGTGATGTAGCTCAGTGGCAGAGTAGCTTCCTACACATGAGCAAGGTTCTGAGTTTGCTCCCCAGCACGAAAAAAGAAAAAAGGAGGAGGAGAGATAACAAACGTGGAAAAATATTTGCAACACATGAGAAACAAAGGGATGTTTTTCTTATATTTCAAATACTGAAAGAACTTGATAGAAAAATTAGCAAAGGATATGAAAGTGAGCTTACCAAAAAGAAAATACAGATGGTCACAAAACATGTGAAAATGACATTCAACTTCATTGATAATTAATAAAATACCAATTAAAGCTACAAGATATCATTTCCCACTGATGAGATGCACATGCATTCAATAAAAAGTTTATATTCAGAGCATCTGAAGGTATGGTAAACAAGTACTCTTAGTAACTATGAGTTAGAGTATAAATATATTCAATCTTTTGTGAGGATGATTTGGTAATATGCACTACAGTTATAATTTAATGCCATTTATTCACAAAATTTCTTCAAAATACATGAACTATGTTATTCCCTGAAGAAGTGTAATAATACAAAATTAAAATAAAAAAGTTCATCATGATGTAACTGGCTTAATAAATTATGATAATTCCATGTTATAATATTAAGCAGGTCTTAAAAATGAAGAGGTAATTATGTACATGCTTTTATGGAAAGATATTCAAGATATATTATTAAATGAAAGAAGCAAGGTGAGTAGTTATCTATATGGTATGATTCTTAATATATAAGGAAAATTAAATATAAAGGTCTAGAAGGAATCTGAAGACTGTTAAAATAGGTTACATTTAGAGAGATGGACTGGAGTGTTTGTGGTAAAGAAGTTTAAAAGTTTCTTTTAGTATTTTTCTATACAGTTAAAAAATTTAAACCATATATATGTTATTTTTATATTTTTATTTCTCAATATCAGTAGGGCTTATCTAGATTATAAGATTATGGATTATTTAAATTTTTTATTTATACTACTCTCTTAAAATAGGTGCAATTAATATCTTTCACTATTGATGTACCGGGATTCCAAGGATTTCCATTTAGGTCTCTCTCTTTTTTTTTTTTTTTTGCGGTGCTGGGGATTGAACCCAAAGGTTTCTTTCTTGACTTATGGTATTAACCCTTTAGCAGGTGTCCTGTAACATGCTCAGAATGAGAATAACCCATTGTCAACCATCAGAAATATGCCTCTCCTTCTTTGGAGTGCTATCATCCATGAAAAGAGAGAACTGATTCCTCAGAGATCAGGCCATAGGACAGGACAGTGTGTGCGTGTGTGTGTGTGTGTGTGTGTGTGTGTGTGTGTGTGTGTGAGAGAGAGAGAGAGAGAGAGAGAGAGAGAGAGAGAGAGAGAGAGAGAGAGAGAGAAAATATCCTATTTTTGAGGCTGCGCACAGTGGTGTGTGCCTGTAATTCCAGCGACTTGAGAGGCTGAGGCAGGAGGATCATGAGTTCAAGACCAGCCTCAGCAACTTAGTGAGGCCCTAAGCAACTTAGTGAGATCCTGTCTCAAAATAAAAAGGGCTGAGGATGTGGCTCAGGGGTTAAGTACCCCTGGGTTCAATCTCCAGTACACCTAAAAGAATAATAACTTATTTTTAAAGAATACAAAAGTTATATTTTATTTCATAACTAAGCACTTGATCATTTGAAAAATAACATTTTTGTTTTGTTGAATTACAAAAATGAATGCTCAGAAAATGAAAGAGAAAGTAAAATCAATTATAATTCATTATTCAGAAATTATTATTGCCATGAAAGAATGAAGAGAAGACATTTCAAACATTCTTCACTTTACCAGTTTGCTGCTTAGATTCATCTAACTTATATATCTTGTAAAAAATCTGCTTTTTCTTGATTACAAAGAAGCAGCAGCTGTCCTTCTTACATGCATATAACTTAGGTCATTAGTGATGTTGGTGTAAATGCCCTGTGTGATGCCATCTATAATCCTTGGGCAGAAGTGGTCAACAATGCAATAAGTTGTTCAATTCTAAAATAAAAATAGACTTCCTGACTCCATTTCCAGCTATGTTTTAGTCCACGATGATGTTAAATTCATGGATTTCCAAAGACATCTTGGTTTACTGTATGTCATTTGAGTTTTACATTATATATCTGCTCATTTATCCAGTATTTCTGGAGGATCGATGAAGCTAAAAATATATTCTGATGACCCCTCCATTGTGGAGTGAATATTCTGGATTCCCTGAGAAGTCAGTGCAGTTTGCAGATTCCTTCAAAAATCAGCAAAGCATGCTACACTCACCAGGAAATTACTACTGTTTCTTTGTTTTTATAGTGAGCTCTGTGCATTTGGTAAACTTGGAATTGTGGGGCCATCTTATATTGAAGATGGAGCAATAAGGGACCATGATCAAAGTTTTAACTCTAATACAATTTCATGTTTTAGAACCTTAAAAACAAACATTTTGCATTGAAAGAGATTTCCTAATTAACTTCTGAAGAATTTGTACATTAAAACATCTTACCCTGCTGGAGAAGACTGATAAAGCAAATGCACTACCTTCTGCTGAGGAGAAACTGTATTTAGAAGGAACTTGCTATTCTCATAAAACTTTTAATAGGAAGAAGTGAATCAAATTCCTTAATTACCATTTTATGGTTGGTAAAAGGGCAAATTACATGCCATCCATTTCTAAACTTCTAAATGTCTCTGGTGCTTTTAATTAAAGCTGCCATCTAGAAACTACTAAAGCAATTTTATGCAATTAGTTATTTATAGGTTACCATAATACACCACTCAAAATATGATTTAAGTGATTTGCAGCCTGTTAGTGTGTGATCTCTGTCATTTTTTTTTTGACCAGAGACTCTTCTTTTCAATCTGTGGAGGCAATTCTTAAGTGGACAGATAAGAAAGGTGTACATTGAAGAACTGTGATAAGGAAGCAAAGTTATTTTGGCTAGTGATCTTAAATAAAAAGAATCATCATTCTATGCTATCAGTCTTTACAAACAAGAGGTCCAAGTTTCATTCTAGACAAGACTGTGGAGGTGAAGCATAGTCAGCCCTCTGAATCCATAGGTTCCACACCCTTGGATCAGCCAACTACATATTTAATAAATTAAAAAGAAATTGTATCTGTACTGAACATGTACAGACTATTTTCCTTGTCATCATTCCCTAACGATACAATATAACAACTATTTACATAGCATCTATGTTTTATTAGATTATAGCTTTTCAGAATAGCATGTACATGCCAGAGGAAGGAGTAGAGCTTCAGGATACATCTCAGCTAGATCTAGGAAGGGATGGAAATTGTTTGCATCTAAACTTTATTAAACCAAGATTTCATAATTGACAATAAAGTTAAATACATTCTGTATATCTGGTGTTATGAATACCTAAAACCACTTT
Source organism: Sciurus carolinensis (assembly GCF_902686445.1). NCBI lineage: Eukaryota > Metazoa > Chordata > Mammalia > Rodentia > Sciuridae > Sciurus > Sciurus carolinensis. Next base: position 104,230,368 of record NC_062232.1, read on the forward strand.
TGGAAGCTGTCAAGATTTAAGGATCATTTCTCTCCTATGGAATAACCATTTGCAGTCACCTGGTATTGCTTAAGTCCTGCTGACTTCTGAGGTCACTTTGCTTAAAGATATGCATGAAAACAGAGATATAATCCTTGGTGAGATCCAAGAAAACCAAGTTAAGTCATTGATTAATTTCATCCTGTCCAGTCACTCCTTCACCCTCTGTATGTACTTAAAAAAATAAATGCATTCAAGCTTGTCACAAATTTTATTTTATATCCCCACCTAGTACCATTTCACATTCTGCTTAAGTACTTGGTCATCTATTACATGACTCATTAGTTTGAGTTCTCCGTAGAATTAAAGAAAGTTGCAGTAAAAATAATAAATGGAACCTAAGTTTCAACTACATCATCCATGCATGTTTTAAAAGCATCTTTCAAAGTCAATTCGAACTCATATACAATGCAGGGATTAGCACTCCATCAACCTCTTTGCTAAACTTTTTTCTTTGCCCCATTACATTGAAGTATTGATGAGTAAAATGGCAAATGTTTCTCTTTATTGGGATTCAAATCAAAGTGCATAAAACTGGATCAGATAAAGCCTTCTTCCCAGGAGAAGTAGCCAAGGGCTATCATATGAAATTCTATTTGGAGACGCTTCCATTTTTCCTTCAAACAAAATTTGTAGTTAATACTGTAGTCAGGAAATTTAATAAAATGAAAGTTTCCTGTCTTGGTCCCTTAAGTAAAATTTGGTGATGTTCCTAATTGCAGAATCTTCCAAAGAGAAGTGACAAGGTTTCCTGGAGATTTATTTAAATAATTACATTCATAGACTATGTAAGTGCTATGTAGTTCACTATGCATACAATCTTAGGTTAGAAAAATCAGAGAAATGAGTTCAATAGAAAAGAAAACTAGAATAAAGGTTATTTATCTTGTAAATAAAGCTACTTTATTTCCATTGAATACATGTCATTAGATTGAAAACTATTTCCCAATATATCTATCCTTCCCAGAGATCATGGATTTTAGCAGAAAGGCAAGCAGTGTGAGATAGTTGAGGTATCACGATTCTTTATTTCTTTTTCATCATTTTTTTTCTTTTTTTAAATCAGGCAGACTTGGTTTGAATTCCAGGATTACACTGTAAACTATCTGACCTTGGGTAAATTTCTTAACCTACCAGTTTCCTTGTTTGTATGATGGGAATAATATTACAGTACAAACTTGTGCATTATTGTGAAGATCATAGATACTGTGTATAAAATATCTAGTACAGAGTATGACACAAAATAGGCACCCGGTAAGTTATCTATGGCTATTGTAATACTTTTGGGCTTGGGGAAAGAACATTCTGAGCTTTCAGTTTACAATTGAGGAATCTCAGGACCCAGTGTTGGAATGGCTAATGTCACCAAACCAGTAATGGCATCATTAAGTTGTGTTCAGAAGATCACAGTGAGGTACAGTGACTTGCACAGAATCATTCAAAGAATCACAGGCATTACATGAATTGAACAAGAAAGTCCAGGCTCCCTCACTGGGTATGTATCACAATATTGCTGCAATTTTTCAAAAACAAAAAGCCCCCAATAAACAAAACACTCCATGGCTTCTGACTTTTTATGTTTTGCTATTTTTTTAATTCCATTTGGTAATTGACTCTGACTTTAGGATGAGTGATCTCAAAAGCAAATTTTATTTCATCCTATTTTTAGAATAGATTTGGAAAGTAAATTAGCTGTCTTACAGATTAACATTTGCTTGACTTACCTTGCATAATTAAGGACATGTTGGAGAGTCTGCCTATAACTGCAATATGTTGCTTGTTAAAGTCTTAGAGCAAGCTCTCTTTTCTAACCTAGAAATTGTACTCCCTAGATGTACATTTCCATTTTCTACTGATCCACACTTTTTCTTTATGAGCTTCTGAATAGAGGGGAAAAATTCAAACCTTTCCTTAAAGATATCCATTAAACAGTTGCTGTCTTTTAAGGGGGAAGGAAGAAGCTGATGTGCATAGTAGTTGTAAAGCAAAAACCAAATTGGGCTTTCTTGAGAGACAAAGAACCTGCAGGAGAACTTCAAAGATGAAATTAGCAATTAGCCATACTCTTCTCTCAATTTTCACACTGTGCTTTAATAACTTCTTGCATGATTTTTTCCTTCTACGGAAGTCTATGAAATTGCCCTGCAGCATTCAATATAATGAGAATCTCACTTCTGATTCACTGACAAGGGTGAGTACTATCTATATTCAGCATAGAGATAGGTGCCATAGCTAGGCACCTAAGTTTCTGAGCAGCATTTTCAGAGAAACTTATGTCTGAACATAGGGTCTGCCATGTGAATGATTTTATATAGCACTATCAGGGTTTTAAATACTGTCAGCATGGTTGAAGGTTATGTGGTGGATATCTAGCATAACCCATACATCCCATTCTGATAAGTATTCTTGTTTACTTGCTGAATTACGACAGATGTTGACAACGCAAATTTCAAGAATGTTATATGAAAGCTTTCCTGGACGGATTATGCATTCAGCTATCTGAAGCATAAGCTAGGTGTTCTTAGGACAATTTGCTGCTCTAGATGAATAAAGTGTACCAAATTATAGTAAAGACCACTTTTGGAAAGAAGGATAAATAAATCAAGCCAAAGGAAAATATACCACCAGCTATGACAAGGAGAAAAACTTAGTTTAATATTAGCTTTAATAGATATATAAATTTTGGCACTCTCATTACCAGTGCTTCAAGAGTTCATGCAAATCCTGTTCATCAGAACTCTATTATTGCTGCTTTGCAGGCAAAAAAGATGCAGTGAACCAATTATTTGCTTTATTTGGAAAAGCTGAGATATTCATTCTCTATGAGACAGGTTGAATGTGGTAGGTGAGATGAGTGGTTTTCATACTAGCAGCAACTCAGGAGGATGTCAATTTCAGGCACAATACAAGCTTGATTCCTCCCTATTTCTTATGCAGAAATCATTATGATACCCACAGAGTTTTAAACCTGTGCAAAAGGTGGGACCCAGCCTGATGTACTTCTGTGAAAGATGAGCTGATTATAAGCTGCACCTGAGTTATTCATTCATTCATTAAATATTTATTGTGGACCTACTATGTATAAGAAATGAGAGCTGGCACAGGGAAGAACGCTTTACTGTAATACTTGTGGGGCTTATGTTCTTCAAGGTAAAATTCATTCCCTTTAAACATCACTGAAATTACCTTTTAGGGATACCTGGCATAAGAACTAGTTAATTAATTGATCAATTACACAATAAGAACCTATAGAATATACTGTGCTAAAAATTGGAGTAGTGGGGAAGGTTAAGAACATAAGATGTAGTTTCTCATCTCAAGCAATTTACTTCTGTAAAAAAATCTCCCATTTGTGACAGAAGTGGAAAACAAAAGAAGGCAAAATATAATAGAGTACTAATTTGATAGTGTAGACACTGCTGAAGAAATTCAGATTTAATGGATTGGGGCTAGCTGGAAGGACTTTATGAAAGACAGAGACCTTAAAGAAAGAAAAGGCTTTAAACTCTCATATTTGTTGGTACTTAGTCTCAAAATGGCTATGTCAAAGGTTAAAAAGTAACTTCTTAATATTTGAAATAATAAGTGACCAACAATTCAAACACATTAATCTCACTGTATTTGTTGGCATGGGAAGATATTCATAATATGTTAAGTGTGAAAATCAAGTTATAGAATAGCATCGCATAATATGATCCTACTCTTAGAGAATTAAAATATATGATGGGCCTGGAAAAGAGTAAAAATGGATAAACACTAAAACATTAATGGTGGTTTTCTATAGGAGGTAGTTTATAGCTATTTTTTCATTCTCTTTTCTAAGTTTTCTGCAACAAATATGTATTATTTATGTATCAATTTTAAAAATTGGTTTCATATAACCCAATGAAATGAGCACTTTGAAAAGCTCACTAAAATAAATGTACACACATATTCATACTTCTTGGAGAAGGAATACAGAAAAGTGATTAAATAATAAAGCAGATGGGGTAGACAGACTTAAAAGTTGACTATCCTTCAGCATAGTGGCCTAACCTAGGAATATAAACCAAGTCTACAAAATCATGAAGTTCACTGGGAGACAAATTTGTTCACTAACTTTTAGGCAACCAAACTTGGTCCTTAAAGATTGAGAAATAAATTTAGGACAAATAAGAGTAAGATCGACTTACCACAGAAGGCAAACAAAAAATGCAATTTGTTATCCTAGAGGGGGATACAAGTGAAATACAAGTAGCTTCAGGAATGATCTAGATAAATTAGTGGAAGAAAGATATGTTAAAGATTGTGAAGCAAAAGGTAGGAATGGTAAGGGTCTGTGAGATAGATATTCAACACACTTGACAGTGGTAGAAGGTGGGTACAGAACTGATCTCACTAAATGCAGACCACTGACCTAAAGCAGGGGTCTGAAGGCTCCCTGCTGTGCCAGCTTAACTCTTTAGTTGCTGGATTGTGGGGAGTTTTCAGGAGGTAGTCCCTGGGAGAAGTTGGGAGACAGGGAGGCAATCAAAGGGTTTTGGTCAATAGTTATTTATCAACCAGAAAGGGAGTGTTTCAATCTTTTACTATCAATTATGACCATACTAATGTATATTGGCTAAAAATTCACCATGTATGTGCCTATCTTCTAGGATAGAGTTCAAAGTTGTCTGTTAGAAGCAAGAATTGAGATGGATGGATGAAGTACAGTGTGGCAGCAGCCTTAGGATTTTGTGAAGTCAAATGAAATCTTTAGTTGATGAATGGATGATTTTTTGTTTTTACCTCGAGGGCTGTTCAAAGAAGCTTCTGATGCTCTCCCACCATCTCCGCAGTGACTCTGGTCAAAGGGAAGGCACTGGTCACCTGTTCCTGCCACCACTTCAAAATTCTTTGACAGATCTTTTGTCTCCACAAGAGACTTCAACTTGTAGACTTTTCGAGTATTGGTGTCTGAGAGATACAGTGATTCAGACACTGGGTCCATAGCCAGATAGTATTTGTGAGCAGGACTTGTGCTAAGAAAGAGAAAAATAAAGTTACTCAAAGCAATTTGTCCAACATGCACCCCCTGGGGTCTGCCTTGTGTCACAAATTGAAAAAATCTCTTAGAAGAAAGAATTCTTGAATCTTCCTGCTTATGTAAGGAGGGGACAGATACTTTGATTTTCTCCTCATGGGTCTAGGTATGAAAAAAAGTTCAATGTGTACTGCTAACTTGAAATGATGCTGGCATTTTAATATTATCCATTTGAGGGTAGAAAGAAACAGAGGAGAAAAAAAAATCCCAGGAGAGAACTTTTCTCATACTTTTCATACCCTGTTATCCAATTACCAATTGGGAGACTGCCTGGATACCTCACAGTCACTTCAAACTCAAAAATCCAAAACAGAAGTTATTTTCTTCTACCTTCCCCATCTCTCATAAATGTACTCCTTTTCTGGGCTTTCTGCCTTACTTGGGGACACTGCCATCCTCCTAAGGCTCTTGCTGTCAATTAAAAGGCATGGCCAAAGGTAGAGGAGTGTTGCTGGAAGGGCTGTGCTGTAGATACACTGCCAAACTTTTCCTCTCCAAAGTTTCCTTTTGTAGCTGATGATCAATTCTCTTATCGATTTTTCTTCTTTCAGGAATAATAATAATAGAATTGATTATATATAACTTCATTTAAGGTATAATCCTATCACAGGATTATGTAATCAAATGCCTTACCTCCTAAAGGCAACACTGAAGTTACCTCGACTGATTTTTGGCATTCTTGAATCTCTTCAATTGCAAAAAACCATAGGATCTCATGTTACTTTTATCTGCATAGATGATTAAGCTCATTATTTTTGAGTCTTGCTAATTTCAGTGATTTGATTGCTGCAATATTTTACTTGAATGCAAGGTTCATGTAAGACCGGCGTCACTCAAGCTGCAAACCTGGAAGTCATCCCTGATTCTTTTCTCTCCGCAGGCACTTGTGTCTGTAAACTAGCTTTCAGAAACATTCTCTTCTTTCATCCCTTCTGCCATTGCATTAGTTTTAGCTTTCATCATCTCTGGCCTGGAGTATTTTCTATAGTCTGGCATATAGATGTTTTTGAATATTTAAGTCCATTTTCTCCCACACTGCTTTCAGGATTATTCTGATTATTTGGCTCTCATCTTTAAAAACTTTTTAATGTTCTTTGGTGTGGTATACAAGCTTTCTACACTTGATTCATTCTCATATGCCTTTTGAGGCTTTACTCCTTAAGGAAACCTTCCCTAAATCTCCAACTTGAGTTATTTGTACTGTGCTTAAGGGGATTATATATTATGCTAAATTATTTATGTGTCAGTATCCCCCCAAATAAACCATGAGATCTTGAAGTAGAGCAAACTTTTGTTGTTTATCTCTAAAATGTTCAATGCCCAGAACTCTGCCTAGCACCCAGTTGTCAAGTCAGAAACTAGAAGTCACTCTTTTCCAACTCTTTCTTTTCACCATTACTCAAATCCAGCAACACACCATGGGCTTTTGTTTATTCTACCTCCTAAATTCTTCTCCAGTTTGCCCACTTTACCTCTGCTATCATTAGTTCAAGGCTCCATCACCTTTCATCTGAACTCTTTACTTGGCACCATTTCTGTATTATGTGTTTGTTTATTAATTCATTAAAAATCATTTACTAACTGCTTATAATGTGCCCAAGATCTGTGCTATGGTCTAGAGGCCTATCTTTGTGTAAGATACAACCCCTTTTTTCATGAAACTCATAGTCTAGTGGGGGAGACAGATAAGTAATCAAGGTCTGACTGTCATTAATCCAAATATTATGACAGGAGAGGTAGAGGGAGAGAAATGAGCAGAGAGGAGGGAGTCATGGCCTAGTAGAACCTATCACGTTGTATTAGCATTATTTTTTAAAATTATTAACTGAAGTTAATAGTTTATTGAGGTTTCCTTAGTTTTTACCTAATGTCCTTTCTGTTCCAGGATTCCATTCAGGGTAACAAATTATATTTAGTTATCATGTTTCCTTATGCTCTTCTGGACTGTCACAGTTTCTCAGAATTTTCTTGTTTTTGATGACCTTAACAGTTTTGAGGAGTACTGGTCAGGTATTTTGTAGAATGATCCTCTATTGGACTTTCTGTGACATTTTTCTCATGGCTAGACAGGAGTTGTGGGCTCTTAGAGGAAGACCACAAATGTCAAGTGCTGTTTTGATCAAATAATATCAATGGTACAAACCTATCAACATGACTTATCACTGATGGGGTTGACATTCACTTCCTGGCTGAGACAGTGTCCCCCCACTGGAAAGGTATTCTTTCTTTCCCACGTTCCATGTTTTCTGCTTTGGAGAGAAGTAACTATGTACACCCAACATTTGAGGTATAGGAAGTTATATTCTACCTCCTTGAAGGTGGAACATTTACATAAATTATTTTGAATTCTTCTGAATGTGAGCTTTATCTCTTTTTCATTTATTTAAGAATTCATCAGTTTATTTATATCAGTATGGACTCATATTTATTTTATACTTTGCATTAAATATAATGCAATTTTATTCTGTTGCTCAAATTGTTCCAGCTTTAGCCATTCAAAGCTCTTTCTGTTGGCTCATGTGCCCCTTTGCCATACTTGCATCAGTGTTTATCTTTTTGATAGCATTTCTATACTTTCTGGCACTATAAGATGTTCCACAGACTCATCTTGTAGTTGCCCCGATCCTTGAATCAGTTATTTCTCCAAGGATCTCTGGTTCCTTTTATTGGAGAATGGTATTAGAAACCAAAATCTGGCTGGGCACAGTGGCCCACACCTTTAATCCTAGTGACTCAGGGGACTGAGGTAGGAGGATCACAAGTTCAAAGCCAGCCTCAGAAATGGTGAGGTGCTGAGGAACTCAGTGAGACCCTGTCTCTAAATAAAATACAAATTAGGGCTGGAGATGTAGCTCATGATAGAGCACCCTTGGGTTCAGTCCCTAGTACCAAAAAAAAAAAAAAAAAAAAAAAAAGAAAGAAAAGAAAAGAAAAAAGAAAGAAAGAAACCAAGATCTTAAACACACTATTTTTGCCACACAGCTCTCTCTCTCCAACTACAGTGTGAGCTCCTTGCAGGCAGTTACCATATTCATCTTTCTATTTTTGGTGCCAAACAGAGTGCCTGACAGACTTGGTGTTTGGTAAGTACTGAACTAAACTGGACTGTGGGACATGAAACTAAGACATAAGAGAGTTCAGGCCTTGGCTACTTAACCAAGCAAAATGGAGGGGGGAGAGTCATCAGAACAAAGCTATCTTTAAGGACTGGTTTGTTCTTAATTGTACTTGTAATTGCATTTGCCCTCTAAGCATATTTATGTATGTTAATAATAATAAAGGTGGAAAATATTAATGAGATTCAGTTTATAGTTTCTATTGGAAAGAAATGAGGTCCAGTTGGAAAACTTGACTTTTCTCTACTTACCTTCATCAAGTAAGATAATCCGGTAGATTCCAGGGATATCTTCAACCCTGGAACCACCATGACAGGTGCTGTAAATACACTGTAAAGGGACCCAACAGACTCCAGACTGATTTGGCAATTTTATCAGACAAGGCATCTCTGTAGCAGAGACTTCTTAAATAGGGGTTTGAGTGAAAGTTTTTACATATTTAGTTGAATATATACCTGCAGGATAAATTTTTTCCTATGTGCTTAGATCTTTCTAGAATAAAGAAGGGGTCACAACCATTCCCTAAAACAACCATCAATACTTTGGTAGCCAGTTTGTGGAGTTTCAACTAAGCCAGATTAATCCTGCTTTGTTTAGAAAAAGTCCATAAGCTATTTCTCCAAGAGAAATGTTATCCACACAAAAGTACTTTGGAATGCATTACATTCATTCATTATTGAATATCTCCAATGTGCCTGTGAGGGAAGTCAGAATTAGCATTCCCCTCAAACCTCAGCTGGGGAAACCCAGACACAGGGGGGGCTTGCCCAGGGTCACTAACAAATCTGGGCCTGTACTAAGATTAGATTAGATCAGATCATATGTGACTATATGTGCAACATGCCTTCAGAATACTCTTGTTCTGAAATTGGAACAAAAATCAGTGTTCCTGCCTTCTGAGTAACATGTCCTATTTTGCTCAGTGAGGCTATTCTCAAACTTTGTGTACTGGCATTTAGAAAGTGGAATAGTCTACCATAGCAAATTTAAATCTGATTAATGTTATTTTTTTTTTTGACAGTCAACAGTCAGGAACATCCCCTATATTGGCATGTAATTTCTTGCCATTTCATGCCATTGCCCAAGTGCATTTCAGTTCTTTTGAAACTGATTACTTTCTACTTCCTGAAAACATGCCATACCTTAGAAAGAAAAGCCACTGCACTACATTCCAATTTGCTTTAATCCCTCGTGTCTAAATACATATTGCAATTTGAGAAATGTGAAGATTACTTTTATAATTTGGGTGTTAGACTTACTGTCACCTTCTGGTTAGTTTTACATTCAAGCAGTGTCCTTCAACTTAGCAAAGTTCACTTCATTCATGCTAGTTAAAATCACACAGATTATTAAATGGACAATTAATGCTTATAATTAATACTGTGCAACACTTTACCAGTAAGCAATTTGACAACCAACTTAATTTGCTTAAGGAATCGGTTATGCCAAAGTAGTGAGACTGATCTTGTGCATTGGCATTTGGAAGTGGCATCTCCCAAACAAAATCCAAATTAAAAACTCTATCGGTGCCATTTTGATGACAATTGGCATTTGGGAGTGAATAAATTCAATTTTCTCCTTTGCAGTTTCAGGAATTTAGAATAGTTTTGACAAGTTTAATGAACAAAAAATTGAATAGAAATACTCATTATAATTAATTTCAGAGTTCTGTGATGTTGATGGTAAATGGTAAACAGTTAATTCAGAATTTTCCTATTCTTTTTGGTGGGAAGAAATAGAAACCATAAGGTTATGTCAAAGAAAGAAAGAAAACTCTTATTAAAGAAGGTCATCATATACTTGACAACTCAATTTCTGGATCTAGGGAGATTGCCGTATTATTCCTCCCTTTACCTGCATCTTGAAAACAATCAATCTGTTTGAACTTACAGACTAACTTGTGATATCACCTTAGGGAAACATGATGAGACTTATGACCTTGCTTTCCCATGAAGTACTGAACTGCCAGATTTCACTTATCTTGTTTTCTTTTCAGTGTGTTCTGCTCCTCTAGCAAATTTCTACTTAGTGGCGGAGCCCTCTTCTTTTGGAAGACACTTACCTGCATCATAATTTCCAAACTCACTTTCACATCATTTCTTTAACCTTATTTAAGAAGCAAAATTTCTGTTAGCACATTATTAGGAGGTGGCCTTTCAGGCAAGAGGGAGTAATAGGCAGCTGCCCACATGATTTGCTTACCTATGTCTGGTATCTCTGTTTCTAGGGTGCACAAGGTATCCACGAGTGGCAAGTAAAAGCAAATAGAGAGTTATCAGTATCATTCAACAAGCCAAATATAACCAGACACACCAACTCCTAATTCAGTTTGTAGCAGCAAGAGACTTCACAGGGATCATTTAGTCAGGTGTGCAAGCTAAAGTTCGCCCAATCCTCGAGGCTTCTCCCCACATGGTGTCAAGGTAGTTGTGCCAGGTTCTAAGGCAGGTTTTTCAAAAAGTTTTCCCTGGACCATCTGTATCAGAATCACTTGAGTTCTTGTCCATGTGCAGTTTCCTGGTGCTCTTCCCAGTCCTACTATATCAGAATCCTGATATGGGGGTGGGGTCTGGGAATTTTATTTTTAACAAACTCAGCTGGTGATTCTGATGCAGAGTTAGGTTCAAGAACCACTGGGCTAGGAACTGAAAATCAGCCACTGCAAAGGATCTAACCATTATAAGTTCTGCTGTGATGGCCTTAATAACCCTATTAAATGCAAAACCATTGTATTTTATTATTAACTGGTGTGTTGGACAGGCATCCCAACCCTAACCCTAAGCCTCTTATTTAATCTTAGAAGTAAGATACAGATATCTGTTGTGTACCTTCCTTAATATTAAAAAAAATAAACTTCCTAATGGGCCAGGCATGGTGGCACATGCCTGTAATTCCAGGTACTTAGGAGGCTGAGGCATTTGGATCCTAAGATTGAGGCTAGCCTGGGTAAATTAAGACCCAGAATGAAAAGGGTTGAGGTTGTAGTTTAGGTTTAGAGTGCTTGCCTAGCATGTACAAGGCCCTTGGTTCAATCCCCAGAAACACACATGCACACACACACACACACACACACAAAGTTAACAAGTTGAAAGTATGAGGGTTTTTTCTTAGACCGTGACAGAACGTTCATGGTATCAAAACTGCTGCATCAAAACAACCTCAACAAAACATCATGTGTATCAACTATTAAAATTTTATCTTCCAATCATCCATGCTCCAAGTGGTAATTGGGGTGGGAAAACCAGAATTGTCAGTCCAGACTCAGCAGAACACTTTGGAGGCCCCTGATTCATGAGCCTCTTGGCACAGGGTATTACCTAGGGTGTTTCACTCCAGAACATGGTATGAGGCTTCTTACACTGGGGGCACAGTTTGTGTAAAGGCCTGACTTTGGGTCAAGTCTGCTTGGAATTAAAAGGCTATAATCATCTGTGAAATACAGTTATTTTAATTTTAAAATCCTTTTAAATCTGGCCCTTATGTCATTTTGAAAATGTGAAGATAACAAATCTTTTAATCTAAAGTAGAAAACATTCTTGTTCTTTGGAACATTAGAGAAAAAGAAAAGATCCAAAATTATTTCATTTAAAATTATCTGCTAAAAAGAATTCAACTCTTTTGAAAAAGAACCTTTCTGGGATTTTACTAGCATGGCCACAGGTCAGGGTCTGCTGACTTTTCTGTTTCCATGGCTCATCTCAAAAGGATAGTATCCTGTGGGTTGACAGGAAGGTCAAGCTGTAAGGATACAGAGCTCTGATTAGAAACCCAGCCTCAGGCATTTGCACCTCTTTCAGTTTTCTTTGTCTCTTAGGCACCTGCTTGTTTTCTAGGCCTCTAAATTGTAAGGTGAGTACACTGGAGCTGGTTCTCTTCACTGTAATGTAGTTGATCCTCCTGAAGGAAGTTCAGTTGTGAAAATACTAGAAGGACCTCATTAAAACATGGTCCCATCTGCAACAGATTCTTATGGCACAGAACCATTTGCGTGGCTACAACGGGTTTTGAAATTCTTAGGTGATGGCAAGGAGTAGGGAGGGGGATGGTTTGATTTTCTTGCAGCTGCTTCTGATCCTGCCAATAATGTCATTGTGAATTTGGAAAGATGTCCCATATTATGCAGAGCAGCTTCTCTCATTAACATCTCAGAGGGAGGAAGTGAAAATGACGGAATTTATTTCCAGTGTGTGACCTTGTTCTGTCTCAGAATTACTTTTAGTTAAGGATTTAGGATTGAGCCACGACCAAAGTCAGCCTGCTGCGCAGCTAGCAACTGATTACACACTGAGGTGCCAGTGTGTGAGCTCTTCACAAGTGCCTAGGCCCATCAGCGGGCATCACCACCTGGCAACTGACTGACTTGAAGCTTGCCATGAATTATGAGGAGAAAGGAGTGGAATCACAAATCTTTTTAGAGCAAGCAATGCTTCTAATGATAGGGTCTCTGAGTTGGTCTTTGATTTTCTCAGGATCCACATGATGGAAAGGGCCATCTACTTTTCTTTTTTAATTTAAAAGAAAATCATTGAGACATGATTTATGTACCATGAAATTCACCCTTCTAAAACATACAATTCAGCAATTTCCAGCACATTCAGAGAGTTGTACAACTGTTACCATCATCTAATTCCAGAACATTTTCATCACCCTGTGAAGAAATTCTGTACCTATTTGCTGATAATTACTTCCCATTCACCCCTCCCTCAACTCCAGGTGACGAAAAATCTGATTTCTGTCTCTATTGATCTGCCTATTTTTGGTATTTAACATAAATAAACCATAAAATATTTGTCTCTTTGGGCCTGGATTCATTAACACAATGTCCTGTTTATTCTTTTTGTATTTTTGTGAGGTGAGTTGCAGAAAAGAGGAGATATACAAACTTTGAAGCTACTGTCTAGTGAGTTAGCATCATAAGAGTTTGAATGGCCTGCTTCGTGGTAGCTGCAGCCCTGTCTTTGTTCTTCATGCTGTTCTTGACTTCTTTCCTCATTCTTCGCCACAAATATTTGGTGTTGAAGAATGGACTGCCTTCCCTGCTCATCTTTCCATGGTCTTATTCCTTTGAATACTCAGTGTCCACTCTTCCTTTCACTACATCCTAGCGCTCACTCCTTATTCTATCAACTGTTATCTAAGACTACCTTTGGTATTCTTTGGCTCTGTCCCTCTCTCTTATCTCTCTTGTGTTTTAGAGCCCTGCTTTCAGCTAGCAGCCCCTTTGAAAAGTAATCTGATAAATGAATGAATGTTGAAGGACTAATGGATGAGTTTAGTTTGAGGGGCCACTCTTAAAGAAGTTATTATATTGGGAACTCATAAAAATGCAATGTATCAACTCAAAATATCCCATTTCTTACAGTGGAAAGTTTGAACACTGTGGAAGAACAGCGAAGATGTTTTTGGGTGAAGTGGAAGGAGCCTTTCAGTGCCACTGCTAACACAGATCAAGCTGGGGAAGTAACCACCTGTGTCATCTAAATATAGTATTTCTACTATTTGTAGCGCCAGTGCTGCGGATAAGAGAATGTTTCATGAACATTTCTCAGCCATTTTCAGAGCTCTCCAAAGCCCAGGCTCTATTTGTTCCTGCAGCAGAGTGCTCTACAAGTTCCACTGCCCCTCAGCATACTAACTGCCCCTAAATGGGTGCTATCTCAGGTCTACTCCATTTCCAGTCAATGACAGGAGCCAAGTACTAAGAACAATATGAGAAATATTAACCAGTCACTGGAAAAAAATAGTAAAATCTCAAGAGAAATTTTCATGTCACGTTGACATTTGTCGAGTTCAAATTACTCAAGGTACCAAGAAGCATTTACCAGTCTCCTATTTTTTCTCTCTTTCATTTTGAAGAGAAGGACAAAATAAATATCTAGAGACTAACAGAATCCTTAACAATAGCAGCATGAGGTATTTATAAAGAATAAATCACTTCTAGTCATGCTTAATAGGTTTTCTAATAGAATTGTGAAATGATAAGATGAGAGGAGAGGAAGGGAATGCTACATGTTTGAATTCTTGCAAAGTGCTTTATATGGTGTCTCCTATTTTTACTTATTTAATTATCCCTGTGAGTTTTGGAAAACCAAAAAGTGGCCCTGAGGCCATGATCAAAGAAAAAAGAAGCAGTCATAATTGATGAGAAATAGTTAAAAGACTTAGGGATGTTTGAACTGAAGAAGAGAAAGCTTGGAAAACTACAACAGTTGTCTTCACACTTGTGAAAAGTTTGTCAAGTGAGTGACTTGTGTGCTGCTTCAGATGCTAACATTTGCCTCTACTAAGTGGATGTTTCATGAAGGCAGATTTAAATTGAATATAAGGAAGAAATTATTAATGGGGCAATCCAAAGGTGAAATGGATTTACTTGAGAAGTATTTAAGCTTCCTATTACTGAAAGGGACCAAACAAAGTAGAGATGACAAACTGTTATCACTTTTATGCTAAAGAAGTGTGTGTGTGTGTGTGTGTGTGTGTGTGTGTGTGTGTGTGTAAAGTTTTAACATGAGAAGCAAATCCCTTAGGGAAATCAAGACCTGAACTATCTCACAGAGTAATGAATCTATCTTCAAAAGTCTTTAGAGAATGTATTTTTGAAACTTCTTTAGGTTTAATTGCATGATTTTATAAGCTTCTTTATTATCTTATCTCCATATCCCACTGTTATGATTTGGATGTGAGGTGGCCCCCAAAAGCTCACATTTGAAACAATGCAGGAAGGTTTAGAGGTGAAATTATTGGGTTATAAGAGCTTAACCCAATCCATGAATTAATCCCCTAACAGGGATTAATTGGGTGGTGACTGTAGGCTGGTGGTGTATGGTAGAAGGAAGTTGGTCATTGGAGTGTGACTTTGGGGTTTATGTTTTGTCTTGTGAGTCAACTCTCTGCTTTCTGATCTTCATGTGAGCTCCTTCCCTTACCACACTCTTCTGCCATGATATTCTGCCTCATCCCAGGCCCTGAGGTATAGAGTCAGCCATCTATGGACTGAGATCCCTGAAATTGTGAGCCCCAAAATAATTTTTTCCTCCTTAAAATTGTTCTTGTCAGGTCTTTTGGTCACAGTATTGAAAAATCTGGCTGAAACACCCACACTGAAAGGTAGCATTAAGATATTAATAAAGCACTAACTTGTATTTTTATGGATAAAATCTGCTAGAAACAGGCAAAGGGTTATTATAGGCTTAAATAACAAGAAATATTGTTTCTCTAAGCAGATTTCTAATGATAATGACATCATTGACTTTTCCTTTCCCTCCTTGTTCAGCCAATGGGTGACAACTACAGGAAATAAATGACTGGCAACCAACAAATATTAAATTATTTTTTAGGTCAGGTGAAAGAAACTCAATTGGGGAGAATTTGAATTGGCATGGTTGAGGATGGAAAAATCTACAGTCTTCCAATTTTTGAAATGTCAAGGGGCATCTGGAATGGTTCGTTGTGGTCAAAATATTGAATAAAAGGATGGCAGAGAGGGAAATATGACAGGGTATTCATTAGAACCAAACTTTATGTCCTCCCAAAATATCAAACATTGGGCTGAGAACTACCCATCTGTGGATCTCAAAACAAGTGGAAATGTGTGAGACATGTAAGAAGATATTCAAATATAAACCTGAATGCAATTTTATGGATAAGGAAATAGAAGATGGAGTAATTAAGTTGAATAATATATAATCTGACAAAGGGTAAAGATCTAGAAAATTCTCTATCCTTTTCTATTATAACCTGTTAATAATATTGTTCTTCCATTCACAACTTTGAATATAAGCAACAACATAATGACTATGTTAGTATGTGTTTCCAAGGAAACAGATGATTCAACCAAGTAAAATGACTAATATGCATGGGGCAGGGAGCAATTAAATTAACTACTCTTAATAACAACAACAAAACTGGCACAGAATGAAGTTTCTACCTAAACACAGGAGAAACTAAATAAGTATTATGGTTCTTAAGCTATCATGGCCTTATTAAATCAACTTATTTCTCCCTAGGAAGTTTAAATCTGGAGGTTATAAAGTAAATATATAAATCCACCAATATATGAAAGATTCAGTGTATACATATAAGCTACTGATCTGGATAGATGCTTTAAAAAATGAGTCTAATAAGAACTATATTAGTTTCTGAGTAAATATGACAACTAATATATGCTGTCATAAACTAGCTTGATGGTTTTGATTAAAGTCAAATAGGGAGTTACCTGTCAATTAGTTCAAAATGATCACTCATATTCAATCAGTTTTTTTCTCTCATTGGCCAATCACAGGAATATTGGAATAGAGAAGGGAGAATTGCTTTTTTCCTTGAACTTACTGCAGGAGATCTTAACCATGACTCGATGATAGCATTTGTGTGGAGAGTCAGGGGAGGGAAAAATGCAACCCTGTAAATCATTATGTACAATTTTGGGTAATGTGTATTTTCTGAGAGGGTCTATATCCTTAAACAGATTCTCAAAGAAGCTTGAGACTAACAAAAAGAAAATGCTTTAAAAGATCCTAACTCAAAAAGTCAGCTAAGGAGCCTTATGCTAAGTGGGAGAGCTTGGGTGTATGAGTTCATGGTGTATACATGCCTATGTGTTTGAAGACCTGTGACAATGAGAGAAAACAGTGTTGTGGAGTAAGACTGCATAGAGGCATTGGACAATACTTCAAACTGTCAGGAACTAATTTTTCTTTATACTGAGAAAATCACTTTGCAATTAAGGTTCAAGATATTCTATTTCATACTTCAAATGACTTTGTGTTGAAGGTCATAAGGTACTTTGGACTAAAATGCAAATTTGTGAACTGTTAAGGATCCTTGACCAAGAGAGAATCTCATCAATGAATGACAATTGCTCCACCTTATATAAATTTACATTTAAATTACAAAGGAAAAGACTAAACTTAGCTGGGGCTTCTTTACGTTAATATTATTTTTAAATATTTTACTATCTTTCCTTCACGGAGTTAGCTATATAAGGACTAGATATAAAGGCTTTGTACAGTTCGCTATTTAAGCTCAGACAAAGTCTTTGTCTACCTGACAACGAATATCTGCATGACTGGAAATGTTCAGATGTTGAATGAATTGTTCAGTGCTCCCATCCATGTTTGGAATCATGTGAATTGAACACCCATAGGGTTTTTAAGACAATGTATAATGTTGTACAAATCATTTCCATATCCAGGCATACAACCATCTTGGCCTTCCTGTTGACTTTTCAGTGAGTAGGTGCCCAAAGAGATATACTATTGGAAATAACAAGTCCCTGTGACTTCCTGAGTTACTTGAACCCTTGATTAGGGTAGGGCAGTATGAATTAGTACCTCTCCGTACTCTCCGGATGTGCTTTGTCTTTATAAAATCTTAACTTTACAGTCTATTTTTATTAGCCAAGGGATTTAACAGCTTTCTTCCCTATGACAGCGTTTGCAATTATAATTAAGAAATGTATTAAAACTGGAGTGAATTAATGTGAAAATGGATGGGGGCTTGGGACTAGAAGATTTCCCCAGCTAGGTGTGAAGGAATAACTCAGTCTGAGAAAAGGGAGGTAGGTTCCCAAGCAAGTATAAGAATCTGAAAAATATCAAGGAATATCCTTATAAATTCAAATTTACCTGCTACTGTGAATGTAAGTGTTAAATGAAAATGGCCTGAGACTTCTCATGTATTTTGACAGGCCTTCACAGTTCTCTGTACATACAAGTTGCTCTATTGATGGGTCTGCTCTACCAGTTACTATTTTGGAGGTCATTGAGGAGATGTCTGAGGTGAAATTTTTTCTGTGGTATAGTTCATAGGACAGCATCAAAATCTTCTGGAATATCGAGAACCTTTCAGTCTAAATTTCCAGAGGCATATATCAGTGATAGAGCAGTCATAATCAATTAGAAGGAAAGCTCTATCAATTTACCCAGGGACAAGAGCAGATTTGTCTATACCTAATGAGATGGGAGTGGATGCTTCTCTTTTCTTAGACTCCAGAAGACATATATTGTGTCTAATAGCTTCAGAAAGGGAAAAAAGATAAGCTGATTAGGCCATGGTCTACTTATTTGTAATCTTTATGTAAACTTGAGAATGCAGAACACCAAAGGTATGAATTCCTTACAAAAGACATCAAAATTCTTTTTATTCTGGTGAAATTCTAAGGGTGAATGCTTCGCTCATCATGGAGTTGAGCTTTTAAAGGTAAAGACCTAGTTCTTTCCTTATCAGGTCATGAAAAAGCAGACTGACATTTTATTCTTTATTGAAGGACCACTTCAAAAGATTGAACCCAAAGAATTTAGAAAGTTTAGGTTTTTGGATATGATGATACCTCTACTTGCTAAAATGGAATAGATACTTTTATTAGTCTTCATAGTGACCAGCAGTGGGTGGGTGACTTACCTGAACACTTGGAAGTATTGAGATCAATGTCAGTCACAGCAGAGTACATAGGAAAGGCACCACATACAGGGATGGGATGTCAACACTTCCTGGTTCTCCAAAGCAGTGCTCAGAGGTTCCTTCAAATAGGAGGTGTGGGCCCGTTGTCTACTGTTCCTATTCCTGCATCTTAACTCAGTGCTACAATACAGGCAACTGCATTTGCCGCTCCTTCTGGCAATATTTTGTCTCTTCATGTTATCTTAGTTTTGCTTTTTCCTTTATCCGCTAAGCAAACATAGTGATTAGAGGAGACTTACCTTAATTCCAAAATACTAACGGAGTTTCCCGAGGGAAATATTCGCCTTACAAAATTGAAGTCACCAACATACACACTGCCATCCGGGCCAGAAGCTAAGGCAACAGGAGCAAAGAGTTTGTTGTTGTGGGCTGGACCATTGCAGTTGGTGCAAGCTACACTCCTTTGGTGTCCATTACCCATTATGGTTGATATGACCGGGGGCTGCTGGGAAATGAACATATTTTCTCCATTCCCTTTATGTATGATTCCTAGACACAAGGAAAAAATATTTTTTTTTAAAAAAAGCTATTACCACAAAATAATCTCAGCTACATTTAAATTCCTTTCTCATTGTTCAAAACAGGAAGGAGCTTTGGCCTGGTATAAAAGAATCTGAGAGTGAAACACACTGCCCTTGGTTCTGTTTAACTGCATAACTACAACAAATCTGTTTGTCTATCTGTGAAGTGGAGAAATACAATGAGATCCTTTAATGCTGATTCTGAATGCCTCAATAAGGCATTCAATGACTAACTTTTGGTAACTGCCTCTTCTCTGTAGCCTCTGTGCAACATCTATGTCTATTTTTTCATCTCTGATTGGCTTTCTCCTGATGCTGGCACACACCTGTCTGATTTCAAATTACCTTCACTATACAACTGGTTCTTGAAAGGAGACTATCAGTCAATTTTAATATTAACCTCAGCAAAACACAATCAGGAAGGTAATCTACTTTTGTGAAAAAGAAAAGAAATTCTACTGCTAGAATGCAGTGCAAAGATACATGAAAGGGACTTGAATTTTTCACTCTTTTGGACCATATCTCACTATCATCAGTGCAGGAAATAGATATACTGACTTATGAAAATGCTTTGCAGTCATTTTGTTTGGGCAATCTCATCCATACCCACAGTTTAAACTCTGCTCTCCATATGTCTCAAATTTCTCCTGTCCAGAGTTTTTACCTGGCATACAATTTCCTATTAGACCTCTTTATTTGGATGCCCCACAGGCACCTCAAACTGGAAAAGTTTCAAACTGAACTCATTATTTTTCTGTAACTCCTACCAAATCCTGCTCTTCTCATGTTCCCTACTCATCCATGAATGGTATTTCTGTCATGTAGTTACCTAAATTGGAAATCTGAGCATCACCATGAGTCATCTTTTCCTCTCATTCTCCAAACCTAATTAATTACTTATTCCTGTGGAGCCTATCTTCTAAAATGTATTAAAGCTATCTTTTCCCTATTCCTACTATTATGGCTTTAATTTAATCTTTCTTAACTTGTTGGTCTCCTGGTCTCCATTTCCAAACCATTCTTCACATTCCTGCCATAGAGGTTCTTTCAGTCTGTGGCTTCAAATCTTTCAATAGCTCCACATCCCCTAGAGGATTAGGGGCACACTCCTTACTGTTAAGACATACAGTCTTTCATGGTTTGGCCCTTGTCTGCTTCTTCAGGCTCTTCTCTCATTACACCCTCATTTGTATCTTCAGATCCAGCCACAGCAAACTATTTACAGTTATATTTACACATTTCCTTTCCTCTCTGCTTTTGTACATGTCATTCTGTCTATCGTGAATGTCCTCATCTTGCCTGCTCAGGGAACTCTTTTTTTTTTTTTTTTTTTTGATACCAGGAATTGAACCCAGGGGTGCTTAACCACTGAGCAACATTGCCAGCCCTTTTTATTTTGAGACAGGGTCTTGCTGAGTTGCTTAGGTCCTTGCTAGGTTGCTGAGACTGACCTTGAACTCACAATACTCCTGCCTCAGCCTGCCAAGCCACTGGGATTATGCCTGGCTGCTTGGGGAACTTCTACTTATCCTTAAAGGCTCAGCTCAAATCTCCCCCAGTGCTCCATCCAGGCAGAATTAGTCACTCCCTCCTCTGTGTGCCCATAGGTTGTTTTCTATAGCTCTATTACAACACTTACCACATTGTATGATACAGTTTTCATTACTTCTCTATCTTCCCCATTAGAACATGAATGAGCTCCTTGAAGGCAGACCCTCTGTCTTACTCCTTTCTGTATTTTAGTGCCAATCCCTGTGGCCAAGTCATTATAAGTGCTCAGTAAATGTTGAAAATAGGCTTTGAGTCTCTTGTAGTTTCCTTGTCCAAATCCCAATGATTTTGCAAACCCGCTGAGCCTGGGCAGAAAATCCAAGGAACAAGTACTGCTGTGCTAAATAGCTCAAGTCAGCCCAGAATGAGCCAGGGTAGGTAAAACATCCATGTTGTGAGAAGGCATGCCAATGTGTCAGACCAATGTAACTGACAGCAAATAAATGAATGCAGTTATACTGTACAGCCCTATTTTTTCTCCCTAGCCCCCTGCTATCTGTCTCCTCAGAGTGCCTGTTACTCTCCCTAAACATTTCCTGAAATTTCTTCCTAAGTTTTTCCCCCTAACTTTTGGTCCTATAGACCTATGACAGAAGCTTTTGATCACTGTGAGGTAGAAACACTGCTGGTAAAAATAAGAGGGTAAAACATGCATACCATGGTACCAATATATATTTGGAAGGGGCCTTCCAGGAAACAGAAATCCTGTCTATCATCTGGTCTTTGTATTTCAAATTTAAGTAACTTTACTTTCCCTCCCAGGGTGATTTCTGGCTACTTTTCAACATCTGATTGGCAAGAGCAGCTGTGTGTTTACACCCTAGTAAACTGCTCTTTTATTACAGAACTATGAGATATGTTGAGGACCACAAATTTCTCATTATTTTATTAATAACTTTATTAGTTACTAAGGAAACTTCTCACTATTTAGAATAGTTCCTGTTAAGTAAGATTAATAGGACTGAATTTCATTTCCCCCCAAAACACTGAATTGCATTGTGATCAATATTGCAATTTAAATGAACAGAGGAAGTGAATGAGAATTGGAATGACAGTTGCACAACATTGTTGAAATCTCCTGATGATGTCTAACTTAATATCCTACCAATGAAACTATGATACGTTCTTTAATAAATGAGGAAACCACTGTTTAGTATTTTAGTATTTGAGCAATGCACTATGAGGTATATTATTCAAAAATATTTCCAATTATTGGCTTAGAAATACCAGATTTGTTATTAACATCAATTTTCACAGGTAGATCTCCATTTTTTTATATCAATATAATGGTATAGTTAACAATTACCCTCAAAATGACATGTTATTACCAGGATCCTGGCAATTTAAAAACTAAAGATGGCTATTCTAACCTATTCTTCTAAGCCTGCAATTGTAAAACTCCCCTTTTCGATTAGAAAGTCTAGTACTCCATCAAAAAAGAAGAATGATTAAAGGAAATAAAACATAAGGCAATGTACTTTCTGATTACATCTCAACAATTGATGTCTTGCTTTCATGCAAGGTACTAAAGTGCTCGTGTACTGAAATTACCATTCCTGTTTAAAGCTGAAGCAATCAAAACGAAAATGGGCAAACCCCTTTTGTATAGCCCTGGAAAAATAGATCATTTTGAAGGGTGTTTTTGTTGTTTCAAGAATCTGTTTAACCTTCCATTACATAGAACCAGGCCATACCATCTAGCAACAATGATTTAACACCAATTCTTCTGCAAAAGGTTGCTCTGAAAATATTTTGTTTATGTTCCTGGAAATCTTGATCAATTACTGCTGCCTCCCTTCTAGTTTATTCTGCCACACATGCTCATTTTCAAAACAGAATCAAATGATCCTAGGACAACACACATTATTTATATGAAGGCCAACTTCCTGCTAAGGATTGGGTGTCCTGTTTATAGTCAACAATGAAACCCCACAGGATGGGGCCTACTGCACATTTCCTCTCCTAAGCTTTCCTTTTCTCTGCCTAAATCTAAGTGTGTTGTGTAATAAGGTAAGAACACTTTTAAACACACTATTCATACCCTCCCACTACCTTGCTCAGAACTTCTTTTTTGAAGCTTATAAATAAGTCTGAAATAAAAATTCCCCTTGGAAGCCAGTGGGTGGTGCTTTATGCTGATTTCAAAGAAGAAACCATTCTTCAGACTTATGAACAACAAGGGACACAATACATATTTCTCTTACTACTTGACTGAGAGGATATAAACACAAACTGGGAGATATGTCAGTGTGATCAATGGGAGTTTACTTCCTTTCCCAGTAAAAGCATTTGTTGACAAACTACTAGCCTATCTTGGAGGCTAAGTTAAAGGAAATTCTTTACCCATTTCAGACAGATGACAATGCCCAATTAGTACCCTAGATAGTTCTTTCTAATAATTTTTAATACTCAACTGGTAGGAAACACTAGGGGATATGTTTGATTACAAAATACTAAACAAATAGCTGCTCTGTAAGTAGATGATTCATGTGCCCATTTTCTCAGAATTTAAAAAACTAAGTTTTCTTGAAAGGAATGAATATGCATTCTATATAAACACTAACAGGATATATTTTGAGAGAATGATGTTGAAAAACACATGTTCTTAGTGATTTTATCTCAGTGAAAGTATGCTCTATCTATCTATCTGGCATAATATTTGGAAACAATTCTCCCCAACCAATGGTTAATTGTCAGATAAATATAATTGCTGCAACTGAAATGACAAATGGTCTGAAAACACTGCCTACTGGAAACTACCCACTGCATAATGATTTGGGAACCAAAGAAAAATTGGAGAATAGAATGGCAGCAGACATCCAATCTAATTATAGGTGTCTCTTTAACCAGTGAGAGGAAATTGGAGGAAGAGAGATTCTTGTTTCTAATCTACTATCTGTCTCAGATCAAAAAAGCAGGGTGCCTAAAGAGTTAGTGGGAGATTTGGAAAGATGGTGCTCTTGCCTTAATCAGTCAGAAAAGACCATCTGACCTCAGGGAGAAAGAGCATTGCTTTCTAAATTGATGTTCCCAAAGCTGCTCCCTCACACTTATCATTCCTGCTTCTAAAACTGCCTTTGTGGGTGGGATTTAGACTTCAGAAACATCCTAAACGGGGTGTTCATGTCCAAGGTCAGACCAAAAGGTAAGGGCAGTACTGGCTTCAGATCTGTTTCTGGCAAGTGTGACCAGTTCTTGGTTAGAAACACAATACCTTTACAAATGAGATGATAAAAAGAACAAATGTTCCTTTTTAAAAAACTATCAAAAGCAGGGTTTCTTTCTCAGGATAAAATTATCAGAAAGGTAGAGAGAGAGAGAGCAGATTTAGTGGGGTTGCAGATAAGCATAAGAAATCTTTTTGGTGGGATAAAATATTCTAAAACTGGGTTTTGGTTCTGGTACCACAATTACAGATTTACTAAAAATCTGTACACTTAAAATGGGTGGAATTTATGGTGTATAAACCATACTTCAATAAAGCTTCTAAAAATCTCTCAGAAGTAATGTGGTACCTGTTACCTTAAAACTAATTATGGGTGAATTAGGAGCGGACGGAACACATGGGCTGAAATCAGGTGGCCCCTAAAGCTGACTTTCAGAATGGCTCCCCTCTGTTCTAAAGTCTGTGTGAAGCAAATGATAAGAAGATACAGGACTGGGAGCACACAGCTGGGGGCTAGCTCGATTGAGGTCATTTCCCACTTTGTGTTTAATGTCAATGACAGGCATTTGAAAGAGACAATCCATATACGCCAATAAAAGTGAGTGGAAAAGAAACGGCTGCTTAAAATGTCAAACTCTTTCAAATCAAAACAAAAAACCTAATAATTTAATAAGTGGCATCTGCCCTTTCGTTTTTGTACTTTTAGAACTGTGGCTCTCCTTTTGACAACAAAAAAAGTTGACATTTTCTATCTGCCTGAATCTTTGCTGTTAAAAAAATTGGAAATGGAATTTGGAATCTTCCCTGAAGGAGGGGAAGGAGGTACAATGGAGGCATACAGAAATGGTTTTATTCACCTTCAGTGGCTCACACTGGGACTATGATTGGTTGTCTCATTCTATGTTGAAGGAAGCCTGGTTAGTTTTGCCAATCAAAATTTCCCAACCTATGTGGCTGGTTAGCATGGCTGATTTGACTACGGTGCAAATGAAGTTAAGATCATGGGCATGATTAAAAATGGATCTCTCAGCCTCATAAGATAACTCAACTGTTCCATAAAGGTAGAATGAATACAAGGATGGCTGGAAGAGTGTAGATAACCTGGATACATTCTCACTTTCTGGAAAAATAACCCCATGTACATGTCCTTCCAGAGTACATGTTTGCTCAGAATCTGTCTCTTTAGATGGAAAGGAATATAACTCCATGTGAAAAGTTATGAATATATGTTCATAGGAAAGTTGGATGGAAATACCGATGATTGCTTTCTTAGTAGGATGCAAAAGTAATTTGGATGAAGGAGTTATAACCAGAGAAATAAAATTCTGTTTGGGAGAAGCATGAGCTCAGGGACTGCATGTGGTCCCTTCTCCTGATTCATTTAACATTTAAATTATAAACTAGGAGGAAGTGACAGCAGGAAAAGTAGTCCAAAGAAGGGAGACACTGAAGATGAGAGTATTCTGATTCCTGTATGCTAACACTAATTCAAAATCAAATTATAGTACTTGAAAGGAAATTTACTAACTTGGTCATCTCTATGTGGTGTTATTAAGGTATTTTTCCTTTTGTAGTTTTCCAAGTTTTGTGCAATGAATATATATTAAATAGCATTAGGACACCAGTATTAATACAAATTGAAAAAGTTGCTTACCACTTTGAGGATTCAAAATGTGATGCTTATTCAAGGACCAGCCTCCTAGGTTAGAAGCATCCATTTCAAAACCCTGTAAAATGACTGTCCTTTGCTCCCAGAGAATAAAGTCAGGACACATCTCATATTCATATCCCACAGACACTGCAAACAAAGAGTTAAGAGCACATTAGAAAATTTTAAAACATTTGCTTCATGTTCACACTGGTTGATAATCCTGTGGTTATTGCATTTGATGTGAATTCTGATGCAGATTAATTTCTATTTATTTTTATTTTTACATACTGCATTTTGATTCATTGTACACAAAGGGGGTACAACTTTTCCTTTCTATGGTTATACATGGCAAGTTAAAATTTTATGGCAAATGCCTTTTAACTAGCATGGTACAGCATTACACCTAGCATAATATTGGTTACCAAAAAGTGATCAGTCAGTGTACACCGGGTAAGTATAAGGAGGTAAGAATGAATGAATGCTGTCATTAGGTACATACTGTAAATTTATGGGCATTAAGTTTTATTCTGGGCTTTTGGGTTGGAGTCTGTGCTATAAAACTGAAGAGAAGCTCTCCGCAGTATTAAGCTGTAGTAGTATAATTTCTTTCCACCTTTGTAGAAGAAGTACAGGAAAAGCTGTTTTCTTACTTCTCTAGAGAGCAAAATGTATTGGGTCACTTATACAATGACTGAGTACACATAAAACTAATAAAAATTGATTTTCCAAATTTATATTTTTTCTGTACTAACTGGCCTTTAGTTTGCTGAGAAGACTGAGCTTGCTTAGAGTGCCGCAAGTATAAATTTCACTCAGTGTACATTATGTTTTGGTTTCTGCATATAACTAACCAATGGGACATCATCCAACATTTGGCACCAACTCCTATGAAGCACAGATGTTGTGCATTAAACTTGGAACCCTGGTATGCCACTAAAATGGAAAGTGCAGAATGTAGGATCTTGGGTATCTCTGCTCCACTGAAATATGTATAGCCCAATTATACCAAGTCCTACCCATTTTCCCAGTTGGTAAACCTGTTTACCTGTTGGACCCCCAAATTTCTGCTTCCTGAATTTATAATACTTTCTATCCTCATAATATTCTAAGCCTGAGAGTACTGGTTCATTACACTGCCTATCCCAAAGCTGCTTACCCCTTTCTGGCAGCTTAAAATGATCCCAGTTGGTCTGTCATCTGCCACTGCTTTTGAGTACCTGTCTTTACCTGACTCTTTAGATGCCCCTGGAGGGATCAGCCCTTCTTTTGTCATTTGATTATGAAAACTGGTAATGAAAACAGGTGCTTAAACAATGCCAACACAATAAGTCCAAAAAATGAAAAAAAAGAAAGCAAACTAGCTTTGGATTTGGCCTCATGTGAAGGGAAAAATGATAATTTAGTCAAAATGATTTATGTGTACATGTGCATGTGTGTGTGAGGCCACATGCACAGATAAGCCAAAAATCCTTATGAGTATGAATATAAGAGTCTCCAACTTTGTGGACCATATGAAGCCTATTTTAAAACACAGGCTGGTTTCTCTTTGTTCTCTACTCCTCCCAAGTTTGTAGTAGGTATCAGGGTGGTCTTCAGAGGGGTGGCCCATGTACAGAAGAGCCCCACAATTGGTTTAAGGTGCTGATGTCACCATCTTGAAACCCTTAATATTTTTTAGACAAAAGGCTCTGTATTTATTCATTTCCATTTCACTGGGGCCCACAAATTATGTAGCTAGTCAGTCTTTATGGAGATGTACTTCTATCAACCATCAACAGATGAAGATTTATGTAATGAAAACTCATTTGAATATTAGTCTCAACCAAGTATTATTAGCAAAGAAGATCAGTGGAGTGGGGGAGACTGATCATAAAATGGAAAAAAATTCTAAGTGGAAATTATTGTGGGACCACCCATGAAATTCTGTTCTCCATTAATGTGGGTGGAAAGAGGATCTCAGAGGTGAAAGGAAGACAAAGATAATCTAGTTCAGGTTACGCTCATGGCACAAATCAATGCCTTCCTCAATCCCCCAATATCTCATTATAGCCCCTATACTTGCTAAAAAACTCCAAAGAAATGGTTTTAGACTAAGAGACAGAAAAGGTTTCAACTCTCAGAACTGCCATTAACTAACCATGTGGGCTCAGGAAAATTATTCTTCATCTCTGGGAGTTGTGTTCTCAATTGGTAGCAAAGTGAGGACAGAGTGGCTAGAATTGGTAGTTCTTTGAACTTTTGGGTCAGGAAGCACTTTATTATGAATCTGGTGAAAGTAATGGCTATTCTTTCTCAAAAAGGGCAAATGCACACAAAATTATGTGTCTAATTCTAGGGGGCTCACTGACTTCCTGAAATCCAAATAAAAATCTCATATTAAAGACTTCTGTACTAGATAATGTTTTCATCCCCCATTTAGTACTAATACTCTATGATTCTAAATTGCATTCCTTTTAAATTGTGTTTGGTAAGTGCAAATTGAGGATCAAACCCCAAATCCAAGTAGAGCATTATATCTCATGTTAGAAAAATCAGGTGGTTAGAGAACATACCAATGGTCGTATTGATGTGTAGAATAACATGATTTCTGCTTCTCTTGCCAACATTTAAAAGTCTTGATTAATAAATAATCACAACACCAATTACAAGTTCTCTTAAAGCCATCATCTCCTTCCCCACAGTATGCCTGGCAATTACTGGATCTGCCTTCTGTACACTGTAAGCCTGGTGAGCTCTCCTAGAATTCCTTCTCCGGAAGGTGATTGCACAGTTTTGCAAATAAGTAGTGTGCCCTGGTGACCTCTGATGGTGGTTTGGAGCCTGCTTTCTCCCTCTCAGTAATAGTTAAAGATCATCCCAACTCTGCAGCAGGAAATGCTTACATAAAGCATCAATTAAAGAGTTCTCAATGAAATGGTAATGAGACATACATACCCTTTTCACCTCCTCCTATTTGCTCTCTGAATTGCTCTCTAGTCCACAACAAAAAAGTGCATTGGCTGCAAACCCCACACTTATATTACTTTTTTCTCCCTAGTCACAGCAAATAGCAACAAGGCAGCCACTTAATAAGTTCCCTCTAATTTTTATTAGATTTACTTTCTCCTGAGAAAGCTCTATGAACTAATAAAGTTATAATTTATACTTAAGACTTGTCCAAAATTCCAACTGACTTTAATGAGAATGGCTGTGTGTTGGGGTATTTTTGTATGTGGCTCCTTTCTCAGAGTAACAAGGCAAGGTTTCTTTCTGACAGTAGCCCACTTTAACATAATCCTGGAACATGCAATCGGCTTATGAGAAGGCAGAAATTTCACCCCACAGAGTTGAGCTGCTCTCCAAATGCATGGGAACTGGCAAATACAGTAGCGACTAATCCTAGACTTCCTCTCATGGAAGCTGACTGCAAAGAACTAAACGCCTACTTTTTTCATATGATTAAATATGGGGGAGAAAGGGATTATACTGGAGCTGGTAAGGAAAATGCTGAGTCTTGACACCATGCTCAGATACTGTGACAACTGAGCTTCAGCTAAGTAAGCAGAGTGGACCAGTAGCATTTTTCAGGCAGCCTATTGTCTATCACATCTGATAATCAACACAGCCTGGTATAGGGCATGGATGTAGCCTCTGGCACTCTAGAGTGAGTACAAGTAAGACTACTCTAATAGGAAGGAAAAATGATTCATCAGCATTTCAGAAGAACCATGGAAGATTGACTAGACTGGCATTGAGCAGGGGTAGGGAGGTAAGGAGTCTTGGGCAATATATCACAGGGGCTGGCATAGGGTGCCATGCTGGTGCATATATTGGGAAGGTAGTTAAGAAAGAGTCATTAATATGGAAGAGTACTTTCTCTGAGTCATGTAACCATGTCTCTTTTGATGGTTAATTCCATCTAGATTTCTATCTTCATGTATTCTCTTCTTCACCTCCACACAGAGATACTAATGGAATACTCCTTAACCAAAAGTCATTCATTGTCAAGTTACATATATTATTTTTGCAGAGGATCTGTCCTCTGGTCATAGGACTGCATATCTGACTTCAGCATTAGTCATCTTTCAAACATTATGCTGGTTTACAAAGAAAACTGAGTGAAAGACTACAGATTGTTCCCCAAAAGGCATCTGACACGGGAAAAATAACTCTGAATGCCCATTCTACTTATCCAAGTAGCAATATTTGTATGGCATGGGAACTGCAAGAAGGCTGAGGGCCATAGAGTCCTAACATCCAGTTTAATGACTATACCATTAATCTATAAGGGCTTGGATAAGAGATTGACATTAAATAGTCAAAGTAAAGACACCATGCAATGAAAAGCTGATGTGTGAAATATGACATGATTAAGCAGATGATTTTCAATAGCTTCAGGCTAAGGCTTCAGAATTCATAATGGTTGCATTTATGAAGGCAATATATAATAAAAAGTAGTCTGATAGTATGAGAAATTTACATGTTACCTTTGTGAACTCAAGGTAAAAATAATTTCGTGACATTGAAAGGGTAACTAACAAGGTGAAAATCTTTTTTTTCCAATAGGAGTCATTAATAGAGCAATAAATATTTCCAATTCTTTGAAAATACAAGATTAATGCAAAACGAAACAACAACAGAAGACTAAAGACCTAAAGAACCAAATGAAAGACAACAATAGACCCAGATATGCAGATAAAATGCTATCTATTAAAAAAAGTGTCAAAGTTTTTCTATTTCTTTTCCTATTCTCTAGTGATTTATAATGGGATAGTCTGACCCTAGAGGCTCCTCAGTTTGACACATTGCTCAGAGACCTTAAATACCTTATCTATTATTCCTAGCTTACTAAGAGTGTCATCATCAGGTGTTAAATTTTTAACAAGCACCTTTTTAGCACTTGCGGAGATATTTACATAGTTTTCTTCTTTAATGTATTTAAATAGTTATAGCAATAGATTTCCCAATGTTGAACCATTTTTGTGGTCTTAAATTAAACTCCATCTGGTTCTGATATAGTATCCTCTCAGTTAATCACTGGATTTGATTTGGTAATGCTTTACTTAGGATTTTGTTATGGTTTGGATATGAAGTGTCTTCTAACAGCTCTTGTGTTAATGCAGGAACGTTCAGAAGTGAAATGATTGGATTACAGGAGCTGTAACTTAATCAATCCATCTTAGTTTGAATGGACTAACTGGGTGGTAATTCTGGGAAGGAGAGGCATGGCTGGAGGAGGTGAGGCACTAGGGGCATGTCTTGAGGATTATATATTTTGTCCCTGGCTCCTTCTGCATTTGCTCTGCTTCCTCCTCTGCCTTCTCCTTTGCCACACACTTCTGTCATGATGTTCTCCCTCATCTTGGGTCCAGAGCAGTAGAATTGGCCAATGATGAACCGAACCTCTGAAACTGTGAACCAAAATAAACCTATCTTCCTCTCAATTGTTCTTATCAGGTATTTTTGTCATAATGATGAAAAACTGACTTACACAGATTTCTACACTAAACCATTTACAAAAATAAGGGTTAAACAAGATACTGTAAAGAGTTAGATAGTTGAATGTAAAGAAAGTACACATGGGAAAAAGTAAAATCATCCAGAAGAGTAGCAACTTTTTTGCCAAGAGATCTTGCAAACAGAAACCAAATATCATGAGATTGTTTCTGGGTGCTTTGTCCAAACCTGGCTGGGTAAAAGCCAACCTGGATGGCCTATTTGTCATGGAAGGCAGAGTGGTGTACTGGTTCATGTATATATTTGTGAGTGCCCTTTGTGTACCTGTGTACTCCTCTTCCTGACAGGTCCACCACCCCATTATATAGGCAAAGCAAAGGGGTCACCTTGGTCCTTTGACTTCATTTACTTGTTTATTCAGTCATTCAACAAAAGTGCAATATTTATTGAGTATCTTCTGTTGATAGGCACTTGTATGAGGCATTGGTGATATAAGGATGATCAAGATGGAGTAAGATAGCAATAACCCAGCTGGAATTTATATTCTAGTGGAAAAAAATTAAAAAACCCATGCACACATATACAAATAAATTGTGATAAATGTTATAATGGGAAAATGTGGGGTACTATAAAACAATCTAACAAAGGGATTTAGATTGAATGGGGGAGCCTAGAAAAATCTTTTCATGGGAGAAGGGGTTTACCTCATGAGGTATAGTAATACCCCATCACCTGCAAGGGACACGTTCCAAGAACTCCTACAGGATTTTTGAAATGGAGGATAGTATTGAACTCTATATATGCTGTATTTTCCTGTGTTCCCTGTAGTGTTGCCACACAGGAACAGTTAATCTGTCCTTCCATGTTTTATGCCTTGGTGTCTCCTTTGCATTATTATTCTTGTGTTTTGTAAAATAAGGTTTAACTGAACACAAGCAGTGTGATATCATGACAGGTGATCTGATAACTGAGATGGTTGTTACATGATTATGGCTTGGTAGTATATAGGGTATGATATGTTGGACAAAGGGATGATTCTTGTTCTAGACAGGATGGAAAGGGATGGTGGAAGATCTCATGACACGATTCAGAATGATATGCTACTTAAAACTTATGAAGTGTTTATTTCTGAAAATTTCCATTTAATATTTCCAGACTTCAATTAACTGTGGGTAACTGAAACCAAGGAAAGCAAAACCATAGATAAAAGAGGACTACAGTACAGAAGCTCCTTGACTTTTAATGGGAACATGTTTATAAGTTGAAAATATTGTAAGCAAAAATGCATTTAATACACTTAATATGCTGAATATCATTTGCAACACAGCAAACTGCAGGGTTTCAATTATTTACCCTTGCAATCCAGTGGCTGACTAGGGACTATGGCTTACTGCTCCTCCCCAGCATTGATAGAGAGTATCATACTCTTATGGAAGAAGGGGTTCACCTCATGAATTGTAGTCATACCCCATCACCTGCAAGAATCCCCAAAAGGATTTCTGAAATGGTGGACAGTATTGAGTTCTGTATATGCTGTATTTTCCTGTGTGTCCTGCAGTATTGCTTCACAGGAGCAGTTAATCTGTCTTTCCACGTTTTATGCCTTGGTATCTCCTTTGCATTATTACTTTTGTACTTTGTACTATGTAGCATATCATTAGCCTGGGAAAAGATTAAAAACCTCAAAATTCAAAGTAAAGACCCTACTAAATACATATTGCTTTTATAACATTGTAAATTTGAAAAATTGTAAGTCAGCTTCTCATGAATTGGGGACCATCCATATGGGGAAGAGCATTCTAGGCAAAGAACAGGATTTGTGAAAGGTCTTGAGATTTGGTATCTTTGGGAAATTTAAACAAGGTCATGGTGGCTAGAGAGTTAGTTTCTCTGTACTGCATCAAAAATAAGTGAACAAAAATAACCCTCCCTACCTTCACCCAGGAAAAATAAAAATAAAACAGAAGATCACTGCCCTCTACCACAGTATTAAGGTATTTTTCTTTGGATAGGGATTTAAGAAATAAATTCACTTTGTAAATGAACTTGCTATCTTTAGAAATGATGAGATTGATCGAAAAGGCTACAGTGTTGTAATAGAAAGAATAGTATTGATATTTAATGACTTAATCATTGTTGTCTTGATGTAATTATTAACAGCATCTCCATTTACTCTAAAAAATATCGGGTTTGAATGATAAATTATATGGTCACTCAATCTTAATGAGATATCTACATAATGCCCTCTGATGGACAGGTAGAAGGGACTTGGATGCTGAAGTGGAAAATAAGTCATATGATTTGACAAATCATTTAATTTTTTCTCTTGGCTCTATCATCTTACCAATGGCTTTCAAACTTTTATGTCTGAAAGTCATTGTAAGAAACACAATTTGTTAATTGTGGTCCAGTATACACATGGACACATACATAATTGAAACAATGTTTTCCAAAACAATACTCTCTTGATAGAATCAAGATAATTGATATTTGTTACTTTTGGATATTTTATATTCTATTCTGTTCTGTTCATTTTGTTCTATTACATTCTATTCCACTATGTAAAAAAAATTCTAATTGACTCACTAAATGGATTTCACAATTTACTAATAGGTGTGAACTATAGTTTGAAATGGGCAGAGACCACTTGTTTATCAGTATTAGTCTGATACATTTGAAAATGTTAGTAGGCCCTAGGATTGCCTACTTTTGGAGGTCCTATTATATAACTTGTCAGAAATATTAAAATGAATACAACTCATATCTCACATTAAACATATTTTCTTATGTAAGTATGAAAACTGAGTTGCAGTTACCAACCTGACATAATGTTCGATTTGCACACTTAACATTTATTAACATTGGTTTTCTAGTTTTCCTTTTATACTTTGGTGCCAATAAACTTGCTTTTTAAGTTACAAACATTTAGTAGGTCCTTGAACTACTCATGTCCTTGGTCCTGTGCCCATAAAGTTGAATGGGTAAAAGAGCCCTGCTCTCAGTTAACAATTATGAATTCATGAGTGGGAGAAAATGATGAAAGATTATTTTCTTTACTAGCTTCACTGACAAAGTCACTGGGGCATTGAACTGGATACTTGATAAGGTGGGTTGGTCACTTTGTTGAGGAGAAGCAGCAGTAAAAGGCATATGGAATTGAGCAACTTGCGTTGAAATCCCTGTTCTGTATAAGACTTGAGGCAAGTCACTTGCTCTTTCTGAACCTCAGTTTTCCCCTCTGTAAAATGAAGACCATATTAAATCCTGCCATGCCTACCAGGCAGGAATGTTATATGGATTAAAGTGAGATAATGTATGTGAAAGTACTTTGCAAATTGTAAAGCACTACCCCTTTATTATTAAAATATTCAGTGGATGCTATTTTCGTGGCTGCCCAGCCTGCTTAGGTTTTACTGAAGGGAAATTTATGAACACTAACGCATGGTACTCAGGAATGTTTTGTGTGCACAAAGCAACTGTAGCTTAGCACCTATTACTATTAATGTCCCCCAGTTTCTCTCTAACACAATTTAGACAGACTCCTATGTGTTGTGAACCTTTAGGAAGTCTAGTTCTCCCAGAAACACCACTCTTCTTGCCAAACTACTGTACTAAATAATTATGCAATTGCTGTTGCCAATAAACGTGAAGAAAAATAGAATTGTTTATAGCAGTGCTACTAAAGGCGGATGGCTGATTTCCTGAACTTCCAGGACTCCAAACCACTGCAATTTAATTTAATTAAAATGAAGACCAGGCAGAATGCATTATTACACATTGATAATGTATGCAGACACAGGCGGACATAGGGAATTATTTTGACAAAATTCACATAATGGATGCAGATCAGAGGCCCTGAACAAGCCAGTTTGTCAAATTAAATAAGCCATCTCTAGAATTTTAACAGCACTATGAACTTAACAATAATGATTTTTTTACATTGTTTTGCAAGCAGCAGAGTAGGGAGAGAAACTAAATAAAATACAATGATTTCCAGACACTGTACCTTATTTAGAGCCAGAGGATAAAATGCTAAAGCCAAATTATTTTAAATGCTCACATGGAGTTTTTAGCAGGGGAGCCTCGTTTGTGTATTAGACAACAAAATCTTTAAGCTGGATGAACTAGTGATTGTGGCTTTTGTAGTGGAACCCTGGGGTGATTTTACTCTTCTTCCACTTGATCGATATTGTACTTGAATTAATCAATCTTATCAGTTGCCATTGATACTTCACCAAGGAAGGAGTTCACACAACCTGTGCTGATAATTTATTCACTTTGGTATTATCCCAATTGTATAGTCTGTTTCATTACCAAAACATGATGGGATATTCTAGGATCTCGAGCACTCCCTTTTTCTTTTTGGCTGTCCTTCAACACTTTATTCTTCTTTTGTGACATTCTGGTCTGTAGAGATCACACCAATTCCCCAGAGCTGAGCTATGTGGGAAACAAGATTCCTCCATTTCAAACTAAACAGACATTTCAACTTAGATATTCACAATCATTTCAAATTCAGCTTCTTTAAATTTGAACCCCTCTTTGTCCATCACCCAGAAATGGGTGGGCTATAGATTCATATTTAAATGCCATGAGAAGAAAGAACAGTGGGAAACTTTTCTAGCCATAGTCTTAACCAAAATCCTTGCTATAACTGGGATTCAGTTGATGTTTGTATTAATTTCCTATTGCTGCTGTAAAGAAGTACCACAAACTGAAAGACTTCACACTATCTTACAGGTAAGGAGATCAGAAATTCAAAGGGGTGTCAATAAGTAAAAATCAAGGGCCAGGATTGTGGGCAAGTGGTAGAGCACTTGCCTAGGTTGTGTGAGGCACTGTGTTTGACCCTCTGCACCACATTAAAAAAAATAAATAAAGGTATTGGATCCATAAAAACATGAGCAAAACTCAAGGTGTGAGTGGGGGTGAATTTCTTCTAGGGACTCTAAGGGGAAAAAAAAAAACATTTCTTTGCCTTTTCCCCCTTCTAGTGGCCACACATATTCCTTATTTTGTGGCTCCTGTTCCTCATCTTTAAAGTCAGCAGTGTTTCATCTCTCTGTGTTTTTTCTTTCATAGTTATGTCCACTGTAAATCTGACCTCTTCTCCTGCCTCTCTCTTCCACTTTTAAGAACACTTTTGATGATTTGGGGCCTACTCAGGTAAAACTAGGATAATCTCCAATCTCAAATCTAACGCTGATTAGCAACCTTAATTTCACCTGCAATCGTTTTTGTTTGTTTTGTTTTCTTTTTCTTTAGCATTGGAGATGGAACCCAGGGCTTCACACATGCTAGGCAAGCACTCAACTACTGAGCTATATCCCCAGTTTATCTGCAGTCTTGATTCTCTTTTGGCATGCGACATAACTTATTCATAGGTTCCAAGGAGGAACACATTGAGAGCAGTGGGCTATTTTGCCTACCAAATAGCTATATTAGAATTCTGAATTCAAAGCAATCTGAGAAATGTCATGTATAGCACCACTGTTAATATCTGGTGGAAAATTTAGTCTATCTCTACCTGTATCAGTTAAGTAACTATAAAATATTATGAGGAGTACAAATAATATGTTTGTTGGTTCAGAGTCAATCATAGATATTAAGATATCAACTTAATGGTTACATATTTGATCTCTTTGTCTGTAGTCATCTATCACTTGAAATTTCTATTGCCTATTGTGTTCTTAAGGGGTTCAAAAGCCATCTTCAGAATAGCAGTTTCTTTAAACTCATACTGCCAGCAGTTCAAAATGCTTTTCCATTGTCAGAAAATTCTCTGTGTCTCCATGGAGATGGTGATGAAGACTAGGTAGTAAATAAAATCCGTTTAACCATTAATTCATTAAATAATGATTAAATTACCAGGGACATTTTCTACAAGGCAAATAATCTATATTTAAGCCTAGGTAATACTGGCACAATTATTTTGGCTGTTTTCTTTGGGAATCTTGCCAGTTTTCTTTCTGTACACTAAAAAATATGTCTATGAAGTACATAGAGAAATGTTTTTCACTCCTGCTTTGGATATTTCTGAGTGGGTACATTATATCTTGCTTTTATTACTGTTATTAGCTTTAAAAAGAAAACCAGTAGTATATATTTTTACATTTTAATCAAGGCCATTTTATAGTTGGAATGCATGAAGGCACACATAGGCAAATAATAGGAATGGAGTTTTCACTACCCATGTCCATACCAGAAAGTCTTTGTTTATGTCT
The DNA here is from genome assembly GCF_902686445.1 of Sciurus carolinensis. NCBI lineage: Eukaryota > Metazoa > Chordata > Mammalia > Rodentia > Sciuridae > Sciurus > Sciurus carolinensis. Next base: position 104,267,592 of record NC_062232.1, read on the forward strand.
TTGGTTTAGATGTTTACTCAATTATTCACAGATATATTAGAGACTAAGTCATTGAGGGTGGTTATCTGGAACAAGGAGGAAGATTTAGAACCTTTAGCACTGGAGGTATTTATAAGAAGAAATGTAGGGCTGGAGTTGTGGCTCAGTGGTAGAGCACTTGCCTAGCATGTGTGAGGCACTGGGTTCCACCCTCTGGACCACATAAAAGTAAATAAAATAAAGGTCCATCAACAACTAAAAAGTATTAACAAAAAAGAACAGATGTAATACATCTTATGTATAAAGTAAGGTTGATTAAAGAGTACAGTGACTTTGGGAAAATAGTTTGGTGGTTCTTTAGTAATTTAAACATAGGATTATCATATAACCCAAATAATTCTACTTCTAAATATATACTCTAAAGAACTGAAAACAGGTATTGAAACAAATACTTTTATATAAATGTTTATGGTAGCACTATTCAAAATTGCCAAAAAGTAAAAAAAAGTCTCAATGTCCATGAGTTAATAAATATACAAATGGCACATCCATACAAGACAATTGTTATTCAATCTAAAAAATGAATGAATTATAGAATATGCTATCAGATGGATGAGCCTTGGGATGCTTTGTCAAGTGAAAGAAGCCAGACACAAACAAATCCCATATATTAATGATACTGTTTGTTCGAAAAATCCAGAATAAGGAAATATATAAAGACAGAAAGGAGATTAGTAGATTCTAGGGCCAAAGGGTGGCATGGGAGATGTGTGGAGTGACTGCTAACATGTATAGTGTTACTTTGTAAAGTGATGGAGAAATTGTTCTGGAATTAGATATTGGTGATGGTTGTACAACCTTGTGAATTATAGCAAATCATACACATTAAATGGGTGAACTTTATGGAATGTAAATTATATCTCAATAAAGTTGTTATATAAAAAAGTTCAGTTGCCTTAGTAAGAAATGATTGCTAGATATGGTACTACTCAAATCTTCATGAGGATATTGGGTAACTTAGTGTTACAGCTTAAGAAAAAAGTAAACAAAACAAAACAGACAAATCCCCCATATCAGCAAGTTTCTAAGGAGACTCTTAAAGAATGAGAAGGTAAAGAACTATAGAGGAAAAGGGAGAGGATTTGGGATTATTCTGCCTAGTGAAGCAAATGCTACAAAATAATATCCTGGAAAGGAGAACATGAAGCTGAGTGCACATCAGTCAGAGTTCCAGAAGGAATCAGATATCATATTAGTAGTTGCCGCAGAGAGTTTGAATGAAGGTGTGCGCACAGTTAAGGGAATCCTTAAGGGATAGAGACCCACCAGGGAACTGGCAACATTGAGAGGCCTTCTGGGCTTGCAGGGTCAAGAGGAGGGAATGATGATATAGAAGAATAAAGAAAGCTTGGAGATGTACAGGAGGGGCTGCTAACTGTCATCAATGGCAGGAGTACAGTAAAGCAGGAAAAACAATAAATACCTTTTATCTACTCTGTAATATCCACGTGGTGCCACCCATTGACCAAATCATATGGGAATTCAGAAAACAAAGGCATGCAGGCAATGTGGTGCATAGGACCCAGCATCTCAGCATTCAGAGAGGGGCAGATAAAAGTTGTTTGTGTGTTGGAGGGTGGTGTGGAAGGGAAATGGAGAATGAGTAGCACAGAGTGCCTGCCACTATACCTATGGCCATCTTCATACAGCAAGAGAGCTAACAAACACCCACATAGGCTCCATGCCTTATATTATGTGATTGCAATACCCTGGCCACAGCAACATTGATGAAAACAATACTAGCTGCCAACATGTGTTGAGTGCTTACAAGATGCCAGGTACTTTACATTACTCATCTAATTGTCATATAATAACAGTATTATGAACAGGATTAACTGTATGATACCCATCTTATAATGGAGAAACTGTGGCACTTCAGAGTTGAGGCAATTTTCCTCATGTAACACAGCTACTAAGTAGAGAAGGGAAGATTTGAACCCTGGGAGGAAGCCTGGCTCCCAAGTTGTTCTCTTACCCATTACACAGGGACTAAGCAGGGCTCTGTTGACTGGCCAGCAACCTCATTGGTAGTTACTTTAATGGTAGAGTTCTGCCTTACAGAGATTTTCTATGCTGTATGGTGACACACTGTCATAATCCAAGAGGAAAATGAATGTAAGAGCAGGTCAGCTGACTTAAGTCAGTGAAGAGCTGAGAGAAAAAGGGTAGTTACTATGGCAGAAGAGATGGGCTATCATATGACTGAGTAACTATTCTGAGAAGCAGTGGACTCTTACTACAGAAGGAACAACTAGAACTGTTATTGAGTTGACAGAGCAGATGCTGGCCTCCTAGAAGTACAACACATCCTAAACAAGGCTGTAATTCTAGAGATTTGCCTGTGAAGCTGCTGTTGCTATTTCTTTCTTACTTTTCCATGTGTGTTTACATTAACTCTTCATTAAGTGAGGAAATCTGAACCTGTCCATGTTCCCTGCATCCCATAAATTACAACAGAGATGAGATGATTATTTAAATATATGAGGGTATTCAAGGCAGAGAAAGATCACCAGTCTTTTTTTGTCTCTCCATATTTTCCTCTGGAAAGAGATGAAATCGACACACTGTACTCTAGAAAATATAGGTCAGTTATATGGGAGTTGTATCATGATAGACACTTCCAAGGGAGGATGTGAAAACAGCGCCACTGGAGAGTTTTAAAATAGGCTCATCATCTGTCCAAGGGTGGTTTCTATGAGTTACTGCCTGAGGGCTCAAGGATCAATGGCTCCCAACTGCAGGCCGACAGACCTGTATCCAGTCCTTTAGGAAGTTTTCACTGCCTTCTACAGAGTAAAAGAAATAAAGACTTTGGTGTCAACCTGTCTGTCTCTCTCTGTGTCAATGCTAGATAGCTTACCATTATTTCTTAAAACAGATTGTTTTGATTTGTTTTTGGTGTTAAGGTATCTTACCTTTATGAAATTATGGAAGTGATAGGACACTAGATTATAACCCCTGTAGATTATACAGGGGTTTCTTCATTTAAAAAAATAGTCTTGTTTGGCAGTATAAAAAACTGGCAAATATTTCAAACTCATTTTTGTAAAAACATCATTTGTTTGAGAGAATTAAATATCTAAAACCTGTGGGCCCAAAGGACCTCTTAAGATCCCTGCTATCTATAAGATTTTAGGTTTTGAAGTCTTGAGATTAAAGAAAATCTGAAGGAAGAGAAAGGCAGGATGATTTTTTATTTAACCTACTGAAGTAACAAGTTAATGGAGTCTAACCATTTTTGACATAAAAGATAATAAGTAAAGATGCCTATAAGTTAGAATTTTGTAGTTTCTAAGTGGAAATGACAATCTAAATGTCAAATCTAAAAACATGGCCTAAAGAACACCATACCAAAGGTCACAGTTAGAAGGCAACATTCAGCTCTGGAGACAGTTACAAGTCAGAAATTGTGTGATTCTACTGTTTGCAGTCATCATGAAAGGGGAACTAAAATCATTTTGAAGTAAAAATGTGTCAAAAGGGAACATTAAACAGGCCCAAAGGGAGTATCTAAATAAAAGAGTCTTAGATCATTTAAAAAGAAGAAAATCAATAATTATTCCAAATACAAATTAATATGCAACTAGTATTTTCTCTGTTGTGAGCATAATACTGCTGTTTACATTAGAATTAGTTCAACATACCCAAAGCTTCTGCCAGACCCCAAACCTTCTGTCCATAGATGTCTGTCTTGTTCCAGGCAAATGTGTAGACAAGATTAATTGCAGCAGGAAACCACTTCTGTGTGAGTCTCCCTTCTACAGCTACTGTGAGGTGTACTTTAATCATCCCCACAGGAATTGTTGAATGTGTCAAAAGGATCCGTAGCAGGGTTTTATACCCAGGGGTTCGGCTGCTCAGGTAACTTAGCCTCACAAAACTGGAAGGAATGGGGATTTCCTCCTGTACAACCTGAAAGAAAAAAAAGTCCAATTGGCTTTAATGAATGGCCACAGTGGATGAAGATGTTACATGGTTTGTTTTCTTTGAAACATGTCAAAAGAGAGAGCCTAATGGGATGCAAGCCACTTGTTCCCAGATTATTTGACCAAGGTTTCAAATTTTGTACCAAATCTACACAGGGACAAGGCATTAGCTAACACTAGGGATTGCTCTCAGTTTTCTCCTGCCAGGAAAGACTATGTAAAGAATAATTTCAGTTTTTTGACAGTGTTCCAAAAATTTCTTGGTAGGAGTTGGAAAAGATCACACTGCTGAATGTCAAGCAATTCAGTGCTATGAGCTCCATTAAAGGGTCTCTTTACTTATATATACATACTCAAAACCTTGTTTGATGTTAAGTCATATATCACAAACCCATTGCTGTAATCCTTATTCAGGTTAAGCTCTCTAAGAGAAAGGACTCCAGAAGAAGGCCTAGCAAGTGATATTTTGTGACAGAGATTGTGGTATCCCTAGAATTAATCTTTACTGATGTCATCAAATCTATTTTCCTGTGGAACTCTGGGATGACTCTGAGGTAAAATTTTTAATCAAACATTTTTCTTACAACCACAAGAATGGGAAGTTATACTCCATGTATGTATAATATGTCAAAATGCATTCTACTGTCATCTATAACTAAAAAGAACAAATAGAAAGTAAAATTTAAAAAAAAATTCTTTTGCCTGTATGTACCAATGGTTGGGAACATAGTTCTTCAAGTTGGCACCTGTGAGTGAGAAGCAAATAACTCCCACTAATTCCTCTGCAAATTTTATACTAAACATTGGTCTCAGAGTGAAAATACTTTTGTCATTTCTTTGTTTACAACTATGGATGGAGTTAAATGACCAAGAATGGTAGCTAAAATTGAATCTTGTGTTCCATGACTGTCGTCTTTTAAAATGGAGAAGCTGAAGAAAAAGTCCATCCTATTCAAGGAATTTAAAGTGTATGGGTAGTACGGGTATTTCTGTGCCCCCCTTATTTTTTGCCTTAGAACCTTGTCTTTTCTTACTTCCCAAACTTGTGTGTAAGATGGTCAACAGAATTGTTAAACACGTGGCCTCCCATATTATCCAGGATTCTTGGTCATTTTGCTGTTTCTGAGGACTTAATCCTTCTTGGATTCTCTTTGCCCAATTTTCCTTCCTGTTTATTAGCTATTTGATACAAAAGTTGTGCACTGACTGTCTTCTCAGATAGTGAAAGAAGTACAATAGTAAAGAACAAAATGACACTTGCTACCTTAATATTTCATTTCCCTAAGGAAACATATGATCCTAAATCAGTTTGAAAACTTTCCATACCTCCTAAATGATATCCATGAAAGAATTGGTATATCAATCTAATAAACTAATTACTGTCAATTTTTGTTCCTTTCTAAGGCAAAGCAATGGGAAAGCTAGAAGAGGGCAACTCTTTGGACTGTTTTTACCTTAGAGCACTAGTGTGTGTGTGTGTGTGTGTGTGTGTGTGTGTGTGTGTGTTTGAGCCTTTTCTAAGTGGTATTCTCTGGGCACTGCTAATAGCTGGTGGGGATGTTGTGATAGAAGAAAAATCAATTCATTCTTGGAATATCCATTTACCTCCTTTCTGAGTGTGCTTATAGATTTCCAGATATGTAAGACTAGGAGTCCATTTTGGTGACTTCTGTATTTAACTATTACTAAAATGTTTCTATAATGTGGAATGGGAATTTTACTATGGCTATTTGGCTTAATATTGAAATTACAATATTGAATGCTCAATAAAAAAGAATTCTCAGGAATGCCAAAATATTTTGGTTCAAAAATGTCTTCTCTTAACTATAAAGCTTAGATACTCTGAAGCGAAGTTTAAAAAAATCCCACATTTGGAAACTACCTTTTCTAAACACAGCTAACTAAGTGTTGTCATGATTTCTGAAAACTATGAAAATGGATGCATAATAAACAATGGAAGAAAACTAGGTTTTGTAAGGACCTTTAATCTCAAAATCACAAATGCTCCAAGCTCATTGTTTATACTTTTATCACTATTAAGCCAGTTACCTCTGTTCTTTTTTTTCATTGGTTGTTCTTTAGAGTACAGCATTCATTAGGTCAAAGTTGGGGGTTTAATTCTCATAACAGCTGGTTTATTTTGTTGTTTCATGGACACAGCACCCTAATGCCCTGGTCAATCACCTTGCAAATGTGTATTGGAGAAACTACATTTAAAGGTCTTGACAAAAGAAGGACCACATGATATAGTGCTGGCAGGAACAATAGGAACATTAATTAAGCAATTATACACTGTTGACCACTCCATGACACTGTGACTTTACAAAACAAAGGCCAAAATACTCACCTGTAGTTCAGGAACAATTGTTCCCCTTTCTGGACAGGACCCTCCAAATGATGTTAGCGGTGAAGGAAGCACTATAGGGTTTGGGCTCACAAAATTGGAGATATCACAGGATGGTGGGTCTGGAACAACTCTCTGCATGATTACTTTCTCCACCACAATAAACTGATTCCAAGGCAACCAGAGTGTCCTCTTTTCAGATAGGAATGGTGATCGGTCAAAGATTAAGACGACAGAGATTCCACCAACGGCTACAAGGTCAAAGCTGAGAAGCAAAAAGTATAAGACAATATCAACCAAAGAAGTAAACAAAATAAAATTAAAGTTGGGGGCATGTGTCCCTTGTGTTGGTTGTGGTAAAGGTTTATTGGCTGTTTACTTATATCAAAACTTATCAAATTGTATACTTTAAATATGTGTAGTTTATTGTGTATCAATTATATCTGAATAAAGCTGTTTAAAATTTAAAAAAAAATTAAAGTTAAAATTGGTTAATTTTAGTGCTCTTTCCTTCTTTTGAGACTCAATTATATCCAATTGTATTTTCTATTTTACAAATTCCTTCCAGCTAAATATTAATTCCATGGATGATTTCTTTTCATTATCTAGTAGACTTCTGAGAAGAAATTCCATACCACCAGTTGATATCCACCCAGAATTCAAAGCTAATTTTAATACTATCTTAAAATAACTGCATGCATTTCTGAAAAGCCAAAACTGACATTGCTGCTCTCCCTTGTACTAAAGCTAACAGAAAGATGGCCATTTAATATTCAGCAACATCTTTAATATAATGCATTATTCATCCTCAAAAAATTATTATAATGAACATAAGAAAAGTTAAGAGTAAAAGGTTAAATATCTTGTTCAGGGTCACAAACGTGGTGTCAGAAACCAGACAGTGTCTTTGAGATAACTTTTGGAGAAAGATACCAGCAGAGGAAAACTGTTTAGTGAAATCTGCTTGAACTATAGCATGCATGATCCAGCCACATCTGACAACCCCCTTTGGCTCCCTATTCTGCCTGAATCCCATATTTAGGATTTCTGGTTTGCTCCAGTATGACTCTAAACTTCCTTTTGTAAGACAGTCTATAATGGACCCTGCTTATCTCTGCCAATGACTCTTTCTCTATCTGACAAAGCAAGACTACCTCTCCAGTAAGCCAACTCTGTCCATTTGTAGATGTGGTCTCTGACAAGACTATTGTATTGAAGCATAAAAGACTCAGATTTCAGTTCATTCTACACTAGATGGTCCTATCTTCCTTCTCTTTTAAGTATAAAGATGTCTTTGAGATAATGTACTTGAGAGCATTCAAAAAGATAAAATACTATATGAAAGTAAGATAATGATAAATTATTATCATTATATCTTAAAAATGGATAAAGGGCAATATGATGCTCCTTAAAATTCAAAGCAACGTAAATCCACAGGAGAGCGATGTAAGCATTTCCCTGCATTAAAAAAGATCTTTCAGTAAAACACTTCTTCAATGATAAAAAGCCCTGATAGGGAATCGGACTTAATTATGGACATCTCATCACTCCCTTCCTATGACATTTATTATATTTATTAGAGTATTACCCATCATCTCTTGTTGCAGAAATCTTCCAGATAAAAATAAATGGACAGTAACAAAGGATGGATAACACTGTATTTTTTATTGTTGCTTTTTCGGTGAAGTAGCTGCAATATTAAGGCAGTTTCCAAAAAGAGGATTTGAAGAAATGTGTTAGCTATAGAAAACAATCTAGGTTTGAACTAAAAAAGAAAAAACAAAATGGCTTATTGTTTAAGACAGAGAAGCTGAATTCATGAAAATAAGGGAAAGTTTAAGACAAGTGTAGTGGGGAAAATCCAACACTGTTCATCAGGAAACCTTTCCTTTAGTTCACCTTCTACATAGATTTAACTGTGTCCTTGGGCAAATCTATTTGCTTCGCCCAAACATTGACTTGACTCCTTAAACTAAAGGGTTTATTTATTTAAAAACATAAAACAAAAAACAAACACAAACACAAAAACGAAACTATTCAAACTAGAATATATGTATCTGAGAATTATTCTCTACTTGTAGAAAGATTAACCAGGCTGGGTAGTCATTTGTTTTGTAGTCATCATGTTTTATTTGGCTTCATACATATAAGAGTTGAAATCTCAGCTCTATCTTATTAACTTTGTATTTTTGAACTAATTATTTAACCTCCATAAACTGCAGTTTTCTTATTAGTAAAATGGGAGCAATGTGGTACACCTCTTAGTTACTACTGTAAAAGTTTAAATGAGATAAGACTTAAGGGTCAAACATATAGTAGGGACTCAATAAATGTTGACTTTCTCCACAAACCAAATCAAATACCTCACTAAACTTACCATGTATTTTTTTCTTGTAGTTGAAATAGAGGCCAATTCTTTTTTGAAAAAATACTTTTAGTTGTAAGTGGACCCAATATCTTTATTTATTTATTTATTTATTTATTTATTTATTTATTTATTTATTTTTTATGTGGTGTCGAGACTTGAACCCAGTGCCTCACACATGCTAGGCAAATGCTCTACCTCTGAGCCATGAACCCAGGCCCTAGGCCAACTCTTGATTACCTTCATGAACAGATCTGAATTGTAAGTTCTTGGAACTTCATCTAGTTTTCTTATGATAACTAGTTTTATGTCTCAACTTAGGTAGGTTATAGTATCAAGTTATTCAAACAAACACCAACCTAGGTGGCACTGTAAATGTGGTTTGCAGATGTGGGTAATATCTTAAAATTGACTTTTAAGGAGATTTTCTTTGATAAGTGGGTGGGTCTCATCCACTCAGTTACAAAATTGATGTTTCTCTGAGGAAGAAGAAATTCTGTCTCAAGACTGATGCATCACCTCCTTTCTGAAAGATTTCAATCTGCCATCCTGCTCTATGGATTTTGGATTTGCCAGGCCCATGATCAAACAAACCAATTCCTTGAAATCTTCCTCTACCTCTCTTTCTATAAGTAATATATAGAGAGATATATTATATAACATACTTAATATATATTATATACACACATAAATATGTGTATATATTACACATATATATCATATATAATATAATATATAATGTTACATATAATATATTTATTTATATTTCCCTGGAGATTCCTGATACATTTCTCTTACCACTTAGCTGTTATGTGGTACACACTGTCCAGCTTACTCATTAGTGGACATGGAGGTGGAAGGAGGATCTGTGGCCAAAAAATCTATCTAAACCATTACATTGCTAAGTAGAACAAATAGAATGATCTCTGAATGATTAATTCTTTGGGATTTCTCCTACCATAAATCCTCTTTGTTTTCATGGATCATTAAAAGAAGAGGTTTCCAAGAGTGGATATAAAAGACCCAAGGGAGAGTATTGGTTTGCAGATTGTTGTCAGTCCACAATATGTCAAATTAGTCTTATCCATAGATGGAAGATGGCTGAAGCCTATCCAAGGTCTTATGGTATCCCTAAATAAAAAACTTTTATCTTGAGGGGAACCAGAGGGAGCACTCTCTTCATCTTCCAGTCTTCAGAACAAAGTTCTTCAGACATTTAATGTTTCTGAAGAACCTTCTAAGAAAGCTATCACTTCACCTGTTTTGCTTATCATTAACTGAACTATTTATGAATAGTTCTCTTTCAGCACTTTATTGAGTACCAGTTATAAATCTCAGATGAAGTTGGTAAATCAAAGAAGATAAAATCTAGATCATTTGGATTCAAATCTTGGTAGCTATCTTTATTAGCTATGTCAATCTGGATAAGTTTTCTCATTTGCCAAATGGGGATGGTGAAAATAATGTTGACTTCATAGGGGTGTGAGAATGAAGATAGAATGACATTAATGAAAGTGTCTGTCACAATAAGAGACACTCATAAATGTTTTTACTTCAGATTTATGTTTTCTGTTCTGCTGGTCCCTCTCTATCTGAATATCTGTTCTTAATACTTTCGAAGGGTTCAGTCTTCCACCATCATCCTTCTTTTTTATCTTCTTCATTTTGTTCCCATAACATACGTGTGTGTGTGTGTGTGTGTGTGTGTGTGTGTGTGTGTGTATTCTAGTTCTCTAAGGAAAGCTGTCAAATAGTAAGGTGTTGATAATGGGGTAAGTAGTTCTACATCCCTCACCGGATATTTGCATATAAGGTGGACTTTGAAAAAGTCAGTAGCTTAACCCAACACAGTAACACAACTGCAGCAGATTGTTGGGCTTGATATTTGGAAATGGAGGCCTCTTTCAACATTTCACATATCACACTGTCTACTAGGTATCAAAATGCTAAACTCAGTCTTTCAAAAATCTTTTACCCTCAGGTATATTTTCCTTATGATTTTCTATTTTTGAAGTGTACTTAATCTGAGGTAGTAATAAGAAGAGACATATAAATGGAAACTTTCATCACACTGTCACTTTATGTTCAAGAAATGACAGTGGGACAGTCTGGTTGGCATTTGGGGTACATTTTTGAACACTTACACCCTTTATAGTGCCTGAGAGGAGAGTTATTGCCACAGGGGACTCTGGCTAGTAGCTGTCATCTACATAAACCTAGTTCTCACAGACAGCTCAGCAGAAGAGGGTCTTGACATTTCACATAAAAATAAAAACACAAAAATAACAACAAATTACCCTTTTAATATTCTCTGTAATCCAGAAACAAATTTAGATTTTTTTAGACATTAAGATTCTTTTGTAAATATCAAATAATTGAAACCTTTGGCTCTAAGCTTAAAAAAGCAAAACAAAACAAAACTGAAGTCATGAGAAGTCAAATGTCTTCAGCATATTCTATTTTAAAAATAATCTATTTCTCAATTTATGCTGGATGCTTGAAGATGCTCACAAGGGGGAGGCTAGTTTTGTGTACCAGTTACCAGTAAGTGAACTACAAAAATCCCATCATTCAAACTAATTGGGAGAAAGGTTCATTTGAATTAATAAAGAGTTCCAATTATCGAATATCTGACAGGAAATATAGTGTGTGTGTGTGTGTGTGTGTGTGTGTGTGTGTACTACCTGTTACCCAAGTGGTTTTGCTGAGCTTGTTATAATGAATAGATGCTAGTTACTATTAGCAATGTAATTTACATTCAAATAATTCACTGAACTCTAAAATGGTTTGTTTTCTTAAGTAGGTTAAAACTTCCTTATCTTCTTTAACTAAATTTTATAAGCACTTTCTTGACAAGCAATTGATAAAGTAAATTCAGCACAGCCCAAATTGAATAACTAGCATTTCTGAAATGGTTAGGACTAATAAGGTATGACCGTGGGTTCTTAAAATGAGATAGTCTCTCATATTGTGATAAAGCTCCTAGCTATCAGGTCTTTTTGTAAGTATTGAAGTGCCTTGTTATAAGTAGGACATTTTAAGGGTATCCACCTGGAGAACAGAGTACCTTAAGGTCATTATTACAGTATTCCTGAGAGTCATAAATATGTACCTTCAAGGTGGACATGTGGGCCTATTGACTCAAATATTATGAACAAGTGTCTATCTAAATGACAGCAACAAAAATGTTTTTTTGTGAGTAAATCATTTTCCAGGATGAAAATGTTTTACTTGGAGGTCTTGCTTCCCAGGTCTCAGAGAACCTAGAGAAGCCCTCAGAGTGTCACTGGCTGGTTGATGATTAAGGTTAACTCACTACAGTTATATAGGCTGGCCATGCTTGTCGATCAGTTGTAGTTACTAGGCAAATAGGCAGCCTTGGGAGGACACATTAAAAAATCCCTTTAATATGGTTGAAATTTGAGCTTTTAGAAGAAATCTTTTGGACATGTTCATTTCTGAAATATTTTGGGCCTATTTTGGAATAATAGCCAGAGTGTTCCTCAGTTCCCTATTTATTATCTGCATCATCACACTGAACTTTGAAGTTGGAATTATAAATGGAAATAGATTAAAGATACAAAAGTTTCCACATGGCCAGTGGTTCAAGAAAACTTGAGAATAACAGTGAAATGTTCAAGAGTAGTTTGGTGTGACTTAGAATGAAAATTGGAGGAAATAAATATTACCAGTGACTTTCCTAGATGTATCTGGGAGATGGGCTTACTACCACTATATTGTCTTGAGCCCTGGGTTTACCCATGGTTAGAAGTCAGTACTTGGTTCCCACAATGATCAGAAGCAATCATGTTGTACCTTCCATCTTGCCGGCTGATGGTAAACCCATAATCATTGTGGTGCAAGAAGCTGACATTCACCCCCACAAGAGGGGTTCCATCTACAGCCACCACTTGGCCTCGAATCACACAAGCACGCCTGAAACACAAAACCAAAGGCACATGACAAAGCACATTAAAGCTAAATCTAGAAGTCAAGATGCAGAAGCTTCAGAAAACAGTCAAGTATAACCAAGAAAACAATAATTTTGCCAATCAGTAGTAAGTACTAATAACATTTTGGAGAGGTTATGTGTACCATTTTTAACCATCAAAGTTGGGATCACAGAAAAGATATGGTTATATTTTTAAGATGATAGTACATTATCAACATCATCCAATGTAATTAGAAGTTCATCAACATATATTTTGTTATTATATACCCTTAAAATAGTACCTCAAAACTTGTTTAACTCACCCCTCATTTTAGGACATTTAGTCGTTTCTTATTTTTTTTCTACATGGAATTTCTTATTTCTTTGGGAAGAGAGCCCTAGTTGTGGAAGGACACTTTCCTTTCATCTAAATCAAAATTAATTGTTAGTTAATACATAAATACATTGTAAATATGACTAAAGTCCTATTGACCACCTACCGCCCCCCCCCCCTTTCTTTTTCTGGTGTTTTCACCAGAAGGTAATCAGCAGTAGCAATTTGTTGTGTGTGTTTTCTGTGCATGTGCATACACAGGTATGAAAATTTTTAATGCTCTTGATGCACACTGCTAAATTGCTTTATCTGAAAAAAAAAAAAAACACAACCAAACAAACATATATTGGTGAACCTTAAGTTAAAGTCTGCAAAGGAGACACGATCCTTGATTATGGTATCCTATTTTTCTTGCCCAATTTAATAAAATATATCAGGACATTTCCTCTTTAAACAAATGAGTGGCATACTTGCCAAAGAATGGGATTCCATTAAACTAACCCCTAAATAGGGCTGTCTCTCAGGGACTTAGTCCACTAAAATGTCCATTACTTTCAACGCTGGCTTGGCTGACAAGCTTTAACAAATTCCTGGAGTCTGGCAGTTAAGAAGAGGGCCCTGGGACAAATTCCAAGCAAAGATTTTTCACTGGTCTACCATTATTTGGGGTGGGGGAGGAGATAGTTTTTTCACTAGAGTCCAATCCTAGTCTTGGCAGCTCTTAGCTCTTGGCTATGCATTTTATAGCTGGAGTTGGCAGGGTTGAGGAAGGTTGAACAAGGTCAATGTTTTTTTTTCTAGGGCACAAATATCATTTTTTTTTCACCAAGTGGGATTTAGGGTATCCTGGGCAGCTCAATCTTGGATTAAAAGGAGCCATGTTATTTTGGCCAACGCGGCTTTTCAGAATAATGCTAATAATTTCACCCTGGGATTATACATTTATCTAACAGAATCAGCAAGCTGAGGGAAGTGTCTAAAGGCTCAAGACCACAAGGATCATTTGAGGAAAAATAAAGCAAAGCAGAAAAACCAAAACACCTCAGAATAAGAAAAAGACAGTTAACAAAGTCTGTTTTATATGTTTCAGCTGATAAACCTCATTACTAAATTTTATTGCAATCAGAGGAATTGGTTATAAATTATGCTAATAGGATTTATCCTGAATTACCTAAGACTTTTCCTTAACACAAATTACAAACCATTAAGTATTACACAAAGGTAAGCTAATATAATTGTTGCTATTAGTGTTTGTGTATATTCTGAGCTCTCAGACCAACATTCCTAGTTCAATGATATAGATAAGTGGCTTTCTTCTTTCCATGAATTATGCAAATCATGGTTTGGAATGGCATGTAAATGGCATATGGACACTTGCTTTATTTCCATGTTTGATTTTCCTAATTTATCATTCTGAAATCCATTTGTTCTAATACTAAAGACATTTGAAGTCCTTGAGTTTTGGAATTTGAACTAATCCTGATCAATCTGATCCCAGTTTCCAAGTTCAATGTAAGAAAAAATGAAAATAAAGAACATTTTTGGTTTTATATAGTAAAATTTTAGAGGTCTTTACAAAGCAATATTGGACAAGAGGGGTATAGATTAAGTGGAAAGGAGCTGTGGAAATCTCCTTTGAATTACACAGGGATTAGAGTCAGGGAGACTGAGAAGAGATTATGTGTTAGGGAGACCAAATAATTTAAAAATTAAACATTGTCTCCTGAGCTCTTAATGTTGTTGGTGATTTTGGGGGTTTGGCAGGAGTTGATTATGAACTTGCCAAACCTTTCTACTAGCTAACAAGGTGGACTTTGCAACAGTAATGCCTACCTAGAAACTTGCTGATTCCCTATTGGCAATACAATTCTACACTTGCTCATTTTATTTGTTCATATTAATCTAGACATTGTGTCTTTCCACAGCTGTAGTAGGTTCAATTATTTTTGTTTTTATTTTGTCAAGTCTAGTTGGCATTATTTCCTCATTATTTTATGACAAACACAGATCTGTCTCTTCATTTTGCTGCTTTTTTATTTTCTATATGGCTTATATTTATGAAGGATCCAGGCTGGTGAGTGAAAGTCTCATAAAAGTCATCATTATTCTGTGCATTTCCCTTGTATTCTTCTCTTCCTTCATTCCATATCTCACTCTGAGTAGACTTGTCTTTTGACTCTTCTGCTCCTTAATATTCCTCATATTTTATGAAGCACACAGATTTGTGTGATAATGACTCATCAAAGTCATCATTATTCAAGACATTGTCTACCTGCTCTTCTTCTCATTCGTTTCACTCTTCATCATTCATAAATAATGTGCACAGACTTGTCTTTCAACTCCCCTACTTTTTTATTCCTCATATTTTATGATCCACACTAACTCACAGCATATGATAAAGCCCCATAAAACTTATTATTCTACATTTATCAGTATTGAAATCTCTTTGTAATGTACTCGACTTTAAATGTTCTAAGATTCTTTGTATCTTACTGCATTTGCTCCCATTATTTACATACTCCATGTCAACCATTTTTCACAAGAATAACTCTTAGCTACTTTTATTCCTGGATTACTAGTACTGTAATCTTTGACCAATATCAGTCATCCAGTGTCAGTATAAATTGTCTAAATTTTGGGACAGTATTAAAGTATTATTTTTAATTTGCAATAATATTCACTGACACTGCATGTAGAAACCTAGGGGAAAAATTTACTTCTCAGGCAAACTCTCTTTCTCAAAAAGTCTACTCACTTCCCTGGGTTATACCAACTCCAGATGATTCTTGGGGAGCATTTGTGTGTATTCTTGCTTAATATGGTGTATTGAGTTTTGTTCAGCTCAACTGCCATTTTGTGAACTCCCAGATTCTAAACTCAATTTTCTTCCCAGTTGTGGATGATAGCTATGTCTCTGCCTTGTGTTTCCTGATTCACAATGGCACTAAAATGTAGTTTCTCCCCATTTATATAACTTATTCTGATTATCCTTCTCAGATTCAGGGCAGATGCTATAATTCATCTATTTCCAAGGATATACCCTAGCTGAATAGTGAGGTGTATATGGCAGGGGTCTGCCTTTGGTAGTACCACGATCCTAATTCCTGTGTTTTTCTTTACCCTCACTGGCATGCCTCCCCATTTTCTATTCTGTAGAGTTCTCATTTCTTTCAATCACATCAAAATTAGACAGTCCTTCTTGGTCCATCCGTGGCCTACCTCAAAACCTCTTAAACTCTTAAATTTTTGCCACATCAAAACTACTTCAATCTGAATCCTAGTCCTTCAAGGGCCCATCTTTTTCTGAGATCTTTTCAACTCAATAATATAGAGAAATCTTCAGAATCTTTCAAGTCTGATGATAGGAGCTTCTGTCTGGACTGTCATGAGGATGGACAAGTACATATGTACAACAGGTATCTACCCAGTGTAATTGTCTTTTGTGTTGGTTGTGTGTGTGTGTGTGTGTGTGTATGTGTGTGTGTTTGTGTGTGCATCCACTTTCATGTATGGGGGCTTTTATACTCTCAATGGCTGGCATTGCATGCTACCCATCTTTGCCTGGGGCTCTCCTTTGATTCACATACATGGATGGGATGTTTTGCCTCCTTGAACCTTTAAAAACAAGAATTTCTTCCTGATGTTGTTGGTCATAGCAAAATAACTTGAACTTAGATGGGCATGTCCAATGTGACTTTAAAAACATATATGGGGAAGATCGCCCCTCACAAATGTCTGTTTCCCTATTCTCTAGAGAATACAGGCTGCTGCCAAACTGTCTACCTGCTGTCACTATGCAAAAGCAGCAACCCCAAAGGAATTGCTTCTCCACTTTAACTAAATGCTGAATCTTCCAAGTGTTTGGAGCTTGGACTGAGGAAGAGGGCATCTTGGGAAATGCAAGTCAGAATAAACTTTACTGAGAGGCTTATTTAACTAACAAGCTGCTTGTTAGACAGCCCTGATGCAAAAGGTCTAATTCATTCTGTATTTGTTATTTTCAAGGCATAGTCAAATTATCCCTAGCCTTCAATCAGCTCTTGGTTCCATTCTCCTCTTCCCTTATTTGTTGTCTTTTGTCTTCTGTGTCAAATTTCCAATATTCATTCAACACCTCAGGCAACAACATTAACCTCAAGCACAAAAGTTGGTTTGAAAAACAAGGCTGAAAACTAAATTGCTGAAAGAAGATGTAATTTACTGCTTTGTATTTCTGATTAAAATCTTTCGTAGGGAAAATGAGGCTTGGGGCTAGGGAAGTTATAGCTATTTGCTTTTGTTGCAAACATGAGCATAAGCAACTTTGAAGGGTAACATTCAAAATCAAGGACCTAGCCAGCAGGGGACCTAGCAGGAGGTGGGCAAGTTAGTCTGCTTTCTCCATAGGAAGAGATGAAATCCTTTCCAGAAGCTGACAGGTCTGGTCAAGAGATAGCATTGAGAAGGCCTGGACTGGAAGAAGCCATATGAATCCTCTGCTCACTAGTGTTTGAATCCTGCCCTTTAAAATCCTTGAGGAGTTGTCAGTTGGTTTGACTCTTCAAGGGACAGAAACCTACTGCATATGAGGTGTGGTTGGAGGGTTCCCCAGACATTTTCTCCCTGGACTTATTATTCCCTAAATCCCACAGTCATTGATCCCATATATCATTTGGGTTAAAGCACTGCTTCCAGGGGCCCTGATGGAATCCAAATATCTCTGAGTGGTTAGAACAAAGGGCTTATGATATTTCTGTTATTCAGTGCCATCATGTAATGACTAAAAGGGCCTATTCTTCAGAGTCCCATTGTGGGACTCCAGTGTTTGTCCTCAGTAGTTCCTGGTAACCTTTCCTATTGGCCAGTGATTCTCAAGCTTGACCATGCTGGCCATGCACCAGAATCCCCTGGAGGGCTTGTTAACATACAGATTGTTGAGCCTTATCCCCAGAGTTTATGATGCAATAAGGTCTGGTGTGGGACCTGAGAATTTGCATTTCTAACAAGTTCCTAAGTGATGTGATCCTGCTGGTCTAAAGGCCAAACTTTGAGAATTGCTGCTTTAGTAAAAGCAAGACCATAGCATAATCAGCCAATTAAGGTGTATGAACCCCTTGGGGAAGAAGGCAGGAAGAATAAACCACATAAAGGAAGGCAAATCAACAACTGATTCACAATCTTACCATTACAAAATCTGTAACATGAATTTTAACTCTTCCACATTAACCTCTGGATAAAGGTTTGCAACAACTGCAATTTGGGGAGTCATAGTAAAACTGTCACCACAAAGTGCTGGCTGAACAATAAAACGAACAGTCGGGACCCTTCAAATCCAGAGATCATGAAATGGAAATACGTTTTAACCCAATTTATCTGCCCCAAATAACGTCAATTTCTCCCTCATTCCTATTATTTTCATTATACAATGCTTGTACCCACGTTATTACACTTGTCACAGCCCATGTTGGATGACAGTTATAGATCTGTTTGTCTTTCCTATTAGTCACTCCAGGACAAGGACTGTATGATTTTCTTTGTATCCTTCCCACTGCCTGGAGTAGACAACATGGGCTTAACGAAGATTCATAGGATCTCAACTCCAGTATTTTTTGAATAAAGTTGTAATGTACTTGCAACTCATTCTCATGGCACTACTTCAAGGGTTGTAGAGACTACTTTGAAGTTCCAGTGTGATAGATGCCTTAACAGTTCATTTATCAGAAGCCAACATTCTGGACTGTACATTATGACATTCTCATCATGAGAGTTTTGTTTGATAATTGACTACTTCAGGGAATTAAATAGCACCTGTGTTATTGGGAGAAATGAATGAATAGCTCTCCTCAAATGCTTAATTTATGCACACTAACTTCATTATGCCTGTATATATTATCACAAAATTACTATTTGGTATTTTATAATTTAAATATATTTGATGTTTCTAATATCCAGGTTTTTGGGGGGTTCCCACAGAACACATGCTGTTTTGTTATATATTATCTAAGCTGGTGCGGCACCATGAAAACACCTAATGTTCTAGCATAAACTAGTTTTCATGTTCTAAAAATGTGAATGCAGTGAAAGTTCATATGCAAACCCAATAAAATCTCATTAGTTTTTACTTAAATATAGCAGGCTGATTTAATCCTACTCCATTGATCACCAGCCCAAATAAATAACACCTACCAAATGGTAACACTAAAAGCAGCTGGAAGCATTACCCATCAACATTCTAGGACTCGGGGAAAGGTGGTGCTATTGAAAATGCAGATAGCTTTTTAAGCAGAATTATTTTCCTCATGGCTAGTGATGTTTCAAGTAAAACAAAATGGGGGCACTCACCCTGAGGTAGGGTGGCTATTTTCCCATCTGCCCTGGTAATTGCTTGTCAAAAGTAGGCTTGCTTTGGATGCCTGAGATCCCCAAAGTAATGGGAAAAAGATCAAGTGTTTTGAAGCAATAAGAAAACTGACGACACAGTCACATTTTCAGGACTGCATAAGTGCCACTTTGCTTCATTTAGACACATGATTACTTCTGTCCAGAATTTGAATCTGAAATATTTGTCCTGTAAGCCCTTGCAACTCTTGAATAGTCTGAAGTTAGGTTTTTTTTTTTTTTTTTTTTTTTGGCTTGTGTTTTGCCTGTTCTACACATTACTCAAATTGTTTATCTTTGTAATCAGCCTTATGGGGTTTTGTTAACCTCATTAACCTCTCCTGACACTTCTCTGTTGATCTGCCTTTCAAATAATGGATAGTCATTAAACATAGGCCAGGTCCTTCTTGTTGGCTATTTCCTGGGCATGGATTATTCTTCCTGCCATGAGGAAAATGTTTGGCCTAGCTGTAGCCACTGTTCTAGCTCTGCCTTGCTAGTGATCACCACTATGACTTTCCTACAAAACAGAATTACTTTTGACTTCATTTGCTCCTTATATAAAGTAGGAATAATAGTTCTTTCCAGTTCTCTATCACCACACAAATATATCATAACAATAAAATTACCCAGTAAAATGACCATATTTAGAATTGAATCTTCCAAATTATTTCTAACCCTGATAATTATTTTCCGAATGCTGATAATTATGATATAATTGTATAAAACACTGCACACTTACTATGAGTCAGGGACTATGCAAGTCACTTTCCTTACTTTATTTCACTTAATGTCCATATAACCTTGAGTGAGGACAACTATTAGGCCTGTTTTAAAAATGAAGAAACTAATTTAGGATTTGTTAAAAAACCAAGATATCAAGTGGTGGAGTGGTGGAGATCTCTTGATCTGGGCTTTCCAAAGAGCCTGAGCTGTAATGCAGATCTTTCTGTCAAGATGTAAATGATGTGGCTACAATTGACAGTGCTCACCTACAAACATGGTGATATCCATAGGAAATCATTACCTACAGAAATTTACCAACCACTGAGCACTTTCTAAGTGTAGGGTGTTGTGGAAATGAGCTACAGAATGCTATTCATTCTTATCACCAAAGTACTGGTTCTTCCCTCTATAGGAACAAGATCAGAGGATTTAATTAGCTAGAGTCACTGCAAGCACATAGTATGGCTGAGAAGTAGGTAATAAGGATTTGAGCTTTTTTACTTTTGATCCTAATTGAGCAGAAAGTGGGAAAGATAAAATATTAGAAAAAAAATTTGCACTAAATTATAGATAGTTACTGGTATTACTAATTATTAAGCATCTCAAAATATCTAAGTTTCAAAATATCATAAATAATCAGAATGAATAACATTTTGAAGATTTACTCTCTGGTTTCTTTCAGTCTTTTTGTCCAAGAGCATTTGCAAAGAAGTGAAATTCGCACATTCTTTCTTTTTGGTACCTTTAGGTGTTGACTGCTGATTTCAGAAGCTAGTCAACACTATAAATCTGGGAACCTTCAGCACTTTGTAATTTTTTAAAATGTGTCTTGAACATGTGTTTCCAGAATTTTAGCATTAGACAAAACTCATTTGAAAATCAGGAGATCCTGTCTTCACATGAGTAATACCTTTTACATAAACGAGATCAAAGTGCTTTATTAGCATGTATCAACAACTTTACTTCCTACTTAGGATGACAACTGCAGAAGCTATGAACAAAGGAGGCTGCTCAGGGAAAGCAAGATGAAATGACAAGCAGAACACAAAGAACCCTGGTCAAGCCAAACCATGCTTGGATACCTTTCCCAAATGTGGACAAGTTATGTGCAGTGTCTCTTTTTAGAAAGAAAGGTGACTACAAAGCAGATTTGAGGATGTTGATGATGTGTGAAGAGATTCCTCCAGTCCTTAGTCTATTCAATTTATTTGGCAATTGTTGCTTTGTATGTTTATCTAGTCCCAGTTGTGTACCCGGTATAATGTTTTTCATGTTCCTAGATTAAAAATACACAAAAACCTGCCATTAGCAAATAGACTTAGAGTTCTTTAACAAACAGATTCATGAAAATGTTAAACACAAAGCATATGGATACAAATGGGTACCTCAGCAAAATTATAAATGATTACGTTATGGATCTTCTGGGGTTACTTGTAGATACACAAAACTATGAATACTAATTCTTCAAATGCTTAAATACTGTAACAACATTGTATTTCCTTTTATATATTCTAAAATATAAACTGTCTTTATTTTTTATAAGTGTAAGTAGTTGTTGAAGATCTGCTATTTTTTCCCTTTCATGACTAAATGGTCTAGAGCTGCTGCTGAGTTTTTTTCTAGGGTTTGTTCAGTTTGTCTGAGGTATTCAAATTCTCTGGATGGGCAGGCACTCCAAGCATTTATCAATAAAACCTAGTACAGTAACAATAAGTAGTAATTCCTGGAGAAAGGTTTGTTTTACCTTCCTATTGCACATAATGGCACAGAATCTTTAATTCGACAGTCTCCTAAATGTCAATGTCAGGCTCTAGCTTGTGTGAAAATCTATTTCAAATGGGTCCAAGTGGCAAGATGTATTCATGCCCAAATCATCTAGCATATAGATGAATGCTATTAGGGTTTGCCCAAGTGTTATGTCCACAGACTAGATTCTCTGAACCACTCTGTCTAAAATGGTGATTCTCTGTCCCTAACTTTCCTTTATCTCATTTGACAGTATTTATACCTTCCTGATGTTTACCTTTTTCATTATTGTCTGTGAGCCTCATTATAATGAAGAGAGGTCAGAGCCTAGGAGAGTGCCTACCACTGAATGAAGAAATCAACCAAAAAAAAAAAAAACCAACATTCGAATGTACATAAACCTCAAGAGTGAGATGATTATCAACCTTCTCTAATACAGATTATCTTGAAATTATAGAATCCATTATTATAAAATGAATCCTACGTGTAGTTAATAGGAATGCTTTATTGTTTTAAATGGAATTTTTTGATGACTGATTGTTTTCCCCCTGAATTTGTTTAATATGAACACTTTAAATTGTAGAAAAATTTGTAGCCCTAAATGTCAAAGGATGAAACTACCTGTGTATAGTTAAACTGTTCCCTGTTCAAATAAGCTTCATATTTTTATTGCATGTCATCAATAGTCTCCTGTGTGTATCAATTTTAACAGCTCTTTGTGCTCACCTGAATCAATTATGTCTATGTCATAGCTGAAAATGTCCAGGTCAGTTTCATTTCTGTTACTGTTTAATGACTTTGTCCTATTTGCTAGAATATGTCTTGTCTTGCATCAACTTAGGGTACATATCTGCCCCAACAAATCAGTTAAATTTGAGACCCTCTGAGTTGATGAACTTTAAGTTCCTTTAGAAACCTGGTGTTCTAGGTCATGTGGTCTCCATTATTCCCTGAAATTCCTGTCCAGCCTGTGCCAGGCTCACTGCTTTCTTTATGCTCTCTGTCTTAGGTTCACAGAACTTATTCCATGTGCAATTATTTTAATTATTTATGTATTTTTCTTATTTTCATTTTTAACTGATGTAACATTTATACATGTTTATGTTGTACAGTATGGTAATTTGATATCTACACACTCATATGCACAATGTGCAATGATCAAATCTTGATGTGTGACTGCCTCTTTCACTAGAATGTAAACTCTGTGAAAAACGGGACTGTGCGTTTCTTTTGTTTATCTTCACCCATATAATTCTTGGTACAGAGTAGGTACAAGAAATATGACTTAAATGAATGAATGAATACATATTCTCATCACTCTTTTAAAAATGAATTGATATCAGGGTACAAGATTACATTAAGAATGGCAGAGGAGTCTGATATCTGAGTACTTATAAAATCATCATTTACTCTGGAAATACCAAAATTTTGATAAAAACATATTTAAGTCTGCAATTAGTATTTGTCAAGTACAGTTATTCTTAAGTCTTAGTCTTTATTCACAATCAATAGCTTTGCAGAAATGACCACCTTCCTGCAACCTTCCTTTAACCTCAGTCTTAGGTCAATAATTTGTTTTGATATTCACATAATTTCAAATGGTATTCATTCCCAGCTCAACCAAGTGCAGAAAAGCATGTTTTATTAAACAAGTTATGATAAGCAATTATGGCTATTACCAGGTATTATGACTAATCAGGAGCAGGAATCAAGATTTTATTATTAAGTGGGGTGTAGTAAAAGAAGAAAAGAGCTTGGATAAGTGAAGTTTGCCGGGGATTCCATACTTTAGGCATCTGTAGTACCTCAATTTGTCTGGCAGCACTTCTCTTTAGTTTTCTAGCGAGAAGCAATAATGATGCATACCAAAATTAGCCAATTAACAGCAGTCTTCCTACTGACTTTTTGATAATGCTCCCTAATTTATCCTTGTTGCTACATTTTGATTATATATCCCATTGAAGGCAGATGCTTCTACAAAGTTATAAATGATATCAGTTATTGGCAGGCTGTGACAGTGGTGGAAGGTCTTTTAAGTTTTAAAAAAAGTAATCACTTTGGTACTGTTACATAATAACTTCATCTTTTATGAATTTAGTTCTTGTACTATTTAGAGAATTGTAATCTTACCTTTAGGCTGATGCTACATTAGGGAATTGGCTTATTTAAGGTCCTGATATCATCTGTGTGTTCTGGGCAATCAAAATGTTTTTCATTAGCAAATGTGGAAAGAACACTTGCACTTCAAAATTACTATAACTAAACCACCTACCCATTTAATCACTCACTCATTTTTTACTTGTTATATGCTGGGTACTAGTTAGGATCTTGGAATACAGTGGTATGATAGATTAAAGATGATCAAAGATTCTTTGGTACTTCTCCCTTCAAGAGGCAGGACCTATGTCCTTCCCCTTGAATATGGGCAAGCTCATTGACTGCTCTGACCAATACTATATGACACAAATGACACCATGGCGACTTTTAGACTCAGGACTTAAGAGATTGGCATCTTCCATTTCTTATATTTTCGAACAGTCCCTCTCAGAACCCTGAGCCTCCATGTAAGAGCTCTAACAAATTCAAGGCTTGCTACCATGCTAACAGGAATCCCAAGTAATCAACAGAGAGTTTGTATGTGGAATGATTCCTAGACATTGTCCAGATGTTTTAGTCCCCAGCTATTTGAGTTATCTTGGCTGAGGATCCAAATATCATAGAGCAGATATGAGACATTCTGGTCAAGTCCTGCCTGTATTTTTGACCCATAGAATCATGAGATTTAATAACAAAAATTTATTTTAATATACTACTTGAAGTAGATTGCCACAGAGCAATTGCTAAGGTTTGGATCTGAAATGTCCCACGAAAAGCTCATGAGTTGGGCAATGCAGCAATATTCAGAGGGAAAAAGATTGGATTATAAGAGCTGTAACCTCATTTGTAGATTAACCAATGGCTGATAATATGAATGGACTACTGGCTGGTAACTGTAGGAAGGTTGGACATGGCTGGAGGAAGTACATCACAGGGAACTTGACCCTGGGGACTGTATTATGTCCCTGGCTTCTGCTGCTCCTCCTGCTCTTCCTGTTCCTCCTCCTCCTCCTGTTCCTCCTTCTTTTTCTGTTTCTCTCTCTCTCTCTCTCTCTCTCTCTCTCTCTCTCTCTCTCTCTCTCTCTCTCTCCCCCTCCCCCTCCCTCCCTCCCTCCCTCTCTCTTTCTCTCTCCCCTTCCTGGTTACAATGAGCTGAGCAGCTTTCCTCTGCCACACCCCATGCCATGATTTCTGCCTTACCTCAGTCCTCGGGCAATGGCTCTGGCTGACCATGAACTCTGAAACTGTGAGCCAAAATGAACTTTACTTTCTTTAATGTGTCTTTGTTAGGTATTTTGGTCATAGTGATGAAAATCTATCACAGTCATAGATATTCAAAAAACAAGAGAAGAAATCAGACTTACTTCTTGTCCTCACAAAAATATTAACTAATGAGAACAATTCAGAGCTAACAATGTACATCCCAGTGTGAATCAAGAAACTGAAATGTAACAACTCCACAAAAAGTTAGAACTAGAATAAAGTTATCATTGTGTTTAACTTCTTAATTTTTTAGCCTGTTCAGAATGCTTAGTGCAACCACTTAGTGCAACCAGAATGCTTTAGCCTGTTCAGGTACTTAGTGCCATACTAATTTGGTCCCAATTTTAGAACTTTTCAACTAAGGGTAGGTGTTCCATAAGTGGTTGGCAGAAAAGTCACCACAATTTCATTCAGCAGCACTGCTGTGAAGTTTTAGATCTTTAAACTGATCATAAAACTTGCTCAAAATGATAAACACAATAATCAAATGCCTGTGAACATACACATTCTTCTCATAAAAATGCACTTTTTGTTACTATAGTGAAACCTGGATTGATACCATGATATGTGGGATATAAGACACCGTATATTAAGACCCCTGACCCCAGAGGAGTTTATCAGCCTCATGAGGCAGAGTATATACCATATATGCCAACATATTCATGAGGTGTACAAAAGTATTATGTGTACTATGGGTAGAACTATTGTTCCATTAATGTGATTCCTATTTCATGTTTGGTCATCTTTTTTTTAACTGATATAATAAGCAAAAATGATGATATCTAAAGACTCTCAGGGAAAGAGATCAGAATATACACACCTGTACATGCACACACACATACACACACACTTGAGCTCTTTCTAAGGAAAGTTATAGCTATAGAAAGTGTACAGAGCAGAGGTCAGGAGCTCAAAGAGCAGGGGTAGGCATGACAATGGAAGTGAGTAAAATCAATCGGGTGTAAGGGAAACAGTGGATAGTGATTTAGAGAGGCATGTTATGTCCAATTCTGAGTGGTAGCTGGCCCTCAGTTCCAGATTACTTATGCCATGTCCACGAGCCCAGACAAAATTTGTGAATTTTCTAGAGAAGGAATATATTCCAATGTTTATGTTAGATCTTGATTTCTAAATGTCAGGCCATCTATGGGCTAATTTTAAGCAACGTCTGATATAGACACTTGATGTAGATTGATGTGGGGATCATTCTTTCATGATTACAAAATGGACAAATGAGTTTGGCCAGACCTTGCTGTCAGTGGTTGCACTAACCTGGGTAGGATTTTGTTTTTTAAATGCACTTCTCCATTAGTGATGGTGAGTGAAATGTCTGGCTTTGCAAATTACTGCTGTCATTTAGTTTAATGTACTCTTGTTTTTACATATTTATAAAAACCTTTTACATTATTAATAGTGATTAAATGCTTAGACACTGAAGATCAATAATGCTTCTGTTCACCTATTTACATTATTAAAAAGTAATAAGTCATCCAGGGCACATAGAATATGTGGCTTACTTTGTAGTTATGTTTGAAGAAAACATAGATTGAAGAAAAGAAAGCAACACAGGTAACAGGGTAAATGGTCTTTAGAAAAAACAGTGAGTTGAGTTTGCTAGAGACTTCACCATGGGCAAGTTGCATGTCCACACTGACATTACACCAAACATGGGCATACATGTTCTATGTGCTTTCACATGCCAGTGCAGCAAATTCAGAACAAGAAAGTTCAGTCTCCCTTGGATGCACAAGGATGAACAGTTATTTAATATCTGTGAGTCCTTGTAACTCTTAGTTACCTATATGCCACTGTCTTTAGTTCCAGAGACTTCTGATTGTGGCAGTGCTAGGCAGCAAGTCAGCTGTGTGGGTCATCTTTTGCCAGTAGGCAAATCAGCCCTGTAGCAATGCTTTCTTCACCTGCCTCCCCAGCTATCTCCTCTCAGTTATGCAGCAACAGCAAAAAAAAAAAGGGAAATGGTTCATCTGATTATGACATACAAGTGCCCTAGATCTGTTGGAGGAGAGCAACCCCATAGTCAGGAATGTTTAAGAGTCATTAAGTCTTTGTGGAGACTGTCATCCCAGCTTTCTGACTAGCCAAAGTGGCTCAGTACTGTAGTTTAGAGACCAGGCTTTTACCACTCATCTGCTTGGGTTCAAATCCTGCCTCTGACACTCTGATTTTGACTCTGATCAAGTCATTTACTTGACATCTCAGTTCTTGTTTCCTTGCCCAAAAAGTTTAGCTAGTAATAGTACCTGCTATGAAGAGTTTTTGTGGAGTAGCATAAGTAAAAACTTAGTATGAGGCCTAACATATAACAAGTGAACAATAACAATTTACATGTAGTAAAACTTCCATTTCATATCATTCAATTGTCTTCTACAAAGAAGTAGTGCATTAGCACTGATTGGAAATTTGTAGATGATGCCATTGGAGTGTATTAAAATGAACTGGATTTTTTAAAACCACTTGGTTTCTGAGTTTCTTTTGTTGACCCAGATGCCATTTACCTGGGATAAATTTGGACCATGTCATTAGACTTATTTAAGGGCAAGCTAAAAGGGGGCAGCTGTGGCATAATGGAAAGGTTACAGGAGTTGCTACAAATGCCAATTTATGGTCTGTGTGATTTTGAGCAAGTTATTTAACCTCTCTGAACTTCAGTTCCCTCATATATAAAATATACCTAGTATAATTACCTACTTAATGGGATACTATCAGGTAAAATTAAATAATGTTTGCTTGAAGCCTTCGCAAACTAAAAAGTACTGTATGGATTTAAGAGATTCTAATAATTATTATTCATATGTGTGATCAGAATTGGACTTATTTCACCCAGAGATACCCAAAATTAAAAACTATATTTTTTGAGGAAACAGATTGCTTGTTTTTTAACTACTTTCCTTGGAAAAGACCTGCACCTATTCTGACAGAATGTACAAATCTGTAATTCTGAGACCACTGGATGGAGACCCATCACTCTGAATTTAAATGTGACTTGCAGAGTCAAATGATAACTTGGAGCATTTTACAAAAGAATGGGAAAACTCAGTCAAACCAGGAGGAGGAGAAGGGCATTAACCACCACAAGTAATAGGTTTGTACACTCTGTGAGCTGCGGGCAAGCTCTGCTGAAGCATGAAGCTGAACCGCAGGGGTTTAAGTTTGTCCTGACTTTTCAAAGTTTATTGCTCAAATGTCCTGCTCTGGGTTACAATGACTTGTCTCTTGTCTCTCTCAGGCCCTGACTTCTTCCTCTTACTTGGATTTAGTGTCTTTTAACACATCTCCATGAATCTCCATGTCACGGAAGTGGTTATTATTTCTCTCATTTTTTAAAACTGACTTGTCTTTAAGTGTAGAGGAAACTACAACATTGATGAGTTACCTCTACTTTCAATAGAAAAATGTGGACAATGGCTGTTTTTGTTCTCTTTGTTCCTCTGGTGTATAATAAATAAATCTTCACTATCTAAATAATTACTATGACTACACATCATCTGAAAGTTACTCCAAGTTTTTATTGCGCTAGGAGAAACATTTCAAAATAAGGCTCACTGAATCTCTTGGAAGGAGGCAAACTTTGACAAGATCCCCTGGCAGAAAATTCCTTTCTTGTGATATATTGGCATTTGAGTTTTGATTTCTGTCACAGGCCTAAAAGGTCAAAACTGCACAAAAATAAAAATAATGAAAAATATTTTAGTTTCAATAAGAGTTCTAGTAGACAACTGAAGGGAAGGGAGTTGAGTGTTTCAAATTTTCATGCATATCTTCATTTTCCCTTTTTCTACTGTGTACTTGTCTGTGACTTGTCTCTTTTCTCTCTCAGGTCCTGACTTTCTCCCCTTACTTGAGTTCAGTGTGTCATTTAATATATCTGCATGCATCTTCATGTCATGGAGCTTATTATTTCTCTCACTCAAGATTGAATTTCAGCTTTCTTAGAATGTCACTGATATCAATATAAACTTGACCAAAGAATTCTTGGGCACTGATAATGCTCATCAGGCTGCAATTGAGTGAGTTCAGTGAGTAGGGTGTAGCTGTGCACTTCTAGAAAAACATTTTCCATGTTTTCATGTTTTTGTTTGCAATAGTCTAGAAAGCCACTGAAATAGCAACTTACAGAATGAATAGAGGAGGAAATTTTTAAGATGGAAATATTGACTTCAGTGAATTACCAAAATATAGTAATAATTAATTAATTATATCATTGATGAATATGAAGCAATGAATATTAATGAGCAAATTCATGTTATTGTACTTCAAATAAGTCAGTCAATTTTTAAAATTTCTTTGCCCAAAAGGCTGAGCTTGGTCTCAGGTCTTTAGTGACAACTGATGCATTTGAGCTTTCCTAGAAGACAGATTTTTACAAGTCTTGCATTTCACCCAATCCTTTCATATGGAAATATTTTTCATCATGGAACAAAACTTAAAATTTAGCTTTTCAAACTCAAGAGTTTTTCAAGGAGTCAACACAATAAATCCAAATTGTCCTTCCTTCCTTTCTGTCATTAAAAGTTGTGTGTGTATGTGTTTATATGCATGTATTCACATACACACATAACTTTTGTGATACAGAATCTCTAGAAATGAATATTTTCCTCAGTAATTGGTAAGGACTTAGGCATTCTAGTGAAGTCTGAAGAAAGATATCAATATGGATTGTGTGGAATGGGAAGTAGTCTGATCTTTAGAAGATATCTTCTTTTCACAGTTAAAAAAAAAACATGACCACAGTTCATTAAGAAGTAAAATAAATATACATGTACCTGCTGTCAAATGAGATCTCTGGAGGAATGACATGAGTACTGTCTTTTCCAATGAGGAATTTGATTCGATCATAGAAGAGTCTTGAAGTGTGCTGAGAGAAGAGGGGTTGGCTTTGCTGAATGAGGTCAAGAGGATCTGGTGAGCCCTGACAGAGAGGACTTGCATAACAGTTGCTTTGCTGACAACAGTCAGGGTCCACACAGTCAGTCAAACCATCTGGAAAAAAAAAAAAAAAACCAAAATTGATGTTTAGCTTCAAGAGAAACATCATTTAAAATCTGCAAAATGGAGAAAAATCTAGAATATAAGGGTAACCAACCATATTCGAGTTTAGAATCTGCTAAATGTGCATGTATTTCATGAATTATTGCTCACTGGGTTTATATGGTGCCTCAGAGAAATTCAAAGTATTTCATGCATGAATCTTTCTTTTTGGAATTCTCCAGCATTTTTCAGTTGAGGAATAGTTTATATAGTTAATAGTATGCTTTGGGGTAGAGTATTCTGTTAAGTCTCACTCTTTAGAAGTGTCCTTCTTCAATGAGACCATTCCTTCAGAATAGCAAGTATTTGTTGTAGTTCTCTTGAATTCCTCACACCTAGTACATCAATGAGCACAGAATTAAAAAGTAATTGCCAACCTGAATTTGTTTGTATTTTCTAAAAAATCCTCCCAATATTGTTGTCTACTGACACTTCCCCAAACAGAAATTGAGATTTTCATGATAACAAAATATTTAGGGCAGTAATTGTCAAATGTGCACTCAATTACCTGAGAGTTTATTAAATATGCATATGCTGGAGATCCACCTACTTAATCATAATTTCTACAGAGCACAGGATTATGTATGGTTAATCTGGCTGTTTCTGAAGCATAGCAGAATTGCCAAACCACTTTTTTTTTAGGAATCTGTAGAAGCAACTAGAGTTACACCTAGCAGCAGTTATTTAATACAATTACTGCTAAAGTTGAGGTATATGAATGTAATCAGTTGCTCTCTTTCATTTTCTGAGCCTTCACCATTTTCTCCAGACTCCTGAACCCACTGTTGGACCAATAAAAGGAAAATCATATAAAGGCTTCTCTCTTTGGTCAATAGATGATGGGATACACAGGGGTTACACGAAGAGGAGAGACTATTGAGAATCTAATAGATTCAAAACACTGTTAGGTGTTTGAGGAGGTAAAGAGAGAAAGAAATCCTTTTCCTATTTCTGTGAGCTCAGAGATTAGTAGGAAAAATAGGTGTGTAAACAGCTGACTCTTAAACTAGTGAAATGTAAGAAGTGCTATGAGTTCTGTGCAAAGAGAAGGGTTTGGAGAGATTAACTGAGCATATGGGCACTCCATACCCAATAAGAAAAAAAAAAAAAATTTAAAGTCCTTCCAAGGTCCTTAAAGCAGGCAAGTGGCTCTAATTCAGTTGTTTAACAAGGGTAAATATAAAGATGCTAATCTTCTTGACTTGCAGTGGAATAGGGAGGTTCAGATGGATCCCTGGCTCTTTAAAGCTGCTGATGAAAGATACTGACACTGGTTTCCTGCAGCTCCATGCTTGCTCTCTCTCCCCCACTTCGTTGCTCCTGTTGAGCAAGAGGGGGGTGTACCACAGCTGGGGGCAATGAAAGCCAGAAACACCAAGAGAGTAGGCGGTTGGAACAGTAGCCCCAGGGCACCCAGGAAATATTTTTCCCCACATGTGGTCTTTTCAAATTCCCTGTACCACAGACACTACTTTGATTTAAAATGCAGTTTGCTTCTTTCTTGCTTTTCCTGTTTGTTCAGTATATTTTTGTCCCTGATTTCTATTTCTCCATACACATATTTCTTATTCACTGATGACTAACTTTTAAGTGTGGATCTGTTTCAAAAAGAAATTCCCCTCCTCACCCAATTCAGCAAATTACATTAACAGATTTTCTATAGACTTTAGATGCCACTGCCACCTCTCCCTCCAATATATTGTTCTCAATCTCTTATTAGCACATTATCTCTTTACTCTGCTAATTAAACATCTGGATGCACTGAAAAGCTGGCAAAAATATCAGACTGATTAAAAGAACACTCTGATATCTGGAATTGGTGCATGATACACTAAACAATGAAAAACTTCATTTCAAATGGGCAACCACCTTTACCTTGCATTTTTATTGAATAGTGAATTTGTTATTATTGAGATAATATATGTGGAAGCACTAATGTCATGCCTGGCAAATATTAACAAATGCACTAGTAATAATCAGATTGGGCATTCACAAGCTTCATCCTATCAACTACAGGATTCCAATTCATTATGGAAAAGAAATAGATTTTAAATACACACTAATGCCAAAATAATCTTTAAAGTTGAATTCTAAAACTAAACATAGAACCAATTCAAAATCTGGACTCACATTCTCATATAGTTAAGTGCTATAGATTCCAAGCTGATGTTTCATATTAGTAATTGCCTATCACACAGAGTTGACCCTCTAAGACCTCTGTTTTTCTGAGAAAACAGCAAGGCTTCTGTTGAATATAAAAGGCCACAGGCAAGCAGACTAATAATGGCACACAACCCCTAAATTATAATTCATAGGCAAACCAGTACATGGGTAAAAATCTACTTACCAATTATCACATTTAATAACACCCCATACAGTATGTTTAGACTGTTGCAAAGAAGTGCAAATGATAGTCACACTGGATGTGTGTGTTCTCTCTCTCTCTCTCCTCGCACTTTTGGGCTAATAGCAGTTCTTTTATTGTTCTAAATTAGAAGATGTGGCACCCTACTGACAGTTAAGTTATGGGCATATCAAATGTTAACTATTTTTACTTTTAGGGCTTTTCCCCTTTAAGTTAATAAAGCACAAGGTAGCTAAAAAGAGGGAGGTTACATTGTTTTGAAGGACTAAATGTGGCATTCATTGATCCTAGCTTTGCTTCCCAATTTGGGACTATGCCATTTGGCTCAATTGGTGCTGATGATGAAAATCAAGGACACTAGTTTTTTTTTTTTGTTGTTGTTGTTTTTTGTTAAGTGATCAAGTCATCACTATTAAACTATTGCCTACTAGATGTCTGCCCTTGGTTGAGAAAGATAATGGAGAAGGGAATATGAATGATAAAGGAGAAACCCATATTTTCCTAGTTCATTATATATATCCTTTGGATACTGTATCCATATTATCACCTTGATAAAAATAAAAGCTAACTCTTGATAGGTGATCCCAAGGGATGTGGAACCACATATATACATTAGTTAATATTTGCTAAGCACTAGGTACTTCCACATATATTTTCTCAGTTAATCCCTGCAATAACCCCATTAAGTAGATACTCTCATCTTCATTTTACAAATAAAGGGGAAGCTAAATGTGATTGCAGTAATCTGAGAGTCATATTAACACAAAGCTTTCTGATTACAAATCATACATTCGATATCATCATTTAAGCAGTACTGACCTATGCTGTAGGACTTCTAAGTGCCTGACTATGAATAGGTATTTAGAGCACACGAAGTGGTTAAAATTAAAATACCCAGACTACTTTTGTTCTAATTTTGACTTCGCCACTTACATTCTACATGATTCTGGACAAACTGGTTCAACCCTTGGATTCTCAGTTTCCTCATATATATAATGTAGATAACAATAATATCTACTCTCTAGAGTTATAAGAATCACATGCTATAAAAACCATACAGATGACATTGTGTGCATTCAGGGTGGTATGGCAATAGACTGAAGGACATTATGCTAAATAAAATAAGTAAGCCATGATAGACAAATATTCCATGATTCTTATATGGGGCATCTAAAATAGTCAAATATATAGAAGTAATAATAGAATGGTGGTTCCCAGGAGCATGGGGGAGGAAGACATGGGAATTTGTCATTCAGTGGGTAGTAAGTAACCATTATACAAGATGAGCAAATTCCTGTACAACATAGTACTTACTTAGAGTTAACAATAAAGTACTGCACATTTAAACTAAGAAGATAGACCTTATGTTAACTGCTATTACCACAAAAACAAAATAACCCATACCCCCAAAACCCAAACAGATGCAAGGAAACTTTGGAGATGATGTATATGTTTATTATTTTGATTTTGGTCATGATAACACAAATGTATAATATGTCTGAACTCATTATATTTATTATGTATTTTATACCCTTTATAACTCAATAAAGCTATAAAAAAGTCAAAGAGCTGAGCTAGCTTAGTGCATAGCTAGCACTTAAAAATGTCAGCTATTGTTATTATTTCAAATTCTGATATATACAGACTGTAGGGTGGCTAAGGATAGAGTCCTACAGGTAGGTGACAATGACCTCCAATGGCAGCTTAAAGTGCTCGTCCTTTTATTAAAGTTGCCTTAATGCTGACCAGAGGGCAATTTATTTCTGGGTAGCACATTCAGTTCACTGTAGTGTACTCAAACTACATTTGGTTATGTTGTCATGTAGATAGAATCCTATATGATTTTGAGTAGACAGACAATAATACTACAGAAATTTCTCTTTGATTGAATTTCACTGATTCAGAACTTGTCACCATAAGATAGGGGCTGGATTAAAGTATGACCTTTTCATCGCCTACAGGATAGAGGGTATGCCAAACCTGAAAAATCCTATTTCATTTACATTTACATTTACATTCATTTACATTTGTAAATTTGCTTTGAGATTAACTAACAGACAACTAATTCATCAAAACATATGTTGAGCCAGGCACAGTGGCCCACCCCTGTATTCCAAGCAGTTTAAGAGGCTGAGGCAAGAGGATCTCAAGTTCAAAGACAGTCTTGGAAAATTAGTAAGGCCCTAAGCAACTTAGAAAGATGCTGCCTCCAAATAAAATATAACAAAGGCTGGGTATGTGGCTCAAGGGTTAAGAGCCTCTGGGTTCAATCCCTGCTGTGTGTGTGTGTGTGTATATATATATATGTATATATATATGCTAATAGATTCTTCATTGATGCCACATGTTTATTACCCACTTTAAATTACTTTATTTCAAGTATTATCTCATTAATTTTCAAATGCAAAGTGTGCAGATGGATGTCAAGTATTATCAGTCTTAGTTGATAAATACTGTGTCAGGCTCAGTCATAGAGGAGTGAATTCAGTCACAGTGTGTGAATTTTCTACCTTCTAAGTGCACCTGGAAGCACTTGGAAATTTAGGCTTTCATTACTAAGTGAAGATCCTTTAATAAATAGGTTTCTTGAAAATGCAGTGGTTATGATCAGAAAAGAATAATTTAGAATATGCTTTCTGGGTGCCAGGTCTTTTATCTCCAACCAAATCTTAAAAGTAAATGGGGAGAATGTGTCTGGTCCTTAAATAGAGCTAATGTTATCAGTTCACTGCTCCTCTTTTATTTTCCTACTTATTAAATACTGCATTATTCTGGTGACATTCTAAACATGAGGTTCATTGATCCATGAGCTTATATGCGTTCATAACTCAGCCATGGTGCTGTTGTCTAGATCTAGAAACACTATACTATAAAAGACTTGCAAATAACTATTGCTTTTAATGAATGGTGACTTGTTATGAAGAATGATTCCTGGAAGATCATTCTCTTTTAGGCAATTAACTCATTGATTTTGCCAATGAATATGAATATAGACCTCTGGAAGAATTTGTACAAGAGAAGCTTGGGCAAACATGTGACAAACACTCAAAAGATTGTGGGGGGCATTTAATTAAACCCTCTTATTGTACATCTTTTTAACCTCCTTGACAATCTTCCCACAACATCACAATTTTCCCACTTTTGTTCCTCTGTAACTAGAGTGAATAAAATGGATTCTTTATCCGATGACTGAAAAGCTTATAAAAGTCATAATGCTCTATATGATCTGGCTTCTGCCCAGACTAATACCTCCCTCACTGTGTTCCAGCAATAATTACTTGCCTTCCACTTCCTAAAAGAGCCTAGTTACCCAGGGCATTTTTACATGCTGTTTCCTCTGCCTGAAACATTCTTTCCTTAAATCATGTGAGCCTTGTCCTACTATCCAGACTTAGGTCCTGTATATGGTTAGGTCCTCCATATACATTTATGTCACCCTCAAATTTTTATAGCACTCTTCGCAATTTTAAATATGTAACCATTTATGTAGGTTCTTGTTTAATATATGTTCCTACTAGACCATATGTTCAATAGAGGCAGAACCTTGTCATGTGTATCATCCTTCCAAGTGCCAAGCACAATACTAGGCAAGAAGTGGTAATGAATGGAAACAGTACTCACTGTGAAATGTTTGACTGAATGGTAAACATTTGAGTCAAATATTTGAATCAGCAGTACCCGATAGAGTATTTTACCACATAATCATCACCACTATATTAACACATATTAACAAGTATTCCTTGCATCCTAATCTTGCAAAAAAGACAGTTTAGTAAGACATGACTTTTAAGTAATACTAGCACCATTTTTTTAAAGCTTCATATAATGGTACCCCATTGAATCTGTGATGATTATGCAGAGAAACGCAGTGAAAGGTTTTCCAAAGTTGGGGATGCTGTAGCACTGAGCTAATACAAGTCACTAGTCTCATGTGTCTATTCCACTTGAGATGTGCCTAGTGAAACTAAAAAAAAACAAAAACAACAACAAAAAAACAAATTTTAAATAAAATTAAAATACTAACATGTGGCAGGTGACCAGACAATGCAGAATTTGATTTCTCCAAATATTTAGATATTGGATGGTTTATAAATTTAACCCAAAATCATAACATTGTTTTCAATTTTTACTGTCAAATGTATCATTTTTCCCTACTGTGGTTTCTTTCTTTGATTTGAAGATCTCTTTTCCAATGTAGTATCTGTTACCTCTATTTTCTTTTCATTGTATTTGAAGTTTCTTTTACCTTTAACTGAACAATCTAGCTGAAGTGTTTTTATTTATCTTATTCTTTTGGCATATGCTATGAACCGAATCTAAGTTTTTTCTTTTAATAGTTATTCTAGCACCATTTATTCCACAATGCTTCATTTCCCCACAGATTTTTGAGCTGGTTTTATGATACACCAAAATTTTATTTGTGATTGGGTGTGTTCTAGAGCTTTTATTTCATTGTCTTGATCTATTATAATATCAGCAACACTTTATTTTAATTATCATATCTTTGAATTATACTTTAATGTCTGGTGGTTACCTTCACTAGTCTTTGTTTTAGCTACTGCAATATAGCACTTAAAATTTTTCTCATATCAATTCATATGTGTGTGTAATGTATGATAATCATATTTGCTAAACTCCAAATTAGACCACAATGAACTAATGAAAATGTGTTCACCATAATACCAATGTTAGTCTCCTCCTCCAAGCATAGGGTTGTGTACATGCTAGGTACTTGTTAACTAATAGGATAAATGAACTCAACACATTTGATAGGTGTGTGACTTCTATAGTAATTAGTTTTTATAGTAAGATAGCTTTCCTTTTTTCAAGTTAAGAAAAAATGCAAAGGTTATTTGCTGTTTTGTTTTTACTGTTCAAGGATCTCTTAGGTGGCTTATAGTGAAGCTGTGTCACCCACATATTCAACACAACCCAATTAGTTACTAAGAGTCACAATGCATTGAATCAGAGTGTAACTAAAGTCAAAGCTGCAGGAAGTAGCAGCAATACTAATGAATATTCAAAGATGATTAGGATGCAAAAAAATTCCACCATGCTTAAAGTATCAGCTATAATATGGAGTAATCAGGTAGCAACTACTTGAAGCAACTGCTTAAAAGTGATGTTTTTGATTGGAAGATTTCTTAAGTATTACAGTTAAAAAATTAGGACTACTTTTTTAAAAAAGGTTCAATTGACACTTTCTGATTTAATTAAAACATACACACACATATACAAACAAGTATGCAAATGTTAATCATTAGTCATATCCAACTAAATGAATCCAGCTGTTCCGATAAGCTGAGATCACCAAATGAAGGGCATTTAATGTATTCTTAGGGGTAATACTTAAATATTATGAAAGTGGAATTGGTCTAAAAGCTTAGTCATGGGGCTTTCAGAGGTTATTCTATCTATCTTTCTATCTCCAAGTAGAACTGAATCTATATTTATCATCAATATCATCTTAATCCTACTAAAGGAATAAAATGGTAATTGAAACTCTCAAGGAGCCTTCCACCCTGCTCCCTAAAGAGACAATCATAAAAATACACTGAGCTCATATCAGGGTCTTTGATTTTTAATTTGCATATAGATACACAGTTTTTAAAGAATGTTCAGAGGTCAATACAAATTCAGAAAAAAATCTTCTATACTCTGTGTATCCACATATGCCACAGACATTGAGAATTGATAATCCATTAATTCATTAATATTTAATTGATCCATTCATTAAACATTTTTGGCTGCCTTGAGGTGAACTTGAGGTCATAAAAATGCTTGATAATTAAATATTCAATTATTTTTATTACTTGACTAATACAGGAAACTTATTTTGGCTCAACCTTAACTGAGCCAGAAATTATAATTGCATAGATTTTTAATGTGTTTTTTTCTGAGCATAATCTTTTACTCAATACATCAACTGAGAAATCTCTATAACTGCACTAGTGAGGCAGATCACCTACTTTTACATCCTGGATCTATCATTTGCTTTCTGTATGATATTTTGTTACTTTCTCAATTTCTCTGTGCTTCGGTTCCCTAATTTGTAACATAGCATCCGTGGTAGATCCTACATCATGGGGATTAAATGAAATAATTCACATAAAGGGCTCAACACAGTGACTTGTACTTAGTAAAAGGCTTGTCTTCAGCTGGTATTGTTATTGA
This sequence comes from Sciurus carolinensis, assembly GCF_902686445.1. NCBI lineage: Eukaryota > Metazoa > Chordata > Mammalia > Rodentia > Sciuridae > Sciurus > Sciurus carolinensis. Next base: position 104,306,308 of record NC_062232.1, read on the forward strand.
GAGCTAGTGGAAACTTTAAGAGTTGGGGCCTAGTCAGAGTAAGTAGGTCACTGGATATGTGCCTTTGAACCATGACCCCTTTTCTCTATTTCTTCTTCCCTTTACTTCTCCCTCTCCTCTGCTTTCTGGCCACCATGAGCATGAGAGACAAGTGAGCAGCTCTGATTTGCCACACCCTTCTACCATAATATATCACCTCATCACAGGCCAGAACAATGGCGCCAAGTGACCATGAACTCAAACCTCTGAAACTGTAAGCCAAAATAAATATTTCTTCCTTTAAATTTATTTTATCATGGGTTTTGTTATGGTCATGGAAATCTGACAAAGTCGACCAAGTAAGAGGAATATAATGAAAAGGAAGAAAATGAAGGTGAAGATGAGTTGTGGAGGGCCATAAAAGTCAGCTAAGTAGTTTATCAGTTTATCATTTAATTTGGTTTCCCAAAGAATGTTTTCATTTATATGGGGAGTAAATAGTCTCTTTAGATAATGGTCTGTTCTAAGGCGTGTGCCCTGTGTATGTGTTTGTGTGTTGTTTATTGTCCTTTCACTATTTCAATCGAATTGTCTCATTTAATAATTATAACCACCCTTTTAGACAGTTAGTATTATTATCAACCCATTTTAATTTTGTTCTAGTTATAATAAGTAAATGAAAAAAAAAACTCTTAACATCTAATTTAGTACTTAACTCATGATTCCTAACTCATTGATTTAAGCTCCATGTTTGGATTCAAATGACAACGAATTCAATTGTCTAAGTAATACAGAAAACTACAGAGTCAAATTGAATAATTGACTTCATTATTAACTAAGACACAAAAATTAGAATTTTTTGATATTTCATGTTTTCTTGGGAAGGAAGTATGGAAAAAGTGAAGATTTGTTATTTTAAGCATACTCAGAGGTGGTTTGGGCTGTTTTGAAGTCTGATTGTACAATGTATTAGATATTTTTGTAGACTTGACTAAAATAGAAGTGGTTGCCTTCTAGCCTAGGGGGCACATGTAGCTTTTTAAAATGTCATGTGCACAGAAACTAAAAGTTGATTTCATAGAAGAATGGAATGGAATAGCAGCTAGTAGACACTGAGGAGGATAGGAGAGAGGAGGACAGAAAGAAGTTAAATAAAGTAGTATCAAAATACAGTGGGATAGGAGAATTTAGTTTTGATTTTCTATAGCACAGCAGGGTATCTATTGGTTATACTGATCTACGATATGTTTAATATAAATAGAAGAGTATGACAATTCCCAACAAACAGAAATGATTGATGTTTGAGAAGATGGAAATGCTCTTTACCTTGATTTGATTATTTATTATATATTACATATGTGTATCACATTATTGTACTAAAAACTATAAATAGGTACAATATTATGTTTCAATAAAAATAATAAAACAAAAACATCATATGTAGATCTTGAATTAAATACACAAAAAAATCTGTTGTGAATTTTTTCCATGCTGTGTCCTCTGAAAGATGTTACTAAGAGAGATGTAGATAATTAAGAACAAAGAATATTTTGAAGTGTGTATAGTCCCAAGTACACTAACATCTGACAGCTTGGACTGTGGTACATTAATTCAATTTAGTAAAATAAATGCATGTGGCAGCATGTTGTAGCAGTTAAGAAAAACATCTCTGAAGTCATGAGTTGGAAACTTGGCTCTGCTACTTTCTAGCTGTGTGACCTTGGAAAAGTCATTTACCACTCTACCCTGAGCCTTAGTTTTCCTATTTACAAATAGGAAAAATAATATTTCCTATATCTCACAGAGATATTGGGGAAATTAAAGGAGATATAACATACCAAATGGATTTAGAGTATTGTCTAGTCATTTATTCAACAAATGATCTTTTTAATATTATTGAGATTAAGCAGTAGTATAACCTCAATATAATTTATACTGAGGATTCCTAATTTTCACCCTTGTCCAGGTTGGTTACCACTGTGCTAGAAGTTGGGCTAACCCTTTCTTATATGAACATTTTATAAATTACTGACCTCCATCATTGTCCAAGTTGTCACCACAAAGCATTTCCATGACAACATTGCAACCTGTCCCACTCCATCCCACCTGACACACACAGTGCCAACCATTTTGATCCAGGGTACATCGTCCATTTCCAAAGCAGAGCCCTGGGCAGCCATCTGAAAAGACAGCAGAGAGTAACAATCACAGAGACATCAGAATGGGATTGGCCAACAATGATGTATCTGCCTACAGGGAAACATCTAATCATCTGGGCCCCCTTCAGATGAGGTGTTGAATAAATGGAAGAGGAGCTTGCTTACTTGCAAAACCTTCCCAGGGAACTTGTTATCCCTTATTTTGCAGTGTTTTTCCTTAGAGAGCCAATTAAGCATTATTAATGCTAACCCCAATTCCCAACCTCTAGTTTGGACAGGATGAAAGCTATGGTGGGGATAAGAAATGTTTTTTATTTCTTTTCGAAAAACATATCTCCTCATCTCAATCAAAACAGGAAAGATGATGCTGTATGTAGTTTGGGACAATAAGTTTGGGGAAAAGAACAGTTTCTGTGAAGAGCATCTTTCCCTGTCTACCTCTAGCCTATGCTGATTTTTCCCTTGTGATATATTGTTTCAGTTTTTAGGTATGTCAGTATACAGTTCAAACCATACCATTAACTGTTTGTTCATATGGTGCCTTAGAAAAGTGATGCAATTGCTTTGCATCTATTTGTCTTTTCAAGATTATTATTGATCCAAGTGTCAATTGGAATATTCACTTCTCTCATGTCTCCTGCAGAAGCTAGCATAATATTATGCCTGTAACAATAATAGTACATGCTCAAAGAATGTTTATGGATTGATTCATGTCTGATTTAGACTTTCAGAAATCTAGAGAGTAACTGGAAATATATTTAAAAGGAAATTGTTGGGGCTGGAGTTGTGGCTTAGTGGTAGAGCACTTACCTGGCATGTGTGAGGCCCTGGGTTCAATCCTCTGTATTACATATAAATAAATAAAGCAAATAAAAGATCCATTGACAACTAAAAATATTTTTTAAAAAGAGGAAATTGTAATGTTTAAATGGTCTTTATCCATTGATAAAGTACCACCATCAACAAAGGTCCTTATTTAGACTTTTGTTTTTTCTTTAATTTTCTTTTTTCAAATGCCCTACTCTTTCTATCAGTAGTTCAGAGATAGTTTCTATTAAAAGGTAACTGTGCATGTGCCAAGTGATCAGTGGCAGATGAATGTAGACAGCAATAATACATATATCTTCTGGATATTTTCCCAGTAGCAATACAAGGTCAGAGACCTGGATTTTACTGGGGATAATACAATCAAGATTTTTTTTATTTTCTGCCTTTGAAAGAAAATCTCAGAAGTATGAAGAACAAAAAATAAATTTAAAAATTTTTAGAAGTAATCCAGTGTTCCTTTCAAATGGTTTTCCATGCAGTTATCAACAGACCAGAGGAAGAAAAAAAATTTAAATAAAATGACAGATGGCTGTTGGAAAATATGAAAAGTTTGATGTACATAATATCTTCAAGTCATGGCATAGGATGAACATACATAGACTTGAGAAAGTAATATATCCAGAATCATTCTAATGGATATTTAATGGATAAGGAGAAATTAGGGATAATTTTAGATGTATTCAACTTCTGAAGCTGAAGTGATTAAAGGCACTAGCATATTTGACAGAAAAGTCATTGTCTCTGTCAAAGGCAGATCCCTGCAGGGATGGATGATAGGGCACTTCTAAGTGGATAATTTTGCCTTTGTAAGGATTTAAAAATCCTGGTATATGGGCTTAGAGATATGTTGTTATGCTAAATAGATAGTTCAGCTAACTAAACCTAGTTTATTTAATGGTTACCTGTCTTTGTGTGTTGTACACACACACACACAGACACACACACACACACACATACACACAGGCACACTCAATAAAAAGACAAAAAAAGTATTCCTTAAAGCTTCTCATCATGGGGGCTGTGGTCGTAGCTCAGTGGTGGAGCCCTTGCCTAGCATGTGTGAGGCAGTAGATTCAATTCTCAGCACTGCATAAAAATAAATCAATAAAATAATGGTCCATCAATAATTTAAAAAAATTAAAAAACCTTCTCATCGGTCCATTCTATACTATGTGTAAAAGTGACTCTTGAAAGTTGGTAAAACAAATTATCTTTTAGTTCAACTATTACAGTCTAAATCTGACAATATGACTCTTAGACAAGGTTGCCAAAAGCAAAAACAAACCAAATAAAACATAAAACAAGAAAAACAACCAAAACACCACCCTTCTTTTCCCACATGCATATTTTCTGCTTAAAGTTTATTTCTGCTATAAAACTGATGAGAAAAGTCTTACCTCGAACAGCATCTAAGTAGTGAGCTAAAAAAAGGAGGGAAAAGAGTGATTGAATGAATTTCTGGGAGACCAAAACCATACAACATGTACTAATGGTTTACCATCTGTTGCCTGGGAGGAGAACAGCAAACTGTGAACTGCTGAAATGCCTGCAGCTCAAAAGTTGGTACACTGGCCTGTGAAGTTTGTGAATAATATTTTCTGTGGGAAAAATATTAATGGCTTTTCTGCAAGAAACTCTATTAGGCTTCCTAAAAAAGTGTCATATTTCATTAAAAGCATAAGAACCGCATTTTTACATTTCAGTAATAACTGCTGTGAAAGAGCACTAGCTTCAACTTCTTATTAGTAATATCTTTAGAAGGGAATTCTGGAGTAACCACCTTTGGTAATCATCACAATATTTAAATCCTCTTATGTGAAGGCAATAAACTTACCGTAGTGCAGGAATGTAATTACTTAAGCTGCATCTGAATCTCACCCCTCACCACCTTTTTAATGAATCTTAACTATTTTTCACAGTCACAGAATAAGACTTACTATACTTATAGTGGAGTAGTAATGCAGTTTATTAAGATTATATGTTATATATATTATATATATTATACATTACTTTGGCAGGTTCAAACCATTATAACAAAATACTTTAACCTAAACATAAAAGTTGAAGTGCAGTCTACTGGGGAGAAAAGTACACAGCTAATGAATTGTATATCTAGAAACCCCCCTCTTGCCTTTGCAGTGTGAATTTTTTGTCTAGTCATGGAGTGCCTCTGGAACACTATGACCTATTTTCCTTAGCTGAACAATGGGAATTGTATGTGTCCCTCTTTCTATGCAAGAAACCTTTGTGGCAGGCATGTGTATGTGTCAAGGGCTTTGATTTATTTTTTGGAAAAAGTGTTTTATTGTGGAAATCTTAATTATTATTACTGTATTTTATAATGTGAATATCAAATGATAAATTAATTATTATATAGGCATTCCTATGCCTACTGAATGTTCTTATAGGCAGTATCCTGAAAATTCATGAAATTGTTGAAAGAGGGTGGATGCTTCAGTACTAACTCTGCAATATAGAATAAGGACAAACAATTCAACACAGATGTTCTATTGATGATAGGTCAGGAGTGCCTTCCTCATATACATTAAAGACAGCTTCTAATGATATCAAATGACCCCTGTTACAGTAGTCCCATTTAATGAAATTGCCTGTAAGTGCTTTCAACTGAAACAACCTATACTTTTCAAAAGGAAAAAGTGGACAGTGAATGTTACCTTCACAACAAAAGCACTTCTCTTATTAGCTAATGACACTTTACTCCAATGTATCATCTTTTGTTTGAATAACTCATAGCACTTGAAAGCAGAAAATATAAGGAATACTGAGGTAATGAGTAAGAAAAACGACATAAGGAATAAGTGGGATATTATCAACAAAATATGAACTCTTCCTGTTCACAAGAATTGGAAACTTATAGCCAAACCTCTACTTCCTCCTCTTTTCCAGCCTTGAGTTCTATTAAGATTCTGGCAACTGACTCACTAGATGGCTCTTACTTCTCATTAGCCCAATTTACTTTAGTCAAAGTATAGTGGTACTTACCAATTGTGCAGTGGTCGCCCTCCCATCCAGGGCTGCACTCACATTTTCCATCTTTGCATTGGCCATGCTCAGCACAGTGAGAATGACAGGAGCGTTCCTCACATGTTGGTCCTACCCAGCCTTCTTCACATTGGCAAATTCCCCTTGAGCAGACCCCATGGCTACCACACTCCATGGTACAGAGCTCTATGGAAAATTCAAAGAACATATATTAAAATATTTTGTTAACTATAGCATTCATTCTTTCCAAAAACACAAGAATTAACAATTATCCAGTCCATACACACATTTTAAACAAAGTGGTTATGAACACTGATCCCTATGTCACAAAGATCCCTAGCATCTTGGTGAACATACAAGAAATTCTGTAAGAAAGGTAGTTAAGTATCCAAGTATAAAATAAACCTTAAGCCAAGTTGATTTTGAGAATTCCATAGGATTATATTGACATTCAAGGCTTAGAACTGCAATGGATGTCCAACAAATGCCAAGGAGTTTTCCCCCAAAATTCATTAAGATCACAGATAATGTTGCAGGGAATTTTTGATACTAAAAGTAATCACTGGGGGAAAAACAATAAAATAGTTTCCTAAATTCATTCAGGAAGACAACCTCAATAGTTGGAAAGATAACTTTCTAATACCATTCATAATATACAAAAGGTAAAACTGCCAATGACAGTAATCAACTGATTTCTCTGATCATACAATCAAATAAAATGACTCCTTGTGGATTAAAGTACACAGCCTTATTATTCTGAAATGTAATTCAGTATTAGGCACTATAATGATGGTGTGTAGTGGCTCTGCTGAAGTTCTCTCCCTTGTCCCCTTGACTTTTTGATGACAAATGTTGAATATCAATAGAGAAACCAAAAGAAAAACTTGCCAAGTCCTTTTTTGGTGTAAATTCCTTTGTTGGAGGAGAAGTCTGATACTGAAAGAATGCAATAGATTTGGGGTTTAATGGCCATGAAGAACAAGAGGGTGTTATAGAGGCCAAGTTGTCTGGTTCATAGACTCCAATTCTGAAACTGGTTTTATATGTTAAGAGGTATTGAGATGCAATGATATTAATAAACTTCATTGGTAGAAGAGTACTTTTTTAGTGAGAGGAAATATTTTTCTGATAAACACTTGATTATAGACATTATGATAATTTGTATCAATTTATTCACTAATTTATTCACAAATATTTTTAAAGGTAAGGGAATGATGGAAAGACTAGTAGATTTGAAATAAAGATACCTACATACCAGTTAACTCTGTTTAATAGGTATGCACCTTTGAACAGCATACCAACATGCTCTCTTAATCTCTGCTTGTGTAAGTACACAATGCAAATAAATATTTATACCTCAAAGGTCCACTGGAGAGATTTGAGATTTATTTTAGAGGCAGAACCATCAGTACTTCCTCGATGTTACATATGGGTGATAAAGAAAAGGAAAAATAAAAGTTTGTCTTAAAGAAATGAAAGGATAATGCTGCTATCAATTGAATGGGAAAGGCTAGGGGAGGAGTAAGAGTGTAAGACTAACAAATCACCTTAAGATAACATATAGAGAGCCAAGTAGAAATGTCCATTAAGCAGTAAGATATATGATTTTGACAGGTTAGGAATGAGATATAAAATTGGTAGTATTTAGTATATAGGTGGTATTTAAAAGCACGGATCTGGTTGATATCCCTAAAGAGAGAAACAGAAGAGACTTAGGAATGAACCCTGGAATAGTAAAAAAATTATCAAATGGACAGATTGTTTTAATACATACAATTATTATTTGTCATTTAAAAAATAAAAAGATCAGGTAGAAAAAGGGGCACCAAGCAAAGGATACTGGGAAGGAGTGGTCAATGAGTAATAGGAGGAAATCCAGTGAGACTGCAGTGTAACTAAACAAAGAAGACACTATTTCAAGAAAGGAGTGGTTAAATATAATCAATAATGCTGAGAGGTCAAGTAAGAAACAGGCAGAGAAGGGTTAATTGGGTTTATCAATATGGAAATTGTGTAACTATAGGAAGAGCTGTATCTATAAAGTAGGAGTTTGTAAAGGCAGACTGGAAGAGGGTGAAGAGTGAATGGAAGTTAGACAGGGGATCATCAGGTTGTAAGAAAAGTCTAGGTCACAGAAAAAAATGTATTTTAAAAAGTTCAGTCTTGGTCTAATAAGTGATAGCTCAGATAAAATTATCCCGAAATAGTCCCTGGTTCCTATATCTTAGTTCTGAATCTCTGATTGACAATAAGGGCTTGTAATTTCAATTTTTGTAGTGAATCTGAGATTATCATTCTGTTCCCCTAAATGGTCTCCTCCAAGAGACTAAAAAACTGAACTTAAAGTGCCATTCTAAGATTAAAGGGCTAATATGCCAAATCCAATCAAGTCAGAACTTACTAGAAAAAGTAGAGACAAACAATTTATGTATATATTGCTTTGTATTGCTACAAATCTTAGGCATAGAGAAATATACCACTCTGTTTTGCTTGAAAAGTAAAAGGATTAGATGAAACGTATCAGAAGATGGTAGACTAGGCAATTCTCAATGTAAGCTCTTGGATATAATGCAACAATTTTCAAATCCTACTCACAAGAAAGAGAAATCCTCAAGTGCCAGAGGCAAAGCGGATGCTATGAGCCTAAGCAGTAAGAATATGAGTCCATTCTCTGGCACCCTTGAGGATTATCAGACACAAAAATGACTATGGGATTGTGTATTTATGCCCACAGAGGGAAAAGAGAGGCAGCTTTGGGTCCATTGAAGTTAGGAAGTCAGACTGAAACTCCTGCAGAAAGCCAGGACTCTTGAAAAACTGCAATTTCAGTGAAATGGTGACGGATAAATTCCACTCACTATCTCAGAGAGATGGTCAGGAAACCTTGATGATATGATAAAAATGATGATAATGGTCACAGCAATAAACTGGAGAGTTAGAAAACAATGTGTGAATAAAATACTATGATATAATAATATATAAGGTGGAATGCCTTGATGGAAATATTTGTAAAGTCTCATATCATTTAGGAGTTAGATAAGAGATACTTTATCAACTATGCATATGAAACCCTAAGGTGAAATTTCTTTCTAGTAATAGAGGACAAAGTAATTTTTTACTACTCCTTCCTGATAAGAACCAGAAAGTTTGTAAAAAAATACTTAAAAATCTTTTGGAAGATACTGGATTTCACAAAAGAGTAAAGAATTACTGTGTCAAGTTCCAGGAGAAAAAGTAAACCCAGAGAGGTGAGCCTGACATTTATGAATGCTTTTCCTGTATAAGTGTCTGTCTGTTATGGTAGAGGAAGCTAGAAAGACTCAGAAGCTGGGTCGAGCTTTGTCAGTCTCATGGGTGCAGAAAAAGTATTTGAATAGATAATGACTAAGAAATGTTCAATATTAAAGAAAACATTGGGCTGGGGATATAGCTCAGTTGGTAGCGTGCTTGCCTCATAAGCACAAGGCCCTGGGTTCAATCCCCAGCACCGCAAAAAAAAAAAAAAAAAAAAAAAAAAAAAAAAAAAAAAAAAAAAAATTAATACAAATATATGAAGTAAAATTGAAGAAATATAAAATAGGACAAATTTATTCTTTTTATATTTGTTCTAATTAGTAAACACTTTCCTGTCTCCCCTGCTCATTAACTGATAGAATAAACACACAAATTAGACAAAAATGGAATATTTGAACATGATTAACGAATTTGATCTAATTGACATATATAGAACAGTGCAATAAATGACTACAAAATACACATAATTTTCAAATGCATATGGGACATTTACAAATATTAACCATATGCTGGGCTCTAAACCAAATCTCAACATATTTCAAAGTATTGAAATCATATATAGGATGTTTTCTGCTTACTAAGGTATTAAACTTAAAAGCAGAAACAGAAGATGACTATAAAATTCACATTAGAAAATCAAGACTACACTTCTGAATAAATTATGGAAACAAGTAAAAAATCATAAAAATTGTAAAATAGTTTTAAATGAATAAAAAGGAAACTATCCCATATAAAAACTTGTATACTGTAACTAAATACATGTGTACAGGAAAATTTATAAGGTTGAAAGGAAAATCAGTGGAAAGCAATGACCTAAGCAGACATTCAAAGAAATTTTAGAAGAAGAGCAAAAACTAAAACTAAAAACTAAACTAAACTAAAAGAAGGCAGAATAAATAAAATAATAATTATAAGAGCTGAAAGTGGGAAAATAGGAGCATATACTAGAAAGGATAAACAAAGCTAATACTTGATTTGCCTAAACCAATAAAATTGATTAATCCCTGGCAGGGACTGATCAGGAAGAAAATGCAAAAGACCCTAATATTCAATATCAGAAATGAAAACTATGACACTGGTATAGATATTTTACCTTTCTGTCAATACGTTTGAAAATTTTGATGAAATGAACAATTCCAGGAAAAGTCAACTTACAAAGACAGCAACACAAGAAAAAATGGGGACTGAATAGTTTCTATAAAGAAACTTAATCCATAGTGAAGGTTATTTCTGTAAAGAAAACTTCAGTCTCAGATGACCTCAATTGTAAACATGCCAAATTTTTAAGGAAGAAAAATTGTTAATCTTAAATATACTTTTCCAAATAGAAAAAGATGAGATACTTCACAATGTGCTTTATGAGGTCAGTATAACCTGGATATAAAATTCCAACAAGGAGATAATGAAAAACATTGGACAATTTATGCATATGAGTGAAAAATCCTAAAAAAAAATTAAAATAGCAATCAAGCATTAGATAAGAAGAAACAATATCATGATTGATTTGTGTATTTTTTCTAGGAATAGAGATCAGTTTAACATTTGAAAAATAAATTAATGTAGTTACAGAATAACAAATCATATGACCATCTCAATAGATATATAGTAATAGAATAATAAACATCCATTTATGATAAAAACTAAGACTAAAAGGAACTTTAAATCTGGTAAAGGTTAGCTACAACAAACCTACATAAAACATCATATTTAATAGTGAGATATTAAAATTATTTTTATATCATTGAGACTGAGAAAGTACCTATGATCACTTACATACAACACAATTTTAAAGGTCTTAGCCAGTGAAGTAGTGTAAGAAAAATAAAGAAAATAAAAATTGAAAAGGAATAATGTTGTAATTGTTTAAAGATAGCATTATGGGTAAAGCCCCCCAATAATCTATGTAATTTTAATTCACATATAAATTTAGGAAGATGTCTAGATACTAGGTTAATATATGTTTCTATATATCAACAAAAGATGGTGAGAAAAATTTTAAATACTATTTACAACTGCATCACAATAACATGTACCTAGTAAAACATTCTTTTAAAAAGGTACAATGTCTACACTGAAAAAAAAATCTTGGGGCTGGGGAGATAGCTCTGTTGGTAGAGTGCTTGCTTTGTAAGCACAAGGCCCTGGGTTTGATCCCCAGAACCCCCCCCAAAAAAAAAAATCTTTATGAGTGAAATTAAGGAAGACCTGGATAAATGAGAAGTTATATCATATTTATGGATTAGAAAATGCAATTTTGAAAGATGATAGTTTATTCCAATTGTTTTGTACATTCAATGTAATGCCAATCAATATCTCAGAACCTTTGTATGTGTGTGTGTGTGTGTGTGTGTGTGTGTGTGTTTTATCAACTAAAGAATAAAGTATAACAAGGTAAGAAAATGTTCTGTAGTTAATAGGAGGACTTCTTACAAAGATCAGTTAAACTAGATAGTAGGTATTGGCACACTAGCAAACAGTCCAAAGAGCCACTCATAAGAACACTTGATTTATAATAAAGATGGCACTGTAGATAAGTTGGAAAAGACTGTTATGTAAAATTTTGTGGTTGTGAGAAACTGAATATCTAGTAGAAAAAAAAAAATCTCTATCTCTCCCTGTACATGAAATCAATTCTAAATAGAATGTGGTAAACGTAAACAGACAAAGTTTCTAGAACACAACGTAAGAAAATAATTTCATGATCTTAGGGTACAAAGAAAATTTTAAAGAATACTCAAAAATACCATAAAGGTAAGAAATAGCAAATTGGGCTACATCAAAATTAAGAGCTTATTAAAAGAGAAAAGATATGCTACAAGTGGCAGAATATATTCACAGAAAACATAAGTAAAAAAGAACTTATATCCAGAATACACAACTTCTTCAAATTAATAATTAAAAGACACATGGTTCATTGGAAAAATGGGCAAGAGAACTAATCAGGCACTACACGAAAAAGGATATCTAAATGGCCAAATACAGATGTAAAGGTGCTTAGCATCACCACATATCAGGGAAATACAAATTAAAGTAATAATGAAATGCCACTGCACATTCACAAGAATTTAAATGACCCACAATAATATCGATAAGTGTTATTGACAATGAGAGGTAACAGAGAATTTCACAAACCACATGTGTTTGTCTAAGTTGCTACAACCCATTTGGAAAACAATTTGAAATTATCTGCTTAAGTTGGTTATATGTATACTTTGTTATTCCATAATCCAATTTCTTAGTCTTTTCTTGACAAATCAAGCAAATGTTCATGAAAAGATGTATACAAGAACTTGTAGGAGAATTATATGTACTAGAAAAAAATGGAAACATCTCAAATATCTACCAGCAAGAGAATGAATAATTAATTGTAAAGCAATAACATACAAAAGTAGAAACAGATGATCCATAGCAACATGCCACAATAGGATTACATCTCAACAAATAAGTTGAGTGAAATAAATAAGACCCCAAATCAAAAGAGTTCATTAAAAATTACCCAAAAGCAGGCAAGTATTAGAAACAGGGTAGTTACCCTGGGAAGGAGAGAAAGAGGAAGGAAATCGGGGAAAGAAACTGAAGGGGACATCCGAGTGTAGTGTCCTATATTTTGACTCGGGTAGTGGTTAACAGGTATTTCATACTTGAATCATTTATTGAGCTGTACACTTATGTACTCATACTTTTCTGTATTTGTGTTGTATTTTAATAAAATGCTAAAACATTAAAAGTAACCACCAAAAGAAGAGCAACAGAATATATAGTTATCTAACCATAAGAAGTTGGAAATAAATAAAGATAACTCATTCAATCAAAGAAAAGGCTTAAAGGAGGGCAAGTCAAAGAAAAAATAAATACTGTAAATAGGAGACACAAAAGAAGGTGATTGTATATCAATCTAAACACATCAATAATCCTAGTAAATAAAAACCAATTGAATGTACAATTTAAAAGAAAAATATCTGGAACTGAATGAAAAAGAAAATTTAGTTTCTTTCTGTTAAGAACACACGTGCTGAAAACATTCTAATACAGAAAAGTTACTAATAAAAGGAAGAAGCATAATAGAAGAATGGCAACCTAGAGAAACTTGAGGTCTCCATAATAAAAGAAAATAGAATTCGAGGCATAAAGCATTATTATGGATAAAGATAGTCATTATATAATGACAAAAGAATAATTCAGCAAGAAGATTTAACAATCCAGACCCTGTAAGAAAATGGAGCTTCAAAATTTATAAAGCAAAACCTCACAGACTTGTAGTAAGTTACATAGATAATTTCATAATCAGTAAAAGAAAGTAAAAAATTGGTGAGGATGTTGAAAATTTGAATAGCACACTTAACAACTTTAATATAATGGACATATTTAGAATCCTGAAGTTATAATCCTACAATATGTATTCTATTCGAACACACGCTGTACCCGCAGAAACTGAAAAAGAGTAGTACACAAAACAAGGTTCAACAAATGCAAAGATACCATATCATACAGATCAAGCTGTTTTAGCAAAATGAAATAAAATTGGAAATCCTAAATGAAAAGATAATGAGAAACCCAAGAAGTGTTTATTAACAACACGCTTAAAAATAATTTGTGGGTTACAGTTAAAGATTTTATTGGAACTTAGGAACAGAAAAACAATGAAAATACTATTTATAAAAACTTGTGCGATGAAGCTTAGATAGTAACTTAGAAGAAATATATAGCCTGAAATGCATTTAGTAGAATACAATTAAAATGTAGGGAGCAAAGTGCCCAATTCAAGGAGTTCTGAAGGGAACTACAAATAAAAAGATGAAGGGAAAAATAGAAGGAAAGAGCAGAAGTCAATAGAATCAGAAAAAATAGAAAAGATCATTGAAACCAAAATTTGGGTCTTTGACATGAATACCAAAATAGAGAAACTTCTGACAAGGTAGAGCAAGGAAAAAAAGAAATGAAAAGATACAAATAAATAATTAAAATTTAAATTTAAAATGCTACTAACAACTTTATTCTAGGAAATCTGAAACTTTAGATGAAGTAGATATTTTTCAAGCAAACAAACTTGAGAAGAAATAAACAATTAACACACATAATGGGTGTCTCCTCAAATTTTCAGAGGACAGATATCAACATTTTATAAGCTGTACTACAGAATAGGGAAAGGGGGAAAGCTTACTGTATCATCTTCTGAGATTACTCTACTGCAGTTCCAAAATAGGGTAAGAAAAAGAGAACGAATTTTTAAAAAATAGACCAATCTCAATTATAAATATGACTACAAAAATCTCCAATAAAATATCTGAAAATCAAGTCAATAATATACACATACACCCTAGTATATAAATAAAAATCAAAACCAAGTAAGCACAAATTCCAAAATGGTTAACTTTAGAAAAATCTATCAATGTAATCACGATTGAATTAATTCATTTTACTTTAATCCATTTCATAATAATTTGAAGAAATATAACCTTATGTATAAGGAGCACTAAAATTTAGATACTATGTATGATAGACTCTTCTAGAAAAATAGGTCTACAAGGAATCTAGTGAATATGAAAAATGTGATTTACCAAAATCCTATAGTAAGCATTATACTTACTAATAAAATAATAGAGATATTCCCCTTAAAATTGGAAGTACTAGAATTAACCACCGCTTCTATTTCAGTGTTGTATTGTAGATCTTAGCCACCACAATAAAACAACCAAAAATATAAAATGTGTGATACCTGGACAGGGAGAGACAAAACTGAATACAAAGTTAAACTATGAAGACTGGAAAAGAGGATAACAAGACTACTATATACAAGATCAAAAGAAAAAGATCAACAACATGCCTGTGTATCTGGGACAACCAATTAGAACATGTAATTTTTTAAAAGACCCCATTCACAATAATAACAAGTCTAAAAAAAGTATGACATTCTTTAAATCCAAATTTTTAAATTATGTTGAAGAACACATATGAAGGACCAAATCAATGGGGAGAAAAATTGTACTGTGTTCATGATTCACAAGACTCAATATAATTAGGGTATAAACTTTCCTCTGCTAGTTCTATAAATTCAATGTAATTCCAGTTACTATCACAATATTTTTAAACACAAGTAGAATAATGCAATATATTTTATAGATATATGCATATTCAGAAAAGCCTAAAAATGTGTATGAAAATGATTAAATTTAGGATAGTGGTTTCTCGGGCAGGGAAGGGCAGCTGATGGAATCACATGACAACTACCGTGATCATTACATACTGTATAAATGTGTCAAATTACCACACCATTCCCCATAAATATGTATAATTAAAATATTTATTAATAAATAATTCATAAAACAAAGGCTACATAGAGATTTTGTATTTGTTAATTTTTAAAAACAAAGTAGTGGTTTTAGAGCTGTTCATTATGGTAAGTTATATGCCTGAAACATTTAGTAATAAATTTAGAAAATAAAAAAAATCAGTAAGAAACAACTGTCTTTAGGGGCTGCTCTACAGAATAAAAAAGCACAGATATGGCTTAACCTGACTCTTACACTCCTCAACACAAAACCCTTTACAGATAGAAGCCACAACCACCAGTGTGATTTATAGTTTCAGCACTGAAAGTATCCAGGTGGGAAGCAATATCCTCATGAGTAAAGGAATCCTCTAACAAATAAATTACTACAAATGGAGCAGCAGATCTTAAACAATAAGCATTTCTCATTTTGAATGGCATCAACATTCCTTCAATTGTATCCAGTTTCAGAGGGAGTATCTGGACGGATATTAAGATGTTTTCAATCCAACCTTTGTATAATCAGTAGCGGGGTTGGTGTGGGGGAAAGACCAACAGAAAACAGATGCTGGCAACTGTATAATTTATAAACATGATAGAAAAGATATTTTTCTCTAATATATTTTTCTCATGAATAGTTCTGTTCCATATGTAATATTTTCTATCTGATTGAAAATACATTAACATTACAGGCTACAAAATTTGACAAAAGAATCCTAAAATATAAACATTCTTCCATGAGAATATATTGGAAAAGAACATGAAAAATATAGGTAGACAATTTAAAGTTCTATTGAGACATTTCATTTTTAATAAGTTTCTTTATGCATGTCAACAACGAACAACACTCATATAAAATGAACTAGGATACAACTGGAATACTTCTTTTTTTGCATGCTGACAAAAGAACAACTTGATTAAATAGTAAATCCTTCAGAGCCTCCCTTAGAACAATTTCTCCAAGATTTACTTTTTAGGCAAAAGTTCCTAGTAAAGTAAATTCTGTTATTCCTGGCACTACAGCTGTTCTTAATATTGGGCAATGATAATATTGGACCCCTTAAATATTAAATCTGGTTATCAGGTTCTAAACTATGCATTTATGTAAAACTTTCAATACTACAACATGCCATTCTAAACAAGGAAGGGATACCTCTGATTTAAAAATTTCTTAAAATTAAGATATTATTACTTATTTTTCTGCCCAGCACCTAGTAGAATCGGTTAAATGACATCAGGCAGGGAGGGAAAATCAAGAATGGGGAATGATCATAACAGGAAAAAGTAGTAAGTTGATACTGGTAACTCTGGGCAGTTCCAACCTATTATGGTTTAGATATGTGTTTTCCCCCAAAAGCTCATGTGTGAGATGATGCATGAAGGTTTAGAGGTGCAATGATTGAGTTATGAGAGCCTTAACCTAACCTGTGCCTTAATCCATTAATAGGGATTATCTCGGTGGTAACTGTATACAGGTAGGGTGTGGCTGGAGGAGGTTGGTCCCTAAAGTGTGCCTTTGGGATATATATTTTGTCGTTGTTGAGCAGAGCTTGCTTCTCTCTCTCTCTCTCTCTCTCTCTCTCTCTCTCCTTCCTGGTGCCATGCTCCCAACTGCTTTCCTCTACCACATTCTTCTGCCATGATGTCTTGTCTCACCTCAGGACCTGAGGAATGGAGTCATCCATCTATGGACTGAGACCTCTGAACTCTGAGTCCCCAAATAAACTTTTCCTCCTTAAAATTAAAGAACTGACAAAAATTTCAGTGTATATATCAGGCACCTCACTAGAATCAAGCACTGCAGTCAAGAATAATATTAAGAACACAAGTATGTAGTCTACATTGTTTAACCAAATATCTGAATCACTTTCATTTTACTGCTTTTCATTTTTTATTCCCTCCATCAGCACATATAATATATCCCTTCAGCAATATATAGTCTATTAGAGAGTGGGACTATTGTAAGTAACTGTCAATTTACACATGTATGCACATTTGCACACAAAACAGGCACATGTGCATGCATATATACATGCATGTACATATGTACAATTTTTGGTCCCCATATCCATGAAAAGTAATTTGAAAAAAATATTATTTGATGGTGAATCTTATCTACTTTATTGCACACAGTAGTTCAATAAAACCTCTACACAATCTTTACAAGTCCCTGGCTAGGACAAATATTGGTTCCACTGAGAGCTATATCACATTTCCTGTGTACTGTAGTTTGGATCTTTTTAAAAAAATTTTTTAGTTGTAGATGGAAACAATAACTTTATTTTATTTATTTATATGTGGTGCTGAGGATGGAACCCAGTGCCTCACATGTGCAAGGCAAGAACTCTATCACTGAGCTACAACCCCAGCCCTCTAGTTTGGATCTTGAATGTCCCCCAAAGACCTGTGTGTTGAAGGGTTGGCCCCAATTTGGTGCTGATGGGAGGTGATGGAAACTAAAAGTAGGGCCTACTGGGAGGTCTTTAGATCATTGGGAATATGTCCTCCAAGGAATACTGGAGCCCTGGTCTATTCTTTCTCTTTTTAGTTCCCTGGTCATGAGGTGAGCGGTTTTGCTCCATCATATGACTCTGCCATGATTTTCTATCTTCAACAGGTTCAAAAGCAACAGGGGTAATTGATTATTGAGAGACCTCTAAAACTGTGATTCCAAATAAACCTTTTTTCTTTATATGTTGATTATCTCAGGTATTTGTTACAGTGACAGAAAGCTAACACACTGTCTTTGAGGCATAACAATATATCCCATTTGAATACAGAAAATCGATGGCATAAGCATAATACTTGCCCTTCAGTCTCAATATTACAATGGTGCTTCAATATATTTTAGTCGTCTTAACATTATCTTACACAAAGAACAACAATCTAACTGAAGATACAACAAAGTGTCAGATACCTCTATCTACACAAATAGCAGCATACAAGCAGCAGTAACAAGAACAACAACAATATATTCTAGCCTATACACAGTTTTGATTCTCAAATTCTTGATGGATAAGAACAGAAATTCCAAACAATATACTTGAAGAACAAGAACTGTATGACTTTTAGCTTAATGTTTCTTGGATCTTGGTTACCACATATGGCCTTTATAAAATGGCTCACTGTTGTTTGGTAGATATAAAAATCCTGCAAGGAAGAAGTATCCAAGCTGGGCTTATCATTTTTGAATATAATAAAATAGTCAGCTGGCTTTTTCACTATGTAGAATCTTTCCTTTGGAATAAATCATGTTTCATTGTTGGTTAAATAACATGTTCTCTTCTAACTCTACATGTCCCATTTTGCTTTGGTCAATCTTCTGGAACTTTGGAGAATAAGGCAAACTTTTACTCATTTACGACTGCAGATTGTGAGACAGTGTTTTAATCCTTTGATTGTGAACCTGACACTCTTACCTACACAATAGCATACATCAATTCCAAAACAAAATGTTAAAATCTGGACACTATCTCACAAATGCTTATCACTCAAACCAATAGGTTCCAGAACGTCTGGGTAAAATCATCACTCTTAAGGAGCAAATGTTAATTTTGAAGATCTTAATCATTTGAGGTAGGCCATGTGTTTTGAACTGATTATTTAGCTATGAGAAAATTTATTTTGGTCTATCCACAGTTTTCCAGACTTTCTTAACACCATTGCTACATATTTTGTAGTTTTTGACTACCATCAAAGGCAAGCTTATCTATGTATAACTACCAATAGAATAATTATTGCTACATTTTGGCTCAGAGTGGCTATTTAGAATGTATGTCTTGATAAGTTAGAAAGATAGTCTTTATATATGAGGTTTAGCACCCTTTTGTCATAGTTTGGTATAACATTAAAACTGCAATAGGGAAAAGTTTATCTCCCTTCCCTGACTGATATTTCATGTGTTTTTTGTTCACAAATTTCTGACAATACCTCTCCTCTCTGCAAAATGGATTTTCATCAGTCCACTTGAGGCCCATCTAAATTTGTCTGCATGGTGTTTTTTAAAGACAATAGGCCTTCCCCTTTAGCACACAAGTGTCCATATTCCCTGAACCTCTACAAATGATAAAGAGATTTCCAAGTCCCCAAATGCATCTGATGCATACTTCAGTGGAGAAGTTAAAGCTGTTTGTTGGAAGGACACTTCATGCAGACTGAAAATTTTACTCTGAATGAAAAAGAACTTCAGAGAGTTGTCTCCTTACTCCCACATTCAATTCTCTTGGTAAGGGCTCTCCATGCTTTAGAAAATGAAGTCTAAATGGAATCTATGAGAGAAACCATACTAGCAATCATCAGGCAACCTCTGTAATTGTGGTAGGCTCCTGCAAGCTTAATGCAGAAGGTGAGTTCAAGGCATTCCAAAGGCATGGAAAGCAGCTTTCTGTCAAAGACTTGGGCAAAGGCTGCATACATATTTACAAAGCTGCCATCATTGCCCAGCAGAGCATGCATCTACAATTTATTTTTACCCCTATAAATAAATATGACAAGGAGAAAATATATATAAAGAACCCAGAGTCAACAAAATCCTTAGCATGATAAAGACAAAGGCATGTAAATGCCCATATATAGCATTTGAATGTACAGCTTCACATCATTTAATATATTTAGTGGGTTTTAAAAAGAATTTATACTTTTATTCTGTGACAATCACTAAAATGTTTGAAAGGCTATGTGGTTGGTTATTAGTGCCATCTGCTTTCAGAGATATATTTTGCATGTTTCATAAAAGTTGCCACACCCATTTTTCTAAGGATTAAATGAATAAAGAATTTGACTTTACATCTACCGTATCCCCTAATACCAACATTCTAGTGAGGTTACACCATAGTGTAGGGAAACTATGTGTAGGTAGTATACTAATTAGTTACATTTAGTCAAGTTAAAAATCCTTTACTCACTCAATTTCCCAAGGAGCATGCTACATTTTTGTACCTGTGTAGGCCACTAGAATCTTTAACTCAACACTTTTATAATCAACCTTTCAATCTACTCACAAACCAGTTCTTTCTCCTGATTTCAGTATTTTTGTTAATACCACAATGATATTCCTGACTTCCAAGGCAGGAACCCTGGCATTACACTTTCATCTTCTTTTTGCATTATACTCTTATCTAACTAGGTCTTACGATTGTTCTTTTTTAAATACTCCTTGAAAGTGTTATTTCTCCCCCACCCATAGAGTGTGTATAATTTGGTGATTGAGAGTCTGGCCTTTGGAACCTGATTTCCTGGGCTGAAATCCTATCTCAGTCTTAGGTATATGACATTGGGCAAATCAATACATCTCTCTGTGCTTTGATTCCCATGAATAAGGAGATCTAGGAAAGGCAGTGATTGGAATAAGAGTTAAATTTGGTATTTGCTAAGCTAAGATTCTATTCTTCTAGTTTATAGTTGTATATGGGGAATAACCATACCAAGTGCTGCCATTATGAATGTAAACAATGGTAAGCAGAAGGCGAGCAAATTAATCCAGGCCTTAGACTTGACACTGAGTACCATGACAACCATAGTGAACCCCAATTTTGGGTAGAGCCCATGGCTTCTGTCCCCATGTCAGGTCCCAGAGACTGAGCCTCTAGACCCACATTGGCCAGGTGGTCAGTGGACTGCCTCCACCACCTATTCCCCAAACTTGGGTAGCATACGGAGCTGAACAGAACTCCCGAACAGATGGAGGTAGAATGGGAAAGTGAGTGTGAAGATAGTCAACTTCTGCTGAGATTTCAAAGGTCCATTATCACAAGTTCAACCGCCCAATACTTGTAAACTATCAATAAATACATTAGACAAATATCCTTGCTCTTTTGTGGGACAAAATGTATTCCTTTGAGGTTTGTTTTCCAACCTTTAAAAACACCTAGAGCCTTCCAAACTCAAAGGGGAGCAACTTCTTTTCCCTCTGTTGTTAGCCATCTCCTTGGGAAATGTTTTTCCAAGTGTTTTTACACACTTCTAAGTCATTCACCCCAAGAAACCAAGGTGTCCTTTAAATAAAAATAATATGAGTACACTTGAAATTTGCTGAGAGAGTAAATCTTAAGTGCTCTCACCACATACACAAAGGTAACTGTGAGGTGATGAAATGTTAACTAACCTGATTGTGGTGCATTTCACAATGTATCAGTATATAAAATCATCACATTGTATACCTTAAATATATGCAATCGTTTTTGTGAATTGCACTTCAATAAAGCTAGAACAAAAAATGAAACAATTTAAAATGTAAATGATCAGCTAATGATTTCCAGTTATGTGAAATATCCTTTTACAAAACAGAAAACATGGACTTGAAAATTATACTGTATTCACAGAAAACAAATGTTGATCGATTATATTAGAAATAAAAATATCCCCTTAATATTTTTAATTTTATTATCTAAGTCTGGGTTGAGGTTTATTTGGTTAGCTCTTACGAAAAGTAATGAAAATCCAAACTCTTATTTAGGTTTTAATATATTCAACCACATTTTGGATTTTCCTTAACAAGCTTAAATATTAAAACAGCTTTTAAAAATGAGCACATAAAATAAACAAATCATCTTTATCATGAAAGTACTCTGATTTTACATCCCCTGAATATTTAAATGATGACCCTTTTAGAGTTATCCAAACCCAGTAACTGTCAAAATCTTAACTTTCCATTTTTTAATAAAAGTGATTTCCATAAAGATTAGAAATTAATCTAACCTGACTCTCAAACTTAATATAGTTTAGTGCTGGAAGCTGTAAAAATTCACCTATCTTGGTTTAATAAAGAAAGTTTTTCAATTTAAATATACATTGCATTTAATAAGCTTGCATGATAATTTCAACAATGTTCATGGGTTCTTTAAATTGCCTTCCTGCTGTGCCCAGGATACAATCCAATTTCATTTTGAGCAACTGAGTTAAGAAAAGCTTTCAAAATCACAAAGCGATTTCTGAATGACACAGGGTGAAATGACTAGAAGCTAGCCAATCAGATTGTTCTAGTGCCTGGTATAAAAGAAAAAAAAGTTTATATTTATGTAAACCTAGAATATGTGTCTGTTTGGACATATCTGAATTTTTGACTGATTTTTTTTACCCAAACACTTGTTATTATGAGGATCAGCAACCCATCCTTCTTTCCTGCCTTTCAACTTTCTATACACTTATACATCTCATAAATATTTATTATGTGTGTACCATTAGTTAAGCACTATGCTAACTGGTAAAATATAATAACAAAGACAGATATAGCCAAGTCTTCCTGGAGCATGAAATCTACTGCATAAACACTTAAACATATGTACTACAAACTGAAAAATACTATGAATGAACAATGCAGAGTGAAATGGGAGACTGTAACAGGGTGACCTAATTTAATTGGGGTATGTCAGGATTTTGACTTCTTTTAGGCATTGATATTTAAATTCAAAGCTATAGAATGAGTGGGTATATTCTGTATGTAGTGATTAAGGAAATGCAATGAATAATATGTGTCTACACCAACATAAGAGAAGCAGAATGGTAATGACATGGCACTGGAGAACGCAGAGGTCAGTGAATTCCATGCCTTATAGACATTGCTAAAAATTTTGGACTTTATTGTACCAGCAATGGAAAAATATTGAGCAGTCATAGAGAGTAATAAAAATATTTATATCAAAACCTTCTTTGAATATAATATAGAGACTGGTATAAAAGGAAGAAGAGATTCAAAGAGATCATTTAGGAGACTACTGTAAGAATCTACTGAAAGAAGACTACTAGGTGAGAGACAGTGGTCACTAGGGATAGAGTGGTGAAAATGGAGAAAGAGAGGGGGGAGAGGGGAATGGATACATGCAAAATATTTTTTGGAAGCAGATTCACAAGACTTTGTGATTGATTAGATCAAGTGAATAAAGGATATGGAGATGATGTGAGTGACATCTAGGTTTGTCAGGGGCAACTCTGTGAGAGGTTATGCTCTTTTTGTCACTATGGAACCACTGAAGGAGAGGAGATTAAGGGTACAATCATGAGTTAAACTTTAGACACGTTGATCTGCAGTGCCTGTGAAAAACCTAAGTAAAAGTGTCAAGTAGGCAGATGGATCTGCGAGTCTACATTTAAGAAGAGAGGTCAGAGCTAGCTACTGAGATTTTGATTCTTCAGTAAAAATGGTAATTGAAGCCAAGGGATGAGTGTTGAATAAGATGAGAAACAAATGGGGCCCAAGATTGAGTAACTTTAACATTTAAAGTTCACACAGAGGAGGAATATTCAGCAAATGAGAGTGAGAGGAACTTCCCCCAGATATGAGGAAAATCAAGAGAATGTACCATCATAGAAATCAGTGGAAGAGAGTTTTCCATAAATATGAAACATTTAGTTTGTAAAATGCTACTGAAAATCAAGTAGGAAGATGATCTTTAAAAAATGTTCATTTTATTTAGTAAAATGGTGATCACTGATAACTTATGGACAGTTGTTTTAGTGAAGTGATGGGGACAGAAGCCAGGATGAAATAAATTGACAAATGACTGTAACAAATATATTAGGATAAGGGGATCCAGGTTTCACAGTGTTAGAAAAGAATGTTACAAATATGATAAAGAACAGCATAAGAATTGACCTTGTGGTGTTGAATTGAAATTTGAGTAACCATGGTGAGTCATGGTTCTCAACAGATTAATATAGACATAAATTACTATGATGCGTATGCAAATATGCATTCATTTTTCCTATCTCTGGTCACCATGAGGTCTGGAAATAGCAGCATCCCAATAGCAAAGAACACTTATACTCCAAACTTGGCTTCTAAATTCCTTCCACCAAAAAGCATAAGGCTCCTTCGGAAATGCTTGATTTCAAGGACATGGCACAGAAAGGACAAGATGAAACTGGAGCATCTTCTTGTGGTAGAAAGTAAGGAAATTCTCAAAGAATGAAGAGGACATGTGAAAAAGAGCCAAAAGCCACTGGCCAAAACAAAACAACATGAGCATCAAAATAAACAGACAGAAAAATATAATCTATTGAATAATATGAGAAACCATTAATTCACACTGGTATAAATAAATGAATGAAAAAATTGCAAGTTTGATGAATAATTGAACACTTATAGTTTCAAATTTCTCCTTACGAAACACTTGTTAATTATAAAGGGAAAGGAGAAAAATACAGGGGAAAAGCCTGATGAATACCATCTTAATTAAACAAAGTTAACATCGTCAGTAGTGGGACAAATCAATAATGGGCACTGTCTGGTAAGGTCAAATGAGAAGAATACAGTATTTTGTGATATTCTGCTAAAGATGCATATCCTGAATCTATTTATGAGGAAACATTAGAAAACCTCAATTTGAGGGCATTCTACAAAACAACTGATGTACAACCTTTAACAGTGCCATTCATGCAGTTAAAGAAATATTGTGGCAATATTTTAAGCTGAAGGAGACTAGAGGGATATGACAATAAAAATCAATGCTTGGTTCTGAACCAAATTCTTTTGTTATGAAGGACATTACTGAAATAATTAGCAAAACAGGGAGTCTGAGTATTAGATGGTAGCAATGTATGAATGGTAATTTCTTGATTTTGAAAATATATTGTGATTATGCAGAATAATGTCCTTGTTTCTAGGAGATAAACAACTAAAAATCAGGAGGAAATGGGACCATAACTTTTTCTTAAGTGCGACAGGAAAAAAAAACCTTTTGCTCATACTTTCCAGTAAGCTTATGATTGTACAGTAAGAAAGTAGAGAAAAGAAGTTGAAGAATTAAAAGGAGGCAAGAGATAATTAGGTGATTAGAGGAGAATGTAGGATTAAAAAAGGCATTTTTTTTTAAAGTGGGAGAGACAAGATCATGTTTAAAAGTCCTAGAGAAAGGTATAGTAGAAACTTTGGGGATTAAATTTATATGCAAGAGAAAGTGGGACAACGGTGTGATCCAGAGCATGGGTGGAGGGACTGACTTTTAAGAGGATACTTGCTGCATTGTAACCAGAGGAAGAAAGAAAGAAAGCATGTGTTCAGACACAATATGGTTATCACAGCAAACTGGGGGAATTCTTGTGTATAGTTATCATAAAATACATGATCATGGATGGGTGGGCATTCATTGAGAATGAACAGACAAAGGTAATGTTGGAAGTTTGAGAAAAATAGAGAAGTTCTGAAAAAGTAATCATGAAGATCATAGAATGAGGTAATTTGAGGAATACAGTAATATTGCTGGGCAGTGTTGATGGCCCTGGTGAGACTGGTGACTTCCATGGTCAGAATGGGTGTCTCCCAAAGGCTCATGTGTTAAAGGCTTTGTTCCCAGCCCATAGTACTGTTGGGAGATGGAGGAAGGTTTAAGAGGTGTATCCTAATTGTAAGTGTTCTGGACATATGGGAGTATACACTTGAAGGAGATATTGGGACGCTGGCCCCTTCTCTTCTCTTTTGTTCTGCATTTGAGATGAAAGGCTTTTTCTGTCACAAACTCCCAACATGGTACACTACCTCACCACAGCCTAGATGCAATGGGATCAACTGACCATGGACTGAAATCTATAAAACTATGAGCCAAATTAAACCTTTCCTCTTTTAGGTTGATTACCTCAGGTATTTTGTTATAGTAATGTAGAGTTACTAACTCAGTCACTATGAAGTATTATTGGTACTGATGAATCTGAACTATGATTTTTGTCCAATAGAGCTTTGTTGCTGGGTATAGGCAAGGATAAATCTTAGAGTTGACATTATTCATTGCTTGAGTTTTGCCAGGGAGAGCCAGTGGATCAAGACATATTAGGGCATTTCCAAGGTAAATTGAAACAATATACTATTTGTGTTGGAACATTGGAGAAATATGTTTTTCTAGATTCTGTCTTAAAGGAATGCATATATATATGTATGTATATATATATATACATATAAATGTGTACATATAAAGATATATGTATATATACATGTGTGCATCTGTGTATGTGTCTATATATAGACATATACACGTATATATATGTGTGTATATATATACATATATACATATATGTATATATATATATATATATATATATCCTGAAACCATTTACTGATAGAAAGCACCAAAACTAAAGTTTAGTAAAATTCCAAAGTGTCAGAATAAATGCAAAATTGAATATTCTCCACACTGAAAATCTCACTCTTCCCAATAAATTACAATAATGGTTTCTAGTTTGCTTATCATTTTGAATCATTAACCAGAACTTTGAAGTGCTGGAAAATAATTACACATTTTAGGATGAGAGAGTCCTATCTTTTCATTGTCATTAGAACTGGGTTAAAGACAAAAGACTCTGGAGACAGATTACAGCTAGTCCACAGTGCCTGAAATCCCAACAAGATATTATTCCATCGCAACATAAAAATACTTGCATTCCCACATGAGCCATTTCATTTTTCAATTGATGTTCTGAAGAAGACTTAATTTTCTGTTGTCAGAAAATGAAATTCAAAAATATTGACCAGTCTATTTAAATGAATCCTTAGTCAGTGTGTCAGTTTTTTTCCCCCAAAATTTTCACAATAATATCTGCATTATTTTTCTTACCAGATTTTTTGGGAGAATGAGCTGATGAAGCTCATTAAAATTTATAAGATTATTGGGAAGTTAAGGAAAATGTAAGTTTAGAGTTTGAGGCACCACTCATGGTAAGTTAAGAGCTGGTTGGGATGGCAATTGGAGGTCTTACACAGAATGAAGATGCTATGGGTAAGGGAGAAAAACATGGAATGATGAGCCACATAGAGGAAGGCTAGGAGCCTAGGGGGAGGCCACTGAAAATGAACTTGCTATTTTCTCAATTTTGATGATATTTGGTTCCTCATGTAGGATAATCTGATAAAAAGGATATAAATCTTTCCCAGGATGTATCGTTTTAAAAGATTATGAAGAAAGAGGAAATGAAACTAAAGATGTCTTACAAATGTTAATGGGTTGAATGATATGTCTGTGTCGTAACCCCTGGAACCTGTGCATGAGACCCTATTTTGAAAAATGGTCTTTGCAGATGTGATAAAGAATCTTGAGATGAGATCATTTTGGATTAACCTACTGGACACTAAATCCAATGTCAAGTGTCCTTATAAGAGACGGAAAAGGAGAACAGAAGTAGATAAAGTCATATGAGACAGGCAGAAATTGGAGTTACATAGTTAGTCACAAGCTAGGGAATATTGACAGCCACCAGAAGGTGGAGAAGTCAAGAAGGGTCTTTCCCCTAAGTCTCCAGAGGGTCTACTGATACCCTGATTTCATTCTTTTAGTGTCCAGAACTGTGAGAAAATACATTTCTGTGGTTTTGATACACTGATTTTGGGGTAATTTGTTTTGGCAACCATAGAAAACTGACATACTGAACATATCATTTAAGCATGTTCCACTATAGTTATGAAGACCATATAATACATTCTGAATCTGCAGGTTTTTTCAAACTATGCAATAAGAGTAGTACTAGGCACTGCTTACATTTATTGAGGATTTTAGAAAATAGGTATTGTATAAAATAATGTAAATGAATTGTTTTCAAGGATTTGAACCCACATAGTGTAACTTTAGAGCCCACCCTTTGAACATCTATCCTGGATTGCTTTCAGGAGTTCTTTGGATATACAGTAGTTGGTTAAAGCTTATGGGCTAATAAGTCTGATTAGATAGACAATAAATGGAATTTTGTTTTCAAGTTCAAAAAAATTTAAAATCAGAAAGTTCATTCCTATACAATAAATACAAGTGTATATCACAGCAAAATGGAAACTTTTCAAGACACTACTTGTCATTTACTTTGAGTGACTAAAATTGACTACAACAATAACAACATCTATAATAGCAGAGTTCACTCAGCTAGCATTATTCTGAGATGTTATTCTAAGAAAAATGCAAAATGTTTCTTTCATATATTTAAGCTATTTTCCTTATAATATATGCAAAGAGCTTTTTAATAAAATCATTATACCTTGTGAAGTAGTTATTTCTTTTTTATATCATAATAACATTTCACCCTTTAATTTGACCATAGACTTTCTTTCTTCTCAAATCTTTATGCTGACTCTTATTATAAATTTAGTTATTATACATATATTAATGAGTATAATTGAAAAAAAGACCTAGTAATAATGGTGTAATCTCAAAATTAGCAGCTCGTCCTCAAAAATGAAGGTGCTGTGCTCTGCCTTGACATTTGGATTGCTCAGATGTAATAGGAAATCCTCCCACCAAGATGCCTTTCATTCTATTGTCATTATCTCTTTATATTTTTATTTTGGAAACTATCAATGACATAAAAGAGTACCACAGTGTTGTTGGTTCTATCTCATATTTTAAATATCTCTGTATGTTTGAGATGTCTTGAAATGTTGTCTTCCTCAAATAGAATCACATTGTTTATTTTTTCTAAAATTTCATTCCTTCAGGGGATAGAGTCATTTACTTTTCTTAAACCAAAATGCCCCAAATGATCAGTTTGAAGCTGTTAGGACAAAAACTTATCTACAGATATAAAGTCAATGATGTGTGAGTAGAATCAACAGACCTAACTAGGAGTCCCATATCGCCTAATTATTAGCCATGTGAACCTGAACGTGTTATTTAGTTTTTCTGAGCCTGTGTCTTCATTTGCAAAATGAGGAAGCTATGTCCCATCCTAATTTACAGAAGTGCTGAAAATAGAGTGTAAATGTGTGAGAATGCTTTCAAAACTCAAGTAGTAAACCAAAGTGATCTTTAATATAAGAAAAAGTAAGCTTTCATAGAGACAAGGATTTGAATCCTCCATATGCCACTAATAGCTGTGTGGATTTGGGTAAATGCTTTAAGCTTAACTTTTCAATTTGTCAGATAACTGTTTACTAAACTATCCAATGAGATACCTACTTGGAAGGGTTGTTTTAAATAGACATTTATCTAAGTTTTTAGTACCTTGAGTGGCACATATTATTTCCCTTCTCTATTCCTACCTCTTATGCCCTTTCTATTTCTGAAGAATATCTCTACATCTAGGGAAAATATGGTATTCTATTTAGGACGAGTGGCAAGTTTCCCTTACATGGGTCTCTTCAAAAAAAAAAAAAAAAAAGGCCCCAAAGGCAAAGCCCTGGGGACTGCTGTAAAGTCAAAGCATCAGGTTCCAAATTTTCTAAGAAAAATCAATTTAAGTTCAACCAAAAAGGAGACTGCATTTCAGAAAATTGGCCTTTAATATCTAGAATATAAGTTTTCAAAGTGTTCTCTAAAGTTCAATACCACTTACACCATACTAGATGGGCTTTTCTTTCAGTAATGATAATAAAAGGGGTGAATTTTACTACTTTTGACTAGGTGGCTTTACTTTATGTGTATAAGAAGAGTTTTGTCCTTCCTAGGTCCAGCAGAAAGTTTTACCTTAAAAATCACAGATAAAATACTTTTTTTCTCCTTTGGTCTATTCCCTCAAATAACTCCAGGTGTGATCTATGGGACCTCCCATTATATATGGAGTCAAGGGGCAAGAGAATTGTTGGTGAGCTTTGGGAGCAAATTCTATTTTCTAATCTCCAGTATCTTTTTCTAATATTGAAAGCACAGCTAGCTAACATTTACAAATAGCCTTCTGGTTTTGCTTTGCCAATTTTATCTTCAGTAATGTTTGCTTTTCAGTGTTGTCTTTCTGTATTTTCAGTCTCTGAGGACTGATATCACTTGTCCAGTAACCCAACGATGATTGTAAACTTGATTTTTTCATAATGAAACATTATTAATCCTTGGGGTATTTACTGCAATACAATGCATTGGTTAATAAGGAACATGATCTACTATTCCACTGGAATTCCAGTGTCATGCATCATTAATAAATGCACATTTCCCATTAAGTGTGAGACTTTTAATTACCATACATTTTTTTGTCATCATATATCAAACCAGGCTGACTTTTTATCATCTTGTGTTATTTTTAGTGTCTTGAAAAGTTGAATTCTTACTGTAGCAGTGTATATTAAAGCTTGAACTTTGCAAACCACTGCAAATAATTTTTGGTATCAAAATGACAATTTGATTTTCTCTAAGCTTTCTAAAAGGAGCAATGTAATAATTTTTCTTCTTAAAAACCATTGCTATGGTACCTTTACTAAAGGATCATATGCTGTTAATCTAAACTTTGCATATTTGAATTATACAGGGTCTTGCCAAGAATGGCCCACAAACTGTCTGCTGGTGATTCTTAGGACTCACCCCAGAAATACTGAAGGAAATGTGGGAGTGGAGCCTGTGAACTTTCCTTGCAACAATAATCCATGTAATTTTCACGAACTTCTAAAATTTCAGAATCACTAATTTGATGCAGGGAGAGTAGGCATTTTTTCATTTCTCTTTACTTTGCCTAAGAACCTTTATCATTTCAATCTGAATACTTTCTCTGTAAACTTACTTATGTGGTGTTTTTGACTATTTAAATATCTTTATGTGTAAATATAGTGTGCCAATTAAAAAGTATAGAAGACAAAAAAGATTATTTCAATTGTTTTACTGAGTTTCTATATACTCACTAACAATTGCCAACTAAATAAACATCTCTATGTGTCCTAAATGGAACACAGGACTGGGAATAAGAAGGTTCTAGTCCTCATTTGCCAATTAACACCCATGTAACATTGGACAGATCTTAATATTTCTAAGCTTTAGTTTTACCAACTGCATTATAGTAGAAAATATGAAAGAAAGAAGAGGAAGAAAGATGGTTAGTGATTTAATGTCTAAGGTTTTTTAGCATCTTGGATGTCATGAGTGTTCAAGCTAGTAGAGGGAGAGTAGCAAAGACAAGATGAATACAGGAAGATAGAACAAAGACATTGGTGGGTTTGGAAGAGTAGAGTGACCATGGATTTTAGATTCAGACAGACTATGGTATAGATCATATAACTCTGATGTACTAATTATGCCATCTTGAGCAAATTTTATCACCCTTTGAGTTATAGTTTCCTTATTTATTAGCATGGGGATATTATATACCTCAGAGAATCCTTACAGTGATTAACAGAGATAGCATAGTACGCATATCAGTAGCCAGCAATAGGTGCCTAACAAGTAATAGACATGATGTAGAAGAGAGGAGGAAGAAGAGGTGGAGAAGGAGGAGGAGGGAGGGAGGAAGGAAGGAAGGGATAGAGGAAATAACAGGGAATGAGACAAAATAGTTGGCACTTAATATCTTATTGGATTTATTTGAAAATAAATATTTGTTGGAAACCTTTGATGCATCAAGTACTGTTCCAGGCAGTGGAGGTAAAGTGGTGGTCTACCTTTGAGGGGGGTTTCATATTGTGTATGTATATACAGAGGAGGCATGGGTATGGCAGACAACCATAAATGAATATGGGATATTTCAGGTGGCGATAATGGTCATGAAGAAAACTAAAGCAGAGTAAGTGGAACAGAGAGTGGAGGGCAAGAAGTTGAAGTGAAGGTGGTTACTGGTCCCTATAACAATAAATCAGTTTGAGACTTGGGGGTCTTATAACTACTTGAGGGAAAAGGCAAAAGAAATAGTAAGTAGAAAGGTCCTGAACTAAGAGTCCGACAGAATGTTGAAGAATAAAACAGAAAGTGGGAGTCCAGAATATAAAGATGAAGCAGAGTAAAAGAGGGGAAGAGAGGGTGGTAGAAATAGGAGACTGTGTGAGGGAGGTCATGGGGGTGAGAGGGAACAGATTGGATAGGACCTGGTAGACCATGATAAAGACATCAGCTTTTACTCTGAATGAAACTGGGAGACTATGGAAAGGTCTGAGCAGAGGAATGATATGATCTAATTAAAAAGGACCACTTTTGCTTCTGTGTTGAGAACAGACTCTAGGGGAACAAGACAAAAACTGGAGGCTATTATTGCAATAAATCTAGGCAAGAGGTGATAGTGGCCTGGGTCTAAGATAGTAGCAGTTTAAGTGGTGAGATTTAGTCACATTCTGGATATATTTTGAGGCTGGAGCTAGTAAGATTTGCTGATTGACTATATGTAAATGTGAGAGATAATGATGACCTTGTGGTTTTTGGTCTGAGAAATGGAAGAATGGAGTTGCATTTCCTGAGATGGGGAAGACTATGGCAGTAGCAGGTGCAGGGAGGACAAGTCTGTGTGAATCAGTTGAGACAGTAGAAAACATCAGTCAACTAACATTTGGTGAGCATTTCCTGTGTGAGGAGCCCTGTAACAGGTGCTCTGAGATTTTGTTATTGAAGAGCTTTTGTTAGTATCATAAGGGAGCCAGGGAACACTGTCTTTAGTTTTAGTCTAGTGCTTATAAAATTATTTTGGGAATAAGCTGCAGTCTTTCTCACGCATGGAAAGTCCACATTCAGAGTTAATATACATCACTTTTCAGCTTTCCAAAGCCATATTCATTATCTCTGAACTTCAGCTTTAACCAAATCAAATGAAAACTAGTACAAGTTGAAGGGCTGCAACTTTGCTATTTGCTTACTCACAGTGATGCCTTACCATCGCTCCAGTAACTGCCTTAATTGCTTTCTGGAAATAATCCTACCCCATCTGGTGGGATGTTTCTGAAGCATTAAGTGCTCCAGGAAAAAGAGCTTCTGTGCTTTACAGCAAGCACACTGCCGTCAGGAGCCTCACTGGCTGTTTTGTACATCAGTTTGTGCTGTTTCCCAAAGAGCTGAATGGAATGCTATTGTGTCATTTAAATCTAAAGAAGGCATTTGCACGCTGATGATGTTATCTGAAGTCCTAATTTGTGCGAACATTGATCTGCTTTGAGTAGAAAAGAAATCTCTACTCAGACAGCAAGGACTGAGCTCAGATTAATGGGGGAAAGAACTGAAGCACCAGGAATGTTAAACTTTTTTTTTTCATTTTAGGATGCTTTATCTGATTTTCTTTCCAGATTTATTTCTGCTCCAAAGAAGAATATTCTTTTTGAGCTAAATCCAATTTGTATATAAAAAATACACACCCATATTGATTTTACTCTGGTTTAAAATGGTATTTTTGCAGTGCAAAAATCTAATCAATACAATCTTATGAGTTGGACTGGTAATGGTAAACATACTAACAGATATTTCATTTCATGGGGCCAAAGCTCTGGAAATTGATACTACTGAAAAGGATTACTCATTCACCATTGGGTATAACTTTGTTTACCCAACCATGATATAGGTGTAAAGCAGAAATACAATTATGCTGTGACCAACACACAAGGGGTTTTTGAATGGTAGAACTTGCCTTCCCTATTCCCCTAAGGGCCATAGATTGTACAAGCTGGCAGTTCAAATAAGGATATTGTGGGGAATCATTTACAATAAATGAAATAAAAGCTTTATGTGATAGGGTAGAAAATTAGACTGACATAGACATTGAAGAAGTAAAAGTCTCTAAGATCAACCTGTTAAAAATTAAGCATTTAGAGGAGATAGATATGCAGATTTTTGAATCAGGGCTGCTCATTCTCTCACGTGTATCTAAAGCATTTGGTCTTGAGGAAGGCATGCTACAAGTGAAAACTCTAAGACAGTAGTTGCCAAAGTTTCAAATTGCAGCCAACAAGCCTTTTAACATGCTTAATCAAAGCTGCAGCAATACCAAAGGAACTATGTTTCATCATTTCTAGTGGACTTAGAGAGGGAGATGAAATTAATTAAAAGATAACCTGGACCTGCTTCTACCTCATGTTCATGTAACTCTTGCTTGTCCTTGCTGGAGTAAAATGTAGTGGAAACCTACTGTGTGGAAACAAACATAGGGTTGAGAATGGGAGAAATAATTCAGCTAGAGTACAAAAAAAGCAACCTGTCCCTAAGGATTATGACCCTTGAATATAAGATTGATGTGAAGCCAAGGCAGCATGAAGGTAAGGAAAATGTATAGCTATTTCTGTAGATATATAGTCACCATAGGGAGTGGATACTAAAAATTCAGACATAGATTTTACTCTGAAAACATTAAAGAGCAGTCTAGGCGTAAGATAATGCCAGCAATACCATGTTGTAAACACTGTGGGTGATCAGAAGATAATAATCAATATTTTCTATAATCAATTTATGAGAGTCTTTCTCACAGTACCTCACAATGTTTTCTAATTTACTGGCTAAAGTTAACACAGGGACAGATCACTCCATCAGACAGAGAGGAAATAAAAGTAGCTATTTTCATTTTGATAACTGGGAAACAGAAGCCCAGAATAATTTGTCCAAAATCCTATAGCACTTTAGTTGTACTACTTTAAACCTTCAGAAAGCTAAGAATATATGAGCCTTAAACCTTCAGAAAGCTGAGAATATATAAGCTCAAAATATCTTCAGATTCTCTCAAAATGGATCAAGGACCTCGGAATCAGACCGGAGACCCTGCATCTTATAGAAGAAAAAGTAGGTCCAAATCTTCAACTTGTTGGCTTAGGATCAGACTTCCTTAACAGGACTCCCATAGCACAAGAAATAAAAGCAAGAATCAACAATTGGGATAGATTCAAACTAAAAAGCTTTCTCTCAGCAAAGGAAACTATCAGAAATGTGAAGAGAGAGCCTACAGAGTGGGAGAATATCTTTGCCAACCATACCTCAGATAGAGCACTAATTTCCAGAATCTATAAAGAACTCAAAAACTCTACACGAAGAATACAAATAATCCAATCAACAAATGGGCTAAGGAAATGAACAGACACTTCACAGAAGAAGATGTACAAGTAATCAACAGATATATGAAAAAATGTTCAACATCCCTAGTAATAAGGGAAATGCAAATCAAAACTACCCTAAGATTTCATCTCACCCCAATTAGAATGGCGATTATCAAGAATACAAGCAACAATAGGTGTTGGCGAGGATGTGGTGAAAAAGGAACACTCATACATTGCTGGTGGGGTTGCAAATTAGTGCAGCCACTCTGGAAAGCAGTGTGGAGATTCCTTAGAAAGCTTGGAATGGAAACACCATTTGACCCAGCTATCCCACTCCTTGGCCTATACCCAAAGGGCTTAAAATCAGCATACTACAGAGATACAGCCACATCAATGTTCATTGCTGCTCAATTCACCATAGCCAGATTGTGGAACCAACCTAGGTGCCCTTCAATAGATGATTGGATAAAGAAGCTGTGGTATATATACACAATGGAATATTACTTAGCCATAAAGAAGAATAAAGTTATGGCATTTGCAGGTAAATGGATGAAATTGGAGAATATCATGCTAAGTAAGATAAGCCAATCCCAAAAAACCGAAGGATGAATGATCTCACTGATAAGCGGATGAGGACATATAATGGGGGGTGGGAGGGGTTAGCATTAGGTTTAGGGTTAGGTTTGGGGTTAGGGATAAGGAGAGCAGTAAGAATGAAGGAAAGAAGGACTGTATAGAGGGAAAAGAGGGGTGGGAGGGGTGGGGGGGAAGGAAAAAAAAATAAACATCATTGCCCTATGTAAACGTATGATTACACAAATGGTATGCCTTGACTCTATGTACAAATAGAGAAACAACATGCATCCCATTTGTATACAATAAAAAAAATAATGACATAGTAAAAAAAAATTTAAAAGTAGCAGCAACTTTATCATGTGTGAGAGTTTATCCTTAAATGTGTCTGCCTCACTTGGTGGCTAATACATCCTGGCCCCTGATTTAGGATTGTGGAAAGAAATGAGGGATAAGGGGAGGGGCAGAGGGAAGGAAAGACAATGGAATGAGACAAACATCATTACCCTTGGTACATGTATGATTACACAAATGGTTGACTCTACTTTGTGTACAACCAGAGAAATGAAAATTGTACCCCATTTGTGTACATTGAATTAAAAATAAAAAATAAAGTGACTAAGGAAAAAAATATCTTCAGATTCAGTTTATTGTGCAATAATAGGAGGCAATACTTCAGAAATGAGTAGAGAAAAAGACTGCCTCCCATGCAATATAAATTAATATAATTTGGAGAGTGGGTATTCACCCTCTACCTTTGAACATATGAAGTCACTGTAAGAGGAACACAGCACTGCCATTGTCCAGACTTCACTGCCTTAAGAATCTATTTTGTAGTAAATGTTATAATACAGAAAAGCTATGAATTCTACCTTAGTCTGGTCTTTAATGAACTTTGTAAAGTTTACTATCATTTAAACTCTTTGATTAAAATAAGTATTGCATTTGTGTATAGTAAGTGTGTGTAATCAAATTTCAACAGAAAATATGATTTCTTGGTGGATCCTTACTCAGTAAAATGAATCAGCCAGATTTTGATATTAAGAATGGCTTAAATAAAGGATGATACCTCCTTTGCACAAGATCTTTTATGCCAGGGAGGCATTCTTGAGAGAGCAAATTTAAGAATTTGGTTTTTTTTGTTTTTCTATTCTTAGAAATTTTGAGGGTTATATTTATTTGCAAACATTTATAGTGGTAAGCGTTCCTAAAATAATATCATAATTAAATTATTCCTTTCATACTGAATATATCATTTAATCCTGTATACATTCTAAGAAGCATTCATAATGTTTATTTCTGCCTAAAGTGAGGCTCAAACAAATGAGCTACCTACTAAAGTCTTAGGGCTAGTCAGTAGCAGAGTTGGAACTAGATATAGGACTACTGACTTAATTTCAGACTCTAATATAGCAGTGGCTTTGAAAGGATACTTGTACCAGTCAATAGATTAGGTAACAAAGGACCCACTCCAAGCAAATGACAGTGCTGGAAACAATAGACATTTACTTTTCATTTATGCTGTGTCCAACATGGTTGTGAAGGTGATGCTCTGACCAACATTTAGGACACTCTCATCTCAACATAAGACTTTCAGGGTCTTCCAAGGCAGCCTAAAAAAGCATGGAGAACTGTGCAGTGCTCTTAAATGTTTCACTCAGAAATAAATGCTAATTGTACCTGTGCTCACCTTTCATAGGCCAGAGCAACTCACATTGTCATGCCTAATAACAAAAGAGCACTGTAATCCAAAGGAGAAAACAATGAGAATATTGCTGAACACTTATATGTACACCAAAACATCCTTTGTTCAAATTAAATCTTATTCAGAATTCCATGATATAAAATATATATATATATAAAGTGGTAGGGAGATTCAAACCTCCTGAAATTGCCCCTTGCTTCTTTGGAAGTTTTTAAAGTGCTTTCAAGTAACCTCAGGATTTAATGAACATAATTCAATACCAACTGCCTCTAATGTACATAGGAAGAGGCATATGGAATAGTATCTTTATACTAAAGATAAGAAAACCAATAATCTCTTTCAGGGTCATGAGATAAAACAGAAGTTAAATTTGGAACATCATACAGAATGATCCAGTATTTCTAGTTCTACTTACTAGACTTTGGTTCTTCCACTGTGATCCAGAAAATCCTCAAGAATATTGTAACTTTTCATGTCACAATGTATTAGGTGCACATAATGTTACCTGTAATGAATGCTAAGTCTCAAGTGCACAGCATGGTTTAGAAACTAATTTCTAAAGGAGGTGCACATTTTTAGATTCATTTTGAACTCCACAGCTGCCTCTTAGCACTAAGCAACTTGCCTTGCATGCAAGGGTAAATGCTTTAATATAATATGCCTATAAGTTTTCGGCTTTGCTGAATTTTAAAATATGATTTGTTCAGAAAACAAAAATTCTTTTATTGGATTATGGTAGGAAGGAAAATGATCCCTTCAAATGTGATGAAGGTCATTCAGTGTCACTGGCTTTTATGAAAAATGTTTTCAATCAAGACAGAAAAATCAAATTGTATGTATTTTTCAGGGATGCTAGTTTAGACATAGAATAAAAATGGTTAGAACACTGATCTCAAGGTAGGGGTGTGTGTGTGTGTGTGTGTGTGTGTGTGTGTGTGTGTGTGTGTGTGTTGGAGGAATATCAAAATCATCTGGAGGGGGTTGGCGTTGTGACTCATTCCTTGCCTGGCATGTGGGAGGCCCTGGGTTCAATACTCAGCACCACATATAAATAAATAAAACAAAAGATCCATTGACACCTAAAATATATTTTAAAAAATCATCTGGAGGTGACTATTCAAATTATACACACTCCACCTCCCATTCTGATAATTTCCCCAAATTGAGAATCTATGTAGTACCACCACAAGTCACCCTTACTGATAGGCAGAGCCAATCACAGTCTCCTTTGGGCTGGCTAGCATAAAAAGATTGAAATCTACTAGGTTAGACAATATTTTGTACTGCAAACATCTGTGGCAACATTTTTCCTAGGAAATTAAACACAGAATTCTTCTCCTTCCAGCAGTGTCATCCATCCCTGTGGTAATAAAAATTATACTAGCATTTTTTACCCCAAAAAGTTCTCAAGAAAGAAAAGATTTATTGTTGTGCCATATGTTTGCAAAAACAACTGGTCACAGAATTATATACAGAACAAGAATATTTTTGTTTAAGACCTCGAGTTTGGAGAGATGGAAGGAAGTGGAAGACCTATTAACCTCCCCTCCCATATTTCCTCTTATGTATCTGTCTACCCACTCATCTACCTACCTACTTACCTACCTGCCTACCTATCACTATCTATCAAAGTA
Source organism: Sciurus carolinensis (assembly GCF_902686445.1). NCBI lineage: Eukaryota > Metazoa > Chordata > Mammalia > Rodentia > Sciuridae > Sciurus > Sciurus carolinensis. The sequence goes on from NC_062232.1 coordinate 104,345,345, forward strand.
TATTTCCACATCAATTTTATGTTTTCATATGAATCCAAATACTTTGAAGTATGAGATATATGCAGTTAATCATCCTGGTGCTTACTAAAACAATTTACCAGTCCTGCAATCTATTTTTACCCTGAGTTGGAAAGAAAACAAAATCCACATTCCATCCTACTAACTGAATGTTGTTTGTCTTTTCCTTCTACGATCTGGAGCGAAGGCCCTACCTCAAAGTTCCCTTTTGGTGTTGAGTGAAAAGTACCATTTGAAATAAGGTTGCCATGGAAAGATGCTGCCTGCTGAGATGATCAACAACTGACATTTGTATAGAACTTTACCCTTTGCAAGCACTTTCGGATCCATTATCATAATGACTTGAGTCATGTATATCACCTTAAAATTTCCCTGCTTCCCAGGCCTGAGGCATTATAAGAAAAAAAAAAATAGAAATGACCAGGATAAGAAATTAAGTTGAGAAAAATCTGGGAAATGGACACCTGCTGATTCCAGTATGTTTGGTTTTAATGTATATGTAAGCTGAACTTATTCTGAAAACAATGCAAAGGAAGAATGGAGTGGTTTCCCAGGTTCTCTTTCATCAACAAACCATTAAAAAATCACATGTGCTTGAAAATTCAGATAGGTCTTGGGCATGGAGTAAAGAGGCAATGGGAAATGGAAGATTGAACTATAATGTGGGCCAGGTGGTCATAAAGTATTTACTTCTTAAATTATTCTTATAATCTTTAAAACTGCCTATCTCATCCTGTCTGATACTATTTCACCAGATAATATCATGAGAATCTTTTCCTCAATATTTTTCTATAGTCCAAGGTAACTGGGATTGAATTAATAATACTAAAATCTTCAAGACTATGTATTATTTCTGACCCTAGTATTACTCCTAGATCTGGGGCATTAGAGTCTCCTTTCTGAGTCCATTTAAAATGGCTCTATCTCACCTCCCTTGGAGTAAGAAGTTCACTGGGCCAGTGGTATATGTGTACCTGGAATTTGAACCATGGTTCATAATTAGACCTCTCCCTGGGCAGTTGGGCATACAAAATTCCTCATCTATATGGTCCTGAGACTACTTCCAGAGCCTATGAAGAACTCTTCCCAGTCTGAACTGTGTTGCTAATGTATGTACCCATAGGCTTGAGGAATGCCAAAGGACAACCATTTCTGGAGTTGGGGGCATGACATATGGTGAGAGTTTGGCTGGTGATGTCAAGTTCATGTGTACGAAGCCACTCATAATGTAGAACAAAGTTAAGCCTGGGAGGAGACGGGAGTCAGGACATAGACAGGAGGTCTCCATTTGTATTCTTGCCCCAGGCTTGACCAATGTTGGGGATGGCCCTAGAAAAGTTCTGTCCCATAAAAATTCTCTCCTGATCACCCAGTGTGTGGAATATCAAATTAATCTAGCAAAATTATCCATAACATCAATCATTGCTCCTAAAAAGTTAATATATCTACCTCCTAAGAAGCTTCATGCTATGCTTGATGGTCCACGAAAGCAATATCCCATTCTTTCCACTTCTAGGTCATGCATATAAATCAAAACTAAACTGAAATGGGGTGGTTGCCCATGGGATGGCATAGAGGAGGAGGAGAGGATCTAGAGTTTATTCAAGCTAGAAGGGATGTTAACCAGATAGCATTTTAGAAGTACTAAGTGGTAATTTGAAGGCAGAACCAAGAATAGAGACTAGGGGAAATTGACCATGCCTTCAACTGGAGGGGATTTGATTGAAAGTATAAATATAAGAGGGGTATAAATATCATAAATAAAGAAGTTAAGAGGAAAGAAGCAAGAACTGAGGCATGAGATGGACAAAACCAAATGTTTTAGGGTCTAAATCTATAAATTTTGAGCTCAAAGTCATTTGTATGTCTTGGCTTGTTTAATACATTAGGCCAAATGCCCCAATCTGGTAAGTTATGATAAAGGTATTTTCAAGAGCAAAACATGGTCCTTTTGGTAGGAAGAGGACCAAGATTTAACATCAGGTCAGTAACTATTAAGTATCAAATGTTATGCCTAGAAGCCATCTTCCTAACAGCATTCTTAACTTCTGTTTTCTTCATCAAACAGGAGAAAGAGGGGCTGCAGCTGTAGCTCAGTGGTAGAGCACTTGACTAGCATGTGTGAGACCCTGGATTCAATTCTCAGCACCACATATAAATAAATAAAATAAAGTTCCATCAACAGCTAAAAAAATATTTTAAAAAAGAAGAAAGAACCAGGTGTGATGGCACTTGTTTGTAATCCCAAGGACTCAGGAGGCTGAGGCAGGAGTATTGCAAGTTCAAGAACAGTCTCAGCAAATTATCAAGTCCCTAAGGACTTGGTGAGACCTTGTCTCAAAATAAAAATATTTTTAAAAAAAGAGCTGGGGATGTAGCTCAGTGGTTAAGTGACCCTGGATTCAATTACCATAACCAAAAAAAAAAAAAGGAAAAAGAAAGAAATATGTCTTGATGATAACACAAAGACTAATGCTTAAAAAATGTAGCTTTAGGTATAGAAGGACAAGCAAAGCAGTCAAGTCAATGTTGGTTGAGATATCATTTCATGCATAGATCAGAGGAGATTTTGCATTAAAGATATCTTGTTTTTAAACCTGGAATTGAAAAGTTGCTAGAATTCTAGAATTCAAACTCATTTATTTATACTTGAGCATGAACTTAGTTATTAAGCAATCTGTAGAAAGAGAGCTGCAATAATTTAAGAAACTTAGTATTTATTATGGGCACTTTATGATTGGGTGAATTGGAGCAAACCACTTATCCTCTCTGTGCCTTGGTTTGCTAAATGGTCAAATAATATTATCACTTGTTCACAAGGTTTTATCGTATGCAATAATGTTTGGGGAAGAGCTTTGAAAAGTGTAATGCCATGCAAAGGTAAGGTAGTACTTATATTTGGCAAAAACCTTTTTCAAAAACCAAGTTTCTAGGAAGAAACAAGAAAATGATAATGCTATGTCACAACATATCCAACTATTGTGTATAAGTATGATGTAGCAATTAAAAATGGCAATGCATGAATTACCTGAGTGGGGTTTTTTGTTATTCCCATTCCTCCCTTTTTATTTTGGTTTTAGGAGTGTCAGGCATAGTCCTATCACAGTTACTTGACAACTTTTGGATATCAATTAGTTTCTATGAAGTGTGGATGACTCCTATAGGGAAAAGATACGTATTGAGCATCTTTTGGAGCTCTATAATAAGTATTTTTAATTTTGGTGGGGAATAAGTCTTTAATCTAGAAGTACTTTACTATTGAACCACATCCTCAGAATTTTTTATTTTTTAATTTTTTATTTTGAGACAGGGTTTTATTAAGTTGCTTAGGGCCTCACTAAATTGTTGAGGCTGGCCTTGAACTTGTGATGCTCCTGCTATAATAAGTATTTTTACATGTTATGTCATTTCATCATCAAACAAGTTAGTAGTAGTATGTTCCTTTAGGAATGAAGACATAAACATTCCTTGAAGTGACTAGCTGCCAAAACTCAGATCTGAACAGGCTTTTGTTAGGTCATAAAAATGAACTACTTCAATGGAAATCACTTAGAGTATTCTTTAATCTTTGTCACTATGATAAGGAAATAATTAAATAAAGCTGTCTTTGCTGTGATTTTCCAGACATTGGTTATGTCTAAGTGTTAGCATGGCACCACCAGCTCATTTTCCTGGCCATCTTAATGGTTGAATTGACCACATACCTATTCTGATTGATTGCACAACAACTGGCTATTAATATGGCAAAAAGCCCCAAATTAACCACAATATGGTCAATTTCAGGCTATGTCTAGACTTCTTATATGAAGAAGATGCTGAGCATCTATTTTGTGTCCAGAGACAAAAGTCAATGGCCTTAAATTAAAATACGTGAAATACTAATTAGCTATAAAAGGAAGAGTAGAAGCAATGTTTTCAACATGTTGTCCTTGTACTGCCTGCATTACAATAATCTGGGTAGCCTGGTAAACATGGTGATATCTGATCCTCATTCCAGACCCCCTATGTGAGAATCATGGATTAGAGAAGAAAGAAGAAATCTGTATGTGCCTTAAGCACTCCAGTTATTTCTAATACATACTCAAACTTAAGAAACACTGCTGCAGAATCTGTCCCCTTGTAGAGCTTTAAGAAACACACTTAACAACTATATGAGTGTTTATTTTTTGTGAGAATGTTATAATGAAAATAGAACACAAGGGTTCTACATATTGCATCACTCAGAGTATGAGTTTTATAAAGGAAATTGGCTTGGAGTTTTTCTTTTCCACCATTACATATGTGGTCTAAGCACAGTGCTTGGCACATACTGAGTACTTGGCAAATATCTATAGGACGGATCAGTGCAAGACTTTACATAGACAAGCGACTTCACATGTATGTACAGGAATCCAAAGGGGAAAAAAGAAAAACTACCTAAGATGTTCCTATCTAAATGGGACAGAATGTAAAGAGATATGTTGAGATCCTCGCCCACTTCATCTCTTTGTGCTAAGGAAAGAAAAGCCTCTAATGAAGGTTAAGTGTTCTTTAGAAAGACAAGAACCCTAAGACATGAAGTATCACTATTATTAAAATTCTTAGTCTTAAAATTTTTAGGTTTATAGTTGGCAGTACCAGTTTGAAGTGCTATTACTCTTGATGTTGTTAAATAGGTTTCCTTTTTTAAGTAAAAATTAAGGTGCTTGCTATCTTGCCATATGCCTTAATCAGTACCCCTGAACAGATATCACTAAATCGGAATGACAAGAGTGGCTGGAGACTACACAATACTAATGGATTTCTAATTGTGTGCTCCCAAATTTTCATAGCTGACTAAATTGAAAAGTGGCAAGTATGAGGAAAATGATATATGTGTAATAAAGGCAGACTTTCCGGAGAAGGTTTATTTTTGAGGTAACTGGAGCTGAATCAGAGGGGAATTGAGAATTGACTAGCTATAATACAGAGAGGAAAGGGGGCAGGGAAGAGGTAATATTTCTGACCCTCCTGCCAGTAATATCAAGCAGCAAATGATCAAGTAAAGGTTGGCAGGCTAGCCTCTGCCTTGTAGGTTGCCTCGTTGTAACTCTAATACCTTTGACATATCCTATCTCTCAAATCAATGAATGACTGCATTAGGCCCTTCTGGTTCAGCTTGGATTAGGTCCAAAAACCTAGGGGTTTCCATCCTGCTGCCCTATGATTTTTACTTTAAATTCCTCTGGGACTTGAATTAAGCTTTTCTTCCTGTTATGATGATGATGTTTTCTAATTTTTTCCCAGAAAGGAAACTAGTTCACCAGTTAGTTTTTCCCCTGAGTTCTTTTAGAGTCTATAAGAAATACTAGGTTCCTGGACAGAAAGAGTCTCTGGAAGAGGCAAGAGACTGTTAATGAATTGGAAGAGAGGATTCAATAATTAAGGGAAAGGAAAACCTTGACTCTACTCATAACCACAATGGTCCTTAGAAACCTCCCTTATCCCTTTTGTGTCATCACAAGAAAGTAAAATCTTTAAGTAAAAACAGAGACCCAAGCTTCCTTATCCTGTGGAATTACTCCTATTCTGGGGAATTCTGTGATTGACCTATTCCATCCATCATTTTCCTACTTAGAGAGGCTTTCTTGTCAGGTATTCTTTCATGCTGCTTGAGCTAAGATGAAGCTTTTTTTTTTTTTTTAGTATATATTGGTTTATCTATCCTATCTTTACTGATTTATCATACCTGAAATTGTTATCTCCACTCAGTTGCTTTCCAGACTTTCTATCCTGTTCCATAATCTGTCTTTCAGTAACAACTTGTTTCATTTACTTAAGCTTGATGACATGTTTTTGACACCTGATAGTGCAAGTTCTCATTCATTAATCAGTACAGTTTTATATTTTTCTTCACGGTTCTACACATTTTGAACTATTTAATCCTAAGATTATTTTTGCTTTTGTGTGTGTGTGTGTGTTTTCCATTATATTTTCTGCCTCCCTCTGCAACCCTGTTGCCCCCACCCCTTCTAGCTTTGTTGTAATCCTTTTCCTTTGTCAAATGCCACAAACATCTATTTTAATCACTTGTTTTCATTCACATATTATGTATGTGTCTTAATTTTTCTTTTATTTGTCTTTAATTACATGCTATTATAAGTAATTAGAAATAACATTCATATTGTAAAACTTTCCCCTATGGATGAAGAAATAATCCACTTTGAGCTGCCAATTATATTGCCTTCTCAAGAGGGAAACCACTAAATCTGTTTTGTCACATACTCTTTCTAGATGCCTTTCTCTACATTTACACTAATGTATGAACACAGAGATATATAACTAGGTTATGGGTATGTTTTAATCTGAATGATATAATTTGTATATATTTGTCTAGAACTGAGAAATATTTCCAAGACATACTATTAAGCCTAGATGACATTAACCCTTCCTTTAAACTCATATTTCATGGCATTATAGTCTAGATAGGTTCTTTAATTTAATCTTTTTCAAACAGACATTAGATTATTTTAAAACTTTTTTTCTATTATATACAATGTCACTTTGTGCACTTATGCCAATATTTCTCTGGGATATTTCTTACAAATGAAATTAATGGGAGGCTATAGGATATATGCATTTTAAATTTTGGTAGATACTGATAAAACGCTATACCAATTCAAATATTCACAGTCAGAGTAAGAGAACAATACTTTCTCCACATTCTTTACCAATATGTCAATATGATGAGTTAAAAAGTCTCTTTTCCATTTGTATGTCCCTAATAACAAGTGAATTGAGCATCTTCTCCTGTTGCTTTCCTAAAGAGTATCAAAATAAGTTTGAACATATTTCAGAATGTCTCATTGTAAAAGGTACAAAGTTTAGAGGTCAGAGATGTACCATGTACTGTGTAGGCACAGAACAAATGATGCAATCAAAGAACTTTAAGCGACTTCAAGAGTACAGTCAACTAACACTTCTGCATAAAAATGCTGCCTGGATTGTTCCTGAATCTGTATAAGTAAATGAAAAGTTGCTGATTATAACTTCCAAAAAAGGGAATGCCATATTTATCATCATAAACTGTCATATTTAAATTATTCTCTTCCCCACTGAAGATTTGATTTCTAGCCAATTTTGATTTCTCTGTATTTTGCTTACTTCTTCTTCTGTTTTTTTAAGGGATTGGAGACAACCTGGTCACCCTACCCTACCCCAGAACTTTTCAAATTCTCGAATTCTATTGTTAAGTCTCTTCTAAACCCTCTTTTATCTAAATGAATAAGGGCCTTAATATATCCTCAGGGATCTTATTATTCAGGTTTTAAAATCATGTTGCTTTGTATATTCTAAATCCTGAGTCCCTTAATACAAAAACGAAGAAAAAAATATTTCCCAATTTAGCAGAAACTCTTGTAGATATTTTGCCATCTTTCTTTCAGTTCTGTAATTTATACACCTGTTGTGACATTAGATACACATTTTAGCTTATTTTTGGACTTCCCATGTTATCTTAAGAACTTTCTATTATAAATTAAAAATCATTCCCAAACATTTAAAATGGTAACAGTATTCCAAAATGTACCCTAATTTACCTACCCATTCTGATACTGTTATGATTTATGTTGTGGCTGATATTTTTCTCTTCTGAAAAATTGCTGTGAATAGCCAAATTGCCAAATTGCTGTCTGGGAAGACTACACAGGTTACTATTATGTTTGTATATCTTGTTCCTAGAAGCTACAGGATTCAACACATAGTAGGTGCTTAATATATGCTTGTTTCCTTACACAGAGCCTAAATCAAGCTCTCTTTAAGGGATGAAATAATAATAGTAGTAATAATAATCATTTTTATTATGATTGTTTAAGACCATAACCAAAGTATGAAATATCTTCATTATTTCATTGAAGAATAAATAATACAAGGAGTTAACGAGTGGATAGAGTATATCTTGCCACTCCATTTGATAAGGAGTTGTTAGAGACTCAAGTAAATAAGAGAAAGATAACAGAACAGAATTGCAGGCACCTGTATGGACAGAGAATGGGTTGAGTACATCTAAGAGAGAAATCCAGATAATGTTGAAGATTTCACTAATCCCTCTCATGAAGGAGTAGCTGGAGAGAAATGTTTTTAACATGCAAATAATTCAATTGTAAAGTATTTGGTCTTGATAGTACAAATAGAGAAACCCTTTGCACAAGCAAGTTTGCACCCAAGAATAGTCCATAAAAATGAAACATCAAGGTAGATCACATAAGTTCATTTGTGCTGGAATGTGGACTATCTAAAAACATACCTGTGGGGAAGTAATAGGGAATGAAATCTTCCAAATTATGCTATATCCATGTATATCACAATTAATCTTGGTTATATATGTAATTAAAATGTAATAATAACAATAATAAAAACAATAGAAGGGAGGTCAGTAGAGTAGAGCAAGATGATTAGAGGAGGAAGGAAGAGAGGGAGAAGGAAGGTAGTAGGGAATGAGATTGATTAGATTATGTTATGGGCATGTACAAATATGTCATAATGAATTCCACTGTTATGTGTAGTTATAATACACCAATTAAAACCACACCTGTTGTTTCATTTTATCTTACTAACTTTTGAGTTATGTATGGTAGGCTGGAATTATTCCCATTTTTTAAATTAATGAGATAATATCAGTCAAGCATCTAGTTACATGTCTCAAAAATGATTTTTAGGTCACTTTTCACTCTACAGTTGAGATCAGAACTGGAAGGCCACTTCCTAGATAATTACAATGCCTTTCCCTCCTAAATCCAGTTACACTGAAAATATTAGGTTGAATCATAGGAAAATATTAATAAGTTTAACATCAGCAATTTCATACAGTTCAATCTATTATTAGGAGTGGGAAAAGAGGAGGAGATGCATAGCCTGACCATTTCTTCCAGTGTAGGGTCATGAGCTTCCTTTGCACAAGGCTCCCAGGGTCAAGTTTCCCAATGATAAAAGGTTTGAAAATTCTTTAGTGAATGAAGCTCTCACACTGATATGTAATACAAGTGAAAGAAAGACCCAATCTAGAAACCAAAACAAAGTAGCAAACCTTAGGCACAATTCAGTTTTCAAGAATATTTTAAGTAGCGGATGTTTTCTTTTCATTGACAATCCTTGCCCTTGCCAAATCAGGATGACTGACACCGTTAATTTGCAATTTCCTAAATTTCAAGAGGTTTTTTTCTTTTTGATTGCTACATAATGGTTTACCTAATTATTTTTTTCAAGTTGCAATTTTTGATGTTTAATTTCAAAATCAATTTAAGATGTCTCAAGCTCCATTAATACACTGTGATATTGCTTCACTCATTTTCTAGCGAAGCACTTACTTTAAAAAATGCATCGTTCTAATGATTTTAAATTACTCTACAGTGCACATACCAATTTACAACTATTACAAAATTTTACATTTTTTTCCCACAGCACTTCAGTTTTAAAGATGTTCTGTATTTCAAGATAGAATTAGAGTCAACTTTTAAAAGGGCATGAATCCAATTTAGATTCTTTAAAATTGTCTTCCCTCTTTGATGTAGAATATAACTTAAGCAAATAAAAACGTAAGTGCTCAATGGGCATATAAAATAAGCTTAGAATGAGGACATTATTATAAAATAATTCTTTTTATACAAACTAATAATATTCTTTATAGATATACAAAAACTCATTGTGTGTATATGTGAGTACAGAAATGCATACGTGAATTCATGGCAAATGTGTGTGAGTATATATGAGTGGGCGAGCATGTGTTCAAATGCATGAATAAGTATGCAAACATGTTTAAGTATATGAGTAGCTGTGTAACAGTGTGCACATGTGTGCGAGAGTGTAAGTGTATATATGCACACAAGGATGTGAGGGTAGTATGTATGCATGTACATAAGTGTGTTTAAAAGCATTGTATGAGAGTTTGGATGTAGATCTATTTGTGTATTCACATGCTTGATAGTTTGAGTGTGCAAGAGTGTGTGTCTTTCTGGATTAAATACATGCTTGGAGATTAAATGTCACTTGCATTTTTATATAGGTAGTCATTATAGTGTGCCCTAGGAATTATTTTACTAATTTCATATAGAATGGGAGAATGACTCCCTAACTCTCTGTAACATATCTACAAGATATTTGCATTAAACATGCACACAATTTTTACCCTGCTTGAAATTTGTATGGAAAAATAGCTATACTCAAGCTTGTTCCCAGGATTTTGTACCTGGTCATATCAGTTTAATAGATGTAAATCAGTTGCCAAAGTTGGGAAACGTTCCTTCTTCATCACTTAAAACTTTTTTTGATTACTTTATTCTCTCAGGATTCTTCATTCACAGTGGTACATGCCACTCTTGAAGCAATTGAAGGCACTTTGGGATTAATAGTTAGAAGACTGTAATTACCATCCATTTTTTTTTACCCCAGACCACCCTTGAAGTTGCAGAGGGCAACAGCCACGTTTCTGGAACCAGATTAATGCTCGTTCATTGACAGATATCTCTTCTGTTGATTAAAGCACACTGCTCTAGAAAGCAGAAGGGAAAGCCCTAGGGGCCAAAGTTACTATGTACTGAGTGTCAGGTTTAGGGATAGAATCTCTACATATATTATCTCATTTAATCTTCTCCACAACCATGCAAAGTTGTGTTAGTTCTGTTTTTTAGATGTGGTGCTGTGGCTCAGAGAGGTTAAATGAGTTGTCTAGGGTTGTGTGGCAAATTAGGGGTGAAGCTGGCATCAAATTCAGATCTATCTTTGCATTATACCAGATTGAATCTTTTTGAATGAATCTCAAGGGATGACCTTTCCAGAATTTATATCTTCTCTTACTGGGCACAGGGTTTATTGGACTGCCTGCTACTCTCTGCCTCTCAATTGCCTTCTCTAATGATGCCTAAAACTAGATGGACATCAAGTTCATATCCACCTTCAAGGCAATAAATAAATTCATGAACCATACTTCCAGTGTAAAGCCTCACTTTGTACTCATTTTAAAGTATACTGGCTGAATTGATGTCATTACTAAACTATTATGTGCCAGAGGTTTTACATGAATTACACCCATTTTACAGATATGGATATTGAAATTTCAATATATTAGATAATTTGCTTAAGGATTCATAACCAGAACCAACCAACTCTACATCCCTGCTGACAGTCCTGGATAAGTTTCTTTGCCAAGATCTGAGTAAGTCAATGGATCTAACAAGCTTGTTTTTCCAGTTATAAAATGAGGACAATAGTATTCTTATTGCATGAATTATAGGATGAGAGAGTATACAAAAACACCTTGAAGAAAACGGTGAGTTATTGTATAATAGCTTTTATTTGAGCCATAATAGTTAATGATAACTGTGGGCATTGTCATTAATCCATTAAGTTACATTTTTTTCAATTCTGCCAATATTGTAATGAAATTGATGAAGATGCATTAAAATAGGTGAGAAATCATAACTTAGAGCTTATATATTATTATATTAATTAATAGTATATAATAATCATTATATTATAATTATATAATTAGTTATGTTATATATTATATAGCTACATTATATGTTATATACTATAAGCTTTTATAGGTGTTCCACATCTGGGATAATGGGACAAAATGGGTTAAATAAACTTAAAAGCCTCTGCCTCCTACTGAGTATGTGTTTCAAGGCTATTGAACATCTCTAAGAGTTAATTCCTCATTTAAAAAACAAAGGTAGTATTTTATAGTACCTTCTCCAAACTGTGTTCCAAAGAACAATACTAAGTCCGTAAGATAGAAAGAAATGTGAGGTAATGATTATGTTTCCTAATCAAAGATTTGTGGGAAACTTTGAACAGATTTTCTTATGAAGAGTTTTTTCAGCATCTGTAATGTGGGAATGTGCTTTGTGAATTTCCAAGTTGGGGGTAGTACATGTAAATTTTTCCTTCCCCTCCCCATTGCAGAATGTTTTATATTTGCCTATTCTATTTTTTAGTAAAATGGTTGTATAGGAAATATATTGAAAATATTGACTTGTCATAAAGTTCACATGGATACTATTTTTAAAGCATATATATATTAACAGCTCAATAAATTTAACATTATTGTTATCCTTATCATAATCAACAGTATAATCATAAAGAAAGAATAAGATAGGAGAGATAGACTCAAGAGATTTATTATATACCATGGCAACTACTGTTAATAACAATATGTCATACAGTTGGAAATTGCTAAGAGAGTAGACTTGAAGTGTTTTCACAACAAAAAAAGTATGTGAGGTGATGCATATTTCAAATAGTTTGATTTGGCCATCCCATGATGTATACAGATGTCACAATAACATGTTGTACACCATAAATAAATTTTTACTTATCAGTTAAAAGAACTAATTAACTTACAAATAAAATTCCACCATGGAACAGATGATCCATACCAGAAAATGTAAGTCTAACAGATTCCTACAAATCGAGATCTACAGGCTCTGCAGCAAGAAGTTTCTGTTTGTTAGACTGGGGTGAGCAGGTACAACAGAGATAGAGGCTTCTGTAGACAATATACTACATAATAATTCTATTTAATGTATTTATTTAGGTTACATAACTTTCTTAAGAGTCACCAAATGGTTCTATGATGACTAAGATTTTTTTGCAAAATCCTGGGTTGGAATTTCAAGTAAGCACCCTGTTCTTGCACTGCATTTTCTGAATAGTTTTAGCGTACTCATGAGATTTCTATTTAGCATCACTATCTTTGCATGTATGAGAATTTTACCTCTTTCCCACTCCACTTACTGAAGAAAGACAAACAACTAAAAACATGGTAGTGTAAGGTAGTCTGCTGCTGAATGCCTGCCTTATACAACTGGACTATCTTCCTTTTCATCCTGATTCAGTTCCCTGGCAATCTTGAAATAATTTGCTTTTGCCCTTGTATATCTCCTGTCAAGGGTACACACAGTTTGCTTAGATATATGGTCCTTTTAAAATCATCTTTAAACTTTTATCCATTCTAGGTTCCTTGTGGTAGAGTTAATCATATCTTAGGAGCTGAATTCCAGGATGGTGGTGGATCCTATTGCTTTCTGGTAGAAGTCTTAAGGGACTGTGTGGGTTGCTTTCCCATGAACCAATCTTTTAGAGAAAGATATATTAACCCAAAAGGAAAATTCCTCACACAAATAAAGAATGTATTTCTGCATTAAACCTGCTGGTCCTGAAAAAGATAAGATGTGGGATAAATCTGCAAAAAACTTTGTCTATATCCAGCCTAGGGGCAAACTATAGATTGTATTTGCTGTAGAAGATTATTGAGTAGGGTTGGATTCTCCTTTTTAACTACCATCCTTAAGATGGATATTCTGAGAAAAGAAGAAAATAACACTATTTTAACCCTTTGTTTAGTAGTTCCAGAGCTTGTCTGCATTTATGATTTGACCAATGATGTAAGAGGTCTGAAAGGCTGAAATGGACTGAGAGGCTTTCACACTCTATTGGGAATCCGTTGACTCCCAGGAACCATTTCAACCCTGCCTTTATGTGTTGGAAGTGAGGGACATGGCTCATTATGGATGGGTTGATGATAGTTCAAATGAACATATTCATTCTCTGTCTTACTGTCTCACTATTTGATTTAATATGAATGTTAGAAAAAAACTGAAAAAAATTCTGGTAAGGTTAATGTGCTGACCTGCAAAAATAAAATTAGAAGAGGATATGTGGATTTTTCACACACAAGTCTATTGATGAACAGCTTTTTGCTAGAACTCACCTTTAATATAACCTTGTGGGAAGATCTGAATGTGGTTGTCATACTCCATAAAGAGGCCAGGCACTATGGCAGTTACACAAGATATGAATTTGGAGAATAAGGCCATGGCAGCTGACATGCCAACTGACAACAGGTGATTCCATGCAGGCTCTATTTTCTAGTCATTTCTCCTTATAGGACACACTTGATTTTTTTTTAAAGCTCAAGCTAAATAAAGCACTGAAGAAGATTTCTTGGCCTGGGAATCATCCAAGGACAACCCTGAATGATGAGGTATAATCCTTGTCAGTTTGTTTACTGTTATTATCCCTACAGGTCTTCCGTCTGAGTGAACCCAGAATGTGCCTAACTCATTTTATTCCATTCAAGTTATAAACCTATTAGTTTATTAATATATGTTTAAAACATATGTCGATTTCCATCATTTTTTTTTCTTTTTACAGTCTGCATCTTGATTCATTGTACACAAATTGGGTACATCTTTTCATTTCTGTGGTTGCACATGATATAGATTCATACCATTCATGTAATCATACATGTACATAAGGTAATGATGTCTGTCTCATTCCATCATTTTTCATACTCCCCTTCCCTCTCATTTCCCTCTACATAATCTAAAGTTCCTCCATTCTTCTCTCACCCCCTTCCCCCCACCCCCATTATATATCATCATCCACTTACCAGGGAAAACATTGACCTTCGGTTTTTTGGGATTGGCTTATTTCACCCTACTCAATAATCTTCTACAGCAAATACAATCTATAGTTTGCCCCTAGGCTGGATATAGACAAAGTTTTTTGCAGATTTATCCCACATCTTATCTTTTTCAGGACCAGCAGGTTTAATGCAGAAATACATTCTTTATTTGTGTGAGGAATTTTCCTTTTGGGTTAATATATCTTTCTCTAAAAGATTGGTTCATGGGAAAGCAACCCACACAGTCCCTTAAGACTTCTACCAGAAAGCAATAGGATCCACCACCATCCTGGAATTCAGCTCCTAAGATATGATTAACTCTACCACAAGGAACCTCCAATTCCATCAATAGACTTAAAGTTAAGAATCATATGATTATTTCAATAGATGCTGAGAAAGCATTTGATAAAATACAGCACCCTTTCATGCTTAAAACACTAGAAAAAATAGGGATAGTAGGAACATCCTCAACATTTTAAAGTCTATCTACGCTAAGCCCACGGCCAACATCATTCTAAACAGAGAAAAACTGAAAGCATTCCCTCTAAAAACTGGAACAAGGCAGGGATGCCCTCTTTCACCACTTCTATTCAACATGGTCCTTGAAACACTTGCCCGAGCAATTAGACAGATCAAAGAAATTAAAGGGATACAAATAGGAAAAGAAGAACTGAAGTTGTCACTATTTGCTGATGACATCATTCTACATTTAGAGGATCCACAAAACTCCACTTGATATTCATCTTGAGAAATTGAAAGCCTAGGTTTTTCTGGTCTATGTTCTATATAAGAAGTAAAATGGTAGGAATTTAATTATTCTACTATTTTTACATATCTGTATTTTTATCATCCTGTGCAGAACTCTTATCACTGAATTAATGCTTCTCCTGCCTTAAGAAATGTAAATATAAGAATTCTTATATAGAGCTGGGGAGATAGCTCAGTCGGTAGAGTGCTTGCCTTGCAAGCACAAGGCCCTGGGTTCGATCCCCAGCACCGCAAAAAAAAAAAAAAAAAAAAAAAAAAAAGGAATTCTTATATACTTCATTTATAAATTTTTATTGTCAAACTAGAAGTAGATTTAATAATGATTGCCTTGATGTGTTATTATTGCCAAAGAGGATTGCTGCACAATTATATTAAAAGTCAAATCATCATTTTTGGTGGACCATCTCTGTATTTAACTGACTTTGTGTGGCATTTGTAAATAATTGGTTAAATTTGGTTATATTTTCCAGGGTAAACTTAGTACTGGTACATGCTAAAGCAGCACTGTCCAACTGAATTGTAATGTATTCCTCAGTATGAACCACATATGTTTTATATTTAAAATTCTCTAGTGGCCACATTAAAGAGTAAAAAACAATACAAGTGGAATTAATTTTAATTACATATTTTATTTAATCCAATGTATCTAAGATATCATTTAAGCCTATGATCAACATAAAATTAATTAAGAGCTATGTTAATTAACTTTGTGTAAATATTGAAGAGTTTTATAGAGAAGTGCCTCACTGATTTCATTGCAAATAATTTTTTTCCCATTTGTCTCTGTCTTGAGGACACTGACTCATATAACCGATCAGGTCCTTTTATAGTGGTTGGCAGAGAGCTAGAAACCTATATTGAAATTATATGTTAATTAATTGTGCATGTGGCTTCCTTAAATAAGGATTATATTTTCCAGCTTTCTGTGGAATTAGGTGCATTCACATGACCAAGTCATTAGTGAATGAGATATAAGTGAATGTTTCTAGCAGTAGCTTCAGCGAAGTCTTAAGAGAGGGTAGAAAAATCCTCCCTTCCCCATTGCTTTGTCTTTCTTAAAATGAGGATGTTGTAAGAGCTGGAGCATTGACTAACATTGTGAACTATGAGGAAAAGGGCCCCATCCTAGGCATAGTAGAGTGGTTAACTGAAAGCTTTCTTCATGGAGTCACCAGATAAGCTCTGTACTGCCTACTCCTAAATTTCTGTTGTCTGAGAGAAAATCATACTTCTATCTTGTTTAAGTCACTCTTGTTTTTTTCTTGAGGGAGGTAATTCATGTCACTGAACTCTAATCTTAGCTGACACGCAGAGAATATAAATTTTCCTTCAATGTGATTTTATAATGAATAGCAGAGCTCAAAGTAAAGGCAGTGAAGAGAGAGAACAACTACTTTATAGCTAGATTTTCAATCATACATCTATCTGTGTTCTACAAACACAGGAAACAACACCATTTGGGTAGGGACAAAAGAATGTAATGACTTTGAAATAGAAAGAATTTTCACACTCCTTTAAATTAATTCAGCTTTACAATGTCTGAAAATGAATTTCTTTGAGACAGCTACTAATTTATCTCCTACTTACAAAAGATTTGTCTTTGAAATGTGTCTTTACAATGAGAATTGAAATATAATGACAATAATAGCTACCATTTTTTATTATAATTTAGTGTCTACTAGGAGAGAAGCATTATACCAGGTGATGTTCATATATTATGTTATTTAACCCTTGCAACTACCTTACAAAATATGAATAATTTTCCCATTCTGTAGGAGAGGCTCAGAGAAGCCAAATAACTTACTGAAGGTCACACACATACAAGCACAGCTGCGATTTGAATTCATTTCTGTCTGAATTTTTCTATGCTGAATATCTGACAATTCTCATAACATTCCAATTGATAAGGAAAAGATTCTGAGATTTTTCTCTGTATATATGCATTGCAAAATTTCTAGATATTCAGTGGAAGTGTTCATATGTTGAATTAAGTTTCTCTGAATGGTATATTGGTCAAAATGTCTAAACTGGAAATCATGAGACTTGTTTGTCATATTAAATATTTACCTAATGAGCTACATGACGATACAGAGTTATTTAACATTTTGAGGACTCAGTTTCCTAATCTATAAAATAGGATGCAGAATTAGGTGATGTCTAAAATCTCATCTAGTGTCAACATTCCACAATTGTGGCAATGAGTCTGTCAAAGAAGAAATGAACAAAAGGAAGACTGTTGGAAAATAAAATAGGCAATAGTATTTAGAGTGCCTGAATTCCTATTACTTGACATGCAGAATTCAATTTTAAAAATGAATGAACCTAGTAAAAAGTGTGGGAGGCTTGCTTTGATTGTTGAAACTTCCTACTCTTGACTCCATTGTTAACCTCACTGTCTTTGAATGCTGCGGTTTCCAAATTATGTTTTGAACAGTACTTCTCAGAATATTCTTCCATTGCACACTAGTAGAATTGTTTTGCTAGCAGAGTGACCTCTTCTGGGTTTGTTAATGTTTACCCATACCTTAGTAGAATAAACTTTTGATTTAACTGGAACTTAACAAAAATATTTATCTTCTTAGAGTACAAAATGCTAATTACTAAAAATAAGTCAAAATGTGAATTTAACTTAAAAGCACAGTTTGTAGATGTATAATTGAGACCCATAGTGGTTGATATGTCTAAGACTCCATGGTGAATCAAAGGTTTTCCAGGACACTTGGGGTCATTTGATTATTTGGGTGACCTAGAGTTTTGATGAAGGTCCAGAGTAGGTAACAAATGCTTAGCTAAATTTTGTATGCATATAAGGTCAAGGATCGATACAGGGAATTAATCTAGAAGAAATAGTACAATGCACGTCAGAGTAGAAGATAATAATCTACTTCAGGCATGGGTCTATGAGGATGTTAAATAACAAGCCTACTCTAAAACTTAACGGCCACTAGCCAAGTTTAATATGAGTTTGGGTCTGAATGGATACTGTTTGCCAGCCCCTAATAAGGAGTTGACTTTAAAGTAAGATATTTAAAGTTTACCCTAATTTTATATTACAGGCAAGTTCTTGACCTAAACAAATGTATTACAGAGGAATACTTTGTTCACACATGACTTAGGAAGAATTCCAGTCCATTTGGGCCTACAAGTGAAAAAAATCAAAGAAGTAATTCATATACAAGGGTTGAGAGAAACAACAAACAATAAACTCAGACCCACAAAACCTATGTTATAATTTATCAGATATGGTATATAAAAGACATATTTACTGTATTTAGAAGAAAAGTAACCAAAAACAGGATTAAGGAGCTAAGAATTACCCAAAATAATGAGGCATATTTGAGAAAAACCAAAACATGTATTTTAATAACAAAAAGTAATCACTGAAATTAAAAATTTAATGGAAGGGTTAACAGCCAAAGAGAGGTTTAGTGAGCTAGAAGACCAATGTGAAGAAATTATCTATAAGATAACCCAGGAAAGGAAAGAAATGGAAAATAAGAAATAGAAGTAAAAGAGACAGAGGATAGATGGGACAATCAAAGGGGACTTCCAAAAACAGATCACAAAAAAATGGGGAAAAATAAAGATTCATGAAGATGATGACCAAATTTTTCTGTAATTTATTAAGTCATGGGTCCTTAGATTCAAGAAGCTCAGTAAGTACCAAAAAGAATAAAAAATTAATTTACATTGAACTTTAAGAAAGGACATTGGGGTATGAATACATCTGGCCTCAACTCTGAAGTATGCAGAAAAAGTAATTTGCTCTGCCTCTCATAGTGAATTTGTTTTTTTCACCTATAAGATGAAAAAACTATTATCTACTTTACTTACACCTCATAGGCATTTGATAGTAAGGAAAACCTTTGTGCTAGGTTACTGGAATCTTGGTAGCAAGGGGGAAAGTCAATTTCCTTACAATAGACTCAACCACCCACTTAGAGTCTTTATGAATTCAACTTTATAGGTTTCTAAGTGAAACCTATTGTCTTTCCTAATAACTCATCTCTGTTATTCCTATCCCTCTTGTTCTTGTATCCCATAATTCAAAGGAATATGGACATAAACCTGTTATCTGAAGCATTCCTATAGGTATTTTGTATCATTAGAGTTCAATATGAATCCCGATTCTAACAACAACGTTGGATTGTGGCCATGATGATGAAATAAAGAAAATGGGTCAATAAACATTTGGAGAAAAAGTAAAACTATCAGATAAAGGCAATATATTTTTATTACAGGAATAATATCATCCAGCTTATTTGGGGGAGACATAAGGGGTGCTGCCAACATCTGATTTTGGCACACAGGATTGGGACAATTAACTATGATTCATCCCTAAATCCTGGTCACTGTTTTTGCACGATTGAATACTGGTTTCCTTCTACCTCTTAACCACCTCTACAACAAAATCTTTCTATGTGTTCCTCCCCTGTCAGAAGACTATTATGGAAGCAGGGCATACTGTGAAAGTAGGCATCCAGGTAGCCACTTTCTCCACAGGATCTCATGCACAGGGAAAATTACACGTTTTAGATACATCCTTTTCTGGGTCTATTTTCACTTCATATAGCTAAATATTAATTGAGAAAAATGCCAAATAGCAAATTAACCTGGAATTTAGAATAAGAGTTTGAGTAAATTAGAGGAATACATTTAACAGTGAAACACAACATGTGCTTGGTTTTCTTTGATGTTCCTATTGGTTGGTCCAAATGTGTCGCTTATTGTACTATACTTTAACCATGTAAATAAGCACACATTCTCACTCTCAGGCTTGCTTACACTTTTTTGCTTCACCATTGCCAACTTACTTAAATATGTCCCTGGTTTGAAAAACAAATTTAAAGCTTAATATCCTGAAATAGTCAGCAGAGTTAGCTCAGATTTACAGAGAAGTATCTGCAAATTTATCTCTAACTTCAATCTTGTCAAATTGTCAAAACTTTCACTGCAGTTTTACATTGCTGCCTGCTAATGATGGCATAACAGGTGTGGTTTTTATTGTCTCAGAACAAAATGTAAAACCATTCTTTTGAAAATATTAGATATTTGATGTTCTTTAAATTACTTCACTATATATATGTATATACACACACACACACATATGTTACTACCATTAAATGAGCTCTTTTAAAAAAATAAGAAATTTTTAATATCGCAGAATATTTTGGTTCAATTTCTATTTTCACTTGAGCCAAAAAAAAGGCTTGGGGGTGGCAAACCATGTCTGAGTAGAATGTGTTGCTAGGAAATCATTATAATAGTGTGATTTTTTTTCCTATTTCATTTCTACCTCCCAAAGATATTTCTGTGCATTCAGTCTTAATTTAACTTGCAATTTTCTTAAGGATGCTTTTGGGTTGCATTTCTAATGTCACCAATGAACTTCATTTACTTCAATAAACTCGAGTTAATGTTTTGACCTCACTTTAGTGTTAGTGGCATAGCTGCCATGTTTGAAATAGAGGGTTGTTTTATTCAATCAATCAAATCAAAGTCACCTTAAATTTTATCTTATTTTTACTGAGTAGAAAAATAATTACTTTAAAATGAATTTGAACACAGGCTATTATACCTTGAATATCAAGTTAAAGATAATTAAGCCTATATGCAAGTCATAAGTCTTTTATCTTTTTACACTAAAAAGCATTATAACCCTTTCTCCCCCATCATGTTTCAGTGATGAGTGTTATCTGAAATTTTTTTTTAAGTCCAGGGGATCTGTAGCATTATGATATATTAACACTCTTACTCACTAATAAAAAAAGGGTTTATTTTTTTCTGAGAATTTTAGCTACCATTCCTAATAAATATGGATATGTTTCCAGAACACAGAAGGAAAATTACCTGCAATCATGGGTTCCAATTCTAGTTACATTAATGATTTCTTTTCTATTGAAGTTGCCAAATTCTAGGTACTTAATATTTGAGTATGTCCACACCCTTCAGTTACATGATGAATGAATGCTACTCAGTCATTCCTAGAGCACCTGCATTACATTTTTAACAAAGCTTCTTTATCAAACAGCATGTATGACCCTGCCATAACTATAATATTTGGAAGAAAATAATACTTCTGTACACACAAGTCAATTTAAAAGGCCTTAGCAATTTCTGGAAATTGCGAAAAAGTGATGCATTACATGTACTAGACATATAGTCAGATGAAAACCTTTTGATTATTGGCACTTTAAAGACAGGAGGAAACTAATAATGTTTTTAAAGCATATGGTACTTGTATAATCAAGGAAAGTTTCCCTAGCAACAATAATTATATGAGCCTCTTACAACTTCCTGCTCTAATTATCTGTTTTATTAGTAGATGCATATCACCATCCTTTAGGGAACATTTAAAAACATAATGAGACATTGTTATAATGAAGATATATGCATATATATATATACACATATATATATATACACATTTATATTTGTATGTATGTGAATCTCCACATACACAGGTAAATCCTCCAACAACAAGATCTATATATCAAAATGGGAATATACTTAATGAGAACAAAAATATTTTCGATTAATATTATCTCACCATAAACATTATGGAGTTAAAGAAGTTTATAGACTATATCCATGAACAATTCATAATCAGCCTCAATAGCCTAATATACAGGATCAAGAGTCATAGAACTCAGTGTTGAAAAAGACCTCCAGGGCCTTTTGGCTAATCAGCCATTTTACAAATGAGGCAGCTAATATTCAATGAAATAAAGTGAGATACTCAAAGTCATCATTCTGTGAATACATGCATGTACACATGTGCATGCACACACATACTGAGTTTTCTATATGGACAAGATAAAAACATGTTATAGGATGGCTTAAAAACAAGTGTCTTTTTAACAGATCCTTTTAACATCTTCAGGAACTAATCCTCTTTGGATGAAGTACATAATGATAGTACTTTGTACTTTATTCTCATAGTAAACAGTATGTTTAGAAACATCTAAACATCTATGCAACTGATTAATTCTTTTCTAAGACGCAAAGAATAAGAAGATATTGTGGTAGAGAAAGAGCAAGAGTTGTCTTCTTTTTGTAAATGCTTACCTCTCATGATTTTTTCTGTTATATTCAACAATACAGGGAATGGGTGAGAAGACTATAAAGTTCTAACTTTATTTTATGCTTTTTCTCAAAGACCATGTGACCAGGAGAAGCCAGATTTTACAAAAGAAATATTGTAGACACATTTTACAATGCTGATCTCAGATGCTAGGGCCAGTACACTTAGAAAAAGCTAAATGTATTACTGTGATTTTTACAGCAAGGAGTTATCTTTTAAGGGAGCATGATTTGACCTGTGGTATATCCACATCCAAACCATGATCTAACAAGCTTCTATTGTATTCCCTTTGAGGTATTTTTAAAGACTAATGAGTTAAACTTTGTGAAGTGCCATGAGACTATCAGGTTAAAGAAGTCTATATCAAGTATCAATTTAGGGCTGCTAACTATATTCATACTTAGAAAAACAGACTGAAAATAATCAGTAAACCATTCACTGAAGTCCCCTTGGTATAAGAGCAGCACAGTTAACATGCTAACAGCTAAGCTTCATGTGCCTAGAGGAAGAAAATGATCAATGGCAAAGAGCATATCCACCTTTGAAATGACATGATCCATTATAAGAATCAGATGTTAAATTGCTTCCTGTACTGAGCACACTCAATTAAAAGTATGCACAGTGAGATCATCTAGATGGTTAAATATTCTCTGTGGGAACAACCTTTATGGAGCTTAAAAATCACAGAAGGACCATTCCTACCATGACACTGGAGATTTGGAAGGCATTTCCTTTTCCTATTTTCCAATTTGGTAGTTTTATTAGGAAGCCTTTTGCCTGAGAGGCTGCTGAGTTTGAGATCATACCTATTCACCCTTTTGCTTCTGTGAGCAAGATATGTTTCTAGTGAGCTTTTCTATTGGGCCCAGAATAGATGAATGCAGCTTTGGTTCAGGATCTCTGTACAAAAATGTGCCATTCATGCCCTTGGTATTTGAGGTCCTTCATCTTCTTTTTCAGTAAGCTAATTTACTCACCTGAGTTCTATATCCTTCTCTAACTTCTGTCTTCCATGGGCAGGGGTGGAGACAGTGGGGTGAAAAGAACGCTAGACATAGCATGAAATCAGCAGACCTGGTTTTTACTCACAGCTTTGCAACTAACCAGGTCTTTGATCTTAGACCGAGTTATTTAACCTCTATGATTCTCAGTCTCCTCATGTTTCAAATACTCACATATTTCTTTATCATTGTTTGCTACCTCTCCATGCCAGACTGCAAGCTCCACTAGTGGAGAAATCTGTTTTCCTTACTGATGCAGCCCAAGAGCACAGGACATGGCACAAAGTAGGTGCTCAATGAAAATTTCTTTAACAGATAAACATTTCATGTCTCAATTAGTGGTGTTACCTATACATGCAATATTCCAATGTAGAAAACAGAGTTAAAGTCCCTGACTCCATTTATACCCATAGAGTCACCAAGTACTATTTCTTAACTTGTATCACAGCTGTTCTTTCCTTTGCACATGCACTTAAATTCCTTTATAACAAATTCTCCACAATTTTTTAGTATATTCTCCAAACCATTTCCAGGGTGATTTAAAATGGTCACCCTCTTTAAACTCCTCCTATGATTTTTCCATTGTTTCAGAACCAAGTAAACTCTTAAGCATGACATACATGAACATTCACAATCTAAATTTTTTTTATAATCACATCCTAGACCTTAAGATAATGTTAAACACTCCTGTACATTGCATCTCTCTCTGTTAGCACTTAGTGCATGATATTTAATGTTCACATGCGTCTCCTAAATCATATTTATTATGTTTCATCCTTCATTATATAATATTGCCTCAAATACTGATGGAGATATAGTAGTGGCTCAATAAATATTTGGCAAATGAAAGGAAGAGATTAGGCTAGTGCAGCAGTTCTCACCATTTGCCTTGGGAAAAACCACCTAACCTCTTTTCTTTGGTTGGTGCGTTAGAATCCTCAGGGATGCTGAGGCAATTGGACTAGACACTACCATATTTGAGAAGCACTGGACCAGATTATCTCTATACTTCCTTCCAAATCCAATATTATATGGACCTGTGTTAGCTTTCTGTTACTGTAACACATATCTGAGATAATCAACCTACAAGGAGGAAAGGTCTATTTTGTCTCACAGCTTCAGAGGTTTTAATCTGTGGTTCGTGGATCTGTTGCTTTTGGGTGTGTGCAGAGGCAGTACTTCATTATGGGAGTGTGTGGCAGAGGAAACCACTCACCTTATGATGACCAGGGAGCAAAGGAGAGAGAAGGAAGAAACCAGCACCCCTCCTGAGGCATGCACTCAGTGACCTAACTTCCTCCTACTAGGTCCTATCTCTTTTCGGTTCTACCATCTTCCAATAGTGTCATGGGCTGGGAAAAAATCCTTTCACACATGGGCCTTTGGGGGACATTACATATCCAAACTAAAATAGAAGCTACCATTTTCTCTCATCATTTGACTTGCTTTTGTGAGTTAAGGATTTTTGGGGGTGAGGGAGGAGTAGGGTGGTGTTTAGGGTACTAAGTCTGGAAGAAGAAAGGAGGGGGATTTTAGAGGAATGTTCACACTTAGCCTTTTTATCTCCTGTGATTTTCTTTGCCAAGAGAACAGGTACATGACTTTTCATGTTAGGGAGTATGGGTGAGAGGGGAAAAAAACTCTATATTAAATTTAATATTAATTCATTGTAGATATAAATATTTGAATTTATGCAACTGGTGAGTGGTGCTTTACCAGAAAGTTTACTCAATTTTGAGGTATTAGGAAGGGATCTGTGTGGTCTGAAGGAACAATTATATGACATGGAATCACTATTCAATCAATACACACTTATGCAGTCACATACGAAGAGATAAATATTTGACACAATGTGAAGAACACTATTATTGTAAATACATGTTGATCTTCTCCAGGGTTCTGACTTTCTTTATTCTCAATTTCTGTATTTTCCGTGGATAATCAAGGACATGCCACAGGCCTATGATCCAAACTACATAATAATGTTTGCCTCTAGGTCAGGATTCTTCTGTAAGTTTCTTTCTTGATTATCAGGCACTCACTGGACATGTATGTCTATCTGGATCTTCTGTGTATGCCTCCAATATCAGATCTACAAATCAGCACCTTATCTGGCCCCTCTGTCTTAAATAAGGTTTTCTGCCTGTATTCTCTTTCTTCCTCAGTTGGTGGTACTTCCTTTAAATCAATCACCTGGCTCCCCCTCCAATCTGCCATGAAAACTCACTCTCTGATTTGTCTCCACCTCATCATTCTTATAACTGCAGTTTCAATTCAGACTCTTCCCACCATAATGTTCTTAGATCACTCCAAAACACCACACAGTATTTGTCTCTTAGTTGCGTATACCATTCATCTCCAACTGGTCTTTTCAGTTGCCATTAGATTGAACAATCTTAACTATAGTTTGTTTTAAAGCACTCAGTGCTTTCCTGTTGTATCAAGAGGAAATGTAAGTGTCTTAGCAAACTTTGTTAAGCTCTCTCTGTTCTGGTCCCTGCTTTCTCACAGGTTTAATCTCCTTCACCCTTTGTCTATAACTAATCCAATGGTTTATAAATCTCCAAGTGTTTTATTTAGATTTATATCTTTTATTTCATTAGTTAAACTATTCCTTCTGCTTAAAAATCTCTTTTCTCTCTTTCCAACTGATGAATATGAATCATCTTTCTAGAGTTAGAATGTACAGACTTCTATAACATCTTATCTGACTTAAGGCCTTTCCCACAGAAACAACTTACTGCTCCCTCTTTTTCGATCTGTGGCTCATGGCCCTGGACATGTCCCAACAATGATTTTTTTATATATGATTAATTAGACAAGAGACACCTAGAGTACAGTACAGTATTGTGATTAAATGCAGGGACTGTAAAGCCAGAACAACTTAGTCCAAATTCTGACTCCAATACTTGTTATATGGGTAACTTTGGGCAAGTTATTTCCCTCACCTCTCTGTGCCTCAGTTTGATCATCTGCAAAGTGGGTATAACTATTACACTTAACTCAAAATAAATTCATATATGTGCAACACTTAGAATAGTGACTACCATGTGTATACTAATAATAATGCTAACATTAATATTATTTTACTTGAAGCTCTAGACTGAATACTATAACTGAAACATGGAAAGTTGGAGGTATTCAGTAACATTTAATAAAAAATTAATAATCATATTAGGTCTTTACTATGCAATACCACAATACCCAGTAACTCTGCTTTTGTAACCCTCTCTTAACATGTTCAATGTGTCACTTGCACTATACCATAAGATCATCTGTGCAAGAACCACATCCATCTCATTTACCACTACATCCCTGGCACAAAACACCAAGCCAAACTCATAACAAATACTTCTATATTTGTTAGATATATAAATGAATGGTTTTTAAGATTTGCATTTATTATTACCTTTAGCATTTTGATAATTTTCTGAAATTTTAAAATCTTGTCTCTCATATTATTTCTATGTGAGGCAAAAAAATTTTAGTGAAGTTTGGTTAGAATTATGGTAAAATGTTAAGTTAGAATTAAATATCTTATCATTCTCCTCCTGTTTCCTTAGTGTAGATCATGAGCTAATTTAGTGGTACCAACAGTTCCACAGTACACTGATTCCTTCTGCTTACCACATGTAATTATGCATCCTTGACAAAATTCATAGGCAAAGCCTTTTTAGGAGTTTTCGTTTACTAATTCTACTCATTTAATGAGCATGAAATCTGGAGATAAGAAAAATGTATAAAGAATGGCCAATTTTTTTCAGTGTTTATAATTCAGGTAGAAAAACAAGCCATGTGCACAAATACCTACATCACAATGTCTTGTGTGCTCTCTAGCAATGCAGATGGGATGCATTTCAGGGATTCTTATTGATGTGATCAGGAATGGTTTTATGGAATGACTAAAATTGTAATTGGTCTTGGTGTATTTTCCTAGGGGGAATGAAAATAACATTCCATGATGAGAAAAAGACATAGAAAACAAGTGTGAAAATAAGATGCCTTGGGAGTAAAGAGTGCATACAGATTATTTGGGCAGAAGGAGGAATTTATGAAGGAAACAGAAGTAGACTACAGGCTGGACATAAGAGATTTGAATAGTTTATGGTGAACTTTTGATAACAGGATAAGATACTTAAAAGTTTATTCTCAGACAATGGAGAAGTGTGGAAGATGTTGGGGCAGGGAAAGGGAAAAGGAAAGCGATGTTGTGAAAATAGGAATTGTGTAGCAATATGGCAATATATAAAATGGAGAGGAGTTCTTGGCTAAGTTGTGTTTTCAAGTGATGGGACATCAAATGCAAATGCCTGATTTCCCAAGTTTGGGGAGATAAGAGATTTGAAACAATCTCCATAGCACTGATAGTAGGAGACTTGAAATGAATGAAATAACGAGAGAAGAATACAGAATATGAACAAAAGCTGCAAGACACAAACCTACCATAACAAAAAATAAGATGAAGAAACAAACAGTAGCATCATGTTGTAAATGAAATGCAGTAAATACTAAACTTCATACCTGAAAGGATCTTATGATTCACAAAGCTCAGTATACTTCAGGAAGGATAAAACTAAAAAGACACATATCAAGGCATATCAGAATTTAAGGAGTACTTTAAGGTAGTTCTCTGTGTTAAATAAAGGATCATTTAGAACTTAGGAGCAGAGGAAGGAAGAAAAGGAAATAACTCCAATGTACCTGTTGAGCAGTCAGATCCTGTCCACTTGGGATCACAGCTGCATACTCCAGTATCCAGAAGAAAAGTTCCATGTCCTGAGCACTGCTCTTGACATATAGGAAGTGGAGTTTCACAGTTGACTCCTCCCCAGCCAGTGGAACAGTGACATTCTCCTTTTACACAGATGCCATGGCTGGAACACATTGGATCTAAGCAATCCTCTGAAGGTCCAAATAAAGGGAGAGGGAAGGTTAATAGGGAACAGGTGCAGGATAATGAAACTGAGATACTCACATTGATTTCCTAGTATCATATCATTAATGTAGCTTTAATTGGGCAATAAAATGACTCATGCAAACACTGTGTTCAAATCATAAGATTATTAACACTTAAAAATATGGTAGAGTATCATAAAGGTTGCAACCTACATTTAGGAGAAGAAAATCACACATGGTATGTGAAATTGTGAACAGTGTGTAGCAACCCTACAAAAATGGGGGGGTGGACTCCACTGTGGGCCTTCAACAGGAATTCCTCAGTTTTGAAGAAAGGCCCAAGAATTTGTGGTAAGTCATTCCTTATCTTTTCTGAAATTGGAATTAGAACTCCAGAAATGACTTTAAGTTGATGTGCCTAGTGGAGTCAACAAAAAAAAAATTAAATTTGGATTGTTCAAGTTATTAGGCTAGGTGACTGCGGTTTGTATGAAATAATGAAATTTATAACAATTTATTTTAATCTCTCATTTATTCCAATCTCTCATTTATTCCTTAGAAGCACTAAAAACGCAACACTTTAAACCTAATTCAAAAATTATTTTATTTATGATTTCTCCTATCAGGATACTGTGACATAGTTTCTAGCGTCTGAGAATATCACAGACCTGATTCCATTTGTCTCTGTTTCTATGATTCTGGAAAATTTTCTACATTTTAACAAAGTTATAAGCCTTTCTGGAGGTAGGTTCCTGTATGTGCCTTGGGGAAAATTGTTTTGGGCTTTTAACCAAGTAACCTTTTTATAGCAAAATGGGAAGGTTACTTCCAAAGTTCCAGTCTTTGTATACAAATGAGATTAAAATATTTATCGAGCATGCATACTTTGAATTACTTTTGCAGAAATAGAAATAGACAGACTGATACAAACTGCTTGCATTTGAAAGACTGGTTTAGCTGTAAGGTGTGACTTGTGGCCATGGAACAGACTAAGTCTAACTAAGATAACTAGTGTTATTGCCATTATAATTAACCCAAGATCTCAGAGTCATTAGCACAATACATTAATACCTGAGCTAGTCAGTAAATAAACACACAAAGGCACATCTAATTTGATTCATCATTTGAACAGAGAGAGAAAGTATATAGATTGTTTTAGAAGGAGCCCCTTTTGTTATATTAAAGGAAAATAATCTTAATAAACAAAATATTTAACAATACATCTTATTTTCTTAAGAGGCCTGCTGCACTGTATTCATGTAAGTCATCACAAAGTTATATTTAAATCAGAGGCACAAAATCATGGAGCTAAAGGGGCCATATATGGATGAAATGGGCTGGATGTAAGAAAACAGTATGTTTGGAGCAAACTGAAACCAAGTATCCTGATTAAAGGGAACAGCTGCTGCTACTTGGATCTAGCAGATTGCCATCATGTAGCAATGTGGGCTCAAGGTCATCAGATTTTATAGTAGTCAAGAGTGACCAGAAATAGCAATTTTTATATGACACTCCTCTACTTTTAAATTTTGGCAACTAAGTCACATTGAACAACAACAAAACAACATGGCATATGTGAGTCAAACAAAATCCATCTGTAGGCTCAATTCAGCCTGTGGTTTGCTGCTCAGTCATGTCTGAAGAATACTTTTTTCCTATTGTATTTGAAAAGTGTACACCATTAAATCTGATGAGCATCGTCCCTTGCTATTTTGGTTGTACTAACAATTTTCTTAGTGACCTCAGAGAAGGCAAATTTAAGATAAATCTTTCTTCAACTGCTTACAAAATTTAAATTAGAAGAGTCTAAAATAATTAGTTACATGATTTTCATGGCAAGGTGTAGATATTGTAATAGACACCATTTTTGTTAGCAGTGTGTGTGTCCATGTGGTATCTGAATTTACAAGTTAAATATAATGACTATAGTTGGATCGTCACTAAAACAACTTTTAAAACAAACTTAGGAACTCCAGTGCCTTGTGGAGGCCCAATACCATTCACTGGAACACATATCATTGGAACACATAAAATCTTCAAACCCAAATTCTACTATTGCTAATGGGAGGTAGAAAGCTGAAGTCTTTCTTGTTCATGGACTGGAATGAGATTAAACCCTTTAGAATGCTGTGTAATAGTCTTTAATGAGCCATCTTTAAAAAGCAATTATAGTGCATTTTTGGCAGCCTCTTTCCTGAACAACAGTTGTGATGAGACCATCTCCCATGGTAATGGTTTAATATTATTTGTGAAATCAGTCTTGTTTGAGGAATGTGGCATGAAAAAGGTCTGATTACTAGTAAACTTATTTTCCAAAGCATCTCTTTAAATGATGAAACTATTGCCATTTCAAAATATTTTTGTAAAGACTCCTTTGGGGTAAATTTAATATAAAGGCACTGGTTTGAAACTCATTAGTGGTAAGCCTGCTTCCTTAGGCACAGAGGTCAAGTTTCAGCATGAGGTATGTAAAAATAAAAAATTTAAAGCAATAATAATAATAATGGTAATTACAAATTACTCCCAAAGAAAACATTTGCATAATGGCTCCAAATGTGCATATATCATTATTTTTATTGCTTTCTTTAAAGTGAGATGTAGCATAATGCACTCTGTAATCAGGAAAGCATATGAATTAACAGAGAAAAATCATCCGTATGGAAATTCTAAATTCTCAAATTTATTAAACAATATTAGAAATAAGTAGGAAAACAATTTTTTTCATTTCTGCTCTGCAGGTGTTTTAGATACAGTCTCATGTAAAATATTAGACTGTCAGAAGAGACATGAGCTTTCCTAATCCCACCCCTCTGCACATGTACTAAGGATATGTTAGCATTTATTGTTCACAAAGAATACTTGCATCCCTATTAGAAGCACAGACTGAAAATTCAGAGAGAAAAGGCTGTAGCAATAGATTTAAATGGGGCTCTCACCTTCCTCACATATTTCTCCTTTGTATCCTGGCACACAGATGCAGACTCCCATGATGCAGGTGCCGTGGCCAAAGCACGTTGGGTCAATGCATTGCTCTTCTGGAACATCGCATTCTGGTCCCTTCCAGCCATTCCGGCAGACGCAGTGTCCTTTCTCATATTCTCCATTCCCACCACACAGAACAGGGCATGAATCTGAAGGTTGGTAAATGAACTTGTAATGTCCTCGTAATGCTTTCAAAATCTCCAAAGAGCAATTTTTTATTGATTCTTATATAATATTTCAGGCTAAAAAAGCACTATTTCTGTCCTACTCTTTATTAAATAAATAGGCATATGTTCGTGATTACAAACATAGAATTTTCCTCTTACAGGAGTGGGGTAAACGATAAAGATACCCTGAATGGAGATATTATATTGAGTATTTGCTGTTGATTCTACCATTTTCTCCATTTTATTCATCATCATCATCATCAGCAGCAGCAGCAGCAGCAGCTAGGGGTTTTCTCTTTTATGGTTTTTCTTCCTCAAGCAGATATATACTGCTCTTAGGAAGCAAAACCTGAAAATTTAGAGCTAATAAATAGGGAATTATTTATACTATACAACATTATCTTTAAAAAGTTGTGCAGTTAAATTTATAATGGACAGATGTCTACATCTGTAATATATTGTGCAGACTTTTATTAGAACATTTGTTCTGTTTTGTCATTGTTTGTCTCCCTATGAAAATTATGGGTTTTTTTCTTCAGTATAAAGCCTGTATTTTCTATTTTATTCACTTTTTAAATGTCAACTATCACCACTCTCCCTATCTCCCATTCTTTGTGATCTATCATGGTGCTGGGAACCTAGCTAGTGCTTTAGAATTCTGTGGCAAATGGGATTTAATCTAAGGAAACTGAGTGTCTGAGAAATTTGAGATTAAAGTATTAGCCTACTGGGAACCTTAAGAATACATTGAAAATAATCAGAAAGCATCTCTAAAACAATAAGTGCAAGCCTATGAGAAAACATGGTGTGATTTACCATAGGCTTTTCAAGAATTAAACTATGGGCAAGTCTAAGAAATGGTCATTTCCTGAAATTAATTTCTGACTTGCCAGTCTTTACTTTCTAGGCTACTTACAAAATTGTGATCACCCACCCCTTTCAGTTACACTGGTGTGTATAAGCACACAGTAACTTTGCCCACTTTTAAACTCAGTCTATTATGAATGAATTTATGAAGATAATATAAGTATGACAGAGTGGTTTGGTTGACAATCTGGGTATAAATTCCAGCTATTAGGTAAATTTTGATGTTATATAACCTCTTTGAAATCTTCCTTTGCTCACAAAACTGGGATTAATATAGACCTACCTCATAAGGCTATCGTAGGACACAGGAATTAAAAGAGATAATGCAAAGCATTTAGAACAGCACCTGGTAGAGTAGGTACTTTGCATTTGGTGGCAGTGGTGGAGCACAGCTGCTACTTCTATTATTACTACTAGTACTAATTCAGAGTTCTCAAATGACATCTATTTCCCTAGACCAATCAGAATCACAGAGCAACATTACCTCTAGCACAGTCAGGTCCAAGGAATCCTGGGAAACAATGACAATGGCCAGAGATACACTCTCCATTTCCATTGCAATTAGTTGAACAGTCATCCATTATTTCTATTAATATAAAGAAAAAAAAGAACAAACCTCTCAACCATAGAGTCTTTAATTTATTTAAGTTGCAAGAACTCTGGGCCTATAACAATCTTTCCCTATGCTATCTACAGAGCATTTGCTGTTAAAAATCAGATGCCAAAGACTTTTGTAAGATGTCACATGCAGTACAGGATTATTAAAAGGGCCCTGGACTTGCTGAATTGGTTATTCGAGAGCAGAACTAAAAACCAACCTTACCTCTCAAATGTGTAAAGGGTATAGATGAATTATATTCTTAAGAGACATTCATTATAAAGCTAAAAATGTCTGAGGATTATAGAACATTTCTCCAAAGCAAAACAGGCTTAAAAATATAACCCAAAAGACAAAGACAACTGTTTATTTTTCAATCTTAGGTTCTAGCAAATAAAGCTTCTTCTCTAGCAACTTAGAAGATTTAATCTACTATCTTGACAGCTTAAATATGACAATCAGTATTTCATTTTCATTAATAAGTGACAATGGAAGGCTTTTAAAGTAAGTGTTCATATTAAATTCACCACCACTAAAAGCATTAGAACCTCAGTATTTGTTGAGAAATGCCTTCTTGGCTATAAATGCTTATCAGTTCTCTGCAACTAATTTCCTTTTAATCCATTCTTGGAGGAGATTTCAGGGGAATTGAGAAACCTTTGAATGTGCCCATAGGTAGATCTGGTAACATAAAGATGTGCAGAATTCCCATTCCTCCCTTCTATAAATTTTTCATAGTTAGCACTCTTGAACTCAGTGTTTTATATTGTGGCCTATTAAACTCATACTTCTCTTATGTACCAATTTTTCCTTTTTCAAACCAATTTTCACTTGGATAAGATATTTCCAATTAGAAGGAGAGTTCTCAGAGGTGATCCTGGCAACTTTCATTGAATGATGAGAATGAGAACTCACATTGATGGTTGAAAAATACACTTTCTATATTGTCATCTGTGAACCATTTACATCAGTAGGATCATCAGAAGCATTTAAAATACAGATATCTGGGCTTTAGCTCCAGATCTACTGAATCTGTCTCTGAAGAATGTAGCCCAGTAATCAACATTCTAGTAAATATCACAGTTGAACTTGCATGTGCTCACAATTGAGAACCAATGCTTTAAATAGTTACGTTCCCTAGTTAGAGAACTTGTGGTTTAGATGTTAGAGTTCTTCCTTGAGCAGGATAGAGACAAGAGAAAGAAAGTAGTATCTAGTCCATCTGAGAGATTCTTAGAAAGTTGAGAAGGAATCCAGTGGTTGTATATTTAGCTACCTATTATCAGAGGAGATTACTCTTTTCACCCACATATGAATATATCAGATTGTCCTTTGCAGGGTTATGATAGTCCATTCTCTGATCATTGTGTTAGAAAACTGAACTCAATAAGCAAGTGACACATGACATTAACTGAACTACAACTGGGCTGGCTAGAATGTAATATTCAGCAAAGAGCCAGTCATTGTTAACTTAATAAAACATTAGTTATTTCCAGAAAGTCATTAATGTATTTAACGAGTAATTACAAAAAATATAAAGAATCTTTTTTCATTCAGAGATGGAAAATTATTTCTCTATTTTCTACTTAACTGAATTTAATTTACCAAGCAGTGGTAGCAGTTCTTAAATCCACATTTGGATTTCTCCTACCCTGGATGGTTAATAGGAGGCCATGGAGGAAGCTTTCAAAAGTAAATATATTTGAATTTAATTTCACACAAGATCCCATTGAAAATTTTATGGAAGCAGCCTTGTGGGAATGTAGCTATTCTGAAAAAAATATTTAATAAAGTTTGCTATCACAATAAATAAAAATCCCTATATCTTATTGATTTATATAAGAACTGTCCCAGAGCTCACGCTGCTGCACAGAGCTTAACTCCAGCAATGCAAATGAGAAGAGAAGGCAATAAAGGAAGATTTTGAAGTTGCCATCTCCACTGGGTGTGAAAGGGATATTGGGACAGTCTAGGGACTCCAAGAAGGTGACTGTAGCAGGAAAACATAAACAACTATTGATAAAAAAAGGAAAGAATTTTTCTATTTATTTTGGCCTCCAGTAAACTTTGCCTTCTATCTTTTAAATGTTATTTCAGAATCATTTCTCAGACTTCAGTTTATTAGAGTTAAGAATAATTTTGAAGCTATATGTTTAAAACCCCATTCATATGATACAGTAAAAGGCCCCTTAGTATTCGCATCTGTACTGATGATAGAATTTGCTTCTGGCAGTTTTTCTCATGGGAGAAATTTAAGGCAATAAATAATCTTGTGGAGTGAGTAGAGTCTAAAGGGCATGGACTTTGGAATCAGACATAGTGGGTCTCAAATCTCCATTTTGCCTCTTGCTGTCTGAGAGACCTTGCCAAATGATTTACTCTTTCTAAGTTTCTGTTTCCTTATTTGTGATATATGTATCACCGTACCTGAGCTATCAGGGTTATGATGAGAATCCAACAAGCTAACTGAATATAAAGCATCTAGTACAGTGCTTGGGGCAGAGTGACACTCCATGAGTGGTATACATTATCATGTTACAGGCAAGTTGCCTGAGGTTAGGGAATATTGACAACTCTGCCTATACTACTAGAAAATAATATATATTAATATAAGTCATTTAACTTTCAATAAATATTAACTGTTAATTCTGTCTTGATCCTCATTAGTAGTGGACCAAATATAGTCAGGATCAAGAGATTCTAATGTCATGAACTAGATGAATGAGCATCATTTAGAACAAATTCACACAAAACCTAATTTGTTTAATGAAATATAATAGCCTCTTTTTATTTTGAGTAAGATATATTATATAAATGTTAAAAATCAATGGAGAGAATTCAGGGTTACTTTATATGACTGTAATTGTTTTTGGAAATTTACTTGATTTTTTAAAATAAACAGTAGGAGAAATGTTTCCATTGCTTCTAATCTTAAAAAGACAATGGAAAGGTAAAGAAACTTTCTTGCATAAGCAAAAGGCAAATACAGAAACTGGATCTCAAATATTACATTCCTTGTGGTAAAGTAAGGTATAGGAAAAAGCTCCAAATATATTTCTGGGTCTACTGATTTTTGAAAAGTTAATCACTAGGTCAGTATTTTTAAAAAGTTATTGTGTTGAAATAACAGGAAGAGAGAAAATCTTCACAAATATTTCATATCTTCTAATTTCTTAGAGTAGTTACTTGACCTCTAATAATTTAAAACCAGGCCTGGATAGAAAAATGTGAAATGTCCATCCATTGAAACTTCTGCACTGAGTTGATGAGTAGCAAAACAGTGATGTGATTAAAAAATGTATATATATTTGCATATAGATAGATAGATAGATTGATTTAACAAGCACTTTGTTTTTGGAAGATGTAAGAGAAGTGGAGGTTTTCTCTAGGAGAAAAATCATCAGTGCAATTTTATTGCCTTTCTGATTACTTTAGAGTTAAGGTTTAATAATTGTATGGCTGGAATGCCATTTTCTACTCACTGAAGGTCTTCAGCATCAAGTAAAAATAGAATATAATTATTATAAAGAGCAGATGGTATATCTATTAACAGTCAACACATCTTACTAAACATATGGCTGAACAGGTTAACTAAAGGATAAAGTGGTGAGGTTTGTATAGAAAACTAACAGCTGTAAAATATTTTCTTCTTTTAAAAGACACGTGTTTTAGGAAAATTCACACAATAGTATACGGTGTCTATGAGTTGTTTACCCTCAGGACCCTACAATTGCTAAAGAACTCAGCTTTCTTCACACAAAGGGTCATGGGGAATGAATTTAGCAGAAAATGACAGAAGAGTGAGATGTCTCTGACTAACCAGGGTGACAGTGAATAAGAGTTTGTGTAGGCATTGTATTTAAAAAGAACATGTTTTAAAAGGTCTTGAATACACTGAGGGAGCCATTGTGAATATTTTCAAACTAAAAAATTCTGAAAGAAAGGAATTTGAATGACTGAAGTTATTATCCTTAATACCCTTCTCTAAATACTCTCATGTTGTATTTTGACGCCTTAATGGTTCTAGAATCAGTTGTTCTAAAGAATTGTATTGATGCCAGTTTGCCTATTTTAAAAGGTATTATTTGCCTTTTATTTTATTATAGAACTTAAAATAATAGGGCTTCTCTTGCTTATTCCCTTCTTCACTGAAGTTGTTATTCACCTATGTAGCCTCGGTAATATTACCCAGGTAATTATTTTTGTTGAGAACATGTTAAAAAGATGAAAACAGTAAGTATTCTGGAAGGTCAACAAATAATGGAGAATTTTAAAAAAATCTTAACCAGTATTTAAACAATATCAATAACAATAACATAAACTTTTCTCATAGTGACCTATTCTGAATAATTACTTTAAGGTAGAATGAGCAATAAGTTTACATAGCACCTGTATGACTTTCATTACTTGTGTCTTCTAGAATTATACTGTGAATTCAAATTATAGCCAAGGCAGCTTACCAATTGCTGTAGTTAACACAAATACTTGTTCCACCTTTTTTCCATCATTGTAAAATGCCAGATACCAAGGTCCTTGGTCCATATACTCTATGAAACCTGTCTCCTGAAGGGAGGTTAAGATTAGGTTCCGAGGGGAGTGCTGGGTATCATCAGAGCTCTTGGAGTCCTGCTTCACCAACTGTTTGCCATCCATTAGTTTTACAAAATCAAACTGGAACAAATACAGACACAAATATAAGCACTACTTTTACTTCTAGACTGACAAACATCCCTAATTCACCTGATCTATTCCACATTTCTTTGTTTTGGAGGTGGGGAAAGTGGAAGACATGGTTATTAATTCCTAAGTATATTTGAACTCAAAAACTTATTAATTTTGAAAAACATTAATTTTGAAAAAAAATCTCACTATGTTTATAAATGTTATAAACAGATTTGGAGCATTCAAAATAATTGTTTAAAAGCCACAAACTAAGAAATAGAAAAATCTTTTAGTATTATGCAAGAGAATCTTGACATTTTGCTAAAGTATCTGATAGAAGATACTTGAAAACACACATTCTGCTCAGAAATGTTACTGTGACCTTCTCTACAAATTAAAAACAGTTTTTATGGTTTTTAAAACAAATAAATGAACAGTCAAAAATTTGAGAACATTCATCATAATTTAATACCTTTGTGGTAACACATTTAGAATATTCAAAATCTCTCCCCACCATCAGTACAAAAGCACATGGCACATGTTTCTTTGAACATTTTATTTTTTTAAGAGATACCATTGATAGGATTCTGATTCCCTGCCTATTCTGGCCAAGAAGGTAAGATTTTGATTCTAGTCATATCTGTTGGATAAAAAGCAAGGCTGAAATGTTTGATTCTTTTTGCTACTTCTTAGATGGAGCAGGAATCCAAATGGACTATGGAGGGAAGAAATAAGGGAAAGAAAACAAGAGAAATGAGGTTGCTAAGGTTTATGAAAAGTTATGTAAATGGTACAGGTTTTACATATTTGAGTTATTATTCACAATAAAAAAGGAACATCTACCTGTTAGTTATAAACAGGCCTTATGAAATTTTTACTGACTGCATTTTGATTCATTGTACACAAATGGGGTACATCTCTTTTCTATGGTTGTGCATTATGTAGATTCATACCATTAGTGTAATCATACATGTACCTAAGGCATGATGTCTGTCTCATTCTACCATCTTTCATACCTCCTTCCCTCTCATTTCCCTCTACATTCCCTCTAAAGTTCCTCCATTCTTCTCTTACCCACACCGCTCACCATCATTATGTGTCATCATCCAATTAGCACGGAAAACATTTGGCCTTTGGTTTTTTGGAATTGGCTTATTTCACTTAGCATGGTATTTTCCAATTCCATCCATTTATCTGCAAATGCCATAATATTATTTTTCTTTATGGCCAAATAATATTTCATTGTGTATATATACCACAGTTTTCTTTATCCATTCATCTGTTCAAGGGCATCTAGGTTGGTTCCACAATCTAGCTATTGTGAATTGAGCTGCAATAAACATTGTGGTGGCTGCATTTAAACAGCCCTTTTTTAAAAACTTATTTCCCACCAACTCCTGATTGATATTCATTCCTTTGTTGGGGTGAGGGGGTAAGGATGTATGAACCAGTGAAGGAACTGAGGGCACTAAAGCTAACTAAAAGGAGAAGGCTCATGATTAACCTATTCCAGGAAGCAGAGGTCAAATTTAAAGAATATTTTCTTAAAGTCTCTTTTCTGAATCTGCCCTGATAAATGCTATTCCTTTTCATGCCATTTTTTGATCAGAATGTGATTATTCTGGATATTTCTTTGTATATTTTCCTGCCCTTACCTTTGATACTTATACACTTCAAAATCATAACCTCTGAACTGCTCAACCTATAAGCCTCTAAAAGGGTTCAAGAAAATATGTATAATATCAAATACCTGAGTATGTGTAGGTGGAATGTTTCTTCTGCCATAAATTCCCAGCAGAGAGTCCTTGGCTAGTGAAATATTGAATTTCAGGTATATAGGATGGTGGATAGTAATCTGGAAACGCCAGAATAAGCCAGGTGGAATGGTTTGCATGACCTGTGCACCAATGTCAACTTCTCCAGTGTCAATTGCTCGTCCCTTCTGAAACACTAGTTTTGAAGGTAGAGAAAATTACATACATATTAATCTTAATTTATAATGCAATAGATTTAGCATTTTAGGAATGGGCATATTAAACAACTTACTCAGCTTTTTCTTCATCCCCACCCTCCCCCATCTTTCAAAGTCTTACACAAATTAAATATCTTCTAAGGAGCCTTCCCTTACCAACCACTATGTCAGTCTTCCTTTTCTTAAACTTCTATTGCATTTATTTCGATCAACTTGATTCATTTTAACTATTATTTACCAAGTGCCATCTTAGTAGCTGCAAGAATTACAAAGATGAATAAGATGCAGTTGTTTCTCTCAAGGAGCTTTGAAAATAGCAGAGGAAATAGGACAAGTACACAAATAACCACATTGTAAAGGGAAATAAGTGTTCTGGGCATTTGAAGGAGGGAAAAGTATTTGACTAAGGGATAATTCTCAATCCTATCTCTACCCCCTTTATTATCTTTTATTTATTCTTAGCATCTATCACCATCAACATACCATGTATTTTACTTATTTATTGTTTATTGCCTGCTTCCCCCAAAGAATGAAAGCTCTGGGAAGAAAGGACTGTTGTTGCTTTGTTCATCGATTTATCCCCAGTACATAGAAGACTGTAGGTAAATGTAGGTCAAGAATATATGTGATAAATACATATTTATTTAATGAGTGAGTGAATGATAATAGGACTCTTGTGAGAGGTGACATTAAAGATGAGCCTTAGAGCAGGTACAAAATTTCAACATGGCTACTGGAAAGGGTGTCAGGGATAAGAAAGCTAAAAGATAAAGGGAACTGTAAAGCTAAGGTGTAGAGTATGTTTATAAATAGAGGAGCAGTTAGAAATAGGACTGGAGGGAAATAATGATGTCATATTCTATAAACCCTTGAATGCCAGTTGAATGGGTTTATTTAGTAAAGTATGGAAAGCCATTATGGTAGACTGCTTGCTTAGCATGCAGGCAGCCCTGGTTTGATATCCAACACTGAAAAAAAAGAGGTTAGGGTACATAAGATAGACTAATCTTGAGGCAGAAAGTAGAATGAATTAGAGAAGGGAGATACAAAAATAATATAAGATTTATAGGGCAATGACTCAGGTGAAGTGACATGAAGATCTAAATTTAGTGTCAACCCAAACGACTCATGTAGAAAAGGTATATTTTCAGTGAAAAATAATTTAGCATGAATAAAAAGAAGGAGGAATGCCTGAGAAACAATGCAAAGGAAAATTCTATAGCAGAACTTCTCAAACTTTAATTGTAGAAGAAAGGGAGGGTCTTGTTAAAATGCAAATTCAGGTTCAGTTCTTATAATTTCCCAAGTGATATGCACGCTGCATGGTTCACAATTCACACCCTGAGAAGCAATGTTCTTGAGGACCTTACATGTGAAGGCTAAGGGAGAGTCAAAATTGATCCCATAATTCTGAGTTTTGGTGATTTAGACAGTGCTAATAGCCAAAACAAGAAACCCAGAAGAGTTCTGTAAGAGAAGATGTTGTCCTTTTCTAATTCTGATGTTGTAGTTTAATATGCATTTTTGTGGAATCCTTTGTCATGTGGAGGGAAGGGATACAAGGGATAGAAGAAGAGGAAAGGGAATTAGTTTGCCTTGATTTTAAGCAAGGAGGATTACACCTCAGGAGGGAAAGTTCAATTTGGCCTCGTTTCATCCTGCCTTTATATTTTTCAGCCATCAACTCCGTCTCCATACCAAACAGTTTAAAAACACACATGGTCTCTGTCCTTTGTGTTCACCAGCTATAAAATTAACAGCCCATTAAGAAACACACCTGCGGTGGCTTTATTCAGAGGCCAGTGCCTTGCAGCTCTTAACTCCCTAAAATACTTCCATTATTGCTTTTTGTGTTAAGGCCAAGAGTAATAACTATTTTAAGAATGTTCACTGTTAACTGTTAATAATAGATTTCAAATGCAATTTTGAACATAATTATGTATTACAGGACACATAATTTTGTGGAATTGACATTTATAATAAAATACACCCTTTGAGATAATAAATGACCAACTGAGGACCTTATTTTTCACTGAAAGTTACATTTTTCCATGTGAGACAGAGCAATTTGGTTCCCAAAGGGTTGATTAAACATTTAACTCTTAAGGTCCTAGAACTGACAAATGTCTTCAATGAGCAGATGATTAACAGACCATGTTTATGTGGACACTTCTGTTCTCAACTAACTGTTCAGTTTATTCAACTGCTCTCCTCATTAGAGGCTTTTATCACTTCTTAAAATGCATCATTTGGCTGTGCAAGCTAGTATAAATCTAAAACAATTATAAATGTTCTAGAGCCAACAGATACTATTTTGTAGGTGCTAAAAAACAGTCCTTAATGAATACATGCAATTTTTAAAATCCTAATCAAAACTGGTCGATAGAGATTAACCTTTCTATATCAACTTTATCAAATGCTAGAACATCTCCTCCTTGTATACCTTATGGCATCACATGTTACATAATGAGGCTACTTAAATGTTATTCACTAAATCAAAAGAAACTCATAAAGTTGTGTTGTTGGGATTTCCTCATTATTAACAATCATTGTATATCTAGAGCACATCTGCACAGGTTATTTATGAAAATAATTTAAAAAGAAGATGATCCTACCCTTTGAGAGCTTACATTTAAGACCAGTGAACAGAGATGACAATATAGTAAATGAATGTGTGGACCATGATATAAATAAAGATAGTAAAGCAAGGTAGTTGCAGTGACTTGGTATTAGAGAAGAGAAATTCCCTTAGTGTACAGAGGAAAAACTTCTCAGTCTCTAACTTTTCAGAGCAACATACATCAGAAAGGAAGATATCTCCCTTTTTGAAATGTATACCACTAAGTAACCTGCTCCATTTTTATCAACTCTCAAAATAAGTTATGGATTACAATATCATGATTATGATGAGCCCATTTATTATTTCACTATCTACTTACTATAGTTCAAAGGTGGAGCAAACTAAAAAGAAGGAAATTATATGCAGAAATACTACAAAGTGTGATGTTTTGAAGAAATTCTACATTAATGTAGGTAAGTGAAATAGATCTAGCCAAACTTAACATTGACTGTGATCCTTTGCAAATTGTTAGTAGCAGAACACTAAGGTACAGTTTGTATAATGTTCATATTTCACTTATTATTTAATCACTTGTTTTGCTGAAGCATATCAAAAGACCTAAGAAGATCATATTCTCCAGTAACAGAAAACTTTTCCTTGTACAAATTCAGAATGAAATGCAGAGAGCCACAAATCATATCACACTGTGCAGTACTATAGTTATCACAGTTTCACCAATATCCCCCAATTTAGTTTGAGGTAAACACCCTCTTTATAGGTTGCAACACAGGCATCAACTGCTGAGCAGGAAAAGCCAATGGCAGAGAGGTTGTGTTGAAGTATGGCACATTAAGTGATGGTAGTTTAGTTCAAGAAGAAGAGGTCAAACTTCCTGGAAGGTAAAAAAAGGGAGGGGGACTGGAATTGATGTCAGGCACTGTGCAGTGACTG
Organism: Sciurus carolinensis; assembly: GCF_902686445.1. NCBI lineage: Eukaryota > Metazoa > Chordata > Mammalia > Rodentia > Sciuridae > Sciurus > Sciurus carolinensis. Next base: position 104,388,293 of record NC_062232.1, read on the forward strand.
TATCACTTAAACCAATGTTTCATATATCTGGACCCATATATGATTATTAATAATTTCATTTATCTGTACCTGGACAAAATGATTATTAATAACATTGTCCACATAAAATAGGGGGTAATTAACTATATTTTGGACATATATACATATTTATTTTTTCTACTTAATCTAGATAGATATGCTTCAATCAGTGATTCCATGACAAACTCAATCAAACACCGGTAGAGGATTCTGACATGTGGTTATTTAAAAATATCCGCTATTAGTTCTTCATGTAAAATGACCAGGTTAAAGGCTATGCTATTGCCCATAACAGTAATCCAAGTAGCCTTTAGAGACATTTGGAAATTCCATGAGACGTATCTAAGCCTGTCCAAAGAAAAGAAAAAAAATATGCACTAAGAGAATATTTATTCTTCATTTCATCCTACAGTATGTTCAAAATTTTGAAAAGACATCAGTGTGGTCTTTAGCTGAATTAATTCTAGTGTATGTCTCATGATTTATGTACCATCTTTATGGTCCTTCAAATATAATATTAGTTTCATAGTAACAAGTGTTTGTAAATTTTAGACTATCAGTACTTGGAGTAAAATGGGGAGGTGAAATCAGCCTCCATTCCCTGTGATCAAAAGCTATGAAGTGATGAGGAGGATAGAGCATAAGCTTATCATTTCTATCTATGTAGCTTCATACAACTTTTCATGTATGAACTATTGAAGAAAAATACGTAATGAATTCTCAATTCTTCAGGGTAAGATTATTCATATTATATATCAATCATGTTTTTATATCCATTATATAACCCAAGAGAGGTCAAGATAAAGAAAATAATGAACCTTGCACATAGTGGACACTTCCTTAATAACTACTTGAATGAATTAATAAAATAGAAATATTGATAAAATTTAAAACTTTCTTGCTTCAAAGGATACTATTAAGAAAATGGAAAGATGCCAGGCACAGTGGCATATGCCTGTATTTCAGCAGCTTGGGAGGCTGAAGTAGAAGGACTGGGAGTTCAACGCCAGCCTCAGCAACTTAGCAAGACTCTAAGCAACTTTGTGAGACCCCGTTTCAATTCCCAGTACAAATAAAAAATGAAAAGACAGCCTACAGAATGGGAGAATATATTTGCCAATCATAAATTGTGTAAGGGATTTTTAATGTAGAACACATTAAGAAGATATATACGTCAACAGTAAAAAGACACATAATTGAAAAATGGGTAAATTACTTGAATAGATATTTCCTTAAAGAAGATATATAAACGGTCAGTAAGCACAGCCATAGAAATTCCACATCATTAGACAGTGGAGATATGTGAATCAAAGCCACAATGAGATGCCACTTTACACCCATGAGGGTGGCTAACATAAAAACAACATAAAATAACAATGTTGGCAAAGATGTGGAGCAATTCACATTCTTACAAATGCTGGTGGCAATAGAAAATTATGAAGCTACTTTGGAAAACTGTTCACAAGTTCCTCAAAGAGTTAAACATAACCACATGATCCAGTTATTCTACTACTTGGCATATACCCCAAAGAAATGAAAGCAGGTGCTCTATCAAAAACTTGTGCACAAATGTTCATAGCAGATCATTCATAATTGCCAAAAAGTGAGACTCCACAAAAGTTCTATCAATTGATGAATGCATTAAAAATGTAATATATTCATCCAATGGAATGTTATTCATCCATAAAAAAGAATGAAGTATTGATATATGCTATAACATTCATTATCCTTGAAAACATAAAAGTGAAAGAAATCAGACCCAAATGTCACATGTTATATGATTCTATTTATATGAAATGTGGAAGTATGCAAATCTAAAGATACAACATGTAAAGTAGTGATTTCCAGGGTTTGGGTGGAGGTGGGGATGTGGGGATATGGAGTGATGGCTAATGCCTGTGAGGTTTCCTTTTGGTATGATGAAGACGACTTAGAATTAAGTAGTAGTGATGGCTACACAATTCTGTGAATATACAAAATTTAGTGAATTGTAAATTTTAAATCTGAAAATAATATATAAATTACATCTCAACAAATCTCTTATAAAATATGGCTATAAAGCATAAATTGACATGGTATACTCACACATACACATATAAACTATAGTGTACTGTCACAAGAGATCTGAGTTATTTCCAAGTGGTTTCAGAATGTCACTTGCTACAAGATGAACTATTCCCTGGATGGTTCTTTTAAAACATGTGATTGGGAATAAGCAGAATAAATGCCTATTTTATATATTTTATACAATGCTAAATTTTGTTGTATATAGATATGTAAGTTATTAAGTTCACATCATCTGGACTTTAGAATGTTGGTAGGAAGGTTAGTCATAATTCAGTTTATCCAGATCTTCCTACTTTAACTTAGAATAAAACTCTCCAAAGGTTAAGGTACTCACATCTACTCACTGACATTTAATTAAAAACAATTATATGATGATCTACCTATCATGTAGTTGAGAGTAATAAAGGAGTTGTACAACCTCTTGTACTTGATGTTCAGACAGAAAAGCATCTGGCATAAGCACCGGTTTTCATAGGCTGCATATGGTTGCAGTCTTTGATGTCTATCTTTAGGAACCCAGAAAAAATCTTCAATAATATCAAATTAAAATTTCTCAAAGACAAAATTCACTGCAGAAAGTAACAATAACAATATGGATAAAAATAGATGCTAACATTTATTGAACACTTACTGTGTCCTCTTTTCGAATTTATATATATATAGTTTCTTTCATATTCAATGCCATACAGTTTGATGTCCCTCTTTTATTTCCAAGGCTCATCAGTTCTCTTTTGCTCTGCTTCCTCTGGGACTTTTGTTCCTTCAAAATCTCCTTTCTTACAAGCATACTCAGTCTCTCCCTCTCTGTTGACTTTCTATTCTTTGTTTTTCAACAAGCACGAATCTCTCTTCTTTTGAAAAAACAGAATAAAATAACCCAATGTCCCCTTTTCTAGTTATCATACTATTTATCTCCTTCCTTTCCTTGCCAAATTGCCTCCATCTGCTTGATTATGCCCTTATCTTTTAGACTATTTCCCTCTATATTTTCTCCTTACCACTCTATTATTTCATTCTCCTATTTATGTACTCCTTAAGGTCACCAGGATTGATTTTTCTTGTTTCCCAACACCTTAGCCAAACCATTTCTAAAAAATAGTGACCTTTTCAACTTTCTTTAAAGCCTTTAAATATCTTATTTTTATTTCTGTACAACAGTTTATTGTATGTTATTTTGCATTGTGCATATATGTTTGCAAGTTTTTTCAAGTTCTCCCATTTAATAGGAATCTTCTCAAGGGCAAACTATGTCTTCTGCTTCATATTTAGTACAGTTAAATTGCCAAGTTGGTTGATACAGCATTAAAGATCATGAGTTTCTGTGTTTCTGAATAGTAATATTTAAATTTTTCTTCTCTTGTTATTATTTTAATGAAGAGTTTAAGTGGTTAAGCATGTCTTTGTCAACCCAACTTTTTACTTTTATTCTTCCCTTCCTAGAGGAAAATTGTACCTCTGGTCAAGACACTTTCAGGAGGACATACAATGGAAATAAAAAGGCATCTCAAATGACTAAGTTAACCCAAAGACTCTTAATATTAGGTGGAGGCTGAGAGGAGATATGATTATTATACATGGGATTACAAAAGTTATACACTAGGAAAATGTAGAGTTGTGCATTAAATTCCAGAACTCTAGAACTTTATTTTCAAAATTAAATTTCACATAAACTAGAAGTACAATTAACTTCACAAAAACCTAGTAATGTTTTGAACTTCCTCCAAAAGTAACATAGGCTGAAACAGATAAATAGATCCTCAACTGAATGATATACACATGGATGATAAATTTCTATAATGGCCTGGCTACTCCAAAAAACTAAGATGTTATAAAGATGCTATGGGAAGATCCCCTCACTTGGAAGCACAAGTCCAGGAGGATAAACATTCAATTCTATAGTATACCACTTAGTGTCCCTATTAGATAGAGCCTATTGAACTGTAAGGACCACATGTTAAGACCATTTTTTTTCTGGTATCACAGGAAAGGTATGTATTAGTTTTTTTAAAATAAGTAAAATATAATTAAAATGAAATAAGAATGAAACATTAAACATATATGACCAAGAACATTTAACATGAATTTTTTATACAATAAATAAGTTTGCCTCTTAGCATAGGGAACCCTTTCCATAAATCTGTTTTAGAAGTCAGGTCTCCAGTATGCTTTAGAAAAGCTTTTGTTAAAACTGAAGTATATTGATAAAGTGATTTAATATAGTTGAAAACAAGCTGCAGCACTCTAGCTGGGCCCTCTGAAACCTTGTGTTAGAGAAACATCTATATAGCATTATAGGAAACATTTACTGTAATTTGCCATCAATCTTTAAAAATAATAATGTTAAGCTCCCAACAATGTTGTCTTTGTTAGTGCATTACTACTATTTTATTCATGTGGTTTGCTGTGCTTATATGAATTATTCCCAATTCTACCACAATGTCCTGGGCTATGATATCCTTTAAGTAAAAGATACTGCAACTATGGGTTGACTCAAAGGGCAGCTGAGTGCATTTTAATATCCACATGTCCTTTGAACCAATACTGAAGAACCACAGCATTATGCTGCAGGACTGTGTTCCATCTGAATGCACAATGATTACCTAGGTAGGGTACGTGCAGTTCTTTAGTTTCATACCACAAAATGAATATTTACCTGCTGATTGAGTCTGTGAAAAAATATCTGTGAAATTCTAAGCAAATATAAAATTTAACCTGTTATTCAAAGGTCACAACTATCATTGCATAAATTGTTTCAATCTCTCTGTGCTGTCAGGTTAGACAAAACAAAGGGGAAAAAGGCACACACACACACACACACACACACGCACACACATACACACACACATACACACACACACACACACACACACACACACATACACACACGTGCACGATCTTTCCACTAGGTCCACAAGGAAAGGTAGTTGCTAAATGTATATTTTGCACTGTCAGTTAAATTTCAAAGTCCCTATGGCACCATGTGTGTTTGTTTGTGTACATGTATCTTTTAGTTTGAGGAAAAGGACTGAGAGCATCTGAACAAAGGTCTTTTATATGAAATTTGAAATTTGCAAAGTACTCTTAGGGAAGGGATAGATATTTCGACTGGATGCTTGGAGATCTGAAATCAAGATAGCTGTTAAACAATTGGCCTTGAAAAAAATGATTTTATGGAAAAGAAAGAAAGGACCCAAAGAAGAGTAATGAACTAACTGTGAGGAAAAATTAGATCCCAATCTCGGCTCTACTTGTACTTACTATGTTGAATATGCAAGGCAAATTACTTAACTTCTTGTGTTTCATTTTCAACTATAAAACAGGGTAACAATAGCTGCCACAGCATAAAACCGTTATGTGGTAAAATACACTAAAATATTTTGAAATTGCAAATGGTTTCTAAGTGCCCTCTGTTATTGTTATATACCTGTCAGAAATCCAAACTTGCACTGCAGAAAACTGGGGATTAATTATTTGAATTATGGCAGAATTTGCAGCAAGTACTTTAAATGGTGAATGTGGTTTACAAACATACTTTTCACCCACTTTTCCAGAGTGTATCCCTTTTGTAAAATAAGTCCATTTTTATTTGAATTGGCTAATTGTTCTTCCTTAACAGCAGAATTTGAATTCACTGACTCATGACATGCACAACTGGACAGGACCTTAGAGATAAACGGAGTGTGAGGTTTGACAGAGTTGTGTACCCTTCCCTCTTCTTATTTGTTTTATATTTAAATTTCTAATTTTCAAAATTTCAAATTTGCAAAAAAGGATTCACCGATACATTGGTCCTGTTCTCCAGCCCCTGAGAGGGTTGAAAGACAAGCTCCCTTATTTTTCAGATGAGAAAGTGGAATATAGAGATGAAACTATAGTCACTATCGGGTCTTGGCTAAAGCATCTTCATGACAGGCTATAAATTGTGTCATATCAATCAAATGAGTGTTGTTTACATGGTCATATATTCAGCAGACACTGACTAGAAGTGTCATTTTTTTTCCTTCAGCTTTGTGGAGATAGATCTTGTAGGATGAATTTCAAAGAAATGCCACTCCCAGTCAAGGCCAGCCTTTTGCAAAACTGTAAAGCAGACAAAATCTGCCTTTAGTATCCTTCAGTTTTCTCTCCCCATCAGCCTTCTTAGTTTTCGGTGTTCTATTTTTGCATCGACCTGCAGGAATTCAGAACCCTTGGACTTAATGAATTTCATCCTCGTTGAGATGGCTACTGAAAATGTTGGACTCTACGTGGGCCCTAAGTTTCTGGAAAACACTATTGGCCCAAAATTCCCTCTACTCTTTTGTTTTCTGAAAAAATGGTTTGCTGGAAAAAAAATCTACACACACACACACACACACACACACACACACACAACCCCAAACACACATGACATACTTTCTCTACATGACTTATTAGATAAAGCTCTCTCTTCATTCTTTGTCATGACTTCTGCAATTGATATATTTAGTTTGTGTTCCACTATTACAATAACAGATGAAAAACAAGATGTGGAACCAGGTGTCCTCAGTTTTAGACACAGACACAGGTTCTCTAATTTCCCATTATTTGTCTCATAAATAATTACCTGAGATTAAAACTGTACCCCAAAACTAAGTACAGAGATAAACATTTCCTGTACAGTTAACTGAAGGAGACTTCTCCTCAGTACGAAACAGTCCCCCTGTGGATTATCCCACACGAAACTTATATATTCCTCCTTATAAAAGACTAAGCTAAACCTCTGTATTGCATTAGCCTGAAAAAATCAATTTCCTTACTTTTTCTGTTTGTGTCTTTGACACTTCCTGATTGAGAACTTCTTCAGAAATATATATATTTAGTTTATGTTACATCATTACGGCAACAGTCGAAAAACATAAGATGTGGAACCAGGTGTCTGCAGTTCTAGTCCCAGTTCTTTCTGTATGATCTTGACCTTTTTGGGATTAATTTCCTTCAACTTTAAATAAGGATGTTGGACTCGATAATCATTAAGATTTTAAGGGCTGGGGATGTAACTCAGTTGGTAGAGTGCTTGCCTCATAAGGCCCTGGGTTCAATCCCCAGCACCACAAAAAAAAAAAAAAAAAAGATTTTAATATGCTATACTTGTTGATATTCCATTTTGCAATTATTTCAATTATTTATGAATGTTACACAATGCAGATTTAGGAGTAAGCCTTATTTGTTCCTATCTTCCCTGCTCTGTTTCAAGTAGCTGCTATATAATGTTTCCTAGTTAAATAGAAAGAGTTGTGACTAGTTTGTAAGCTTCAAAGATAGTTAGGGATTTTATTAGTATGATGCCTTGAATTCTATATGTGTTTACTGAACAATGACAACTTAGGTTTGTTTAAAATTTTTATTTTGGCATATGCCAGTGTGAGGGTGTGACATGTCTCTAACCAAATGCCCCTTTTTTCCTTTCATTAAGAAAATTAAGAGGTGAGAAAATAATCTATTTCCTACTGAGAGACATATACATATAATAAATGTTCATGAGGAACCAATTATAGTAGAATTTGATTTTTTTTAAAGTGCCATTTTACTTATCCATCATCTGATGATGGCGATAATTTAAAAAGAATAGATGTTAAATTGGTAAATAAAAATAGCCCAAATTTTAAGGAAAGAAAACATAATTTCACAAGAAGGTCATAATAAATATAGAAAAGTTGTTAACAGAGTTGTAGGTCCTAATAGAATGTAAATGAATATTTTAAAAACTCAAGGTAATTTTTTGGTGCAATAATATTTATTGTGAAATTAAACACTGTGCCAGGAATTGTGATATATGCTTTACAGCCATTGTCTCATTTAGTCCTCCCTACAACCATATGAGACAAGTACTATTATCATCCTTATATTACAGATAAGGACACTGGTTCAGCAAGGTAGTATCAATTATTAAGGTTGGAGAGTCAGTAAATGACACAGTCAGTATTCAAAACCATGTCTGCCTGACTTGAGAGTCCAGGCTTTTAACCATAATGCTACAATGCCCAGTCCTCCAGGAGAGTAAAGAAAATAATGTTAAAAAAAGATGTGGTTTTCAGTTTCAGAATTTAGGGCATAAAGCATCAAGACAACCTAGAACTGTATTTACAGGGTGTGTGCTAACTAGAAAATTATAAAGGATTCAGCTGATCATTTGAAAATATCTGTATACTGTATTACATCTTCTGCAAGATTTGCTTTACTATACACATGGCATTATCAAAAACAGAGCTCTGTTTTATTTGATAAGTAATAAGCAGTAAAGACCAAGTATAGTAGAAACTATGATGTGCATTTATAGTTAAGTTTTTGTCCAGGCTTCATAAAAAGTCAGTTTAAGATGATACTTGGTTTATATGGTATTAACCTATAATGATTTTTCATAAAATATTAAATTGAAATTGTTTTGCCCTGTGTGTTATAATTGAGTAGAAGACAACTTATTTTTAATTTATAAAATTTGTCACAACACTTTAAAAATATAGGTGAATAGGATTTCTCTAAATTCTATTGTGAATAGACTCTAGGGTTTTGTTTTATTGTGTAGAAAATTTTTGTGGTCTTCATACACATTTCATGTGTAGATTCAGTATACAGTTGACCCTTGAACCATTTGGAGGTTAGGGGCACTGATCCCTACATGGGAAAAAAATTCATGTAAAACTTATGACCCCCCCAACAAATCTTAACTGCTAGTAGCCTGCCATTGATAAGAAGACTTACCAATAACATAATCAATGATTGGCCCATATTTTGTATGGTATATGTATTACAAATGGTGAAAATATTCAAGAATTGTAAGAGATCACTTTTTACTGTGCAACACAATTCACTGGAGAAACTGCTGACATTGAGATGATCAGTGTCACATGGTGTTTGAAGCAGATATTCTCATACCTGAGCTCACTACAACAGGTACAAGAGGTGGCAACAAAGGTATTACACTACTACTGTATGCACTACAGTTAATTTTATGTAATTACAATTTAATACTGCAGCTTCATGTTTACATTATTCTCGACAATGATAATGCCACCTATGATCTATAAGTATTTGTGAGCATATGTTTTGATAAATTTTAACTTTTAAAAGTTTTTTACATATTTTATGATAGTAAATTATAAATAAGCTCTTATCTACATATATTTTCTGCATTCATGACATACATATTTTTTCTTAATTTTGTTTTTGCTATTATATGCTACATGTTTGATCTGTGAGTTCTTTCAAATTGCGTCACATCTTCAAATAATAATGGGCATGTAAAGGACCCTAATATATCAAACACCTGGTGTTCCAGGGTTAATTGTAGCGTAGAAGTTAAGTTATGGCCTCCATAATCAGTTCACCAGCTTCTAGCTCTGTGATCTGGGGCAAATTACTTACCCTCTCTGTGCTTTTGTTTCTCATTTGGAAAACTGCAATCATAATATTACTTTCATGATATAATCCAGGTAGTGTCTATGACAATTCTTGAAACCTGATAGTTGTTAAATTTTGGCCATCATCATCAACCTACTTTATAGAAAGGTATCATACGAGATCTAAGTTAGAATACAAAATTAAATATACCCTGATGATACCTGTGTGATAACATACTCCTAACTTACATTTTTCATTTTCTTCAGATGTTTCTGATTCTCAATGTGAATGATAAGAAATCCTAGGCAGATATATATTCCTTCAGATATAGAGGAATAACATAATAAGAGAGAAAGGAAATGAGAAAAAGCAGGTAATGGAAGTTAGGAAGAAAAATCTGAGCATACTCAGACCCCTTCTACTATCACCTCTGAATCCTTTACTCCCCTCAACTCCTCTCAACAGTAACAATGAAACTGCTGAGAAAGATCAGTCTAGCCAAGAAACGAATATTTTCAAACAAGATGTAAAGCAACCTGTATCATTAACTGAAAACTAGAACAAAGCTATTAGCTCTTCCTGAACCATAAGTATTATTTTTTTATTGAAGCATGGACTACAACAAAGTGGCCTGTTTCAGAAGCAAAGAAAAAACGAAACCTACAAAGAACCCTCCAAAAGGAATTGAACACACACATGAAGAGTACTAGCTGAAGCAACCAAAACCCAACATATCTTATGTGGAAGTAATGAACCAAAACAAAATTGTCCTATTACCCCTATAAAATCATAAGCTTCCTGAGTGTAAGGTTTGGATCACTCATATATTTATTTGTTTATTTTTGATCTCCTAAAAATACCTATGATAGTGCTGGTTACATGTTCTCAATTTCTATGTTTCAAATTGGCTTTCTGATATTTTACATAGCTTGGGTCCTTCGTACTGAATACTATTTCAAGAGTAGTCATAATACAAACACCCATCTGTTTTTAATGCTTGTATATTAAAATTAAGACGATTCAATGTGAATAAGAAGTTGGAAGTGCTGTATTATGATATTGATTTTAAATAAGTCAGATAGTTCAAGTCCATGTTGGTTAAAGTTACCAAATCAGAACTCAAAGTAATTCTCTCTCCTTCTCACTCTAATTTCTCCTCTCTGTCTCTCATATCTCCTCTTTCTCTCTCTCTCTTCTTTCTCCTCTTTTTCTCTAACATTTCCTCAACTAGAAAGATTCAAGGTCTCCAGCTAGAAAAAGTCATGTTCTCTTATTTTCACATAAACATTCAATCTTATATTAAGCAGAAAAAAAGCCTTTTTTTTTTTACTGTAAACAGAAGAAATTCCTGTGTACCTTTGTAAATTGTTATATATAAATGTTGAGCTTGGACACAGAGAACTTAATCAAAATCCCATGTTGCTTCAGGGTAGCTATATGTGAAATGTAATTTCCATTGTATTGAAAGTTCCATTCAGTAAATATTTATCTATTTTCAAAATTGCCAACGTATTTGAAAAGTTTAATTGGTTTATACTCAAGGCACTGGAGAAAAGAAAAATTTGTTTTCACAATACATTTACATGTATTTATTCAGTTCACATAGAGTACTTCTTTCAAGTGATCATGAAATGTTATGTGAAGTGAAACCATCCACATATGGTCTTAATGACCAATTTAGAAGAAAAGTAATCAATAATCAATTATTTTGATAACTGTACCTTTTTTCTCTGATTTGTCAGAAACTTTTCCTCCAATTGGAGAGTAAGTAGTATCCATGGATTCGGTCCCTCTGTTCCCTTTGCTAATTCCATTTTCATAGAGCTGTCCTTCAACTGGTTGCAATTGCCAAGTCAGGCCAAACAAATGTACTGCTGCAAGAAAACGAGTCATATATTAACTTATTCCAACTCACTGACAAGGTCTCCAAAACCTGCTATCCTTTTGCACCTAAAAACACCATAACAAGTTGTCTTCTAACTAGGTCAAGCAACTAGGAGTACACACCTACACCATACATGTCGCTACTTTTCCAAGTAGCTGCTGTTAAAGCTCTGAAGCTAAAGCTATCCAAGCAATAGGATTAGAAATGGAAGGATTTAGGAGCTGGGGAGTTGTGGCTCAGCAGTAGAGTGCTTGCCTGGCAAGTATGAGGGCCCTGGGTTCAATTCTCAGCACCACAAATAAATGAAAATAAATAAAAGATCCACTGACAACTAAAAAACATATTAAAAAAAAGAAATGGGAGGATTAGTTAAGCAGTAATAGTGGGATTGAACTCAGCTCCTCAGTACCGTGACCCCTTCCCTCTCCATTTACCTTAGTTATATAACTCTAGTTTTCACAAGGAATCTACTGCAAGTAATGTGGATAGACTATAATGAGAACATGGGAAATCTTCCCTATGGTTGTGATTCAATTCAATTCAATTCAGAAAATATTTCCTGAATGCCTCCTGTGCATAAGGCCCTATGATAGCTGCTACACATGTTAAAGTCTAGATGTCAATTGGCATGATGTTTGGTAGTATTGCAAGTATAAAATAACCTTAATATTATGTGGAAGAATTGACACAAGAGGTTCAGATTTACATAAGAAGATTAAAAAGTATATGCAGGGAAATGGGCACACTTATACAATATTGGTGAAAATATAAAATACAGTGATCTTTATGGAGGGCAATGTGGCACCATTTCCCAAAAACAAATAAACAAAACCCTTAAAATTTGACTTACCATTTGAACCAATAATTCAATGTCTATGAATTAACTGTGAATGCATCAAACTATGACTACCCATTGTAATATTTGAAAATAATACTAAAATGTTCTGATAAATCTAAATATTCACTAAGTGAGGATTCATCAAATAACTGACTAAATATAGTAAATAATAAAAGACTGTGGCTATTGAAATCATGTTGCAGAAGATCAAGCAATGAAATGGGAAATATTCATGATGCATCAAATATAAAATATTAGGTTCCTAAAAAGATGAATAGTATGATCTGAAATGTGTGTTTTGTGTGTGTGTGCTCATTTCTGGAGAGAGAATATACTAGGAGGATATAGTACAGGGATCTTACAGAGGATTTTTAATTCCCTCTTTATGGTTTCTGTTTTTTTCTGTGTATTTTACAATGAATATGTGATATTTGCCATCTGGAGTAAAAGAAAATTTCATTAGAAAGGAAACAGTTTAAAGGAATGATAGGATAAATTTGGATGAGCTGATCAAGGATGATTTTATGAATGAAAAAATTTTAGAGATGGACTTTGAAGAATGTGTAGAATTTTGATGGGTAACAGTTGAGTGGGGAGAAGAGGCTGGTTGAACAAATATGAATTTGTCTAGTACAGGATGTACTTGAGGCAAAAGATGTGAGGTGTCCCCCAAAAGCTCACGTGTGAGACAATGAAGGAAAGTTTAGAGGTGAAATGATTGGGTTATGAGAGTTTTAACCTAATCAGTGCATTCATTCACTGATAGGGATTAATTGGATGGTAACTGTAGGCAGATAGGATGTGGCTGGATGAGGTAGGTCCCTAGTGTATATGTATACATTCCTTGTTGGGCAGAGCTCTCTCTCTACTTCCTGGTGACCATGTCCTGAGCCACTTTCCTGTACCACACTCCTCTACCATAATGTTCTGCCTTACATTGGACCCAGAGCCATGGAGCTGACCATGTATGAACTGAAATCCCGGAACTGTGAGCTCCCAAATAAACCTTTCCTCCTGTAATTGTTCTTGTCAGATCTTTTGGTTATAGCAGTGAAAATTTTGACTAAAACAATAAGTTTCTGGGGTTCATTAGAACTTAGTTATGTGTAGGTAGTAGTGGAAGATAAAGCCAGTAAGGTAGATTAGGGCCATATTGTAGAAAGACAATGAATGCCACACTTGGATATTTGGATTCAATAACTTAAGTAAAAAAGCAACTATTGCTATTTTCTGAGCAGATGAATGATCATCAGAGTTTTCTTTAAGAAGAGTAATAAGATAGCAATGAGGAGAAAATGAGAGTTTTAGGCAAATAGACACCATCAGAATACCTTTCATAGAAAGATAAACCCAGTAATAGAGTTGGGGAAGGATGGACAGGAGGCCTAAAGATATGTCAAGGAAACATACAATTCAGATGGCATTGCAATAATATAGATGAGAAATCATTAGTGTCTCAATTAAGGTAGTGTCCAAAGAATGTCTCAACTACTTAGAATGAGAAAGCAAGGAAGGCAATTCCTTAAGAAGAAACTGTGTAAGGCAACTTAGAATTTGGCAACAGGCTCTATTTGTGTTCATGGTGTGTGTTTGTACATATTCTATACAGGTATGTAGGTATACTAGGAAAAAGCATAAAGAATGTGAGGGTAAATTTGTAATTCAAAATGATTGAGATTTTCAACTACAGTAACTGAAAGAATGGTGGGATTGTTAATAAATTTAGGGAAATGCTTCACTTAGCCTATGAATACTTGGTATTAGATATGTTTTATTTAATGATGACTAGTTGAACATATGTTTTGAGGGGATTAGAGAATGTAATGAATTCAACTTTGGGGATGTTGGACTCCAGGGATGGGTGGAATATGTACATAGCTATATGAACTACACAAGAGTTGAAGTTCTGGGGAAATATTTAAACTAGAACAAGACTACAATGTCATATATGGACAGAGGCAATGGTTTAAGTTGTGAGAATGAATGAGGTAATTTAAGGGAGAGAATATTAGGAGAGAATAGTGCCTGGGGCAGAAGCTAGAGAATTCTCTTGTCTTTTTTCTCATTATATTTTTCAATATCAACTATATGCTATCAAAAGGCAAAAAAAGTGAACCCACTTTTAAGCCATCTTATGTTTTTCTTTATGTTCTCAGGCAGTCTGAAAGGGCTCATTTGTATGTCTAATAATCATGTAGTATATGAACTAGTGACCGATAACTGAGCAGCTAAGCAGATAAACTATTTAAAAATCATTCATCTACTTTTAGTTGGAGCTAAACAGATTGCACCTACTTTTTAATTTGTCCTTAAAACTTTTAAGCATTTAATTGGTTTCTATCCTTTTCTTTGGATTAATGCCAGTACTGTCTGATGAATTTCTCTTGCAATTACTGGAAACAACTAAAACCAAATGACAGTGGTTCTGAGTAAAGTATAGTATGGCATGTTAATAAAGCTGTATTAGTGACATAATTGAAATTTCCTTGCCAAAGCACTCAAAGTTTGGTTTAACATACTTGTTCCAGATAAAGGTGTCTATCAGTATTACAGAAAATTTGGTATTTTCTGTGGCCCCCAATAATTTGAATATTATGGATATTACTAATCATATTGAAAATGTGTTTAATTTTCTTAGTTAAATTGCTTTTTATGAAATTAGATGAACCATATGTAACAAAAGGCAACTGTGGCTCTCATTTTGAAGACCTATTTTACGAAATTTAAGTTAAGCCAGTTTCCTGAGGGCACTAGAAAGTGTTAGAAAAATTCATGTGGTAAGAGATTCACTTTCAAATACATAAGGTAAGCATTAGTTTTTCACCATCAAATTAAAGAGTCTGCTTGCAGCCAATCAAGGCAGGTACAGAGGTACAGACACATTTACTGAATACTCTCTGAGAGCAGTGAGGCTTTATAATTCTTTAAATTTAATATATTTTCCTGGGGAACAAACTATATGGAATGTGTATTTGAATATATAATGAAAGTTAATTATTTGTTATAGATCTAGAGTTCCATGGCAAGGTTACTGGCCTTTTCTCTCTGCCAAATTGAACTTCTGTATTGTTGAGTTGTGAAAGAAAGTCAAAAGTGCATTTATATGCAGGGTAGATTGCGGTTACTAAACAACTCCAGTGTTTCAGTTTTATTAGAAATAAATAGTAGATTTTTCATACTAAGAAAATAATTAAAATTATGTTGACCTGTGGGATATATCAATGGACAACTAAAAAGATATGCTAGTACTTCTCCTATGGGGATTATTTATTGATTTATTTAACACATATATTCAAAGCATATGCCAAGCACACTGGGAATGTATTTTCCATATTTTATACAGGGGAATACAGGAAATATAATATAAAAATAATTAATTGTCAAGACAGAGTAGGTACATGCCAACCAAAAGGTATTATCAGATATAAATAACCAAGATTGCTTAATTAGTACACACTGGCTATGTTTCAGCTTTGGGTAGAACATATATATATGCATAGAGAATATGGACATGAATCCTTAGATTTTAGCACATCAACATTCACAGCTGCACTAGTTACGTGAGTCCCTCAATTCCAAGTATAAGCATTATGAGCTAACTGGCTAGAATTAAGGGTAATGAAAAACAGGGTGATATTTTATATTCATATATTAATTCAACAAATATTTTGAGGACCTTCTTTGTGCCATGAACTATTTTATTTTTGTTTATAACAGTGCCTACAATGAAAAATCTTTACCTCCCAGAACTTATATGACAGGGTAATGGATTAAGACTGGCAAAGAAAAATATGATAAAATATAAATTATGAAATAGGATATAAATGCTATGGAAACATAGAAAAAATTAGATATTTTAAGATAGTTATAAGTGCTATGAAGAAAAAACAGGTAAAGGTGGTCAGCAAAGGCCTCTCAGAGGAGGTGATATTTGAACCAAGATTGAAATGATGTGAATTTATTATGAATATCTAATGGTAGAACCTTCTGGGCAGAGGAAAGAGAGATTACAAAAATCCCTGAAGTCTTACATGGGCTGTGGGAGGAAGGCTAAAGAATGAAAGAGTGATAGAAAACTCATACACATAAGGATTGGATTCACAATTCTGTTATGTCAGTGCTCTAACCCATTTGAAGAAATTGCCGCCAAGAAACAGGAAGTGACTAGAAAGTAATAAAAGCAAAATTTCTCATACCAGAACACATACATACAATGAGCATTGTTAGTTAAAGTACATGTAATATAACCTCAAACAAATTAAAATTATTCTTCTAAAACATATACAAATATACATTCTCCAATGGTTTGGAAGGCTGAGCAAGAAGATCACAAGTTCAAGGTCAGCTGCAGCAACTTAGTGATGCCCTAAGCAACTTAGTGAAACCCTGTCTCAAAGTAAAAAAAAAAAAAAAAATTTAAAAAGGCTGGAGGATGTGGTTCAGTGGTTTGAATGCCCTGGAATTCAATCCCCAGTACACACACACACACACACACACACACACACACATACATGTATACATATATATGCATATATACATATACATTTATAAACTCAGTAAGTAGAGATGGAGACTATCAAGCTCTCTCAGGGAATATGGCTCTCATTATTTTCATTTCACTGAAGTCCAATAGCTGGGCAGAATATGTATGCCTATTTAGATATCCCAGGAGTAATGCTTTTTCAGTTGATTAAGAATGGCAGTCCCTTAATGGTCTTTTAACAAATGTTCCTTTCCAATGAACTCTGTATGTTTTATAATTACTACTCTTCTTGTTTTATCCAATTACAAAGAACTATGCTCCAAAATTATAAATTCATTACAAAGTTAAGGTAACAAATGGATTATATTGCTGTTTTCAATTGCCAAACTCAATCAAGCACCTTGGATCTCGAGGCAGGCTGACTCCACTGAAGCTCTTCTTAGCTTGCACATATCTATAGAAACCTCCAACTCTTGCTTCAGTTATATCTCTACACTCAGGATGTTGGACTTTGTTTCTCTAATGTTAGACTGCTGGTGTCCACTAAAATATATAACAAATAATACTTCCCTATTCTACTCCCTTCAAAAAACAAATTCTCACTTATAAGGAGACCACAAGAATGCTTCAGAAGTAGATGTGGGAAATACAATCTGAATGACTTAGGCCTATGCTATCCAATTCAACAGCCACTCACCACATGTGTCTACTGAGCTCTTGGAATTTGACTAGTCAAATACAGTATGAAAGAAAGAATGTAAAATATCACATTAATAATTTTACACTGATTACATATTGAAATGATAATGTTTTAGATATATTGGATTAAATAAAATTTTTATGAAATTTAATTTCATCTGTTTCTTTTCACTTTTTTAATATGGCTACTATAAAATCTTAAATTACATGTGTGGTTCGTATTACATTTTTATTGGACAGTGAAGATTTTGACTAGAACATTACACAGAGATGTTTCTCTTTTAGCACTCTGTCATAGAATCTACCAAATTAAATTGCAGCTATTTGATTACATATTTGCCTCATCATTATTAAGCTCTTAAAAGACAGGAACCATGTCTTATTCATTTTTCTGTCCTTGGTACCTAACTCAGCACTTGGGTATTAGCAAGTACTCCATTTATACATTGCTTATAGGAATGTGATGTGATAAAGTGACCTTACAAGGCAATTTTGATACCTATCACAATTTAAATTGGGAATTTTCCTTGAATGAGGAATTCTATTTCTGGGAGTCTATACTAAAGAAACAATTACATATGTCATAAAGAAGAATGTATAAGAAAATTCATTACACTGTTATTAAGACTATTGGCTTTGTTAATGTTTAAACAATCAGAACAGCCAATATATCAAATTATGGGAGAGAATGCTGTATCTATACTATGAAATCTTATGTAAAGTTGATTTAAACATTACATAATGCATATGTGTATCAGAATATCACATGGAAACTTTTATGTTTCAGTTAAAATAAATTTAAGTTTAAAATTCTTGGAAAGGGGGATCTGAGAGGGCAAACTAGAGGGAGGCGGCATTGCTTGTCATTCCAAGACTTGGGATTCAAGCAGAGGAAATACTGTATGCAAGGCAGTTGTTGCTGCTCACTGATTCTCTGCTGTATGCTCTCCCACTCCCCATTATTTTGCCATAGACTACCCGCCTTTTGCCTACCCATCACCCTCCACCTTACATTCACCTGCTGGTCGCCCGCTGCCTGCTGCTGCTTGGAAGTTCATTGTCAGGGTACCCACAGGTTTGGTTACACATGGCCACTGCCATCTTGGGATACTGGTCAGGGCTTAGGAGTCCAGGGCTAAGGGGCCTGCAGGTTTGCCACCAAAACTGCCACCATCTTGGGATGCTGCCTCCTCAGTCTGGGGACACCTGCCAGGGCCTAGAGATATATTGTCGGGGTACCTACAGTTCTGGTTGCACCTGAGGTCTTCCTGCTGGGTGTGCTAGTGGCCACCATCTGGCTGCATCTTTGCAGGGCACTTCTTTGTGTGAGTGCATCCCCAGTGGTCTCTCTGCAAGTTGAAACAGCACTGAGATCTTGGGACTGCAGCAAGGCAGAGCCTGGGGAATCTGAAGCCCAGATAAATCGGATTGCAGCTGGGTTTGGGTGGACCAGTTTGGATCTGGCAGGACTGTGGCAAACCACAGACTGAGGGCATTTCCTGGGGACAGGTTGGAGAAACTGGAGAAAACTGGGCTCTCTCCAGTTCAGTGAGTCCTGAAGTGCAAGGGGACAGAAGTGGCTGGCTAAAAGGGGTGGGAAGACTGGATGAGGTTGGGAGGGCATCTTGCTTTTGGCTCACCCACCCAGCCAGTCCAGCACCCACTGAATGAGAGTACCATGAAACTTCACACAACCAAACCTATTGGAAGGGAAGGGAAGCTGAGAAAATTTTTGAAAGTCAACTGAAGCAATCATTCAAGATTCCATTGAGTGTTTCCTTCTTCCTTTTCTTTTCTTTTTTTGCCCTCTCTCACACATCTACCATCTTTGAATCCAAATATTTTTCATGCATCAGTTTATTGAGGAAGGGAATATGTGAATAGTATCTTACAGTTTTGTTGTGTATTCTTATATTTATACTTAAAAAAAAAATCTGTGTATATTTTTTTCTCTCATCTATCTGTCTCCCTGGATTCTCTTTCTCAGTCTTTCATGCTAACAGCCAACCTCTATTAATTCCTCCTTCACTCTTATTATAAATTTTTACCTCTATCTTCTCTCCTCCCTCATGAACATCACATCTTACACATCTTCCTTCATTGTCCATCATTTGAAACAGTAAACAGTTTTAGGTAACTTACTGTTTATATTGTAGACAATAATTGAACACTTCATTTCTGTTTATTGTGACAAAACTGTAGATGCCTTAATGGGAGTCATTTGATGTAAGGTGGTATGTCATTTGCAATGGGTACTGTTAATATCAGTCTTCTCCTTAAAAGTGAGGTACTGGAAGCCTTCAGGGACACTATAAGACTACAGGGTAGAATCTGTACTCCCTCAGATCCATATCACTAAATGAGAAGACACACAAACAACATGAAAAAACAAGGGAAGAAAGTGCCTTGAACAAACCAAGATGTTCCAATAATAGAATCCATAGACAACACAGTAGAATAAATGTCAGAGAAGGAGTTTAGAAGGTACATAGTTAGACTGATCTTCAAAATCAAGGAGTTAAAAACCAAAATAAATGATGGTATCAGAGAGAAAATATAGGAAGTGAAAGATTACTTCAATAAAGAGGCAGAAATTAAGAAGGAATCAAGCAGAAATCCTCAAAATGAAGGAAACAATAAACCAAATTAAAAATTCAATGAAAAGTATCACCAACAGACTAGACTGGTTGAAAGACAACCTCTGGCAGTGAAGACGAAATATATACTCTTGAAAATAAAGTCACCTGCACAGAGATGGTAAGAAACCATGAATAGAACTCTTAAGAAATATGGGATAACATGAAAAGATCAAATTTAAGATTTATCAGAATAGATGAAGGTGTGGAGATACAAACCAAAGGAATGTACAATCTTTTCAATGACATGATATCAGAAAATTTCCCAGATCTAAAGAAGGAAATGGCAAATCAACTACAAAAGGCTTACAGGACCCTAAATATACAAAATTACAGCAGGCCAACACCAACCCACATTATAATGAGACTGATTAACATACAGAATAAGGATAGAATGTTAAAGGCTGTGAGAGAAAAAAATCAAATTATATATAGGGGGAACCAATTTGGATCTCAGCTGATTTCTCAACCCAGACCCTCAATGTCAGGAGGTCCTGGAATAACATATCAAGCCCTGAAAGAAAATGCATGCCAACTGAGAGTTTTATATCCAGCAAAACTAAGCTTCAGATTTGAAGATGAAAAAAAAATTCCATGATAAACAAAAGTTAAAAGAATTCACAACTAGAAAGCCTGCACTACAGAACATTCTCAGCAAAATATTCCATGAGGAGGAAATGAAAAAAAATGACAATGTAAATCAGCAAAGGGAGGAACTACACTAAAGGAAAAGTCAATCAAAGGAGAAACTAAGTCAAGTTAAAAACCAAAAATAAACCAAAATGACTGGGAATACATATCTCAATAATAACCCTGAATGCTAATGGCCTAAACTCATCAATCAAATACATAGACTGGCAGATTGGATTTAAAATATGATCCAACAATATGCAGTCTTCAAGAGACTCACCTCCTAGGAAAAGAGATCCACAGACTGAAGGTGAAAGGATGGGGAAAACCCTAACACTCACATGGACTGTGTAAACAAGCAGGGGTTTCCATACTCATGTCAGATAAAGTGGACTTCATGACAAAGTTAGAAGGGATGAAGAAGGACATTTCATACTGCTTAAGGGAACCATAAATCAGCAAGACATAACAATCATAAATATATATGCCCCAAACAATGGATCATCTATGTACATCAAATCGTTCTCAATTTCAAGAAGCAAGCAGAGCACAACACAATAAAACTGGGTGACTTTAACATACTTCTCTCATCACTGGATAGATCTTCCAAACAAAACTAAACAAAGAAAGTATAGAACTAAATAATACAATGAATATTTTAGACTTAATGGACATATATAGTGTATTTCATCCATCAACAAGCAAATACACTTTCTTCTCAGCAGCACATGGAATCTTCTCTCAAATAGACCATATGTTATGCCACAAAGCAACTCTTAGCAAATACAAAAAACTAAAAATAGTACCCTGCATTCTACCAGATCATAATGGAATGAAACTAGAAGTCAACTATAAAATAAACAAACTACTCCAAAACTTGGAGACTAAATAACATGCTATTGAATGATGAATAGATAGCAGAAGAAATCAGAGAGGAAAGAAAAAATACTTAGAGGTAAATGAGAATACCAATGCAACATATCAAAATCTATAGGACACTATGAAGGCAGTGCTAAGAAGAAAGTTCATTGCATTGAACTCATTCATTGAAAGAATAAAAAGTCAACACATAAATGACCTAACATTACATGTCAAAGCCCTGGAAAAATGAACAAATCAACACGAATAGCAATAGGAGTCAGGAAATAATTAAAATTAGAGTTGAAATCAATGAAATTGAAACAAAACAATTCAAAAAATTGACAAAACAAAAAGTTGGTTCTTTGAAAAATAAATAAAATTGAAAAAACCTTAGCTACACTAATGAAGAGAGAGAGGAAATACAAATTACCAAAATTCTTGATGAAAAAGGAAATACCACAATAGACACCACTGAAATACAGAAGATAATTAGAAATTATTTTGAAAATGTATACTCAAATAACATAGAAAATCTCTAAGACATCAATCGACATATTTCTAGAGACATATGATCTACTCAAACTGAATCAGGAGGACATATACAATTTAAACAGGTCTATTTCAAGCAATGAAATAGAAGACACCATCAAAAGCCTACCAAGAAAACCCAGGACAAGACAGATTCTCAGCTGAGTTCTACAAAACCTTTAAAGAAGAATTACCACCAATAGTCCTCAAAATATTCCACGAAATAGAAAAGAGGGAACCCTTCCAAATTCATTCTATGAGGCTAGTATCACCCTGATACCAAAACCAGACAAAAACACACCAAGGAAAGAAAACTTCAGACCAATATCCCTGATAAACATAGATGCAAAAATTCTCAATAAAATTCTGGAAAATGTCACACAAAAACATATTAAAAAGATAGTGCACCATGAACAAGTGGGGTTCATCCCAGGGATGCAAGTTTGGTTCAATATTTGGAAATCAATAAACACAATTCATTATATCAATAGACTTGAAGACCAGAATCATCTCAATAGATGCAGAGAAAGCATTTGACAAAACACAGCACCCCTTCGTGTTCAAAACACTGGAAAACCCAGGGATAGTAGGAACATACCACAACACTGTAAGGGTTATCTATGCTAAGCCCAAGGCCAACATCATTCTAAATGGAGAAAAATTGAAAGTATTCCCTCTAAAAACTGGAACAAGACAGGGCTGCCTCCTTTCACCACATTTATTCAACATAGTCCTTGAAACTCTAGCTTAGAGCAATCAGACATACAAAAAAATTAAAGGAATACAAATAGGAAAAGAGGAACTCAAACTATCACTATTTGCCTATGACATGATTCTATATTTAGAAGGTCCAAAAAATTCCACCAGAAAAATCTTAGAACTCATAAATGAATTCAGCAAAGTTTCAGGATATAAAATCAATATCCATAAATCAAATGAATTTCTATACATCACTGATGAATCCACTACAAGAGAAATTAGGGGGCTGGGGAGAAGGTTCAGTTGGTACAGTGCTTGCCTAGCACGCACAAGGCCCTGGGTTCAATCCCCAGCACCACAACTTATGTTATATTACAAGCTTCCCTCTGTGAATAAAACAGGGCTGTCTCTCAGAGCTGCATTCATGTTACCTGATGAGATCAATGTAGAGTAGAATATGTTGAATGGAACTGACTTTTCATTGTGATTGTACCATTACAATGTTTAGCACATATTGAGTGCTTACTGCATGTTAGAAACTGTTCTATGTACTTTCTGTGTATTAACTTGCTCAAGTTTCTGAACAACCTTGTAGGAAAATGCCGCTTTTATATTTGTGAAGAAAAGTAGGCAAAAAGAGATTGCATAGTTTGCAAAATTAAATGACACAACTAAATAAAAAAAGAGAAATTAGGAAAACTACCCCATATGCAATAGCCTCAAAAAAAAAAAAAACTTGGGAATCATTCTAACAAAAGACATGAAAGACTTCTACAATGAAAACTACAGAACACTAAAGAAAAATATTGAAGACCATAGGAGATGGAAAGTTCTCCCATGCTCTTGGATAGGCAGAATTAATATTGTCAAAATGGCCATACTACCAAAAGTATTACACAGATTTAATGCAATTCCTAGTAAAATCCCAATGAAATTCTTGAAATGGAATGACCTACAAGTTCTGACATAGATAATTCTATGGTAAATGTTATAGAACAATGTATATTCTAATATCCCATTTCAGCAGAAAATATGTATCTTTATATATGAAAATGCATAAAGAGTATCAAAATGATGCATACTAAAATAATGATTTTTTTCTGTGGGGGGCTTGGGGAACTGGAAGAATACTTTAATATTTTCATATTATTATTAAAATCTTTCTGGGACTGGGGTTGTAGTTCAGTAGTAGAATGCTTGCCTAGCACATGTGAGGCACTGGGTTCAATCGCACCACATATAAATAAATAAATAAATAAATAAATAAATAAATAAATACGTAAATAAAAGAGTGGTAGTAATATAGTGTAACACTATAGTATATAAAAAGCAATAAAAGTAGAACAGGAGTCTTACAATGATGATATATTCATGTATTATTACATAATATAAAAACTGGATGCTCAACAAACTTTGTTAAGATGAATGGATAAAGGCATTGTTTTCTTCCATCTGTTTTTGCTGTTTTCTGAAATAGAAGTTTTCAATTTTTTGTTTATTTATTTATTTTGATTCATTGTATACAAATGGGGTACAACTGTTGTATCTCTGGTTGTACATGAAGAAGAGTCACATGTAATCATACATGTACATAGGGTAATGATGTTTGTCTCATTCTGTTATTTTTCCTTCTCCCCACCCTCTCCCCACCCTTAAAACAGCACAACTATTTAGTAATTAAATATAAATAACTCCCAAACACATAAAACAGACAAAATAGAATTCTTCTGATTGAAATGACTTGAGAATCCAAAAGCCTTGACCAAAGGCTCTATACAATATGGTTTGAAATCTAGTGACCTAAAGGCTGATGCAGGAGGATGGCAAGTTCAAAGCCAGCCTCAGTAATAGCAAGGTACTAAGCAACTCAGCAAGACCCTGTCTCTAAATAAAATACAAAGTAGGGTATGGGATGTGGCTCAGTGGTTGAGTGCCCCTGAGTTCAATCCCCAGTACCAAAAAAAATCTGAATAAGGAAAATTTGGATGCTAGGAAGAATTCCTTTTACGTATTTAAACTTATGGAATTACATTATGGTGCTAGTGTCAAGAATTAGGACTAATATTTCATGCTATTCTCTATCTTTTGGTACTTTGTGTCAACTCTCTTACAGAAAATATTTAAATCCATTTAATAACAAAGTAAATAGGACTTTGATAAAAAGTGTGCTATTGAACCTTGAAATTGCAAGATTTTAAAGACAAATATAACTCCACTTCTAAGAAATTCATCTTGCATCTTAAAATGCATACATATTCAGATCAGGATATTTTATTTATTTGTTGAAAGAATTTTGGAGATTATTTTCTAATTCTACCAAATAAACCTATGTAGAAAGTTTAAAATCTATCTCACAAAGTGTGACTATTACAGTTGATGCCATAAATTTTAATCATGTTCAGTTAAAAGCATGCAATATTTTTGAAGTAATTTATTTTCCAATCTTGCCAGCATTTCCCCCCTACCTGTTCTTTTACGTATCTTGCTTTGTGTTCTTTAAGGCTAGGGAATGCTACAGATTTTGTACTTTACTTACAAAGCTTGTCAAAGCTACAGATCTACTGGTATGTTGGACAGTTTCCTTTCTGAAAAATACACCAAATACATTACCCAGATGGTGACCCCTGATGACTTCAGGCTTTCAACTTATCTTTTAGGGGAAACAATTTCACCAGACTGATACTTTGTGGACATCATCTGAACTAGATGTTTCTGCAACAAGGAATATCACTGCAGATATAAATGCTATTTGAATTAAATGCAGTGACTACAAACATTACAGAAACCAGGTTATCATTCCATTTTAAAATAAATCCCATTTGTATTACATTAAACATCAAATTGGTATATGGGTGAACTATGGCCCTTTAGATCTCAGTTTTATCCTGGTAATAACCAGATTACATGCAGAATTGAAAACCATTAGTTTTCAGCAAAGCATTTTTTAAGAACTAAATAAAGGAAGCAATGCATATTTATTTATGGTACCTTACTTTTGCCTCAGCAATTTAATTCAAGTTTTCTTTTTTCCTAGGGTCATACATATACATTTTCTACTAAAAATATTATCTCTCCTTGCCCTACATCATGAACATAAATAAAACATACTTAAATGTTCCTTTTCAAAGCAATTTGAAGGTAGTCAATATGTCTTTGCAATCCCTTTCAAACATTTTTGAAAGCACAGAAAGCTGTTGTGTCGGGTATGGGTAGAATTTCTTTTGGAAGATAGAACTTTACTAATTTAAACAAAAACAATCAAAAGGAAGAAGAGAAAGAAAGGAAGAAAGGAGGAAAGAAAAAAGAAAGAGCAAGCATTTCAACTTGAATAATTTTACAGAACACATTTTGCAAGTCTGCCATAATGAAAAAGTAAAATTAAATGCTAATTAAGATTGAGAGAGTACAACAGAGGCATTGAGTGCATCTTTCTTGTTGCTGCACAGATTCAAATTCCTACTTTTCTTCTCCTAAATGAAATGAATTACTATCTATTGCAACATACATTTTTTGCCTTAGTATGGTCCTAGTTTTATTCAATACTCAGGCTAGAAAAGATTCTATCAAAGTAATAAATCATTTTAATGTTCTAGTTCTATATTATATTATCTTAAAACTTTCATTTACTATGTATTTTATATTTTCCATTCCAAGGCTGCAGCAATATTTATAAATAACATGTCTATTTGGGTACCTTATCATAGGTTTAATATATGATCTCCATTTGTAGTTGCATACAGGCCCATCTGTGGATTCCTTATCAGCAGACACAATTATTTAGTGGTTTCATCTCAAGTCAGAGTACCAATAAGTGTTATTCATAACTCAAATCTTATTTATTTTTGTATTGGTATTTGCTTTGTGAAGTCAGGAGGAATAAGCAGCATAATGATGGATAAATTAAAAAAAACAATTTAATAAATAATGCAGCAAAATATCAGTTTGGCTAGGAATCAGCACTTCTTTTTTTTTTTCTTTTTCTTTCCAATGTTACTTCACATTTTATTCAACTAATTCTTCCTTTCCCTGTGGTCCAAATCACTATTCATCATTATGATGATGGGAGTCTCTTAGATTCCTTAACAATCTGTCACCTCTATCCTGGCTTGAGTACATATTAATATTATCAAGGTTTTTTCTAAAAGATTCAAATAAAACTAGTGACTATGGAATGTAAGAAATGGACCTACACAGTTCTTCTCTCTTCTTACTCATTTTCCCTATAATGTTTAAGTTTTAAAAAGGTAAATGTATTAAATGATTCATGTCCACACCCCCTGTTGGTTGATCTTCTGAAACTCACTTTTCTGATTATTTAAGATCATGTAGTAATTGCCACAGATATAATGTATGTATTTTATGCCAATTTTTGACTATTGAGACTTTCAAACTCTTTCCAATCTTTGATTATTCATAGTTAATATTAAAGAACAGGGGTTAAGTGAGGCTATGGAGGCAAGAGATATAATAAAGAAGATGGATAGTAGAGAAGTGGTAGAAAACTACTGAACCTTCTAAGCTGCCTTTAAGATGTGATCCATGGGGAGGTACATAGAATGAAGTGTTGGTGAGTCTAATGATTCAGTTCGTTCAGGGTTTTCTGAGGTGCCACTATAACAGTGTTCTTCTGAAAGAGTCACCAATATTTAATGAAATGAGGTTGATTCATGATCAGGATCCTCAAGCCATTCCTCTTTCATGCGATTATTATTTGTTGCTTTACTACTATGCACTAGACATTGTTTTAGGTGCAGAAGATACAGTAGTAACTGTTTGATTACAAAAAAAATCATCTTTTCCCTCCTAGAGCTTACACGCTATACAGTGGGGTGTTTGTCATGTGGTATAGTAAAGAGGAGAGGCTCTGGAGCCAAGTTTCCTTGATTCAAATCAAACTCTGCTACTAACTAGCTATGTGACCTGGGAAAACTACTTAATCTCTGTGTCATAGTACCTCAACATAAAATGTACATGATAATTGCATCTTCTCTATAAAGTTCTTATGAGGACAAAATGAATCAGTCAAGCAAAACATCTAGAAGTGCCTGGCACATACTCAATGCCCAATAATTGTTAGCCATTATTATTGTCTGGATAATGCTCCCTTTAGGCAAGCCTTTCCAAACCATCTTGGAGTAGATAAGGCAGAAGGTCATTTCCTCATTGAATCCTCTGCTTTCTTCCTCTAATAGAGGACTGTACAGTTTTATTTTTTTCTGGAAAGTGTAAAGGGATTCAAATCTTTGAGGGAACTTCAACTTCCATTTTAACACAGCAGTACAGCAGATTAAAAAATAAACTCTCACCTTATTTTCTAATTCCAAATTTAGAACAGACTTTCATATCTCTTCCCTCATCAACATTCCCCAATGCTTATTTCCTTTTTTCTACCATCAAGTTCCTGGGGTCTAAAAATTGTACATTTTGGATAATTTTGGTAAAACATTTTTAGGAATTAGAACAATTCTTAATATTTTAAATATGTCATCATTTTGGTAGAATACACATTTTATAAAGGTTAACATAAAGGAGTTATAGTCTCACTTTATGAAACATAACTGAAGATTTTCACATAGTCACATATTATGAAAAGGGTTCCAAAAAAATTCTCAGCTGAGTTACTAGCACAAGTATGCAATCCTGAGTGATAGATTCAACTCTAAAATTGATCTGTGCAGATGAGGAAATCTGTCTGCAATGCAATAAGATTATTGTATGTTAGAATTCAAAAAAACCACAAATCAGTTGGCTGGGGAGGTAACTCAGTGAAAGAGCCTAGTGTGTGCAAAGCCCTGTGTTCCATCTCTAGCACCAGCTGCAAAAACAAAACCCCCACAAACTAGTTGAGTAAACTGTGAAAAGGAGGCAGGAAAATAAGGTTAAAGAAACTTTGCTAATACTACGTCATCTGGGTGATTAAAGTTACCATCACTAGTGATAACATATACACTTAACACGATGCATGACAATGGCACCTCAGGGATCTTCCTTCTAAAACTCATAACTCCAGTATAAACACAAGAGCAACATTAGCAAAATCCAAATTGAAGGACATTTTGCTAAAATTCAGACCAGGGCCTGGTATGTGACTCAGTGGTAAAGCACTTGTCTAGCATGAGCAAGGCCCCAGTTCAATTCCCAGCACTGAAAAAAAAATCAGACCACTCAAAACTGGCAAGGTTATCTTGTATAGGAAATTGTTACAGGCCAGAGGAAGATAAGGAGGCATGACATTTAATGTAATATCCTATCCTGGAATGGAAAAACCACATTGGGGAAAACTGGCAATACCTAAATCAAGGATCAAGTTCAGTTAATAATAATTATCAATGTTGGTTTCTTAGTTGTGACAAATGTACCATGATGATATAAGATATTAACAACAGGAGAAAGCAAATGAGAAGCTTATGGTAATTCTTGGTACTATCTTTGCAACTTTAATGTAAGTCTAAAAGTGTTCTAAAATTAACAGCTTGTTTTGGAAATAAAACACCACAGACAAACCATGTGGTTCAATCTCTTTGTTTTAGAGAAGAAGAAACTAAAACTTAGAGGAAATGATTTGTTCTAGGACACACAGAGTTCACACTGAGCCCTTATTTTTTTCTACCTCAGTTTGATTTTAATAAACTCACTGCTTCTGCCTTGTTCAGGCCAAGAGAAGATGGAATTCATTTCTTCTATTCAATGCCTTTCAGTACCAAAATAATTTGGCTGAAATATTTGGTTAATGAGGCCAATGGTATAGGTTAAATTTTTATGCCAACCAGTTGCTTTTACATAGAAAAAGCTCTGAACTTTGCCACAGATTGATTATTCAAACTAATTTTGTCCATTCATCTCAGGTAAGTGCATAGGACAGTCTGGAAGGTCTACGTTTAAAAAATCACTACAATTCAAAATGGAAATATCAGTAAAATAATATTTTTATGAAAAACTCTGATCGCTTTATTGCATTACTAGGCCTATGTAACCAAAGTCAAACATTATATATATGTATTGTATCTACAGTCTCAATCTTCTTAGGATTTTTCTTAAAACTGATAGCTTTGCTCTCCAAATTCTTGTTGTCTATTTTTGAAATATATACAGATTCAAGTTTTTCTTTAAAGAAAAGGTAGGTAATAGGAAGTTTACCCACTTCATATGATCCTTGAAAATGGACCTAAATTTATTCCTTTTGTGGGGGTACCAGGGACTGAACTCAGGGACACTCAATCACTAAGCCACATTCCCAGCCCTATTTTGTATTTTATTTAGAGACAGGGTCTCATTGAGTTGCTTGGCACCTCACCATTACTGAGGCTGGCTTTGAACTCACAATCCTCCTGCCTCAGCCTTCCAAGCTGCTGGATTACCCAGCTAAATTTATTCTTAATGTTTCTGGAAATGTCTTGGCATGATATCAGTAGATATGGGAAAAGAATTTGGCAGTCTCTTGTTTTCATTATTTTCCTATGGTTTAAAATTTTAATTTTCATTTTTATATAACATTAAAATAAGCAATTAATGTTAAAATTTTAATATATAAAAATTCCTTATGAATTAATAATAAATATCAGTTGGACCCTCCAATAGAAACACAGGCAAAAGATATCAAAAGGCAATTCACAAAAGAAGAAAAGTAAATTAACAGTCATAATCTGTTCAACCATAGTGGTAATTTAATTATGCAACCTAGAGGAGTATTTCATTAAGATGGTGGAATAAGAATTTCTAGTGCTCATTTTCTCACAGAAACATCAATTTTAATAATTATCCATGGTAAAAAATTCCTTCACAAGAGCTAAAGAACCAAATTGGGAGATTATGGCACCTGCATAGAGCACAGAGATAAGCAAATGCATTAAAGAATGTGGGAAGGACAGTTTTATATGACCAACATCACCCCTCCTACAAGCCCATGCAGCACAGTGTGGAGAGAATTACTCTTCATATGGAGGAAGAAGAGGGAAATGAGGACCCCAATTCATTGTGGACCCCAGCAGCAGATCCACTGTTATGTTGACTCCCATAGACCAAAGATCCTGGAATTGCCCAGTTCCAGGTAAGCCCTTGTAGCCCAAGGCTCCAAGATGCCCTCAGAGTCTCAGGCTCTAGGTCTGCCGCTGGGTTTATATGACCTCTATGACTCTAGGTTTAAGGTCTGATCCTACAAACCCAGGTTCTCAGCCTGCCTTATTACCAGGTAGCTTCACAAGGCTTTAGCCTATAGTCTGACTACTACAGACCCAGTCTTCAGACCTACTTTAGCACCAGGCTGGAACTCAGAGCCCCAAGTTCTAGGCTCACCTCTGTGGCCCCAGGTTCCAGGCCTGTTCCAGGCTATCCTGACTGGCCCAAGGTATCAGTGGGACACCTGTGGCCTCAGGCTCCAAGTCTGCCTGTCTACTAACTCAGTCATCAGACCCACCTGCCTCAAGCATTCCAGTAAACAAGTTTGCCTGCAGATCCTCCAAGATGGCCCACAGAGAATCTGTGGAGGAGCTGACTGATTAAGCACTTTCCTTGCTAAAACTGGTTTATAAGGTCTGGAATAGGTGACAAAGCCACAAAGATCATGAATAATCAAGGAAAATGACACCTCCAAAGGAACTAGATAAAGCACTTATAACGAACCCTAAAGAAATCAGAATTTATGAACTTCCTGAAAAATACTGAAAATAATCAACTTTAGGAAGCTGAGTGAGGTATAAGAGAACACAAAGAACTAAATAAAACCAAGAAAACAATACATGAACACCATGAGAAGCTCAACAAAGAAACAAACAAAACAAACTAACAAAATTCTCGTGCTGGAAAACACGATGTATGAACTGAAGAATTCCATCAGGAGCTTCAATAGCAAACCTGGTAAGGCAGAATGGATTAGTGAGCTGGAAGATATCTCATTAGAATTTACTCAGTAAGAGAAACAAAAATTTAAAAGATGAAAACAGAATGAATAAATGGATATGGAATACCATTAAGTTAACCAACATATACATTTGGAAGTTATAGGAGGAGCAAAGAATGAGAAAGGAATAGGAATATCATTTTTTTAAAATCCAGAGAGGGAAATAAGCATCTAGATTAACCAAGTTTAAAGAACTCCAAATAGATTAAACATAAAGAAAAGTGCATTGAGACATAATCAAATTATGAAAAGTCAAAGAAAAAGAGAAAATGATAACAAACAAACAGAAAAGCAACTCATCACATAAAGGGAACTGCCATAAATAAATCAGTGGATTTCTCAGCAGAAACCTTGCAAGTGATGCGGGTGGAATGATACATTTGAAGTTCTTTCTTTTTTTTTTTTGGCATTCCATTTTCCTTTATTCATTTTTGTTATATATATTTAAAGAGTATTATATGATGCTTTGAGAGACAAATACATAGTGAAATGGCTACTATGCTCTAGTAAATTAACATCATTTCACATAGCCACCCTTTTTGGTGTATGTGGCAAAAGTACCTAAAATTTGTTTTAGTGAAAATTCCAAATACAGTATCACTAGCTACAGTCCTCATGCTGTATACTTATTGGAGCTGAAGATATGCGACATTGTATTCTTTGACCTGCATCTCCCATTAGAAGTTCTGAAAGGTGGAAAAACTTCCAATCAACAATATTATAATTCACAAAGATGTCCTTTAGACATGAAGAAGATGTAAAGACTTTCAGGGACAAACAAAAGGGAGTTCATCATCACTTGCAAGAAATACTAAAGGATGTTCTTCAAGTAGAAAAGAAAGGATTCTAATGTCAAATTCAGAGTTTCATTTTGCCATTCCACAGAGTATCTATATTTCAAAGAAGTGTATACAATAAGCATATTCAATTCTTAATTGTCATTTATAATAAATAAAAGAAAAATAGAGGAAAATAAAATTCAGCAGAAAGGTAAAATACAAATTCAGAACACTAATACTCTGAGAGTGTTACATAAACCACTTTTAATTGTAGTATGAAATTTAAGAGGCAGAAGTATTAAAATAAAGCGAAAATAATTTATTGATGGATATACAATATCAAAATATGTAAACTGCCATCAATAACAAAAAAAGTGGGAAGAGAAGTTAAATTGCAGAATTCTGTATGCAGAATTCTGTATGCAATTGAAGTGAAATTGTTATCATCTTAAAATTAACAGCTGCAACTTTATGGTATTTCATGTAAGTCACTAAGTAACCAGAATAAAAACTGTAAGTAGATACACAAAATATAAGAAAAAAAGAATGAAGGCATATAACTACAAAAAATCATATCATAAAAAAGAGAGAAAGAAACAAAAGAAGTACAAAATAGTAAACAAAATAGCAATAGCAAGTCCCTCCAATCAATAATTTATAAGTGGATTAAATTTTCCAATCAAAAGATATAGATTGACTGAATGGATTAAAAACAAAACAAACAAAAAATAAAAACAAGATCCAACTATATCCTCCCTACAAGGGACTTGTTTTTACCTTAAGACTGCACACAGGCTGACTGGGAAGGGAAGAGAAGAGATATTCCATGGAAATGGTAATCAGAAGAGAGCAAGGGTGATTATATTAATATCAGACAAAATAGACCTTAATTCAAGATACAGAAACAATCTAAGTGCCTGTCAAAAGATGACAGGATAAAGAAAATGTTATACATATAACCACACACAAATACACATACACAGAGGATACTGTATTATACGTTTATGTCCTTAAGAAATAGGAAAATCTTTTCACTTGCAAAAGATGGATGGACCTAGAGGATATTACACTGAATTAAATAAGCCAGAGACAGAAAGATAAATACTGCCTTATCTCATTTATATATGGTATCCAAACAATTCAAGCCAACAGAAGCAGAGAGACAACTGGTAGGTGTTAGTGACTAGGGATAGGAGAAATGGGAAGATAATGGTTAAAATGTGCAGTTACAGTTATGTAGGATGAATATATTCTGGAGATCTAAAATGTATAGCATGGTCACAATACATTAATATAGTATAGGTACTTGAAATTTTCTTTCTTTTTTTTTTTTTTGCATTGCTGGAGATTGAACCTATGACCTCAAGCACTCAAGCATGCTAAGTGTATACTTTACCTCTGAACTGTATGCTTGAATCTTCTTAGATAAGATCTTAAATGCTTTCACCACCAAAAAAGATTTAACTATATGAAAACTATGTGAGGTGACAGATATGTCATTTAATTTGATTATGGCCATCATTTCACAGTGTATACATGCATTAAAACATCATGATATATACCTGAAATACATTTTGTCATTTTCATCTCAATAAATATGGGTGGGGAAAATGCATGCTAAAACACTGAAATATCCTTTTGCTTATCAAAATGGTTTCTTTTTGATTTTGAATAAATTATGATATCAAAAGTTTTCAAGCATTCAGAGAAATGAGCACCCCCACATACTGTTGGTAGTGCAAAGTGTCAGAAAACATTTGGGACAAATTGGCAATTAGCTTGGGAAATGCTTTAAAATATTTTCATTCCAGAAATTACATATTTAAAAATTTATATTAAGAAAAGATACAGGATATTTTATATAATAGCAAGATATTGAAAATTACTAAAATGTCCAACAACTGGGATTGATTAAAGCAATAACTATACACAATATAGAAGGGTGTTACCATTAAAAATAATGTTGCAGAAAATATTTCATAACATAGAAAGATGTTCAAAAAGCAGGTAATAGATAGTATATAACAACAGCTCATTTTAGAGACTATTTAGTATAATAAGTGAAGGCACAGACTCTCTTTAAGTCAGAGAGAGAACCAGGAGTGTAGCAAAGTGGTTGTCTAGTCTGTAAGAGGCCCTGGGTTGGATACCCACCACTAAAAATGAAAAGCCAGATAGACCTGAAAAATAATGACCCTTCCATTTACTAGTTTATGACATGGGGTGGATTAAACTTTCTGAAACTCAGTCTCCTCATATGTAAATTAGAAATAATAATTATTCAAAAATATGTTAAACAATAATTCATGCCTATTTTGAGAAATTAAGCACTGGATATTTTTAGTACTACAACACTATATTCTTTTTCTGGTTGTTCTCATTGTTGTTCTTTTTGATGATCATATTTCTCCAAGGGGAGTCCCTTCAATTTGACTCATATCATTTTGAGATGCCCGAACATTTCTTGCTTTCTGGAACAAGATAATCCAGGTTTACTTTGTACTTACTTTTCCTGTCAAAGACCTAGAAATAGTTATTTATTCAAGGACATTTCAGTAGGAATGTATTAAGAAACCAAAGTTTAGATATGAGGTGTGCTCATTACTACTTAGGTGCCATTGCTTTTAAGTCCTTTCAGGAGGCAGAGCAAGGATATATACATAGAAAAAAGCTTTTAGGTTTTATAATCAACTTTGTAAATATGCACATGTATACAAGCATATTTATACACATGTATGTTTTTAAAAGCACATATTCACTTTGATAATTTCAATTGTAGTCCCAAATCACAGTTCTTCCTCTCCCTCAATCCACGTGCTGAAAACTGAACCCACAGCTTTGTATATGCTAGGCAAGTGCTCTAATGCTGAGTTACATTCCCAGTCCTCATTCCATATTATTTTCTTTTTCACACAGCAAACCTTGCTTCCAATTAGATCAGCATACTTAATTTACTTATCCTAAAAGACATATAAAATAGTATTAGAATTATTACACCAAAACCATTATTAGACCTAAGCATACAACAGTAATTTCCAAGTTTGTGTTTTTGACCTTAGAACGTATCTCCCTAAGAGTGTACAGTCAGAATTACATGTTGAAAAGGATGAATCTTTTTAAGTACATAAAACTCTTAAAATTTGTAATGAAATACAAAAAATAGAGAAGTAGGCAACAGATGTGAATATAAAATTCACAAAACTATCCTCAAACATTATAAAAAGATACTCAATTTCACTCAAAATAAGATAAATACAAAATAAGACTATATGGAGATACCATTTCTAAACTGTTAAATTGACAAAGATTCAAAAGCTTACAACATAGTCAGTGGCAAAGTCCATAAAGATTTAGGCACTTTCATAAATTGCTGGTGGATATAGAAAATAGTATAACCACAATGCAGAGGATTGATGCAAAGTAGATAATTACTTGAAAGTTTCTTTTTCCAATATTTATTCCTCCTTATTTCTTATTTTTCATGTATTACTCTCCCCTTTTTGATTTAAGGTTGTTTGTGTTCTCCCTGTTCATTGATTTGAATACCATTTTATTTATTATTCCTTACTTTTCTGTTTAGCACACCATGAACTTTTGCTTTATCTGTATTATTTTCTTCTTGAGATCTTCTTGATTGTGAAGATTTAGTTCCTTCATTTTTATATGAATATTTCTTATTTAAATGTTTTAATTTAGGTTTCCATAAATTTTGAGATAGGATATGTTTATTAACATTACTTCTTGGAAATTTTGTAATTTTACACTTTATTCCCCCAGATATATAAGGGTTGCTAAAATTTTTAAACTTTTCCAGGTGGAACAGTTTCTCTGGGTTTTAAATTTTTTGTTACTTTATAGTTTCATCTCACCATGATGTGGGAAAGATATTTGCATAGTTTCTAATTTATGAAATTCACTGAGACTCCCTTTGTGACATAATATATGATCAAATTTTGTGGATGTTCTACGA
Source organism: Sciurus carolinensis (assembly GCF_902686445.1). Taxonomy (NCBI): domain Eukaryota; kingdom Metazoa; phylum Chordata; class Mammalia; order Rodentia; family Sciuridae; genus Sciurus; species Sciurus carolinensis. The sequence continues at coordinate 104,424,641 of NC_062232.1, forward strand.
AACTTTGAGAAGAAAGTATACTTTTTATTACCAAGGTGTTGTAGTCAACACATAGCCATAAGATCTGTCTTACCAATTTCACTTTTGTTTTAGGTCTTCTGCATACTTATTTTTGGTTCACATGACATGTACTGAATTGAGCCCGGTGGGATAAAATTTCTTAGTACTGGTGTTTTTTTTTTTTTTTTTTTTTTTTTACAGTTTCTTTGCATTTCTTTTTAGTTTTTGGCTTTATAAAGGTGGTTATTGGGTTATTTAATATATAGTCATAGTTTGTTATAAAGTATCCTCTTTGTTGTCTTTAATGGTTTTTGTAAACCAGAGTTCTACTTTGTTTGGTATGAAGTTTGTAGTCTTTCTTACAGTTTCCATTGGCTTAGTAAATCCTTTGCTTACCCTTTAATTTTTTGCTGTTTCTGACTCCTTTAATCTCAGCCATGACTCTTAGAAGCTCATGGGTTTTATTTTTTGAGCTATTTGAAAATCTTTTCCTTTTAATACATGACTTAGATCTATTTACATTTATTGATGTGACAGACAAATTTGGTTTCAACTCAATTGTATAAATATTTTATCATATATTTATATCATTATGCTAATTCTTTTACATATTTATAGTTCGTTTACACTTTTAAAACTTGCTATTTGAGGTTGTACTTTTGTTCTACTGATTACCTTTATACTATTATCTTTTCTAATTCCTTTAGTCTTCCTTTCACTAGCTTTCATAGTACTTGCTTTCTTACCTTGATTGTCTATGTGAACTTATTCTACTTTCCCTTTTTTCCTTCTTTCTTCTCCCATTTTTTATCTGCATTGAGTACTCTGTGGGGTACCGGTAAAACAGCATTTTCAAATATCACAAGAAAGAGAATGTAAGCCAAGGATTTTACATACTAGTCTTCCTCTATTGGCCCCACCTTTGTTTAAATCTTAAATATACAATAAAGGAGATATAGCATTCACCACCACAGTTTTTACCAGAGTTCCTCATGTCTTAGTTGGATAAAACTTGTCTTCCAGAACAGTTCAATAAATTACAATTCTTTGCCAAAAATGGGCCCATTGTCTGGTATGCAAGCTAAGAGTAGGTGTTACATTTTTACATGATTGAAAAAAATTGAAGAGCCATAATATTTCAGGGCACATGAAAATTTTGTGGATTTCATATTTGTATGTTTATAAACAAAATTTTATCTGAACATAGTCAAACTTACTTGTTTACATATAATCTATGGCTGCTGTAGGTTATAAGTTGAGTAGTTGTGACAGAGACATCCAAAGCTTACAATATTTACCATATGGTCCTTTATAGAAAAAATTCACTGACTCATAGCCTAGTAAGGTTGTAAGTAGAGTATTACCTAAGCTCTTGCATGTTACCACCATTTTTCTATGCCCTTAATAATGAAAGGATACCTGATTTGATTCAAATCCTTAGCTCACACTCTTTCTTATGAGATTTGAAAATGCTGTTTTACCCTTACCTCACTTTGTTGTTACAATGCATGATGTCAATCTGATTTTCTTTCTTTCACTCCAAGATCCAAAGGATTATTATTTTTTCTTTATCATTAGAGCTCAATATTTTTAATAGGATAAGTCCTGAAGTTGACTGTTTTGACAGTTTTCCAAGGAACTTGAGGATGTTTTAGGTTATTTCCTTTGTTACTTACCATCAGGTCTCTTATTTCTGGAAAGTTTTCTTTGATTATAATTTTTAATATTAGTTATACTTCATTGTTTTGTTTTTTCGTTGGAAATTATAGTGATATGCAGTCTAGGTGTCTTTGCCTACCTCCTGTATCAATAATTTTCTCTGAACTTTTTTATACTTCTTTCTTCATTTCAACTCATTTTTTTTGCTATTCTAGGGTCTTTTATCATTATGTTTCCTTATATTTTAAAATCTTTTATCCCTTGGTCACCATTAAGTATAGTCTTCATTTTGAAGATGGTTTTATCTTTTTATTCAATTTATTTTCTGCATTCAGTTAACTCCTATTTTGCACGTTTCTGGTCTGAGATGAAAGATTTATTATTTGAGCCTTTTTTCATATCTTCAAATGTTTGTTTAAAGATTCTTTATTAAGATTGAAATGTTTTATTACTGTTTTATTCTGCTTTTGGATTGGTTACTTAGGTTTCTCATCTGGTGAAATGACATTCTTATTTTCTACTCTCTTATGGAGCTTCGTGGGAATGTTATCTGCCTTTTTATGTTCATTCTGAAATATTTTATTTTGCTGGACCAACAATAAGAGTTGTATGCAGATAGAAGTCAGGAGTTTGGGTGACTTGCTAGGTTACTTAATTGCCTAGTTCTTATCAAAATGCAGTTTTTAAAATTGATGATACTTTTTTGGATAGAGGTTAGATATATCCCTTAATTTGTAATTGACTTTTATTTCTATAGTGTCTTAAAATTCTACCTTCTGCTTCCTCCTTTCTTTTCACCATTAAGCCTCCAACAGATACCCTGGCAAAGTCAGGGACCCCACCACTTCAGAGGTGTTTCCCCAAGGACACCAACTCTAGTTCTCTGCACTTTAAAGCACATTCCTCTCAATTTTCAGTAGGCAGTGCCCTGTATGAGAACTGTTCTTAGTATCAGCCTATCAAGGATGAGACTTCTAGTGGGAACCATTTGATCAATGCTGGTATAGGTAGGCCCAGGTTTTAGACTTTCTTTTCCATTTAATTTTTCTGACTGTCAGGTCTGGCATGGGCTATAGAGCTACTCTGCTTAATTTGGGTGTTAATTTTTCTACTTATGTATAATTTAAAGTTTGAAGAGTTCTCTGTTTACTGGTTATTTTATTGGAGTGGGTTATGTGTGGTTTTGTTTGCTTTCCTTGTTGATTTGAATTGCTTTTTGAAGTACAGTGGAGATATTTCAATTTAAGAGGCTAATGCTGTCCTGTAGGAACTCAGAATTCACTCTCTCTATATATATTTTGATTTATGTAATACATATGAAAATACATACATCTGAACATTATATATTTGGTATCTATAGCCCATTCATTTGAAAAGAATCTCTAGTAATAGGAATGTAATAAAATTTTAAATATCTGGTGCTCTTTTCCTTCAATTCCATAAAAATAGTTGTCCATGTTTAGGACTATCATTTGTAAATATGAAAAGGGCCAGATTTACTAATAGGGTGATTGTGTTGGGCTTTCAGGCCATGTTTTCCTGCCCTTCACATAATAGTTCCACCAGGATTTCCAAGGCTTGGCAATCCATGAGTATCTCATTTCTTTGACTTGAAGTACTGATGGCTAACATATATCAACTTCTGAGCCAACTCTAATTACAGAATCTAGACTGAGAAGAAAAGAATGTTTGTTTGAATTTGATTACTTATATATTCCATGGGTCTGGGACAGTGAAGTAATGAAATCAATGTCAGGGATTTGCCATTCATAATTTAAGACTGTCTTCTGATAAAATGCAAATGACCTAAGGGAGATATAATACATTTTACTTCAGTGTGAGTTAACATATTACATGGTTGCAAGCTTAAATGTCTGTCTAAAAGGAAGGCAGGTCATGTAAACGAATGAAGAGGTGGGATGAGTATTCTGATGGACTGGTGAGTTCATGGTCCTGTAGGAAGCAGCCCCTACTTGGTTCTAGTCAATGACAGCCATATTATCTTTGCCACACCAAATACTGAAGTAATGCTTGGAACATAGTATGTACTCAATAAATGTGTGGTCAAATGGATGAATCCAGGTCTAGGGGTGTCAGATATTTGTTTTTCAAGAGAAAACAAATTTTATGTAAAACCACAAGTTTTAGGTAAAATCTCTTGACTCACATTTTTGAAAAATTTTAATAGCATTTAACAAATTCTATGTGTGCCAAGTAAAAACTGACTAGTTCATCATATGAATCTCTGAATTCAGTTTTTGTTAGGGAGTAGAAAGCAAGACCAGGTTGCTGATTTGGGGAGTAAAACACAAAGGAAGATTAAGGCTACAGGTTTTGGTAATGAAGCAGAACAAAGCTAACAGGTTGAAATAGTAACTTAGCCCATGACCTTAGACTCATTACCAGGATTCTACTGAGATAGTATGTAATGTAAATATTTTATGTCATTCCTCTGTACTCAAATCACAAAAGCATGTACATTATTATTGCCTATAAAAATAGGACTATTTGTTCACCTTGTTATATATGCTAATAAGGAATAATGTTTTCCAAAATACATCCCTATTGCTGGCCTTCATCTTCTTTATTTTATCATGTTTTTCAAAGTATAGTTAGTTGTTGATTGTTCATTAATTTCTTATTCTTTAAATTACCCCCAATTATTATGTTCTGCATTTACTATTTCACTGATTCAAAGACTCCATTGTTGCCTATCAGCAAGTAGAGATACATGTTGACTAATCCAAGGGTAGGATATGGCCTGGGAAACCAATCTAAAAACATTCAGCACACTGGAAGAGAAAACAAAGATACTAATTATTTGTTTGGGTTTTGTTCAGTCTTGGAACAGTCTGTGTTTTAGCCATGACAAAGAAAGGATCTATTTGTTCCATCTGGCTTTCAAATACACCCACAGCCTCTTATGTTGGTAAATCTTGACTAGTGCCATCTCAGCAACATTCTATATGATAATGTTTGAGCATGTGCTATATAGCCTTGAATAGCACCGAGTATGTGGAATACTTTACCACATTTTCCGACTGGCATAAGAACTTTCATTTCCAAGAAATCAAATAATTCAACTAGGCTCAAAAGTCATCTGATCCACTGGGCATGGTGATGCACACTTGTAATCCTAGTAACTCAGAAGGCTGAGGCAGAAGGATTGCAATTCAAGGACAGCCTCAGGAGCTTAGCAAGGCCTTAAGCAACTTAGCAAAATTCTGTCTACAAAAAGGGGTGAGTGGGGATGTGGCTTAGTAGTTAAGTGCCCCTGGGTTGAATCTCTGGTACCAAAAAAAAAAAGTCATCTGACCCTCAACTACTTAAGGACTGCCAGACTGAGGCTAGCTTTACCTCCATGATTAAGACAAAGCATATTTTTGAAGTCATCTTGACTCTCTGGTAGTTAGTGGGGAGATCACTACACTGTTAGCTTCAAAGTATTTGGTTCATAAGGATTCTATGTCTGAAGGTAGAACATTATTTTTAACAAAACCATTCCATTTCAAAAATGTCCATTTTCTTTCCTAGTACAAGACAATTGATCCTTCATATCCATGAGCTCTGTATCTGTAGATTCAACCAACTGCAGATGGAAAATATTTGGAAAACTTTATATCCATACTGAACATGTACAGACTTTTTCTTGTCAATATTCCCTAAATAACACAGTATGAGAACTATACACAGAGCATTTACAATGTATTTGTATTTACAAGTGATCTAGAGATGATTTAAAATATATAGTAGGGTGCACATTGTTCATATGCAAATACTATGCCACTCTGTATAAGGAACTTGAACATCTATAGACTTTGGCATCTGCAGCAGGTCCTGGAACCAATCTCCCATGGATACCAGGGGACAGCTGTATACTTGTTTCTAACTTGACAGCTAGGATCTATCTCTCTATAAAGAATTATAAAATTAGTATTAATTTGAGTAAACTCCAAAATCTTTACTCTGTTATCTTTACTTAATATTATATTCATTTAACTCCATAATGTTTTTAGTCAATTCTGCAAAGCATTTGTAGATACACTATACAAAAGACAATAATGGGAATGGGGTTATAGCTCAGTGACAGAATGCTCTTCTAGCATGTACAAGGTCCTAGTTCAATCTGCAGTATCAAATAAAAAGACAATTATGTATTATTGTTATTTGTCACATTTAATATCTATTTGGTTAAAATTAAGGTTCAAGATCAAAGGGACTCTCGGTTCTTCCTTAAATGAACAAAAGGCAAAACTAAATTAAGCACTTTGTCTAAAACAATGGAGCAAGTTGATTTGATAAAACCTATGACTATTAATGAGTAAAATCTTGCCTCATCAGTAAGAGGTAGTAAAGCAGTACAGACTGGTTGCTGTCAAAATCGTATTTGTAATGATTTGAGGTCAGAACCAGAACTAGTTTATCTGGGAGTTCAAAAACCTTCTCTGAAGTTATATGTACATATGCTTGCTTGAAGTTTCCTGATCATTTCATCAGGACACCAAGGTCCTTTAGTGTAAAAGGAATGACATAGAATCAATGTTTCTTTACAAGGCACCAGATCATATGTGTTTTCTTTCAGTTGAATTTCCTGTTGTCACAGTCAATCAAATATCAGATTATTTTGAAGGCCATCCTTAGAAACTCTCATGGTGGGCAATTACTTTGAAAGTTAACTATGCTGCATAAGGTTTATATTAACTAGATTGGTAATGCTTTGATGAGATTTTGATCAACAGAAAATTACAGTGGGACATTGAGACCCTCTTAATTTGTTCATTATTATCCCATAGAGAGCAATAGAATCCCCAAGGGAGTTTATTTTTTTCTTTTCCATTGCATTTTATTAATATGGATTAATTTTACACACTAATGGGACTCTTGATATTTCCATACATGCATAGAGCATGCATTGAAAAAATCAAAAAATCCAACCACCTTTTCCTACTTCTTGCCCCCCACCAACACATACCCACACAATATTATGGTCAAATAATATTTCATTGTACACATATAAACATTTTCTTTTTATAATTTATTTATTTTGATTCATTGTACACAAATGGGTTACAACTATTGTTTCTCTGGTTGTACATGAAGTAGAGTTGCACCATTTGTGTAATCATACATGTACATAGGGTAATGATGTTCATCTGATTCTGTTACTTTTCCTTCCCCCCACCTCTTCCACTCCTCTTTTTCTTCTATACAATCCATCCTTCCTCCATTCTTGCCTCCCTTCCACACCCAGTTATGTATCATCATTCGTTTATCAGAGAGATCATTTGATCTTTGGTTTTGGGGAATTTGTTTATCTCACTAAGCATGATACACATTTTCTTTATCCATTCATTATTGACAGACACCTAGGCTAGTTACATATCTTAGCTATTTTGAGTAATGCTGCAATAAACATAGGTGTGCAGCTATCTCCTTGATATGCTGGCTTTATTTCATTTGAATATACACCTAGAGTGGGACAGCTGGATCATATGGTAGATTTGCATTTTTTGAGGAAACTCCATGCTTTTCTCCATAGTGACTGTACTTATTCACATACTCCAAGGTAGGAGTTTTTGAGAAGCCATTATATGATATAGATTTCCAGGTGGGTCTTGTGTGCATGGAGATTCTAATACAATATCGTGTTCTAATTTATATGTTCTCTGTACTTCTGTGTAACTTGTTAATGTGCCTATGAATCCAACCAGGAAAGACTATCCTGTGGGATCATTCTTGGCCAAGAATCTAGCCTTCTCAGAACAAATGATTCATCTGGAAAGAACTCTTCATACCTCTTCCTTAACTAGGTCCAAAATAAAAAGGGAATCACATTTCATGCTGTAGGTCAGAAATCTAAAATTCTGATATGTTACCATGACTATCTTAAGCTTTTCGATTCACTCACAGTCATAACTCCCCTACAATATCATTAAGATCTCTAAACATGTGGGCCCATCTCATATTTTTCATACTATCAGCTTCCTCCTGTTATTTTCCTCCTCTGTTAAGATTTTTTTTTTACTCCAGTGTACTCTGTGGTATCTATCTGTGCTAGAAGTAACCCATAAAGTTAGAAATATTGAATATGATACTATTATGAACATTTTAAAGTATTTTGTTGCCATTGTATTCTTCCACTGATCACTTCAAAACCTATCACCAGTAACTGTTATGTCCTTACCCCTCTTGTCTTCTTGCTGTACTTGCCTATTTTGGTGCAAACAATAAACCCTTATTTCACTTAATTACTATTCTTGAATTTTTCTATGCAGTTGTTTTCTCTACCTTAGCCTTTTACAAAATATTCTCAGGACCTCTTTATGCTCTGAAAAAAATTACTGAGGAGGTCAAAGAGCTTGCAATGATATGGGTTATAGTTCTTGATATTTACTGCATTAGAAATTATGGCCCATAACCTCTAAATATTTGTTGAATTAGGAGAAACCTTTACATTTTAGGATAAAGCCATATTTCATGATAAACTAATATACTTTGGAAAACCACAAAAAATAGTGAGAATGACACTGCTTTACATTTTTTAATATCTCTTTAGTAAAATAAGTCCCAACATTCTAGATGTAGGACACCTATAAAAACTGAAATTTACCCACAAATATAACACACCTGAAATGCTATTTTTAGAATTCTATTCTTTTGAGAGAAGTAATAGATGAATGATCAGAGCACTTGAATATATATATATATATCCATATATAAAATATAGATAAAGGATATATAAGCTCTAGAGTATTACCAACCTATTAATGCGCCTTTTTCAATTTTGTTGAAATATTAGCAGAAATAAATTTGGGGGTTAATGTCTGACTTAAAAAAGAGTTAGATTTTCATGTATGCTTTTGTATGTAATTTTTTATGATACAAATATCATGCAGTTTCTGGAAAACTACACTTTGAGAATAATAGTGAAAAAGATAAATCTCTTTGTCATTAAGATAGTTTTATTTTAGAGATCCATGGGAGGTGTTGGGGTCATTCCTAGTCCCCAGACCACACACTGAAAACCACTATTTCATCTCTACCATCTAATGGTTCTCTTCCAATCTTTCTAGTTGCTCCTTAGTCTGTTTAGAGGATTCTGTTTATTAAGCCTTCTTGAATATCAATATCACCAAAAGATAGTGTTCATGATCTTTTATTCTTTTCAATTAGTTTTTTTAGTTGTACATAACAATAGGGTTCATTATGACATAATCATAAAAGCATGGAATATAATTTGTTCTAATTCAGTCCCCAGAATTTCCCCTTTCCCTCCCACCCTCTCTCCCCCTGTTCCCTTCCCTCTACTCCACTGATTTTTCTATTATAGTTTTATTTTTTCAAATTAGTGTCTTGTGACTGTGCATGATGTGGAGATTCACTGTGGTGTATCCACATATGTACATAGGAAAATTAGGTCAGATTCATTCAACTGTCCTTCATATAGTAGTTCTATTTTTAGTTTTTTGAGGAGACTCTATATTGTTTTCCATAATGCTTGTTACTATTTTACATTCCCACCAACTGTGTTCAAAGGTTTCTTTTTCTCCATATCCTTACCAGCACTTGCTACTTTTAGGTCTTTTTGTAGTATCCATCACATGGTTCAGTGAGGTGATATCTCATTGTGGTTTTATTTTGCATTTCCCTGATGCTTAGTGATGTTGAGCATCTTCTCATATACCTGTTGACTATGTGTGTGTCTTCTTTTGAGAAATGTATAGTCAAGTGCTCTGCCTATTTTACATTGGGTTATTTGTTTTCTTAGTACTGAATTATCTGATTTCCTTATGTATTTTGGAAATTAACTGTTTATCAGATGATATATCATAAATATTTTCTCCCATTCTTTAGGTTATCTGTTCACTCTTGATTTTTTTCCTTTGGTGTGCAAACGTCATTTAGCATAATGCAAAATCATTTGTCTATTTTTGCTTTTGTTGCCTGTGATTTTGAGATCAAATCCGAAATGTTACTGCCCAGACCAGTGACATAGAGCTTTTCCCCTGTGTTTTCTTCTAGTAGTTTCATAGTTTTGGGTCTTTAATCCATTCTTTTGTATATGATATTAGATAAGGATCTAATTTCATTGTTCAGCATGTAGATATCCTGTTTTCCCAGTCCTATTTATTGAAGATACTGTCCTTTCTCTATTTTGTGTTCTTGGTGCCTTTGTCAAAAATCAGTTTGATGTAAATGTGTAGATTTACTTCTAAGTTGTCTATTCTATCTATTCTGTGAGTCTGTTTTTATACAAGTAGCATGTTGTTTTGTTTAGTATATTTTGTAATAAATTTTAAGGTCAGGTATTGTGATACTTCTAGCTTTGATATCTGTGCTCAAAATTGTTTTATTTATTTAGGGTCTTCACAGTTGCATAAAATTTTAAGGTTTACTTTTCTATTTTTAAGAATATCATTGGTATTTTGATGGAGATTGCACTAATTCTGTAGATCTCTTTGGGTAGAATGGAAACTTAAAAATTTTGATTCTTCATGGGAGCCCTTTACACTTTTTTTATATTCTCTTCAATGTTGATATTTATATTTATATGTGTGTGTGAATTTTTTTTTTGGTACTGGGAATTGTACTCTAGGGTACTTTACTTCTGAGCTATATCTCCAGTCCTTTTTATAATTTTTTTTTAAATTTTGAGACAGGGTCTCACTAAGTTGCTTAGGGCCTCATTAAGTTGCTTAGGGCTTCGTTAAGCTGCCAAGACTAGCCTTAAACTCACAATATTCCTTAGTCTCCTGAGTCACTGAGATTACAGGGGTGCAATACTGCATCTAGTAGTTTTTCCTTAGAGATCTTATGCTTTGTTTGTTAAATTTATTCCTGTCATTTTATTTTATTTTAATTTTTGTAGCTAATGTAGATGGAATTGTTTTCTTGAATTCTTTTTCAAATAATTCACTGTTAGGGTAGAGCAATGATACAAATTTTTGTATGTTGATTTGGTATCCTGCAACTTTACTGAATGCATTTATTAGTTCTAATAGTTTTTTTTTTCATGGAGTCTAGGGTTTTTTAATACATAAGTCCCCGCTGTATCTACGGTTCCCTTTTAGTGGTTTTAGGTACTTGCAGTCAACTGCAGCCTGAAAATATTACCATAGTATAATGAGGAATTAAGATATTTGGAGAGAGAGAAAGAGACAGCACATGCTCACAACTTTTATTATAATATAGTGTTCTGGTTGTTCTATTATACTACTAACTATTATTGTTAATCTCTGACTATACCTAATTTATAAATTAAACTTAGACATGCACGTATAGGGAAAAAACATGATATATGTAGGGTTCAGTACTATCTGTAGTTTTAAGCATCTGCTGGAGGTCCTAGAATGTGTCCCCCATAAGTAGGGTGGAACTACTATACATATAAGATTATATTGAAAGAATATATGATACAGGTACACAATGGAATTCATCCATAAAATGAATGGAATCATTTTATTTACAAGAACATGGAAGGAACAAGAGCTTATTATGCTAAGTGAAATAAACCAGGCACAGAAAGACAAGTACCACATGATGTTACTCATGTGGAATCTAAAAAAGTTCTCATAGAGGATGAGTAGAATGATGGTTACCAGAGGTGAGGGAGAGTAGGAGGGAAGGAGGGATTGGGAAAAGTTGATAAAAGGATACTAAGTTACAGTTAGGAGCAAGAAACTCTGGTGTGCTATTGTAGAGTAGGGTGACTATAGATGACAATAATGTACTGTACACTTCAAAAAGATGGATGGATTTTGAAAGTTTTTGCTATGAATAGTAAATATTTGAGAATATACATATGTTCAACCTCATTTAAACACATAATATATATAAGTATTGAAACCTCCTAAATAAGAATTATTTCTATTTTTATGTATCATTTAAATATAAATTAAGTATGAAAAAGGATGATGCTATCTGCAAATGGTGATGATTTGACTTTCTCATTTCTAATTTGGATGCCATTTATTTCTTTTGCCTCCTTTCTATGACTGGGAAATTCAGTATTGTATTGAACAGAAGTGGTAAGAGTGGGCATCTCTGTCTTACTCTGAATCTTAGGGGAAAATCTCTCAAATTTTCCCCATTGAATATGATATTAGCCGTTGTCTTGTCATTTATGGTCTTAGTCTGTTGAAAAACATTCCTTCTATGCCTAATTTTTTGAAATCTTTTAATCAGAAAGTGATACTGAATTGTTAAATGTTTTTCATGCATGCATTGAAATGATCACATGTCTTTGACCTTCATTTTGTTAATGTAATGTATCACCTACTGATTTATATACATTGAAATATCCTTGCATCGGTGGGGTGAATCCCACTTGATCATGGCTAGTGAAATTTTCAATGTGCTCTTGAATTAAGTTTCCTACTATCTTGTTGAGGATTTTTACAGCTATGGTCATTGGGGATATTGGCTGAAGTTTTTCTTTTATCTTTATTTTTTTCTTTTTTGTAGTGTCTTTGTTTGGCTTTGGTATTAGGGTGATGCAGGCCTTGTAAAATCAGTTTGGAAGTATTCTCTCTTTTTCATTTTTTTGAAATAGTTTAAGAATAATTGGAATTCATTCTTCTTTAAGTGTTTGGTGGAATTCATCAGTGAAGCCATCTGATCCTGGACTTTGCATTGACAGGAGGCTTTTTTATTATTAATTCAATCTCCTTACTCTATTTATTTGTTAAGATCTTCTATATCTTTATAATTCAGTCTTGGTAGGTGATATGCATAAGGAAGTTTATTCATTTCTTCTAAGTTATCCAATTTGTTGATGCACAATTGTTCATAATAGTCTTTTATGATCCTTTTTATTTCTATTATATCTATTTCCTCAATTTCCTACCTTGGCTAACATTATCACCAGCTACCCAGGCCCTATATCAGACAACAACTCTTCTTTTTCCTGCCACATCTAATAAGTCAGTAAGTCAAGTGTGTTTTATCTTCTAAGTACCTCTTAACTCCATCTCCTTTTCCATTCCCAGAAGTTTATGCTCTCACTATCACTCACCTGTATTACTATTATAGTTTCCTAATTTGTCTTCATGGCTTCAGTTTTACAACTTTCATCACACTGCCTACCAAACCCAACTCAGTACTGCCATTAGGGTGATTTTTCTAAATGTAAATTGGACCAAATAATTTTCACGCCCTAATGAAAAACCATTAAAAAAAACCCTCCCCATTTGTTCTTGGAATAAATTTCAAGCTCCTTACCATGACTTAAAATACCTTTCATGATCTGTCTCTGCTTACTATCTTCATTTCCTGCCAGGCATTTGTGTCCTTCATTTTTTTTGCAACATTTGCTATTACTATATATTTGCATTTATGAAAACATATGTTTTCACTTCTCTCTGAAGGGAATACTGCTGAACCTCAAATAGATAAGTCCCCACTTTGTAAGATGCCACCTCTTGGTGCTCACTGCAACAAGTCAGATATTTTATTGGTGATAGTTTACCCCCATTCTGAGTGTTCTACATGAAAATTTATTCACATTTCTGGAGTTTAAAATGGGTTAACCTCCAAAAGACTTAATATCAGCACACTACAGTGATTCAGTCACATCAATGTTTATAGCAGCTCAATTAAAAATAGCTAAACTATGCAACCAACCCAGATACCCTTCAACAGATGAATGGATAAAGGAATTGTAGTACATATAAACAATGGAATATTACTCAGCTTTAAAGGAGAATAAAATTATGACATTTGCAGGTAAATGGGATGGCATTGGATAATATCAGGCTAAGGGAAATAAGCCAATCCCAAAACACTAAAGGCCAAATGTTTTCTCTGAAATGTGGATGCTGATTCCTAATGGGGGGGGGGTGGCAAGGGATGAATGGAGGAACTTTGGATTGGCCAGAGGCAAGTGAGCGGAGGGAAGGGGTCAGGGGAGTGGGAAAGATGTTGGAATGTGATTGACATCATTACCTCGGTACTTGTATGATTGCACTAATGATATGACTATACATCATGTACAACCAGGGAAATGAGAAGTTGTGCCCAATTAGTGTACAATGAATCAAAATGCATTCTGATGTCGAATTTTTAAAAGGTCAAAAAAATAAATAAACTGGGTTAACCTGTTATCTGTTTAAAAGCCATTGCTCTAATTTAGTTTATTCTTGATAAGTTTGGAATACATATAGCTTAACAACTTTTGTGATATGCATCTAAAATATTTATATAACATATCTATATATTTATTATATACATAAAATTGGGTGAGGTAGAAATTGTGTTAAATAAGAGCAAAACTTCTTTATGTGATAGAAATAAAATCATTCATTATAAAGTCATAAATTTATTGAGAGATTTTTTTCTGAATTTGCAACATTGATTCTTGCTCTTTTACAATTTCTTAAGCATGTGAATCTCCCAAATTACTAACCTGCTGTACATGTCCCTTTTACTATGCCTTCCAGTGGATATTTATGTAATTTACATGTATTTCATTTTAACTTCCCTACCCTAAGAGGTCTAAGAAATTTCTATATGAGAAGAAGTTAGAAGGGTAACTTCTTCTCCTTGAGAAAGTATCTCTTGATGCAAGACCTGTATTTAGTGTCCACCAGTCATTTATTCATGAAATAACACCTCTTACTATATATCTTAAGTACACAGCATTCTGGGGTTCTAAGAAAAAAAAAAGTATAGTATTTGCCTTTCATCAAAATGCCTTCATTCTGAGCACCAAGAGCTAACTATAGTTCTGGAAATTAGTTTTATGTGACGAGGTCCATCCTGTCATTTTAGAATGTTTAATTTATATTGAATTTATACTTTTATTTTTGGCAGGTAAAACTGCCACTTAACATAACAGAGATAAAACTTATGGAACATATTACACCAAAAGGTGATGTATGATGAATATACAAATTATTTTAAAGTAGGGCTGTGATAAATGCACAAATGGCAGATTTGTAATTAGACTGTTATACCACCATTTTCCAGATTCTTGCTTAGAGAGATTGCTAGAAAGTTGGTAGATTCTTGAATTGAAGAAAAAGTCAGTGGTAAGACAGGATCTGCCATTATGGTCATTATTACTGCAAGAAGTAATTGGATATTAAGCATGACACCAAAAGGATTGATCGTTTTCTATAGGATAATGTAAAATGCTTTTTTACCATTTTATGCTGAATCACTTTTTGAATGTTATAAGCTATAATAAGTTATAATAAAAATATTTTTCAACCTAGACATGGCTTCTAGATAAAATTACAAAATCATTTGAAAGGTGAAACACCACAGAAGAAGAAAATTAGCAAAATGAAGGAAAAGTGATAGCTATTTTAGAACAGGCAGAAGTAAATAACAAACTCATTAGAGGATTCTGGTGAGACATACATTTAGGCTCTGAAAATTGTTTTAGATGACTTTGGAAAGAAAGGAAATGAGCAGTTCATGTTAGGATAAATTATATGCTGATTATGCTTATCTCATCTCAAATTAATAATCTTCATAAAAATCCTACAACACTGATAATATCATTAATCTTTATTTAGATCTGCTAAGCAATGTCCTGGGTGTTTTACATGCTTCTGTTTCCTTTAATCATGAAGAAAACCCTGGAGGAAGTTATTATCAACATTCCCATTTTAAAGATGAGGAAACATAGGCACAGAGACACTAATGAAGTGGCTAGCAATTAAAATGTATGGTTTTGGCAAGCATATTTAGCAAATATTGTATTAGGGGATATTGTGCTTTTGATTGAATGGGGAAAAACCTCCATTTCTATTTTCTTATTAAAAATCTTGAATATTCCAAAATTAGAAATGCCACATTCCATTATATTGCTTCCCTTGATAGGCAGGTTCTTGCACTTTTGTTGTGAGATGGGAAAAATGAAGCAACTGCACTCCTCTGACTATATAACATTTTCACCTTTCCTACTTTACTGTAAAAACAGCCACAGAAAAGAAGGACAATTTGGGCTAGTATAAAGGAGGTAGAAGAAAGCACTAAAATCAGTGTTACTTGCAGAGAATAATGCGAAGTAGGCCCTTTTCCCTTTTGCATAGTTTCATTCCTAAACTTTGAATCAGATAACTGGGTTCTGTATTCTATCTTTCCTAATTCTGTATTGCTAATATCCATTCTCATCAACCTTTTACATGTGGACCATACAACATATTATGGCAAAATTTATGGAAAAAATGATTTCATCTGTACAATTTGAACACCACCTGCATCCTCTCAACGGGGTAGGAATCACTGCTAATTACATGGCAAAGCAAAAAGATCATTCATGTCATTAACTGATGATATTGGGTCTGAGAGCCAGAAACTTCTACTCCCCAAGTGGTTCAATGCAAGAGCCCATCTGACCCCAGTCACAATGTATTCTTGTAAGTTTCTATTGCCTCTTTTATAAACTGCTGACTGTGGAGAAAGTTGTTCAAAACATCAGAGATTGCCAGAGAAAGTGTGTTTGTACCCTTCACAACCACTGATGAAGTGTCTTAACCTCGCCTTTTCTTGATGCCTTGCATATGGTCATCTGTCTTTCTGACTACTACTTCACATGGCTGATTTGTAAATTCAAGCAAATGTGTTTCTGACTGGCACTGATACATCACTGATGCCAAAATATCAGAGAGGATGAAGCATAGGGGCATACTTTTTTATTCAGATCAAAAATAATACAGATTTATGGAGAAGTGATGACAATAGTCAGTCCATGATGTCTTCATATAATCAGTACCACTCCGTGTCTTTCTTTACCAAATTTTATGACTTCAAAACTTATTCAAAGGAATTATTTTCATTCTGATCCAAAAGGTATAGTGGGTAGATATGGGGATGGGGTTGGTTGCCATGCTTTTCATGTACTGGATTTCCTTTGCTTTCCAATGACCACTTATAGAGCCATAATGCATAGAACATCTATTGATGTCCCTTTGATATTGATGTAATTTCCTCTAGTGGATTGAGGGCAGCATAGCATACAACCATTACTATCTAAAGGTTAGGTATAATGGATAATAGAGGGAAATGAAATAGCAGAAAGGAATTTGCATGGAAAACAGAAACAGTAAATAGTTTCAGTGAAAGATTTTACTTGGGTTGTAGAGAAACTGCAAAAGGGATTGTAAAAAATGATGACTCTTACAGATTCAACAAGAGTCAAAAGTGAAATGGTTTTATATTTTGAAATATAATACTATTTTATTTCAACCACAGAAAGTCATTTAAAAATCATCTTATATATTACAGTTCTTATGGGGCATCTTTCACCTGAATGTGTATTTATGAATTCTTACTCTACCCTCCTGAGATGGTCAGCAATATAGCACTGATGGAATAAATCAAGGAAGAGATTTTTAGTAATTTATCCAAAGTCACACAATGTCTGGATTGTGACAGAAACAGGAAGAAAGTTACAGTGTTTGACAAAAACATCTCCTCATTTTTTCATTCACTAAACCTTCTGTGCCAGTATTTGGCCTGATATTTCTTTCTGCATCTAGAAAATCGCATAGTAAATAATTTCAAAAGGTAACTGTCACCGATCAACATATCAGTTGCACTCACCATTGCAATTGAGGACCTGGTACATCTAATTGAATTTGTAATTTAAAGAAAAAAATCTGCTGGATTTATTTAGTAGTCCAAGAAGTAAATGAAGTATGAAGTTTACTACAGTGCTAAAAAAGAGGCAGCTAGGCCTAGTGCTCAAGGGTGTGTGCTCTGAAATCAGTCTGCTCTCAAAGCTCAGGAGATTCACTTCTTAGTAATGTGACCTCTTAAATTTGCTGTGCCTCAGTTTCCTCATAAAACTGATACTCTCAAGGAATGTTGTGAGAATTAAGTGAGCTAATACAGGTAAATATATTAGCATAATTCATTTTTTCGACAAACTTTTATTGAAAGGAATGTTATGTGCCAGGCCCTGTCAGTAAAACAGTCATGGTCCATTCTGAGTGAATTTTAGTACTCAATAATAATTATAATGATAATAATGGTAATAGTAATAATATTTAACATTTGAAGGCCACTTTCCATATTTTAAGCCCCATTTCAGTGCTTTGGTTATATTAACTCATTTCATTCTCATCACAATCCCATCTTATAGGCACTATTTAATAACTATTCTACAGATGAGAAATTGGAAGCTTGAAAAGGTTAAATAATTTGCCCATGGCAACATACCTAAGTGACAGAGGTTTGAAAATCTATGCTCATAACCTTACTCACAGTCTACACTGCCTTACTGTCATGCCATGTTGATATACCATTGTTTACCTATTCAAAAAGGCAGTTCTTGAAATGAATGAATTCTACTTTCATTTAGTAAATGAATAAATGCACAGCCTAATTAAACATGTCTCAGAATACATAATGAAAATTTTGATCCAGGAATCGCCTTCAGAATAAATTTAAATAGAAACATAGTTATAAATGTCATGCAAACACGTGAATGATGAGTTTGCTATTACCTGGATTTGTTTATACCAAGGGTTCATTCTTGTATCTAAAACATTACCTCTCTATACAGTAAAAGGTAATGGAAATGAACCCAGAACACAATAGTTGATCTCATAATTGAATAAGAACATTTTAAATAGTCTTTAATTATATTTAAATTTCTCAAATTATTTCTTGTATTGAATGATTTCATATTAAAATCATTTTTGAGGTACAGTAATTTTTCATCTCCCACCTTCATCCCTTAAGTAGTAATTCATATTACAGGTATTATAAACCAAATAAACATACATGTTGGTTTATACTGAAATACCTGAGATAAAAGATACCACACATTTTAATATTATAGGGTAATATTCACATTTAATAGCATCATTATTTAAATATATCTAGATTATGTGATGGAAATATAAAAGAGAGAATCCTGAACATCAACATAGGCTATGATCCTATATTGTTGACATCTTCAGTAACCTTCCTACAAAACATGTTTTTTCACTTACCATCCCCTATTTTATGACTCCAATGGAAAATGGTTATGTGAACTCTCTTATTATTCACACTCTAGATAAATGGGAACCAACCAAACATAGTTTATTATTTATAATTATAATAAAGGCCAATTCCCATTTTAACTACTTCTCAGAATCATATTCATTATATCTTAGTGGGTAATTCTTCTTCAATTAGCAAACTGGTTTAAACCTGAAAATAAGTTACTAGTGACATATCTGGATAGAATTTTTTTTCTATCATGACATTCTATTCATTCTAAGAATAGTACTTCCACAAAATACATTTTCTTAATTTACATTTTAGACTTCAGAACCACTCAAGCAAGTAAATTAATATTAAGTCAAAATACAATTCTATCCAGAAAAAAATCAATATAATTTGCTATTAAATGAGGACAACTTTAATCAGGGTTACTCAAGAACAGCAGCAATATTTTTCCTTTAAGTATAACAAGTGCCTTACAACTGTTTTTACACCTTCTCAAACACAGTAACCACACAATTTTCAATTACCTAATGAAAATAAGGATACAATTTTTTATCTCAGTGTAAAAATCTGAATTCTTGGGAAAAATTATGCACTGGATTTTCTGATAGCTTCCAAATAACTACTGCTTTAATGAAATTGCTACCTGAAAATTCAATGGCAGTATTATCGTTTAACTGTAATTTAAGAAGCTATTGTAGATTAGTACTTATGACTTCTAATGAGAAAACCATAACAACCTTTTAATTGAAAGGAAAATGGCTAACTACAGTAATTGCAATCAATAAGACTGTGTTAGTAGTATAAATATTTCTTCTCAAAGAGCATTCCTTACTCTCTGCAGCAGTATTTAAGGTTAAGAAATGAAAAAAAAAAAACAAATTAGAAATCCATTTGTTATTTATAATACTAAGCTGTGATCCAAATTTGTACATCCCAGAGTGGAGAGAGAAACCCCCACCCTCATCATGAGTAAAATAAGACTTTGATTAAGAAGAAAATGTAGGCATGTAAAGGGCTTACCAATCACATAGGCTAGTAACAAGGCCAAAGTCACCGTAATTGCAGTGGCGCTCAAGGCTGTGCACTTCCAATTACAGCACCTATAAGGTTTGTTAAAGGTAAAGGCAGGTCGAGAAAAGGTGCTTCGAGGAAGTGGTCTGGGAGGGGGCGAGTACACGGTATTGGATGTCAGAGGGTAGTTCTGACTGGCAGCACTGAAGATAGCAGAAGAACCAGATCCATGCTTGAACAGGAAATGCCTGTAGGGGAGACAACACAAAAGTTTGCGCTATAATACCAAATCTCACTGCTACAAAAACACAAACTCCACTAATTTCAAATAATGCTATGACAGAGCTCAGAGGAATCAGAGGGGCTTAGAAATTTTCATATACCCAAGAGGGAACTTTAAATTGCCTGTGGTGGTCTTTGTCTTCTTTTCTTCTTTTCTTTTCTCATTTACAGCTTTCCTCATTTAGACTTTCAAGAGGAACAAAGAAGTCTTGCATTTCCTGACTTTCTGGCTAGTGAACACTAACAATCCACATTTCTTATTATTTGCTATATTTCTGTCTTTTATTCAATACAGAAAGATAAGCATCATCAGGAATTTTGAAAATTAGAATGGGCTGAACACCACTGTTCCTCACTATCAAACCTTGGAAACTAGCTTTTTGTCAAATTTTCACCCAACATTTTGCCTTAAAAAATTATCTAACACACAGTCAAATCAAAGAACTTTATAATAAACACCCATACACTCAACTAGATTCTACAGTTAAGATTTGGCTATATTCACTTTATCAACTACCTATATATCACTTCACTCTTCTACCCATCAGTTCCTCTCAGTTATTTAAGCATTTTGAAGTATACTGCATACAGCAGTTTATTTCCATTCACATATTTCAGCTTCATATTATTATCTAGAGTTTGATACTTTTACAGATATTTCAATGTAATTTTTTACATGATCAAATGCACAATTTAAAGTACACATTTGCTGAGATTTGACAAATGCAAGCCCTTTTGCAAACCAAACCCCTATCAAGATGTAGAACATTCTCATCACACTAGGAAGTTTCCTCTCAACTTCTTAAGAACATTCCTATCTCCATTACCAGAGACAACCACTATTCTGTATTTTTTCCACCAAACATTCATATTGCTTCTCATAGAACTTCATACAAATGGGGTTATGCTGCTGACAGATTTGAATTACTGCAAGATGATTATTGACTGTTTCATAAATATTGTAATGTAGGTCTTCCATAAACAGTAGTGCTATATTTACCTGGAAGAAGTTGCCAAAAAAAAATAAAATTTTGGATAAGAGGTGTCCCCCTAAAAGTTCATGGGTTATCCAATGTAGTAATATTTAGAGGTGAAATGATTAGATGATGAGAGTTGTAAGGTAATTGGTGGATTAATCCATTTGATGAATTAGTAATTAAAAAGACTGTACTGGGTGGTAACTGTAGGCAGATGGGACATGGCTGGAGGAAGCAGGTTTTTGGGAGCATGTCCTTGGGGATTACATCTTGTCCTCACCCTCCTGCCCTCTGCTTCCTGGATGCCATGATGTGAGCAGCATTCCTCTTTCATACCCTTCTGCCATGATGTTCAGCCTTACCTCAGGCCCAGAGCAATGGAGTTGACTAACCGTGGACTAAACCTCCAAAACCATGAGTCCCAAAGCAAAGTTTTGCTCCTCTAAATTGTTCTTGTCAGGCATTTTTAGTCACAGTGATACAAATCTGACTAGCACAGGAAGTATATTTCTTTCCACATATACTTTATGCCAACTGAGGGCTAGGTGCTATGTGTTGTGATGGAGTCATTATCTCCTATTTCATATGAAATAGGTCATGTTATTTTCTTCA
Source organism: Sciurus carolinensis (assembly GCF_902686445.1). Classification (NCBI taxonomy): domain Eukaryota; kingdom Metazoa; phylum Chordata; class Mammalia; order Rodentia; family Sciuridae; genus Sciurus; species Sciurus carolinensis. Next base: position 104,446,132 of record NC_062232.1, read on the forward strand.
TTGTGTATTTAAGGAAATGAAGGCCTAAAGATGTTAAGCGACATACCTAAATTCACCTGGTAAGTGAATGACAGAATTGGAACCCAAGTCATCTGGGTTCAAAAGTCCTTAATATTAATTACTCTAATGTGTCACCTGGGGCAGTGAAATACACTGCTAAACAAAGCAGTGCATTCTGTTGCTACAATTAAATGTACAAAACAAAATCTCCTTGCTAAGGAAAAAGTGCACAAATGCATAAATCACTAGATGATTTTAAGACTGATTTCTAGCTTCCATATTTATAGAACAAAAGCATATGCATTTAAAGGGGAAAAGCACAACTCTACCTGCCAGTTATTGAAAAATATTCACAATGGAGAATTTTGATTTAGTATTCTGAGGTTAAAGAAATTTTTAGAGTTGAGTTGCAGAGAGGAGTTGGGATTCACAAGTCTTTCTGGAGGGCAATTTGACATTATGTATCAAAACACTAACTATATACACATTTGTTTACACAATAATTATGCTTATAGGGGTTTATCTTCAGGAAACAATGTGTATGACAATGTATATAAAAACCATTCATTGCAATGTTATTTAAAACAGCAAAAACCTCCACCCAAATACCTAATGATTGGTATTTTATTAAGTCAATTATTTTACAAACATAGAATTCTATACAATCATTTCAGATTGTGTTGTAAAAGAATATCTGTTCACTAGGAAAAGTGTTTATAAATAATGCCTAGTGAAAGAAGGCAGGCCATAAAAGAACATGAGCAATAGGACATAATCTTTCAAAGAAAAAAGTATATGTGTTCATGGAAAAATAATAATTTGTGTTATGTTTGGATGGGAGGGTTATTTCCTGACCTTTTCTGTCTTGAGCTTGCATTGATTTTGTAACTAAGATAAAAAAGATTGGTGGGGAGGGAAGTGGAAAATTCGCTGGAAAGTACCAACTACAGGAACAGTTGCTTCCATTTAAGTGGACTTGATTTATTGAGCACCTACAAAGGTCAGGCATCAGCTTATGCAATTTATATGCATTATTTTGATCCTCATATGTCTGCAAAATTGATACTATTTTCCTAATCTTACAGATGATTAAACTGAGACACAAACAGGTTTATTAGAAGTAGAGTAGTGATAAAAATAATTATCATAATACTGTTGAGAGATGACATTTGAGTGCTTGCTTGTGTCACACATCATTTTAAATATTGCACAAAGCATTTTATCATTTAATATTTTTCAACAACTTTATTACAGTTAGTATCTTCATTTTCCAGAGGGAGAAACAAAACACAAAGTAATTAAGTAACTTTTCCACAGTCCCACAGCTAGTAACTGGTGGAACTGAATTTCAAACCCAGGCAAATGGCTCCAGAGGCATTGCTCTCAACAGATACACTACGATACACTCTGCTAGGTTGTGCAGTTAGGGAGTACATTAAGACTTGAATCTAGGCCTTTCAAGGCACAGGACAAGCATGCCTTTTATAGGATCTGGCATGTAGATGATATTGAATTGAGCCACATTATTACCCTTTTCCATTTGGGACTAATGACAAGAGTGTGATAATGAGGGCTTACAGAATCAGAGTTAGAAGGAACCTCAGAAATCATCCAGAAGCCAAATCCTTCATTTTTCAATTAGAGTAACTAAGATCCAGAAGATGAAAGTGACTTAACCTAAAAATAATGTAGGTCATTAGGCACATGGATAAAATTGGTATCTGGAACTTCCAAAATGGTATATTTATCTTTTCCTCTTATACCTGTACTCCAGTCTTCACCAGATTAATACCAAGTTCTAATCACCTGGGTTAAAAGACCCAGGCTTAACAAATATTATCCATTTAAACAGTACTACATAACATATGTCTCTTCTTTTGTTTGTAACATGTTCGTGCAGTAAGATTTAAAGACCATCCTAATTATTTTGGATGCATGGGTGAGCACTACAAAGAAGCCACCCTTTAGTTGATGAGAACCTAAAAGAGTTATTGCTGCTTCTAAAGGCACCTAATTTATCCCCAGGATAGAGAAACAGTATATAAATAGTAATAAGAATAACTATATTTTATTGAAGAAGTGACTCATAGCATTGTGCTCTTTTCATTTGATTGTGCTTCCTTTTTCAGGTTTTGAAATAATCTCCTCTGTGCCATAAAGAGGCAGATTTCTTCTTTAATGTCTGCTTAGCAATCCCAGCCTGTGTTTTCCCCTCTGGCCATCTGATTTACTAGTAAGCAAGAAGTAGAGTTCTTTGCAGGCAGCATAAGGGAGTAGCCTCCCTACCTCCCTGCCCCTACCCCATGGTTACTTTGGAGGTGACAAAATGTCAATTACATATAGCTAATCCTATAAAGCAATACTCTCGTATGTTCATATGGGAAGTTCAGCAGCATGCAGCTCTCTTACTCAATGTTTGGAGATAAAATCTTCAATCCTTTGCATATTTATGAAGGTGAACAATTGGATTTTTAAGACAATGTAAGTGGCCCAATATGTTGGATATTGATTTGGTTTGGTATATCATTAAGAAGTAGAAGAAAGACAAAGAAAGAATTGTTGGCTATTATGATGGCAATTACAAGCAATAATCAATATCCCTGAGCACTGTAATTTCATCTGATGTACACCAAAGGATTTCCAAATGCAGTTTCATAAGTAAAATATTACAGCATAATGAATAAATTCAACACTAGTCATAGCAGAGCAACATTTAAACTAATTCATATTTGAGTGGAATCCAAATTACAGTCCTTGGTGAGGATAGATAATAAAGTAAATTCATATAGTATGGTTCTTGTTTTCTTATTAACAAGCTCAGATTAAGATTCAATGCTGAAAGTTATCTATACTTTGATGTTCATCATGAAAAACAGCAATGCAAATGCTAGGTAGTGTCATAGGCTTTGTAGTCCATTGTTGGAAAGTGAAATCAGTGCCTAATATGCTTTCATAGTCCTTGAAAAAAGTAGGAGCATAAAGACAAATGTTCAGTGCTAGACTTCAGCTATGTGCTCATAAAATCAGATCATCTGTCTAAGCACATTGCTTTTCCCTGGGGACCTGAGGATATACTAAAATGTTGCTATCAATTTCATACAATTGGTTTTTTTCCACAGAGCAAATGATAAAAATGCAGTTCAAGAGTTTATGTGTAAGTAGTAGTCTTCTTTGCATCTGTTTTAATATTCAAGTTCAAATTTAAAAAGGAAAAGCAAGATATTGCCAAAAGGAAATGGGCATATAAGGAAATTGAAAAAAAATCTTCAAAACTAATGAGACCCAGTGGTGGTAAATGGGAATATAATAAATGTTCCTGTAAGGATTTTAAAGTCATCTATAAAAAAGGGGAAAATGTACTCTCTCCTTTTAAACCCCTCATACTACATAATTCTGAGGGTATCTGTTAGCATTAAATATCGTGATTTAATGTGGCACTTAAAATTCTACAGGAAACAAATCTACAGCTTTTTAAACAACAGATGTATAAATAACCAATTTTTTTTTTTACATCTTGTAAACATTCTTATGCAACACATAGCTAAACCTATATTCCTGTAGCTATAAGCATTTGACTCATTTTTATACCCAGAGGAAGGAATGCATATGCTTTTGGAAGGAGCTGAACTTGATTTAAAAAAAAAATGTAAATAGGTCCAAATCACATTTGGATAAGGTAGTGAAATTTGGATAATTGCTTATATTTTAAAAATTATTAAATGTATTTTGTGATAAAAACCACATGACACAAAATTTTCCATCTTAAGCATTTTAAGCATATTGTGCATATTGTTCAGTACTGTTAAGGATATTCACTTTGCTGTGTAACATCTCTGGAAAGTTCTTCTTACAAATCTGAAACACTATACCCATTATAAACTCCTTTTTTTCCTCTCCCCCAACAACCATCATTCCACTCTTCTTAAAATTCGACTACTTTACATACTTCATAATCATACTCTTTATGTGCTTGGTTTATTTCACTTAACATAATGTCCTGAAGGTTCATTCATGTTGTAGCATGTGACAGAATTTTCTTCCTTTTTAGGGTCAAGTTATATTCCACAATATGTCTTTATCACTTTCTGTTTATCTGTTCATCCACTGACAGACACTTGGGTTGCTTCTACCTCTTGACTATTGTGAATAGCATTTCTATGAATGTAGTGGCATGAATATCTCTTCAAGGTCTGCTTTCAATTCTTTGGGATAAGTACCAGAAGAGGGATTGCTGCATCATAGGGTAGTTCTATTTTCACATTTCTGAGACACTTTCATGCCATTTTCCATAGTGATTGCTACTTTTCAATCCCACCAACTGTGTACAGAGGTTCCATTTTGCCACATCTTTGATGTTTGATATTATTATTATTATGGGTTTTAGTAGTATCCTAATGGGTGAGGTGATATTTCACTGTGGTTTCAATATACTTATCTGACTACTAGTTGTTGAACACCTTTTCATATGTCTTTTGATCATTTGTATGATGTCTTTGGAGAAATGTCTATTCACAGGTATTTATCACAAGGGCTCCAAATAACACATGCAAATAAAGAAAATGCTATTTGGGATCTGCCCTATTTTCTTCTCTGACAAGGATACCTAGCATTGTTTTGTGGAAAAGGATGATTTCTGGCCAAGTATCAACCTCAACATCCCTAGTTTTCCCTTAATAACCCTTTCCTGTATTCCTCTTTAGGAAAAACACTCCTAAAGAGTATTTATCTAAATTCTTCTTGAGCCTAATTGTATTATCAGTTTAGAAAACTTCCTGAATTATCAAATTGTGCTCCTCTACTAACAGCAACACAAAGGAGGATTTTGATTTGTCCTGGGACTCTCCCAACTATTATGCTACTATTATCTGTACATCTCCTCTAAACCTTATATACCAAATGTGGGGGGGATTAAAAAAATAGAAGATCAGTGGAGTAGACAGAGGGGAATGAAAGGAAGGGAGGGGGACAGGAAAAGGAAAGACAGTGGAATGAATCTGCCATAAATTTCCTATATACATATATGCAGAAAGATCAGTAGAATAGAGAGAAGGGAAGGGAACAAACAGCAGAAGGAAGGCAGGGAAGTAAAGCGGAAGTACTGAGGAATGAATTAGAGCAAAGTATATCCCATGCTTTTATCATTATATCAAAATGAATTCTATTGTCATGTATAACTAAAATGAACCAATACAAACACGTGCTTTGTGTCATTCATTATTTTTAAAGGAGTTTTAAGGTACCTATTGAAGCCTTAAGGCTTAAGTCTTAGCTCTATAATCTGTTTTCAAATGGAGATACTCTATGGTCTTTATTATTATTATTGTGATTGTACAAATGGATTATTCAATAGCAGAAGCAATACCTGTAGTACCTCGTCAACTTCCTCTAAATTGCATATGTCTTGAAGGCCAGAAACAGGTCTTAGTTTTTGGTATGGTATAGAAGACATCAATGTTTATAGCAGCTCAACTCAAAATAGCTAAACTCTGGAACCAACCTAGATGCCCTTCAACAGATGAATGGATAAAGAAACTGTGGCATACATACACAATGGAATATTATTCAGCTTTAAAGAATAACGAAATTATGGCATTTGCTGGTAAATAGATGATGGAGTTGGAGAATATCATGCTAAGTAAAATAAGCCAGTTCCAAAAATCCAAAGGCCTAATGTTTTCTCTGATATACGGGTGCTAATTCACAATAAGGTGGGGGGTGGGTAGGGAAAAACAGAGGTACTTTGGATTGGACAGCGGGGAGTAAAGGGAAGGGATGGGGTATGGTGGTAGGAAGGATAGTAGAATGAATCAGACATTATTACCCTATGTGCATATATGATTACATGACCTGTGTAACTACACCATGTACAACCAGAAGAATGACAAGTTATACTCCATTTATGTATGATGTGTCAAAATGCATTCTACTGTCATATGTAACTAATTAGAATAAAAAAGTTATAGAAGAAATATGTATTACTTTGTGTGATATCTTTGCTTCTTTTCAAAGGCTCTTGTTTCATTGTGCAGAATGAACAAAGCTTGGGGATTTTAAAGAAGAGAAATATGAAAGATATTATTCATTCATATCACAACTCTTTTAAAATATTTTTTAGTTGTCGATGGACCTTATTTATTTGTTTTTAATGTGCTGCTGATTCTATCCCACTACCTCACACATGGTAGGCAAACACTCTACCACTAAGCCACAACCCCAGTCCCTCTCAACTCTTTTTATGAGTCATTTTGGTAAGAAAAGAATTACTGTTAATAGAAAGAGTAACAATTTTTAAATAATTGCTGTTTATGATAATGGCAAAAGCAATGACCACTACTGAACATATAGTATGTACTAGGCACTTGATAAAGTACTTCATGACACTGAATCCTCAAAATAGCCCTCTTAGATAGATTATCTGCATTTTACAGGTGATGCACCCAAGAATCAGGTATGAAGACATATAAATTTCCTAATATCACACAACCAAAAAGGGAGAGTTAGAAAATGTCTTCAGTTTTATTGTTTAGTAAAATGAAAGCCACATGAGAGTAGGGATATCTTACTCACTGCTGTATTCCTAGCATCTAAAATGATGCACGGACAACAGATACTCAATAAATATTTTAAAATCCATGCATGAATAACAAAATCTATTTACTTAACCACTGAGCATACATTAGTTCACAATATCAGTCATACTATTAATCATTAAGGTAATACAGTATTCTTAAGTCAAACAACCATCGGGTATTTCTCTTTTCAAAGATGACTATATATTTAAGCTGAGTAAATCATTGAATATGTGTTCATGAAAATATTTCTTTCATTTCTTGAAATTACAGAAATTACAAGATGATATTAGGAGGGCAGAATATACTTATAACCATTATGAAAGTGAGCTAATCATCATGCCTCCTTGTTTAGAATGACAGATATCAGAAAATTTTCAAGCAAGAGTACATTGGACTATCCTACAGAACATAAACATTTTTGTTACAGGATATTTGTAGGTAAAATGAAACCAGGAGTGCTGGTGTAGAAATATAAATGCTAGAGAATGAAAATACTGCATATTTTACAATATTTGACAAAGTTGTCTCAGTAGACCCCAAAATAAATTAAAATAAATAATTCTGTACCACTTCATAATAATGTCCTTTCAAGTCCAACCACCTCTCATTCTCTTTCTTCCAGTTAGACTCTGTGGATTTGACTTTAATTTAAAAATTGATATTTAAAAACTCTACACCAGTTGAAAGGTAAATATCAAATTAATATTTTCTATCAATGCAAATGTTCTCAGGTCAATATATAAACTTATTTACTTAGATAAGCAAGCTTACCTTATTTTTTTTCACTTTTCACTTAATAATAATTTAGATCTTGAGATGTGATGTGGAAGGTACAATCCTTTCAAAGCAGAAAAGTTTAGAAAGCTATTGATGGGTGCATTTTCAATCTTCTTTTCATTTTATATATGGTTCCCATGAAGAAATAACAGAAGGCCACCTCACAGTTTTTAGTAATTCACTTCCTTATAGGACTACTTAAAAGAGGAACAAACAAACATGTGACCTGGGACAAATTTGTAACTACACCTTTAAAACTAACCAGACTCTATATTTTCTGGTACTTCTTAATAAAAAACTCTTCTTTTATAAAAGAAATTCAATTATTTTTCGTTTTGCAAATGCTGAAAGCCAGGTCCCAATTTAACTCATCAGAACCACCCTCTGATTTTATAGAATTCTCTTTACTGGCTATTTACTTTGGTTGTTTTTTTTTCTTTTTAAAGGAGGGGGTAGTGGGCAGAGTAGTACATACTTTGATTACCCTTTTATTCATCCTCATTTTCTAGACATGTATTTTTTTCATTTATTTTATGAACCTGTTGACATAGTATACTTTTCTGTATCATTTGTTTTTATTGAATTGTAATCTACATTAGCAAGGGCATCTTATTTTAAAGAAATATTGTTTAAAATTAATTACAAAGTAGTGCAAGAAGGACGGAGCCTAAGAGTTTCTCATTAAACTCTTCAACTTGAAAATCAAGATTGTTCTAATGTAGCCTTTTTTTTTCTTCTTGCAGTACTAGGGATTGAACTCAGGGGGGCGCCACTTTAACAATGCGCTACATCTGCAGTCCTTTTCATTTTTTAATTTCAAGACAAGGTCTCATTAAGTTTCTGAGGCTAGCCTCAACCTCGAGATCCTCCTGCATCAACCTCCTGAGTCCCTAGGATCATAAGTGTGCACCACTGTACTGAGCCCTTAATGCAACTTTTAAAGGATGTTTATGAACATCCTGTACTGAGCCCTTAATGTAACTTTTAAAGGATGTTCATAAACATCCTTTAAAAGTTGTTTTTAAAACTGGTATTGCTTAATACCAGTTCTTATTTCTTTGACAGTCTTACTCATGCATGTAATTTAAAGGTAAAAATGTTTTATCATGTCATAAAATATTAAGAAATGCCACTCAATTCAGTCTCTTAATCTCTGTGGCATAAAATTTTCCTAAAAGACAAGCATATAAAAGGATTGGTCATTATTTGAAATAATAGTCACAAAATCAAGGAGGTGGCCTGAGGCAGAGAATGCCTGCTCCTAACAAACAGCTCCATTCTCTCCTCCAGGGCACACAGGTAGAATACATTTCCCATTTCTCTTAGGTGTAGTCATGTGACTGAGTTCTGGATGAAGAAATATAAAGTGTGTGCAAAGTGATGTTTTGATACTTCCAGGTTTAAAAATTTCCAAACTCAGGGTCCTCAATCTACTTATGGGAAGTAAATAGACCCAAGAAAGAAAGGAACCTAATAATTAATTCCATGGAATACTGTGCAACATAGAAAATACAAAAAATTTGCAACCATATAAGCATATCAGATATGCAGATTATTCTCTCTCAGCACAGAGCCTTTGACAAGGCATTCCTATCCATGATTTCCCCATCCCTCAATTCCCATTCCATGTAGCCATAGTTAATTGAACAAGAATTAGGTAGCCAACTTGAGAGAAATTGTATTCCTTCTCTGAAATCTAGACACGGAGACACAGTCTACTGGAGAATCCAAATGCAAGGTCATCTTGATCCAGAGATGAGGATACAATATAATAAGGGAAGAAAGAAAGAAATTGCATCTAAAGTAAAGCCTGAAAATAGAACAAATATGTAGAAAGAAACAAAAATGATACATCCATGTGGCCCTAGAAAGACAAAGAATGATGGAAAGAGTTCCATCCTTTATTAGGTTTTTATTGTGCTTTTTTCATTGCGAGAATAGAATACCCATTATCATTTTTTAAAACCTCCTTTTTATTTGATTTAGTTTGAAATGTTATCTGCTCTCAGTTACTGCAAAATTCCTAAGGCAATAACAATCTTCCATGTTGGGGGGAAAAAACTGAATTCTTAGAGTATATATTTTCAACATAGCCCTGTGCTGTCCTCTTCCACCCCAAAACTAAAAACAAATAAAGCTCAAATACCTACTCCACAGAAATTTAATTTAGAGCAAAACACATGGAAATATTAGTGATAATGATCTTTGGGTGACGGAAATTGTAGCTATTTGAGACTGTATGTGTTCTTTCTATGTTTGAAATGAAGGTATACCACTTTTATAAGATCTTTCATGTTGTGCCCTGCCCTCTGTGGGCCTGTCAGCCTCACCACTACTATTGTCTCCAATGCCCTCTATGCTTCTAGTCATCCTATGCCATATGCGTCTTTTCAAATATGCCATTTATTTTTCAGGCCTCTGAGTCTGTATAACTTTTTGGTGAAGAACAATATCAGAACAGCCTGGAAATCCCCCAAAGCAGTATAGGTCTGAAGGAAGGCAGAAGATAGAGAATAAAGAGTAAACATGGGGAGAATGAAGAGTATTGAAGAGAGAGGAATAAGATAAGAAAAGAGATGCTATACATAGGTTGATGATAAATAAATATAAAATGGTTATATTTACAAGGTTATAGAATTTTTTTTTAGTTGCTCTAGTGATCACCTGGCCTCCTTTGCTATAGGCTGTCTTCATAAGATCTAAACTGTCACCAAGGATACAGTATAACCTTCCATTCTTATGTAGTTCCAGTCAACAAACCAATTAAATGTAGTACAAAGCCATGTATATATCCAATGTGTCCCTATACACTCCTCTTGCTTGAGACTCTAACAAAGACAAGTTTATTAATTAAAAATTATATGAAAGCAATAGGAGGAGGTTTAGAGTTACATGGATTTAATTTTGTGGTTTCCACTCATAATCACAGTATAAACTGGAGAACTATCTAAATAAACAAATGCCTCAGAAGTAGGGATAGGAAGAGGGAAGAAGGGAAGGTAAACACGGAATTGTAAGAGTCTGAATAGGGGTTGCATAAAAAGGGAACAAGTAACAATAAATTGTCTCAGTAATACCAAGAATAGGTTGGGAAACATCAGTGACAAAGAATGTTTCTTGACTGTGGATAAATTGACCCATGGGGAACATTTGGTAATGTCTGGAGACATTTTGGGTTGTCATGATTGGGGAAAGGGCCACTGGCATCTAGTAGGTACAGGCCAGACATGCTGCTAAACATCTTACAATGCACTGGACAATCTGCTTCCTGACGGCATATATGCAATGAATTATTCAGCCTGAAATGTCAATAGTGGCAAGGTTGAGAAATCTTGGTCTAAAACTATTCATTCAATTGGAACATGCAGTTTTGAGTATTCAACATCTCTATGGGAGGGAATCTGCCATTAAAGATTTCTAGAAAAATATTTTCTTTCCAGGCACTCAGGATCTTATCTTCCTCTCTCAAGCTCACAGCTATTCTTCTTTGAGACTACTTTCACTTGGAATTTGTATATTATCCAAACAAATACACTGAACCTTGGAGCCAGGGTGCATATACAACTCACTCATAAATGCCTGAAACATTCACCCTTGCTGACCAAACAAGGAAATATTTTTAAGATATGGAGAATAGAAAGCATTTTTATTTCAATTTTTAAAATTGCCTCTCAAATTGTTTCCCTCCTGCACCTGTCACAAGTCATAAATTTAAAAACTGAACTACTGATTAAAACATGCAGAATATATAATAATCATAGCAACTGAAACAGTATTAACTCCCCTCAGGTTAGGTCACCTAAGAAACGGTCAAATTCAGCTTTGTGCTATGCTTTAAAGCTCAGTAGCCACAATCCCATTTGAGCACAGGATAATTTGTGGGAATCAGGACTTTCTTCCCATGAAATGTTCTCTTCCTACTTCCTTATTGTGGTGATTTAAGAGTTCAAAGACAAAACACATCAGTTTGCTTTAATTATTTAGTGACGGCAGAGGGAGATAAACAAGGAAAGGTCAACTTCAAAATAATAGTGAATTTATGCACTTCTTTGACCTCTAAATATGCATCTTATTTGGCAAATATATTAAACTAGACTTTATTTTCTGCATACATCATTTTCAATACTTAGGAAAAACATCATGAATTCACAGGACCCAGAATAGATATGGCCAGCTGGAACCTAAACCAACACAATTTTTATTTTTCAGTACAAAACATAAAGTTTTATTTATTTCATATTAGACTTAGAATGACAATACAAGGAAAGACATTGAAATTGAATCAGAGGTTTATAGTATGAACCAAGGAATGGTAGATTGCTATAGAAGTTGTTACATCTTAAATCTTGTGTCCATGAAGGGTTTTGTTTTCTAAATGGATTTATTTAACAAAGTTTTAATGACAACCTATTTTGTATCCGGCAAAATGACTTCACAGACTAGTCTTGCACTGCCCTAACACTGTTCCCTTCCCTACACTTGCCTGCCATTAGTATTACCCCCTGACAAACAGGCAAATGTAGTATCTTCTTCATTTTGTTTCGGATATCGGAAATTCTGAAGAAATCACAATTGTTCAATTTTATTTCACTTGTTTGGGGGTTTCACCTTGAATTAACAAACTTGTGATTAATTAGACTACAACTAACTGGAAAGCTCAATTGATCAGTATTCTTTCAATGGAGGAGCAAGAAATAAGAAGCAAGTCACAGAATGACAGAGATTGTAAAATCAGAGTATCTCAAATATTTAACTTCATTCCCTCATATGACTATTGAGGAAAATGAGGTTGAGAGGCAAAAAGTGATGTTGAGTTTGCAGTTATTGAGTGGCAGAACTGGCCTTGGACTCAAGATTTGTAACTCTAAACCCATTGCTTTTTTACCCAATCAGAGGAGGACATTCAAAATTGGTAGAGGATATCCTGGGGCCACTAGATATTTTGCTCATCTACAATATCCTCTATATCTAGAGCACTGTACAATAAAATTTCATGTTTGAAATGACAACTCTGGTAACTATAATATTTTCAATTATAAAAGATTAAATTATGATCATTTGGATTAAAATGGAAAGTGTATTCATAATTAAGAATAGTTTTCAACAAGAATGGCAATTTTTGAAAAGTTCCATTTAACCTTAAGCTAATCACCAAATCCAATTAACCAGATCTTCCCAGTTTTCTGGGCATTTAAGCTCATCAAGATTTTAATATAAATAGAATAAAAACTGGATGATGTCTCCAGGCAGGGAAATTTAACTGAACCATAAATATTCACCAGAAGATAAAAAGGGAGACTTGTGGTTCTTTATATACCAGAGATGAATTGTTAACAATTGGAATAGTTGTATGGAGACTTCCATTTCAGCTCGAAATCTTATTCCAGCTACCAATAGGATACATTAATAAAATTTTCTGAGACCCTGTTACACATCTTTAAATTGGGCATAATTTCTATTATGTCTACTTCCCAGGGCTGTTTAGAGTTTGAAATTAGATAATAAGTGTAAGTATTTTAGATGATTGAAAATTATCCATACATACTTACATATGCACATGCCTATATGTGCATATACACACACATACTTACATGTACACATTACATAAAATCTGAGTTTTTTAACAAAATTTATTCAGCTACTAAAAATGAACCAGCCATGCTGCCATAAATTTTCTAAGTAATTGACCATTCACTATGTTAATTACAAAATTTGAAAGATTAGACTGTCATAGATAAAAGATAATTATTTTAGTTGAAAGTTAGGGGAAATAAAAGATTGTAAACATTTTATGCCAAAAGAAATTAAATTTACTTTAGAAGCTAATATCATATTGTAGTTGATATTTTCACAAACTAGAAATAGTCATTTATATTAGCATCTATTTTGTTAATGCAAGTCTTGAGAATACATATCACTATTAAATATTTTCATCAATAACAAGTCATTATCTAGTATATTGTGTATGTCTGATATAGATGAGAAGTTTGAGTTAAGATCATGGATTGGCCAATGACAGTTATTTGCTTTTGGGAATATGATTTATATTTGAAAGTCAATTTTAAGTAAAGGTAGGAGGATATATTATCACTTTCTACTGTGAGAATAACCGAGGCAAATTTTTGCACATATGATATATATTAATTCCTGAAGTTTCTGTCATCATCAGTTATGTGCTCTTGTTGTGACTTGGCAACTTTGGAAGCCTCTACTGCTATGTGGAATCACACAGTTTCTTCAGCACTATGTAATGATGCCTGCACATTTCTATGTCCTTTACCATTAAAGACACTTGCTCTCTAACTTGATATGCCAATTTCTTCCTGTTCTTCCTATTCATAACATCACCATCCTGATGACCACTGTGTACCTCCTCATGGAATATAGTTCTTTTTTTATTCCTCTTCCAATTTGCATGAAACTTTTACCTAGATTCAGCTTCCTTTCAATCTTCTATCCCATTTCAAAAGAGGAGTCTATTTTATGTTTCCATTTTCTTATCTCTTACCCATTCTTCAAACCCAAGGCAGTGTAGCTTTAGTTTCACCACATTACTGAAATTGGCTGCTTAAAAGTTTGTAATTGACAGATTCAATTAATAGTCTCTTCTCATCCATGTTTTATTTGGCTCCTTTGTGGCATTTGAAAATCATGATCACCATCTCCTTGCAATTTTTCCCTCTCTTGTTTGTGCTCTTGCATGATTATTTACTCAATTATTTACTCTGGCTTTTTCTCCTTCTTGGACTGCTATGATAAAAGTGTTTTCATGGTGTTGTTTATGTCCTTCTCTTAGTCTTGCATTGAACTTACTAAGTTATTCAAGATTTCCTCTATCATTCACAGAAATTCAATTACTATATCTACCAATTAACCATGCCTATCATGAGCGCTAGAATCAGATATATCTGGTTTGAACTAGTTCCACTACTTACTAACTGGTGACCTTGTGGCATGTTGTTCAACTTTTCTACACCTCAGCTTTTAAAACTGCAAGTTGGAATAAATGGTATAATTCCTTAGCAAATACTTGGCACGTGGTAAACATTCAGTAAGTGGGAGGAGAAAATGTTTCTCTCCCTTCCTCTCTGCACCTAGATACATATTTTTAACAATTTATTGGATATAGGACACTTTGACCTGGATATCCCACACAGATATTCCAGTATTTCCAAAGCAGAATTCATTCTTTGCTTCTACCAACTTCTGTTCTTGATTTTAAATATTTACTCCATCTATAGTTTCCTGCTCAGATGTCTGTCTATGCATCCTATAAAATTTTTGTTGAAAAGTATGAGCCAAGTGCTAAAGAATATTAGTAAGAAAAGACATAATTCTTTATTTAAGTTGTGATTGGGGATAAAGACAAATAAATAAAAGATTTGTGGTGCAAATATACAATGAACTAAAGGTTCTAGTAGATATATGTGCAGGGAGCTATGAGATCACAGATTAAGAATTTCTATATGGGGCTGGGGAGATAGCTCACTCGGTAGAGTGCTTGCCTTGCATGCACAAAGCCCTGGGTTCGATCCCCAGCACCAAGAAAAAAAAAAAAAAAGAATTTCTATATGAAAGTTGAGGTGGGGAGGTTGCTAAATTCTGAATGTTTGTGTCCCTCTAAAATTCATAAGGTGGAATCTAATCCCTCATTTGTTACATTAAGAGGTGGGGCTTTTGAGAGGTGATTCGGTTGTAAGGGTTCCACATTTATGGATAGGATTAATGCCCTCATAAAAGAGACTTCAGGGAACTTGTTGTCCCCTTCTTCCATTTAAAGACACCATAAGAAGGGGCCATCTATGAGGAATGGGCCGTCACCAGAAATTAAGTCTTCTGGGGCCTTGATCTTAAGATTTCACAGCCTTCAGAACTGTTAGGAATAATTTTATATGGTTCATAGAATACCCAGTCTAAGTTATTTTGTTAAAGTACTTGAATTGACTAAGATAGAGGTAAAGGCAGGTAAAGTAAGACATCTAAGAGGTATCTTTGACTTCTTTCTCCCTTCTTTTTGAATCTCCTCTCCCATCTTCCAAATTCCATTCAACCAAGTACTACAACATTATTAGCCTCAATAAGATTAACATTTTTGGCTTCAACAACTAAAATGTTAATCTTATTGAGGCTAATAGTATCATCAATAATACAAGTAACAATAACTGCTAGCAAGGATGTGAGGAAAATGTACACTTATATATTGCTGGTGAAACTGCAAATTAATTCAACCACTTTGGAAAGTAGTATGAAAGTACCTCAAACTAGGAATAGAACAACCATATGACCCAGCCATCCCACTCCATGATATTTATCTAAAATAATTAAAATTAGAATACTATAGTGATAAAAATATGTCAATGTTTATAGCAGCACAATTCACAAGACTCAAGTTATGGAACCATTCCTAGTGCCAGTTGATAGATGAATGGATTAAGAAAATGTGGTATATGTATACAATGGAGTTCTGTTCAGTCATAAGGAAGAATGAAATTGTCATTTGCTGGTAAATGGATGGAACTGAAGAATATCATGCTAAGTGAAATAAGCCAGAATCAGAAAATTGAGGGTCAAATATTTCCTCTCATATGTTGAAGCTAGAAGAAAAGAGGAATAAAAAGAGGGGTCTCAGAAAAATAGAAGGGAGATCAGTAGAGTAGAATGGGGAGAGAGGAAGAGAGGAAAAATAGAAGTAGAGAATGAAGTTAACCAAATTATGCTATGTGCATGCAGGAATATATCACAATGCATTTCAATTTTATATATAACTTTAATGTATCAATTAAAAATGAATAAAATAGAGACCAATAGAGTAGAATAACTGCATCAAGGGGAGGGAGGAAGGGAAGAAACGAGGAAGTACTGGGGATCAAAATGGAGCAAACTATGTTATATTATTCATTTATGAATATGGCAAAATGAACCACACTGTTATGTATAAATATAATGCACTAAAACAAACATTAAAAAGCTTAACATTTTAGACGAAAGGTGGCTCTCTCCCCTACTACAATGTAAGCTCATTAAAGGCAGGGTTTTTGTCGTTTTTTTTTTTTTCTTTGTTGTAGCCTCAGCAAATAGAACAGGGATGGCATGGGGTAGAAGCATAATAAATATTTGTTGAAATCTGCTGAAACTTACCTACACTAAAATTAATTCATCATTATTTATCAAACACTAGTTTTCATTTAAAGTACTTTCATTATATACTTTCTTATATCTTTGCATACACACAAAATTTTTTTTAACGGAACAGAGATACAGATGTTACTGTTTATTTGCTTATCTGTTTGCCAAAGGGAGCAATTCTTTTTGAGCTTTCCTGTTCTTTAAATGGAATACTGAGTACCACCCTTTCACAACTCTTGCAGAGACATTTCAAAGACCCCAAGACTTAACCTGATCTTATCTTTCAGGTTTAAAGCTACAAACATTTCTGTGTTGTGGAATTAATAAAGAACTAGCTGGTTTCTCCCAAAGGGAGAGGTTTACTGTTATGTCTTTGATACACACACACACACACCTGTTGAAAATCAGAATAATGAACAGGAAAATCACTTTCTGCTACTTCAAATGTACTTTATACTTTCTGTAAAATATAATACGCAAGTGTCTGTTAACAACATGATAATGAAAATATGTATTATGATTAACTAGATAAGTAACTTTGTAGTTAATAAAGTTGTTAAAAATTGTTTTCTCTCTTGCTCAAAACCCTACATTTCTGTTTTAAATATACAATCTAAGGTAGGAAAGTATATAAGGTAAGGGGAGGCAAAAAGGAGATACAGAGATTCCTCTAAAATTTAAGTGTTGGTTGATATATAGTACATCAACCAACAAACTTTTAAAAATTCTCTAAAATACCTATTTATGTTCACATTTGGATTGCTAAATAAATCTTCTCCTTAATAATATCAGATATTATTTCACCTATGGTGAAATTTTCTTTCCTTATAAAATGAAATAAATTGTGTTTGCTTATGGCTTTGTTTTGAAATGAACTTAAGAATAAACAATTAAAAAGAATGTTTAAAAATAATACGACCACCAAAGAGATTAGTAACTGCATCATAATGACCTCCAAAATATTGTTTCTCAATGCCTAAGTACTTAGACTATTATAGATATATTTTTACTCTCAATATGTAAAACACATTTTTGAGGATACAGAATTCTTTTTCATGTAAATTTAACATATTCTACATCCATCATTTGGTGTAGACTGAAAAGCATGGTTGATTCCTGCTCATGTGTAGTAAACAGGATTTATAGGTCATAGAATAGTTCTAAGAAGTCTTTTCCTGTCTTAAAAAGAATCTTTAAATCTGTGGCTGAAGATAGATTTTGCTAACCCCAGTGCTGTTAAAGGATTAAAGCATGAGATATTGTTAGATCTAAGCTCTGCATATGTACATTCTGAGGTTTTTTTTTCCTCGCTACTCATTATTGAAGGAAAAAATATGTCTGTAAATTGATTTTTCCATTGCAAATGTCCTATGGAAAATGCTACTTATAAATATTAGGTAGATTTTAGTACTACTAAATAATAAAGAATTATAACTGGTACTAGAGAACTTACATTTATGGGTTAACATGTAAAGGCTATTACTCCATAGATATTTAAATCACTGCCATTGCCCTTAATGAATATTTCTTCCAAATGGTTCTTATTTCCCCAAGACAGACACTAGCTCTATGAGTGTGGAAACAAGCATTAGTCATATAGATTTCTTTTCCCTTTTCAGTCCTTGACAACATCTCCTCCACCAATGGCCTTTGCTCTTCTTTCATAAAAATAACCCTGTGGACTCCATTTAGTTGTCACATTGGCCTAAAGCCAGCAAGGACAGTTAGCCTCATACCAAACTACAGCCATCTGTCAGAATATGCTAAAAATCAATAAAGATGGTTGCTAACCACTTTTCTGGCAGATGTGACTACTCCATGCAATTCTGATTTGTCTTTGTGAGCTGGGTGATCATGTTAATCTGAAACTTAGGTTTCTAAATTTAAAGCAAAATCTTTAACCAGGATACATTTTGTTGAATAGATCGTGGCTAATATTTATCAACAATGCTCTGAGAAAAAATACCATCTAAGAGTAGGTCAAGCACAATTAGTTGGGGTATTGAACCAATGCTTGGCCAAAAATTCTAATAAGCAACAGATTATCAAATAAACTTTGAGTTAGGAATATGAACTGAGGGACAGCAAAGAGAATAATGTAGGGAAACCAAAAATGACTACAATTCCACTTAGAAGTGAATCTAGATTAGGGGGATGAGGAGCTAAGGGAACTATTCCAGTGCTATGCAGGGAGTGAGTTAGGTTTGAATCCTGATTAAAATAAGCATCACTCCACTTAACCAAGTGTTAAAGGCAGGCCAGACCACTTGTACTCAAAGTGCTTGGATTGGAGAAACAGATAAATGAAAGCAGTTAATTAGGATTCTGAAAAGCCAAAAGGAATAAAACTGATGTCAAGGGGATGAAAAAGGGAGGGATATGACACAGGGGAAGAAAATCAGAAATGAGGGGGAAGGAAACAGAAATGAGAGTGCAAACTATAAGTGAGGTTTAAAACACTCCCTGTGATAACCAAATTATGTGAATGCTATTAACCTATTTTTAAAATCAGAAAACATATTAAGAAAGGTTCTGTAATTTGACTAAGTTCACACTGCTAATTAGCAGCAAAACTGAACCTTAAAGCCATATCTGTTGGCTTCTAAAATCCAAACACTTAACTACTTTTAAACATTTTTTATCAAGAAGGTACAAGGCTGTGCCATCAAAGCTAAATGATATGGTTGGGACTGAGACTCACTTGGCAGGGAGAAAAAGAAGCTTTCTGAAGGAGAATTAAAGCATGAGAGGATCTGTAAACTCTAATATATCCATAGATGGACCCCTGAACAAGGATGGAAAAAACAGCAGTTTAATAATATGAATTTTAGCATGAAATTTCAACTTTTGGCCTTTACCTTGAGAATGATAGTTCATTGGTTCCATAGTGATTATCTCTCATTAGTACTAGAAAGAAAATACTTTCTCAAAGAATAATTAACCTGGTCAAAAGGGTCTAAATGGCAGTGGAGGAAAAGGGAGAGGAATAATATGAAGAATTGTGCCTAATATGACTTAAATGGATACTGCTGACTATGTATGACTTTGTGTTATGATATGCTTTTACCAGAATACCCTTTTCTCCATTTTCATCTCATTTCTCCTAATTTTATAAAAATGATTTCAGGTAATTTTCTCAAGGAAATTTCCACTTTTCCCCTTTTACCTACTTCAACACTTCCTTGGCCATCATTATTCCCATTTTGGTTAGGTCCGCTATCCCCAAATGTTTCTACTTTTGGATTACTTAAATATAACAAAGCACACATCATGGTTTTATTTATCTCGCTTTGCCCCCACACACTACTACAGAAAGGCATTAATGCATAGTGGTTAAATGTGAAGACCTTAGATTCATAAGCTGTATTCAAACCTGATGTGGTTCCATTTTATTGTATTATGGGATCTTATAAACTCTTTAACTTCTCAGAACCTCAGTTTCTTCATCTCTCAGTTGTGTATGGTGGCACTAATAGTAACTACCACAGGGGCTGGGGTTGTAACTCAGTGGTAGAGGGCTTGCCTAGCACATGTAAGGCACTGGGTTTGATCCTCAGCACCACATAAAAATAAATAAATAAAATAAAGGTACCATGTCCACCTATGACTAAAAAAAAAAATTAAGAAAAAAATAGTACCAGGGCTGGGATCGTAGTTCAGTGGTGGAGCACTGTGTGAGGCACTGAGTTTGATTCTCAGCACCACATATAAGTAAATGAATAAAATAAAGGTTCATCAACAACTAAAATTTTTTTAATAGTACCTGCCATAAAGGGGCACTAGTGTAAGGATTATAGGAACTGGTTCATAAGGGACTTGGAGCAGTGCTTCATATATAGCGATGCTATATATTGAGCTATTATTGTTATGAATACTAGACCTTAAGTTTTTGAAGTTCATGGATTCCTATTCTTCATAGTAGCCTCAGTGCACAAGAATTACCAATAAATGCTTGCTGAATACCTTACTGGGTGGGATGCACTCAAAATCCACAGACTGGGAGATATATGTGAATACTGAATTTTTAAAGAACAGATTAAAACTAATGTGACTCTCTAAATGGTAGTGACTCTGAATTCTTCTCCTTTGCCAGAAGATCAGTGCTAGGTCTTTATATCAAATAAATAATATTTATTGTACACTATCTAGGATTCTGGCTCTGAACAGATATTTCACATGTGTTTTCTTATTCAGTTCTTAAAACAATCCCACGAGGTAGGGCTGTCATTTTCTCCACATAAAGGATGGCATAATTGAGGTCCAGAGAAGTTGGGTGATATGTCTAGGTTGACAACAATATAGGTAGCTTAGTCCTGAGATGTTGAAGCACACACACATTAGTCAGCCTCTCCAGCTTTGGCAACATGCCCATCTTCCCAGGTTGCAAAAGATCCCTCACCCAAAATAGATAATCCAGGTATTGGGTATACTAAAAGAAGGTCTGGAGGTATAGTAAAAATGCTAATGATTTCTGAGAAAGGGAAGGATCAGGACAGAGAACAGCTCTGAATGTACTAAGTAGCCAGGGCATTGATTCTCTGAATGACAGTAAGCAGGCAGCAATCCAAAAGATGTTTTGGAGTTGATCACAGCACAGTCTCACAAAGCCTCACAAGTATGTATCATCAAAACATGGGGAAGGGGGTTGGTGCTAAAGAGTGGAATACAGTGATGAAAGAGTATATTCTACTTAAAAGTTTACCAAGAAAGGAAGTGGAATAATGTTGTATGTGTTTACTTAGGGGATATTGTGAACATAAGGACGGAAACACTTTTAATTAGAGAAAGGGACAAAAAGTAGAAGCATTATGTATGGTTATTATTATTGCTATTATTATTACTACCATTTATCAAGTGCTTACTATGTTCCTTGGTGCTCTAAGCACATTGCAAGTATAAACTCATTTAATCCTCACAACAGCCTTATGAAGTTGTTGTTCATTAAAAGGCATCTGACTGTTCTAAATGAATTAAAATTCTATCCCAGAGTGGTGAAAGGTCTTGTAGATTGGATCACCTAGTCACAGTTGATAAAGTTTCAGAGACTATGGCATGGGTAAAATGTGGCAAAAGACTGGAGATGGCACGAGGCATGGTGGCATATGCCTGTAATCCTAGCAATTCTGGAGGGTAAGGCAGGAGGATCTTGAGTTCAAAGTAAGCCTTAGCAAAAGTGAGATGCTAAGCAACTCAATGAGACCCTGTCTCTCTAAATAAAATGCAAAATAGGGCTGGGGATATGGTTCAGTGGTCGAGTGCCTTGAGTTCAATCCCCAGTAACTTCCCCCCCAAAAAAAGAGAGACTGGAGATGGCAAACACTAGCTTTAGTTTTCAAAAGTGATAGGAAGTATATGGGCTCCTTTGACCAGATCATGAAACATCATGAGGATTAAATTAAGTATTTTAGAACAGGTTATTAAAAGAAAGGTTTGTGTGCACCTAAGGGAAAAAGTAGTAACCATGAGAAGACAGAATAAATTCTCTACGAAGAAGTCATATTAAATAAATATAATTTCATTTATATTTTTGAATGGTTATTAGATTGTCAAATCAGTAAAAATGGAGGCATACGGTATCTAAATATTAGCAAATCATGTGACAAGGTCCCTTGATATACCTGTGAACAGATGGAGACGTATAGGTTATATGCTAGTAAAAGAATGCTGCCTGACAGATAAAGGTCAACCTGCAGGAAGGTTTCTAATGGCATGCCACAGAGCTCTGATCTTGATCTAGTTCTAAGTAAAAATTTTTTAATGACTTAGATAAAAATGAGAAGCATATCAAGCAAACTGACATAATGCACAAATATTGGAGTAAAGCAAACACCATGCATTGCAGAATCAGAATTTGGCTATACCTCCACATGCTAACAACATGAAACTGAATTAGGCCAGATCAAGGCCCTTAACATATTTCTACCAACACTCCCTTTCTCAAACATACAATTAAAAGTTTCAGTTTTATTATTGTCGAATAAAATATGGCTTAGCCCTGGAACTTGTTAAAAAAAGTTTAGGTGTTTATTTACTAGTATTCTCAATGTACATCATTATTGCCATGTGATCAACCAAAGAAATAATTATTAAACAAGGGAGGTGACTGATTGTTGGTCATAGCCCACAACTGTAATGCATCAGTCAAGGTGACTGGTAAGAGTTTCATTTAAGGGGCATCAATCAGATCTGTTCTCAGCTCTTGCTCAAGATGCATCCACAGGTGGTCATGTTACTTTGTTTGAACATATCATTTTTGTCTCCCTGTAGCCTCAGGTGACTGAAAGAATACCTGACAGGATTTACTAAGACACTTAAACACAGTATAGTACAAAAGAGATGAATTGGGTTAATCAAATTTCCTTTCTTAGATTTCTGAACCTATAAATATAAAGAGAATTAAACAGTTAGAAATGAGACATTATAGCTAAAGGAATAAGGTGAAAGGTGTCAGGAGGTACACTTGGAGTCATGTGGTACAGTGGAACCATATATTTCTATGAAAAATTAGAAAATCTGCAATAGAAAAAAGAAAGATTGGGCCAATAGAAAAAAATATGCTATTAGGCAAAGAAAGATATTGGAAAAAAAATGGAAAGCATTTCTGGGTTTTATTTATGTTAGAGATCTCTAGGCTGTGCTCTTCCTTTGGATGTTGACCAGTGCTTTCTGGGTTCCCAGGGACTAATATCACACACATTGAAAAGATATTCTCAATTAGTCAAGGCAACCAGAATTCACTCTGCTCCCTGCAACCAGAAAACCTAATAATCCACACCTGCATTCAGTCTTGAACATTACCTTTCAAGAACTGTTTGGACAGACCAGAGTGTGTTTTAAAGGAGACCAAGAAGGGAGATTTGAAACCAGTAAATTGTGAAGAACAGGTGAAGGAACTGGGGAACCATTTCACCCAAAGAGTAGACTCAATAGTGAAGGGCTATCAGGTATGAGAGGGGTTTTATTTATTCTATGAGACCCTAAAATTAGATCAGGGGAAAATGGGCGGAATTAAGAAGGGTCAGGTTTTGGTTCAAAAATAACCTTCCAACCATTAGAGTAGACAGAGGGGAACAGGGGAGGGAGAAAAAAAGAAAGAGGAAGCACTGGGCAATAAAATGGAGGAAATTATATTCCATTCATGTATGATTATGTCAAAATGGACCCCTATTATGTATAACTAGAATGCACTAATAAACATTTTTAAAAAAGACAAAAAAAGAGGGGAAATACCTTTTAGTAGTGGTTTGAGGCATAATAACATTACTTTTCAATTGTGTAGTGCTTTACAGTATATGAGGCACTGTATAAAGTATCTCTACTAACTTGACTTTCCTAACAACTGGCTATGGAAGGCATTTTTTGGGGGGGTGAGGGTGGAGGAATAAACCTAGGGCCTTATATAGACCAACTACACACTCTACCACTGTGCTACAGTTCCAGCCCTAGCAGGTATTTTTGTATTATTTTTTACAGATGAGGAATCTGAGAATTGGAGAGGTTCTGCTACACAGCTCATGTACAAGTTCCTATACACCCACAGTAACCTTTTATTGACTAAATTTGAAATGAACATTTTAAAGTATATATTTGGAAAATTCTAGCTGATCAACCTGATAAGGCTTCTAGATATTTTTAACTCATTTTTGTGATGCTGTATATATTTTCAAATGTACTAAAAAGGGTCTCTGCTCAATCTTACATGAAAACTTATGTTCTTCTCTACGTCTTATGAAACTGAGACCAATTAATATATTCCTTGCATAGATACAGAAGGTCCGTGGGTGCAGTTTGTACAAACATGCCTAGATGTACATTTCAAATAAGAATAGTTTTCTCTCTCCATTTGCCTGAGCTCATGCCCACCCTCCTTCCAGATTTCCTGTTATTTGGATTCAAAGAGGAAAGGAGTATGTGTGCTTGTCAGAATTGCTAGTTAACCATATTTGCCCACTGTTTCCTCAGTACTCTATCACTAAGCTTTGCAAATGAAATCAAAAGAATGAGGAAATCACCACTGTTTGAAAACTCTTTGAAGAAGATATACATTATTCTGTTTTTCTGTTTGCTCATTTCCCTCTTTTAATTGAAAAAAATACGCAAATCCTGCTATTAGTACTGTTCCATTTGTGTTATCTTCCCTATAGGTGCTGACTGCCATGTTTTCTCTTGGGAGATGGCAGGGAAAAAAACAGTTTATGAGCCCACTTAATCTGATAAGTGATAGATGATACAGAGTTTATCTGTCTTGAGCCATAGTACTTTCCAATTGTTGATGGTGACATACTCTGATGCCACAGCTGGCATTTAATTTAATATGCTGCTAAGGAAAAAAACAGTTTTGTAATATGATTTTATTAGTGCTTCCTTTCTGTTCTGATTCTCAGAAGATATTAGAAGTGTATATCAGACACTGTCTATCAAGTGGTATATTATACCCATTGCTAACATACAAATGTCTTTAGGAAAAGTTAAAGCATACAGAAGACGGTGTAAACTTCTTGAATTTAAAAGATGAACAGAATTCTGGGTTTTATTAGTTCATGTTTTGCTAATAGAAAGTTGAAATTTTTTGGTGATACTAAGGATTGAACCTAGGGCCTTGTGCATGCCAGGACTTGCTCTACTACTGAACCACACCTCTAGTCCTGAAAGCTGTAATTTTGATTTAAGAACAAGTAACTAGAAATGATGATTAATTTCTCAATTAATCACATTTAGTGCTAAAGTCTATCATGACTAAGGGACCGAGAACTGTGGAGGAGTAGAATTTTAATCACATGACTTAGAGTACAGGACTGAATCTGGAAACCTAAACTGTGAAGTGACAGAAAAACAACAGCATTTCTTTTTCTCAAAAGACCAAACTTCATCCCAAAGGCTGAATCCAGTTTTTTAAAGTCACACTTATACTTCTCCTTCATGAGACCAATCCTTTTAAAAAAAATATTTAAAGGCAATTTACTTTTTCAAATGACCTTATAATAAAATGGAAACTATCACTGTTCCTTTGATTGGTTGGATTTTCCTGTAATAGTGCAGGACAATTTAACATATTCAAACAAGGGACAAATGCATTTCACTTTGAAGCTGCAGTGACAGCTTAGATAATTGTGTCATTTCATGTTTTCGTGGGTATCTGACAGTGAAGTGTTTATGCATCTGCAATTTCATCTGTACATGTGTATCTGATTTGATCCATGTCTGTGAGTGTGCCCAGATCTAGATGTATGTGCCTGAGTGCTGTGGAGTTCCCTGCCCTTTTGCCCATGCTTCTGGGTGTAAATTTGTGTGTCTCGGCAGATAACTATGGTGAGATGAGTTTCTGCAATCAGTGGAATCATCCTCTGCCAATATTTAAGTTGAGTGTGATCAATAATAGTTCAAGTACCTGGTCTCCAGTGGTATGTTGCTATTCAAGACCCAGCTGTTATGCAGATGAACTGAATCCTGTGTACTGGTTGGGGGAGCTGGAGCAGCTGGGCTGGGCTGGCTCCGAGTAGTCATTGATCTCCTTTGAAGAGAGTCCGCTGTAGGGGGTGGCTTCCTGGCACAGGTGCAGGCATGTGGAGGTGGAGGTGGCGGTGGGAGGGGTCTGAAGGTGAACTGGTTGTGTGGGCTGCTCTGCATTTCTAAAAAAGAAAGAAGAAAAACACAAAATAGAGACTTACTCTCCCTCTTGGCAGACAGGGAAACACAGCATGACAGGCTTACCAGGATTTCAGATAATATAACCTGTGGTGGGAGGGAAGAGTTTTAAGTTCAGTCTATCTGTAAAAATGCCACTTAACTTACAAAAGCACGTGCAGCATGCTCATGAAATGTAAAACATTCACAGTTGCATTTCCATGTAAATTCTTCAGGGCTGTAGCAACTAAAAAGTAAATGAGGTCGCCTCACACAATTTGTCATAGTTTCTGCTACTGAACAAATAAATCATCAACAAGACACTAAGTTACAGAACAGAAGTGAGCTGATTTCCATCAGTTGCAAAAATCTCACTTTGGAAAATACCAGTGAAAGGCACAAATTCATTGCAAGGAAAATCATTTGGCACTTCAAATAAAAATATAAGGCCACCTTCTGGCTTACCTGAGAAAAAGAGCAAATCCATACTTCAGAAAAACAGCTCACAAGTGTGTAACTCATCTATGTGAAACTAATCTTTTCACCAGCCCCCTACTTTAGAGTGCTACTTGTAAAAGGTAGGCTAAAAGGAGTGTGTTCCAGTTACTATACATATTTCCAAGGCCACGCAAAGAGTAGTCTGCACCCTCCCCCGGCCACACCTTTCTAGGAGCCCTGCCATGTTAGCAGCAGCTTAGGCAGCAGGGAGACTGTTATAATTTTTTTTCTGCTTGTTTGCTGAGGGGGCAGCCTGGGACAGCAGTCCTCAGACTTCCGTTTTTGCTATTGTTTGGTATTTTTCCACTGCTTTCCTGGCAGACACACATAAAGACAGTGAGGTAGCTTTGGCCCAATGAGAAATACCCCAATTAAACCCCTTTGAAAAGAAATCGCTATTGTAGCTGATAGCCACCTCTCTTCCATAGGAGAAACATAATAGATGTCAAGTGATTGCTTGTAACACCAGCACGTTCTGGATAAACTTTGTAGACAGCATGGCTTTGTCCCACCTCCCCAATGACTGAGAGCTGAAAAGCAGAAAAATGCTAGAGGCTTTCAATGCCTAGCAAAGGACTCAGCTGCTTTGTGCTGAGGCCCACTATGCAGTGACTGATCACAGAATAAAATTACTTCTTTCGATTCTTCCACCTCAGACACAAATTTTAAAGACATTGGCATTTTTTTTCATATTTTAAAACAATATTACTGTCCCCCGAGCATGACAAATTTTTGGTTGAATTTTCTAGTACAGGTGGCACCGCTTTTAAATAAACTTGCTTTATGACAATTTGAACAGGATAAAGAAGGGAGTGATGATCATTCATTCATATAAAGGATTCTTTTAGGTGGTCAGCTTTCTTTGTGTATTTAAAATGCTTCATGAATTTTCTAAATCACCCCCATTATTCCAGGCTCAGCCCAAATCCCATATCCACTAAAATGTCATCACTAGTACTTAACATCTCATTAATTTTTTAAGTCTCTGTGCTCATACTCATAACCATAACCATAAGTATGCTCTCCAATCTTGGAACTCAGGGAAGCATAGAATACTGGAACCCAAAGGACCTCAGAGATTCTTTCATTTTGCAGATGAGAAGACTTGTCCAGGGACACTTGGCAAAAGTATAGTGGAGACTAGAACCCACATCTCCTGACTTTTTAGTCAATGATCTATTCCCTGTATTGCAGATTTCAGTAATACAAGTTCTCTTTTCCTTCTTAAGACTGAGAGACACTGAATCCTTCAAGTTTTCCGGAATTTTCATTTATGTTTACATATCTGCTTTCCTCTTAGACCATAACTCATGAAATGTAGATCAGAAGGCAGGGTAGTGTGATGCTATGTATACTGGAAAGAGCATAAGATTTGGAGGTGTGACAAATCTGGGTTTAAGTTCTGCCTGTCACATAGAAGTTTAACCTCTCATTTGTAAAATAGAGATAATGATACTTTTTCTTAATGATTAAATTTATTCATATAAAGTATATTTGAACGTAGTACATCAGTAGCTATTTGTTTACTAAATGTAAAATCATAGGGTCATCTAGTTCAGCTACAGATGAGGAACCCATGGCCCAGAGAGGTGATGTAACTTGCTCAGTTATTCAACTAGTATGAATTTGCCTGCCCATGTCTGATGATTCCCAGTTCAGGACTTTTTCTATTATGCTATTTTGGTAAGTAAATGTGACTCTTCTCTGACTAACACTTACTGTTCTTGCCATAAATTTGGTCCCTGAGTTTGCAATATTATGACATTCTCTTGATGTCCTATGTGTTTTATCTTATCATCCATAATAGACGAAATGTTTCTTAAAGCAAGGCCATCTGCTACTTCTCTTATACATCATATAGCACTGAACACAGTCCTGGGTAGAGAGCAAGAACCCTAAATGTTTTTACTAATTGAAAAGGATTTGACTGGTAGAGGGTAGTGTACCCTTTGACTCTCATTCTAAAGCAGCCACTGGATATACATTCAATTGTTCACTGAGAAGTAGGTTTCTCCCTTGGAGGTCTTTTCGTCGATTCTCTTCCAAAGCCATGGGGAAAAACAATACCCCGAAGGAGGACTTTAAAGTAATGCCCCTCCAAGATGTCAAAGGAGTAGTAGTGACAAACTACAGATTTGCTATCTAAAACCATGTACAGGAAAGGGTTTAATGACCTAAGGAAAGGTAAACAAAGCATGAGATCCAGGGTTAGAGGAAGAATTACTCTTAGATAAAGGCTCAGAAAACTTTGAAACAACACATATGACATCTACTCTACTAATTGCTAGGCATTTCTATCAGCACGGTTGTTCAAAATAAAGTTTCTATTCAGTACATTTGTTCAAAGGAAGGATAATCATTTATGATCACTTGGATTCACTGCTTCATAGATTTCCTTACAATCTTTGCAACTCTTATTTTATGAAAAATGACAAAAAATTATTTCATTGAAAATTGCAATTGTGGTATTATAATATTTATATTAATTATATTATAATATAATTATAAAGCAGGAAGAATTGCTTTATATAGTCACTTTGATTATTTATATATATGTATGTTTATACATGCATATGTGCACATACATATATATGCATATTTTATGTTTATCTATTTTGCTGTATGTTTTTATTCCCATATTTCATATGATAAGTTTTCTTTATTAGTTAATACTATCTTTAACACTTTCACAATATTGGATTGTTACACTAAGTGGAATATATCCAGACCTTAAGCCCTTATGAAATGCAAATGATCTCAGATTCATTCTTTCTTTTAACCTCAGGAAAAAGATGGGGAATGCACTTGTTCCCTCCCAAATGAAGTAATTTAATCCTTGGTCTCTGTGAAATGGGATTTCCCAACATTAAACACTAATGAAAAATACATTAGTGTTCAGTGTCAGGAGCTCTAGAACACCAATTCCAGGGGGTTAAGAGTCACATGCACTCACTTGCAAATGTATCTGGCAAATGTATACTTCTGTGCTCAAGAGAGAGAAGCAAGGGAGAAGGAGGGAGTGGTAATTATGCAAATGTAGATATCCAGACATACTTATAGAGCTTTCTGAAAGTAAATTAAGTTTTCAGATGGAAAGGTCTAATTCACAGAATATACTTGGAGAGGAGCCAGTTTCAGGTTTGAGGTCCCTAAAAAAACTTGGAAAGATAATTTCTCAGAGGGAAAATTCCTCCAAACTGTAGATCTAAGACACTTTTGGTGGGGGTGAGCTGTTAAGAGAAGTTTCAGCCTTCAGAAACAACACTCTCCTTGTCTCCAAAAGGTAAGTGGGAAAGTGGTTAAACATATATTTTTTTTCTCTTCTTGCAAATAAACCTTAATTTGGATCATGTGTTAGAGAAAGTTTTCACGAAAAATTAGAGTATCTCTGCTCAGAAACACCATGTGGCAACCTATCAGGGTGTCTATCAGGGTGTTTTGACCCTTACATTTCATTAACACATATAGTCAGTTCTGCTATAAGGTGATGCATGCATTTCTAAAATTCACTGCTCTGTGCAAAATCACACATGGGAAAAAAGTTGATGAGAAAAATGGTATTGGGGCACTACACTAAATAACACTATGATTGACACATTTTTTAAAAAAGGAATCTAGTAGAAATGCTGCCAGTTTTATACATATTACTAGTTAAGAAATACATGAATGACATACCAAATATGACAATTTACCTTTAAAATGATCTGAAGCTTGCTTTTGACACTGGGTGTTGGAAGAGTTAAAAATACTGAGTTATCGTAAAGTGGTAGAAGGAGAGTTATCTGACTAGGTCCAAAAGTTCTAACACCAGATATGGATGGGCAAGGCTCCTAGCACATGTGGTGAACTGAGATAGCCGGTAACTATTTCAGGTGTATGCATGTATGTGTTCATTTGTCTTCTTACACAGCTCATTCTGTTGTATGCAGTTTTCTGCATTTATCTAGTGCTTTTAACAGATGGAAAAACCACAGAACTTGCCTTAAGTTCAAACTGTTCTCAAATATACCTATAGCAAGAGAACAAATTAACATTTTGAAAACAACCATTGTGGCAGAATTGACTGAATATGCAAAATAATTTTATGTAGGTGTTAAAAATAAAAATTGCCAGCATTATGGTAATGACAAAGAGATTATTTTTCTTGAAAAATTTGACCCCAGTAGACAGATGCCCAGTTTTCCCCAGATCTAGGTAATAAACTTATCATTCTTTTCTTTAGAGAGCCTATGATACTATTCCCCCAAATACATTTTTTTTTCAAAAGTTACCATGCAGTATATGTTACCAAAAGGGGCACATATATTCCTGTAGCTCATGGTCAGAAGCCATGTCTGCACTTCCTGGGCTTAGTTTGTGTTTCACTATCTCATTGGCCACCAGGAAGGTAGTTCCCCAATTCTTTATCTGCAACTCTGGAATAAAGAGATCCCTGAAAACTGTTGTTTTAATTTTCCAATTCTTTTGGTGGAAAATCCTGACATGAAGGGATATATATATATATATATATATATATATATATATATATATATGGTCTTTATCTCATTTAGTGAATTTATATACACTTATCTGTGAATGTACTAATGCATTTTATTAAGAGGTGCTAGCCAATATCCCACATGGTGTTATATAACATTTAGAATATACACAGTACTACCTTTGCTAAATCTGAAAAATTCTAAATTCTGAGACAAGTGGACCCCGAAGGTTTTCTTGATAAGGGATTATAAGCCTATATTAGTTTCAATCACTTTCCTTAGCTCTTATGGGGCAATATTAATTAATACTTATGAAGACCATAGTAATCTACATGTGCAAAGAACATCAGAAAACCAAGGGTTATTGCCATAATTACTTATGTCAAGTGTCTCAAGGCCAATTATGCCTGTGGTTCTTTTGGTTGCTTTTCTGAGTTGTCCTCCTAGATAAGAGAGGGAATAAAAGGAATCAGGTTTAAGGAAACAAAAGAGGTTTATTATTAGCATTAACTATTACTACTAAGTTCTGAACATATATTTACAGTACTTTACTTGTCATGAGGAGTTTTCATATTCTGTGAGGAGGTACTTTATAAATTTGCATGTTTGGGCTAATATTCATTAACTTCATAGTGCTTAAGTATCATTAAATTAATCTTAAGTGTACCTGGCTGTGGACATTTCTATTCTCAAGCTTATAATTGCTATTAGAGGCTTAAATAAAATAAAGAAAATCGATTGTCAGAAGAAAACAGAGTAAACAAGTATAGTTTATCACTTCTCTGGTTAAAATACTGCTTTAATATTAATGTAACAACAATCTTTAATAAAAGTAGATTCATCAGCTAAATAAACCCTTATATTGAAAACAGAAATAAAATATATAAAAAGAGCTAATGTTTAATAAATATTTGTGTATGTATGGGCCTGTGTATGTGCAAGCCACAGTCAACAACCAAAAAATACAGGAGGGAGAAACAGGAGAATTCACAATTAAAGCAGATGACTGAATGATAAGAGTCACAGAAGCTCTGGGGGAAGGCTAGCAATAAATTATGATGTTTCCTAATTTGAATGGGTTCAGTAGGGTTTTGGAGTATTGCATTCTGCAAGGCTCCCACTACCCTGAGACACCATGCACCCTTTGAGATTTTATAGTACATCTTTTTGAGAACTTTGAATGGTCCTCTTGCTAAAGTGAACAAGTTAGTATGCTCTGTAAATTTCTGAGTTGTTTTTGTTAAAGACACTAGAAGTAAAGGTCAATACTGAAGCACTTAAGAATCCTTTTACATGTTTGTGCTGATACCAATATTTGTACTTTCGTCTCTTCATAATCTGATGTTCATCTTCAAAGGATGTGCTGGTCTACCTCCAGAAAGTCTAAACTTTCTATTTTGGAGGGCTAATTCATCAGTTTTCCTGTTTTCTAATGTGTTATACAAGCATGATGATGAGCCAAAGAACCACAAAGAGCCCTCCCCAAGTCTATCTCTCCCTGTTTCTGTTGTAGAGGAAATATAACTGTGCTGTGCACTATGTTATCATTACATGATGAAATTAACTCAATCTTAGGCACAGTAGTTAATATTATGCCAATAAGTGGCTAGTGTATTAATTCAATCTCAGATATAGATTAAGACAAAGTAGAACTTTATAATCTGGGAACAGAGAGAGAGAGAGAGAGAGAGAGAGAGAGAGGGAGAGAGAGAGAGAGAGAGAGAGAGAGAATGACAGCTTTGGCTGTGTCAAATGCTATTTTGCTTAAGTTAAAGTAAGTCCTCAAACTAATTTTCTCTGCTGTGAAAATAAAGGATGTATACATCTTGCTTATATTTTCAAAGTAGTTTGGCAAAGTTAAAAAAAAGAGAAAAATGGAACCAATATATTTATTACCTTACAAAAATTATCATTTCTAAGTAGAATGGTAAATGCTCTACTTAATTGTACAATTTGGAATTATAAATGTCAATACTTAAATATTAATATATGATACTAATTAGCAATTAAAATTAGTGGTTGACCAAAGCCTTTTCACTATGGTCTTGAAGGAATCTCTATTATCCATTATGTACCATGAAACATGAAATAGATAATTGCCCTGTTTTATCTTATGCTGACAATGGTGCTGTGGCTTCCATTATTAGCCAGTGAAGTATATCAAAAAGAAAATATAAAAATGTAATGATCCTTAAAAATTTCATATTTAGTTTATATTCAAACTAAAGTTGTATGTAGGTATTTCAATTACTTTCAATCCCCAAGTTCATTATTTATTTGAAAGTAGGTAATGAAGGGTTATGAATTAATTGACAGTGAATTATTTAATAAATTAGCTAATAAGAGATATTCTGGAATTTTACAAAGTTTTCATTTTCAGTGCTTCATTTTTATTATGCTATTACAAATGGTTACCCGATATTTGTTCAAAAAGCAATGAATGAAAATCATTCTACTCTTATTTACGAAAATGAAATTCTAAATGTTTGAAGCACAAATCAAGAAAACATTACGACTGTGTCTAAAGCTCTAAGAAAAATATTTCTCAAACTACCATATGTTAAATAGTGAGGCTATATTAAGAGTAATGGAAAAGAAAAAACAGAAGACAGAATGTCCAGGAGGATTAAAACAAAGCATGAAGATTAGGGCAGCCTGGAAAGGTTTCACCTACTGCCCAGACTTTTCAAATGAAGTCTGAAGAAAAAGTTCTGATTATTATTAATACCACAACCTAACCACCATTGGCTGGTTGTTTGGTGAGAAAGGTGCCCTATAGTCTAGTTCTTCCCTATCAGCACAATTTTAGAGACAAAGAGGACCTGAAGACTTCCAGTGGAGTGGTGAAAAGGAGTCCTAGTTTTTGTACATGAGGGGCTGAACATGTATACAGCTCCCCACCCCCTGCCAATGTGGGACAATGGGAAGAGATGGCACTGTTATAGCAGTATTCAGAAGACCCACAGGCTTAAATTTCACCCATATTTTGGCCTATTGCTCTAGCTCAACAGTTCCCAACCACAAGATTGAAATATAGCAGTGTTTTTTAATGATTTATTACCACAATAAAGGAAATTTACAAAATATTTATTTTTAAAATAATAGGTGAGAGTGGTTTCAAGGCAGTATCTCTTGATAGTGCCACTCTCACTGAGTTGCAATTGAATGCTTACTGGGATAGGTGAGGAAGAGGTGTGCTTATACATTGTGACAGGAATTGGGTAAAACCCTGATCTTATAAACCATTTCAATAGGTGATTTCCATATCCACATGCTTGTAAAATGATTCAGTGCATATTATGGGAATGATGGTTTGGTTATTCCTGTCCCCACTCCTACCCCACCCCCAAAAAACCTGAAAATTAGAGGATTGAAAAAAAAGTCCTGTCATTCTCACAGGAATGTTTTGCACATTTACATGTTATTCAAATGTATTGGGGCCAAAAAGTTGAGAATTGTGATCTTGATGGCTTCTGTAGAACATTACTGGCTGCCACCAATCTTTCTGCCTGACATCTTTTGGGTTATAGAAGGAATCTATTAAGAAATACGAGCAGGAAAGTAACAGTTCTATGTGAAGGAGGAAGTTTTATTTCCTGTCTTGCTTTCAAGCTATGCATATACAAGTCTTGTATTAGGATCTGGGTCTGAATCATATTTATATCTCCCACACATGGCCCATAATTTTACTCAATACATTTATTATTCTGATTATTTTCAAATTTAACTGATTTGAGTGAATTTAAAATTTTAAAGTTTGAATTGATTGAAGTTTTATTTTACAAAAAAATTACAGGTACTATGGTGGGAGAGAGTGTTTTATGACTGCAAATAACTTATTTTATTGAATTCTTCACTTTCCTACCAGTTGCATAGCCCATGCCTGAAAAGGTTTCTTCTTGAAATGTTCATTGAATAGTTCTCATTATTACAAATTTTCATTTTCTTGTTTTTAACACGGTATTTTAGTGAGATATTAAATAGACCTATTTTTTTGGAGAGGTGCCAATATGAAGACCTATTACTAAGCCAACCTTGTAAACTTTGCTTATGCTAACCTATGCATATTTAACTAATTTATTTTTCCTTCAAACTCTGATTCATTCCTTCAATTACATTACTGCTTATCTCCCTGGACTCTCTAATTTAACTAGGTCTTTATGGTTCCCCAAACAAAATGCAGATGAACATCACCAAGAATACAAAAAGTTACCTGATAAATTCTTTTGTAACGATGTGTTTTCACATGTACCCTTGAACTATGTATAGAATGCACTTGAGACTTCATTAACTAGAACATGGCTAATGAAGTCATGAGAAAGCAGTTCAATTAGAAATATACTGATATATTGATATAGATGTTTTTGCTAGTGGATCAAATAAAAAATGTCCATCAAAAATAAATAAATTAGTGGAATGTAGTATAACAAATCTAGGATGGACTGAACAATGGTGATTTCAGAGACTGCCCCACACTGAAATTAACGTAATGGATGAATGCCTTAGGGAAGCTGAAAAATTAGCTTATCTCAAAGAGAAGAAAGTCAGCCTGCATAAAATAAGGGAAAAAATGAGAATATGCATTGAGGAAATTATGAGACTATAGTAATAAAAATAAATGGTGATTTTGGAAATTAAGAAAATATTTCATAGGTAGTGATTGCTGAATGTTTCCTTTAAGCAAGTATCTTAAACAAGTGAATTTTTAGTTGAGTTAATTTAAATAAATTTTTCAAAAAGTACCCAGGGAAACATTTTATGTATGATAGGTGGGATGCCGAGAGGGACAAAGCATTAAGCACATATTGCTTACGTGCTCAGAGAAATCTTTTGTAGAAACTGAAATCAATGATTGAGTGCACAGACACTCCTATCTATGTATTAATATGGGAGGTTTACACCAGCCTGGACCACAGGATGTGATTTGGGTTCATGGATGGGCATAATGACAACCTAAATTTGATCCAACTTTGCTTTTACTTAGGTTTACTCTTGAATGGCAAATAAGTACTGCAAAGGATACAGATAAAAATTAGGATGTAGGTGTGTGCACTGACTCTGTTTTGTCTCCCTTGTACTTCATGAAGAAAAGCTTTTGTTTGTTGGCTTTGGTAAACTACACAGTGAGATGATATTCTCTCAGTGTAAAACAACATATTATTATGGGATTGCTGCTTTTTTATATTCCCAGACCATCTGCAATTGGAAACTGCTATGCAAAATATGATTCTGTTATTTAGGAAGTCAAGTCACCCAGGGTTAATGGAGAGCTCACTGATGTGCAAATTCTTCCAATGGCAGCTCTAGGGCAATTTTCTCTTGTCATTACTCAATACAGGGCCTAGGTGTTTTTCATTCACTCCTGCTTAGGGATTTCCATTGATCTGACTACAGTCCATCACAAGTGGACTTCTAGTGGTGATCATAAAAAGTCACTTGAGGGTCAAGGTGTACAAATACATAAGATAAAAGGCCAAGTGTCATCCATATTGAACTACTGCATGATCTTCTTTAAAGCTGAACTAATGCCTTGCTAATATGTTTATTTCTACTTATAACTTTGAAAATGAATGATGGGGGAAGCAAAAGAAAAGAGAGAATCAAACTAATAGGTCATGAAACACTTGGTTTCAGAAGCAGAAGACAGAGAGGGGTGTGTTGGTTTCATTTGTTTTCTTTCAATAAGGTTTATCAAGTACTTTCTCCTTTACTACTTTACTTATTTGCACATGACATCTGTACATAACTTGTTTAAATTAGTTACATCATGACATTTCAAAATGATATTGTAGTTAAGTATCAGATATTAAAATCAGATCAATGTGGGTTTAAATCACAGTTTTAGCATTTATTTTCAGTTTGAGTATGAGCAATCAAATCATTTCAAGTCTGTTTCTTTATCTATAAAATAGGGATAATAATAAACATCTTTTAATGTTTATGAGATTTAAATGAGGTCAAGTGTATACAACACTTAGAGTGCCTGGCACGGGGTGAATTTAAATAATATTAAATGAAGGATGAATTAAGGAGCCCAACAAAATTCATAAAATTCAAGTACAATCTGATAAATAAGCTAAGAGAAAACCTATATGACTCCAAGATACTTGGTTATTTAACACTTCATTATAGTTAAAAAATTTAAAATTTTTATATTTCCCAATCTTTCCCAATAGTTCTAAGCAGCTATTATTGAAGTCATTAGTCAATAGAAGAATAGTTGACTCCTATCCTTTACTCTTCCAAGCTAAACCAAATACCCTCTATTGATTAGCTTTCTTATTATGTTCTCAGTTTCTTTTACTTTAGATAACAGTCTTTGTTTCATGACTTTTAAGATCTTTGAATGTGTTCACTTGCATTTTCCATTATACTAAATGATCTGAGGGCATACATACATTTCTAAAGTACTTATTGCAATAACACCCCAGGACTCAGACATTAGAGCAAAGGATGTGAAGAAAAAACATTTCCACAAATATGGCATTAGTGCTTTGTATTTGGGAAGCACCTTTCATCTACATCCCTCAAAGACTTTCACAAATATTATCTGATGCTTTATTCACTGGGCCCAGCTGCAAGCAAAACTATCTTTCAAAGAATTCCCTCAAAGAGCAGCAAACCCCATGAGGGAAGGAGTTGTGGATAGCTGGTTAAAACGTCAGAATGCTCAGAGACAGACATTTAAAAATAGTATATACAAAAATACTACTTAACAAACTACGACTGCTGCTTAGAAGTATAGTGTTTCATAGGTAGAACTTTCACAGTGAATAAATAAACAGAAGTTTTATCATACAGGCATCAAGACCAACAACCACATTATAAGCTAATGATATCTGATCAATTTTGTAACTATATATCAACCTAATTTGGGGCAGATGATTTGTCTCACAGTGTATTCAATTATTTATTAAAGCTTTGTGTATCAACAAATAGTCTATATTATATGTAAAGGGCATAGGCATCAGACCAGGATTTTATGCCAAGTGCTAAGCATAGTGCCTGGTACATGTGACAAACTCAGTTAATGTTAATTACCAATATAATTACTGTTGCAATTGTTACCACTAAGAATTTAGATTAGTTTTTTTTTCAAAAAGAATTCAGTGAAGACTAACATAAATTTGCATTTATTGTTGTTGTTTCTGATGATGATGATAATGCTACTAGTAGTAGAATTTTTATTTCCTATTAAGATATGTACCTGTAAAATAAAAACCAGAAAAATAGTCCCTGTTTCTCTCTAGGAGCAATCACTCAAGATGAGGAGAAGCAAGGCAAGACAGATGTTACAACCTCTTTCCACCTTCCAACTGAAGTCATTTATATAGTCTTCTTGTCATGGAGACTTATGACTATGAGTATGTCATTAAAACATGTGCTAATTATTTTTGGGGGAAGGCAGAATAAAATTAGGTACTTTCAATAATTCAAAGGAAATAATTGACCTAAAAATTTTTAATCAATTCTACTGATGCCATGAAAACACAACATTAATCTATAGACACTTACTATGGAATACCAGTAGTTTAGTTTATTACTTCTTCTTACTGTGATTATTTTTAGGTTCTCTATTCTCTCTTATTATACCTTCTTGCTTACCTAACTAGTATGTCGTAAACTGGACTATATGAAAAAATGTCATTATTAAGAATGTAGGATTATTAAAATCTTCCGAGGATAAGAATACTTTTCACTTTCTTGATGAAAACACAGTATTTTAAAGTCATATGCTGTGATAAAGATGAAGAATATAAGACTCAGAGACGTGAAGATGCTAGTCCAAGGCTCTGGTTACTACATTATACTGACTCAATTTTCTGCCATTCAGGCATCTTTCCTGGGCTTCAGATCAAACCACATCAACCGTGCTTATACTATACTTGGCTATCATCTTTATCGCAATCAATGAAGATATAACATAGAATTGGAATCTGTATGTAATAATGAATAATTCAATTTGCATAATGGTTACTCTGTTAGTTCCATTTAGTTTGTTTATGTGCATATTATTAAATGTTTCTTTTAATTTTTTGGTAACAAATATCCTTATTTCAACAGTACCTATATAATTTATGTGAGCCATAGTAACAGTCTTCGACTTATTTGGTGTGTGATTTTAATCCCAAGTTGATCTTGAAAATACCAGAAAAGACTGCTTAATGGATCTGCTTTTAAAAAACAGCTGAGCAATTTATTTTTGCTGTTTTTCTTTGTATGAATTAAAACCTAGCTGTATATACTAATGAAATAAGAATTATTTTATATAGCAACTGTCATTTCTGATAACCATCTCTATTTATGGAGAGTACCAACTGATCTCAAATAAATGCTATTTAAATAAAATGAATTTTCTTATACTATGAATCACATGTAGAGATTTTCCTCCCCTAAATACACGTTAGAATTACAACAAGGGGTAATTATGAGGATGGTTTAAGATTATGTTAATTCAAATAGTAATCCTACAAATAAAACCATTACATATGTTACTAAATACATTCTTCTAATGATAGGCTATCTTATATAAATTAATAGTGTAATGTTCCATGGATATGCCAAATTCTAAAGTCTAATAATCCTACGGGAAAAAAATAAAAAACAGTGAAAATCCTGTGGATGTTATATCTGACTTTTAAAATATATGAATTGTTATTTTACATTTTATGGATTTTGGTAACTTGTTATACATGAATTACTATATCCTTCACAACACAATATGCTAATGCAATCAATATGTATAGCACCTCCATTTGATATAACTGAAAATGTAAAACAAACATACCCTAGAGCCCTAAACATTACAACAAACATTTGTTTATATAGAAGTCTAATGAGTATAAATAGCCAAACAACAGAATTTTTAAAAAAAAATTACCTTAAAAATGATCGCTCATTTGTGCAGCAAAAAATGGAGTGAAAATTCTCATTGGAAAGAGAGA
Source organism: Sciurus carolinensis (assembly GCF_902686445.1). NCBI lineage: Eukaryota > Metazoa > Chordata > Mammalia > Rodentia > Sciuridae > Sciurus > Sciurus carolinensis. Next base: position 104,486,152 of record NC_062232.1, read on the forward strand.
AAACATTTACAATGCATACATCTGATAAGGGATTAATATCCATAATATATGAGGAACTCATACAACAATAGTAAAAATAAATAACCTGATTAAGAAATGGGCAAGGATCTGAACAGACATTTTCCCAAAGAAGACATATAAATGGCCAATAGGTATAAGAATGGATGCTCAGCATTACTAATAATCAGAGAACTACAAATCAAAACTACAAATCAAAACTCACAAACATGCTAGAATGAGCAGCATATAAAAACAAGGAAATAGGTCTTGGTGAGAAATTGGAACACATAGGTACCATGTGTGAAAATGTGAAATGGTGCCCCTGTTATGGAAAACAATATGACAGTTTCTAAAAAGTTAAAAATAAAATTACCATATGATCTATGAATCTCACTTCAGGGAATATATTTTTAAAAATTGAAAACAGAATCTCAAATAGATACTTGTACATCCATATTCACTGCAGCATGAGTCACAATAGTCAAGAACTAGAAATAACCCAAAATGTCAATCAACAGATGAATGGATAAACAAAAGGGGGTATATACATACAATGGAATATTACTAAGCCTTAAAAAGGATATCCAGTCATTTGCAATGATGTGTATGAACTTTTATGCTGTGAAATAAACCAGCACACAAAAGGATAAATACTACATGATACCACTTAAATGAGTAATCTAAAATAGTCACTCTTTAGAAAGTAAATTATGGCTTCCAGGTCTGAGGGAATGGGGAACAGGAAAACTGGTCAATAAACATAGATTTTTAATTTTTCTATATGAAAAAGTTCTAGAAATATTGTTGCACAACACTGCACACATAATTAACACTATTGTACATTAAAAATTATTAATTCTTAATATGGTTAACATTATGGTATTTTTAAATGGCAATAGAAAATTATGCCATCCCTTCATCAATTGAATCACTTATTTTACTTCAATCTTGTGCTTGGGTGGGGATATCACAGTGACCAAATGTAAGCATTATGGAGGAGACAGACAAATTATAATAAACTATTACAAAAAGAAAAGAAAAACAGAAAAAAAAGGAAAAACAATAAATTATTACATGGTTATAGACAGGGAACTTGCTGGTCAGCATAAGAATTGTGATGTTCTTAATAATTTATTAACTTTGATAGGTAATAAAGTAATTAATTGAACTGTGCAAACATATATAGTCTTTAAGCTGTATAATAGAAGGAGAAACAAGTTATTGCATTTGGAAAATTTGGGAAGTTTCAAGTGATGACAAAATTAAAAGACATGTACTTACTAGACACCAAAACCTGGAGGTATAAATGTATATATCTATATAAATGAGATGATAAATAGTTATCTTGGTTCAGGTTGCCATTACAAAATACCACAGACCAAGTGTGTCTTAAACCACAGAAACTTATTTTCTCACAGCCTGGAGGCTAAAGTCCAAATTCAAAGAGCTAGAAATTGTTGACCTCTGGTGAGGGCTCCATTTATAGCTAGGTATACAGTGGCCTTCTTGCTGTATTCCCACATAGTGAGGAAGAGTAGGTCTCTTCTCATAAGGGCACTAATATCATAATGAGGGCCCTACTTTCATGGCCTTATCTAAATGGAATCATCCCTCAGAGGTCCATCTCCAAATACTATTAATTGATTGGTTATGGTTTCCTTATCATAGAATTTTCCTTGCTAGGGCTTCAACCTATGAATTTTGGGGGAAACACAATTCAATGCACAGTACCAACTAATCTGGGTAGTATTTTGACATGCAGTAAACATTTTCTAAGATGTACACTTAAAAACGTCTTCATTTTCCACTATCTTTATTCCAAATTATGTATTATACTTTCAAAGACACAGGAGATTTTAAAACTTATTTCTCAATATACTTTGCATCCCACACTATATAGCATAATTTATGAGCTAACATGCCTTTAAAATTGTGATGCTCATTTGGAATTACGATATCTAAATTCTAATATAATTAATCTGGAACATATCAGGTCTCAGACACTCAAAGTAAGTGGTTTTCTACTGATTTAATTAATTTCAGTTCTCTGACAGACAGAGAGGTGCAAATATCATTGCATTTATTTATCCTTCCCATGATCATTCTCATTGTAATATGTAGTAAGTTATTGTGAGTGTAAAGTTGCTGGTGCAATAAATACATTTAAATAAATGATGAGGAGAATGAAGCATGGGAAATTTATATTATTTGCCCAAGATCACAAGGTTAATCTTTGGTAGCATTTGAGATGAACATGCCCTTCCTCCAAATCATAAGTACTTTCCACCTTTGCACCATATGGTCAGCATCATACATCCTTCAGAAAATACCCTATATGTTGGAGCTAGAAAAACAAAGACATATTTCTGTTCTCTTTACTAAATAAGCTCATCCCAAAGATTATAGAAATCTGTCTGCCATTCAGCCCTTCCATCTTTTTTCCTAACAGATGTCTCTGCCTGCAAAATAACCACAAGAAACAGTGGGTGGTCATCAAAATAGAAGGTCATACAAGGTGACATGGGGAGAGGGTAAGCACATGAATATTAATACAATTGACTGAATGAACAGGGAATAGTAAATAGGGGCAGAGTTGAAAAGGAAAAAGAGAACAAACTAGTCTAAAAGGTTTCATAGAGAAGTTGAATGATACACAGGGAAGAGCAATGGCACAATTCAATTGGGAGCAGAGTATCTTGGTGGTTTGGGGAATTAATGACATAGGGGAGTAGTAGAGAAGAAGAAGGAAATAAAGAAATAAAGACAGGAATAAAAACAATAGACATGCTAATGGTGATTTAATACATTCCCTATCCCAGATAAAAATTTTTAGACAGTCTATTAAGTGTTAGGTTTAGTATGTTCCCACGAGTATAAGAGTAAAAGTAAATGTCACTTCTCTCAAAAGCTCACAGTGAGGTATGGACAGGGGCATGAGGAAAGTCAGATGTACCATTAAAGTACTTTATCTAACCCTAATTGGAGTCACATTTTTAAGTGCCAATTCCATTCATTATAGAAATTTTGCCTTATCATTGCACATTATTGTCCACAAAGAATCTATTATGATGTATTATAATGAAGTAGGATTATCTTGTTTTGCTATCTTGTGTGTTCTTAACACAAAGTTCTAAAGTGAATTTCAACAAAAAATAAATATTTTTAAACATTCAGAATACATGACAAAGCCAAATTCTATTATCATGTGTGTGTGCAGACACACACACATCTTTAAGAAGCTTGGATTCAGGGGAAGACATGATGAGATGAGGTTTTCTTGTCTCCTCAGAAGCTCACCTGCAATTTTCAGTAGAGTTACTACTACTGTCACATCATTGATCCATGTATTATCATTTTACAAATATTCTCGGTTTCAGGTGAGGATAGTTACCTATTTTTAGAACCATTTACATATGTGCTTTATAAGGTGATCAATGCTGTGTCAATATCTGAATAGCTGGATTAGGTAATAGGCACTGTTATATCTTAGATTTGAAATTTAGTTGGAATATTCTTGGATGTGACCTTCTCTTTCTCGAGGACATTCAAAAAGAGCAAGAAGATACTTTTCTACCTGAAGCAGACTGAGATTTTTTGAATCCCATTTTAACCATGTCACCTTAGATTACTTATTCTCTATCACCTGGAGAATTAGTTGGGGTGGGAAGACTTTTTCTGGTTCATTTTATTTAACATAAAACTGTTATTTTGAGGGTTTGGCTAAGCTTTGGCCCAAAATTTATTAATGAAATTGTGTTTTAAACCTTTGTTCATATTACTTTATCAAAGGTGTTTAAATTTTATCAGTGATTCATTATTAGCTCTCCTGACTTAAGACATTGACATTCTCAAAAGACAATATTTTTCAGTGACAAATAAGTTTGCCTCCCTGGAAAAGAGAGAATGGCTGGGTAGAAATGAGAAATGAATATAGTTAGATGAGTACAGGAGTGGGGACAGCAATTGATAGGTGGCCTTTAAACCCAGCACTAGATTTTTCCATTTGAGAACCAATTAGGGGTCTGAGGAGCTGTGCAGAGTAGAGCAGACTAAGAAGTAAGGGATCTAAAAAAGATAAGGGAGTAAGAAAGGTAATGAAGGAGACTGTGTAGTACTACTTGTGTACAGTGGTTAGAGATTATGCAAGAAAGCATTTGGTTAGAGTTGTATATATGTACTTGCCTCTGGTATCTTTATGTATGTGTTTGATCTAGTCGATCTTGTCCCTAAATTCTAAGGACAGGGAAGTTATTTTACCAATCCACACACTATCCACTGCCATGCCTCACTAGATAAGCTTGTCGATGGAGTGATAAATGTGCTCCAGTTTCTGCAAAATAAACTGAAGCAAAGGCCAATAGAAGACATTTTTGAGGAATGCTTTGTTTGAAATATTTCTTAAATCAGAAAATACCAGATATTTTAAAAATATGTACATACAGATTGATTACATTACAATTCAATACAAAGGTTTAAAAATGTTTTTAAGAGACCAGAAAAGCATGGTTTGGGACCAGTCTTCCTTTCCATACTTCCTGTTATTCTGTCAAATGCAAAGTATGCCATTGAATAGACAAAATTGAACCTTTACAATCACAATTTACTTGCCACTTTGAATGTTTTTTACATCCCAAATTTTGTCTACATCTCAATTCTTCAAGGATCAATATCAGTGCTATCCCTTTCATTAAGCATGCTTTGAAGACTAAAGAAAGACGCAAGTTTTCTCTTCAGATCTCTTAGAGCACTGTATTCATCTTATGCACACCAAACTCCTAAGACACGTGAAGCCAGATGGCAGCAGGAAGGGAACAGGCAGATACAGAAAAAAGCAGACGTGAGGCCAGTCAATGTGTCATATGAATAGCAGAACTGTAGGATGAAGATACATAAATTCCTGAACTGGATTCATTTTCAGTTTTTGGACATGCACCCTTAAATTGTAATCACTTAAGCTAGTCTGAGTAAGTCATGAAGCCCAGGAGACCTGGTATGGTGCCTTACATTTTTCGAATTATTGTGCCTCTCCTAAAACAGGTTAAAGCTCTGTGAAAGGCAGTGACTACCATAGTACTTCCAGTGGCACACAGTCAGTACTCAACAAATGCTCATTGAAAGAATGAATGGAGAAAACTTGACAACTCAACTTCAAATCATATTGAATTTCAGGTCATTTTTAGTGAAACAAGAACTGAATACAGGTAGTTCATAATAATATTTTACTAAACATTGCTTTTTCAAATGAATGACTTGCCTGCCTTCCTCTTTACTGTTATAGATGTCTTTCTATTAGAGTTCTGCAAACGTGTTTATGACATATCTTTGCCAAAGGCTAACTTTAGCAGTAGAACCATGTATCAAAAAAGATATGTCATATAAGCAAATTATATAATAGAAAGCCATGCATTTCTCCCATTATTTTAACAAGCATCTTTTTAGTTTAAAGGGTGGTGTTCTGTATCAGATTCTTTCCTGAGAGGCTAAAACTGTAAACTGTTCTTGAACTGATGTCACTCTTGTCTCTTACTCAGGATGAGAAGCACTTTGTCAGCCTTATTTTCATATATATCTGGTGTAACTAGATACCTTCAAGGAAATTATTTTTCAAGAATGAATTTGAAGGATTAAAAGATTCACCAAAGTCACATGAAATACATAACTATGAAGTATAGTCTCATTTTATGGATATCATCTCCTTACACTTACATAGTGTTTTATGGTTTGCAAAGCACTTTGAAATATATTATCTTGTTTACTCCTTACAACAGGAACCTGTGTGATAGACATGGAAAGCATCTTTCCATTTTGTATATAAAAACCAAAGAAGTTAACTGACTTTACCAAGGTCATGGAGATAATAAGTAGTGAAATCAGGAAAAGAACCCAAGTCTTTTAACTTTTAATGCAGTATTCTTTTAACTTTGAATCTAGTTTTATTTCAACTCTTCCATTTATAACAGTGTTTTTCAGGTGTCTGGCTATGATCAATTGATGGGTTATGAAACCAGATTTGACCAGCAATAAAAAATGAAAGAGAATAGAATATATCATACAACATCACATTTAGTAATGGTATGAATTATTCCATGAAGCTTTTGTTTCAGTTTTGTATATTATGATGTAAAATATATTTCTGACTGTGGGAAAATATACTGGAAGTCTCCAGTTTATATCATGTCCTGTATTAAAATCATTAAGTTGCTCATAATTTATGATGGCAAAAGTGCACATTTTATTGGTTTTAACATTAAAATAATTATGGATAAAAATATATTTTTGGCAGTCCTTGAGTTGGGTATTAATTATGTGGAGTTAGTTTCATTGCTTGACCCTTTTAAGAGTTCTACTTGAATATTGTATTTTTAAAATCAGGCTTTGTATATAGTCATGATACTGCTTTTACTCCTGTTCTTGTGAGAAAAAGTGCTAACTGTGCTTTATGAAGAAATCATGTTATAATTTCTTTACCCTACTTAAATATATTCCAGGGACTACGGAAAACATTGACTGTAGATGACACCCTACTATTCACACATTTGATTCTTATCAAAATAAAGATATCTTACATTTCTGAAATGTATTAACAGATAATTGTATGTATTATCAATGAATAATCAAAAGGAATGACTATGCAACTGTGTTCTTAATGATAATGAAGGCAATGTATCTTCATTGCCTAAAAAATACAGCACAAAATCCTTAGGGCATGTAAGCACAACAGTCTTATCTACTGTTCCTTTACCATGCATAGATCCTGAACTTCTTTATCTCCATGGTACTGCATAAGCTGCCTTTGCTTGGGTGTTACTGATTCCCACCATCCTTACTGGAGCTAGGTCTCAAAGGATACTCCTTTTAGGAAATATTACCTCCTTTGATGCCTCTATCCATTCCTGTTTTTGTATTCTCACATCACATATTTCAGTTATCTATCAGAAACTTCACAATATTATTATAATTATTTACTCATTTGTGTTTCTTCAGTTAGGCAGTGTGATACTTGAGGGTGACGTCTATATATTATTCATCTTTGAGTCCTTAGTGCCCAGCAAAATGCCTAGGTCATATTAGGACCTGATTCTTTGTTAAATGTGGGAACAAATATTATTTAGCATGAATATGCTAAATATACCAAAAAGACATACAGCCATCTTATATGTGCTCAATAGAATTTTTAGATCTATCTATCTATCTATCTATCTATCTATCTTCTAATCTTTTCACAGTGAAGGCTTCATCATTCTTTTCTAAACGTGTAAATATTAAAATAGTAATTCGGGTGTAGGAAATTATTTAAACATATTATTCTATAGTTCATATAGTGGCAAAAGAGCTGGCTGATTTGGTTAAAGTCAACACCCTATCAAAATCAAATTACTAGTTGGACACTGTGACATATGCCTGTAATCCCAGAAACTCAGGAGGCTGATGAAAGAAGAAAGCAAGTTTAAAGCCAGTCTCAGCAACTTAGTGAGGCCCTAAGCAAATTAGTGAGAACCTGTCTCTAAATAGAAAAATATAAAAGTGGCTGTGGATGTGGCTCAGTGGATGAGCACCTCTGAGTTCAATTCTCTCCTCCCCCACAAAGAAAATCAAATTACTGATACAAAGGAGTTCAGGAGGTTGAGATGGCAGGATTGCAAGTTCAAGATCAACCTCAGCAACTTATTGAGACCCTAAGCAACTTAGTGACACCCTGTCTCAAAATAAAATACAAAAAGGGTTGGGGATGTGGCTCACCCCTGGGTTAAATCTCCAGTACTCCAAGAAATTACTGATATGATTTTATATGCTTATGTGCATAAGCTAGACCAAGGCATGTTTATTTCCCACAGGTTGAAATGGTGAATTAGAGATATAACATAAATGTTAGAATTTTCTCTCTGTGTTTTAGTCATCGTTGTATTATGAAAAAAAGAAAACCTAAAAGATAAGCAATTTTTTATGGATAGTTGGGTCATTTAATATTTTCTGATATGGTGCCACTAAAGTTTCATTTATATTCCTATGGGGTTTTCTCCTCACTGTTTCAGCTAATAGAGTTTGAAGTCCCAATGTGTCTATCACTCCTTTGAGGGATTTTTAAAATTGTTGTTCTGAAAATATAGCACTAAGTTTCTCAACAGATAAAACAGAGGAACCACAGCTGGAGAAGTGTGAACGTCAATTTACCCTTCACAGCACATAAAATTACACTCTATGAGTAGAGAAAGGCTATATTTAATTGACAGATATTTTAATACATAAATGTATTAGGACACCATCTGTTTGAGAGTTCTACTGTGGGTATCTATGCTATAAAACATTTTTCGAAAAAATATATATGGTAAGATAAGGAGAATCTTATTTGAATTTGGGAGATAAGTGTTTTTTATTTATTTTCCTGACTTGAATTCTTCATACAGTTTTCCCACATATTATCATTGATTGTTTACATGTCTAACCTAAATAGTAAGCTTAGGATGGTTTCCAAATCTTACTCATTTCCAGATTCCCAGAGTGGTCAACATTTTGATGGCATATTATAAGGGTTTAGCAAATGTTTATGGAGAAAACAAATGAGTACACTATGAAACCCTTGCTTTTTAAAACATTTCCCCTAGGATTCATTTGATATTTTCTCTTGTGTTACTATGCCACAAAGATGAAAACTCCAGTATTTTTTCTCTGCCTATTGAAACACATGTCAGTTATAATAGAGGGAGAAATTGAATTATTCATAGTACACAAGATAATCTTTCATAGCAATATGGGTCTCCATGTACGAAACATATGAACCAATGGTGAAAAAGCAGTAAAATATTTGAATTTATATCTTCAGCTGAAAATCAAACTGCAAGATAGTAGGAAATATCTGGGTGATTAATTCATTCATATATTCACTATTACATACTCAGGTCCTCAAAAGTCTAAACATTGGCTAATTGCTTTCAGGTTACTTGTGGAAATCACAATTGACTTTCCTATCTTTTCATTTATATTCCTCTTTAACAACATGTTATATTCCTTAAATATATACAAAAACTTTGTTTAGTGAAAATGTAAGTGTAACTGAGAATTCACTGTGGTTTATATTTTAAGATGTTTAAAGGTCATATTGTATATTTTTCTTACTTATTTTTTTAAAAATCCCTTATCTTTGAGGTTATTGAAATGCTTTTAACTAACTTTTTTGGATAATAATAGAAATCACACCTATCTGATATTAAATAAAACAGCTCTTATAACAAATAAAAGTAACTATTCAGGGAAACATACTTTGTCATCTGATTCTAACCAACAAAATATTTTTAATGAGTACACATCTATTAAAAGAATCCTCAAGATGCTGTAATCATTATTCATTTTCTAGAATTGTTTTACCATGAAGCTTTATGCTTCTATGGGGACTTTAATGTTTATGTTTTGTGACGGCTGCATTGACTATTAAAAAGCAATTTGGCTGACATTTTAGGTCTTTTGTTGCCAGTTTTAATTGGATTGTTCATCAAGCATCAACTCCCCCGTTAACTGCAAAAATTTCAGGCCAACGTCAGTTTACAGTAATGATTGTTTAATGATTTTATCCTGTCAGTATGCAAGCTTCGTATGGATATATGCATGATTAGTTTCATATCAAGACCTGTAATTAAATAATTGAAACCTAAACAGAATGGATATCAAACATGAACACATATTTAATAAAGACTCAGAAGCTTATCAAAATACTGATTAGCAATTAAAAGTCAATGTTTTGAGTTCATCTGGTGTTAGTACATTTATTATACTTCAGCAAATATTTGTACAAAGTTTTTGCCTAAGGTTAAATGACAGAAATTCTTTTTAGCATGGCAGTAGAATTGGGTTTTTGAAGGGTAATTTATATCCAGTGTATACCTATCTGCCATTTTAACTACTATTTAGTTTAGAGAAAAAAATTATCTAAAACAGAAAAACCCTAGAGTAACAATAAATACTCTTACCAATCACACACAATTCTAGTCCTCAGGAAGTTGTCTATATACATCATACTATGCTGTCAAACCTGTTTCCATGTCACAGGATGTTAGAGCTATGAGGAACCTTGGAAACCATTTATTCTAATTTCATTATTTTACAAATACTGAAGTCTAGATGGGTTAAATGACTTGCCTAAGGACACAGAGTTAATTAGTGGCAGAGCCAAGAGAAAGATTCAGGTCCAACATTTAAACTTATATATTCCTGGCAGGGAGAATCAGCAGCCAAAAGTTCTTGTGTATTGGTTGATTCTTTTTCTCCTCATTTCATTAAATTACTGTGTTTCCAAACTAAAGCAAACAAAGGTATTTAGAAAGGTATACATTGAGAAGCTTCACTTTTTCCTTTATCCCCATCTATCCATTTCTTCCTTTACTCCCTGTAAGTAACCATTTTACTAGTTTTTTTCTTCATTTTCCCAGTAAGTGTTAAGATATCTCAGGGGCTAGGCTTGTGGCTCAGTGGTAGAGTGCTTGCCTGGCAAGTGTGGGGCACTGGGTTTGATTGTCAGCACCGGATATAAATAAATGAATAAAATAAAAGTCTATCAACATCTTAAAAATATTTTTTAAAAAAGATATCTCCGTATCAGTGTATAGAAATCTCTTTTTTCCTGTTAAATGACATCATATTTCCTAACATGGATACTACAGTTTATTCAATGTGTTTGCAAATTATTAATAACTATTTAAAAATATTTTAAATACCAAAATTTATTTTGCCCCTCATATATAAGAAATACTTATTTGCATAACTGAAATTTTGAACATACAGAGATCAAGGTGAAGCCTAAACTCCAGTGCATTGTGCACAGCACTGAGGAACAATTAGAAAAACTGTTACTTTCTCTTTGAATTAAAGTTCTACCTCTAAAGCTCACTGAATAAGGAAGATGCTTTCCAGATTTTACTGTCCCGGGTAGGTGTAACTATGTTTTATTATTTTAAATATTTACAATTGAAGCAAATAGAACTTTTTAACTTTTATGCTATATTCAGTAAGCACAACATTTTAGAATCTTTCCATCTTTGGTCCAATAGATCATACTACTTGCCTTCTATTCATGGTAACCCACATATATCTCCTGCATTTTAAAATAGTTTCATTTCACATTAGAATGGAAGGTCTGCCCATGCTGCTGTAGTATAGTGAAAGGCATTAGGGAGCCAGACCATTTAAGGTAGAAGCAGTTTTCTTATTAAATGACAGATCCCAGATTCCCATTTCATGAAACATGTACTTTGCCACATGCCAAATTCCCATTAACTTCAGGAAGGAATTATGCACAGAAGAAATATGTAGGCTAAAGAGGGCAGGGTAAATTAGTTCAGAGCAATCCTTAAACATCAGTTTAGAATGCAGCAAATGCTTTAAATTATGTGTAGTCAAGATGTTTGAATTGAATATTATTCACTCACCCCCATCTGACCACATCCTCAAAATGAGAGGGGCAAAGAATTGCTTAAAATAGAGAAAGAAGCCATGGACAGCTCGATTTGGAATTGTTAATAAATATGGAATTCTTAGGTGTGAGTCATGAAAATTAACATTTATTCAAGAAAATAGCTTAAGAAACTGTTTTCCCTCAGCATATAAACTATTTGCATTTAAGAAAATAGGTAGAAATATTATTTAAAACCCTTAATTTATACTAATTTAGAAAGGTAGGTTTTATAAATTGTTAGGTCCAAGTGACATTTAAAAATATAAGTATATGATAGCTATGTTTAAGTACATTGTATGAATGTTACTATTACCAATGTCCCATAGAGGTCTTTAGGCTCACTGGTTTAAAGAAAAACAATAAATATGACAATTGTATTCTTATTGCTTTTAAAGTGTTTAATATAGATTGTTCTGTTAAGCAAATAAAACAAATGTCCTATATTCTTCATAGTACCCTTTCCATGGAATGGTGCAGATTAAGTTTCATCTTAATGTTGTCAAAGTGATAGTCAGTTTTAAAATTATGAGAATTTAATATGTTAAATTCACCAAAACTCCCCCTTAAATGGCATATAAAAGGTGTTAACATTTTAAAAATCAATCTCTAATTTAGAATTGGTACTTAGTAGATAATTTGAAATTACCTTAATAGGAATTCTAAAACAATATTATGACAAACCATAAATGAGATTTTCATTAAAAAGCTGATGTCAAAAGAACTGATATAAGTCATTCTTTGTCAACTGTACCAAAAATAGAAACTTTTAAAATGTTCATCAATTGTACTGACCTGAGATTGCATGACATTTGCCACTAGATGGGACCTTGCATCTGTGATAATAATCTAGAAGCTGACTTCTTTTCATTCAGCTTTTATAGGACTCAGTAACACAAACCTTCTTAAGAAAACTAAGTCTTTATAGACAAAATAAAACTTTACAACTTACACAACTAGCCAGCTGGGTCACTGTAGGATTATTTCTTCACTGTTTCTTAGTAGATGATAGAAAACAGATAACATTTAGAGGAATTTCCTTGAAACAAACAATAACCTACACTAAAAAAAAGGAACCATATGCCTTTCTAGTACTCTCTCCAAACAAGACCTCTGCTCTTTCTTCAGTGACACAATAGTAATCTTGGTCAAAACATTTTCTAGCAGCCCTCTGTCTAGCATGTCCATGACCTCTTCTAGTTGCCCTGGAAGCACTGCAGTTTTCTCTGAAGCTGGTTGTATCCAGACTTCTTTGTAACATCATGATTTCTTATGCTATAAAGAGAAGGTTTGCTGGTGGCAAGCAAACTTTTCTGTTTGATTGGAAAGCAAACTACAGGGCAGCAGTAGAGAGAAGGAATTAGGAATGAAGTTTCTGGTCATAATGATGGACAAGGAAACCTAAACACTTTCACTCTATAAAACCCATAGAAATACTGGATAAACATAACATGCATCCTTTTAAGTAGAGAATTGAGCTCAAAAGAAGTGGGGAAAAAAATAAAACCCAAGAGCTAAAACCAAGGTGGTAATTCTAAACAATATTGGTATGCCTGGGAGTCTATGTTGAAGCTCTTCTGCTAGTGGGTCATCTAAAGACATGTGTTTATAAAAGCTAAGATGGGAAATCTGGGAGAGGAGGTCTAGGGGCTTCACAGGGAAGGAAGCTGCAATTGAGTTCTCATATATAGTCGATATCTATATCTATATATTTATGTATATATGTAGAATACTACACTTCGAAAAAGGGTATATTGGAAAATATCTACCCATTGCACAAGGTGACAACAAAGAAGTTTGTCTGTCCTGGACTGAGCTCCAGATAAAAAGAATAAAAATATTTCCTTGAAATGTATAATCATGGGATAATATTAAGCATGGATTTAGAGTATGTGTTCTAGCAACTACTAACAAGAGAAATTAATATAATAGTATCTGGAGTCCTGGCAGAGGCAAATGCAAATAAGAACACAATACAAAGTTAAAAATGATATAAGGAAACAACTCAGAAGGAAAGTGTGAGCTGCAAGAAGGAATGGTGAGTAAAGCAATTGATGAATATATAAGTACATCTAAACAAGTACTGAATGGGGAAAATGTTATTAACAAATAATTTCAGGGCGTTAAGAAAAAGTAGAATCAGGATACTGGATAATAATTACGTATAAGTGAAGGGGGATGATAAAAATTAAAGCATTTTAATCTCCATCTATTGTTATTAAAATGATAAAGACAATGATTAATTTTAGATTTTAAGTAGGGATGATTAAAAATTAAAGATATCTGCTAAAATAGTACAAATAACAAAAATTTTCAGTGAATATTCACTTACAAGCATACCAAAGATGTTTTTACTGTCTATGCATAGTCCTTAGCTTTAACATTTTATAAATTTTTAAAAGTAATTATTAACTTTTCTTCAGTATGTCATCAATAATTTCATAACAGAAAAGTAAAGGTCAAAAGAAATAGAAGATAGGAAAAGTGCATAAGAAATGTGTCAGGATGTGTTGGAAGTTAGATGAGCTGGGCACAAAAATATTTCTTCTCTTCGAGTAACATTTCTGATCCACTTTCAGTAATATTCTGCTATTTAAAAGTATATAGTTTTTTTCCACAGAGGAGATAGTCATAGAGAGGGAGAGGGATCCAATCAAGTAGAATTATATTCCAAGCAAGCAAAACTTTAAGATTCCTCCTCCAAAGCTTCATCAGCACCTTAAGTTTTTTATTTTTCATATCTTGGGTTTCTACTTAAAAAAATATTGTTTAAATAAAGGTTTCAGCAAATGAAGTCTAAAGACACTTTAGCTTAAGAATCAAGGGGATTTCTTCATTTTCTAATATATTTTAAGCTATAAAAAGTGAAAGAAAGTGTCTTATCTATATATATGATTAAGTAATTCCTCATTATCATGTTTCCCCCAGTCTTCCTGACAATTAGCTCCAGTATAATGAAACCCACATTCTGCTTATTGCCTCAAATTCTGTCATGATAGCTCCCTCTGTGGGATGGCTTGAGATGTGTGTTGGCATTTTTTTCCCCTCTTCATCAGGTGTTCAAGGATTCTGTTGAAAATTGGTGCTTGTGGGGTGTGGTGGTACATATCTGCAATCCCAGCAACTTGGAGGGCTGAGGCAAGAGAATCTCGATTTCCAAGCTAGTCTCAGCAACTTAGTGAGGCCCTGAGCAACTTAGCCAGACCCTGTTTCTCAAAATTAAATAAGTAAAAAAGGCTGGGGATGTGACTCAGTGGTAAAGTTTCAATGGGTTTGATCCCCAGGACCTGCCCCCGAAAAAGAGTTGATGCTCATTGGCCTTTCTAACTTCAAATATTTTTTAAATCACCATGGCATGCTTTATTTCCCCTGATATAAGGGTCCCCTACCTTGTTTGGTCTAAATTCATTATCCTTCTCTAAATTTTATTCACTTCCATTTTCTATATCTTGAGGTATGGTGATTGAGAGTTTGGTTGCACTGGAGTTGTATAGAATGGAGGAAAAATATTCTATTTAATTTCCAGTATTTCCAGATAATAATTAACATTTAAAGTATGAGATAGCCTTTCCTATGTTTATAAATTTGCTCATGCAAACATGTATAATGTTTTATTTGTCATGTGAAATAATTCTATATTACATAGGTCAGCAAACCTTTTCTATGAAAAGCTGGATAGTAAATATTTTAGGCTTTGAAGGTTATATGGTAACTGGTGTGTAGCAGCAAAGCAGTCATAGAGAGAGGTGAATGAATGAGTATGACTTTGTTCCAATAAAACATTTACAAAACAGGCAGTGGGCCAGATTTGGCCCATGGGTCACAGTTAGCTGACCCTTGGTTGTATTGGCTTGGTTTTCATTACCAATGGATTAATTTCACAAAACAGAGTTTAATACTAATATTACTTAATCAGTTTCTTAAGTTATAAACTACATTTGTTCCAATGAATAGAACTTTTGTTAAAAACTTGCTTTTGAGGACTGAAATAAAAGAACATTGCCTTGGCTTTTCAATATTCTAAAGGTACTTCTGTTTCACAGTCAAGGGGATTCATTTATATTTCCAATATATTCTTAAGTCATAAAAAGGTAAAAGAAGGAGTTTCATATGTCAATGTGAGTAAATCATATTCAATTCAATCATCTTGAGGAAGATTATTTACAAATTTTACATTTAAATTCATAGATAGTGCCTAATCTACTTATAATTTTGTTGACAGCTGAATTTCTGCGATTTTGTCTACCTACAGAAAAGCCCTTGAAATTCAAGAATCTGTATGGTTTAGTGCTTTATTTAAACTCTATTTCTAAAGCATTTGTATAAAATTTTAAGAAACCATTATATTTTTAATTAGCTGCCATTTATAATCACCCAAACAACTCATCTTCATTAAAAAATATGGATAGTGGCAGAATCATGGCATAATGAATGCAGACTGCACACTACATAAGAGTGCTCCATCCCAGACCATGCCATTCACACTGGAGACACTGAAAATCGACAAATTCATTAAAACAGTTCTCTGGAAGATGACTAGACACAGTATTATTCGAACAACCAGTATTTTGCAGTAATTTTCTGATGGAATACAGTGAAATGTTTGGAAGAAAGAGTGTTGTTCAATAATTTTGGGCACACGTTATAGCTCACCTCTTTAGGAAGAGTATAGGAAATTTAGGAAACCATGAAAAGTTTATACTTCTCCATTCTAAAGAACAACTATTTCCCATATATTTCTTTCTGAAATGGTAGGTCAGAAGGCATAGTACACAATTTTCTCTTAAGTCTCTATTACGGTGCTTTTTATCACACTTACCATAAAAGAAATATTTAGGTCATATAGAGATCTACCAGAAACTACACAATGCTTTCTTAAGTATGTTCTATGTTTTCCTAATACTTTTAAAAGTGTACCACTGAGGGAATAGTTTTCAAATTGTATTTCAAGAACATGTCTTAGGGACTAAGATGGTGACTGGACAGAGGGTCCCTCACATTCACTTTTACCTGGAAGCTAGACATTATGATGCAAAGGGGAAAATTTTTTAAAGTTGTTACAGTAGTCCTTCCCCTCCACAATCCATGTTTTCACTTTTCATGTTTTTAGCTACTCATGCTCAACTGAGGTTTGAAACCATAAAAGAGAAGTTTTCAGAAATAAATAACCCCTCAGTTTTAAACTATGTGCCATTCTGAGTAGCATGAGAAAATCTCATGCCTTCCTGCCTGAGACACGCCTCATCCCTTTGTCCAGCAGGTTTACACTGTGTATGTTACCTGCCCATTAGTCATTTAGTAGCTGTCTTAGTTATCAGTTCAGCTGTTAAGCTATTGGTATATGTTCAAATAGCACTTATTTTATTTAGTAATGACCCAAAAGTACAAGAATAATGATACAGGGAATTTCATTACTATTACTATTATTATTTCATTATTATTAAAATTCTTCTATTTTTATTTGTTATTGTTCTTTATCGCTTACTGTGCCTAATTTATAATAAAAATTTTATCATAGGAAGGTATGCATAGAAAAAAACATAGAATATAGGGTTCAGTACTGTTTACAATTTCAGAAATCCCCTGGGGATCTTGGAAGATATTCCCTATGGATAAGGCAGGGGGGATAGTGTATATATAAAGGGCAGTTCCAAATATACTTGCTCTCCCAGAAGTATGAATGTAATTGAAAGATGCTAACAACAACTTTGGTGACAGAGTTTTCATTTTTTAAACACCTTATACGTGGTAGTTCCCACAATATTATTGCTTACTCTCACAAATAACCTGTAAGGAGGTAGTTGATACTATTCCTATTTCATAAATGAAAAATTCAAGGCTCAGAGAGTTCAGTAAGTTATTTAAGGCCACACTGTTTGGAAGTAGCAAACCAGGGAAGTGAATATAAATCAGTCTGACTTCAAATATCTACCCTCCCCTACTTTTATTTTGATGCAAGGCGTTTATTATGAGGAAAGCACAAAAGAGTTTCTAGGTATTCCTAATTTTAAAAGTATATCATTCTGCTTGGTGTGGATTAGAGACTGGGCTTAAGCAAAATTAGACCAAAAGGTCTAAATTATAATAGATACTTATTTTGTGCATAAACATACAAATGAGGACAGACACGAAAATGCCAATGAAATAGAATTGCACTTTTCAAACTCCTTGCCCCAGTATTCATTTCTTAACTTATTATCTTGTTCTGAAATATTTCAGGTTAAAATTATTACCCTTCAAGGACCAAAGTGTACTTATACACTTCAAACAGTAAATTTCACTATGAAAATATGGTTGTTAGGTTTTAAGAAATATAGTTCTGCTACAGTAAGAGAAATTCAAACCTTTGGTGATTCACATCACATAAAACTTTATTTGTTGCCTCAATCTGATTTTGAATTCAAGATGGTGTTTGGTGACACTATTATTTCAGTTAGGCATTTCACTTTGTACAGAAATTGGGACTTAGATGGCTTATATCAGTGATAGTTTGCAACTGTGATTTAAAGCAACCACATACATCTGCAAATGACTGTGTAGCCTTAGGGGAATGCAAAGTGAGGTCACCAACAGGGACAAGCAGAGCCTTCAACCACTGATGGAAAAATCATTATTTCACCACCTCTGTTAATTAGTTAGATGTCTGAAGTTGGAGACAAGTAAACTAGACATACTAGCAAGGACTATGGGGAAGGCATACAAGAATAGAATTCAATATTTTCTGAGCATCTGCAAAGGGCCAAGAATAATGTGGAAGTTTCAGATATTAACAAGACCTGGTCCCTCCCCTCTTTACTTCCTCTTTGTCTCTGCATTGCAAAGACCTTCCTTCTCTCAGTTTTTACTTTTAGTTTGTATGGGCACTTGTATTCTTATTCCATGACAAACTAAAGAGACTCTTCCTCTAAAATATTTCTCTGAACACTCCTTCTGTTTTGCCCCAACCAGACTCTTGTATCATAGTGCCTGTTAAATTTTATCATAATAGCTTGTTTGCCTCCATGTTAGCCATACTGGACCATATTGTTTCTTTCCAGTAAATCCCTCGAAAGCAAAGTCTGTGTTTGTCTCATTAAACAACTAATATTTCTCTTAACAAAAATTATTTTAGCCTTTGTATCAACAAGGCAGTATAATTATCTCATATACTACATGCTTAACATATTTGTCAAATGAAGAATAAAATCCAAACTTCAAACATGTGTGCAAATGATCCCATGTGTTCCTGATCACAACTCTTCCCCCAAATCTGTTAGCTACTTTGGATTCAGTTTGTATTGAATTAATTTGCATTTACTGATATACACATACATAAAAATTCTTAAGTTGCCGTTTGGATAAATTCTCCCTCCTAAGGTAGATTAAAAAATTCCTTGATAAAAAGGGACATAAAAGGATTCCTACCCTACTTTCCCATAGTTCTTTTTCTTTTCATTCTTTCTCCTCCCTTCCATGTGTGTGTGCATACATGCTAGTAATGGAACCCAGAACCTCATACCTACTAGGCAAGCACTCTACCACTGAGCAACATCCCTGGCCCTCCTATAGTTCTTAATAAAGGGCTCTGATTTATTAAACACTCAATAATTATGAGTCTAAGAAAGCAACCATTCACCTTGGGATAAATATAGAAATCAGTATTAGTCTATTTTATCAGTATGTTGTTCAAGTCAACAACCTCCCTACCCCGAAATTCTGTCACCAAACCCTATTTCTGAAGTGTATCTCTGTCTTATCTCCCAGATGCCTTAAGCATTGCCTTTGGCACCTCATTATCTCTACTTAAACTATTAAAATACCTTTTTAATGACTGTTTTGGCCTTTAGTATCTCCCCATTGAATCCATCATCAACACTGCAACCAGAATGTGCTTTCTAAAAACTAAATCTAAACATGTATGTCAAAGACTATGCTGCTGTTCATTAAACCCTTTCCCACTTTTTTTTCAAGGAACGCAAACTATGTTTCCAGCCTTTTCTGCATATAGGTGTAGACAAATTATGAGTCTAGAAATGAAGTGTTGAGTACCACCTTCCAGGTCTGGTCCATAAAAACCTTTCATTCATGATCATGTTTGCTCTTCTCCCTCTAGCTTGATGTACACAAACATGGGAACTTTTCAAGCCATGTGCTGAAGATAGTGGTGGTGTATGGATGAAAAGAACTTGGGCCCTGAGTCAAAGCTGGGAGAACTGCCTATTTATCAGGAATTCTCAGGTAGCATTAGGTGAGTGAAAAAAATCAACCAGTATTTTTGAACCACTGTACATTTTTAGGCTTGTTTATAACAGAAACTAGCATTGTCATAACTAATACACCATGCTATTTCTCTAGTAAAAATCTTTCACCCATTGACTATTATACTCTAAGCAATTACTTAGAATGACATATATAAGAACCTTCATAATCTAAATGTGACTTACTCTATAGTCTCATTCTACTTTCAATCCTTGATTCACTCTTTCCCATGACCATATAAATCATACCCTATATGCTTCAACCACAATGAATTATTTAATATTACCAGAAAAACATACTTTCATTCTTCAGTTATGCTGCTTTTTTACCCTACAGTGGGAAAATGTCCAATAAGTGATTAGAAGGGTTGAATTAAGTAACTTTCCACTATAACCTACCCTTCTACAGATAATAACTTCTAGACACATTTCAATAAAAAAAATTCAATGTCCTGCAGGTCCCAGAGAATGAACAAAAGAAGCAGATTCTGGTGGGGAATCAACACTTGGAAAAAGGAAAGGCAAAGGTGAGTGTCTAGTTTTTGTTTTATCTTAACCTGAGGGTAGTTTGTTTTATCTTAACCTGAGGGTAGAAAACAATCAGAACTGTATATGGTGGTCAATACCTTGACTAAACTCTTAAAGGACCAGGGCACAGAGTTCAGACAGTCACAGCCTATAGAAAGTTAAAGCGATATGCCTAAAAGAAGATAAAGAAAAAGGATGTAACCCACATTCTGTATATAAACTCTGCCCAAATTTCTGGTTTACCTGAAAACCATGCAGGTAGGGGGCAGATTCCAACTGAGAATGAAGAAATGAACTGAGATTTGAGCTGAAACTCAAGAGATGGAGTTTGCCATTTGAATCAAAAACTTTAAACACTTTCTAAACCAAAAAGAAAAATCAAAACTTTTTAGAGTAATATGATAGAATCCAGAGTTTCCACAAATAAGTACAATGTCCAAGATATAATCCAAAATTATTTCACATATGATAAAAGAAAAATGTTACTGAGTATTGAGATAAAATAATTATATGTAGAGACTAATTCCAAAATAACTCAGATATTAAAATTAGAAGACCAGGATTTTAAAGTAGTTACTGTAATAACTATACTCATAGATATGAAGGAAAAAGCTCACAAGACATGGGAAGAAGAGAGATCTTACTAGAGAAAGAGAAATCATTAAAAAAAAAAAGGCGGGGGTAGCTGTGACTGTGGCTCAGTGGTAGAGTGCTTACCTCACACGTGTAGGGCACTAAGTTCGATCCTCAGCACCACATAAAAATAAAGATATTGTGTCCATCTACAACTAAAAATATTTTTTAAAAAACAAGTGGGAATTCTAAAATGGAAATCACAGTATTTGAAATGAAAAGTGAAGACATCCAAGCCAAGAACATGCCCATGCCCAGTTTTCATTAGTTTCTTCATATACAATACCCAATTTAGGGGTATTTGTTAAGTTCACTCTCCTGCTTCTCTGAAAATTACCTACCACACACAGAGATAAAGCTTCTCTAGCAGGTTTGTTACTATTTCTCTAATATTCTGAGTCCAAATATTCTGTTAGTAGGTCCCTAATCTAAGCTTTACTAATAAGATGATCTTTCCTGGGATTTGAAAATTGGAACAGAACCTTAGACTCAGGTCTTAACAATTAGATGTCATATACATCCACTATCAAAAGTGTGGCACTTTCTGGCAATGTGCAGACAGAAGCTGACAGATCATGTCTAGAAAGAGAGATGAACAAATGTGCACAGAAAATTACACAGAGTAATTGAGACTTTGGGAACTACTAAGTTTTTTCCAATTCCTGATTCCAGTCCCTTGGCCTTATACTGATTTCTGTGCTTCAGTTCTGAGATAATTCCATAATCTTGTAGCAAATTCATCTCCCCACATTTTTGGTATATACTTCTGTAGTTTACCATCATGAGTCTTGATTACATTGCAATGTACATTTTTATTCATTTGACATTCACTTAGGAAGAGTTGGATAGGGCAATGGCTCAAGGCTGAATATTAGAAGTAGAATGGACATGAAAATAAAACAATCTTACAAATTCCAAAGTAAAGGCTACTAATAGAGAATAAATTTAGGGGAAATGTAATAAATGTGATCCGTTATTTGTGGAATGAACCCATTCTAAACAATAATCTGCAAATGAGTGGCTAAGTATTTTAGGGATAGCCAGATGGGATCAAATTGATATAACAAGAGTTTATAGTAGTTTGTCTGAAGGAGTGTGCTATCAGAAACTTGGGACATGCGTAAAAGGGAATCATAGAAAGACTTTATCATTGTTATCCTTTCCAATTTGTCTAGTTAAAGGGGTCCTCTGATTCAGGTATCTGAGTATATCTGGTGTTGGTTCAGGCATACCACATATTGGGATATTCATAATTTGCTCTTGTAACTAACTCTCTCATATTCCTTGTGAAGGAATCTACTGGTTAATATTTGATTTTCAATGTAGATTCCCAACAAGAAATAAATACAGTGGCACGAATAGCTTGACCTGCTTGAAATTTATACAGTTGATCCTTGAACAATACTGGGTTTAAGGGCACTGATCCCCCATACACAGTGGACTATCCACCTATAATTTTGACCCCAAAGTTTTTAATGTTTTTATTAGTACATTATAGTTATACATAACTTTGTGACTCTTTGGGTATAATCATACATAGACTGTTGTTGATCAGAAGCCTTCCTGATAATATAAACGATTGAGTCACATTTTATATGAAATATGTATTATATATAGTGAAAAATATATGAGAACCACATGATATCACTTTTCATTATGATGCACAAATTACTGGAGAGATGAACTGATCATGCAGAGATGTTTAAAGTCATACTGTGTTTTAAGCAGATACTCCCAGCATTTGAGCTCAAGGCAAAGCAATAGGAAGTGGCTACGGAATTATTAAAATATGATATTACTACAGTTAATTTTATGCAGTTATGGTTTAAGACCGCATTTTTTTTTGTAGGAAATGATCAAGACTTTGTCTTTTATTTCTAGAAGTCTGGGAAGCCATCATAGAGCCTGGGCAGAAAAGTTACTGAAGGAGGCCGACTTGAGGACCTTGCTTCTGAACCTAATGTCTCAATGTCTGGAGATAGCACACCATTAAAAAATAAGAGACAGAGTATATATGGGTGCTGAAAAGCCTAGAACATTATCTGGACTTCTTCAGGATAAGTAATTTTAGGGAATTAGATAAAGTTGGACAAGGAAAAGAGAGAGGAAGGAAGGAGAGAGAAAAGAGAAAGGGGGAGAGGTGGGAGGGAGAAAGGAAAGAAAGGAATTAAGACTGTATCTTTACACTCACTTATATTTCTGTTGACTGAATAGTGTCACATATGGTCTGTAAGGGTTTGCATACCTTTTAATATAATTTAACTTTTGTAATATATTTGTGTATATTTTGTGGCAGTAAATGATAAATAAGCTATTATTTACATATATTTTCTGGATTCATGACATACCTAGCTATGTTATTCATCTGCAAGTTTTTAAAAATTGTTCTGAATCACCAAAAAACAAACAAAAAAATCTGAGTATGAGTAGACCTATGCAATTCAAACTCATATTCTTGAAGGGTCAATTGTATTTCTTTTTTGTCGTTGTTGTTGTTTTTGAGGTACTGGGAATTGAACCAAGGGCCTTGTGCTTGTAAGGCAAGCACTTTACCAACTGAGCTATATCCCCAACCCTCAACTGTATTTCATATTATAAATCAATCAATTGAACTATGAATTTAATATATCAGTCTCTTATGAGTGTGGTTATGGCAAGGAAGATCCCTGGTGATCAATTAACTCCAGATGAGATAACAAAACAGAATGGACTTGAGGTACCAAACAGTGGAACAGGACAGTACTTCCCCTAAGAGATCCTGATTTACCAGTCCAGGCTTCTTGACAATGATTCTATTTTGTCATTTTTCATAATGACTATCTTAGATAGTGAAATTTCAAATTATTTGCAAATATTGTACTTTGTTCAAGAGTGTTTACTTTGGTTTTGAATCGTCCATGAATATTTCTAACATCTCATAGTAGTTTCATATGGTAAATACATATGTCTCAAGTAGCAACTTTATAAGACTAATTTATTTTATTATTAGTAAGTAGGTCAATGTTACTCTTGTATACAAAAAATCTATATATACAAATTATTGAAGCATTTCCAAGTAAAGCTGAAAAATGCATTGTTAAGAATTTATAATATGAAGTGTAATATATATTCACTATGATATTCTTTTTTCAAAAGCAGGAAGAAAAAGATGCTCTATATTCTCTACCATAACCCTGTTTCAAAGTGGGAAGCAGTCAATATTGGTACAGGAAGACAAATGAATAAGTGGTTATTTTCTTCTGCCATTGAATTTTCAGATGGATCTCTTCAATTTCTAACATATATACTCTGCCAAATGTATATACATAATCAGCATTCTGTTGAATTATATTTTAACCACATGATTTAAAATGAACTTTAGTAATTCTACAAAACAAAGCATCTCTTTTTTTGATATAGATTGTCCCCTTCTAATTCCTACACACACCAATATAGGTTTGTATTATGAAGAGGTCTATTTGGTCAATTTCAAGGATTTATTGGACTATTATACAACATGCAAATTATTTTCTCAAACATTCATGAAATTCTTTAGTGAACACTACCCACAAATTTAGCATCTCTATAAATCAACTATATCCAAGTGAAAGATCTTAACAGAAATGTGTGTGTGTGTGTGTGTGTGTGTGTGTGTGTGTGTTATACTACAAAGCAAACCTGGAAAATCAATGGGGGCTTGCTGTTCCTGTGACTGAGTTTTAACATGAAATATAAAATTATTATGGTTCAACTACTGGTTTCATTTAAGCCAATGTGTATATGAAGAATGCAAGTTATTTCAGAAGGCTTATCTCTTCTCTTCCTATCCATGATAAGGCAAAAAGTAAACCAGCAAGACAAAGCAAAGGAATGAATATGACCTAACAACTCAATAAAAACAAGTGATCAAGAAACTTCCTTCTATTCTTTCAAAAATAATGTAACCCAATATGAAAATATGATACCAAAATGTCATTTTGAAAGGAGTGTATAGTTCTGTAATCTTATGATTTCTATATATACCTTTCAGTATTACTGAAAACATTAGTAATTTCATGGAATATGTTCTGTCATTTAAATAAAATGACATAACCCACCCATCACAACTCTCAAAAGATTGTGCAGCATTTCATTACAGTGCTAATCAGTTACATTTTTCTGTACAAAAACAGATGAATATTAGTTAGAACTGATCTGAGATCATCAGTTATGGTATTGATCAGGCATTGAAGTTAATATTCTGTGAAAACATATGGGAACTGTATTCATGCTATTAATATATCTCTACAAACATTTTGGGTGTGCTTTCAAGGTATGAAACAGATTCAGATAAAGGATTTCACAAACTTTTGGAAAATTTGTCCTCTTATAAATCTTTCCTTGATATTATTGGTTATAGGCAGAATTTGGAATGAGTTTGCTTTTGTACCCTTTTCTTATTCTTTAATCCTGTAACGTCAGGCTGTATATTTAGTGATTGCAGACAGATATATATTGTTTAGTACTTGGGTCAACCTCCCTCCAAAAGGTATTGGAGAGACACCAGTTTTCAATAGGCTCTCTCTTATCCCTAGAGATCATACTCTAATAATAGCAATAAACTTTGTCTGTCTGGGGCTAAAGATATTCTGACAATGATGTAAGCTTTTCTATTACTTTCTAAAATTTGCTGGGGAAAGATTTTAATATTACTTTTATAATTTTTCAATAAAAATACTAAATCTGATAAATGATTTGCAATGACTCAGAATTCTATAGAACAATGAAATAAGGAAATGGGTTGCATAAGGTAGCATATGCACTTCAACAGTAGCAAATCCACTAGTGATTTAAAGGGAGCACAAATGTAGTTCAAATGTGGCTAAAGGTTCAATTTGGAAGTATACTTTTGCATTTCGTCATACCTTACCACATTCTACTACTTCTGATAATACTTGAAGACATTTGTATAATACTTTATATTTTACAAAATGCTTTCATTTGATTATCTTTGTGTATAAAGTCACTCAGAGGATGTCACAGGCTACAAAAAATACTTCATAAACCACTTTCAAATGTGCTGCACTTTTCTCCAAAAGCTATGAGGCATACTATTTCTGTAGTAACTTTTCATTGTGAACATATCCAAAAGAAAGAAAAGTACTGAGAAAGAAGAACATGAATGATTATTAATTTTATTAGCTCCCCTAGATTGAATACAAGTTAACTTGGTTGAATAAAGGTGTTTATTTCAACTTCTCATTCAGCAAGGAAGAAAAATTCGTAAGTAAAATAAAAGATGAGAATGTAGTTTGAACTGAAAGAATTTCATTGTTTTACCATTTAAGCATTTATTATTTATTCAATACATACTTATCTATATAATGTTGACAACCATAGGCCAAACAGTAGGTAATGCCCATAGCAGAGATAAAGAATTAGTAGATGAATTAATCAGCATTTTACTAAGGCTTCTACTGTGAAGAATTCTAATTTGTTAATGTGCAAGGAGCCGCATTAAAGTGCTAAATTAGCCTCAGCCCTTGTTGTAAAATTTAGGCAAGCAGAAAAGTTCAAATACATTATCATATATTAATTGCCAATAATGACTTGTATCAAGGTAACTTGTGTTATTTAAAATAAATTAACTGATACAGAAGGAATACTAATTAATGAATTTACCAATTATCTTCCTTGATATAAATATGAGTTCGTTGTTCGTTTTTAGTCATATCCTACTCACATATGACTATGCATTCTATTTATCATGATTTCTGAAGATACAAAGGTTATCTACATGATCCATGGTATTCTCTTCACTCAATGCTTTCTCATAAAAATGAAAACATCAAAGTAAATTTGGATGGCAGTCCATGTATACACAAAATATTTTTTAAGGAATGACTTCTTTTTAAAAAAGTATCTTCATGAGGTACTCAGACAATATCATACAGAAAAGAGAAATAATTCAAGTGAGTCACTATATGGTGAGACTCAATTTTCTTTCATTCTCTTAATATGCATGGACAAAAAACGATTCTTTTCAATTACTTCATCTTAAGTAGTTTTTCAAATCAAACCCATACTCACACTCATGCTGTCACTGATAATGGATCTTGTGTCAAAGAAAACGAGTAGAGAGGACCTGATAATAAGTGCAATTATCAAACATCAAAAATGTAGATCAAAGTGTATTTCTCAACTCTTCTATATGCAGTCACTTCATAGCATTTCACTATTCATATCATGTGGTCCTGACAGGATATATTAATTTTCTCCATTATGAGAGGAATGGGATTGGCATGCTTCAGTCAAAAGCTGGCAATAAGTAGAGTCATTATTTCTCTTATTTTAATGGTTTGCATGTATGTGTGTAATTGTGTGTATGTGTGTGTATTTGTGTTTGTGTGTGAAAAATATATTCCCCAGACACACCACACTGTGTCCCCAGAGGATAGAAAGCCTTCAGGGAGATATTAACTTCCCTATGAAGGATGGATCCAGGCAAGGATTTTATTTCTTTCAGATAGTATAATATTTCCTCTCTCTGAGAAACACCCGACTTATCTTTGGGAGGACTGAATTATTTCAGAGGGAAACTGGGAGTACTTCTAGAAACTTGCCAGCCAGAATCATTTCAATAACTCAAGTAATCTAATTTCCACCACCCTCACCCCATCCTATACTCCTTCAATTCCTCAAAACTTTCCCTGATGTATGTTTTTCTTAAAAGAATTTGCATGTTCTTTTTCTATCAAATGCTGAGGTATTGAGTTGTGAATTTCCAGTCTATACAGCCCATCAACCACCAGTACCTGTAGTTCACTTTGTTTTAAAATTGTGTCTGTCTCTGGGTCAGTGCATTATAAAAGCATGTCAGTGACATAGGAATTAACACTTCTAAACTCACCTTCACCTGAAATATTGATGGTGATCAGAAAAAAGAAAATTCTCTGGTTCTTTTTGCAAAGATTCAACTATAACTCTTTAAGACAGATGTTCTCAGTAATAAACTCATAAGAGTCATAAGTTTATGCCATTTTTCAGTCAGAGTAAGAGCAAACATTATTTCATATTTGTTATGAAAATCTGGTACATATTTGTTAAAAAGGAAATAGACCATTTGCAAAAGAAAAAGGGTAAACTCATACGCACAATGACAGATGGGACTTAGCCATGAGAAAAAAAAAATCCCTAGGATTGAAAAAATAACTTCAAAAGGCAAAATACATTCAAATTAGTAATTTGAACATCAATTGTAACAAAATTTCAAATGGGTTGTAAGTATTTTGAGGTTACAAATTAACTGATCATTAACATTATTTTAAACTCAATAAAAGATAATTTTTGTTTTATCTTACACACTTCAATCAAGCTTTTGCTTTATGTTTGGGAAGTTCTTACATGCTGGTTTGAAAATAGGCTAGTTTTTACACATGGACTCTCACATATGGCTACACTAACTTAAAACTACATCATTAAAAAATTAATATTATTATGCATATAGGTTAGCCAATTAGTATACTTCATTTTACTCTCTGGAGTAAAATGGCTCTGAATCTGGAACAGCTGCTGGAGTTGTTCACCACAATGGTTGTTAGATACAAGTTTCTGGAATTAAATGTGCTAAGTAAGAAAATAACATTATAGCCTTTTCCTCATGGGAAGAACTATGGATAAAGAGTTTGAGATGGCAGATATCATCAATAGATTATGATCAATATAATGAGGTTTTAGAAATGAGTGTGGTTTCTATAATGATAAGTAAATACTACTCAGCACTCTTATCAAAGGACAAAAGGATAAGAAATATGAGAAGAAAGCAAAAATACAATTAAATAGAACAAATCAAAGAATATATAGGTTAGAAGCAGATATCTCAGTATTTTAGAAACATAAATATAGTTATTCTCTAAGTCAAACTATTTGGAGCTCACAGAATAAAAATAATGAACATTAAGATGTCAAAAACACTTGGCAAAAAACCTACTTATCAAAGACACAAAACACCATATGCAGTCACATTTTATGTTATACTCAAATGCATAATATAGTGGTTCAGACCATGGGTTCTGAAAATTGACCACTAAGGATAAAATAAAAATGAAACACTTAATACCTTGGTTGATTAAGAAATTATCTAACCTCTATGTGCTTGTTTCTTCATCTACACAAGTGGTCAAATAACATCCCATAGCTTTCTGCAAAGATCTAAATGAGTTAGTGCATGTACTGTAGTTAGAGCAGTTCCTGGAACACAGTAAATGTTCACTAAGTATTGAAATTTTTATTAATAAAAAGGAACTCAGAAAAATATAAAGATAAATATTTAGTAGCATGGCAAAACTCTGCAAAGTTTTGAAATTACTCAAAGCTTCTTTCATAGCACATTTCCTCTCCCTTCACAGTTTATTCTTCTCCCAAGTGCTCCTTCAACTCTGTAGTGTAAAATTCCACTCCACTCAAATCTTCTGTCTTAAATAGAATCATGTAATTATGACGTCTCTTATCAAACACGCATCCTAACAAATATTATGCATCTTTTGACATATTCTCTCAAGGCAGTGTAATGAGACAGTATCTAATATCTCAAACCACCATTGAGGTGGTGCTGATATTTTTAGTGAGTCATTAATGCCTGAATACAAAGGAGTTAAGTATTCAGGGATTATGAAGAGCTGTGATGATTTTATAGGCTGTAGAATTCTCCCAGTTAGTTGAAGGCTAACTCTAGTGCTCCTTGAGCTCAGGTTCATATATTCAGTTTAAACTCCACATATAGTTTGGATATCTCATACACATGCATTTAATATACCTAAAATGTAACTCTTGTTTCCCTTAATCTGTGTCATTTTCCTTTCATAACCTAGGAGACGCCATAAGATATTTAGTTACTTAAGCAAGAAAGTGGAATCATACTGGACTTCTCCTTTCTCCTTGCCTTTCACATTCAATCCATAAACAGATTCTATGGCTTCCTTCATAAATATACCTTTTCTCTATCCACTTTTCTCTGTTTGCACTCTGATATTTCATTTGCACAACTGTAAGAGTTCTCTGGTCTCCCCACTTCCAATCTTACCCCCTTCAGTCTATTTCCTGTATAACAACCAGCACTAGAGTAATCTTTTTAAAAATTTCCTGGAGTTCCAGCAAGTTAGCTAATTAGAGGTTCTAGATGCATTGCTCCTGAGAAAGAAAAATCAAAAACAAAGAACAAACACCTACTATCCAGCTAGTATATTTGGGAAACGTACCACAACACAGAGCAAATTAAACCAGAGAAATAGTGGGATGTGGAGACTCCAAAAGGTCTGGTAAAGAAAGGAATGAAGTGTCTTGCATCAACGGCCCCATCGCCCTAGTCTGGACTGCTTTGAACTTGGGAAATATGAGATACACATTATTTTCATCATAACATAGAACATGAAACATTCTCATCAGAACACAAAATGTTCTCATCAGAACATTTTATCCAACAGTTTCATAATGCATATCCTTCTCATTCGAACATGGAATCTTGAATGTGGACCAAAATATAGTCCCAAAGCAGGTGTTTACAATTAAAAAAATTGAAATCACATAATGTATCTTCTCTGATAATAATGAACTAAAACTAGAAATCAACAGCAAAGGGCTGGGGATATAGCTCAGTTGGTAGAGTGCTTGCCTTGCAAGCACAAGGCCCTGGGTTCAATCCCCAACACCGCAAAAAAAAAAAAAAAAAATCAACAGCAAAGGGAACTTTAGAAATTTTATGTATACATGGAAATTAAACAATATGTTCTTGAACAATGAGTTACTGAAGAAATCAAAAGGGAAATTTAAAAACTCCTTGAAATAAATAAAAATGGAAGTAAAACATATTAAAATACAACTAATAATACAACTATAAACCAATGTCCCTAATTAGGTTAGATGCAAAAATTCTCAACAAAAGTGTGGCAAATAATCAAATCCAACAGCACATCAAATAGGTCATTCACCAGGATCAAGTGGGATTTATCCTAGAGATGAAAGGATGGTTCAACATGCACAAATCAATAAATGTGATACATCACAATAACAGAATGAAGGATAAAAATCAGATGATCATCTCAATGCACAAAAAGCATTCAATAAAATTCAATATCCCTTCATGATTAAAAGAAATCTCTGAACAAATTAGATCCAGAAGGAATATACCTCAATATAAAAGAGTCAACATATGATAGCCCAACGCCAACATCATACTAAATGGGGAAAACCTGAAAATCTTTCCTGTAAGATATGGAAGACAACAAGGAAATTCACTTTCACCACTCTTATTCAACACAGTATTGGAAATCTTAGCCAGAGTAGTTAGGCAAGAGAAAGAAATACAAGGCATATGAAAATAAAGGGAAGAAGTCAAATTATACCTATTTGTAAACAATATGTTTTTATATAGAGATGAAACTAAACACTCCATCAAAATGTTATTAGAAATGATAAATGAAATCAGGAAAGTTATAGGACATAGAATCAACATACAAAAATCAGTAGCAATTTTATATAAAAATGAGGAACTTGCTAAGGAAGAAACCACGAAAGCAATCCTATTTATAATAACTAAAAAATAAAATGAAATACCTAGTAAAAAAAATTAACCAAGGAAGTAATTACTTCTACAGTGAAAATTACAAAACACTGGTGAAAGAAACTGAAGGAAATACACACAAAAAAGATAGAAAGATTTTCCACATTCCTTGATTGGAAGAATTGATATTATTAAAATGCCTATATTAAAAAATGCCTATATTACCTGAAGCAATTTATATATCTGATTTAATCCTCATCAAAATACCAATGGCATACTTCACAGAACTTGAAAAAATTAAAATTCATATAGAAGCATAAAAGACCCCCAAAAGCAATAATAATAGTAAACATAAAAAACACAAAGCTAGAGATAACACAATATTTGACCTCAAGACAAATTACAGGGCTATAGTAACCAAGAAATCATGGTTTTGGCATAAAAACTGACACATAGACCAATGAAATGGAATTAAGGTCTCAGAAATAAACCCATGCATCTGTAGCCAACCAATTCTCAACAAAGACACCAAAAATATACACTGGACAATGGAAAGCCTCTTCAATAAATGGTGGAGACAAAATCGGATATCCATATGCAGAAAAATCAAAGTTGACCACTATCTCTCACAAAAACCATCTCAAAATAGATCAAAGTCTTAAATGTGTAACCTCAAACTATGAAACTATTTTAAGAAAATATAGGGGAAACAATTCAAGATATCAGTGTAGGTGATATTTTTTGGATAAGACCCCAAAAGCACAGGCAGCATAAGTAAAAAGAGACAAATGGGACTATGTCAAACTAAAAAGCTTCTGTACTGCAAAGAAAATAATCAACAGAGTGAAGAGGCAATCTCTATAATGGAATGGCTATCATGAAAAAGCAAAATCAATAAATACTGTACTATCTTGAGTGTGAAGAAAAAGGAGAACTCTCATATACTGGTGATAATGTAAATGGTCAGAATGTAAATTAATCTAATCATTAGGAAAATAGTATGGAAACTCCTCCAAATACTAAAAAAAATAAATCTACCATATGATCCAACAATTCTTCATCTGTGTGTATGTTCAAAGTAAATAAAATCAGCATATTTACTGCAGCACTGTTCACAATAGTCAAGATATGGGATCAACATAGGTGCCTGTGGATAAAGAAAATGTGGTACATACACATGGAAGATTATTCAGCCATAAAAGGGATAAAATCTTGTCATTGTGGGAACATAGATGGAATTGGAGGACATTATGCTAAGTGATACAAGCCAGATACAGAAAAGCAAATACTGCATATTCTCTCTCATATGTTGAAACTAAAAACGACTTTGTGTGACCTGGATGCTACTTAGCTTACAGATTCCTAATCAACTGTTCTCCCCTTAGTTTACCACATTTTTGGCATACTGTCTTCTCGTAGTTCCTATACAGGGTCATCTTTTGCTACCACAGGCCCTCTGCATGCACTGGAAAGAGTCTTTTCACCTCATCATCCTTTGAGTGATTGATTATTTTTCCTCAAAAATCAAGTTACACCTTAATTATCATCACCTAAAAGAGGTCTTCTCCAACCTTCCCTGTCACTTTAGCAGATTTTTCAATTATCTCCTTTATTCTCTGCAATTAATGCTATCAGAACATCTTGTATATTTCCATTATACACACTTATATCTTCGATTAAAAATTTTCTGCTTTTGTAATTTCCGCCTTTCTCCCACTAGAATATAAGCTCCATAAGCAACATCATTGAATGCCATATCTGCAGCATCAAGTGCAGTGCCTGGCATGTAGTAGGTATTCAACAAATACATACTAAATTCATGAATAAAGAACAGTATTAATTTTTTGTTGAATGGATGGTTATAAAGGGCCACCTTTTATCTCATTAAACTAAAATAAGTAATAGCTTCTCGTTTCCACCTCAAATAAGTAAACCATCACCTAAAAATTGTTACTATAATATTGACACAATCCAGGTGGCATTTTGATAATATAAAAGCTATACTACATTGCAGAGGGAGCTAATAGTTTAGGGATAAACATAACTAATTGTAATTTTGTTTTTCTTTGTCATGCTGTGTTCCAGATAATTCCTACCATACATGAAAGAATGTCTGCTTCAAACCTCCTGTGTAGTAGTAGGTTCAATCATTTTTTTACAGAAAATTTGGGGGAAAAAATCGTTGGAGATGAAGTGTCACTTTAATCTAAGACGGTACATTTTTTTCTTTCTTCATTCCTTATTTTTAGGTGATAGTTTCTGTGTACTTAGCATGCCAACTAAAGACAAAATTTTTCACAGCCAAAATGTGAAACAAAACTGAGTTTAAAATGATAGGTTTGAGATAACTCTCAACTCAAATTTATTTTGGAGATCTGCTTCAGAAGCTGGACTCAGAAAATAACAGAAATAAATCATAATGATAACTTGTTTATATGCTCTTTCCTTTTTAAAGATTAACAATGTTTACTTGGTTCTATTTTATCCTAATAATACTCTAATAATGTCAATTAAAAGTCACTCTCATCTTCTCTCAAGGACTGAGATAGTCTCTTAATCAAAATCATTTTATTAGCTATAGTTTTGATTCATGCCAGTATATTCAAAGAGAATTATTTTTCTTTTCATAAGAAATATCAACAAAATTCAAAAGAGATAGTCTCTTAATCAAAATCATTTTATTAGCTATAGTTTTGATTCATGCCATTACATTCAAAGAGAATTATTTTTCTTTTCATAAGAAATATCAAGAAAATTCAAAAAGGAGCCAACAATATACTTTTACCTCCAGAATTACTGTTTAAACCTAAAGAGAATATGACAATCTTATTTGTGTTATCTTTGCAGTAACATAATTGCTCTCTGTGAGAAAGAAGTAATTTCTTATGAGGAACTCATATCCCTAACTCCTTTAAGTGCTTTTGGTATCAGATTAAATATTAATTTGAATACATCTGTGCTTACTCAGTTCAGCAGGTCCTGCTTACAAACAGTGGTACAACATATTTTCATTTTGCAGCACATGGCGATATGCACTACTTTGCTTTTCCACCAGGGATCACTATTTTGGAACAGATAACAGATCCATATGACCTCTGCATTATATTTTATGTACTTTTCTATCCAAGTCAATTTATAAAACTCAAGATTTTTCAACTTAAAAACACAGGGTAATCTCCTTGTTTTGTTCTTTCTAAAACAAGTACCTTGAGTACCACTCTTGAGACCTGCATCAAACATTAGATTTCAAGAATACTGTGTTCTGCTGGGAAGAGCTCATTATTATACTAAATATAGAAGATACAGTAAATCAGACAGGATAAAATTTCTATACAATGTATCAACTTGTGTTTTTTGGAGTATCAGATACAGCCTTAGCTGCTGAAGGCTCATCTGTAAGATTTATATTTAAGGAATGTAGATATTCATTGCTAATTGGACATTTTATGACACAAGAGAGACCTTTTCCTAAATTGTGAATGATGATAATTATATAGGTGAATATTGCCTTGATATTTAAAACAGTTATTCCACTACAATGAATATTTCTAGATTTCTACTAATTTCTTTTCCATGAGAATATTAAAAGAATAAGGAGCATCAATTTAATTTGAATCACTTTATCTATGAAAGAACAGTCATTTCCCATTCCCTAGCCACCTGGCCACAAGTACACTTCCATTCTTATTTCAGCTCTAACATGGATTAGATATGAATTTGTTTCATTACAAAAGTAAACATTAAACTCTGCATGTATTAGAGTTGTATTTTACCCAATCTGTAGCCCATAAAGTGCCCTGTATGTTGTAATGACTCAAATATCTGTTTTAGTGAAATTTGTGCTGAATTGGGTGGGTCCACTTCCCTCTCTTTAGTAAGTGAGTAGGACAAGGTTACTATTCACTCAATTATTCTTTGAGTGGTTTTCCATATCACCTAATTACTTGGTGCTGCCCAAGATGGTTTCAGGATCCTTTTCTCCCCTGATCTTTTTGTCACTAGGCATTCCTAGAGAATTGTCAATCCAGAAATAATATTACCTGGATAGGACAGGAGGTTTAAAACATGGCCCCACCTTTACTTGGTTGCAATTTTCAGACATGGTAGCATGACTTATTCTTCCCTGGACACATAATTAAAGAATTAACACTATAACAGAGCTGGCTAAGTGATAATAGTGTTTAATGCAGGATGGGATTATTTAGTTGTTTTTAATAAAGGGATTTGGTTTTCTGACAGTTAGCTATAAAGGTATCATTCTAAGTTCCACGTTTTAACCCCCAAGTGGCCCTATTACTATAAAAACAAAATACTGTAACTCTAAAGTAGGGTGCAACAAAATGATGTGTTTGCTGCCTAGTTACATCTAATGATAGCAAAGTATTTATGTTGTCAATAGATTGTAGGATACACTAGTAAGTGTTTTTTGCTCCCTTGCTCCCTAGAGGTAACCACTATGTTGAAGTAGGAATATATTCTTTTTGTCAATTTCTTAATGGCATGGAGCTCTTTTCTTGTTTTCAGCCCTCCTAAGCACTGTTATATCTTGCTGGTATACTCTTGCCCAGTCTTTACCTGTATATCATCCACTCTCCCTTCAGATTTGAGCAGAAATGTTGCTTATTCATAGATAGCTTCTGAACTCTCTCTGTCCAAACTGTGTACCCCACTCCATCATGTTTTCTAATGATACTCATTTTACATAGGATTGCATCTAACAATTTATGTATTTGTGTGTTTACTTGTAGAGGCCAATCTGATTAACCACCCTGGAGGCAGAGGCCACTCTGCTCTGTTCATCAATGAATACTCTGCACCTAACACAGTTCCTTACACATATCAAGAGCTCAATACATATTTGCTGAAGGAAAAATCAATATAATCTGACAATCGATTTAACCCATAATCAAATCTCAATATTTGGCTATGATCATAAACCCAGCAACACACTTTTACTTTCCATTCTAACAACGTATGTGGCATTCTGCGAAGGAAAGAAACTTGAAGCACTGTGTAATTAAGACCACAAGTTATGCTATATGCCTTGTAGGAACCTAAAGCACTAAGATGTATATATTTTTAAAATTTTTATAGGTGATATAACTGTGTTCCCACAGATTTTAATGTTTTTTAAAAAACTTAATTGGCAGTAATTACACTATTTACATGTTAATGAACAACACCTGGCCCCAGCTGGGTATAAAGAGGCTGACAATGTTTTGCTCTCACCTCCCTGGCAAGGAACTAAGCATATGCAATTTTAAAGAGACCTGCTTGCCAGAAATAACACATTCATAATTGGTAGGACAATATGAAATTAGTTCACACGTTTCACCATTCTCAAACAAATGCATAATATTTTTCATGTTTAAAAGCTTTATGACTCAAAGAGGACCTTATTTCCTACACTTGGTGATTATTCACAATCATTAAATTATTCCTGTCAATGAATGTGCCAGAAACTGGCTAAATAAAAGCCCAAGTGGCCTCCTGTAATAAGGGCCCAGTGCCTGGCTTAATCCCTTGAAAAAACTGAGTTTCCTTTGAAGTCATTCAATATCTATAATTAAATATGTTAATTTCCTGCTTCCTCTATCCTATGATATTTTGAATCACTACAGTTTGATTCCATTTTCCCCTACAAGCCCAAAGTCAATTAAGAGGTATTGAAAAGTGACTACCAATAACCAAGATTTTTTGAGTCATAAAATGGTTCTTGCTAAATGTTGGTATATCATCATCTGTGAACCAACAGACATTAGCAAGGACCACAACAAGATGAAGAAGAGAACCAAGTTCATGAATTACATGTGTTCCTAGAATTATATTTTACCAGCAGATATAATGCTAGTTCTAGTCTATGTCCAAATATAGAAAAACAAACCAAGTATTTATTGAGTGCCTGGTAGTCAGGGTATTATGGTAGGTGCATTGCAGAGGGGAGTAATGGATGAATGAGGATCGGAGCTTTAAATAAATATGTTTATTATCTAGTTAGGAAGAAAAAGATTGAAAATAACATCATTGTAAGATATCATTGGTTAGCATGACATTGGGAGTATTTTTAATTCAGAAAAAAGAGATCAGAGGAAAGTGTGTTCAGGGAAGTCTTCATGGAAAACCTCATGGAATGAGACAGAAAATGTCAGTGTCTTCTATGTGCCAGGATACATGTTAGCTGTTTTATCTCATTTAGCTTCCTCAAGGTCACAGTTATTAAGAGCAGGTAAGAGCTGGAACAGGAACTCAGACACACCATTATGTGCCTTTCTAACTCAGTCAAATGCCAACCCTGAAGGATAGAGAAAAAATGATAAGGTGAAAAGAATAATACAAGTAATGAGAGGAATTATTTTGAAGTATGCTGTGCTGAGGAGATTATTGCAAAAGCAAATATGTTGAGGAGACATAGGAAATAACATCAAATAGACACTAAGGGAAGTGACATGATATTTCTAACCTTGAAAGCACAGAAGAGGAGTCAAATGAGCTACATGGTGAAGTGGAATACTAGTTTTTCAGATGTCTGTGGGTAAAAGGTCGTAAAGGAGGAGCAGAGTCAGTGCTATATTATTAATTGGAAATGGAGTGTGATGATAAAGAAGGCAACTTCACTAACTAAACCAGAATATAAGCTCTTCAATGAACTTGCATCTCCAGTCCCTAAGTGCTTGTGTATTAAGTGCTCAATAAAATAATGTCAAAGTAGCATAATGAAGGAATAGTTATGAGAGATATTTGTTGCTTCATTGATATATATCAGACTGAAAATTAGCTTGACACTAAGAAAACATTTTGAATGCAAATGAAATTAAGAAGGTAAATAATGCATGAACATTAGTTCAAAGTTTTCAAATAGGCTTCAAAATAATGAGTGCACAAAATAGTATTTCGAAATTTAAACTAGCTAAAGTAATATAGTATTTGAAATATCACTGTCAATAATTTGTTAAAATATTGATATTTGATGGGAATTAAAAGACCTAGGTAATGTCAATTATTGCTAAATATGAAAATTTTATTTTACATTTTTCCAGATACATACAATTCTAACATTTACCTAATGAATACCATGACTTTGTTAGTAGAATAAATGATAGCATTAGTATCATAAAATTTGATTACTTTTTATTACTGCTTTTGGTAAAAGCCTTCCAAAACGTTTTCACAAATCAGGAAGGGGATCATAATAAAAAAATGTTGAAGGACCTTCTTTTTTCTTATTCTATTTTTCCTTTTACATGACAGTTTACCAAGCATATATTAATCATGAATATGAAAACATAGTTAGACTTAAAATACAAATTAAACATTTGAATAGCAGACATAAGTAGTCAGGAATAAAATAAGGAAAAAAAACACTTCAACTTTTCCAATTATATCCAGAATATTCCCACCAATTTTGAAACTCTTAACAATATAACATTTTCTTTCATATTTGTTGATTAGTAGGTATATCTGCTTTTGCTAGCAAGGGCATTTTTAAAGATCATAGAACATTTTTTAAAACAATTATACACATAAGTCCATATATATATCATAAAAAGGAGAAAAGATAAATAAGAAACTGGGAAAAGTAATTGAAAATCAAATCCTAAATAAACAACTAATTTATTTAACATATAAAAGTATTGATGAATGAATAATAAAAGATCAAAAATTCAATGTAGTAAATAATGTGAATAGTTTACAGATAATGTAATATTAATGAGTTTTGAACATATGAAAATCGCCTATTTTATTCATAAGAGAAATACAAAAATAAAAATACAGTAATATGGGATTTAGGGCCCATCAAATTGGCATAACCCAAAAAGTTTTATAATACCAAGTGTCTTCAAGTGTTTGGGGAAACAGGCATTCTCAAATGCTGATAATGGGAATTTGCGTTGGTCCAACTTCTGTGGAAAGCAATTTGACACTGTTTGTCAAATACTATGAGTATTTATCAAGAAAGGCACAAATGCTTCGAAACAAATTCTACTTCTTGTAATTTACTTGTGTAAAGAAAAAAAATTAACTTCATTATGTTTTTGTAATATCAAATGAATGAAAATAACTTCAATTTTCATCATGTGTTTGCTACAGTTTAGATCTTAAATGTCTACCAAAGTCCCATGTGTTGGAGACTCAGTCACCAGTGAGGTGGTACTGGGAGGTAGTGAAACCTTTAACAGGAGAGACCTAGTCAGAGACCTATAGGTCACTGGGAGCATGCCCTTGAAGGGAATAGTGGGACCCTGGCCCTATCCTCTCTTTCTTTTGTCCCCCACCATGAGGTAAGTAGTTATGCTCTGCTACACACTGTCACTATGATGTACTGCCTCACTGCAGGCCCCAAAGCAACAGGGCTAATGAATCATGGACTGTAACATCTAAAACCATGATCCAAATTAGACCCTTTCTTTTTATGAGTTAATGATTGCAGGTATTTTTTTAGTGAGCAAAAACTGACACCATGGTCCTATTAAACATATTATATGTGTGCAATTGGAAACTTTTCAGCTGTTGAAAATAATGATCTCTAAGATATTCTGTCAAATGACAAAACAGAGTACTAAACTGTGGGTACCATGTGCTTCTATTTGCCCCAAAATTAAGACAGATATCTGCATATATAATTGTATACTTGCAGAATATCTCTGGAAATATACCTACAAAATGAGAGGGAGTGACTGATTTCAGAATAACTGGGGTGAAGGAGATATTTACCTTTACTGTATACCCTCCACATTAGGTTAAAGTATAAGAAATTGCCAATATTCAACTTTTCTGACATGCATACCCAGCAATTTCATATGGTTTAAAAAATACCATTACAATTTGTACCACACAGATACGTTATCTATTATGAAAAAGGAAGAGTTTTAATAAAAGTTACTCTGCATGCAAAAGATTTTGTTGTTTCTTTTTTAAAAAAATAATGCTATTGTATTGTTATACCTTTATTTTATTTATTCATTTTTATGTGGTGTGGAGGATCAAACCCACATGGTAGGCAAGTGTTCCATCACTGAGCTACAATCACAGCCCCAGATTTTGTTGTTTCTTAACACAACCAGTTACGGCATCAAGCAAACCAAACATGATCAGCTGTGTACATGGGTAGAAAATGGAACAACTAAGAAGGTAGCAGCATAGTTTTCTTTTTAGGAGGTAGCTGTAGTGTAGAGTTTAAGAGCTCCATTACTTGAGTCAGATTGCCAAGAAGTTTGAATCCCAGCTACATGATCCTGGGCAAGTAACTGCACACACCTTCATCAGTACAGAGAAAATAACAGAGCCTAACACAGCAAGCAATTGTTGGAATAAAACACACAGAGTGCACAATGTTCTTGTAATAATTCCTAACCCATAGTGCTCCACAGTGTTGCCTGCTATCATCATCATCATCATCACCATCATCATCATCATCACTGTCATAACTATTGTTACTGGTGTTATTATTATCATCCTTAACATGGCTTATACCCTTGTCAATATTTCAACTCACTTTCATTCTTTTGATTTCTCATTTTTCTTCCAAACCCCCACTAAAACTGGCCTGGTTTGGGGTCTATTTTTCTCAGTTCAATTACATTTCTCTTCCTTTGGGTCTTATCCCTGTCTCTCATTCTATGTTGAAATGTCAGTGGATTCTTTTGTCCTTCTACACTGGAAGCACTGATGGCTTCCTACTGTTGCTTATAGATGGATGGCTGCAATGTACCATATTCATCTTCTCAGTTTGTCAATGACCTGCATGATTAAGTTCTAATATTACATATCTTTGTTTTAATTTCTATTTATTTTCCTGGGTAGACCTTAACTGATAGAGCAGGGCAAACAAAAAGAGGTGTGATCAAGAATAGAGGATATCATGCTAAGTGAAATAAGCCAAACCCAGAAAACCAAAGGCAGAATGTTTTCTCTGATATGCTGAAGCTAATTCACAATAAGTGGAGGGCGGGTAAAGAAGAATAGAGTTACTTTATATTAGGTAGAGGAGAGTGAAGGGAGGGGAAGGGGTACAA
This sequence comes from Sciurus carolinensis, assembly GCF_902686445.1. Classification (NCBI taxonomy): domain Eukaryota; kingdom Metazoa; phylum Chordata; class Mammalia; order Rodentia; family Sciuridae; genus Sciurus; species Sciurus carolinensis. Next base: position 104,527,519 of record NC_062232.1, read on the forward strand.
GGGAAGGAATGATAGTAGAGTGAAGCAAATATTATTACCTCATGTACATATATGACTGCATGACCAATGTGATCCTGCAATATGTATAATCAGAAAATTTATGTATGATCTATCAAAATGCATAAATGCATTCTACTGTCATGTACAACTAACTAGAACAAATAAAATAAAATAATTTTTTTAAAAAGAATGGAGAAAAGGGAAGATATAATTGCCACTGCTGGCCAAGAATGATTCCAGTTCCTGACTTGCCTTGTTAATTGAATTCTATGAGGTGTGCTGAAACCAAGTAACGTACAGTGTCAGGATTGTGGTAACCAAGCCTCAGCAGGATTTAACGTTTTCACTAAATCAAACAAAGAAGTTATTCTATCTTGATGGTGTATATTCAATGTTTCCATCAGCAAGTGCTTCCAACTATTAATTAAAAGTCTAGAGTAGACGCCTATCCAGTACTGAAAACGAATGCAAGCATCAGTAGTAATGCATAATCAATCGAATGTATTTATGAGTGTTCCCTCATTATTTCCTAATGAGGAGTTCAAGAAGCTATGCATGGCTGTAGATTGCTGGCAAGTTACTACATCAATACCTTGGATCTGTCAGTGTCAGTTCAGGGTTTTAGAAATGCTTATTTATACACTTCATGAAGCCAATGTGCATAGAATAAAAGCTTTGCTCTCTACTTATACTCCATCAAATCACATGCTGTTGCCTGATAGCAAATACATTATAAACAAAACCATGGAAGCTATATTGTTCTTCAATATTCATAAAGACAATTCTGAGTTTAGTGGAAGGAAAAAATGCATTAAAGAAACTTTCTAAAACCAAAACAAAACTGAGTTGCTCTGTTAATGCTAGGGACTTTTATTCCAACATTGATTTCATTATATAGCAAATGATAATGCCCTAATTGGGACTTTCTAAAACACTAGACAATATTAAATTTTAAATGACTATTGTCCTTTGAAATAGTTGCCAGAAGAATTATGGGCAGAAGCTAAACAGATTCTATTTTTTCTCTAAAATACCATCAGTATGAACATAGCATTTTATATTTTAAAGATAATTTTCAATAATAAAAGAATCTTTGTTAATTAAAAAAGAGTATTTTAGGTGAATAAGGGAAATTTTATCTAAACACTGTACTCAGGGAAATAAAGCTGATTTAAGGCATTGTGAATTTTGTTTCAATGAAACCGAATCACTGAATGAAACCGAATCACTGAATGAAACAATCTGCAGAGACTTGGTAAATATTTATTTAAACATTAGATAGACTAGCAAGACCTCTGTGCAACAATAGAAAATAGCTAAGAGAAGGATTCTTTTGTATAAATATGGTATTTGTATCAAATTTTAAGCAATTTAATAGAAAATTTGCTTATTTTGGGGTTAAATACATTTGAAAATAAATAATTATAATATTTTCAACTATGTTAGTAAAAAAGTATTGGGTTTAAAGTTTGAAAATGAACAGGACATTCTTTCTGTTTCTCCCTGTATATTTTGGGAATTGTTCTATTTGTGAATATACTTAAGAGATAATTACAAAGATGAGAATCATACAGGTATCATAAAGACAATCAACTATTGGGCATAAAAAGGTAGTTATGTTAGCAACACTGGAAAAAAGGAGGGTGATAAAAAAAGATTTTGATCAAATACAAGAAAATAAGCATTTCTTTAGAGAAATTTGTAGAAAAAATTGTGAATGACATGATTAAAAAATAAATGCATAATATATGTATGCATATATATACATGTGTGTATACATGCATCTGTACACACACACCATATTAAAGGTATACAATAGTTCAAAATATGCTAATGAAATATCTATAAACACTTTTTCTCCTGTATTTTATGCTCTCTGCCACCTTACTTCAAGTCTAAATTTGCTTATCAATACATAGACAAAGCAAGGGGATGTAGCCCAGCCACTGTATTCATAATCATAAATAATTAATGGTTTCAGGATGAATATATATAGAAAATTTATAAAATGGACCATTTGCTCTTAGACTAAAAAATTACCTAAGTTATTTTGGATTAGAATTTTATTATTGTCATTTCTCATAAACAGAAAAAAGTACCTTTGTATGTAATTATTTTCATACATCTCATATAAGTTCTGCTAATTTTCAAAGGATGTTCTTATCATCTGTGTATCATACTTCATGTATTTCTGAAGGAACTTATGTTTTTACATTGTCTTCAAATCATTTTTCACATCTTAGGGCAGTGGCAGCAGCTATGTGAGAAGAGCTTTTCATATATGACCTTATTCAGTTGTCACAACAAACCTTACACCAAGCTTTTTTAATCCCCATTTCATAGAAGAGGAAACTAAGGCTCTGACATATTAAGAAACATGCCCAAATCACATAGCATTTACAAAACAAAAACGAAGATTCTAATGTTATTTCACACTCCAAAGTCTGGTCTTTCTCCTCTGTGTTCTGCTTATCACCTGTCCATGACATATCTGCACTGACTGAGGGGCTTGGAAGAGGATAACAAGATTATATGTGCTAAAGCTTTAACAATATAACCCCATCCACATCCCCAAAGATAAAAACTTCTAGAGAACTTATGGGATTATTTATGCATTTATCTAATGTATAACACCGCTTCCATTTATGATTCTGTATAAAACAACTGATGCTTGGAGTTTCACCTAAAATAATCCTGGAAATATCTTCAATCAGTTAAGCAAAACTTCAAGAATATCTTCTAGATTCTCTATCTTGAGGCAGGGAAGCAAAAGCCACTGATATGGTTGTTTTAAATTTGCAAATTAAAGGGGTTAAAATAAAAAATAATTGAAGTATAATGTTCTGTTAACTAGAAAACTCAATTAGTATACTTTGTTTTCTTAACATCTATATTAATAAGGTTTTGTTCTATTTAATTTGCCTTTTTCATAGATTTATACTATGATCAAATGTGATAATACACATGGAGAGTTTAGAACAATACTTGACTCATCAGTTCCTCAAATTGTAGCAATTGTTTATTGGTTCATTCAGAAAATGTACTAAGTTCCTACTATGCTCTAGGAATGAGTCTAGATGCTGGAAATACAGTTGTGAATAAAACAAAGTTTCTGCCCTTATGAAATTTAACTTTTTGGGACATAAGTATGATGTAACAATGCAGTGGCTACTTTTATTGTCATTTTATTGTCATCATCATTAATGTTGTTTATCAACCAACCAAAATCCAAGGATACACCATCTCTGAACTTAAGGTCACATGTATATACAATTTTTCTCACTATTAGTATTTTTGTGACAAGATTAGAGCATGAACTCTTTAAATAATTTTATTGGTGTATTATACTTACACATAATATTGGGATTCATTGTGATATATTTGCACCTGCACATAATGTACTTTGGTTCAATTTCATTACCTAGAAACTTCCCTTTCCCTTCCCTCATCCCTCCCCTGATCCACATATTCTATTCTACTGTTATCCCTTCTATTTTCATGAGATTCCCTTTTCCTCTCTATCTAGCTTCCACATATGAAAGAAAACTTAGAATCCTTGACTTTTTGAGTCTGGCTTTTTTCACCTGGCATGATGTTCTCCAGTTCCATCCATTTATCAGCAAATGCCATAATTTCATTCTTCTTTATGGTTGAGTAAAACTATATATATATGAATGTCATACATTCATATGACATTTTCTTTATCCATTTGTTTGTTGACAGGCACCTACACTGTTCTGTAACTTGGCTATTATCCACTGCTATAAACATTGGTATACATGTATCACTATAGTATGCTAACTTTAATTCTTTTGGACAAATACCAAGGAGTGGTATAACTGGACCATATGGTGGTTCCATTGATATTCTCTTGAAGAACCTACATACTGCCTTCTCCTGTGGCCGTACTAATTTAAATGCGTGTATAAATGTTCCTTTTCCCCCAATCCTTGCCAGCATTTATTATTATTTGCGTTCTTGATGATTGTCATTCTAACTGGAGTGAGATAAAATCTGTGCAGTTTGAATTTGCATTTCCCTGATATCATGCAGTCTATATAGTTCTTTTCCTTCAGAGAATCTATTTCTATGAATCTCTGGAGCATCTAAAACGGATATGACCTGAGATTATCTTAAGCTTACAGACTAAGTTGAATGAGTTGTTTTATACTCTCAAATGCTAAAAATGTTTAAATCATAAATACGTGTATGGCAGGATTTGGTTTAAGATTGTATTTTATTATACCCATATTGAGATTTTGGAGAGAATAACCCACTCCAAATTATCTCAATGATATCAAGACTTTTTCAGAGACTGCCCCCCCTTATTTATCAAAAGAACCTAAAAATTTTGTGTGATCAAATTGGTTCAGGTCATTCCACAATAGAAAGCCATTGAATTGTATAAGAAAAAAAACAATGTTCCTAAGAACAAAAAAATAATAAAATAATTTTCCTAAGAGTAAGTACAGTAAAGTTAGAGTAAGGTTCTTGCAAGGGTATGCACCCCAGGTCAGTGCCAGACAATATAAAGCAATGATGACAACGATTCTGAGGAGAAAATGCAAATTTCATATAATCTAACAAATATTAAACAATTCAATAACAGAATTCAGTATCTGCCCTTGAGTTAAGTGAATTATATTCAAATCATGAAAATAGTTCTAGAAATTCATGTGAATTTCTACATGCTTCTATTGGTCCTAAGACTAAAAATATTTTCATTGTACAGCCTTCTGAAACAAGTCACCTAAAATATAAAATAGAACAGTAATATAGCAAAGAAGAAGGTATAGGAAATCAGTAAACTCATTTTTTGCTTTAAAATTTGGAGGTGATTTTATCCTACAAAGTGATTATCTCTATTAGTTATAGGAGAAAATTTATATAGAAAGACTTAGTGACATGGCTAAAGTAATTTGACATGTTATTGTTAGGGTATAGACCAGACACTAGATCATATGGTCTCAATGATTTAATACCTACAGTCTTAAAATGCTGATTATTTCCTTACTACAGAGTGATGTAAATAAAACTTTACCAACACAGTCTCCTCTTCAGTCAAGAGAATATAGGTATGAGAGGTTTGAGGGAAATGTTGGTGGCCTACTTAATTGTGGAAACTTCAACTTTTTTTAGTTATTGATAATCTTAAATTTTTCTTGCCAATGTCATAAAATTTTCAAGCTCCAAATTTTTAATTAATCTGAATGACGTTGGGTCATATGATTTTAAAAGATTCCAGTCCCATTCATGTTTCATTTATTGGTCAGTGATTTTTGTCCTAGTCTTCTCTGATTTTGCTTTGCAGAAATGCAGCCCATCACTTCCATTCCAAGTCTTCTCTTCCTGCCTGCCATTTACTTAAACTTTTCAGCTAGTTATACATAACTTTCATGCCTTTCCTTACAGGGATGATGTAAATTAAAGTTTTTATCTTATCTAAAGTCAAAGAATTTCTTCCCCCTTCACATACCTTCATTTTTTATTTATTTCCTTTGTGTTCTCTCTAATTTGTCAAATGAGTATAGAAACAGATGTGAAGACAATATCCAATTTAAATCTTCTAGGCATTTTGAGGGAAAGATCTTTTTGCCTACCAATAATCATAAAGTCCCAGTGTTAGAAGGGTCCTAGGAGGTCAGTGAAAGCAATCATTCAAAAATTTAGATAATCTTCATCCACTAAAATTTGTCATTACTGGGCGTATGAATGACTCACACTTTTCCCCAATACTGTATTATTTTTTCTCAATGCTCTGCATTCTCACAAGGTAAGTAAATAATTTGTACTATGTATGCAGTTACAAAATTTGAATAATCACAATCTTAAGAACCATAATTCATTTAATTTAACCTCCTTAAGTTGCAAGTGGGGAAACAAGCCTAGAGAGGAAAAATCTGCTCAGGGTCACATATCCTGCTGGTGGATGTTCTGAAAGTCACATCTCCTGCCTTGCAGGCTAGCTCTTGTCTTCTGATGTAACCTATACTTAACATATTGCCTTGTCAGTATTGCTTCCCCTTTTGTGAGTACATGTTATCTTCTATTAGATAAAGGCAAAGATCAACCAAAGGTTAAATTCAATCTTTCTTTTTATTTAACCCTCTACAACATTTAGAATATCTGGGGAACAGCAGATAATTCATTTATAAAATTTCATAAATATGCTCTTATTTCCTTCTAATTTTCAAATTAATCAACACATTAAGATAAAACGGATTTACCAATGACTTACCAAATACTTCCCTTATTTGTAATTTATCAATATCTTGTACTTATCTTGTACAGTTGACTGTACCACTAGCTCCAGGACTAAATTAGCATTGCAATTAAGAGTCCATAAGACATGTAATCACCACAGACAGGAGGCTCGTCCCTCCATATCTGAGTCTCAAATAAATCATTATGTCAACAGAATACAGAATGAAAAGTTGCTTAAAAATAAACATTTCTACACAGCACTCAAAATCCCCACTTGATAAAATTCCTGAGCTTGGACTAAGATAATATGCCACTTCAGATAACCAAGAAAAATTAAAACAATTAGAAAAATATATTTTGTGAAATTATGCACTTCCCATGGCATTATTACCCATGTAATTTTCTACCAAATATTCTGCAAAAAGAACTACGATTTGAGTATCCCATAATGAACATGCTGAAGTGTTCTTCCCCAGTAAACAACTTTTAAAAGGCAAAAGAAAATCACTGAGTATAAGATAAGAAAGTTCCACCAATCTTCCTTTGTGAAAGGTATTGGTAGAAGGGAGGATGGACCAGATCAAAGCATGGTATATGCATACATGGAAATGTCACAGTGAAACCTACTTGCTTGTATGATTGATATGCATTAATAATTATGATGTTTTGTAGTTGAGTACTGAACTCAGGACCTCACTCATACTAGGCAAGCACTCTACTATTCTCCCAGCTTAATAATAATAATTTTTAAAAGATAAAAACATGTGATAATTCAATACCAGTGGATGAACTGGCTTTGTAATTCACTCTTTTATAACCTGTTTCTTCACAGCTTGGGACACTGAGGGACAAAGATAGGAGTCTTAAGCAGTTAAGGAAGTTTACTCATTGATAGTTTGAGCTAGGCCTTGGGAATCATTTGGATTCTATTCCATAGTAATAGTTACAAGAATATCTTGAGCTTAAGTCACTTGTACAGTAGAAAATTCACTGCTTAGGGAATTCAACTTCCCATCTCAGATTGCTAGGGTATGCTTATAGCATAGTGATAACAACATATTGTGCAATAATAATAGCTGGGGAAGAATATTAGCTATCCACCAAAATTTGTTCTACCCTTCTTCCGTAGTAATAGAGTTATAGAAATATGATGGTTGTTCAGCAAGAGAACACATTTCCTGGTCCTGGTAGGGGTAGGGAATCAGGTGATCACCAATAGAAGCCTTAACACATCACAAGTATACTCCTCCACTCTTTCCCCTTCCTACCTATTGGAATCAGGATATAGTCAGAAAATTTTCAAACCTCCAAGCTGACAATGGCCTTAACAGATATTGGAACAACCTAAAAAGACGAATCTGAGTTCCTACATAGTCACAGACTATGTTCAGTGGAGGTGTCCGCTCACCCTCTGTTGACTGTTACACAAGAGTGTAATAATAGTCTTTGTTGGGCCATTTTGTTACAGTGACTAAGCCTTTACCATAGTAAATGTAGATAATGCTTTTATGTACCAGAGACAGTTTAAAGAGTTTATGATAACATGCTCATTGCATCCATCCATCCACTTGTGCTGAAGTATTCCTATACTTTAGGTCATAAATGAAGCACAACTTCTCTACATTTTTACCTGATATACCTCCAAGGTTGCACCAGCTGAACATAAACTTGTTTGCCCCTTTCTCATAGAATTTCCCGTTTTCTAACCTCACATTGTAAGTTTTGTTTGTATATGTCTTATCTCTTCTACCAGAGCAAGCGTCATGAGCCTGAGTTCAATCTTATTCTCCTGTGTAACCTCTAAAGTGCCAGTACTGTGCCTCTCTCATGAAGTACTTATTGACCAAATGAAGGACTGAAACATTTGAGCTTCACTCTGATTGTTTATAATCTACTGTTGTAGCTGAATAAGCCTGCAGCAAGTACACAGTTGTCATGGGCAACAAAAGCAGAAAAGAATCTAGGTCCCAGAATTGACAACAAGTTGAACTCAAAACAACATTTACCTACAACTCTGCTGTCTGATGTTTAAGCTGCTGCCTTCCATTTCTAAAATTCCATAGCACCAAAGAAGATATAGGACAATAGCAAATGGTAGTTAATATAAGAGCTTACATTCTGCTAGTGGTCAAATCCTAAATTGACAGTGGGAAAGTACCAATTGCTAACAGCTTTTGTCCTATTACAAGGCTTACTGGAGTCAAGAACTAATAGGCCAAGTACCATTTGAGTTCAACACCTACTCTTTATTTATTTTACTTGTCTTCAGATCTCACCACTATTTCTATAATTAGGTAGAGATGTATATGCTGTATTTGGTACTAAAGAGCAATAGACATTGGTAAAAATGGACATATACTTAGATGAGAAACCCAGCATGAAAATGTAACTATTTCAGCTAAAGTAATTTACAAATATATTATTTGGAAAAAAATATGCTTACAAATTTGCACATGGGATCTTGGGCTGATATTTATTTATTTATTGTTACCATTTTAAATCAATGTAAACTAAAAAGGATGGAGTAAAGCAGTCTACCAAATTTGTTTGTTCTTTTTACTTTAATATATCATTATGCATTAACATTTCTTAATTCCTTGTGCTACACAAAGGAGAAAATTAAAAGACAAAAGTGTAAAACACTAAAAGGTAGCTTTTATCTGTGAGTTCAAGATTGTAGTATGTGACTATACCACTTTATAGAGTCTCTGTTTTGCCTAAAAATATGAGTTTAAATTTACAAAATTAATACAGGTTTCACATGTAAATTTAGGAAAATATTCAAATACTATTAAACAATAGATAAATTTCTATAATGAATGAAAAAAATCTCATTACCAGAGAAAACCATCATAAACAATAAATAGACATTCTTCTAGTCAATTTAGAAAGTATGTTTTCCAAGAAATGATGATCATCACTCAGATACTGTATTATTATCAGTGTTATTCCACTACCATACCATGAAAAATGTCTATATCAGTCTTCTAAAGCATTTTGGTTAATGCTGCATGATGTTCTATCATATACATACACCATATTTTATTTAAAAAGATCTACATTATAGGATTTCCTTTCTTTCTTTATCTTCACACCTTCATATTTATTTCACTTATACCTAATTGCCAGAAATGAAGAGGGTAAAAATATTTATCAATTATTTAATGAAGCATATTATGAGAAATTGTTTTTTTGGCAAATATTTCCATCAAAATGTTTAAAAGAAAATTATTCCCTATTTAGCTCAGCTGATTAAAGGTAAGGAGGCAAATCTCATGGGACTATTTTTTCAGCATCTCTTTTTCTTAGCTACTATTTCCACTTGACACATTTTTTCCCATGTACTCCATGAACAATCACAAAAGAAACTCAAAATTAAGTGTCGTTAGTAGACACCTGATGAAAGGAAGAACCAAAAGGGGAAGTACAAAGAGTGCCACACACATGCTTGTATTGGGCAGACTATGACAAAAAGTGTGCCATACCTAATTAACAGTACTCTTATAATTTTTACACTCAGCCTGAGAGGTGCTAGTATTTTCATTTTACAGATTGAAAAAAAAATCTTAGTTTCTGGAGCCAGGGGTGTAGCTCAGTGATAGAGCATGTTTAGCATGGGAGATGACCTGGGTTCAATCCCCAGCACCTCAAACGACAGCAGCAACAACAAAAGGAAAGGAAAAGAAAGGAAACTTGATTTCCACGAAGTTAGACATTAAACTGTCTGAAGTCATACAGTTGGTCAGGTGGTAAGGGGCAGCACCTGAACTGGAAACATGTCAGTTTGCTTTAAGTCTATGCTCTTAACCATTGTGAAGTTGTTGTTAAAATGTCCAGATAAAATAAGAAGAAATAATAAAACTTCAAATATTAAAAATATGAATCATTTACTGTGTAATACTCCTAATATGTAATATTACATTTTACCTTTACACATTTTAAGATCAGAGTCATGTTCTTCTTAAGGGTAGCACTTTTTCTAACTTGAGAATTTATAGAAATAAATTAATCTCACATCCCAACCTTTGCATTTCCAAAAATGAAATTGAAAAATAAACAGATTCCTTTCTCATTAAAGAAATGTTACTTCCCCTGAAGTAAAAATGATGAAATGGGAAGGAGATGAAATTGGGAAGTAAGGAAAATATTATAATCCTATAGATTGATTTTGGATTGAATGATATTCTTTTAGTAGAAACTGACAAGTTTCTCTTTCATGTAAGAGCTTACTGACTTTGTAGACTTCTAGGTAGAATACTGGGCAAAAAATATTCAACCAAAAAATCCAAGGAATTCAGGTTTCCTACTTCTGCACTTTTTTTTTTTTAATTTTTAAGCCTACGGACTATGATATCAATGATTAAAATAGAAAAAGAATCAAGCATAAATTATGCAAGTGTTTTTCCTTTTGTGCTTTGTAATCTCTAAGCATTTTTTGCATTTATATACGTCTTACCATGGTATACTTTTTATATATCATTTCGGTCATACATCAATGCTTAATAAATCATTCTTACTGTAAAGAAAGAGTCTTATCTCCTGTGAAAGGGCCTTTAGGGTAGAATGTGGCTCTCGAGTTTGCCTTGAGTTTACACTAGTTTGTAAACTATTCAAACACAGAAATGATAATTAAAACACAAACCATCCTTTATCAACAAAATTAATACAGCCAAAAATTTAAAAAGAAAGAATAAAATTTAGTACTGATGAAAGTATGTAATCGGTAGGTTCTCTCATACACTTGATTGTAACTTAATTTAGTTGTTTTCTGAAAATTAATTTGAATCCATACAATAGACATTTGAAAACTACTCACTCTGTTTGACTTATTATTTTATTGCTGAAAGTTCTACTGGGAAGATAATGTGAAATGCAAGCAAATATTCAGGGAAAATAAGTGCTCAACATACAATTATTTTCAGTGCTGAAAAATTGAAGACACCCTAAATATTCATCATTAGGGGAGTATTTAAGTAAATTATGGACCACATTAAATTATTACCAAAAAAGCTATTTACTGTTGCTCTAACTTACATGTGACTAGGGTAAAACAAAATGCAAGATGTAAAGCTCCATAAATAATATGATCCAATTTATATAAAAATTTTTTTAAAACCTGTAAGAAAATAAACCAAAATGTTATCAGAACTTCAGGGTTGTGGGAGAATTGTTTCCCCCTTGCATTTTCAAACTTTTCAGTACTTTAGAAACTTACTGATCTATGCTTTCTAAATTTCTACAGAAATTATCTGTTTTCTCAAAAATCAGGGGAAAGAAAACTAAGAAGCACTTGAATTCAAAGTTTAGAATCCAAGTTTTACAAACAGAACCAATATACATATACTTTTTTACTGTTGGGGATTAAACCCAGGGTTGCTCTACCACAGACCCCAGTCCTTTTCTTATTTTTGTTTTGAGACATGGTCTTGCTAAGTTGCCCAGACTGACCTCAAACTTGCCATCCTATTGCTTCAGCCTAGTGCGTAGCTGGGATTATATGTATGCATCACTGGGTCCTGCAAACAGGACCAACATTTGTGAAGGTCACACATTTTGCTCACTGTCATATCCCTTGGTTGTTTCTTACATTGCTGTTGTTAAAAACAGAACAAAACGAATGTTTTCCACAGTAAGAGAAAGTGTTATTTCTGTGAGTTGCAGAATCTTTATAACAGTAATGTCAGCCAAGAAAGGTTGATTTGTTAAAACTTTTACATAGGTTTCCTCATTTTTATCAACCCTACCAGGGTTATTTTAACTTTTGAGCTGAGAAGTTTGCAGGTACTCAATATGGAAGTGTAAATACTGCACAAGCAGCCATATATAACACAGGGATTTCTGACACTAAAAATGGGAGGGAGTGAAAATGGCTTTCATTTTGTACTGATGTGAATGTATGGAGATCCTTTGTGAAAATTTTGTATGGTGATCCCAAATACAACTCAGATCTTTGGCTTAGATCCAAGGTCTGTGACCTTCCTAGCAGTCACCATTCACATTATTGTTTTTTATATGAAGGAAGCCCTGACTATTGGATTTAAACTGAAGTCAATAAAAATATCTCCTGCTTCTGAAAGGAGTGTCAATCAGATGAGCTACATGGGCCCTTATTACAAGAGGAGCATGGTTATAATGACAACTCAGAACTTCATAGCTTCATTGCCTTAAAAATTAACATGCAACTTAAAACACCTTAGATCTAAATGAACACTTCACAAGTTTTCCCTATTTAAATAAAGTCAATATATTTAATACAGACTTAAAGAACAAGCAAAAAGTAGCAAATTATTTTTCCATACTGTAGGTCAGACCTTTAAATGTGTATTTCAACAGACGGCTACCCAGTCAAATATGAAGGAACCCAGTGCTAGTTTCATCAGCTGATAAAGAAAAGGGGAATTCAAACCTAGGATAAAACATTGGAAGCTATGGTTGATTTAAGAATTCAGAAAAGAATGTAACAGATCTTGAAATTGAATGTAATAAAATGAATTTTAAAATGGGCTTTGAATAATGACCATTTATACACATTTTTCCAACAATGTTTTCATTTCAGTGACATGTCTTACCCTAGGCTTATTTTCTGGAATACCAGTCCTTCTTTTGCTCTGATATTAATATACAAGCAATTATAATAGCTAAAGAGTACATTAGAATATCATCTTTTGAAACACATTTGTCATAATTCTCAGATCTTTCAGGAACAAGCATGGGATAGCAGCAGTGACTACTATATGTTACATTCCTAGTATCCTTGTTGTTGCATTGATTTAGCCACGACTAAAATAGACATATATTTAATTTCTGGTAAGCATTTGCAATTTATGAGTCAACAACTCTCTAAGAAGAGTATTTGATGTACTTTCCACCTGCCCGTTTTATCAACATTAAATAAATAGTATGTTTTACTACAATTCACTCCTGACATTTATCAGTTGCTTTTATTTGTTTCTCTGCCAACCTTACCCTTGTCAGCAGGACTTCAGTGTGACAGCAACAGCAGCTCCTGCCAATTAGGCCCTTTTCAAATAAACTGTTCTTTTTACTGTATACATTTGAATAAACCAAAAACTGATAAAAGAATGATTATCACAGAGGCCAAGAGTAAGGAATTAACTCATTCTGTATGTACCTGTACTTCTCCTTATTGAAGTCACACAGACTTTCAACAAAAGAAAGAAAGAAGGAAGAAAGGAGACACAAAATGTGTCATGTGTAGAAATTATTTAGTAGTTTGAAATAAACCACAATATTTATGTGTTGTTTAGAAACAATATTGATGATTAGAGTATATTTCCAGGGCTTAAATTAATAACAAGTGAGAGAACTCAATTTTTCATGAATTATTATGAAAGTAGTAGATGGGAAATTTCTGTCCTGAGGATTACACCCACACTCTTCCCACACACATATGTACAAATCCTCTGAAAAATGGCTTCAAGAAAGTCTCCTCTCTCTTTTATTTAACAAAGCAGCGATGCAGCTTGCCTTCCTGGGCTAACAGCCAGAAGAAGATTATGGCAAAAATAATCACCTTTGCAACATTAAGGAAAACATGAAACTGGCACTATGATTCAGGGGCTTACTTCTTTCCCTCTAAATATGATACCACGTTTTCAAAACTTTTTATTTGGAAAATGGTTTTCCACAAGATGTATCTAAAAAAAGAGTTGTTTTCTTTTCAAAAATAGCTAGAGGTGCTGAGAGATTTCCTGTTAAAATTGTGTAAGGCATTCAACTACTTAAAAGGGAATTTAGTGCTGATGAAAGATGCCAGTTTGACAGCCATGGAAAATGAGGAAGCATTCTTTATTCCCAGGGCATATCATCTCAAAACAAGGAATCATCTCTTACGGTTAAGAGGGTCACACCTTATTATTTAATATTCATTGAGAGTACATGCCTGCTAGATGATGGAAAGATACACATGAGACACAGTCACCGTCCTCTAAGATATTACATTCTTCAAACCACCATATTCCTAGTTTCAAGGGCATAATATACAAGACCAGTGGCTTCTATTTTGAAAGGGACCAAGACAACAAAAGCTGGTACCTGAGGGATGCAAAAGAAGAGTAAAACAGTTCAGTTTGGATATCTATACTGTTTCCTGTGAGTGTTCTTGCTCTGTATATTTGAAAACTTGAAACTGCTTGAACTCAGGGTTGTGGTAGTTGTTTCTTAATTATTTATAACCCATGGGCAATATTCATCACAAACTCTATCTACTTCTACCCCCCCTCCAAAAATACATAATACTATATATCTTCTTAAACAATCATTCCTTGCATATCTTCAGATAGCGTATAACCCATGAGAAACATTCAGTCCCAGTACCTCTATACTTGATGTATCAATGGCATTTGGGATACCTATGTGGTTAGGTGGTCCCAGCTTACTATAAACTGAAAGTGAGCATGGTAAATATAACAACTTCCAGGGGAGTTTATTTTTGTTAGGTAATTGGATTTGAAGTATAGGGGAAAGGTCTCTGAGTATATGATATAAGTAAATTGGCAGTGGGGGATGTCTGTGGATAGAGATGCAGAACTGAGGAAGACCTGACATGATATTTGACATGTGTCTGCTTCCTTGAATCTGTACACTGGTAAGTGCTGCTGACAGAAGTTGGAGTTGTGTGTTCATGAAAAACTGGTCCTAAATGGTGCTGCTTCAGGGATTAGGTGACACAATTTGACTTAGAACAGGGAAGAGGAACAGCCTCCCCATTTCTGCATGGACCACAGTCACTCTGGCAACTAAGGTTTGAGAAGCACTAACAGAATTTCGTACATTGATGGGCAGACAGCTTTGGGATACCCACATGGGAAACAGTCTACACAGAGGTAGACTGTGGCAATACCAATGGTAAGGCTCCCTCATATTTCTTGCTATGTAGTGACTATTGACATGATTTTTAAAGGAGAAACCATGAAAGGATTACTTTGAGTATGTGAGATACTAGGTCATTCAAGAAATCATTAGGAGAGGATCAGGAAGTAAAAAACCTATGAACATACAAATTGCAGGGAAAGGCTTTGTTGGTTGGTATGCTTGGGAAGTCTGAGTATTGACATTCATGTATCTACCTTTGTTCCCAAATGGATGAAAGTTTAAGACACTTATATAATGAAGAAAAAGATCTGTATGTTTCTTGCCTTTTTTTTTTCTTGTTCCCCAAAATCATTCTAACAACTTCATTCTCTGTCAACTGTGTGCTCTGTCTCTGGAGACTGTTTCTTTAATTTCACAAATCCACTGCAGCCTTCCTATTCTCCTCACCTAAATTTCTTCTTAGGGACTGAGACTGGAGAACTCCCCTAGACACCCTGTCTCTCCTAATGTCTTACTTGAAAGTTCTGAAACATCTGGAAGTTCCCCTGATTTAAGGGAGCTTATTGTACTACTAATTCACAGGCTGCACGGAATATCACAGTATGTACGTGTGTGATGAAAAATGGTATTCAATGACTCTTGCAAAATTGGAAGCAGCTTCTTTTCATTTTCATATTTTATTCATCAGCAAACAGAAGGCTGACACTAACAAACTTTGTACCAACAAAAATGTGTTATGTAAGGAACTTTACTCACTGTTTATCCCATAGTCCAGAGAAAAAAACAGGTTTACAATCTAGTAAGGAATAATGATAATGAACTTTGGAATATTCTTCAAAACCAAGTAGTGTTTCAAGGACATGAAACACTGGAAGTGCTTTCATGTAGGCTTTACTGCTGTTTTAAACAATGAAACCCAGAGTTGCCATCTTGAGAACTAACAATACAAAAAGGTAGCATCGAACTTCAAATGGATGGGCATTTATTGCATTATTAAAATTGAACCTTCTGTAAAGTCATCTAAGCATTGTGTGGGGGAAAAGAGGAATCATTAAAATGGGTCATGGTATGGCAGCAGTCAAAGACTTTTCCCTCCTATTCAAATATATGTTTGTCTCAGAGAAATATTTCACTGACTAGCACTGTGTCATGCAGCTCAATCCTCATTACCATTTCAAATGCACTTTCTGTGCTCTAAGGCACCTCTCTGCTGCCCCAGAGCTTTGCCAAGACACTAAAAAGTTTAGTTGCCATGCATAATATACAACACAAGTTACTAGTATGAATTTTTAACAGTGTTTGGCTTTATCACATCCCAAAGTCCCTTGTGATCCAAGAAATGAGGGAGGACTTATTTATTTACTTATTTATTCTCCCTCCCCCTTTTTATAATGCAACCTTGCCATTGCCCTGGGTGTATATTCATAATAACAATCTTAAACAAAATTAGAAAAAATGGAAACATACGCATCTTAAGGCAATTGTCAAAACAGAAATAATTGCTTGGATGAAAATTTAGCAGAGGAAAATGAGAGAAATAAATAATGTTAAGGGAGTCCATAATTATACCTGAACAGACCAGTGCTGTGTAATGCTTAATATAGTGTCAGTTTCTTAGTGTACACAAGTTATTGGTCAGTATGATGAGGTGGCTAAGAGCATGGACTCTGGGTTGGACTGCCACTGCCTGTGTCTGAAATAGGCTTGCAATGTACTAGCTATGTGACCTTGGAAAAACTATTTAAGACTTCTGGCTTTGGTTTCCTCTTTTATAAAATGGGAATAATAGTAACTATCTCATGTAAGGATTATAGGAGTTCATATATGTAAAGTTCTTAAAAGAGTGTCTGGAGGTTATGTAAAAAAATTAGGTGTTTTTATTAGTCTTTATTAGATGAAATAAAAAATTTGGTTGCATGAATTTTGGCCATCAAACCACATCTTCTTGTATGGAAAACAGCAAAAAATAAAAAGGGCTGGAAGCAAGTTCAATAGCAATTCTTTGTCCTTAATAACAAGTGGGAATTAGTAAGAACCAATAGCTAAAGGATTATAGGTTAAATTGGTGGGTTTATAAGAGAGAATGTTGAACTTCTAAACCTAGGATGAATCAGCTCAAGAGGTGTCTACCGACATTTTTCAATGACAAATCTCTGATTGGTTACCAAAGGATTCCTCTGAGTTTGGAGAAATATTTCATGGGAAATGACCACCATACTTTCCAAAAAATAATCTATGACTAGGAAGATGTGCTGAATGAACAATATGGTAGCTTTTGTGCAGCAATGCTTATATTCATCATAGGAACATAGAGCTGTAATGTTGGTGATTGAACCAGAGGGGCCATGCAAGTCATTTCAACTTTAAAATACTATTAGTTTATGACTCCCAAAATTTTTCAAATTTTTATTACATTACTTGCATTCTTAAAAACCTTACATTAGCTTTTAGTTGAAAACTATGAAGAGTAATTCCATGCCTCCAGATATCTCATCAATCTTTTTAAAATTATTTATTTACTTATTTTGGTGGTGGGGATGGAACCCAGGGTCTCAAGCATTCTAAGCAAGAACTCTACTGCTGAATTATATCCCCAACTCTGTGTCTTCATTCTTGCTTAGCTTTTGTTTTCTACCCTACAGTCATAGCCATGTTCCTATTTTTAAACCATATCCTCAAATATAAATATAAGATTGTACACTTTTTCTCTTATTATTGAGAACCATTTATGGCACTTTTAAATTATCAGGGTCTTTGCCATTGATGATTTTATCTGAAGAGAAACTGTGGAGCTCATTGCAGATTATGTCCTTTCTCTCAACCCCTGCATATATCTGGTTACCAGGTTCTGTACGTACCATCCAAATAGTAAAATCATATGAGCACTGTAGGATCAAGAAAGTTAGTAAGCTACCAAAAGCCCACAAAGTTAGTAAATCATATTGGAGGAATTAAAAGTTATTTCTTGAAAACTCTAAGCCGGTGCTCATAACATGATGCCTCTCCTTATCTTGTTTTTTCTTCCATAGTTTTAGGTCAAACCAATATTTCTCATTTGAAGCAATGAAATAATCTCCTAATCAGCTACCTTGTCTCCAGATTAACCATCTCTCACTCACTTTTTATTTCAGGCAGCTGCTAGACTTAGCTTTCTGAAATGCAAAATGTAATTATGTCATGTGCACAATCTCCAATGGCTTCAGGATAAAGTCAGAATTCCATAGATGACATAGAAGGCCCTTTGAAAAGTAGTCCCTGCCTACTTATCTAGCCTTATTTCACCCACAGGCACCTTTCTCCCTGGTTAAACAAAATTAGTTTTAATTTTTCCAACAAATTCCATGACCTCAATTGCCTATGGGTTTTTGCACATGTGATTTTCATTTCCTGGAAAGGTAGACCCCATTTTGTCATCTAGCAAACTCCTGACTATCCTTTAAGTCTCTTTAGCACATAAGAGGTACTTAGTAAATATCTTCTGAATAAAACAGTAATATATTTTATTTCCTTTTTTAAAATTAAGGATAGATATGAACATGGATAAATACAGTAATCTGATTTGCTAAAATGCTATAAAAAGTACATTTAGGGCTTATGCTTCTAGAAATTATTTTCCCAGCCTTGACCTCTCATCTGTGAAATGTTGCCCAGTGAGCAGATCATAATTATGAAATATAATGTTTGAATATTAGGCAGTATAATGCATGCTATGTTCATTAAATATACATTAGTTGATATTTATAAATGTTTTATATATATATATTACAAAATGTTAAAATACATTTCTGCTCTATGAATGAATTCATTACAACATTTCTACTCTAGTTTTTATTAACCTCTTATCCTAAGTGTTAATATTTCCCATTCCATTGGGAGTGATAGGACACATTCCCCACATTAGCTTCTAAGAGGTCACTGATTTGTTTTCACTTTGTCTGGTCACTGAGAATTGGCAGAGTTGCCTTCATAAATGATTCAAGTTATGGGAAATATTAAAATTAAAGAAATAATAGCAACAACAGGGCCCCACATGTGAGAAATGATCATTGTACTATCATTTTTCAGGGGAATCATCCCACATAATCATTCATTAAAAGTAGATTCAAGGAGATAGGAAAGAGGCATAGTTCTATAGTTCTTGCATATCTGATAGGGACAGTTTTGGGGGGAAGTGAAGTTGGGTTCAAAATACATAGTGTGGACAATGGAAAGGCTCATATTGACTTTGCCAATAAAGTGATTTTCCATGGACCATAGGTGGCTTAGTGACAATGGTTTAAGGGATACTTAGGCCAATATTTAGTCACAATTCTATGTCATAACATTAAAGTTTGTTCAACATAATTCAGTATTAAGAATTATTGTTTAAACTCTGTCTATATCAATACTTTCTATAGACGAGTACATATCTGCATGGATGATAAATATATTTGTGATTATGCAGGATAATGAGTGCACCCTCTTATAAAAGTGTCTTCTATTATCTCCTTACAGGTCCTATACAATATTCTTTGTTGTTAGTTTCTGAACCTATCACCTAGATTCCTTACTCCAGAATACAAGTCTCCATGGTGACTCCTGGTTTGCTGCTACTTGATCTTTCCTTTTCTCCTACTCTTTTGGCTTTCTGAGTTTGGTTCTTTACTCTGTCACTCTCACAGTATTTGTTCTGGATCCTTGCTTTCTCTCTGAATTTCAGTTCTTACTCTACTGATTCCAGTTAGTTAATCCCATGACTTCTAATTTCAATTAGGTTATATTCCTGTGTTTCTCACCTGCCTCAAACTGGTATAATCTAAATTCTAGTCTGAGTCCTAGGTTTTTCCATCCAAAAATGACTCATAGATTTTATTTTCTCTATCATTCCTTGATCAATTGATTCGGTGACACAGAATTTTATAAAATGGAGTTTGAAAAACTACTTCCTTCACTTTAAGGCAATTATATCTAAAGAGTTGAATATGGCTCCATCAGTGTAAGAAACAAAGGCAGAAATGTTCTCTGCTTGGTGAAAATCAGTGAAGTGTAAAATGGGTTATGTTCAAACCATATAAATGCTGCCTCTAAACATATCATATTACCATCCATTTAGAAACCTTAAACAATCACATTTGAGGAAATGTGACACAGCTTCCACCACATCTAAACTGCCTACTGGGCCTATGGGCACAGAAAAAAATAATTATGGAAACTCACAGAGATGTTGACAATGGAAAAAATATTTTAAATGCAGTGCTATTTTAATTATAGGTTAGATAGGAATAAACAGAGAAAGAGTTCAGCAATATTTCAGAGATTAATGATAACTGCTCTCTATTAGGTGTAGAAAACCAAAAGTGTGTTGCCAAATATTTTCATTTTATAGATGTGTATTTTAAAAGTATGCTCCCTAATCTTATTCACAAAAAAGAACATACCTTCTTCCACTTAAGGAAAATGAAATCAAACAGGACAAAACATGAGCAAAGAGACTTTAGACATGTCCTCCAGACATACCAGTTCTTTAACATTTTATTTTTTTTAAAAAGAAAAAGCGCAAAGAAGCAAAACTGGCAGATGTTAATACAGGGGGTTTTGTTTTGTTTTTGTTTTTGATACTGGAGATTTAACCCAGGGGTGCTTTAATACTGAGCTAGATCCACAGTCCTTTTTATTGTTTTGTTTTAAGACAGAGTCTTGCTAAGTTGCTGAGGGTCCGGCTAAGCAGCCCAGACTGGTCTCAAACTCGAATCCTTCTACCTCAGTCTCCCAAATCACTTGGATTACAGGTGTGCACCACCAAACACATCCAGCTACTATAGGTTTAATATTGATTGCAGAACATAAATATCATATTTTCTTCAATTTGGGGGTATGTTTAAAAGCTTTCATCTAGGAAAATAATGTATGAGTTGTTTGTACATATTTCTGTGTGTGTGTTTGGACAATGGACAGAAAATGGAGTGTCTCAATGTAAAAAGGATAATGGAAAGATTTGAATTGGGCAGAAGTGATATCATTAGGTCCAATTATTCAATAAAAATGTTTATCAAATAGTTACAAAAATGTTCTATATTCAAAACAGGGAAATTAATGAAATATTATCTTTATAGCATTTTTTCTAAGTGAAGTAATTCAATGGTCATTTTAGGCATAGACCCAAAAAAAAAAAAAAAAAAAGGATCCTTTTAAATCATCCGGCCCATGTCCTTCAGATGCAATCAGCCTCAATCCATTCTGTCAAGTGATTGGACCTTATCTTTTTGATACATCACAAGTGAAGGAGATCCTGCTGTTTTTGGTTCTGCTTATAGTAAATCCTTGATGGCTCAGAGTTGAGTGACAGTAGTGGATAGAGTACAGGATTGGAGCCTTGAGAATTCAATCTCTGGCAATGACTTCTTAGAAGTTGAACATGTGGCTTGACCTCTTGGGCCCTCTCTTCTGCCATCTTTCAAATGAGGATAATAATATCGACCATCAGACATAACTTTTAAAATATACTTCTTTTCTTAGATGCTCACCATTAGATAAAAGCAAGATGCTAAACAATAACATGACAATGATGTCATTGGGACTTGTAGCATATGATTCTCTTAGAGGCAAAAAGTACTTATATAAGTTCTTTGGTACCCCCATCAACTAAACTATGTTGGGAAAGGCTCAAGACTGATCTGCTTCATAAAGAATACCTTGAGTGCATAATATGATTATCAACTATTTCAATATTCCATAAGATTTAGTAATAAACATGGGAAAACATTTAAACATCTATTTAACTTCCAAAATTTATGCTCTAGTATTTGCATACAAATTAAGGGTACAAATTTGGGATAACAATTATGGTTAACTTTAGAAACAGTTTAAGACTAACCCTCTAAGTGCACATTTGCATATAAATACACAAAAAGAAAGAGAGGCTGCTATATAGC
This sequence comes from Sciurus carolinensis, assembly GCF_902686445.1. NCBI lineage: Eukaryota > Metazoa > Chordata > Mammalia > Rodentia > Sciuridae > Sciurus > Sciurus carolinensis. The sequence continues at coordinate 104,549,469 of NC_062232.1, forward strand.
TTAAAAAATTACATCAATCTGCAAATGCACCCGGTACATCTCTGAAATGTCCTATCTTCCAAAAAGCTTAAAGTATGTGGTAATTAGAACCCAACTGCCTATTTGATCTTGTCAAGTGAAGCTCTGGTTGCTCAATAATAATGAAATTTGCCAAAGGAGAGGTAAAATACCTGAAGATACATATTTATATATAATTCATATTATAATTTTATAATATATGTTTATATATTACAATTGGATTTAGGTATTAATATGTTATGGCAAAGCCAATATGCCATCTTACTTGTATATTTCAGTTCAATTTCTCTAGCAGAACAGGAGTGAAATTAAGATATGATTTGCTGTGCTTATTTCAAGGTGATTTACACTTTTCTGTTGATCAAAATAGGGACACAGTTACCATGGAAAAGATATTTCTATGCCTAAAATTACTTCCAGAGAATTTGTACCTGAGGGTTCAGAAAACTAAAATCTTGTCATTTAACTAGATACTTTTTAGTAAAATGGTAGGCAACAAAAATAGTCAGAAAATAGTTAGCAGTCTCAACATTACCTCTGTTGGGTGGAGAAAGTATTTTCCCCCCATGCCTTTCTCCTTTGATGGAAAGCACACACATTTAGATAAACACAGCATCTTTTGTTCTTTTGGTTAAAGAAAGAAAGGGAAAGCAGAAGCAAACAGATAAGCAATAGGATTTAAACTAAAACTAAACCCAGCTTAGATATTGAGGGAGCTTAGATTCTGTAAATGAAAGCAAGGACTCCTGCAAAGGCAAAAAGACTTCCTCGGCACGCAACATGTGTTCCCTGTTATTAGGAAAGAGTGGATAAAATTCAGCACAGAGGAGGACCAATCACAAACAATTGCTTTTGCACCATTCCCAGTAACCTGGGGCTTCTCAAAAGCTCTGCATGCAGAGCATAGGTTATGACCCATCTCGACTAGCAGGTGAGTAATCTGACTGCCTCTTTCTGAGAATGATAAAAAGAAAAAGTAAAAAAAGAGAAAAGGAATGGATCTGGAGAGGATTCAGGAGACACAGAATCAATATGCCATCTACTGGTTCTTTTGCTTGTGGTAAAGGCTCACTATCACCTCAGATCCTCTACTAAACAGTAAGGAATATGACTTCAGTGTCTTCTTGAAGGAAATAGAGGCCCTGATAGAAACTACATAAACTTTGGAATATCTGTAAGCAAAGCCTACATCAAAGACATATTCAGTAACTCTCTCTCATGCATGATCACCCTAGGCTGGCTTTTTTGTGGTCCATTTTGTAATAGCAAGTCATACTTACTGTTGAACAGTTTACTTTTAGAGAGTCAAATTGGTTCCCTAGAGAAATATTCTGAAGTTTGCAGCATTTAATGTCATATTTGTAGTGTCATCAGGGATAAGTGTAGAAAAAATGACATAGGTGTTTCCTTTCAGTCTCCCTCAGTTCTCCATGTCTTGTGATATTTCTTCCTCATCACCCACTGGGATTTCTGAATTCTTGATCTACTGCCTAGGACTACAAATTACCATGACCCAATGCCTAGTGTATCTTCTGATGCAAAATAAATACTCAATAAATTATTTGTGAAATGAATAAAAGAACTTATGCAAAGCCCCTGAGGCCTGACAGAATTCCCAAGGGCTCTGCTGAATGGCTGGAGAAATCAAACTCCTGGGCTTGAAATAATCAAGGTCAATATGCATATGTCACTCATTTTCACTCACAAGCAGATTCCTTTTCCCGATGCTCTCTTTATGAAAATGAAACCAAGGTGCAAGTTGAATGGCAATTACTCAGGTTACTATAACACAATATTATAGACTGGGTGGCTTCAACAACAGATATTTTCTCAATTTTGGAGGCTGGAAGCCTGAGATTGAGGATACCAGCAATGAACAGGTTCCTGGTGAAAGCTCTCCTCCTTGCTTGTAGATGGCCATCTTCTTACTGTGCTGTCACATGGCAGAGAGAGTGTCCTGGTGTTTCTCATGAGTACAGTATTTCCATCATGAGAGTCTCACCTTTATGACCTCATCTAGACATAATTACCCATCTCCAAATACCATTACATCAGAGATTAAGGCTTCCACATATAAATTTTGAGAAGGACACAATAGAGTTCAAAGCATGATGCTTTCATTTTCGGGCTAACTACCAAGAATTTCTAAGTTGAAGGTCAGAGAACATGGGGACCATGTTCCTGAAAAAAGAAACCCAAATCTTTTTTCCTTGAGTCCATCAAACTGCACAGAATTCTTGACACCATTACTCTCAGTCATTCCCTTTCGGTTCCCTTGCATTAAATGATGCAATTCCCTGTACAGTTCTATCTCTTCTTTTAAACCTCAGTCCTTTCATCAAGCATGGACATACCAGTGGTAGTGAAAGCTTCAAATGTAGATATGCTGACATGGAGGGTATCACCTTTGCCTTGCCCAAGCTTGAAAGTAGTGATCATGTACTAGGTATTCCTACTGTCATACCAGCCATGTTAGAATTACATAACAGTGCATCTGTAATAAACAAAACTTGTTCCCTTTAAGCATTGCCTTCACTCTCAAAATGAAATAGTATTTTTATCTGACATGCATTATCATTCACTTTTCCAGACCTATGCCAACTTCATTAATTTCCTGAGAAGTTTTGCCAAGAATTTTGTTCATCTAGAATCCCTTGTTCTTACCTTTATTTGCAATATCTTCAGTTCTTGAAAATCTAAAGAATGTGAACTTAGAAATATATTAACTACAGCTGATTCCTCTTTCCTCTTTGCTCTCCTACCCCTTCCACCCTCTCCTTCATTTGAGAGATCTACTCTTCACCTCATAAATCCTCCACAGTGATTCTTCAACTAATTTGAACAATGCTTGAGGTTGTGTAGAGCTAGTGGATTTATTTTTCACATATTTCATAAAATACTGCAGCAGTCTGAAGGAAATTCAGACATTCTTAGCACTTTCATTCCAGTGAAAACCACTTTTATTTTAAAAAAGGAGGTTACAAGCTTGATTATCTTTCTTCTTTATAAATCCATATAAGTCATGGAGCAGATGTTGACCAAACTTTCCTACCTCCTAAGCAATATTACATGGCACTTGTAGCTCCATTCAATGAGATGTCCACTTTCTTTAGTGTGTTTTCTTCATTTGTGGTGCCATTTTACTTCCTTGAGGTTTTATATTTAATGTTGCTCTCCTTTTGGGACGCCAAAGGAATGCAAGGGACAGATGCAGTCAATGATTCAATACCATCAAGAATGCTGACTGTTCCCCAGCTCACTTTTTCTGTTCACAGGGGAACTATATTATGCATCAGTGGCTCTCCTTACCTTCCTCTCCAAATGCATAGTTTACATAAGAGACATCTTACTCTAATTCAGTGCTCTATGAAATCTTAGCTATAAGCAAAGCATCTTTACTGCTGTATCTGGATCTTCTAAACCAAGTAGAGAATAATTTTAAGGGCATTAAAAATAAGGAAATAGTTTGCTATTTATGGTACACAAACTATTATCAATGTGAATTTCAGGTTATCATTTCCAATATATCTCAGTTCCAGAATTTGTTGTCAGGCAAGTAGACACAAAGTGAACCCAAGTCATTCTCAAGTTCCTATAAATGCATGGGCTACAGTCTATAGAGCTATACTGGATTATCAGGAGAAAGATTATTAAATATTTCCTTTCTACAGTATTCCCTTTGTTGTTCCTAGCAGCAGTATCTTGGTCTTGTGGTTGATGGGGGTGGAAGTGGTAGAGGGGAGGGGTGGTCATTTTTGCACCATGTTTTGAATACTTCCAGTAAGACTATGCTCTGATCGATAGCTAAGGTTTTTAACCACACATCCTTTCCTAGAACTAATATTTCATGTTGAAAAATAATGTGTCACTGACTGTGGAACTTTGGCAAACATAAATAAAAGTAGTGCTGATTTTAAGTCCTTTGGATATAAACTGAGGAGTGGAATAACTGGTCAAATGGTGGATCCATACCAAGTTTTCTGAGGAATCTCCATACTGCTTTCCAGAGTGGCTGCACCAATTTGCAGTCCCACCAGCAATGTACAAGTGTACCTTTTACCCCACATCCTCGCCAACACCTGTTATTGCTTGTATTCTTGATAATAGCCATTCTAATTGGAGTTAGATAAAATTTTAGGGTGTTTTAATTTGCATTTCTCTAATTACTAGAGATGATGAGCACTTCTTCATATATTTGTTGATCACCTATATATATTCTTCTGTGAAGTGTCTGCCCAGTTCCTTAGCCAATTTATTGATTGGGTTCTTTGTATTCTTGGTGTAAAGTTGACACAGCCAAATCAATGTTCATAGCTGCTCAATTCACAATAGTTAGATTGTGGAACAAACCTAGATGCCCTTCGGTTGATGAATGGATAAAGAAACTGTGATATATATACAGAACGGAATATTACTCAGTCATAAAGAAGAATAAAATAATGGCATTTGCTGATAAATGGATGGAGTTGGAGAATTCCACGCTAAGTGAAATAAGCCAATCCCAAAAAACCAAAGGCTGAATATTTTCTCTGATAAGTGGATGATGATACATAAAGAGGTGGGGGGAAAGAACAATGAAAGAACTTTGGATGGTGTAGAGGAAAATGGGGCGGGACTGGGTGGGGGAAGGAAAGATAGTGAACTGAGACAGACATTTTTACCCTATGTACATGTATGATTATATGAATGGTGTGACTCTTTATTGTGTACAACCATAGAAATGAAAAGTTGTACCCCATTTGCGTATAGTGAATCAAAATGCAGTCTGAAAATTAAAAATAAAAAGTGCAAAAAAATGTAGTGCTGGAAATAAAATATGTTTTAACCTGGTCTTGCAAATAACCTGTCAATTGGTGGTTTATTTTTAGTGAAGTATCTACAATTGATTTGATGCAGATCATATTTAATATATTTATATTGCATTGTCTCTTATCATGTTCAACCACCCACTGTTTCTCAACATAAAGTCCATGAACCACAAGTATCAGAATCATCTATTCAGCTTGCTAGAACTGCAGAACCATAGTAGCATCACAGGTCACATAATAAAGAATCTCTGAGGCTCTGTCCTGGAAATCTGTACATATAATAAGTACTAATAGGCCCACAACTATTGGAGAATTACTGCATCCTTAAAGGAGTGAGGTAAAATAAAATAAAAATAAAAGAAACATCATTACTTTTTCTAAAATTTACAAACTGCATTTTCCAAAACAGCACTTTGGTTAATTTTGAACCTGAGAGTCTAAAAGAGTAATGCTATGCTATGTAAATAAAAGGTAATTCCCTTTTAATACGTCACACTTTTAACTAAAGAACACAGCTAGCATAAGACCACATTTTTCCTGAACTACTGCTTTTCTAGCTTTAATATGCACATAAATCATCTGGGAATCTTGTTAAATCTAGACTCTTATTCTTGGGTGGGCCCTATGTTTTACATTTCTACAAGGTCTCAGATGATACAGATGCTGCTGGTCTGTGGATCACACTTGGAGTAACAAGACTCTATAGCATCAAAGGAGGACTTATTTGATTTTAGTTTGTGTAAATTTGCAAGAGCTCTGCAATATGTAATGCCTAGTAATATTTCATGTGAACAAAAAGCTTCTGCATTAAGGTCCTATATTCAGAATGTCAAAAAAGTCCCTTGGTTTGGACTTTCTGTGACACAAATCTAACTGTACCTTGAATACCCTGAGTGATTAAGGATGACAAGATAGATATAGGAACTCAGAGCCAAACAAGGAAAGCAAACTGGCACACTGGGACTTTTTTTTTTTTTTTTTTTTGGTAATGTGGTGAAATTACAGGATGTGATAAGGTGCTTATGGAAGGGAGTAAAGGTAAACATCCTGGAGAAAGTGGCATCTATATTAAGATCTTCAGGATCCATAGAAGTCTGGCAGCTGGAAAGGAATAGGGATGAGTGGATGGGGGAAGACGGAGAAAAGAATAGAATGTTCCAGGCACAGGAAACAGATCTTAAAAGGCTAATATATAATAAACTTTTGCTTGAATATATACTTGGTCAAATTGTAGACTCCACAGAAATTATATTCAGACCCAAAGGAAAGTGTATTACACAATTTCAGGCCATGTGACAATAGTATATTTGTTTTCTTCTTGGGGGCAGTACAGTAGGTGAAAAGAGATTAGAGAGATATGTGTCCCACATCATAGTAGGTATAAGTCCTATCCATGACACAATGCATGCAAAAAAGGAACCTTTTGTTCTGCAATGAAATTTCTGACCTGCTTTTTTGATTGGGAAGAAAAAAACATCAGTAGGTGTCATGTGGCAGGTGGTGACCACTGTTTCTTTAAAGACAACATATGAAACACTGAAAATTTATTTCCCAATAAACTTGACTTTCTGAGCTGAACTAAAAAAGAAAGTGCCACAAGATAAAAGCATAGGGAACAAGGTTATTTCCAATTGCCATTAAATATAATCCAAGTGAAGTGATTCACCATGGCTCAGGTGCAGGTTTCCCATCAATACAATTTATAAGGGCTCAGCTTCTAAAACTATACTTCTATTTGACAGTAATTTCCTTTTTTATTTTGTTTTGTTTTAAGTTGATCACAATTTTCAATCATGATTATCAGTTCATCACCTGGATGAAGGTGACCTGGCAGTCCTTCTTTATCTAATTCCTGAGGTGCCCTTAGATTATCTTTCACAAGAAAAGTTAACAATGATAACAGGAAAAATAAATTAATTCAAAGATGAGGCCTTATCAAATGCCATCTTCTGAAGCCTGAATTTTTTATAAAACATGAATCAAATAATCTTTTGAAAAGAGAGGTGTGGTCCAGAATTTTCTTCTTCCCCACTTCATGGCTAATTCCACAGTCTTAATTAATAAGCCTTTTATGATGAGTTTTCTAAACAAATCTGCCATCAATTTGCCTGCCAAATATGTTATTTTAATATTTTTGGAGCACATTTGTATTTTAAAAGGAATCTAAAAATTTCATCAAGTTAATTAGAAGTAATGATGTGAAATTAGCATGGTAAATGTTGAAATAAAATTATACAGCTGAATAATGATAATTCTAGGAATGATATTTCTTAATATCTCTTAAATAGGTGAGAATGTTAGTATTTTTAGAGAAAATAGTTCTTAATCTAATTAAATTTGTGTGGTTTTCTTAATTATATGACTTCTCAGAGACTTTAATATGCTGATATGTATTGTCAATAACCAAGAATGGGATGAGTAAGCAACACTTCATAAGCACATGGACTGTTTTTCTTTTTCAGAGAATAGTCCAAACTGGGACTTCACTATAAGATATTCTGGGAAATGAGGACATATTTGAAATAATAAATTATTACTAAACTTAAGAAATAGTATAAATATTATTTAATCATTATTTTAAAAATTGGTCATATACAAAATATCTTGAAATCTTTCAGAACAGTATTCACTGATACTGTTGTATAATCAGCAACTCTCAGTGAATGCAGTGTAGTGTATCTATAACTTCAATATTGGACATGTAATTCAGGGTGATTAAACCCATTGGAGTAAGCCAAGATTACCACTTTACATGATCGATCCACAAATTGTAGACATAATTAATTGGAAGTGTGTGTGTGCAAAACAGAAAACATGGATTAAGAAGGTTTATTTCCTTATTATCTTCCCCATATATATTCCCATTCAAAGAGAAAAACTAAATGGGAATAGTTAGAATGTAACTGTCAAAAACTAGATAAAATTGAGTATTTCTGCAGCATTCATAATTACTTTTACAAGGATGAACAAGAAATGCAGGTCTCAACAAATCAGGATGGTTAAAAAAGAGCCTTGAGATTCTGAGTAGGTTTTGTAATCAGCAAATTGAAAAATCACTATGCATCCCCAGAAATACCACCCTAGAAAATAACCTTTGATATTATTATATATTATCAAAGAAATTGCATTTCTTTTTTGGGGGGGTACAAATTGTGACATTTTTACATGATAGTGCTCAGCAGGCTTTTTAGTACTCTGTTAGATAACCTAGTTTACAGAACTATTTTACTTGTTTTAAGAGGTCTCTAATCATGTAATCATAGGTGATTTGGAAATGGCTTTGAAGAAGGTCTCTTAGAGCTGTTGAGTTAATAATATGCATTACCAACATTCCATGATATTTTTTACACTTCTAAAATGTTCACTCTCTAAATGAGCTGTTCTCATTCTCACTCCCTTTTCCTTCCTTCCCTAACATATAAGTATGTGTACATAATGTGGGCTGAATTACAATGAGTACTCTAATTTCATATAACGCGAGAAATAGCATCTCCTGATATAATACAGACTTGGAAATAGTTTCCAAAAACTATTAGTGGACTTAAATTTTCTGTGGCCAGTCAAATGGGCACTACTCCTGCCCACAGTTTCCAGTGTTCTCTTCTACTCATTCCCATCTTTGCTAACTTATATTGCGCCCTCTATCGTGCTGCTAACAGCAATGCACTTTGGAAAAGACAATGTGGAAAAACACCAGAGCACTCTCATACACATACTTTTGGAAGGATTGTAAACACATATAGTCTCTTTGGAGGATATTTTACCAGTTTCTAAATATAAGACATCTTCCATTTATTTTTCAATTAAAATATTAAATATCTATAACCTTTCATCAACTCCACATTTAGGGAATCTACTCCTATAGGATAACTCCTACTGGGACATAAATATGTATATGAAAGTCATTGTAGTATTGCTCATTAAAGTTTAATTCAAAATTGCCTAATTGTCCATACACACAGAGGAATACCAATAAAACAGGCAGATCTATATGAACTGACACAGAAAAATGTTCAAAAACATTGTTTGAAAATAAAGGCAGGTTATAGAACAATAGATATAGCATGATCCCATTTTTTTTAATTCAGAAAAGGATAAGTACCAAAATATTATTAATGATCATTTCTGCATCAAGAAATGTGTTGATACAGGATGCTAATGAAGAATAAAGAACTTTTTTCATTTTATAATGTTGCAGGGTTTAAATTTTTACAATAAGCTTATAACCATATATTACTTGTGTAGCTAATATTTTTAAAATCAAATGGTTCTACAATAATCTCTAAAACATTAGTTTCAAAAATTATACACTCAGGAAAAAGTAATGTGGGGCATTTGACATTTAGTTCTCATTAGGCACATTAAATTATTATCAAGGGATGCTACTCATTATTTCTTTTAGGCCAGTGAATTATCTATTATTCTTTGAGTACTGTAGCACATAGACCCTAGAATGGGCCCTCCTTTTGAGTATGGGTGCAATCTGTGACTTGCTTCTAACCAATAGTATATGGTAAAGGTGATAGAACATTATTCCTGTAATTATACTACCATATACACATACAACTCATTTTATTAGGACGTAAAAACCTCTCTCTCTCTCTCTCTCTCTCTCTCTCTCTCTCTCTCTCGCTCTCTCTCGCTCTCCCTCGCTCTGCTCTGTCTCCCCCACCTCTCAGATGCTGCCTTTGAAGCTGCCATGCTGCAAATAGGCCTATAGAGGGGACCATATAGCAAGGACTAAAGAGTTACTTCTAGGAACTAAGAGTGAACCCTAGCTAACAGCTAGCAAAAAAATGGAAATTTATGTCCTAAAATCAAAGAAATTGAATTTTGCAAATAACCACATGCCCTCAGAAGGGGATCATCAGAAGAGACCTCAGTCCCAGTTGGCAACATGATTTTCCCCGATGAGACCCCCAAGCAGGGAACCCAGTTGGGTGTGTCCAGCAGGCTGACTCACAGAAACTGGGAAATAATAACTGTGTGTTGTTTTAAGTCTTAAAGTTTGTGATAATTTTATACATCAACAAAAATCTAATATAATTAATTTGTTCTGATAATCTGATGTTATACTAACTGGTAGAAGATGAGAGAATGCTCTCAATCAGTCATTTTATATACCAACTCTCATGACATACCACTATCAAATGCATACACCTAAACTATTTCTAATCTCACACAATCCTCACAACACTCTTATGAAGTGACCTGTTATGATTTGGATGTGAGGTGTCCCCCAAATCTCCCTCTCCTCTCTCTCTTCCCCTCCCGCTCCCTCTCCCTCTCTCTCCTTTCTGATCACCCTGTGAGCTACTTCCCTCCACCACACCCTTCTGCCATTATGTCCTGGCTCACCTTGAACCCCAAGGAATGGAGCTGGCTATCCATGGACTTAGACCTCTGAAACCGTGAACTCCCAAATAAACCTTTCCTTCTCTATAGTTGTGCTGGTTGGGTCTTTTAGTCACAGCAGAAAAAAAAAACCTGACTAAAACATGACCATATTTGATAATTCTAAAGATTTTAAGAGTTTACAAGTTTACCCTATGTGGCATGGCTAGTAGGTAATTAAGGGCAGGATTAATACTCAAAGCTTGTGTTTAAAAATACATAAAAGGGGCTGGGGAGATAGCTCAGCTGGTAGAGTGCTTGCCTCGCAAGCACAAGGCCCTGAGTTCGATTCCTGGTACCACAAAAAAAAAAACCATAAAAAATGAAAACAACCAACCAAATTTATTTATTTGTTTGCTTTGTTTGTTAAGGTACTGAGTATTGAACCCAGAGGTGCTTAAACACTGAGAAACATCTCCAGTCCATTTTTTACTTATAGATAGGGTCTTACTAAGTTGCTTAGGGTCTCAATCCTCCTGCCTCAGCCTCCTGAGTTTCTGGGATTACAGATACACGCCACCACACCCAGCTTCAACCTAATGTTTAAATCTCACTTCCTTTTCTGAAAATACTTTAAAAATAAATGACTAAAAGGAGTTAGTCATCTGGTCATTGACCCAGAGATAGTAGTTCTAATCCTACTTCTCTTCCCCCAAATATGTTACATTTTCCAGTGCTCACTAAAAATTTAGTTATTATCATAGAGCCTGGTTAGAATGTGGCTTATTATTACACAGCTTTATATATTCTGCCATTCACAGAATTTCCTCTTTGAATAATGCCCTAATGTAGTCATGGCTAATAACCATAACTGGTAGTCCTATTCCTTAGCATCAGGGGATCAGTGACTTCTTAAGTTCACACAGTCTTTCTTTTAAAGGAAGTAAACTCTACAAATCTAAAAAGCCAGAAGCATAGAGCTGCATACTAGAATACACCACAATCAATGTAATCATCAATAGGAAAGTTGAGATAAACATCATACTGACAGGATGTGTAGTTGAAGGCCAAAGGAAGAATGACTCAATTTTATTTTTCCCATGGGCAAAGACAGAAACAGTGTCATCGTGAACAAATTAAAGTCCCACCACAAAGCATTTGTACAATTTGCCATGCCAGAAAGTAAAGGGCAAAGCACTAACCTCAACAAATAATAATTAGGAAAAAAAAGTGCAGAAAAAAGGAAGAATACTAGGACACAAGGACATTAGGAAATATCACTATCAACTGTGTTGACTCTTCTAGAATGTGCATTTTGACTGATTTTATAGGTTGTGATTTTTCTTACCACAGGCATTTAGAATGGGCACTTGAACACTAGGAGAGCCAAGTTTAATTAACTTAAACTTCTGAATAAAGAGACAACCAGAAAGGAAGAAGGACTTCCAATGCTATAGCTACAATTTGCTGTTCAAACTGCAGAACCTCATGTACTGCTGTTTTTATTGCCTCTTTGCCTTATCAGCTGAAAATTGTTGCCACATCAACAAAATGATCTCTACAATCCAAACTGCATTCCATTATGACCCCCTCTCTTCTTTCTGTTTTCCTGTCAGAATAAGTACAATATCTACTTTGGCCCCTGACATCAGAGCCTGAGATGAAAAGAAACTGAATTGAGACTTCTTTGAATAATATACGATAATGTAAGAGGAATAATCAGATTCTCTGAAGACTTCAGAAAAACTTTCAGTTGAGATCTGATTGTTTTAGGACGACAATGGGTTGAAATGGATGGGCAATAGATCAAAATATATCTTGTATCTCACACATAATTCACAATACAATAACAAATTCATGACATTCATTCAATTCACAGTCAAGTTCAAATCTTCCTATTCAATGTATACCTCACTCTTCTTCTACTTGAGTTTTATGTTCTAGTCCTATCTCTTCATATTGTCTCAGAGCATAATCCTCAAGTGAAATGCTGGATGAAAGTTGTTCATCATTCAACAATAATAACAATAACAAAAAAAAAAAACCCAGCTACTTCATCCGTGCAGTCTTTCCTGACCATCTATTCCCAAGAATCAATCCTGACTGCTTCCATTTCTCCATTCTTAGTCCATTTCAATCATATGAGCATCATTATATCATGGGCATACTTTACACTGTTTAGTTTTTCAAATATGTCTTCAATCTTCTCACCTAAGCTATCTTCACTTAGGAACTGGGATCTCACAGTCCAGTGAGAAAGACAAATATTTAAACAAATTTCTCAAACACAATGTGAACACGTTTTCAATATAATTATATGATACATAATAATCTAAGATTAGAAAGCAAGATGACTTACTCTGAGAGACTTGGAGAAGCTCTACCATGGAGCTGATATTGAACTGTCTGCTGAATAGTGCTTTAGAGGTTTGTCAGATGTTTGGCAAGGAAACTGACATTTCAGGTAAAAGGAACTGTATATTTATATTTGAGAAAGTGTATGTTATATTTGGGGAAAAAGTGAATAAGTGAATGTATCTGTAGAGTTTAAGAGGTTGGAAGCAGGTTGAGGCTAGACTTTATAGCACAGAAGAGCTTATCTCATAGTGTAATGGATGGCCATTGAAAGTTTCAAGAGGGAACTAGCATTGTAATATCTGCATTATTGAAGATATTTCTGGTGACAGTATAAAAGCTGACTGGGTGTGTGAAGGTAGAAAAATCAGTTAGCTAACTACTGTTACATCACATGCGAAAAATTATGTGGGCTAGATTTAAGGACCAAGGTGGTGGAGATGGACAATAAAGGATAAGTTAGAAATGGAATTAGGAAGTAGATTTGTTAGAATTTGGAGAAGTTGAGGTGAGAGAGAAGGAGCCTAGAATAAATTTAAAATGTGTATGCCTTGTAAGAAAGAATAGATGTTGATGTCACTAGGCATTCTGGAAGAAAGGAAAATAATGCTTTGGTTTTGGCTGTGTGTGTTTGAAGAACATGTTTGTCATCCAGAAAATGTCCACAGGCACTTAGACATAATTCTAGAGGAATGTGGCAACTATAGTTCTAGACTGGGAAGCCTACTGGAATATCCAGTTTAAGAAACATGGATATGGATAGTATTTCTCAGAAAGATCATATTAAAAGAATAAAAATGTCCAAGGACAGATCTCCAGAAAATGCTATCTTTAATGGATGGTATGATGAGGAGACATTGGTGAAGGAGTCTAGAAACTAGATTAGAGATAAAGAAATGATTTACCTCAAGAGAACAATTGGAAAATAGCACTGACTTCTATTGAGGGTAAGAAGAGAACTACATTGAGGACTGAATTTAGTCATAATGCTCATGGTGAACTTTTTTAAAAAAAATTTTAGTTGCAGATGAATACCATTTTTATTTATTTATTTTTATCTGGTGCTAAGGATTGAACCCAGTGCCTCACACATGCTAGGCAAGCTCCCTCCCACTGAGCTACAGCCCCAGCCCCCTCATGATGATCTTCAGGCCTACAAAATAATAATAGAAAATAGAAGTCAAATTATAGTTAATTTATTCATTTTATTCAATAAGTACCTATTTTGCTTTTACAACATGCTCAACATTGTTCTACTTGATAAGAATCCATACAAAAATCTCTGACTTATTGAATTTATATTCTACAGGGGAATGTGAATAATAAGAAAAAATAAGTCAGAAGACGTTAGTGACAAGGAATAAAGAAAAAAGGTGGGTAAGTTTTAATTGTGTGGATAGGCTATCTGAAGTTATAGTTTTAGATAGTGTGGTCATGGAAGTCCTTGCAGAGTAGGTCATATTTGAATAAAGGCCTGAAAAAAAGGAGCAATTCATCAATACTGGGGACTGGATGGTAATGGAGAAAGTATAAGACAATGGAGAAATTAATAATGAAACTTAAAGGACACTGAAGATGCAAGCTCCAGAGGAGGTAGGGATGGTATGGGATATAAAACACGGAATGAGAACTGACACTGAAAGAGGGCAGGACACTTCTGACTGTGAAGCAAGTGGTAAGACCAAATATAAATACTGATATGTTTAAGGTAGAGTGGAAGGAAGTTGAGGAAACTTCAAGAATGATGGCTTCTATTTTTTGTGTGAGGTAGGAAACAACACAGTCTGCTGTCTGTGAAAGTAAGGGTGGAATAAGTAGTTCATAGAGAACGGCTTTAAAGCAGTAAGAATGGGAAGCCTGATCAGACTCTGCCTTTGGGATAAAAATAGAAAAACTGGTAGGCAGTCTTAAGGTCTTAGATTAAGTTGGATATTGTGAATTTGCAGGGTAACACCAAACAATCAGCTATTTGATTTTCTGTGGCAAAGATTAGCATACTAGAAGAAAGAAGTGAAACTGGTTCATAAGTGAGCATTGGGAAGATGGTGCAACACAACAGTATCAACTAGTTCATGGTTGAAGTAGGATTAGTAAGAAAGAATGTATTTAAAAAATCAGAACAGTAAGTGTTAGCTAGGGAGGTGTGAGGGCTTCCATGAGACCAGAGGTGATTGATAGAGTGAAGCAGTGGGAGCAGTGCAAGTGAGCTGAGGGAGTGGAGTGAAGGCAATGATCATTGGCCAGAAGAGGGTCAAGGAATCATAAAGTTGGGGTTTCAGATAAGTTATCTGTCAGAAAAAGAGGCAGATTATTTCAGGAAAATGTTTTTCCTGTCAGAAGAGTAGATTTACCAGTCCAAACCCTAAGTAAGAAAGAGAACAGCCAGGCATGGTGGCATAAGAGGCTGAGACAGGAGGATTGCAAATTAAAGCCAGCCTCAGCAACTCAGCGACCCTGACTTTAAATAAAATACAAAAAAAGGGCTGGGAATCTGGCTCAGTGGGTAAGCATCTTTAGGTTCAATGCCCAGTACTGAAAAAAAAAAAAAAGAATGAGTATAAATCTAGTATATGAACTATCATTCTCATGGTCCAGAAAACATTAAAATACCTATTATGAAAAGCTTCCTGCAACAGAACTACAAAAATGTGTTTTGTAAATATTATCTGGGGAAGGAATCTCAAAATCTAAAGACATACTTCAACTAAATAGATACTCTAAACTGTTGTTAGGCAAAATAGTGGAAAACACATTTAAGTTTAAATAATCATTTTCAAAATAGTAAAATGCATTAGCTCTGCACAAGTAGGATAAACTTTTTCAATAAAAATAACATGAGTCCAATCACACTGCTTACAATCTTACCTGGTAGAATAATAGAAAAATGCAAAATTGAATTGGGTTAAAAATGATCCACTTTTCTAATGGACATCTAAAAATATTTTATATTTGAAGACTGAATATTAGGCAACAGTCCTAAAAAAATAAAATCATTAATTCAAATCCAGTTTATAGGGTGTTTTTACCTATGTAATTTTCATTAGTTATTTTGAGATGTTCCAGCTTAATTAAAGTTATTAGTGCCCAAATAAGTACAAGAGTATTTGGTATTTTAATTTTCTATAAGATATTAATATATTTTGCATTCGGCAACTTGAATCCAAACTTTTTTGTAATTCCCATTTTGTCATGATTTTTCAATGCATTCCTATGTAATTAAAAGTAATTGACACATAATTGTACATATTTATTGTGTATAGTGTGATATTTCAATACATGTATAGAATGTGTAATGATTGTATCAGGGTAACTGGCATGATCATTACCTCAAATATTTATCATTTCTTCATGTTTGTAACTTCTGCAATGATCTTTATTAACTATTTTGAAATATACAATTAATTATTATTGACCATAGTTATCCTACTGTGCTACAGAATATCAGAAGTTATTCCTTCTTATCCAACTGCACTCCTGTACTACTTACCCATCTTCTCTCCATTCCCTCCACCCCTTCCTAGCCTTTAGTAACCACTATTTTCTGTCTACTTCTATGAGATCATAATGCTTAATTGAAATCAGAAGAAGTCTTAACTGTAGAAGCATATACTAAACTTTCTTTTTTTGTTTTGCTTTTTTGTTTTAAATTGCTTTTTTAAATTCATTTTCTAAACTTTCATTTATAGTTTTTCTGTCTTTTCTTACCTGATTTGGGAATTACCTGCTATTTAGAAAGTATATGTATGAAACCATCTTTTTGAGCTATTATTGGCATGACTTAAATGCACTGCTTTGTGTGAAATTCTCCACCCACAGCAATAATCATTTCACACATAAAAATACAAAAACTGAATGCTTGATTGAGCTGGTATGATAAATCAGTTTGGATATATAGACTTCAAAATGATAGAGTTTGAATAAGTGAAGGAAGGGGACTGTAAAAAGATGGAGGGTTCTACTATCTTTATTTCTTCCTATTTCAGATTCTTTGAACACTGCACTGTGCATACATTAAAATCTTAATTTTGCAATTTCCAATTAAGTTCTCTGACAGTTCAGGGTGACAGGTAAAGAGGAAAAAAAGGGAAGCTGAAGTTTCTGCCCTTTCCTCTAGTTCAGATTGTGTTCCTTGACAATTTTATATTTTGAATTCTTTTGAAAATGACCCCCAAATTACAAGAAGGAGGGAAAGGAAGACTGTGAAGATATTTGTTTAGGATGTAGGGAGGTATTTTGGAGGAGATTTTTCCAAATTTTATATGTTTGGAAAGAAATGTGAGGAGGGAGAAAGTAGTGAAGTTGGCAAAGAAGTCATCACAGGAAGAGAATAAGAGTGTTTATATTTAGGAACTAAGTAGAGGTATTTTGTAAGGTGGTGGGAGTTGTAGTTTTTTAAAAAAGATTCCCACTATCTGTGATGATATATTATGTCCTATAGATACATTTTATTCACTGCCATTTCAGTTGTGACTATGAATTATATTTCCTTCTAGAATGTAAACTGTTAAAGACAAACTTGAGAAAGCAGGTTATTTGAAAATTGAGTCTCAACAATCTTTAAGGTTGGTCTGTCACTTTCCATAGGATATATTTTGGCTGTGTTTCCTTTATACTTGTCACTCCAGAGAAACCTTATCACCCAAGGCATCCTTTAACATACAAAGGGAAAGGCCTATAAAATACCCATCTGTCTGTTAAAAGATGCCTTAAAATGTCTTAAACTGAAGTGGCAAATATTAGATTCCTAGTACAAAGAAACCATTATAGATCATAATAGGGAAGCTAATTCCCAAAAGAAGGAGATAATATACATAGCACAATTGCTCTAGTTGTTCTTAAGGTGATACTCTTTTGCTTCTGAAGGTCAGAGGATTAGGAACAGAGATGTCAACATAGAGGCTTTCTATATCTACCAACATTTGATGAGTATCAGTCAATAAAAAAATCATTCTTTAACCATCACCTCAGAAAGATTGGGAAGTATATTTATGGACAGTAATTTTGAAATTGCAGGTAGTGTTCCAGTAGTACACTGTGATATCAATACATAGGGTCAGTTAAGGCAACTTCAAAACAACAGAATAAAATGTAAGGTATAATGTAGGGTGGAACAGAATAGAAGAATAGAAAAGAACAGGTTAGGATAAAGTAGACCAGAGTAGAATAGGATATCACAATGCATTTATAACAAGAAAAAGCATTATTTTGTGAAACTTTTGCATAGTATATACACACACATATAATGTGTGTACTAGATAGCAATGGCCTCCTCTATCTCAGCAATAGAGACCCCTTTTTGCATTGAACTCTTTTCACTCTTCAAATCTCTCTGAATTTTCCTCTGTCAGCAGTTCCTCTGTGTTCCAAGTACACATGATACTCCCTTAATCTGAAATTCAACTGATTAGTAACCTTTATTACATCTGCAAAATCCCATTTGTAATGTAATCTAACATAATCCCAGAACAGACATGACAGTGGGGAGATCATAGGAACCACTTAGAAATCTGTCTAGAAGAAAACTATGTTCTGTGACTCATTCCTTTTATTCCTTTATGTTGTTTTGTTATAACTTTAATGAGAATTAGTCACCCTCCTTTGAGAACTCTGCTTTATATACTATGTCCTTTCATGGCAATATGTTTTATTCCGCTTTTTTCAGCTTGGAGATAAAATGTCTCTGATAAGTGCTTATCTTTCATTTGTTTTCCTATTTATTTCCTTCTTTTACTTACAGTTTCTCTGTATAGATTTTATTCCTTTTCCTTTCCAGTTACTACTCATATTCCAATGAGGATAGTTCTTCCTAGACTAGATATTAATGCTAGATTCATGCAGGAAACAGGCCAGTGCACTGTTCCTGACTAACACAAATTCTCACTGATTCAGAGTGTAGTTTATTTTGACATTAAGTGTGTGACAGGGAGGAAGGAAGGGAGGGAGGGAGAAAATATGTGTGATAATGTGTCTAGGGGAAGAGAGAAAGAGCAGTTTTACTTTTATGTACCTCAAGTCAATAAATATTGGAAGCTGCAGTGTTACTCAAAATTCATTCTCTCTCCTCTACCATTCTTCAAAATTCTTCCTGCAAAGATGATGTGTATATGGGTTTCCTTGTTCAGACCTGAATTCCCTTTGGCCCATGCAAACCTCTACCAACAGTCTACATATCCTATTCCCATTTTTCAAAATAAACGATTGTTGGTTTAATTCACAGTGTGAACCAATTACTTTGTAGAAGTATGCTCAGCTCTGTCTAAAACAGAACCATTTGTAGGCATCTCCGTACATCCCATGATCATTACTGCATTTGGCAGCCTCTATTCATCTATTGTGGTTCATATTTAGTTATTGCTTTTAATCTCATTGTATTTGAGTAATTTCAGAGAAGAGAGAGCAGGGTCAACTTTATTCTGCCACCCTAAAACTAAAATCACCTCTAGATTTTCCTTATGCCACAAATGTTTTTTATTTTCACTGCCCCTGCAACAAATTCATACTTATCCTTTAAAACTCAGCTCTACTGGTACATACTCTATGCTTCTTCTGACTTTCTCAAGATAATTTGACTCTTCCTGTATTTTGGACATAGCAATATTACATTGAATTGTAATTGTTTACACCTTTGTCTTTCTCCAGTTTTAAGTTTGTGAATCCAAGAATTGTGATTTCTTGGTCTTTTTTCCCCTACAGCACTGCTTGACAAATAGTAGGTATTTAATAAATATTTGTTGAACTAGTGAAGGAATTCCAATCCATATTCTAAATGCCTTTAGAGTTGTCTTTCTGAAGTTCAAAACCTGTCTTGTTGAAAAACATGTTTGTGGCCCCACTTTTAGAGGAGAAACATATCCAAAGTCTTTAGTGTGGCATATGAGGTACTTATGAACTGGTATTAAATTACCATGAAGCATAATCTCTTACCTGTGACTGTTAGCATGCTATCATTTAGCCACACTACTTCTTGCAGTTTCTAGGATATGTTATGCTCTTTAGTGCTTCTGTGTTCATGTACATTCTGTTCACCATGACTGAACTGTCTTTTTCTACCTGGTGAATTCGTATTCATATTTCAAGTTATAGTTCAAATATCACCTTTTATGTGAAATCGTCCCAGATTTCCCCAGGCAGTTTATTTCCTTCTCCGAGCTTCCATTGCATGCATTTTGCATATATTTCTATTATAAAACTTGCTATATTGCACCATAATTATCTATTTATATGTCTACTCCCCCAACTTGCTCACTGATTGTGAACTTTTCAAGGTCAGGGAAAATGTCTAATTATTCATTTCTGGGTCCCTAGTCCTGTGCACATGGTAGGTATTTGACTGATTTTTGCTGAATAAATTCCAGTCTTGAAACAAATTCTAATAAATGCAAATAAAAGTTTTCACTTTAAATTTTAAAAAGCACTTTTTCTACTTTATATCTTGCAGACCCTTCAAATGACTTTACTCTCTGAATCAATCCTGTATATAAATAATGACTTGCAAAAATCATTTGATGAGCTTATTCTTACAGAATTCTTCCACTACTTGGCACTTGTCCACTAACTTGCATTTGAATTTCTCCAAGTGTGGTTTATTTCAGTAATCTTAACTAATGAATTGGATCGACCATGCAATGATCCAATCAAAACTGTGGTGACTGGCTGTCTTGACAATGGGGAAAAATATTGATCTTATGCTGGTCAATTGACCAAGTTGTATAGAGACAGGCTAATAATGACATCAGAATTATTTTTTATCAGCACCATTTAGTCTAAGTAAGCACACTGCTAAATAGAAGGCTTGTGACCATATCTGTTTCTAATCTTTAGCTTTCCCTACATCTCCCCATTACTCCTCTGCAACACTGCCTTGCATCCAGAAGGAATTTTAAAATGTTTAATAACATAAGTCTCACAAATGGTAATGCTATTTCATATACTACCTGAAGTAAAGTAAGTTTATATATTTAAGTTAATTATTTTTAAGGTATCAAATGATACTTTTTAAATTTGCTGGCATATACAACATGCTGTTAATTTATATAGGAAAATTGTGCCACCATGGCATGGTTTATAATAGAATAAGGTTCCAACATTTCTATTTAGTAGTCTCAATCATATATCTATAATAAATTTTGCCCTTTTACAGAAATGTTTTCTAGAAGAAATGTATTTCCCCATGAGACAATAATATTGGGTTAAACTGAATTTTTACTGAAATTCTTTCTTTTATAAATATATGTACCATTTCTAACTTAATATTTTTACCTTTTGACTAGAGGCCCCTGTGAATTTAAATCCTGTTGTTTAGATGAGCAATTAAACCTATTCAGGCTTTAATTTGGTATGGGGTGCAACATATAGGAAACATTTATTACTATTTAATATGCATACTATTCTCAAAATGTATAAAAAGTTTGAGGTTCATTTCTTTATTACACTGATAAAAACTGTTGAGGTAGGATTATAATAAACCTTAGGTTTTTCAAAATATGTGGGATAATACAACAACTAATTTAAATATTGTTCATAATGCCGTGACTTGAGAAATGATTCTGCCTGAAGCAAGTATTTGGTTTTCTTATGTCCATATACCTTTTGGGTTAATTAAAAGTGATGTTTTATCATATCCATGTTAGAAATGTGACATTTAATATGACTAATTTATTTAACAAAAAACAACAAATTGCTGACCTAATATTTCTGCCACATAGGTCACTTTTGTACTTCATGCCTATCACATGGAATAAAAATTATGTGATGAAACAATTAAAAATTAGAAGAAATATGTAAAGAAACAATGCTAAAT
This sequence comes from Sciurus carolinensis, assembly GCF_902686445.1. Taxonomy (NCBI): domain Eukaryota; kingdom Metazoa; phylum Chordata; class Mammalia; order Rodentia; family Sciuridae; genus Sciurus; species Sciurus carolinensis. The sequence continues at coordinate 104,570,784 of NC_062232.1, forward strand.
AATTTTGATTTTAAAAACACCACATTCCCCCATTCCTTAAAATGGGTAGTAAGTTTGAATTATACCAGAGATAGGGCTTACCTTAAAAAACAAAATGGGCAAAAACCCCAAGTTATGCAAGTCATAAATTTGGGAGTAGTGTCATTATTCATATTAAACATGATCAGATTTTCTAAAAAGATTCCTTTATACATTGATCTCATACAGCATATGGAACTATGAAATGACGTGCATACAACACCTTAGGAATGTGCTCCATGCATGTACTGAAAGACACCTAAATCTCAACAGAGCATTTAACAATACACATTCTTCTTAGGCATGCTGGCAAGTACTCAATTGTACCATGATAAGGGAGCAGTGCAATGGCATTAAAGTTACAAGACCTATAAACGTATTATTGGAGAATAATTTTCTGGAGCAAAACAAAAATTGAACTGGCATAGAGAGGGAAAGAGCAAGAACAGTAGAGAACAAGCAGCAGTCTTTTCTCATCCATATCAGAACTGTGTAATAAATTACTCTCTTCTCTCTCCTACTGTCAGGAGAAAACGATGTTTAGATTAAACCTCGCTAAGGCCTAAAAGGATAATTTGTCAGTATTTTCCAGTTTACTACCAATGCAGTATTGATTTGCTTGGGCCCTTCTTTCTATTTTATTTACACTAATTCAATCTGGAACAACTGAAACCCCACTTGTTGAAAAGCAAGATATTTCTTTATTTTAAGTCTCATGGGCCCAAGGTATAAGGTACAAGAAAATATGTCCAAATTATTCTTCCTAGTTCTTGTGGGTAAAGACCAATCTCTTTGTTGGAGGCAAATTGTTATCAGAGAAAACCACTTCTCTGCTGAGATTTACCTTGGGCTAATTCCTTTTTATAAAATTATGGGTCTTAGAAGAATGTGATAAAAAAATGTTCCAAATGTCTGCCCAATTTAGCACACTCGTGACTAGTTCTAGGCAGCTGCTTAGAAATGAAAAGTAAAACAGAAACATCTTGATAAACCTTCATGTGGCTGAAGCTGATAAAAAAAATTGCAGAATTTAGTTTGTTGTACAAATGACAATGCTTAGGGACTAAACTATACTTGAGGCAAAAGATAAAATTAATTTTCAAATCCATACCAATCCCAACATAAGTTATCAACAATGGCAAATGATATCCTATAGACCCAGGAATACAATGAAAGTAGTCAACAGTTAAAATAATTTATATACATTGAGATCAAGTAAAAATGCACATTAAGTACTTAATACAGGGAGCTAATATTGTCTATTTCTTTTCTTTTTTGTGCTTTTCATTTTGTTCTGTTTTCAGGTTCTTCTTAAGGTATCCTGGTGTTAGCAATGGCACTGTTTGGACTCCAACTAAGTATGGAAGACAGGCAAAAATGTCATGAATTGATAGGTTTACAACTTCTGCAAGGCAGAAATGATGAACTTCACTTGTCAATATTTTTTTTTTACTTTTACAGACATTTTCTCAAACTCTGACATGACCTGGGATTAGTAAAATCTCACTTTAACATCTTCTATACTTTATTATCCTAGTTCTACTTAGGTGTGACTGTCCTATAGATTCACATTTCTTGACAACTTGACTGGATTGATTGATCAATTCTAATTGGAATGCCTTAAAAATCGATGCATTATTTGATAATATATGGTTATGTCTTCATGAACAAAGGGTTCAATGGTTTCCACTGGAAGGACCAGGCAATTCAGCCAGACAACATATCAATTTAGAAAATATCTTAAATAAATCAACTCATTTGACAATTTTGATTCACTTATTTTCATGAATTACTCAAAAAGATACATGCATATGCTTCTTTATGGACACTCAATTTGTTTTTACTATTTCTTAGTCTTAAATTATGCTGACCATAAAGTTCTCCTACAATACAAATTTGACTTGTGATTAATTTTGATTGAAAATAGTTATGTCTATATGCATTGATTTGACACATCAATTGCAACTCTTTCTCCATTTACAAGTTAGCTAGACTATTTTACCTATAAAGGTCAGTACTGCCATCATAAACTGAAACTAAACAAACCTAGGAAACCAGAAAAAATGATTCTTACTGACTAAACTATTAACCTAGGGATTTAAAAACTACTACCTTTATTGAGTTGTTTGACCAAGTTACTCAGAAACCAAACTGGTTTACACATACAGACAAACCCTTGAAAGCTCAATTGTGTAAGAAATAATAGTTAAAATAAATAAAAAATAGTCATTTGGTTCTGTTTAAATATACAGCTAAAATTTGTATACCAAGGATTACATATCTCTCTTTGTTCTTTCTTAAGTATTTTTTGAACCCTAAGTGCTACAAACTACTATAGGAGCTTTACATACTTCAATGAAAAAAAGCATACAAGAATCCCAATCCTCATAATAAAGCAATCTTGTAAGAGGGAAGCAGACAATAAACAATATGCATAATATATAAGAAAATGATATAGTAACTGCTGGGTATGGTGGAGCAGGCCTTTAATCTCAGATACTTAGGAGGCTGAGGAAGGAAGATCACAAGATCAAGGCCAGTCTCAGCAGTTTACCAAAACCCATCTGAAAATAAAACAAATAGGACTGGGAATGTAGCTCAGTAGTAAGGCACCCCTAAATTTAATTCCCAGTACCACAATTACAAGATAGATAGATAGATAGATAGATAGATAGATAGATAGATAGATAGATAAAATTACATAGTAGATGATGCATTCTGTGGAAAAAAGCAAAAAGGTAGAGTAGTGAAAGGTATTATGAATTCAGGGATAGGGATACACATTGTAGTACCACATGGTAGGGTCAGAGTAAGCATAATGGGAAGGAAACATCTGAGTAAAGGCTTGAAGGAGTGTGAGTTAAATATGAAAAACTGGAGGAAGAAAATTCCAAGCAGAGGAATCAGCTAGATTGAAGTCCCTAAGGCAACAGTTTTTTTTAAGAGATTAACAAAGATGCCAATTTCATTAGAATGGAGTTAACAAAGGAAAATATAGAAGGAGTTGAGGTTAGAGAGATCACAGGAACCTGGGTTATAGAGTGCATTTTGGCCTCTGTAAATATTGTACTCAGAGTGAAATGAGAAACTGATTGTAATATTTTTAGCATAGGAGATATATATTTTTAAAAGATCCCTTTTAGAAGCATGGAGACCTATTAGGAGACTATTGAATTAATCTAATGATAAATGATAGTAACTCAGACAGGGTGGTAAGCAGTTGAGGTCATAGGATAGTGCACAGAATTTGGTGATGAGTGGGATGTAAAGTATGAGAGAAAGAGAGCTTTCAAATAACTTTGGCCTTACCCAGTGATATGATGGAGATTCCATCAACTAAAATGGAGAAGTCTGCAAGTGGAGCAAGTTTCAGGTAGTGAGGAAGATCATAAGTTTAGTTTTTTGTTGTTGCTGTTCTTTTTAGATATACTTATTGGATTAGACAAAGGGGAATGAGGGGAAGGGAGGGGGATGAAAATAGGAAAGACAGTGGAATGAATTGGACATAACTTTCCTATGTTCATATATGAATACATGACCAAAAGTTTAGTTTTGCATAATGATGTTAATATTGCTATTAAAATTCAAGTGAAATTATTAAGCAGTAGTTGAAAATGGAGGTTGGAAGAAAGGCTTTGTTTGAGAAGTAAACTTGGGAGTTATTCAGTATATAAGATGGTGTTTAAGTCTCAAGACCATTTGAGATCACTAAGTGAGTGAGTATAAATTTAAAGATTCATGGGTTAAGACTTGAGTCCTGGGTTATGCCAATGTTAAAAGTTCATAGAGAATAGGAAGAATCAGCAAATAACATTGGAAATTGACAGTGAGATTAAAAAGATAGTGCAACATGATCAAGTAGGGTTCAACTCAGGGATGCAAGGTGGTTCAACATACACAAATCAATAAACATAATTCATCATATCAATAGACATAAGATAAGGATCACATGATTATCTCAATAGAAGCAGAAAAAGCATTTGACAAAATTCAGCATCCACTCATGTTCAAAACACTAGAAAAACTAGGGATAGTAGGAACATACCTCAAAATTTTAAAAGCTATCTATGCAAGCCCAAGGCCAACACTATTCTAAATGGAGAAAAACTAAAAGGATTCCTTCTAAGAACCTGAACAAGACAGGGAAACCCTCTTTCCCCACTTCTGTTCAACATAGTCCTGGAAACTCTAACCAGAGCAATTAGAAAAAAGAAATTGAAGGGATATGAATAGGATAAGAAAAACTCAAACTATCCCTATCTGCCAATGACATGATTCTATATTTAGAAGACCAAAAAAAAAAAAAAAACAACTCCACCAGTAGCAGGATATAAAATTAACACCCATAAGTCAATTGTGTTCCTATATATCAGTGATGAATCAACTGAAAGAGAAATTAGGAAAACTATTCCATTCTCAATAGCCACAAAATGAAAACTACAGAACCCTAAAGAAAGAAATTGGAGAAGACCTTAGAAGATGGAAAGATCTCCCATGTTCTTGGATAGGCAGAATTAATATTGTCAAAATGGCCATACTACCAAAAGTGCTATACAGATTTAATGCAATTCCTGTTAAAATTCTAATGATGTTCTTCATAGAAACAGAAAAAGCAGGTATGAAATCCGTTTGAAAAATTAAGAGGCCCAGAATAGCCAAAGCAATCCTCAGTGAGAAAAGTGAAGCAAGAGGTATAAAAATACCAGAACTTAAATTATGCTACAGAGCTATAGTAACAAAAACAGCATGGTATTGACTTCAAAACAGACATGCAGACCAATGGTACAGAATAGAAGAGAGACAAACCCACATTAATACAAGCTTATCTCATACTAGAAGAAGGTGCCATAAATATGCATTGGAGAAAAGATAGCCTCTTCATCAAATGGTGCTGGGAAAACTGAAAATCCACATGTAACAAAATGATAGTAGACCCCTATCTCTCACCCTGCACAAAACTCAAAGTAGATCAAGGACCTTGGCATTAGACCAAAGACCCTATGCATACTAGAAGAAAAAATAGGTCCAACTACCTATCATATTGGCTCAGGAACAGACTTCCTCAATAAGACTCCCAAAGCACAAGAAGTAAAATCAAGAATCAATACATGGGATGGCATCAAACTAAACGACTTCTTCTCAGCAAAGTAAACAGTCAATAACATGAAGAGAGAGCCTACAGAATGGGAAAATATCTTTGCCACCTGCAGCTCAGATAGAGCATTAATCTCCAGGATACAAAGAACTCAAACAATCTAACACCAAAAAAACAAATAACCCAATCAATAAATGGGCTAAGGAACTGAACAGACACTTCACAGAAGAAGAAATATAATCAGTTGACAAATATATGAAAAAATGTTCAACATCACTAGTAATTAGGGAAGTGCAAATTAAAACTACACTGAAATTTCATCTCACTCCAGTCAGAATGGCAATTATCAAGAATACAAGTAACAATAAATGTTGGTGAGGATGTTGGGACAAAGGTACACTCATACATTGCTGGTGGGACTGTAAATTGATGTGATCACTCTGGAAAGCAGTATGGAGATTTCTCAGAAAATTGCAATGGAACCACCATTTGGTCCAATCATCCCACTCCTTGGCATATACCCAAAAGAGTTAAAATCAGCATACGATAGTAACATGGCTACATCAATGTTTATAGCAGCTCAGTTCACAATAGCTAAGCTATGGAACCAACCTAAGTGCCCTTCAACAGATGAATGAATAAAGAAAATGTACCTACACACAATCAAATATTACTCAGCCATAAAGAAGAATGAAATTATGGCATTTGCCAGTAAATAGATGGAACTGGAGATTATCATGCTAAGTGAAATAGCCAATCCCCCAAAACGTTCTCTCTGAAATGTGGCTGCTAACTCACAATAGGTAGTGGGGGAGGGAGGATTGAAGGTTCAGGAGATTGGTCAGGGAGGAATGGGGGAAGGGAGGGGGGATGGGAATGGGAAAGACAGTAGAATAAATCAGACATAACTTTCCTATATTCATTCTTCAATGAACCAATGTAATTCCAAATCAGGTACAACCACAAACATGGGAAGTTGTATTCCATGTATGTATGATATGTCAAAATACTAAACTAAAAAGAACAAATAAAAATTTTTAAAATAAGAAATCACCAAAGAGATAAGAGGAAAACTAAGAGAACTTGATATCCTGGAAGCCATGTGAAACAAGTATAGAGAACACAGGATACTCCATAAGACTTACATTTTTTTGTTTTGGCCCTTTTTTAACAGTGGTAATCAAGTGTACAAAACGTGGTAGAAAAGAAATTTTTGGATTATTTCACAACACTGTCAATTTTCTTATGGTAAAAAGGATTAAACAATTATATAGATTTCTTGTTAGGTCACACAATCTCTCTAGCTTTAGAAGAATTATTTTAGCAAATATAAACCTGTCAAGGAGCAATGAAAAAATAAGTTGTGTATAAAAAAATGGTTTTGCACTTAGAAACATCAAAATAAACAAAAGAGATTTAAGGAAAAATTCCAGATGATAGTGACCATAACATTGAAAAAATTAATTATGGATTTGGTAAATAAGGAAATGTTATTTAAAGTCAACCACTTGGTATAATAGTTTTTTTTTTTTCATGGAAACACAATTATGTACAAACTGCTAAAATTGAAAAATGACAAATATATGGTTTGGGTTTTAAAGGAAAATGCTATGGTATATATTACTTGAAAGGGTTGAAGGTTTCAGCTATTTTTTTATTTTACAATTGTTAATTTCAGCAGACAACTTAGAAACACACAACTGCTTGTCTACAGGATAACAATATGTTCATGGTTTGCTTCCTCTGCAAGACAAAAACTTGATCAACAAACAGAATGATATATAAATGTATATAAATGTATATAAATGAATTTGTCCCTTCTACATATGACCCTCTAATTTCAAGAGGACAATCAAAATAAGCAGGTGACTTAACAGTTAAAATATCACCTAATAATGTTGTTGTCTGATAGATTTGTTTCCCACTTCATTTTCAAAAGGATCTCTCTCTCTCTCTCTCTCTCTCTCTCTCTCTCTCTCTCACACACACACACACACACACACACACACACACAGCTATTTTAAAGAAATAAATCAAGAGCTAAAGATGGGAATTGCCCTAAAGGTAGTATTTTATAACCTTATTCTTTTATTTTTTTCCAGAGAAGATTTTGTTTCTTAAATTTTATCTTAAAACATTTGAAAGAGCTCCATAAGCACCAATTATTGGCTATTTTAAAACTGGTCCAGAAAACAGGTGAATTGAATTCATTCTTCATTTTTATTTCACTTATTTAAAAAACTTTGTTAAATAAAATAAATTAATAAAATTAATAGCACAAGATACTAAGTTCAAAAGGGAGAAAAACACATAAGTTAAAAGAAACCTCTCTCTGACTTCTGTCTCACAGCCATCTAATTCCTCTCCAGAAATGTACTTAAAATCATTCATTTATTGTGAATGTTTCCAGAAAAGTTCTATGCATATAAAAGCATGTTTGCACAGTTTCATTAAATATCACACATAAAGTAATATGGTGGCTATCATGGTTTTAAAAGTGCAGATTAAAACATATTAGTGAGTTACAAAATGAATTTACTAGACCATAATTAACATTATAAAGAAATGAATAGAAGAAAATATGTCACAGGGTAATTTTCTTAAAAAGGTAGGCATATTACTAAATTTTTGTTTCTGGTTTTTATTTATACATTCATCATGATCTTGGTTACAACATAAAATGTATTTCTCATACTGGGTCATAGACAAAAATCCACTCCTTTATGCAATGATTCAAACCCTGTGTTTTTTGTTTAATGATGCATCTCAAAAACTGTGCCATTTCAATACATATAGAGTTGTCTCATTTTGTGCTAAATTTATTTGAAAACATTTCAGACATCCATTAAAGGGTATAAAGAGCAATAATATAGTCACCTATATACCCATCACCTAGTTTAGGTAATAAAATATTATAAACCAACACATCAATAGAGTGTCAATTGAGTAGAAACCCCTGTGCAATTCCACCTGAGCTATCCCCACTTTTCCACCTGACTTGTATGTCTCATTCTTTTTAAGGCTGCAGAACATTCCAATGCATGAATAAACTATAAATTATTCAAGTGGCTTCCTACTGATAAACACTTTTATTTGTATCCCTATTTTTTTGATATCCCAAAAAATGCTACAGTGACCACCACCCATATGTATCATTGAATGCTCATTCAATATTTGTAGGATAAATTACAAGAAGTGAAATTTCTGGGTCAAAGAAGATAATTTTTTTCTAGATATTGTTAAATTTTCTTTCATAGAGATTACACTTGTACTCCTGTAACCAATGTTTTATGCACAGTTTTCAAAAAGCATATTATCAAAATTTGCCAAGATTATAGGTGATACATGATAATGTATTATAATGTTAATAGAAATTTCTCTTAAGAGTAAGGTTAAACATTTTTTTTCCATATGTTCAAGAACCACTCTCATTTCCTTTTCTATGGCTTAAATCCACTTTGTTTTCTATTTTGTTACTGGAATTTTTCTTATTGATTGTAAGTAGAAAACTGGGCAAAGGATGTCAACAGGCAATTCAGAGAAGAAGAGATGCAAAGGGGCCATTACATATAAAAACATGCCCAAGCTCATTCATAAATAAATACAAAATAATACCATAAAGAGCTCTCATATTTCACCCAGCAGATTGGGTATTAGAAATCTTTTTCATCATTGCCAGGGTTGATAAGGATATGGAAAAACAGATACTCTTCATATATCATTAGTAGGTAGTACTTTTTTTAAGGGGCAAATTTGGTATTATCTATGAAAAAGATTAAACGCACATATCATTGATCCATCATTTCTAGTACTAAGAAATTATTAAAGAGGTATGCAAAAAGATGTATACAAGGATATTAAATGCTTCACTACTTTTAAGATCAAAGCACTGGAAAATTAGATGTGCATCAATAGGAGATGGCTAAATAAAAATTGATATAGTTGGGTACAGTGGTACATGCCTACAATCCCAGCAACTCAGGAAGCTAAGGCAAGAAGACCGTAAATTCAAGGTCAACTTCAGCAACTTAGTGAGATCCTGTCTCAAAATTTTAAAAAATATAAATAGGATGGGGGAAAATAACTCAGTGGTAAAATTTTCCTGGGTTCAATCCCATGTGCCTAGAAAAGTGGCATTCACGTAAACAAAATTCCATACATTAAAAAAGAATGGGGCAGATCTCTACTACAAATATGGGGATATATTCAAGATATCTGAACTGGGAAATGTTGTTGGATTTTCTGTAGTATGTGATCCCATCTGTACACGCACACACAAATTTGGTAATGATACACAGAACACTATTAACTCTAGCTGTCTCTCAAGAATGACTCTTGAAGGGTAAAGAGGGAGAAGGATATTTCACTTTAACATTTTATACCTGTTTTTATTGTTGTAATTTTAAGCCATCAGCTGATAATACTTTAATACTAAAAGTACTAGTTCAAATTACCTACTGAAAAAATATGACTTTGTTATATCTACCTTGATAATGGCTTGAAGTTCAATGTCATGAAAGTGGTTTTCAATTGTAAGAGCATAACATTCACCATAGAAGTGTCTCACCCACATGTAAACTAATCCCAATGACTTATGCACTTCCTCTGATAGTGTAACATCTCCAAAGGAGCTATTACAAAGTCAACTGCACTGTCTCATACATGCCTAATGGGTCCAACAGAGCCATTAGGATGTCAGTTATATGGCAGGGCTCCTGCCAAAGCTATTACCAAGTCATTGCATTGTTTCACACACTTCCTTTGACATTCAGATGGTTCCTGAGGAACTGTTATCACTGCTATGGAAGTGTCCTGTATAACTTACATTACCAGGGGAAAACAAAAAGCAAAGGAAAGAAAACTAAAACAAACAAACAAATTTCCTCCACTAAATGTACATGAATGGCCCCATATGGTCAAATATCACAAGGAATAACTCCTCATTTGGGTATAACTATTATATGTCATTCAAAAACCCCAGGTGTTAGTTGGGCCATTTTTTCACAACTCCAGCTGTTCCCTTGAAGCAATTTAGGATCTGAGAACAGTATATGCATGGCTATGATGGTATGGTGTTTATTGGTAGCACATGCTATATTGCCAGGGTTCTGTGGCATGCAGTAGAGAAACAATGGGGAGCAGTACTAATGGATTCCTTAGCTGTGATGGGATTGTATCAGATATTTCCTTACCTGTAAAGTTCCTGAGCAGTACACAGGGACCACAACTGCCCAAGAATCATGGAAATCAACAGGGCTTCTAAATAGTTGAAATCCCAGCTCTACTTTAAGGGTTACTACAATGACAGTAGGAATTACAATAGCAGGAATTAACCCTCACCCAGGTCTGAAGTGCTTTAGTGAATTTTCTCTCATAGTCCTCTCAGAACAAGATTGCTAGCTATTGAAATGATGTATTATTTAATATAAGACAAGTCCAAGGATTTTTACCTAGTTTGAAATAAGCAGAAAGTAGGATAAATTCTGCTAGGCTAGAGAGTTTCCAAGGACACAAGATGTTTCAGAAGGTTCAACACATGTCTGTCTAATCCTTGATAACAGAAATGTCACCCTATAGCACCTATCCAATCCAATAATATGTGCATAATAAATGAACAGTGATAGATAAAACTACAACTGACATTTATTAAACATTTAGTTAAAATAGATACCATAAAGTGCTATATATCCATTTTATCAGATAATCTTCATAAAACTTCAAAATTTTTTGGTACTAGAGATTGAACCCAGGGGTGCTTCACCACTGAGCCACATCCCAGTCCTTTTTATTTTAATTTTTTTTAATGACAGGAGCTCACTAAGTTGCTTAGAGCCTCACTAAGTTGAGGCTGGCTTTGAACTTGTGATCCTCCTGCCTAGGTCTCCCAAGTTGTTGGGATTATAGACAAGCATCAGCACCAGTAGCCCAAAACTTTGAATAGGTAATGCCTCAATTTGACAGACTAGGAAACTAAGATTTAGAAAGCTTTCATTTATCTATCCAAAGTCAAACATCAGAAAATTTCCTTGAGGTTGGAGATTGTGCATTATTCAACTTTCATATATCTCTATTATATAACATAAATTGCTCTAATTTGGTCCCTGACACTTCCCTTTTCCTCCCCTCCTCTCTCTTTCTGTTCCCTTCCCCTGTTTCTTTCCCTCTACTGATTTTTCTGCTATTTATTTATAGTCTTTTTAAAAATAGTACCTTGTGGATATGCATGAAGGTGAGACTCATTGTGTTATATTCATATATGTACATAGGAAAGCTAGGTCAGATTCAGTCTACTGGTTTTCCCTTTGGCCATTCCTCCTCCTTCCCCCTCAATTCCCTTCTTCTACTTCACAGGTAAGATCCCAAATTATATGAAAACAGTAATAAGAGTCAGAGTATGACATACAGAACTATAAAGTAAGCAGTGGAGAGTTGTTCAAGTTCACATTATATATATACATGATACAAGGAAGAAAAAATGGCTAACTTGTTTCTGAATTGTTCTCTTAACACTTCCTCGTATGCCAAATAGGGATGATAATAGATGTATTTCACAGTATTTGTTAGGATGAAATGAGTTACCTCATTTTATATCCTTATAGATACAAATTACATGTTTGCAAATTTTGAAATGCTGATACAATAATCATGAGCATTCATATCATACTTGTATGTTACAAGTACTGTTACAAACCCTACATACCAGTCTTCTAAGTTTGAATCACTGTGGTTGGATACCAGGAGCTTAACTGCAAAATGTTTGAGAAGGGCTCAATACAGACTAAGTAATGAAAATCATATGTAATGTTGCTTTTAGTATTCCTCTGCATTGGGGCAAACCCAATGAGCAAAATAAAGGCAAAAGTAAAAGAATAATAATGCCCTCCTTGCTGAAAAATTACTATATAAGTGGAAATAGATGAAACTGATGTCCTGCTAGGTACGCTTCCATGAATTGATGACATAAATAGAAAATTTAAAAAATGAACATTTGTTTCTTGATTTTAAGGTTTTAGTTATAACTGATGACATGAGAAAAATGTGATTCTGATGTGAACTGAGAGTATCTCAAAGAAAAGACCAAGGCTATCTGCTTGGTTACATTGGAAAGTTATAACAATATTGGATCTATACTGAGTTAATGTTAAAACCATGCAAAAAAAATGGTAGATCTGTAGGAAATGAGGAAGCTCAGCTCAACCCAACCTGACTCCAATCTCTACCTGCAAGCTAAATCAATGTTTCCCCATCCCAACTTAAATCATGTCTTCTCCTTCTCCTCAGATCCTCTTTCACCTCCTCTTCACCAAAATACAAACATGATTTCCAGAGTAAAAGAAAACAAAAAACTGACACTGGGCTAATCTTTAGCAAGTTCATGTTGTTGTTAGAGGGACAGGGTTCCCCTTTGAGGGGTGAGGGTCAGGGATGGGGTGAGATAAAAATAATTTTTAGTTGAATATTTGCAAACACTTGCCTTGAGTAGACCCGGCTTGAGCCTCCATGTCACAACAAACAGGAGAGAATTTGAAACCTGTAATAGCAAACATTTTACTAATTAATCCTTGTCCAAGTCACCTGGAACTTCCCCAACTTCAACCTTAACCTTTCCCAGTGATTTTTTTTTAAATAAAAAGCTTTATTGAACTGTACTTCAGATACCATAATATTCCCCCTTTTAAGGCATGCAATTCAGTAGTTTGCAGTTATTTTCTGGGGTTGTGCAGCCATCACCAATATCTAATTCTAGAATATTTTCATCACTGAAAATATTCTCATACTAAGGGTCTTGCAGAAGAAGAATGAGAGAGCCCAGTGTGGAAATATCTTTCTTTTATTTTAATGGTTCAATCTATTGAATTTGCTGTAAATTCCTATGTCAGGAATATAGAATGAAGAACAAGATGTCTTAATAGAAGAGATCAAATACTACTCCATTTCATATAATTTTGTTCACTGTTTTACTTAAATAATAGATGAAGCCCCCAAAATGTAGTGACCATACCAAAGTCTCCTAACTTCCACCTTAAAATTCTTTCACTTACATGAATATGCATAAATATATCAATACATTCTCTTCTCATTTCCATTGTCTACATTCTGTACTCTTGATCAATACAGCATTACACACACACACATAGGAAAATAATCTTAAAAAGTTGAGTTCCCAAAAATGCTTGGTAATATTGTGAAATGTTATGTCCTATTATTAGAAAATGATTCTGGTGGGCAATCACTCATTCCTGATTATATTCTTGTGGCCAGTGTCTACATTGGGCTGAATAAGGCAGAAAAGGATAGACTACAAGAAACTGCCAGTTCAGGACAGTTGGCTATCTCTGCCATCTGAGAAAACAGTAATTAGACACTGCTAAAAGACTACCATTTGCATTCATGGTGATGGAGACATGTGAAATTTGGACAAACTGAAGGATGGAATGAACAGATTAATGTGGTTAATAAGAATTAATGTGCTTTTTATGCAAGTATTTTATTTGTTGGTAGGGACAGAAGAACAGAAATGTTAGCCCCTTCACAACAAATTAAAAAGATAAAACTTTTCTTTTTCTAAAAATTGTAAGAAAATAATATATAATTACAATATAATGATGATGTTGTTAGTGCTTATTTCCTAGAACATGATTGATGTTAATTTACCATCTATTTTTAAACCATTTCAGCCTAACCTGATTAATTTGAATCAATGTGTATATTCAACAGGTTAATCTAAGTCAAAATAGGAAACACATAATTAGTATGCTTGCTATACAACTGTTCATCTCATTGTTCATACATTGATATAAAGCCAAAATACATAAAATGAGTATTTTCTATAATAAATCCTACTAGAATTGTATTGGAAAATAAAGATGAAAATAAAACACAAGCAATAAATAAGACATGCACAATATTGCTGACCAAATGAGATTATTTCCCTGGGGACTCCCTAGAAATGAAAAGAATTTTGTCTATCATTGTGAATAAATGTGTCTATTTTCCAGATACTTAGGTATATGCTTTGTCCATGGGACCCTATTAACTTGCAATCACATTTCGCATGTTAAATGACAGATGGGAAGATACAGGAAAGGAAAACAAAAAAAGGTAAGAGTATTCTTTGTATATTACTGAAACCACGTAAATGATTTTATTACCATTTTCCCCATCAGACTTCCGTTCGTGGTCAGTGTCAGTCAAGGACAAAGCAGAGTTCGCCCTGCTGGACAAACAGGAACTATGCTCTGATTTCATTCCTCTTATCCACATTCTCAGTGCATGATCAGGTGAGGCTGCACCTTCAGTCTCTGTGTCCACATCAGATCCCATCTCTAGCTGATAGCCATGCCGAGAAACACTGTGCATGTCTGTCTGGTAGCCAGAGCACAAAGTGTGAGGGGTTTCACAGAATTCCATCTCTGAGAAGAAACAAAGTTCAGGGAAAAAATTTAGAATTATGAAGTAGTATCCCATAAAACTCCACTTTTTGCGCTCACACCTCCCATCCTCCATTGCTAATAATTATGAGTTTTTGCAAAGTTAGAATTCTGGCCTTTTATTTATGGTAGCTAGAATTCTGTGCTTATTTTGCACTTCTGTAGCTTAAAATTATGCTCCTGTTGATTCTTACAAGTTCTGGAAAAAGCATGTCCAAAATAGCTTTATAGCTACAATTTTAGGTTGCACAAAATGTAATGAAATAAGTGAGTGCAGAAGAGTATAAAGTGTAGAGAGCTCTCCTTTAAAAGACATTCCTCTTCTAGAAAGTAATGATCTATAGAGCACACCTCTGCTTAAAATATTAAAGTTATTTACTTTTTTAAGTATTTCACATGCATTGGATTTAAGAACAAATAATTCAATATGAAAGCTCTGAGAGGAAAGCATTAACTTCAAATATACTTTTCTAAAGTATTTTCCCTAAAACATGCCCATTAAAACCCTAAAATCAGAATACCTAATATTACTTCCCATTTTCTCCAACAGAGTTTAAGGTTTACTTTTTACTAATTGTTGTTTAGTTTATTCTTTTACCAAATATATACAAAATATTCAGTCATGTATTGTGCTTTGGTGTTGCTTTGTGATTTTGATTTTTTCCACCTTTCCCCCCAAGTCTTAGAATTCAAAATGTTTAGAATCTTAAAGATGATGTAACAAATTCTTCCTTTTAATAGTTGAGGAAAAAACAGTCCAAATGTAAATGCTATTTATCCACAGACCACATCAGATGTCAACAGAGCCCTTTTTCCCCTAAAACATCCATCTGGGCATTATTTCTATTAGATACCAATGAAGCCCCATCAACTTACTGCATGAATATCAGGCATTCATTCTTATAGTCAATTTTATATTCAATTATGGCAAGGTGTCAAAAAGGGGAAAAGATGCTTTAACAATCCCTAATAAGTTAATGAAAAATGACCACATGCCAAGACATATCATCTGAAATGTCCATGTACCACTTAGATAAGGTAATCCGGAGATGTAGTACACTATACAGGATTTTCTCAAACTGACATCAGACAGGGTATGTCATTTGGCCAGGAAGAAGCTTAACTGAGTGCATCTAATCCTTAGCACATATCAATAAAATGCAAACCCTAACATGAATTTAACTCTTAGAATACAGAAAGTGCTAAATCTTAGACCATATACTAGAGAAAAGAATATAGTATATGAATATATTTGTTATAATAACTATTTCTATGACACATAAATGGTCAAATAAGGGCTTAAAATTTTAGTGCTTATTTAATAACTACTAGGTGCCCAGCACTGTGCTTTGTAAAACAGGTATTATAAACAAATAAAGCTATTATGATGTATTAGAAACATCTAATTAAAAGTTAACTCTTCAGGGTTATAAGACACTGCTGAGAGTGGAATATTATGATTTCTGTGATGAATGTATTTAAGTATAACTCTACTTTTCTATAAAGACATCTAAATTTCAAAGGAATGAAGTTTTTAAAAAATGCGTGGTTTCCACTTATCAAACATAAAACATTATCAAACCATGTTTCTCCTTGCCATAAGGCTGAAAGTAAAAATCCATTTTACCCAATATATCTCTTAGGGATTTAGAGTTTGGGGATGGGTTAATGTTCATGCCTCTTAATTTCACAATGTCTCATTATTCAATCCTACTGTGCAGTTGTTGCCACAGCAACCTGGTAATGAACCTGTCAGCTTGAAGCTGTAAGAAATGAATTTTATATAGGTTTGCAGTCACAACTTCCTTCATTAACGTACATCAGAAGTTCTCAAACTTGGAGGCTTCAGACTCACCTGGAAGGCTTGTTAAGAGATTGCTGTGCCCACCCCACCCTGCCCCCTAGTTTTTGTTTCTGATGCAGTAAGGCAAGGAGGAGGGTCAGAGAATTTGCATTTCTAATGAGTCTCCAGGTGAGGCCCAAACTGCTGATGGCCCTGGAAATTTCTCTGAAGTTGATGGGAGCCAGGAAAAGGGGAGTAGTGAGCATAAAACCTCATCGTGGCATTACCACAATTTTGCCCCACATTCTAATTCTATTTGAAGACACAGAAGGAAAGCATTTGCTCCAAATTTCTGTGAAGGACCTGTTTATATTCCACGAATTCAGGGTGTTAACTAGCATATTCACTTCTAAAAAATACATATTCACATTTAGTTTCACTCAGACAATGGCATATGAGATGTGACTTTCCAGAGATTTTGATATGTACATCTGAGTCATGACATTTGTTGGAAAAGGATGAGCAAATAAAAATAAATACATGGCCATTTGTCTTTCCAGATTAATATAACACCAGATAAGTTTTTTTTTTTTTTAAGGAGCACTGACAGACTTAAGCAGATGCCTTTTTTGTTAAAGAGATTTTTTCTCATTCAAAGGGAAATTTGAACATGGATTCTTCATTCCCTTTTAAGGAAATGTCATGTAAAATGATCAAAAATTGCATAAGATAAAGAACTTATTTTCTATTGGAAGTATATCCTGTTTTGAAAACAAAGACTAAATCATAAGTTTTCTAACTAAATGTACCTTGTCAATCTAATTAGAAAAGTAACATTTCAAGTATGCTCTCAGATGCTCTTTTTAAAAAAACTGATAAAGAAAAATGGGAAAACTTTCATTTATTTACAGTAAATGCTGTTCACTGAACTGCCTCATTTCCCTTTCTTGAAATCAATGGCACCCTTGTAAAATATTTCCTTAAATACACAAAGTATTTTTGTTGCTTAAAATTCCCATAGGATGCATTATCTATAAAGCACTTACACCCTAAGTGGTTGGTTTTTTAGCCTTGCACATATAACCTTGTTACCTAAAATACTGTATATTCTCTAGAGAAGTTAAAGTTCAACTGGATTTATCATAGATCTATTCTTACCAAAAAGCTGTACACAAGAGAAATGTAAGTACAATCTTAGGATATCCAAAGTTTAAATAGACTGGTACCATGAGAAACTACCTTTCAAGAATAAACAGGTATAGATGTGACCAAGTGAATGATGAATTTGCAGTCTCACAAACATATATATAATTTTTATTCTGAAGAAAACTTATTTTGCAGTCTTTTGAGAGATGAAATCTAAGTGTACTAATAAAAGGTAGAAATGGGCAAAAAGGTTTTAAATGGGCAAAAGGTTTGAAGAAATGCTTTACAGCAAAAGATATATAGGAATGATCAATAAGCAAATGAGAAGATGCTTAACATCATTACTTACAGGAAAATGCATACTAAAACCACAATGTGATGCAAATAAACACCTATAAGAAAAACATTTCCTACTTGAAAAAATTTTTTTCACCACATTAATTGTTAATAAGGATATAGAGCACCAAGAATTCTCACACGTTGGCAGTACAACTGCTTGGTTAACAGTTTGGCAGTTTCCTAAAAAGTTAAAGGTACACTTATCATGAGGGCAATAGTACACATGAACATTTTTTGTAAGAAATTAAAACTTCCATAAACATAAGAATCTATACAAGGTTGTTCATAGCAGCTTTATTCATAACAGCTAAAAATTAGAAATGAACCAAGTGTCCATGAATAGGTGAATGAATAAATCAACTGTGTTATATCTACACAATGGAATATTAGTCATTCCTCAAAGAGAATGAATTGTTGATGATTAATATCATGGATGGACTTCAAAATAATTATTCTGATGGAAAGAAGATAAAGAGTCTATGTACAGTGTGTTTCTATTTATGTAAAATTCTAGAAATGCAAACAAATATATGGGGACTAGCTCCCTGGGGAATAAAGTGAACAGAGACATTAATAAAAAGGGACACAAAGAAATTTGGGGGATGATCTAAATGTCTGCTATCTGGATTATGACAATAATTTTACAGTTATACATATGCCAAATTTTATCATATTTCACTTTTTAAGAAAATTCTGGTACTGGTACTGGGGGCTTAAACCCAAGGGCTCCTTACCAATGAGTTACACATCTCCAGTTCTTTTTTTCTTTCTTTCTTTCTTTTTTTTATTTATTTATTTTTTTTTGAGACAGGGTATCCCTAAGTTGCCCTGGCTGGCCTTGAACTTGCAATCCTCTTGCCTAAATCTCTTGAGTCACTGTGATTACAGGCATGCACTGACACTCCTGGCTCATATTGCACATTTTAAACAAGTGTAGTTTTTCATTTATACTTCTCTAAAGGCATTTTTTAAAATTTCTAGTTGTGGATGAATCTTTATTTTTATTTATTTATTTACATGTGGTGCTGAGGATCGAACCCAGTGCCTCACTCGTGCCAGGCAAGCATTCTACCTCTGAGCCACAATCCCAGCTCCTCTAAAGGCATTTTTATTGAACTGTACACCACTAGTCTTTAAAACACTGAGGAGATTTTAGTCAATTTTCACAGGTGGAAACAAGAGTCTCAGAGTTGGAAGGAGGTCCTGCTCTTTCCCCCCTAGTAAAAGAAAGTACAAGTACGATGAACAAAAAGATAGTCAAAATGTTATCTTTCTCACATCTAAGCCAAGAAGAAATCAAGACTAACTGATGCATGATTTCTCAGTGATTCTCTAGGGAGCACTTTGGTCCTAGGAACACTACCAGTTGGAAGCCAAATTTAGCAGAGAATTAAGGATGAAATTGATCACTGCTGAGCATCCAGCAGGTAGGGGAACATCTTCTAGCTGGGGATGATGAGACTAACATAAATGGTTCTGGCACATAGGATCACCTTAGGCCTGTATAAATGTTAATAAATTAATAAATTTAATTGCTGTGAAATGCTCAATAAAATAAACTAGTATATTTTCTCTATGAATCTAGGGGTTGATCTTCAGGTGTTCAACCTAAATAAGTCATTTATCAAATATTGAATGGGAAAGCAATAGTTATCTATATCAGCATTTTTCTAGAAATGCCATTTCTGAGTTTCTCATGAGCTCAAGATTGTATTTTTCTTAAAATTCTACCCATCTACACTTCCTCAAAAAAGGAGGTTAAAAGCATAAAACTCCAGATAAATAATTGGAGGTCAAAAAGCATGATTAATCTTGGCCATGACCAGAAAAATTAGGGGTATAACTTTTAAGGAGTATCAACTATTTTTGTAATAAGGAAGGGAAGATACAATTATCAGTTTTAATTACTATGACTCATAGCAACCCTATAGATAGTATGCAAAAGCAGATATTATTAATTATTCATGTGGTTTTTGGATATGTCATTTCAGAGAACTTGTTTCTTCAATTACACAATGTATAAGTCCATGCAGAAATAAATCTCTAGGTAACTGCTTTGTTCTAAAATCCTACAGTTATAAACTGAGTTTGTTATGGCAAAATGTGAAATGGTCAATATTTCAATAGGAAAATTATTAGTGGTTTTGTGAATCAAGTTGCTGTTTATACTTCTCTTGTGAAGGATAATCACACGTATTAGTTAACATGATCTTGTGTCATGATTACAAGCTTTGCTACATTAAAATATTAATGCAGCCTAGGTAACCACTGTGAATTGCAAGATTATTGCTAAATAAATACAAAATATAAAAAATAAAATGTAAAAAAGCAACTGAGTAAATGGTTACTCATCAAAAATAAATTTATCAGTTTATAGACATGGATACTGTAAGCAGTAGTACTCTGGCATTATGGATAAAAATTCAAAGCTTACTTAAAAATTTAAGCTTACTTAAAGTTTCACTTAATAACCCACTCAGTTTCAAATCAAGGAAACAAAATTGTCCTCTCTGATTTTTCTCAGTCTTAAAAAATTAGTTTGATTTAATTTCTTCTCTTCATGAAAAAGCTTATCAAATGTACAGTGCTATACTAGACAGTGAACAGAGTGAATTAACAGGAACAAGTAATAAAGGTATATCAACCAAACCTGCCCTTTATTTTTCTACTCAGTCAGGGCTCATCAGCCCTTTCTGGGGCACAGCAATGAGAGATGGAGTGCTCCTAATGTGTAAGACTGGGGCCTGCGATTATCAGAGGACTTAAATAAAATAACTAAGCCTCCTGAAACCTAATCTTCTCCTCACAGTTCCAAATACACCCATTATCTCGACACTCAGGACCTACCAATTATGCCTTATTTAATTTTCAAGATTTCTCCATCTGTCAGTATACTGAAAAGCATGGCAACAAATCTGGGCAGAGTTAAATGCCTGAAGTATAAACATTCATGCTTTGTGACTAACCAATATTGGCTAACTGGAGACATCCCAGAACATAGTTAAAAGACCATGTTAATGTCAAAAAGAATGTTCTCAGAAGTACAGTGAATTGCAAATCTGCAAAAATGGCCCAAATGAGAGGACAAAATATCATAGCACAAAATCAAAAGGGAGATGAGGTAGGAACCTGGAAGAAATCAAAACAAACTTCAATCATACTTACAGAGAGAGATTAAAATATCCTCCGCCAATCTAAGGAGAGGAAGGAAATTTGATGTGGTTATAAGGAATTGCTATTTCCTAGAACTAATTTTCACCCTAGAGGTTGGTTGACTCCATTTAGACTGTATTCACATAAGATGGGAGAACTCATTTTGAAACTAACTCAAACAGTAGTTACCGCTACAATGCAAAGGTGGATGCCTGCTTTACAATCTTTGTAACAAGAGTCTGAAAAAAGAATCAGGTACCAGAAGAGATAGTGGGAGGTCCTGGACAACAACAGAAATTTAGAGCAATGAGAACCTGCGCATGTTCCCTTTATTTCTATATTTTGAACAAGACAGGAACTTCCTGGCCTAAATGAGAAATTTTCAGGGCTACTGAACACTGCAAATGCATGGTGCTCAATGGCCCTAAAAATTTCTCATTTCTTACCTGTGTTGGTTCAATTTTCTGGCTGTTCATAACACTTTGGAGCTTGAATCATTATTGCCCACTGTGGTTTTCCAGGTACACTTGTCTATTTCCATTATGCTCACTAAGCATGTGAAGCTGTTTGCTCAATGTTTGTGTGCGTGTCTGAAATTTTAAACTACATTAATCTGCTGTGCAATTCCATCTAGAGGAGTGAGACTAATGAGCTAAAGAGTTAAATAACCATTAAAAATACTTCTGAATGCTTCACACACATACTCATAAAGGCAAACAATGTGACTTCTGTAACATCCTACATTTCTCTGTTAGTATTTATTTTGTGATGAATGAGTAAAGATGCCAAGGTAGAACTATGCACCAGAGTCAGTGTACATGAAGAACTACTCAATAAACTACATTCTGCTCTATCGAAGGATTCTTCTTACCACCTTTTGAAAATGCTGTATTTATTTTTGCCTCTGTATCTTTGAACGTATAATGCCAACCACCTAGAATACTTCCCTCTGATTTTTCACTAACCTAATGTTAAATGTTCAGCTTAAGAGTCCTCACAGAGTATTTTCTTTAACTTTTCTTCATCCCAATAATTTCACCATTCCCTATAGCATTTCTAATCCATATACATGATTTATACCTCATTGCATATTTCTTTTCACTCTACAATTATATCATATACATTATCTCTTGAATTAGACCTCCAGATCCTATAGTGTCTCCTCAA
The DNA here is from genome assembly GCF_902686445.1 of Sciurus carolinensis. NCBI lineage: Eukaryota > Metazoa > Chordata > Mammalia > Rodentia > Sciuridae > Sciurus > Sciurus carolinensis. The sequence continues at coordinate 104,592,916 of NC_062232.1, forward strand.
TTTTTAACCTCTTTTAATATTAAAAGCATTTTAAGTACTCTCACCTCCCTCCCTCCACACACACACACACACACACACACACACACACAACGTAACCATGGTATGATGGGCATGGTAATTTTCTTAACTGTAGTAATCACTTTACTATGTATATAAATATCAAGATAAGACTATCAAAATACCATGTGCATACCTTAAGTATATACAAAAACAAAAGAAAAAAGTCAAATGCAAAGTGTCATGTGATCTGTGAAGGACTCCATAAATATAAGGTAGTTTTGAGATCACCTCAGTTTCTAGAAAACTTCTAGGCAAAGAGTTATCATTAAATACCAAAGTTTGAAAATCAGTCAATATGAAACCACTCTTGAAAGGATTACCCTCTTGAACACATTATTCTAATACATATGAGATAGTTTTGCTTAACAAAACAATGCCACTAGTGCAAATTGAAAATTGGTATTTTGGTAAATTAGCTATTTATTTCAAATAATAGATGCTCCCCATATTCGTCAAGAAGGGGAAGACAGTAGTCTACTCTATGTGGATTCAGGAAAAGGCAATTTATAGTAAAATTAGACTAATGGGGAATAAGGTCCCTGCATAGATTTCTGACTAAAATAGTCTCACAATAGTTTTCACTACACTTTTTGGCTTAATGAGTTGGAAAATGACCCCTCTTTTTGGGGGAGGGTACTGGGGATTGAACTCAGGGGCACTCAAACACTGAGCCACATCCCAGACCTATTTTATTTAGAGATAGGATCTCACCGAGTTGCTTAGTGCCTCACTTTTGTTGAGATTGGCTTTAAACTCAAGATTCTCCTGCCTTGGCCTCATGAGCCACTGGGATTACAGGCGTGTGGCACTCCACCTAGCTGTCTACTAAAATTATTCGGAAACATAGCCTACAGTTTAAGACTGAGGTGGAGGGATTTTACAGATACCAGTCACAAAATTCTACTAAAAGACAATCTTGAAGCTGGCTTGAATAGAATCTTCTTTTATCCTTGTCTTCAATCAGCGTCATGCCACATACAATACAGAAATTACCATCTCGATAAGATTGTAGTGTCCTGGAATGGTTATGTAGCTCTCTTGAGAGCTTCTATTTTCAGGAACTAAGAGAAGGTTACTCAAAATATTTTTCAGGTATAGAAAGAAGAAACTCTCCAAGTGAGCAAAGTTTAAAGAAATGACTCCCTGGACACTCATCAGGAAGTATTCAATTTGAATTATATTTACAGGAAAACATTAAATTATGAAGAAGACTTTCACTTTCAGGCAAGATAGGATGACAGAAACTAAAATCACTCTCCTCCCTGGTATGACAACACAAACCATACCAAATTGTTTTCAAACATCAGGCAATAGAAAATGGATAGTGATTCCGGAGGTATGGAAAACAAATTAAGTAAGCCCTATGATTGCTCCAACTTACTCCCTGCAAAGAGTTGGGCCTCAGAACAAAGTGGAGTACATAGGTGGACCCTTGTGAGTTGAGAAGATGGATTTAGTAGTCCAGGAAGGTCAAGACAGCTAGAGTTTGATATAACTAATACCCTGGTGGAGAGAACCATGTGGGAAAAGGTATTCAAAAGTACCCTGTGATTATTCTCCTACATTCTGGATAGCACACGCAGGGAAGAAAACCACCTGAGACTGGAGAAAGATCACATGAAGGGAATAAAGACAACAACTTCTAAATCTGAAATAGGACTGTTTCAAATAGACCTGGTTCCCAATAGCCAGAGTAGAAACCTTCATAATTCATGGGCATTGAGTAGAATGCACTGGGTATTCTACTCTCTCTATATATATACACATACACACATACATACACACACACACACACACACACACACACACACATATATATATATATATAAACACAAGCATGAGTATATTTATACATGTATATGCACACTTGTATGCATATATACATATATCTCTATTCTCTGTATATACATATATACACACACAGGAATATATATACATGTACATGTATTCATATGTGTGTATATGTATGTGTGTATACACATAGTGAGTATATATACACATATATACACATACCTGCATATGTACACATGGATGTATACATAAAATATATAATGGAGATTTTTTCTGGCATGTGGATAAATTATTAGCAATAGTTTTATCCTTTTGTGTCTTGCCATTAAGCTCTATTAGGTGGGTTGGGAGCATGCTTGGCTCTAGGGCTAATTAGACCTTAATGCCCTATATATCTCCCATATGATCTAGTCAATCCACCCCTCAATCTTTTTTTTGGTACCAGGGATTAAACCAAGGGGGCACTTAACCACTGAGCTATACTCCAGCACTTTTTAATTTTTTTTTATTTTGAGATAAGGTCTCACTAAGTTGCTGAGGCTGCTTTGAACTTGTGATCCTCCTGCTGCAGTCAACCAAGATGCTGGGATTACAGGCATGTGCCACTGTGTCTGGCCCACCCCTCAATCTTCACCAAAGAGAAATGCAATCATGTGTCCAAAGAGAGATCTGTATGTGAATGCTCGTAGCAGCTTTATTTGTAAGAGCTAAAAGTTAAAAACAACTCACAAGGCCATCAACAAGTGAAGGAATGTATACTCAGGTACATCCATACAATGAAATACTACTAAGACAAAAAGGAATGAACTATTAATATATATGCAATCTTGGATAAATATCATAATAATAATGCTATATTAAAGAAGCTACACACAATGTCTACATGCTGTAGGCTTCCATTTAGGTAAAACACTAGAGAATATAAAATAACTTATAGTGATAGAGAACAGATCAGTTGTTGCTTTGGGGTGGGTGGATGGGGAGTGGAGAGTAGAAAGGCATTACAAAAGGGCTAGAGGAATGTTTGAGGATAATAAGAGATAGGTTCACTATAATTGTGGTGATGTTTTCATGGGTATATACACCCATCAAATTTACTGAATCGCACACTCCTAAATATGTGAATTTTATTTTATGTTGATTATATTTCAATAAAAACATCTTTAGAAAATACAAGGGGAACAAAACAATGTTATCTGTGTACTTAATTTAAAATTCCCAGTAGAACAGTGGGAGTAATGAAACAAAGCAGCAAAGTTGATGAAACAAAAACAGCAATATGTGTTTACAAATTGCCACAAATAAGAGAAATAACAGATATCTCTTGATTTGTCTGCCATTTTGCATTCACTCCAGTGGAATCAGCAGGGCTTAAATTCTGTACACTGAAATCTTGAATGCTTAGATTGTTATAGACTGATGCTAATATGACCACCAAATTAAGTTTAATCTTAACCATGGTAGGAAGTACTATTGGGTCAATCTGGGCTCAGTGAATAAGTATGGTAGCAGATAAAGTGAACTCAACAATATTGGTGCCACATATTTCCCATTTCCACCTTAATATGGTGGCTTTATTTTATTCCACAGCTGCAGGTTTTGCCCATGATCCTGCCTATTTGTTCCAGTCAAATATATGCTATTTGTTCCAAAGAAGACTAGAGGAGAGGATGTGGTTAACTTAATGCAAATGCAGCCCTGCTATCTAAATAACCCTTCAAATCTACCTCTCATTTATGGAGGTTAGTAAAGCTTCATTTCTTTACCATTAATTTATACAAGGGTTTTTTAGTAGCATAGTATGTATACAAATTGTCAAAGACAGAATGAGCTAAATGTACACCTACCATGTGACTGAACCTTTGCACCCTTCATATTTACTGAAAAGAAAGGAAATTATATGGGGAAACTGGCATAATAGTCAAATGCTCTTGTCATCAGGGTCAATCTTGACCTCATTCTGAAGTGTAGTTGATCTGAACTGATACATTTTTGATAGTTGTGTTTACAATACAGTCCCACTATTACAAACTTCTAGCTAGAATGAAAGGGAATTCTCCATTAACTGTGAAAAAATGAGAAACTAATTTACCTCAGTTACCAGGAAATTTTCTTGTAAATGAATAAACACAAGGTTTTAAACTTGACCACTGGAGCTAGTAGTTCTGATTTCAAAGTACACATTCCATAGTTCTGGGGCACAAGTGAATGGACGTCCATTTGCCAAGGAACATGCAGTTTTATGTATTTAAAATGGAAGAATAAAGTAAATCCAAATGTGAATTTAGCGTCTTCTATGTACCATGCTCTGAAACATTATTTCATTTAATGTTCACAGCAAGCCTTGTAAGAAAAGTTATTTTTATTCCTATTTTTCAAATAAAGCAACTGAGGCTCAAAGAAAGATTAAGGAAATTGTCCAAGGTCACATAAATAATAGGTAGCAAAGCTAACTCAGAACAATTTTAACACTGAGTCCTAATCACCTTATACAGCATTTGAAGTTATAAGTAGCACATTCAAATTCACAGCCTTGTTCTCATTTGTGCAATGTGCATGTGGCTAATGCTAGAACTTCCTGTTTCTGGCCTCCCAGGTTTCATTCAGTTTGCTGCTATTTCCATCTGGATTTTCACAGCCAGTCACCCAAATACTTGAAGGGATATGGTAGCCAGGAGACAATGGGCATTTCCTCTGTCACTGATAGTATGAAAAGAGACCTTTACACTATGAATATATTAGTTCATTGTTTTTATGTGATTTAAATATATCTTAAGCTTTCTTTTGAAATATATTCCACTTTGTCCTAATTCTTATGGAATCACTTCACCATCTTCATGTCATTCTGACTTATTGAAAACAACAATGATATTTCAGAGCATATTCTGTGCTTCCAGACAACACAAACAACATCTGTGTCTTCAGGCAGACAAATAAAAGAAAGTGTTGGCCTCTCCTGTGTTAAGCTTCCTAGCACGGAGCAGATGCCTTGAGGAGAGTTTTGAAATTATTTAACAACATTAACAAAGATGAGAGGAATATTATTCACTGGGAAATGTGTGTTGGGTATTACTTCAGCACATTATCACCCAGCCAGAGGAGACAATCAGATCAAAATTTGGGATGGGAGCATCTCCTTTCTACAAGGTAGCATTACAATCACAAGCTAAGTAGATCAAGCCTAAATCTGTGATTTACATTAAGAGTTTTACATGCATCACAGCACTCAGAGAAAGGTTCTAAGTTGAAAATATTGTCCAGTTTCTCATTAAATGTTTAGAAACATTTGTCTTTATTTTAAATTTGTCAAGGAAGTATGAAATTGAATAAAGGCATGCTTCTTTTTGGCTCACATACTACCATATAGTGCTAACACTGCAGGCAATTTCTGCAAAATGCATTTTCTAAAAGCTCTTAAAGCTAGAAAGCAAATACAAACAACAACAATAGCATTAGCACTTTTGAATCAGAAACTTATGCAGTCCAAATCCTTATTAACATGCCCTAAACATTTAACCTCAACAATCAAATTAACATTTCAGGAACTTTTAAAAATGGACAATCTATATACATGAATGCTTGTTCATTTTACAGATTCTGAAAAGATGTTCAGGTCAAACAATCTATGAAGATTGCCCAAGGATGTTAATGATATACTGGACAGATGTAATATGAGTCTACACAAGGACTGTATGGTTGACTCCATTTGGATCATCACCTTGGGGGAAAAACTCAGAGTCAAACATTGATTTGATGTTGTATTCAGAAAACACCTGCCTGGCTGAATTTTCACTTTCAATAGTTATTTGACTCTGTCACTGGTTGCAAGGTTTGTCCCAGGCATGATTCTTTTTTTAAAAACCTTCTTATTATGTAAAAATTTAAACAAGGCAAAATAACATGCTAAAATCCAAGATAGACATCACCAAGACTCAACAATTAGAAACTAAGATCTCCTTTCAAGTATATCATCTACCCTCTCATATCCCCAGTTTCTTATAGAACATCATTTCATTTGTGCATACATAGTTGAATATATTACTCTAAAAAATAAGAATTTTTAATTTTCTTTAAACAGAACCAATGTATCATTGCATATTTTAAAAATTAACATTAATTCCTTAACATCATCCATTATTCAGTCAGTATTAAATTTACAAATTGATAAAGGATTTTAAATGTGCATATTTAAGTTGTTCAAAATGGTAAATGAGGAAGCAACTTCTCTAATTTATAAAAAAAATTATGAAAAAAATTACGAATTTGAAAAGGCAAACCCCCAAACAGATAAATATTATATACTCAAAAATTTTAAAATACAACAGCTAACAGAAAACCTAACCTGACATCAGTAAGGGGAAAATTAGTGAACCAGGTATAGTATAGAAGTCTGAGTCTAGGCATGATTATAAGGGAGATCTGCTCCTTTTGTGCCTCCACTGCTCAAGGCTCTTACCCCATACCCAGCATTCATTATTTTATGGCATCTCCATTTGCATTTTTCTTCATTTAATTTTCAAATATTCCTGTTTCATGGTTAGTACCTAAGAGCATAGCATTGTGTCAACAAATCTGATCAGTTTAACCTACATTTATTATATTTTTCTTCCCAAACTCATGCCAAGTTATATAATTTTAGTAAAGCACCTCAATCCTTAGTTTTCATGCACTCAGTTCTTAAGTTATTCAATAAGCACTTATGGGGCACCTACTGTGTGATATGATATGATGTGATCTAGGCAGATTAGAGAGAAGGAAAAAAATATCCCCTGCAACAGAGAAGCTGGCAATCCAGTGCAGATGTGAAAATGATGACAGGATAAGGAAATAAGCACCATGACAGATCTATGCATAGATGGCTGTAGAGTCCAAGGAATGTGAGGGATTCACTCTGCTAGAAGACTGAGACAGGCTCCAAAGAACAAGTGATATTTTGAAATACATCTTAAAGGATGAACAGTTAAATAGGGGTTAACACTCCTAGCACAGAGAAGTACCTATTCAGAGACAAAGATATGCAAGGGAATAGTGGATTTAAGGAATAGTAAATAATTTTCTGTGTCTGTACTATAGGTTTTGGGGTAGAGGAACCAGTAAGGCAGGATGAAGCCAGTGTGCAAAGACCCTTATATGCCATGGAAAAGAACTGGCCTTATTTGGCTAAAATTATATTCTCTATTACTTACTGTTCCTACATGTAAGGGCTGCAGAATTATTAATCCAAACACAAATAACTGAATTTTAAGCATTTTTCAGAAATCTAGAAAGCAGCCTAGAAATTTTGGACCTATGAGTTTTAATCCAGAATGTAAGCAAGTTCATTTAATTAGAAAATATTAACCGTTTAATATGGCAGGCACTGTTTGAGAAACTAGAGGAAAAGTACTAAACAAAACATAAAAATCCAGACCACTACAGATCTCATTTTCTCATGGGGATAAATTTTTAATAATGGTGTAGAGACCAAATTCAGTCTTGGAATCCTACTAATCTGTATATTAATCTATATGTTATTGTTTATGTATTTCACCTGAGTATTAAATCAGAGTTTTTCCAGAAGTTCAGGAAAACAGTACTGTATAACAGCAGCAACACACAAGAATTTAGTTTCTTCCATCCAACTTAAATCTACTAGGTAAAAACCATGAGTATCCTCCATTAGGGGACGTTGAGGACCCTGGGAGGCTATGCTGAGATATACCACATTTGGCCCTACATTATGTGTTCACTTTGTTTCCAGAAAGATTTTTTTGGCTAAATATTTGGTAACTTCAAATCTTGGTGGAGAGGGGAGACAGAGAAGAAGGCATAAAAGGAGATGGGTAGAATGACAAATGGGAGAAGAGTTGTTTTTTTCCTCAGAGATCAGGATCTGGGGTAGGGTGGGTGGGGGTAAGGAAAAGAAAAATTAAGATACTACACAGGTTATCTAAAAAACTATAATCATGTCACTGTTCTACTTCATGGTGTATAATCAATGAATAAATGTTTAGTCTGCATAGGGTAAATGCCACATAATATTTTCTCTGAGAATTCCAAATCTGAACAACATTGTTTAAAACATTCTACTTGTGAACAGTTTAATTTTAGCATTAGGCTAAAATTATAGAAAGATAACTTTCATTCACCTAGGAAATCAGTTTTATTTCTTAACCTACATAAAATTCAAATGGGTCTTAGGAGAGGTGTGAAAAGAAAACTAACTGGAATGGCCATTTTGGATTCTAATTATTCATATATGAAATTGAAATACATATTATCTGCTGGTATATTAAAAATGTCACTACATTACCAGGCCACATTTAAAAATAAAAGGCCTTTACAATAAGAATTAGTAAAAGAAGTATAAAATTGAATTCATTGGTATTTAAAAGTTGGAAAAATACTTTTGTCTTATTATCACCATGCATTTAAAAGAGATACTGTGTTTTATATGTAGCAACTTATATCCAATATATGCTTATATATACTCTCAAGGTGAATTCATAAGTAAATATTTCATTAAACAAGGAAAAAAAAAACCTTCCACACTCCTCACAAGGCTTTTCATGCTAAAAAAGAAATATTCGAGTTCTCCTGGTGAGGTGACAGAAAACTACTTAGTGTTCATGTACACATTAGTGTTGGGTAACCAGAGCATCATTAAAGCAACTAGAAGAAGTAATTTACTAAAATGACCCCCTACTAATTTGATGAGTTAATGTACTCTTCTCCCCAAAGTACACAGAGAAGAGGAAGATTTCTTAACTTTCCAGAATCATAATGACCAATGTATTCTACACACCATGAGCAATGGATCTTTTTAATAAAATTATTAATAAGTACATGTGTCTGAACACACATAGAGATAGATAGGTAGATAGATAGGTAGACGTGCACACAACTTACACAGTATGAGTTTTGGCTATTCTTAAATTATGCTTTATAAAGTACAGGAGATGGGCTTTATAATATAATTTCCTCTAAAATCAGAGGCCAACCTCCATTCATGGATACAAAGGACAAATTGATGGCTGCTTTCTGAAGTAGAGATGGGAAATTTTACTATATTAAAAGGCATGAAGAAACAGATATATGCTTTTACCAATTTTTGTATTTACTAATATCATGTAATATGACATTTATATGCACTTGCTGTCATATAAAATTATGGTACTTTTGGATTCCCAAAAACTTAATAGTAAACAACTAACTATTCTATTTATTCTAGTGTTTACATACATGACATATGTAATAGCCACAATAACTCTCTGAAGCAGGTATTATTATTATCTTGGTCTCACATTTGTCAGATGAAGAAAGTGACTTTGAAGGGGTAAAAATACTTGACCATGGACACTGTTGCTAGTAAGAGGTGAACTGAATATTCAAATTCATGTTTGTCTGTATTTAATACCTTTTGCTTGTAATACCAATTTAGTAGCAGAAAGTTATTCATTCACTTTGTTTCATATAAAATCAACTCTTACTACATGTATAGCTGCTGGCAATAGTGAGGGATAGACTAATAAGAATCTTTAATTTCAAGGAACTTAATTTCTAGTTATGGAAACAAGACCTATCCCCATATATGTCATAGAGGATATAACTGGAGCCTAATGAGTGGTCTGGGTACTAACCATTAGGAGAGAGAACAAAGAAAAGTAAGATTAGGATGGGAAAAATGGGTCAGTGGTATCTTGCTCCGGAGGTGGTAGATTAAGCTAGGATTTAAAGAACAAGTAACATTTGAATAACAAGAGGGGACAGTTTAATCTCTGATACTGTGCTCCAGATTTGTATATCCACCTTTCTTTTGACATATAACTTAGATGTTTAAATTGTATCTCAAATTTTTAAATACCATTATCATCTCCTTCAATTTCGATCCTCCTCTTGGCATTGTCTTTCAGTGAGTAGAACATACCATCTACTCATTTGCATAGGCCAGCAACTAGGATTCACTCTCCATATTCAGCACATCAAATCCTATCATTTTTATCTCCTAATTATACTTTGAACTTATTCAGTTCTTTCCATTTCCACATTCAATAATTTGAATCTAGATGACTGCAAATAACCTAACTGGTTTCTTTGCATCTAATCTTGTCCCCCTTTAATCCATCCTTTGTGATACTGTTAGAGAGATGATAAAAGTGGATCGTATCGCCCCTTCAATGATTTCCCATTACATAGAGAATAGATACCAAAATCCTCAACATCTTCTACAAATCCTATATTACTGCTTCCCAATCAACCTCTCTCACCTGTTACTCTCTCCAGCATCAGTTTACATATGGTTTGTCAAATGTCCCATCCTTCTTTTCACCTCAGGACATTTGTGCATGTTATTGCCTCTTCTCCTTTCTGTCCCTTCCATCTCTTTCCTTGATTAATTATTTCTTATCTTTCAGATTTCAGCTTACTTCTTTGACCCTCCAGAATAGCTTAAGTCATTCTTAGGATCACTTACATGAATACATATTGCCTAATTTTACCAGAATGTACAATTCTTTGAGGGCAAGAAATATGTCTGTCTTGTTCATCATTGTCTATTCAGTATACGAAAAGAATATTTTGCACTTAGAAGTATAACTTAATATTTGGTGACTAAAAAGGTGCATTGAAAAAGCATTCTAAGAAAAGACAAAAGCAAAAGCTCACAGATAGGAATGAGGATGCCCTATCTAGAGAATTGATTATAGCATGAGTGTAGCTTTAGCACAGGGCTCTTTGCTCAGTAAATACACTAGTCTGACTGGTTCAGAGAGTTCATTTAGAGGGCAATAAGGAAGGCAATATTAGCAAGGAAGTTTGTGAGGGATCTAAAATATTAACATCAGTACTTCAGAATTTAGTCTGCTAACAATGGAGAACAACTGAAGGCTTAATGTTGTTCAGAACAGCCTATCAGAATAGGCTGCTATTCCAGCTGTACTTGTATTCTCCATTTCGATCTAGTTTTTTTTTTTTTTTCTGGGTACTAGGAATTGAACTCAGGGACACTCAACCAATGAGCTACATCCCAGCCCTTTTCGTTTTTTATTCTGAGACAGGGTCTCACTGCGTTGCTTAGCACCTTGCTGTTGCTAAGGCTGGCTTTGAACTTGCCATCTTCCTGCCTCAGCCTCCCAAGCCACTGAGCATGCACCAGCTCAGTCTAATGCTTCTTAATATCTGTCCCTATCTTCTATATCTCTATGTTTGGAGAGATTTCTGCCCAATAGAACTGCTATATGTTAGAATGATTGGCTCACAGAGATTTCCCCCACTGACTATGTCTACAATAAAATCTCATATTTTTGAAGAAACCATTCTTCTTTTTTCCCCTATTTTAGACTTGTGGTCTAAAAAGAAGTCCCTATCTTATATCTCAACCTTAGCCACAGTGATTGTTTAATAGGTGGACACCCAATACAGTGTGGGCAAATCTTACTATCCCATCTGCTATGACTTGAGTGTTCCCTCCAAAACTCATGCTGAACTTCAATTGCCAATTTTAACAGCATTATAGGCAATTAAGCCTCATGTATTGAATAATGTCACTATTAAACAGGTAGATTTATTATCATAGATTTGTTTTAAAATGGCAAGTTTATCCTGCCCTTCACTTTCCTTCCCTTCATCCCTCCTTTGCCCTTTTTTGTCCTTTTGCAATGTGATACCTTCTGCCATGTGATGACACAAGAAGCCTCCTGCCAGATGCCAGGTCCTTGAAATTGAACTTTCTAGCCTCTATAACTGTAGCCAATATATTTCTGTTCATTACAAATTACTCAAGTCTATGGTATTATGTTACAGTAGCACAAAACCTACTAACATTCTCCACCTCTGTCTACATGGATTGGTCCAGATACTGGTATGTGACACAGGTCAAGCCAAGCTAGGTTTATCCTCAGGTTTCTTTATTTTTAAAATATTTACTGAAAACAAGCAAAAGAGGATAACTTTCCTTTCAGTTAGGTAGGCTATAATAATGATAGTCCATAGCAGTCATCTGTAACCAGATGTCCACCTTGAACATAATGAAACTGACCTTCAGATACAGCTAGGTATAAAAGTGAGTCTTTGTAGGTTCAAGTGCATAGTTCTAGCCTGTTTTCCATTAAGACCTTGTCCCAACTTTTTGTTTGGTTTTATAATTTAAAAAGACTTTTTTTACTTAATCTGGTTAGAGTTCATTTTCCATCATTTACATTCTTGACTAATAAAAAAATCAGAGGAATAATGTGGAGTTGCATTAGTCTCTGCTATGGATGTTTTTTTTTTATACATCATTCCTTTTAATGTTCAAGTCTCTGCTATGGATGTTTATATATCATTCCTTAACCCCACAAAGACTTGGTGGATTTATTTTTAACTTGGATCTTTAAACTATTCTTTTCTATATCACTTCTACATTCCCAGCACCACAGGCAGAGCCTGGTCCATAATCAGTGCTTTTTAACCACATATTGAATTGAATTGTGATAGATCTCTTCCATCAATTTTTAATTGCCTTACCTCTTCAACTCCAATATGCCCTGTTTATATGACTGCTCTGCTGGCTAATAACTCCCTATTTTGCTTTCTCCTATTATGATTTGACTCTGGACACCCCTAACATATTCACACTTTTTTTTCAACTTTCTGCTTTTTCCTAGTAGACTCGGTGACTCATCTGGCTTTCTAATATTTATGCCATTTGTTCATGATGTGCTCATCATTCTTCCATGGTAGCCAAGTTAATCTATGGGCTTAGAGTCCTCTATACTCTGACATCAATTCTGTCCCTAGGAAGGCAATAGAAAAGCAACATGTAGCTCATGAGATTTGGACTCAATTTCAAACCCTGTTCTTGGTGCACTAGTTTCTTAGGTCAGGTAAACTGAACAAAAACCTGTCTACATTCTTTCTTTTTTTCTACACAAATGCTATGGTCCAAGTTTAATATTCTAACTTGAACTGTCTTTGAAGTATGGGAACTGATATTTACATGAGGGAATTAGGAAGAGGAGGATAACACAAAGAGGATGCTGAAAAGTTGAGATGGAGAATAGCCAGTTTTCTAAGAAGCAAAGAAAGGTTTGATGATAGGGATCTGAACCCAATGAAATTCCAAGAAAAATATACTATCCTTTGCCTATTCATTCAATTCCCTAAGAGAAAATAAGTGAACAAGGTCTTATTCACATCAATGTTAGAGAAATAGAAAAGAGTCAAAATTCAGTTAATTCCTACTTTGTATCAGACACTATGCAAAGCCCTTTACATATATATCTCACTTGAAGATACAATCATCACAATGACAGAGAGAGGTAGGCATTATTCAATTTGTAGATGAGAGAACAAGGTCAAGTCAGTAACCTGTTAAGTAACATCACAAGTTATAAAAACGGAGCTAGAATTTGTTCATAGATGTTCCCACTAAGACTGGATTAGTCAGACCTTTAGAGTTCCTTCACTCCAGCTACATCTACGCTAAGCATTGTTGGAATATCACCCTATACTTCCCATTTTAGTGCTCAAGTAATTCTAGGCATAGAAAGCTCTAGTTCCTTATATCTGCCCCTTGAAAGTTACATTCAGTCTTCAAGGTGCTTAAAATCATTTCCTTTCAAAGACTTGCATTAGCCAAAGATAATCTGGCCCTCTCATATTTGCACAGTCCTCTATTTAGATTTTTTTTAGTGTGATGCTCATTATTAAATGCTTTGTAATAATACTTTGGTTTGTCTCTTCCAGTAGAAGATTGAGGTATCAGATAACTATGAAAGACATAATCATCTAGTGTTCTGCATTTGTCAAATTAATAAAAATAGTAGAAATATAGTAAAATTTGGGCCTGCTGGGTTCTAATAATGAAGGTTCTATACATTAACCAACTAGTTTGAGAAATAGATTATAATCAATACTGTTTTGGATTCTCTCTTTGATGCCAACTTTCTTCCTTCACTCTGCTCCTAGGTAACCATTATCCTGACGTGTTATCATCCATTTTCTTTAATTTATGGTTTTGCCATGTACATACACACCCTCAGCCTTTCTTTGTATTGTGCTTTTCTTCCTAATTTCTACATGTAAATGTCTATTTCCATACTTCAATGACAGTCCAAGCAAGGATATTAAACTCAGGCATGGAAGTACGTATAGAAAGAAGAAAAGAATGCAGACAAAATTTCTTATTTGTTAACCTGACTAGGGCTATGTAGGTACTCAGTAGTTTGTGACATCCATGATAATGCCATTTATTTAAAGTTGTGCAATGATATTTTTCAAAAAGCATTATAGAATAAAAATATTATAGTACAGATATACAGTGGAATATTATATGACCATTAAAGTTGATGGGACTAATGACCCGTTAATTAACTCAGGCTGACTCCTTACTCCCTGGCGAGTGAGCAAGATCAAGTCCTCAAAGGCGATTTCAATAGTTAATGAAGATAAATCGGACCACCATCAGGGATTGGTTAACAACAGTTACGCGATTGTGATCAGCAACTCGTGCTTGCCATATAGTCCTATGGGACTCACCTGCCTTGCTGACCTTTAAGCTGATTGGTTCCCGCCTAGCCTCCACCCTACATAAAAGCTGTGTGACTTCCTCAATAAACGAGTTCCTGCTGTGACTGGTCTCCCTGATTGTCCTCCACCCGAAGGGCTGGGGGCAGGTGGTCAGTCGGCCCTACCTTTCGCTGTCTGACCTTGTTGGGGAGTGCCCCCTTCCCTTGCCGCTGGTCAAGAAAAGCAAGGGGGCTAAAGACCCTGACATAAAGTAAATAAATTATCCATATACATGAACATAAATGAATTGCACATAAGACACCAATTCTAAGAAAAACACATAATTTAATTTGTAAAAATTTTCAAACATGCAAAATTAAATAATATGTGTTTAAGAGTGAATATGTCCATGGTAAAAGTATAGAGAGAAACAAAATAATGATAAATACATTACAGGACATTGTAGGATAGACAGGGAATAAGTTTAGAATTTGGAGGGATCAAGGAGGAAATTTTAAAAGGTATTGATTATAATCTATTTTTTAAGTGAGACAATGAATACATAGAATCTTAACTGTCAAAACTCAAAAGATCCATATTTTCAACCAAATGTCTTCTCCCTTTCTAGCCTTCCATTATGAGGAAGAGGAAATAAAGGAAAAATGAACAACACTTTCAGGGATTTAATCACTAGCTACCAGGGGTTTTGCTATACTGATAAAAACACCCTATTATCAGAGAGATCTGGATTTGCATCCTAGTTCTATAAATACAGTAATTGTCTATTACTACTCTTAGGGATTTAGGCAAAGACAACATATATTCAAAATGATGAATGTAAGTCACTCAAAATCAACAGTCACAGAAGAAAGGTTCGAATATGTTTCCTAGATGTCACACAGGTAGAAAGTTTAATTTCAGAAAGATTTTCAATGATAAAAGGTTGAAAAAAAAATTATAATTAATTAACCAAATATATAGGCTAAGTAGATTTAACCTCTAAATTAACCAAATATACAGGTTAAGTATAATTCCTCATTTCTTAAATATAATGATGACTGAAATTTTACTATACTTATATTGTTTTCTTCACTCGATAAATGCATAAAACATATACATATACACACACGAAGACAAACACTGTTTTTGTAAGACCGGGATTATGTTAAACATATTATTCTGAAATTTATTCTCAATACTATGTTATAAATACTTTTCCATGTCAGAATATGCAGGTCTTCTTTGTTCTTTTTAATATTTATGAAGAATGCCATTATCTAAGGTTACCCTAATTTATTTAGCTAGACTCACCCATTTTCCTTGTTTCCAATGTTAAAATGACCAACCTTGTACATGTATATTTCTGTATTCATGCTATTGTTTCTATAAGGTAAATTCCTCAAAGTCTGATTGCTGGGTCACAGCATATGTGCTTTTTGAGTTTTGTTAGATTCTTATAAATAAAGACACAAAAGATCATTCTAATTCACATTTCCACCAACAGTATACATAATACCAGCTTCCACATATCTTTATCAATAATGGATACTATCAATAATCTTTTATTTTTCCTTTTACCAAATAAAAGATGAAAAAGTTATTCCATTTTTATTTCTAATTTATTTATATGCATTTATAGTTATGTTCTTTTTATTTGAACATCATTTCATGTGATTTCTAGTAATGTGTAGTTACTTCATTTTTATATGAAATGTGTTATCTATATACATAGCATTTTGTATATACCAAATATTATCATTTAACCTATTGCTTTTCCCCTACTGTTGTTTATAGGTGTTCAATTATTATATTGTCAAATCTGCCAATTTTTTCTCCTTTATGTTTCTCCTTTTGGGTTTCATGCTTCAATTAGGAAGGCCATTTATATAGATTATTTTTTAAATATATTTTTATCATTTTCCTTTAATCCCACTCCCCTTTATTAATGAACAAATAATGTTATCAACTCAAGCTTTATATGACTCTATCAAGAGAGATCAAGTCCTTTTATCACATCTAGAGCTACTGTTGTTTATTTCTCTTTCTCACTCTCTATTTTAGTCAGCTTTTATGCTGCTTTGACTAAAGGACTGGACCAGAACAATTGTAGAGGAGGAAAATTTTATTTGGGGGTTCATGGTGTCAGAGGTCTCAATCCATAAACAGCAGGTTATTAGGAATCAAGGTGTGGCAGAACAACAAGGTTGAAGAGTATGGTAGAGGGAAGTGGCTCACACGACCATCAGGAAGCAGAGAGATATCTCCACTTGCCAGATACATATCTGTACCCCAAAGTAATGCCCCTAATGTCCCACCTCCTCCAGCAACACCCAACCAGCCTTCAGTTACCATTCAGTTAATCCCTATCAGGGAATTAATTCACTGATTGGGTTAAGACTCTCACAACCCAATCATTTCTTTGAACCTTCTTGCATTGTCCCACATGTGAGCTTTTGGGGGACAACTCACATCCAAACCATAAAACATAACACTCTCTTTTATATTATATGGTTTAGAAATTACCAAAATACTCTCATTATACCAACTCAAACAATATAGAGGGGGGGCCAAGATGGCGGACTAGAGGGCGGCTGCATTTCATGTTGCTCCAGGATGCAGGATTCAAAGGAGGAGATAGTGAGAGACTTGGGACCAACTCAAAGCTGCCGGGTGAGTCTCTCCCGTTGGGGAAGCGTCCCGGATGGGGCAGTAGCCCCGGAATGCAGGGAACTTTGTGAAGTGGAGTTGCTCGGCGAGACGCCCCTCCCCCCACTGGAGCGGTAAACACGGACAACTGGGATCATCGTAGAGGAGGCGGCTCAGCATAGCGCTTGGACTCGAGCAACCACTGGGGCTCCGGGCAGCTGCCTGAGGAGGAGCTGCGTGGTGAGCTGTTTAGACCCAGAACAACCGCTTCTGAACACCGGGGGGTTGCCCGGAGGAAGAGGAGAAGCTCGGCGGGTCGCTTGGTCTGGGAGTGACTGCATCAGAGCCACAGGTGGTTGCCAGAGGAGGAGCTGCATGGTGAGCTGTTTGAACTCAGAGCGAGCACTCCTGAACACCGGGGGACTGCCCGGAGGAAGAGGAGGAGCGCAGCAGGTTGCTTGACCTAGGAGTGACTGCATCAGAGCCACAGGCAGTTGCCAAAGGAGGAGCTGCGTGGCGAGCTGTTTGAACTCAGAACAACTGCTCCAGAACACTGGTGGCCTGCCTGGAGGAGGAGAGCGGTGGGACGCTTGGTCTAGGAGTGATTGCATCAGAGCCAAAGGTGGTTGCCAGAGGAGGAGGCGAGTGGTGAGTTGATTGGACTAAAAGCGACCCCTCCTGAACACTGGTGGCCTGCCTGGAGGAGGAGCGTGGTGAGTCACCTGGTCTCGGAGCCACCGTTCCTGAACACCCGGGGGGCTACCCCAAGGAGGAGGAGGAGGAACAGGGCGGGTCACTTGGACTTGGAGTGACTGCCTAGGGCTACGGGTGGTTGGCGGGAGGAGGAGACCCGAAGTGAGTTGTTTGGATTCCTAGTGACTGCGTTGGAAACTGGGCGGCTGTCCGGAGGAGGGGTCTCTGGGTCTCGGAGCTATTGTACGGGGCTCCAGGTGATGGCTCAGAGGAGGGGCTGCATAGCCAGGCGATTGGTGCAGAGCAGGGTCCCAGGAGCTAGGTGGCTTCTTGCTGGAAGAGCCGCACAGAGACATGCCTAGGGGCGGAGTGAAGTTTCCAGGGCGGCGGGCAGATTCTCTGGGAGAGGAAGCCTAAGGAGACTCGCCTGCGCAGGGTGAGGCTCCCAGGCCCAGGACGTAGGTCCGGTCCCCTGGGATCGTTGCAGAGGAAGACAGCCCAGCCCAGGTGGTAGTTGTAGATTGAGGGGAACCTCTAGGAGGGCAACTGACCAGCGAGACGTCCCCACCAGGTGAGTCTTCCCGGCCGGGGGAGGTTTTCCCACAGGGACGGTAAAACCAGAGACACAGGCACAAACAGGCCTTGCCTCAGCCCGCAGTCTAGTTCCCCATTGGATGACCATTGGTCAACAAGTGGAGGCACCTGTGCCCACTAGCAGGGAATATACGCCACCTGAGGGTCACCACCCCTAGAGAGACAGCTTCTTCGTGTAGCTCTGCATTATCAACCTCCTCCAAGACTTCAGGCTACTGAAGGATAAGAGGGGATATACTAGCAATCTTCAGGGACACTATAAGTTGATAGAGGAAATCTGCAATATCTTAATGACCCACTGATTCCTGAACAATATGAGAAAACAAGGGAAGAAAATGCCCCAAACAAATCTAGATGTTACATCAATAAAATCCAATGACAGCATGGCAGAAGAAATGACAGAAAGGGAGTTCAGAATGTACATAATTAAAATGATTAGGGAAGCAAACGATGAGATGAAAGAGCAAATGCAGGCATTGAATGATGAGATGAATGAGCAAATGCAGGCATTGAATGATAGCACCAATCGACAGTTAACAGAGCAAATTCAGGAAGCAAAAGATCATTTCAATAAAGAGTTAGAGATATTGAAAAAAAACCAAACAGAAATCCTTGAAATGAAGGAAACAATAAACCAAATTAAGAACTCCATAGAAAGCATAACCAATAGGATAGAACACCTGGAAGACAGAACTTCAGATATTGAAGACAAAATATTTAACCTCGAAAACAAAGTTGAACAAACAGAGAAGATGGTGAGAAATCATAAACAGAATCTCCAAGAACTATGGGATATCATGAAAAGGCCAAATTTGAGAATTATTGGGATTGAGGAAAGCTTAGAGAAACAAACCAAAGGAATGAACAATCTATTTGAAGAAATAATATCAGAAAATTTCCCAAATCTGAAGAATGAAATGGAAAATCAAGTCCAAGAGGCTTATAGGACTCCAAATACACAAAATTACAACAGACCCACACCAAGGCACATTATAATGAAAATACCTAACATACAAAATAAAGACAGAATTTTAAAGGCTGCGAGAGAAAAGAACCAAATTACATTCAGGGGGAAGCCAATACGGATATCAGCAGATTTTTCAATCCAGACCCTAAAAGCTAGAAGGGCCTGGAACAACATTTTTCAAGCTCTGAAAGAAAATGGATGCCAACCAAGAATCTTATACCCAGCAAAACTTACCTTCAAATTTGACGATGAAATAAAATCATTCCATGATAAACAAAAGCTAAAAGAATTTACAAAAAGAAAGCCAGCATTACAGAACATTCTCAGCAAAATATTTCATGAGGAAGAGATAAAAAACAAAGAAGCAAATCAGCAAAGGGAGGAATTATCCTAAAGGAACTGTCAAATAAAGGAGGAACCAAGATGTGTCAAAAATTTTAAATATGAACCAAATGACTGGGAATACAAATCATATCTCAATAATACCCCTGAATGTTAATGGCCTGAACTCATCAATCAAAAGACATAGACTGGCAGATTGGATTAAAAAGAAAGATCCAACAATATGTTGCCTGCAAGAGACTCACCTCATAGAAAGAGATACCCATAGACTAAAGGTGAAAGGATGGGGAAAAACATACCATGCACATGGGCTCAGCAAAAAAGCTGGAGTATCAATCCTCATTTCAGATAATGTGGACTTCAAGCCAATGTTAGTCAGAAGGGATAAAGAAGGACATTTCATACTGCTGAAGGGAAGCATAAATCAACAAGATATAACAATCATAAACATCTATTCCCCAAACAGTGGCTCATCCACGTATGTTAAACAAATCCTTCTCAATTTTAGAAACCAAATAGACCATAACACAATAATACTAGGTGATTTTAACACGCCTCTTTCACCACTGGACAGATCTTCCAAACAAAAATTGAACAAAGAAACCATAGATCTCAAAAACACAATCAATAATTTAGACTTAACAGACATTTATAGAATATACCATCCAACCAAGAGCGAATACACTTTCTTCTCAGCAGCACATGGATTCTTCTCTAAAATAGACCATATATTATGCCACAAAGCTAATGTCAGCAAATACAAGAAGATAGAGACACTACCTTGTATTCTATCAGATCATAATGGATTGAAGTTACAAATTAATGAAAGAGTAAAAAACAGAAACTACTCCAACACCTGGAGATTAAACAATATGCTACTATATGATGAATGAATAACAGAAGATACTAGGAAGGAAATTAAAAAATTCTTAGAGGTAAACGAGAACAAAGAAACATATCAAAATCTCTGGGACATTATGAAAGCAGTACTTAGAGGAAGATTTATTTCATGTAGCACATTTAATAAAAGAAGTAAAACTCAAAAAATAAATGACCTAACACTACAGCTCAAAGCCCTAGAAAAAGAAGAACAGACCAACACCAAAAGTAGTAGAAGACAGGAAATAGTTAAACTCAGAGCTGAAATCAACGAAATTGAAACGAAAGAAACAATACAAAAAATTGACAAAATAAATAGTTGGTTCTTCGAAAAAATAAACAAAATTGATAAACCTTTAGCCACACTAACAAAGAGAAGACGAGAGAAAACCCAAATCACTAAAATTCGGAATGAACAAGGAAATATCACAACAGACATGACTGAAATACAAAACATAATTAGAAGCTATTTTGAAAATCTATACTCCAACAAAATAGAAAATTTTGAAGACATCAACAGGTTTCTAGAGACATATGAATTGCCTAAACTGAACGAGGAGGACATACACAATTTAAATGAAAAAGAAGAAGTCATCAAAAGCCTTCCAACAAAGAAAAGTCCAGGACCAGATGGGTTCTCAGCCGAGTTCTACAAAACTTTTAAAGACGAGCTCATTCCAATACTTCTCAAAGTATTCTATAAAATAGAAGAGGAGGGAACTCTCCCAAACTCATTCTATGAAGCCAATATCACCCTGATTCCTAAACCAGACAGAGACACATCAAGGAAAGAAAATTTCAGACCAATATCCTTAATGAACATCGACGCAAAAATTCTCAACAAAATTTTAGCAAATCGCATACAAAAACATATTAAAAAGATAGTGCACCATCATCAAGTGGGTTTCATCCCAGGGATGCAAGGTTGGTTCAACATCAGGAAATCAATAAATGTCATTCACCATATCAATAGACTTAAAGTCAAGAATCACATGATTATTTCGATAGATGCAGAAAAAGCATTTGATAAAATACAGCACCCCTTCATGCTCAAAACACTAGAAAAAATAGGGATAGTGGGAACATTCCTTAACATTGTAAAGGCCATCTACGCTAAACCCATGGCTAATATCATTCTAAATGGTGAAAAACTGAAAGCATTCCCTCTAAAAACTGGAACAAGGCAGGTTTGCCCTCTTTCACCACTTCTATTCAATATTGTCCTTGAAACTCTAGCCAGAGCAATTAGACAGACCAAAGAAATTAAAGGGATACGAATAGGAAAAGAAGAACTCAAACTATCCCTATTTGCTGATGATATGATGGTATACCTAGAGGAACCAGGAAATTCCACCAGAAAACTTTTAGATCTCATAAGTGAATTCAGTAAAGTAGCGGGATATAAGATCAATGCACATAAATCTAAGGCATTTTTATACATAAGCGATGAATCTTTAGAAAGAGAAATTAGGAAAACTACCCCATTCACAATAGCTTCGAAAAAAATAAAGCATTTGGGAATCAATCTCACAAAAGAGGTGAAAGACCTCTACAATGAGAACTACAGAACACTAAAGAAAGAAATTCAAGAAAACCTTAGAAGATGGAACGATCTCCCATGTTCTTGGATAGGAAGAATTAATATTGTCAAAATGGCCATACTATCAAAAGTGCTATACAGATTCAATGCAATTCCAATGAAAATCCCAATGATGTACCTTACAGAAATAGAGCAAGCAATTATGAAATTCATCTGGAAGAATAAAAAACCCAGAATAGCTAAAGCAATCCTTGGCAGAAAGAGTGAAGCAGGGGGTATCGCAATACCAGATCTTCAACTCTACTACAAAGCAATAGTAACAAAAACGGCATGGTATTGGTACCAAAATAGAAAGGTGGATCAATGGTACAGAATAGAGGACACGGACACAAACCCAAATAAATACGATTTTCTCATACTAGACAAAGGTGCCAAAAATATGCAATGGAGAAAAGATAGCCTCTTCAACAAATGGTGCTGGGAAAATTAGAAATCCATATGCAACAAAATGAAACTAAACCCATATCTCTCACCGTGCACAAAACTAAACTCAAAATGGATTAAGGACCTCGGAATCAGACCGGAGACCCTGCAGATTATAGAAGAAAAAGTAGGTCCAGATCTTCAACATGTCGGCTTAGGACCAGACTTCCTTAACAGGACTCCCATAGCACAAGAAATAAAAGCAAGAATTAATAACTGGGATAGATTCAAACTAAAAAGCTTTCTCTCAGCAAAGGAAACTATCAGCAATGCGAAGAAAGAGGCTACAGAGTGGGAGAAAATCTTTGCCAATCATACTTTAGATAGAGCACTAATCTCCAGAATCTATAAAGAACTCAAAAAACTCAACACCAAGAATACAAATAACCCAATCGACAAATGGACTAAGGAAATGAACAGACACTTCACAGAAGAAGATCTATAAGCAATCAACAAACATATGGAAAAATGTTCAACATCTCTAGTAATAAGAGAAATGCAAATCAAAACCACCCTAAGATTCCATCTCACCCCAATTAGAATGGCGATTATCAAGAATACAAGCAACAACAGGTGTTGGCGAGGATGTGGGGAAAAAGGTACACTCATACATTGCTGGTGGGGCTGCAAATTAGTGCAGCCACTCTGGAAAGCAGTGTGCAGATTCCTTAGAAAACTTGGAATGGAACCACCATTTGATCCAGCTATCCCACTCCTTGGCCTATACCCAAAGGACTTAAAATCAGCATATTACAGAGATACAGCCACATCAATGTTCATAGCTGCTCAGTTCACAATAGCCAGATTGTGGAACCAACCTAGATGTCCTTCAGTTGATGAATGGATAAAGAAAATGTGGTATATATATACAATGGAATATTACTCAGCCATAAAGAATGATAAAATTATGGCATTTGCAGGCAAATGGATGAAACTGGAGAATATCATGCTAAGTGAGATAAGCCAATCTCAAAAAACCAAAGGAAGAATGATATCGCTAATAAGTGGATGATGACACATAATGGGGGGTGGGAAGGGTTAGTGTTGTGGTTGGAGTTGGGTTTAGGGAGGGGGGCTGGAATGGAGGAAGGAAGGACTGTATAGATGGAGGGGAGGGGTGGGAGGGGTGGGGGGAGGGGAAAAATGGCAGAATGAATCAAACAACATTACCCTATGTAAATTTATGATTACACAAATGGTATGCCTTTACGCCATGTATAGACAGAGAAACAACATGTATCCCATTTGTTTACAATAAAAAAAAGAAAAAGAAAGAAAAAAAAAACAATATAGATGTTCATACAGACAAAATTAATAAAAAATTCCCTCCGTGTCTTCCAATCTTTTCATAAAGTAAGAAGAGTGTCTTTATATAACTTTATACAGACCCATAAAATATATGTACAAATATGTAAACACATATAAAGAGACTTTCCCCTTATTTTTATAAATATTGTGTAATGGTTACTCTATAGTGTCAGCTTAATAGGATTAAGAGATGTCTAGGATTAAGAGACTTCTAGGTGTGTCAATGAGGGTATTTCCAGACATGAATAGCATGTGGGAGAGGAAACAGTGGGGAGAGCTATCCTGAATGTGGGTAGCACTGCCTAATAAGTTAGGGACATGGATGGAACAAAAGGCAGAAAATGGAAGAAGCCAAGCAGATGCAAGCTTACTTTTTGAGTGGATGCTTTGATTGCTGCTACAATCAGCTGAGGACAATGGATTTCAGCTTTATTCATTCTAAAGTGAACTCTGACTAGCAATTCTCCAGGGACTGTCTAGGCTTTCAGGCTACATCATTGGTCCCTTTTGTTCTGAAGTTCCAACTTCTTGGACTCAACAGGTACTAGTTTCTCCAGCTCTTTGGTGTGCAGTTGGCAATTGTGAGACTATCCAGCTTCTGATCCTGTAAGTCAATCTAATAAATCCCTTTTTAATAATCATAAATATCTCTATATAGATTGATATGATATGCATGAAATGTATTATTGAATTTCATTTCACTCTTTTTTTACTTTTAAAAACATGGGTACTAGAAAAATCTAGAATTACATATGTAGAATATATTGTGTAGGATACATTCTAAGACCTCCACTGATGCCCACAATCTTGAATAGTATCAAGCCGTATATATATGTTTGTTTCTGTACATACATACCTTTATGATAAACTTTAATTTATAAATTAAATACAAATAGATGAACAATAGTTAATAATAAAATGGAAAAATTAGTATGATATGCTGTAATAAAAGTATTAAATTTTTACTTAAAAGAAAAAATTTATAGCATCTCTTTGGCATAACATACTGCTGGCCTCACTCTGGTGCTTTGGAGTCAATGCTAAGTAAAATAAGACTTACTTGAAGACAGACACTGTGATAACCAGACAGACATTCTGAAAACCAAGAAGGTTACTAAGTGACAAATGGGTAGGAAGCATAGAGCATGGATATATTTGTTGGTTAAAGACATAATTTATACCACTAGCAGGATGGAAAGAGACAGTATGAGATTTCATCACACTACTAAGATTTGAAATTCATGAATTGTTTACTTCTGGAATTTCCATTTAATATCTTTGTATCATGGTTGACCATGGATAGTTGAAACCGTGGAAACATAAACCAGGTATAGGGTTAAGCATGTACCGTATCTGTAATGGACAGCTCTGTTATAGAACACTTTTGTATTTCCCTTATAAAATATCCTTCTGATTAAATAACTGTAGTTGGGTGCAGTATCACAAGCAACCTTCCTTTCAGTTTAGATTTAATTATTTTTATAGAGAGCCAGGTTCATTGCACATATTTCTTCTCTCATTTGAGATATGTATTCTTATTCATATATTCTTTGGCTTGAAATTTTCCTCAAAATTTTCACTGGCATATGAGAGTGTTATACTTTTTGAATTCTGGCATATATCTCTCTGACCCACGTGGGCAAATGATGTCCTTATTAGGTACAATATGCTTGCTTGGTTTGCACTTCTTTTCTCTTAGAAATTTCAAGATGCTATTCCATTGCAATTTAGCTTCTGTGATATAGATGAGAAAACCAATAACAGTTTGATTATTTTTTTCTTTGTAGATAATTTGATCTTTCTCCCAGGAGGCCTGAAAGATTTTTTCTTTATCACTGGAGTTCAGGAAGATTATCAGTGTATATTTCACTATAAAAGAGTACCCCAATTCTACACATCCTTTTGTGGACCAGTTTTTGACTTTGTTAGTTCCAAATTTAAATTTTGTAATTAATTTTAGCTTGTATTTTTATTAGTTTTGTAGAATAACTTTTGTGAGATATGTATGTGTGTGAGATATGTATATATGTATGTATGTACATACATATATATACAAGAATATATATTATTTTTTGATTTCCCTGCATTGAATGATTTTTCAATATTTATTTAAAATCACTTAACACTAAATTTTCCTTTATATGGTTTTAGCTACATCCTTAGATTTTTAAGTAATCTTGCTTTTATTTTTAAATCATTTTGAATTTGCTTCATTTTCCTCTTTGATCTAAACATTATGTACAAAATGTATTTTATGGTTCCAAACTTTTTTATGTTTACTTTTTATCATCTTGTATCTGTTGATTTCTAGTTTTATGAAAAAATAGAGAATGTGACCTGTCTGTACTCTGCTTAAGAATTTATTTAGATTTTTGTTGTGGTAAAATGCATGATCTATTTTTTTGTACATGATTCAAGAGCACAAGATATCAATGTGCATTATTTTGCATCACAGTATATAATTCTATGTTTTTGTCAAAATATTAGGTCAAGCTTCATAATTATATTATTCAAATCCTTTGTATTGTTACATTTTGCCTAATTGCTTTTCAAATTCTAAGAGAATTGTATTCCACAACTGTCACTACAGTCTTATCAAATGCTTTGTGCATCTTTCCAAATAGTACTTACAATAAATATTTGTTTTATGAATGAAACCTTCTGGGTTCTATTTTAATGCTTTTGGCCTTGAATGCTACTTTATTTGATACTGATATCCTTATCCAACTCTATTTATTGAAACTGTCCTGGCTTATCTTTGTTCATTCTTTCATTTTGAAATACTTTCATAATTTTTGTTTGTCCCTTATATATGCTTACTTAGCTAAAATGTGCAAATCTGAGTGTTTTTTTCTGGGAATAAAAGATATCAAAGATTTACATGATTGTGACAAACACAATGTCTTAATTTATAGCTTAACAACTTATATTTACAATTTATGTTTACTTTTTTGAATATATATTTTTAAGTTGTTGATGGGTCTTTATTTTTTTAATTCCTTTATTTATATGCAGTGCTGAGGATCAAACTCAGTGTCTCACACATGCTAGGCAAGTGCTCTACCACTGAGCCACAACCCCAGCCCTTATGTTTATTTAAGGTAGGCAGAATAATTACCTAGAAATATCTGTATCTAATCCCGTTAGGTTAGGTTATATGCCAAAAGGAAATCAATTTTTCAGATAGAATTCAATGCTATTCAGCTGACCTTATGATAGGGAGACTATTCTGAATTATCTGAATGCAATACAGTCAAAAGGGTACTTAGAAGCAGAAGAGTGAGGCAGAAGAGAAGGGTTAAAAGAGATATGATATGGGTAGAAAGGTCAAAGAGATGTAGATTTACTAGATTTGAAGATGGAGGAAGAGATCATGAGCCAAGGGAGGTGGGCAGTCTTGAGAAGCTAGAAAATGGAAGAAAATAGATTTCCTTTTAGACCCTTCAGAAAGGAACACAATCCTGCTGACTCTCTCACTTTAGCCTGGTGAACTTCATTTCAAACCTCTGATATCCAGAACTGTAAGATAACATATTTATGTTGTTCTAAGCTAAATTTGTGGTAATTTGTTACAGTGGCAATACAAAATAATACAAGATTGTAAAATATAGATAACATTACATTTGTGAATGCCTAGGGGCAATGGATGGATAATGGGGAAAATTCAATTCAAAATTAAACAAGAAAATAATCTTCTATAATTTATTCTTCTTTCATTTCATTCATTTCTAATTGACTTTTTCTCCCTTATCTGTCCCTTCTTAGCAATTCGCAAATTTACTGGTATCTTTACGTTATAATATATTTCAATCAAATTAACAAATCTTTCAGTTATAATGCCCATTCCCCAAGTATTCATACAAATTGAAGTCTTATATCTTTCTTATCTATGTACAACAGAAACCATGAGTACTAGTTCCAAGGAGGAAGTGTCAAGGGAATAGATTCAACTTTAACCTTATTTCACTTACATTTCCTCTTTTCCACTGTCTCCTTCCCTTATGCACAACCCTGATCCCACAACCAAGTATGTCCTGTTCAAGGCTTTTTACCATAGAGTTTCATTGAAAGTATGAACTTCCTGGCAAAGATCTTATATTTAAACATAATTTTTCTTTTTAAAATTTTTAAATTATTGATGAACCTCTACTTAATTTATTTCTATGTGGTACTGTGAATGGAACCCAGGGCTCACACATGCCAGGTAAGAGCTCTTATACTGAGTCACCAGTCCCTAACCAAATTTTTCTATCTCCCTCCTTTACAGTTCCCTGCCCTGCATCCCGTTACCCCATGATTTGGCATGCAAATCAATGAAAAATGTATACTGCTAGTGATGTCAATAATATTTATATGTGAGACAATGGTTTACCCTTTTCTAAGTCGTTTTACTTTCCAGCAGGGCACAATAACTTCACCCAAAGAAATGACTCTTTAAGCCTGGGAATCCAGGTATTATGGAGATATCTATATCTATAGGTATATCTATATTTATATACCTATAAAAGGAGATATTTGTGGGTGGGACAAGGAAGAGGACTCCATGTCATACTTCACCATGTGCTATGTAAATGGACCCTTACTTTTACCTGTATGAAATCAAACAAGTAGCACTAGAGTATGAAACACCAAACAAACTAGATATCCTGGCCATAGAGGTTATTGTGCTTCAGGGCAGCTCTGGGGCAACCACATGAACAGATAATTGGGCCTGTGAGTTGACAAAACAACTTGTACCCACACCATTAAACAACTGTAATTCACTCTTGAGTCTAGGAGAAATTCCATTGTTTATTGCTATAAAATAAACTATAAAACTTATAAATATGGAGAAAGAATTTAACATCATGCTGCATAGGGCATCTTATATCACAGAATACTAATAAAAACTTTTATATTATAGAAATACATTTTAATAATGTGCTTAAGAATAATTATACTTTGAATGATTTTCATGAGAGATCTTTTCCTACACTCCCTTCAGTATTATGACTAAATTTTCTCTTCTAACCTATATTAGGTTAATAAATTACTTAGATTTTAAAGGCTAAGGTGAATTATAGACTCAACTAAAATATGGACTTCTAAAATGTTTTGCATCCTTCCACACTGGCAGAATTTAACTGCTATTATGAATTACTTGTTAATTATGTTGTTTATATTTTATATGCATATTTGAGACTCTTAACATGTTTAGCATGTTTCCCTTTTTCTTTTGTAAAGATTCAAAAAATGTGTGTGTGTGTTGCTGTGGATCATATTTTAAAATGGAAAAGAGAAGCTAGTATGTATATTTGATTCACCATTTATAAGGTTGCAAAACCAGAAAAACTAAAGAGGAACAAATGAAGGAAAAAATACTCAGTAAAATATAGCTAAGGTTATCAAATTAACAGTTTATAAAGCTTATAACTGAGCTGGAATTTACAGCATTGAATCATTACTTTAGAATTTGAAGAGAATTTTCAGACTCTCTGGTCTATTGAATTACAAATTAAAATTTCTACATAGGCCATGTAAGTAAGATAAAGGAGTGAAATGGGTAAGATGTGATACCATGGGCTGGGGTGGAGGGCTGTAGGAATTCAAAGAGTATGTGCTCTATTTCATGGGGATGATGCTGCTCAGCTTCAGCTGGTCATTGCCACATGGGAAAACAGGCCTGAGGTTGTTAGACTTTCTAATAACTTGAGACAAGTTGTAAATCAACAATTTTATGTGAATTCCTTTTAAATACTGATAACTAATTCCATTTTTTTAAATGTTACTATCTAAGACATATATCTTTGGGACATAAAGCGTGGATGGGATGCTAGATTTAAATCTCTGATCAAGCTCAACACACGTATTTTGCAGAGAAGAATATGGAAAAATAGGTTTGTCACTTAAATGTCAGCCATATGTAGTAAATAGAACAAGGGATCTGAACTCAAGATCAGAGTTCCAATTCTAACGCTGTTATGCAACTAGTGAGTAACCTTAGGCAAACTATTTAAACCCTCTGAGCTATAGAGGCTATAAAATGAAGATGATAGTATCTATTTCATATGATATTTGTGAATATTAAGTAAAAGTCACATGTAGAAAGTACATATGGTGGATCTTGGTAATAGAAAAATCTGTTCTTTCACCTCTTTCCATTACTCTGTGCCTCTACTTTTTTTCATTAGTATTTTTTTCAATAGCAATTCATTGTACTGGAGTTATGTTATGCCCCACCTCCCACTAGAATGTAAGTTTCATTAGGATAGGGAATATATTTATTTCTCTTTACTGCTATATTCCCAGTTCTAAAAATGCTGTCTGACACAACAAGTGTTCAAATAAATACATGCTGAATAGATTGATTAATGATTTCAACAAATTCAAATACCTGATTGTCTCTTTAATGAAGGAACAAATGCAAGTAAACAAATGTACATGTAGTCTGAGTTCATAAACCAAGTTAATGCTGTACCTGAAAATTGAATTCATATCAAGTTCCCTTTCTATGATTATTTCCATTGCATCACTGAAGTCTGCCAAAATTATTTAATGTTCTACATGAACATCAACCCTTCTTGAGGTTATAAAGGCAGTCTATTTCTCACTTCTCCTGAATTTGATGGTTAATGGCAGTTGTAGAGGTGTAAAGCTCTATTGATTCTTCTAGGTTTTTCATCCTGACAAAATATGGTTATATATAACTAGCAGAATGTACTTAAAAATACTGTCAAATGAACACTCATTACTACAAATTTTAACTGAATTTCAACTCAATCCTATAAGGTAGATAAGGCTGGATTTTCCACATTTTACAAAGATATGAGATACCTAGCAACAATAAACTCATCATAACTAAAGTTTCTAGTAATAAACTATAGTTCTAAAGTAGTATTTTATATTCACAGGACTCATCCAAGACTTTCTTGCTATAGCAACAACTTCTGTGTCCTAAAATTTGGGTTTTTCCTTCCCCTTACCTGTTACACAAAAACTCACATACCTTTGGTCCTATTCCCAATCTTGGTTACCACTTACACTTTTATTTAGTATTAATTCAATAAATATTACTGGATAAACTCCATTGAGTGATACAAAAATGAGCAAACTAAGAACCTGCCCTGAAGAGTTTTGAGTCATAAGTGTAGCATTGATTTTTAGCCTGGTTAAAATATTCATCCCTTGCAAGAAGTTTTATTCCTTGAAAGGGGGTATATGCTTCTCAACTCTGCCTACCTTTTACAACCCTATAGGGAGCTTTAGAAAATATCAAAGTTTACATTAACTTAGGGTGGCATTTGAGCAATGGACCTTTTCTCTTCTGTTCTCCTCTCTAGCCCCTACCTCTTTTGTGTATGTGTGTACTAGACATTCAGTTTAGGGCCTCACACATTCTAGGTAGGCAAGCACTGTACCACTGAACTATACTCCTAACTCTAGGCAGTGTACTTTTTAAAAGTTCTCATAGTGATCCAAATGGACAGCCAAGTTTGAACCATTGGTCTAAAGGGAAGAAAACATGGTGTAGGGCGATAACCAAGGATGGCAAAAGACTAATAAGTAAAAAATATAATTTACTCTCCTTTTTCATTATAGTGTCATTCATTTAGTTAAATAGTTTTTTAATACCAATTATATTTTTAAAATTTTTCTTAGAGAAGTAGCATTCTGGTGTTTTAATCTTCAATTTTTAAAGAAAAAATATTACCTTCCCTCAAATGAACAATCAGTTTCCTTTGATGAAGATATAAATCTGAACAAGTTTATACTTACAAAGTTTGACAAGGAAATGACCAAGTGTATGAATCAAAATTGAAATAAGTCAATTTTTTACATAAAATTCAAGTGAGACTTGGTTTATGTCCCGAGTTCTCTGTATTGCCTCTTCTGTATTTAGTTTGTCTTTATTTGGAATAACATTTGTCCTTCTATTTTCATCTACATCCTGGGTTTTGGGTCATTCACATAAATTACTTTGGTTTACTTATTTCTATGTATTTTTTTGAAAAAATACTCCATCTTTTTTTATGCTCCACATTTTGTACAATCAAAATTTCTGAGATATTCCATCAGCCTTAGAAGGAAACAATTTTTAGAGGTTGGTCTAATAAAAAGGAATGGCAATTGTATACAAATTGAATCAAATTTGAGAAATAGAGATGTTCTCTGCAGAGTCAAGTAAATGGTCCCTCCAGCCTTGGCCATGATTCTACCATTGGAATCTACGATTTTGTTGAAATGGTTTTCATGACATTGAAATTGGAGATTGAAATAAAATATGTGTGTATTCTGTAGCTATGATAATATTTGCATATCCTGCTCTTCACTCTCCAGTCTGTCTAGTATATCCATACCACATTCATATTCTTAAAATGTAGCTTCAATGATCATGCTGTACCCCTACCTTATATCTAGCAAAAGTCCCTCATTTCCTAATATATTTAATTCAAAGCATTTGACCTGGTTTTCAAGGTACTTTGATAATCTGGCCCTACCTAACTTACTTTCTATTGATCTCAAACATATCTTCCATGCCAATCAAGCTGGTTTCCATTTGTACTATAAAAATACCAGGTCTCATCTTTGCTTTCCTCTGAATTGTTCTCAATTTGAAAAGATTTCCCTTTTCACTCTGCCTCTTCCACCTATCTTTTGAGTTATAGCACAAGTTCCAATTCCTTTATGAAGACCTTCTGTATTACTCTAACTGATCTCTCCCTTTTCTAACATCCTAAAATACCTTTCCCCCATGTGGTATTTGATTAAATATAACTTTGTCATTATTTTAGTTACTTTAAGTATGTCAAGCCCTATAAAGTGCCCAAGGGAATTATTTATCCCTCTTCTTTTATATCCCATTTGTTTCTAACTAGCTCGGCACATGGCACATGGTTAAGACATAATAAATATTTCCCAACTGCTGATTGCTGTTGTTGCCTAGTAGACTGGACCTATATACACTGTCAAGTCAGTCAGCAGAGACTGCAAAAATTCTGCCAGAGATTATGTCTGCATAGAAATAAGCCTGTGGCATAAATTGTGATAACTGCCACTAGAGAATTCACCTGCAGGAAAGGGACCTCAGGCATATTGCTTGGTGCTCTTAGAGGCTCTTATGCCAGGTTTTCTACTGCCATAATACAGCTAAGCCATGTGCTAATGTGATGATGTAAGTTTCTCAAATATTTCATTATAAATCTCTGCCTCTCAATTCTCTGACATGGCTTTGGCATTCTAATTTCCAATAGGTTATGTCTCAGAATTACCATGGATTATATTTGTGGGAAATTGGACAAACTCTATGCCTTAGTCCACTTTATCTATACCAGAATTCACACAGACTAGGTAATTTTTTTCAGACTAGGTAATTTTTGAACAATAGAAGTTTGGCTCATTGTTCTGGAGGCAGGGAACTAAGCGTAGCACTAGCATCTCGGGAGGGCTTTCTGCTGCTGCATCCCATGGTGGAAGGTGGAAGAGGAGTGAGTGTGAGACAGAGAGCAAGGCAGAGCTGAATTTACTTTTATCAGGAAACCATTCCTATGATAACTACATTAATATATTCAGAAGAGTCAAGTTCTCATAACCTTATCAACTCTGAATGGTTCCACCTCTTAATACCACCACAATAGCAATTAAACTTCAATGTGAGTTTTGGAGGGGATATTCAAACCACAGCACTCTGGGAGCAAAATTTTAGCATTAAAAAAAAAGACTTTATTTTCTATAAAATGTCTACTTTCAAAGTTGAATGTTTTTCATAAATGAGAAAAATAAGCTCAAGGTTTCATTGAAAAATGGATTCAGAAGTTAAAAACTGAAATCCCATGATTTAGAACTTTCTCTGAACAGTTTTTTGTATTCCTTTCCTCACTTATATTACTATCAAGCTGTACTGTAAACTCTTAATTCCCAGAGCATGCTTGTTCTCTAATCTCTCTCTCTCTCTTTCTCTGTATCTATCACACACACACACACACACACACACACACACACACACACACAAATTTACCCACCTCCCTATCCACACTGCAACCCATGCTCAAATACTTGAAACTTTAAAAGTGTATTTCTCTACAGCTCTTATTTTCTTGTTCCATTAGGGCTTCCTTTCTTTTTGTGTTGACATGGAAGAAAAGTTGAACAAACGATAGGAAAAATCCAGTCTAAAAGAAATATCACATAAACATAACATAAAGCTATGTTACATAAAGCTACATAAAGCTATCAGATTACCAACTTTTTTCAGCACTGTATGTGGTTTTACTGATATCACTCAGGTCCCTCATGATAAAAGTTCTGGAGCTCATACCATTCACTCCTCTGAGGCTCTCACTCAGAAATGCCTACTTCCTTTTAATTGTGATCATGCATTCATTTTAATGCCCCCTAATGTATCCAGCTGGTACTCTCATCGCACTCAATGATCTAATGCCTTCAAAATGTACCCAGGTTTTTCATGTATGTGCGGTTTGTCTCCCTCTCCATTCTAAGATCTCCATCAGATCACTTGATTCCTTAACTGTTAGAATGGCATGCTAGCTTCTTTTGTACCTTACCATGGGAATGGTGTAAGTGTGCTGTACACTATTGGGGTTCAGTAAATGTTATATTGAGAGTCAAGCACATGCCTGAAAGAATCCTTTTAAAGCTAACTCTCAAATACGTACAAAATACCCAAGGGAACCCAAAAGATGCATAGGTAAGATTGAGCAGCAGAGCTTATTAAAACTGATCTGGGCTTGTGATATTTCTTTTAGACTGGATTTTTCCTTAGGCTCAGGACATGTGCTAATTCTCTCAGCTGCTTTAATCATGTAGTTATTAAACAATGTGGGGCATCAAACAGTCCTTTAGAGTTATGAGAAGTGCACACTATGAATAGAAACGAGGGAGGATGAAAGCCAAGCATGTGGTGACTGGCAGTCCCAGCAGCAGGTGTCTTGACTGAGGATGGACCCCAAGATCTACTGGAAAATGCAAAAATGGAGAAACCCAAAGCTGTCACAGAAGAAGACTTCAAAACTCCACTCAAATCAAAAAGGGTTGCTGACTTTCATGAAAACATTTAAAAGGAAAATGTTGTTTGTCTGAATTGTAAATAGAATCCATTGGAAGACATATTTTTTCCTTCTAAAAAAAA
The DNA here is from genome assembly GCF_902686445.1 of Sciurus carolinensis. Taxonomy (NCBI): domain Eukaryota; kingdom Metazoa; phylum Chordata; class Mammalia; order Rodentia; family Sciuridae; genus Sciurus; species Sciurus carolinensis. Next base: position 104,627,809 of record NC_062232.1, read on the forward strand.
TCTTCAAAACACGAAAGCAAAAAAAAAGAAATCAAAATCAACAATGACAACAATAACATTTCAACAGAATCTGAAGTCCAACATGGAAGGGTTGACAGCCAAATCTTTTTTTAAAGTAATGGTGGCCAGGAAAGAAGATGATGGGTTGTAAGAATTCACCACCTGGAAAAGGGAGTTACCTGGGGAGTGACAGCTGCCATAGGAAAAGTAGAACAAACACACCTGCTGTCAGGCACACCTGTTCTTTTCAGGGAGAGAAATCATGAGACTGAAACAGCAGAAAATGCCCAAAAGCAGAATAGGATGCCTCTTGCCACCCTTAAATATTGTCCCTGACTCCTCTTTAGTTATTTTCTTGGCAGGAATAGATGCACAGTAGCCACATAAGATTCCACTCAACTCTTTCAAATTTCATAGTCTCTGAAATCAATTTTCTGGCCAACAGAAGGAAATTGCTTAAAGGCCTGAACAGAGAAAATGAGGCAAATATTTTCTTTGCTTACCTCAAAGAAAGGAGGCAAATTTTTATGTGCTATATTAAAATATTACTTGAAAGTATTAGATCTCAGGTGGCATGAAATCTATTGGGACTGGTAGGATAGAGAGATGTTTCAGGGGTAGGGAATACACACACACACATACACACACACACACAAACTCTCCCTCCGCCTCGTATATACATATATTAATTGCCACAAGGTCCTACCTCCCCACAGGAACTGTCTGGCCTTTAAGTGTGGAAGGTCACTTAAAAACATGCCATCATTTCTTGTTCTACAAAGTTGGTACCTGGTCATTGATGTTGGCAATAGTTGAATTCTGAGCTTCCACACTAACCCAGAGAATATTGCAGCCCCATGAAAATAAATCAGACCAAAAGGGCAAGATAGCTCTGTAACAGATTAGCTATACTGGCTTTGTAAATGCTCACAATGCCCTACAGGAAAGCCTGCCGCCAGCAGATAAGCCAAACTAGAGTTCAATATCAGTGGCAATATTTTGTCCTGCCTTGTAAAAAAAATGATATAGTAAGGGATGGAACTAATTGAGGCAGTGGCACTAGTGAGATAGGAAGAATTTTAAATGTAATGTGTATAGCCCAAAAATGGACTTTAAAAATCCAATAGTGTTGAGCACCTGCTAGGTACTCTATGTTAGGTATCATAAGGATTTGAGGGACCTATCAATACAATTAAAAGTATTTGTAGTCACTACTTTTAAAGAACTTACCATTTCATTGGGGAGATCATCTTTACAACCAATGCTTAAGCCAGTAAACAGTCAACTGCAAGACTGTGAATGTCAGATAGTAAAAACTGTAAGAGTTCACAGAAGGCAGAAAGCAATATATATATATGGAATTCAGAAGTGGTAAAGGAAGACTTTATCAAAGAGGAAGATTTGAGTTAGGTCTTGAGGATAGACAGGATTTGTAAATATTAGAAAGAATTCCACAAAGACCATTTGTAACTAAGACTTAAGGGAATTATGAGATTCCAAACATGACCTTCAGTAGGCGTCACAGTCACTATATTTACTCCTGAGTGTAAGAATCAGTGTAAATATTTTTATTAATATGAAAAATAAAGTCCCTAGAGATTAAAGTGAAATAAATCACCATAATTCATGTGGAGTTTTTCTAAGCTTGCATATAATACAAATAGAAAAAATAAATTTTTAAATTTTTACCCCTAATTAAATTTCCAGGATCTCTGAATACTTAGGTTTAAGAACACCATCAGTACTAGAATAAAAAAAAAATCCCAAGAGGTGTCTCTGAACACATTCCATAATAAAGTCACTACACTTGGTGAATTTACATTCAAACCAATCATAAATTCTATTTTAAAACAATCCCAGGAGTAAACTTAAACCCAAATCCTCCAACTCTACAGCTCCATCTCTTGATTATCCTTGTTGTTATAGTAGAAAAAATTAGCCTCTGCTTTTCATGGAGTCCTACTCCTGGATTATCCTGGAGCGGCAGTATTAAGTTTGTATTTTAACTTTCTTTTCAGCTATTTGCATTCTCAAGAAGATGTTAATGAGCAGTGAAAAGTCCAATAAGCCAGCAACCAAGGACAAAAAGCACTTGAAATGCAACAACTGAAAAAACCCTCTTTCACGAACATTGTGAACATTTGGCTCCCACCAATTAAATTATACATGTTCATAACTTCAAAGAGGATAAACTTATCTAAAGACTCATCAAGAGTAAATAGAATAGTTTTGAATGTTTTGCAACTTATATGACAATATTTAATATAGTATTTCAAAGGGTACTTTAAAAAGAGGGATTAGCTATCATCCATTGTTAATTTCAAAAAGATGTTTAAAATCCTCATTAATGTTCTACAAGTCCAGAAGTTGCTATAATTTCAACAGATTTTGTTAGAAATTTACTATTACCAAAAATGTGCATATGTTAATTTAAAAATTAAATTTTGAAAAGGAAAATTTAAACTATTTAAAATAAACACTTAAAAAGCACTTTAAATATATGCATTTACATTCCAATAATTGGTAATGATTTTTTTGTTGTTTTGTTTTTAGCTTTTTTTTTTTTGTTTTATTGGTTCTTTTGAGTTATACATGATAGTAGGATCCATTTTGATATAATTATACAGGCATAGAATATATCTTATTTTAATTATTACCCCATGTATGTATATGAATATGGGATTCACTATGGTGTATTCATATATGTACATAGGAAAATTATGTCAGATTCATCCCACTGTCTTAACTATTCCTATCCCCTCTTCCTTCCCTTCATTGCAGGCATCAATGGATCTCTACTAGACCACACTTTATTTACCCAGTTTAAGTGCCACTGCATTTTAAAACCATTGTTACATATTTTAATCTATAATTTTATATAGATACATATTACTACATATAGTTTTTTGTGCAATTTATTTTCCACATAAACATTTTAATGTTAGCCCGTATTTTGGGGATGGTTTGCTAGAGACTGAACCCAGAGGTGCTTTACCACTGAGACACATCCTCAAACCTTTTTATTTTCTATTTTGAGATAGGGTCTTGCTACGTTGCTGAAGCTAGCCTTGAACTTGCTATCCCCTTGTCTCAGCCTCCAGAGTCACTGGAATTAACAGGCATGAATCATATACATGATGAAAAGTGACACTTCCTTCCATCCTTGTTACCAAGTGCTACTCCCAAGAGGAAACTATTAAAAATATTTGTGTATCTCTTACACATATATACACAGATATATCTTTGTATGTGTGTCCATGTGCCTTTTATATAACTATTAATTGTAATTTATCTGTGTATATCTGTGTAATTGTGCATATCTGTGTATTTATGAATATAGATAACATTTTCAAAGAAATTTGGGAGCTCCTAACAGACTGCTCTGTTTAACTTGTTTAACAAGATATTAGTTTAGGGGTATAACCCTACATCCTTTTTAATGACTACATAGATGAAATAATTGATTTTTAATCAATCCCTGCTGATAGAGATTTAAGGTTTGTTATTTTCAGATATTACCACAATTATCCTCCAAAGAAATCACATGAACTTGTATTACACACGAGTGTATTTCAGAATAATAAAATTTCAATTCTTACTAATGTACTCAAACATCCAGATGAGCTTCTTATTAATTACTCTAAATTTGTTAGGTCCTACTACCAAATCCTTTCCTTTGATTTTAAAGACGTTGTTGCTACCGTTACAGCATAATTTATGGTCTTTGATAAAATTTTCTGCTCACATTGTGAATTTGGCACTGCAGAAAGAAGAGGGAAAGAAAAATGGCTATGTTCTCTACTTTTGACTACTGCCTATGTGGCTTGTGAGTTGCTGTTTCTTAAATGTGTATAGTACTAGAAACAATGGTCAGTCGTGGAACAGGTAGGAAAGCAATGATTCAGGGAATCAGAGTTGGTCTGGCAAAGGATAAGAGAAGAAGAAACAAAAGAGCTATGAGACAACCAAATATAATTGAATTTTGTGTAGTCAACTCTTTCATCTTTAGCCCAAAGTAATGGTATGATTAGTGGAAGAAAATGGGGACCTATCAATGGTTTGGAAGTAAAAAGAATGTGACTACACCATTCTTTTGAAATATTTTAAATATCTATGTGGAGCACAATGATGTTTATTGTCCATTATTGAAGAATTGACTCATTGTTTATTGTGAATTAAAGAGGGAATAATAACAGAAGAAAGTTGAGGATAATGCATTATCTGAGAAAAAAATAATGTCTTATTATCATGGGCAATTTGGAGGATTACATTAATGCTTTGGGGCACCATTTAATAATTTATGACACTGACAATAAACTTAAAAGTATTGAAATGAAAAAATTTTTTAAAAGTTACAAAATTGATGATTTGGGCAGGTAAATTCTCTGAGTCCAATTCTCCATCTGTAAAATTTGGTGGCTATCCTAGATAATTTCTAACAGTTCTTTCATTTCTATGATTCTGATATTATGGACATGTTTAATAATCATCTTATAGACATAAAGATTCTGCTGTTAAAAACACTAAAATGTTTCGTATTTTCATATTTGCCTTATATCCATTATTAGTACACCTTTTCTAACAAAGATATGTCTGGAATTTCTTTTGTCCCTCTGTGCCTGGCTAGATTTTACTTTTGAACTTAATTCAGATGTTGCTTATTACAAGAATCCTTCTCTGGTTCTTCTAATCCCCTATTTGAGTTAAGATGTTCCTCAAATTGTTTTTTTCACATAACGTATTTTAAACTATTTTTTTAAATCTGCCAACTTGATTATAAAACACTCCCTATTGGCAGTGACTGTGCCTTTGTATTCCCAGTACTTGGCTCAAAATGTGCCAAGTATTAGAGATTCAACAAATGTTTGTTGAATTAATTAAAGTATAACAAACCATTATTGTCAATTATGTTCATGGTAGAAACATCCAAACTTGCTACATCACTGACAGGAAAATATAACTACCTATTTATACTTTTAGATATCTCATGGGTATCTCAAAATGAAAATGTTAAAAACAGAATTTTTGATTTCCAACCTAAAACCCATTCCCTTCTCAATCTTCCTTACTTCAATCTTTCCGGACAGAAACCTGACTCATTCTTCCCTCTCTCTTTCCAAAATGTATCTCGAATTAGTCCATTCCCTTTAACTTCACATCTTGAATGGAGTTTTGCAATAACTTTATAATTGACTTCTATTCCTTTTTGTATTCCACATCCATTATCCAAACAACTGCTAAAGAAATCTCTTAAATACATAAACATCACTCCTACCCCTGATCAAAGCCCATCAATTTCTTCCCATTATCCTTAAGATAAAGGCTAAATCTTTAGCATGGCCTACAGAGTCCTAAGTCTTGTTCTCTTTGGATTTCCCTAATGTCACTTAGCAGCACCTTTTTCCTCCCTTTCTGCAATATCAACACCCTGGCTTCCTTATAAGGTATTAATGCACACCAAACTCTTTCATGCCTTAGAGAGTTTATGCATGATGTTCCCCTGCTGGGAATGCTTGGTCCCTGAGTCATCTAATGCTTGGCTCTTTCCTATCATTCTTATATCCGCTGAAAGGATATTCTTTAGATTGAATTTCTCTGAATACATCTAGTAGACCCCTAGCCTTATCTTGTTATTTTCTAACTACAACCTGTTGGTAACCTTCATAGTGCTGGTTACCATGTCTCCCAAAATAGACTATAAGCCAAACAAGACAGTGTCTATACTCATTTCATTCACTACTATATTCTAGACTTAGCACATAGTAGATATTCTCTTTATATTTCTTGAATGCAATACTAAGAAAATGCATAATAGGTAATAATTGAGAGGGCAAATAATGACAATGTTGTACCATCTTTGCTGCAATACCAAAATATGTTTAATCATGGGGGTGCACTCTTAATGAATAGGTCTTTACTAGGCAGTCATGATTCTTAACATATCATATAACTATTAAGCACTTATTAATCACACCTTACCCATATATACTGGCAAGAACCACTGAAGACATTCACCCATTTAATCACTCATTTATTCAACAAATGATATGATAAGACTTAATCAATAATCACTATGATCACCTATATGAAGAAATACTGTTTTCATAAATGAGTAAGTTTTATTTAATTACTTAAAAACTCTTCCACAGGTGCATGTTTATTCTTCTTGTCTTTTATCTCTGTAAGGAGGAAAGAGTCCAAGATTTTTATTTTTGTTACTATTTAAGAGGGCTTATTGCAATATTTAGTGAATAGATGATGTTCCTGTGTTTTTCCCTGTACCAAGAGACATAGACTATGAGCTTATACAATACAAAACTCACACTAAGATCTGAATGGAAAATGCTATGATTTGAATACAGTTTGTCCTTCTTCTCCCTTGCCTTAGCTCATATAGGAGTTTAATCCCCCAAATCATATCTTAATAGTATTAAAACCAGGAAACTTAATTCTACTATGGTATTTAGAAGTGGATCCTTTGGGAAATGATAATATGTGGATAAAATAATTAGGGTGGAGTCTCTGTGATTGAACTCTGGTGGCTTTATAAAAAGAGTGAGAGAGACAAGAACACATGTGTGCTTGTTTTCTCATGCCATGTGATGCTCAGCACCACCTGTGACTTTGTCAGCAAGGTGATTACCAGATGAGGACCCTACACCTCACACCTCTAGAACCTTGGACCAAAATAAGCTTATTTTCTTTGTAAAGAAGCTTGCCTCAAGTATTTTATAATAGAAATAAATGGACTAATACAGAGAAATTCCCTGAAAAAGGAAAGAGAAAATATAGATGAAGAAAACTCAAATGAGAAGTTGAAAGTCTGCCTATTGTGGGCAGAATCATATTTCAAAAAGTATGGTTACCCAATACCAAATGCATATATTCACATTTAATATGTGTGGTACTAGGCTTAGCACCATACAAACTAAATTTGTTTATCCCTTCTGGTAGCTTACTATCCAAGATACTGATTTTATTGCAAGGTGCATAAATAACTTGAAGGGCTATTATTCATGCTGCCTCATATAGCAACTCGATGGACTATGTCATTGCAGTATATTATTTGTTATTGAATTTCCTCATTTTCATTTACTGAGCTGATTTTTATCAATACTATTACAGCTTCTTTTTATTTATAGCTTCTATTAATCTTGACTGTGTATTGTTTGCATTAAAGTGTGATCTGAAGTGTTTCTATTAAAATGATTAACACTTTATCACTGAAATTTAGTCAAAAGGTTAAAGAAAATGCATTTTGATATAATTTCATATATGTTGGTAGAAAGCAAGCATATTTTAATTCCAGTTGTAAACCAGAACCACCCATTCTCCATAATATCATAAAACAAAAACACAATATAAACCCATAAATGCCTGCACATAGTGCCATTCCCCAAATAGCATGGCAATTAAGTAATATTCGGCCAGAGAGGAAAAGCAAGAGTTTTGGAAATGATTCTCCTGGAGGTAGTAATCTCCTCACAATTTCAAATGAAGTTCACATTATAAGGGCAAACTAGTCACTAAACTATTTCCAATAAGAAAAAGGAATTTAGAAGTATTCCCATTGTTTTCTCTGCCCATGCAATGTCAAGTATCTGGTTTATTTAAACTGTTCAACTTTCATTTGGCTGTTTCCGTATCACCTAAACATTGTCTAAAAACGATTTTTACAATGAGCAATACTGTGATATGTGTAGATAACTACTGCAATTTTAGGTTTCACAATAGCGTCAGTAAATGATTTGCCTCTAGCAACTCCATCTACTTATATGTCAGGAGAGGAATATGGTTTAATAAATCTGAATTGGTTCTGAAATGGGAATTGTGTAAGAATGACGATAGTGAGAAATATGGTAAAATGGAAGAATTGTTTTTGAAATCTCTTTTCTTAATGCAGAAGACTACCAAGAGTTTGTAGAATTGCCAAAAAAGCATAGAAACTACATTTGTGGATTTCTTGGTGAACATAATCTCTCCATAGATTTCTGGCTAAACTGTAAAACTGCAGCATTCTGGTGAGTAATTGTATATACATCAATGCTCAAATGAAGGCATTCTGTAGAAGTTGTATGCACAATAAATCACCATCTGTACTTGGCCCTTGGAGTCTATTTGAATGCCCATTCAGTCCAAGCCGGCTGGCTAGATATGTCATTGATTTTCTTCTTCAGTGCCATCCCTGGGAAAAAAGCCAATGTTTAATAATGGAAAAGATCACAATTTAAAAAGGGAGGGGGGAAGAGAGGGTATTTTGAACCCACATCAGCAAGTTCCTGGAACTAGGTACACTAACAAGATATTCATGGACTTAGGTGGGATATAAATAAATATATAAAAAGAAATATTCATCTGAATAAGAAAGACTATTCCAACACCTTTGATTAGGAAATCTCTCTCTGCCAGTCTGACTCTCCTATGTATTGACTTTCCAATGGACATAAAATCTACTCTTCAACCTTGACAAAGACCACAAGATCAATAACCCCTTTCTAATATCCCAGTCTACCAGACTCCCTTCTAACTTCAGTCCTTTTCTAGAGTGTTTTGAATCCAAGATCAGTTGTTTTAACTAGTCACTCAGCCACATTACCTTTGCTTTCTCCCTCATCTTTCTACTTGATCTGTCCTGTCAATGCTCTCAGAGATTTTACCTTAGTTCTTACTATTCCTGTGTCTGAACTGATAAGAAATCTCATGTTACTGTGCTTCACATTACTTTCCTAGGCATGTTTCTCTCCACCTATCTTGTTACTTGGTATAAGAACTGCTCTTTGGTTGGGCACAGTGGCACACATCTGTAATCCCAGCAGCTCAGGAGGTTGACACAAGAGGATCACAATTTCATAACCAGCCTCATCAATTCAGCAAGGCTGTAAGCAATTTAGTGAGACCCTGTCTCAAAATAAAACATAAAAAGGTCTGGGGATGTGACTCAGTGGTTAAGCACCCCTAGGTTTAATCCCTGTTACAAAAAAAAAAAAAGAACTGGCTTTTTGATTTAACTGGATCAACCCTCAACCCCAGCAGACATTTCTTACATCAACTATAAGGTCTTATGGGATCTAGTTCCCGCCCACTTCTCTCATTCCATCTCATTCTTTCATTCATCATAACCCATTCAAAATTTCCTTCTTTCCATTAATTAAATATGCCAAGTCCATTCCTATGTAGAGATTTTGCAATTTTTCTTCCTTCTGCCTCAATGATCTTCATTCATATCTTCCAATAGCTTGTTGCTTTTGTGATCATTGTGTCATCTATTCAGAATTCTTTGAAACACCCAGGGTGAAGTAGACCCCATCACCAGTTACTCTCCATTGTAAGCCTGTTTTAATATCTTTAGGGAATATATCAGTAACCAGAATTAAATTGTTTATTATCAATTTCTCTTTACAAGAGAGTAAGCTCACCAAACTGGGGGCCATGTCTATGCTTTTCATTGCTACATTTCCAATATCTACAGGAAGACCTGGAACACTGTAAATACCAAACAAATAATAGTTGAATGATGAAATGAACTTCCATAGTCAATCAGTTCATGTGTGGACATCTGACCTGAGCTTTACCAATGTAGGTACATTTCATAGATCCTACTTCTGGCCATGATTGATTGCCCCAGCAGTGGGCAATTGAACAAAGCATGGCTAATCAGAGTCCTTGTTTAGGACTTGGATCCTATCAAATGGAATCCTCCCCTATCAAGGTTGCTGTAAGAGGAAAAACTCAAGATCCTTTACCATCCATATTTCTCACTGTAGAGAAAGTCTACATGTGAAAACAAATGAAGCTTAAATACAAAGACCACTAGAAATATTTAAAAACTATGCTGATAGTATGTAAATTCATTAGCTGTAGTTATTTCTAATGTCAGTCCTATCTTTCTGCCCTTTTTGCAGTTTGATATGCAAATTTTTCTAAAATATCCTGAGTGGGTAATTTTCCCCTTTCTGTTTAAGCTACTTAGAGTTGACTTCCTGTCACTTAAAACCAACATCCTAACTTATATGTTAACATTCCCTGCAACCCTATAACCTCTTATTATATTTGTTCCTAGTCTGTTCCATCTCTCATTATTCACTCTGCTAATGTTTCTTATTCTATTCTGGACCTCTCTCACCAAATCTTGGCAGATGACATCGTTTCCTATACTTAACAAATAAAACAGATGCTATGAGACATGATAAACTCCTTCAATTATCCCTCCTCCTCTCATATTTCAGAGATTAAACCTTCAATGTGTACTCTGGATCCTAATCCCTTTAGACTTCCTTTAGGACTTTGCTCCATCAGGTACTACCTCTTTTTCCTACCACCTCACTTTTTTCTTCATTTGTCCTTTTTTCTCAGTCTATAAGCATTCATTCATTCATACATCAAATATTTGTTCATTGCCACTGTGGAAGGTACAGGACAAGAATATCTTATATGTTTAATTTTCTTTCCATACAGAAACAAATAAATAAGACAACAAAAATTCCTTCCCAAAACCTGTGTTCTCTTTTAGCTATTGCTTCCTTCTTTAACCATCTCATCCCTTCTCAGCCAAGCATGTTTTTGTATAAACCTAGAGTTGCTTTACCACTGAGTGCCATCCCCAGTCCTTTTTAGTTTTTTTGTTTGTTTGTTTGTGGGATTTTTTTGGTTTTTTTAACCTTTTTTATTTTTATTTTTTATGTGGTGCTGAGGATTGAACCCAGTGTCTCATACATGTGAGGCAAGTGCTCCACTACTGAGCCACAACCCCAGACCCCTTTTTAATTTTTATTTAGAAACAGGGTCTCACTAAGTTACTGAAGGTCTCACTAAGTTACATAAGCTGGTTTTGAATTTTTGAGCCTCCTGCTCCAACCTCCTGAGTCACTAGGATTATAGGTGTGCACCACCACATCCTGCTTCAGCCCAAGCGTCTTAAAACCTACACTTGTGTCTCCACTTCCTTCCTTTCCATTTGTTCTTCCACCCACTGAAATTTGCCTTCAACACCAAAAACTCACTTGTCGAAGCCAGCAAAGAACTCCTAAATGCTAAATCTTATAAGGATTTTAGAGTTTGTATTCTTCATTGTTTCCTGACTTCTGGAATGCTACACTGTCTTGATTCACCATTATTTCTCTATTTCTCAGCATTTCCCTGTAATCCTCTTCTTACTGGTGCTTAAATATTGATGTGTGATCACATCCAATATCATGTATCAGTTGGATTTAACAATTTTTAAATCCATTTTCGGGTTCCACTACTCCAAGTCTTGTATATCTAAGTTCATACTAGGTATTTCTACATGGAGAGCCTACAGTCCCTACAAAGTCAAGTTGAAAAGAGAATAGTTTTTCCTCAAACATTCTGCATTTTTTGCTTCCTCTACCTTGATTGCCAATTTTCTGTCCTGTTATCAATTTTTTTCAAAGATAGAAATCTTGATTTCCTTTCTATCTCACATCTAGTCAGTCACTAAGTCTGCAATGGTAATCTCTCTTTCTCATGCATGTCTCCTTTTCATTATTTGGAGATTCAATGTCTAAATTAAATACTTCATCATCTATTTCTCTAGATTATTGTACTATCATCATACCTGTACACTTTCCAACCCATTTTTCACTTTTCCTCCATATCTAACTTACTGCCAATAGAAACAAAAAAAGTTCTGAAAATCTCCCTCCTATGGATTAATGTGCTTAAAGCATACCAAAGTCTACCTTGAACATTTTTTCCACTGGGCTCACTATGAATAGTTCAAAGATGTACCTTTGCATATTTCACAGTTATTTTGATAAGGCTATAATTAACTAAGTAAAGTAAAAGTCTCTTAATGGCAACACAAAGCAACTGAATAATGGTAAAGGAGTTGGGAAAAGAGGTAAAAACAATGGGGAAAAAGAGATGACAAAGTAATTTACAGGAGAACTAAATTTTTACCTGACTTTGTGTCACAATTTAGATTTTGCTAGGGTTCAATCACTTCTGCTCAACCATGTCCACATGCATATCAATCCTGATGACACATGATTAGAATATAACTTGGAAGTCATTTCTGGATTTTTTATCTCAACACAAGCATCATAAAGAAATATCATAAGCTTTATTATTTTTATGTCAAATAGATAACTTTCTTGTCTCTTTCTAAGGTCTGTTCTTCAAATGAGAAATCATAAAGAAGACTTTCATGAAATGATTATTTCAGTTTTAGGAGACTAAGGAGGATCAGAGAGGAGAGTGCTGAAAGGAAAATCATCACACAGAGATATTGTTGATTATCCTAGCAAATCTCCCTTTCCATTCTACTTTTCTTCTTTGGTTCAAAGATTTTTCTCTAGGGGTAGAAGAGAGGGCTGTACATTTCAAATTATTTTTAGGACTTTGATTAACTGTGCCACCAGACCCCAGGTGACTATTAATATACTAGTAAAGGCAGTTAAAAGAAGACCTCAGGTCATTCAGTGAGTGAATGAAGCAAAATTGAAAGCATGGGTCTTGACCCAGTGATGTGATCTTTCTGGTAGACCATATAGTAGAAGCAATCCAAAAGGGGGGCAAAATGGGAATAAGGGACACTGCCTGCACAAAAGGTTAGAAGACAAGGCTCCTCAGCATGGATTCAGTATTAAAATGAAAGAACTTACCAAGTGAACTTTCAATTCATCCATTCTCTCAATAAAGCACAATCCTATTATAACACAGCCTACGATTATAAAGCTACCGATGTACTATAGAGAAAATGTTGTGTCTTGAAATAAAAAAGCTCAGTAAATCAAAAGTCAAAATAAAAGAACTATCAGTTATACTTCCCAACATAAGCTTTATAAAGGGGTCCTGCTACATTAAATTTGTGTGTATGACCAAAAAAAATTGCTTGAATAGTAAGTGCTCCATAAATGCTTGTCCAATTGAATTAGCTAATTGGCCAATGTCAATTTTTTAATGTTTAAGGATCATTTGGGATTATACATTGATTAGTTAACAAGTACTTCTCATCCAAAGAAAACTGGAAGCTCATGCCGTAGCTTGCTAGGATTTTTGTGAGAGGAGACAAATATTCATAAGAATGCTGTTAATTATGTTTCCACTTCTCACGAATTGTTTACTTTTATTATTTACCTATGTCTTGAATGGTATTGAAGCAAGCCATGTAAGTCCCTTTGTCAACTGCCAGAAGTATAATTCTCCACAATTAATCAGTAAAAAGAGAATTAAGCATTGCTTCTTTAGAATTAGGGAAAACCTGCTGCTGATAAATTGAATGCATTAAGAAATTAACATACCAGTAAATGATTGATCATTACAATTATCTGAATTTGCATTTCTAGAATTCTACTGAAAGAACTCAAAATCACTCTTCTAAGATATTTTTAGCCACAGTTCCCAACTGGATTAAGTATACAAGAATGTGCTATGTATTCTTACAATTGGAAGTTCAAGCATCTTTTTAAAGTATTCACAACTGGACTTTAAATAAATTAATCCAATGTATTTTTAATATGAACTCACACTAGGTTCTACCAGTTAATTTTTATCTATCCTGATGTGTAAAATAACAATTCATTGGTATGTCATGAATCACAAAGGACTGCAATCACCTAACTACTAGGCATCCTGATTAAAAAGCTACAGGAGAGCAAACCATTTAAATAAAAATTATTTGGCAGTTGCAAGCATCTCAGTATAGGAAGCCTATGAAAATATTACTGAAGAGTAAATAAAATAGAGTAATGCCACCCAAGAAACACCATTCTAAGAGCTAAAAGCAATCACTTTTGTTTGATGACAAAGAACAATAATATTAGGCATTGATAAAAATAACTAACATTGAGAGCTAATTATGTGCCAATGACAAAGAATAATAACAATAATAATGAGTATTAAAAATAACTAACATTAATTGAGAGCTAATTATGTGCCAGACACTATTTTAGTATTCTATTGGTTTGCATTAATTAAATAAATTTTAACCACATGCATAGTACGTTCAGGCACAGTTCTGACAACTGGGAGCAGGCTGAGAACAAAATAGACAAAAATTCCTGCTCTCACAGAACTTTGTTTCAGTGAGTGAAATAAAAATATATTAATAAATATGAAAAAATATACAGTATACTCCAGATAATACATACATAAGGTATAGTGTGCCTATACATACACATTTATATATGTTTAAGTAAAATAAAGTATAAATAAAAATAAGTCAAATAGTATATTAGATGCTGATAAGCAGGGTGATCATAATAATCTTAGTTTTTCTCAGTTTTGGTTTATACCAGGGGTCTTAATGTGATTGTTCCTAGTGCACCCATTCACTCTTAAAAATTTCCCAGTTCATATAATAAATTATATGGTCATCTAAGTTATAAGTACTATGGAGAGGAAAAAAAGCAAGAAAAGCAATATGTATGGGAGGTTGGCTATTTCTAAAAGTATGGTCAGGAAATGCCTCACTGAGATGGTAGTATCTGAATAGGTATCTGCATTAGGTGAGAGTCCAAGTCCGATAGACATAAGAGGAAGAACATTTCAGGCAGAGAGGCCATAATGACTGCAAAGGCAGAAATATTCCTAATTTGAGAAACATTACAGAATAGTTACATGAGGAAGAGATAGTAGGAGATGGGTGTCTCAAATAGAAAGGGAAGTCACATTAGTAGAGTCTGGGTTCTGAGTGAGGGTAGTCATTGAAATGTTATCTGTTGGAACACAGAAGAGGGAGGTAGTAGGGAATGGCTCTCTTTCTCCTATAGGTCAATGGTTATCCCACTTCCATATTTACACATGCCTCAGAATGGCTGAGTGGGTTGCAACAGGCATTTCATATAGAGATAGCAGGAAATTAGAACTATCTCTTATAGCTAACAGGGAAGAGCTGTTGTTCATCTATGTCTAATGCAGCTGGTACTTGTAGCAACACATGGAATTCAAAAGCGAGATGAGAAAATTTGAGATGGAGAACAAGTGATGTACAATTTAGATATGTTAATTTTGAAATACTTATTAGACATCCAAGTATAGTTATAGGAAGCTGGATATATGAATCTGAATTTCGGGGGAGAGGTGAACTTTTTCAGCATCTAAATGATACTAATAGCATGAGTCAGAATATTCTGATCACAAGAATAAATGTGGCAAAGGTAAGAGAAGAGGTCTGAAGGTTGGGTCATCAGACTCACCAATAGTTAATGGTGGCAAAGATAAAAAGAATACAATAAAGAAAAGTAAGAAGGAATATTAAATGGGATAGGAGGAAACTCAGAAGGATATAATATCCTGAAAAGCAAGTAAAAATGTGATCGATGGCATCAAATGTTCCTGAAAGGTAAAGATGAAAATGAAGGAGTGGCCATTGCCTTTAGTACCATGGAGGTATTGTTGATCTTGACAAGAGCATTTGCTGAAGATGTCAAGGAACTATAAGGCTTAGAGATTAGAAAAAATATTTACCTGAACATTGGATTTCCTGAAGATAGTAGGAAATAAAATGAAGACCATAATGCAACAATCAGATACTGAAAATGCCTGTCAGTTTGAAGATTGATAAACCATTTTAATGAGGTAGAAAGAAGGAGAAAAAACAAAAGTTAGATGTCATGAACTTCAAAAGAAGCAAGGTTTTTAAACTTAAGACCTTGAAATAAATTGGTTACCAATGAGTAAATTATGTCTGGCTCAGTTAATTTAGGTAGTTAGTGCATAATGATAGAACAAAGTAGGGAATTTGATCTTTATCCTAGATAGCTATCGGGACAAGAAAATGACATTTTTCCATGGTTATAGAATATATTTTAGCTTTTCACAGTTATCTTGGAAATTATATTGGCCTAATGGAAATCACATTGGATTTTTGATATTAAAGTGCAGAAGACTAAGGTTATACCTGAAAACCACACAAGGAAAATCAGGCACAAATTTCTAATGGGATAAGAAGCATCATCATCCTTTAACGAATCTGAATAGCAAGTACTATATCTTATAAGTATCTTTTAACACACACGGTATATTGATTAAAAGCATAAACTTCAGTGGCCAGCAGACATATGTTAGAGTTCCAACTGGGCCACCTACTGGGTCATCTTAGGAAAATTAAACTCCTTCCCTAAACCTCAATTTTGTAACCTGCAAAATGGGAATCAGAAGTGTGTCTAGGGCTGGGGAGATAGCTCAGTCACTAGAGTGCTTGCGTTGCAAGCACAAGTCCCTGAGTTCGATCCCCAACACCACAAAAAAAAAAAAAAAAGTGTGTCTAAATGACATACGTCCGTTTTAAAGATTGGATGTGACCGTGTATATTGTCTGAAACATAATAAATTTAGTTAATTTATGATTTATTTATTTATTTTTAGATACCGGGGATTGAACTGAGGGGCACTCAAACACTGAGCCACATCCCCAGCCCTATTTTGTATTTTATTTAAAGACAGAGTTTCACTGAGTTGCTTTAGCTCCTCATTGTTGCAGAGGCTGATTTTGAACTCATGATCCTCCTGCCTCAGCATCCAGAGTCGTTGGCATTATAGGCGTGTGGCACCACCATGCCTGATATTAATTTATTCTTGAAAATGGATAATCATGAGGATATATTTGCTGAAATATAATTGTTTACAAGGTTCCACCCTGCTGTTTTTTAGTTTGAACACTTCTTTTTTCTGTAACAGCTTTTAACTTTATTTTAAACTTGGGATCTCACAAGAGACTGATTTTTGTTTTGTTTCAGCTGCTCAGAAGTCACCTATGAAGTTAAGCCTCTTATGTGGATTAAGTCAATGGCAATATTGATTGGGGCATTTTATAAGGTACCATTTCTAGTTATCATAACTTTTCAAGGAAGAAGGAAAAAAATCCCCTAGAAGATTAGAAACTCTCCCATTCTCACTTTAAGTAGACTTAATTGTAAAATAATCCAGTGGATGCTTAGTTATGAATGTCATCAAGTTCATAAACTAAAAAGCAGTATTTCTATTTATTCAAACTACAATATCAATAGATTGTGCTTCCTATAGTCAACCAATGAAGGAAACTTTTCAGACTAATTTGTTCAGTTCCTGAGCATTCCAAATATAATGGATCCATTAGAATACACAGAATTTTGGAAAACTATGGGTGTGTAATTATAGTAACTGAAATAAGATTGGATCATTAACTATTTCAAATAGGTCTGTGGCATGAAGGCAGTAGATGGTAATGAAGAACCCAATGGGAAAACACTCATCTGTTGCTGAAGAGTCATTAATCCAAATTCTTGGGGTCAATGCCATCAGTAAGTATTAGAAGGAACACAGGCTCTGCAGCCAAACTACTTTGGATACAGTTTAAGAACCTATGAAAGCCATGATGGTTTGGGCAAGTTGTAGCAGAGTTAGACTTTTCTAATCCAACTGGTTAATGTGTATGACTACAGTACTGGAAAAGATAGATTTTAGGAATTTCATTTTCATCAATACTCTTTCATGATATAAAATTTCATTATCTGATATTCATCATGTCATTTTTTTAGCAGAGATATTCTCAAGAATATTTGAACTGAAAATTATTCTATAGTGTTTCACAGGAGTTTAATCAGAGGTGTTACAGCTATAGTCACCATTACAGGATGAACATCTTATAAAACCTGTTTCCACTATTCATATCTTAAACTAACAGCACAGGCTTGGGAAACTGTGATCCTCAATGAAATCAAATTAGCTGGTGTGGAGACAAGAGATTCCTTTACTCCCATGTATAAAATTCCAATTGATTCTTTTGTTTCTCATGACACAATTTCCTAGATACTATGAAGGTGGAGGAGGTCACTCTCCGAAAATGAATGTAATTGGCAATCTATGAGTTGAAGTCACCTGTGAAAGGATTTGATAATCCTGAATAATATTTGTTTCCTGGAAGTTTTCAGAATGACTTATGTGTACAATCTCAGTTGATCTGTACCACAGTAAGGAAATATTATCTTCACCTTATGTAAGTGGAAATACAACTTTATAAAGATAATCGTATTAAAAGAATTCATTGAGCACTTACTATATAGCAGAATTTATAAAGGGGTAAGACATGATCTCTGACCTCAAGAAGTTTACAGTAAATCAAACAATAGTCAATTATAATATAGGGTGATTGGTGCCATAGTAGTAATAAGTAGAGTGTATAGGAGCACCTAAAAGTGGCATACAGCCAAGACTGTACAGATCCAAGGAAGGCATCTCAGAGCAGACAGTGTCTAGGTGGAGATTTGAAGGCTGAGAAGGACCTAGCCAGGTGAAGACAGGAAAAGAATGGGTTTAGAAGCAGTGCTTCAGTCAGAGATGAAAGCTGGTACAAATATACCCAGGATTATAGCAAACTGCCATTAGTAGGAAGAATTCTGAACATTTTAAAACCTTAAAGAAATGAGGACACATGAATGTTAAATATTTTAAAACATTAAATAAACCAGGGATCATGGCTGTAAGGTTGATAATGGTATAGCTATACCATCTATAAGGAGGTTTATTGTTTTATTGAGTTTGATTGACTTTTAACATAAGGACAAAGGAGTTTCAATACTGTAGTGAAGATTTAGGTTTGTGGAGTGTGGAATAGTGAAGTCTCCAAAGGAATGATCGATGGAGAACAGTGGCCTCAGAGGAAAGCTATGCTTTATGCAGGATGGAAAGTGAGAGGAATCAACTAGAAGGGTTGCAGGGTAAGAGGTGTCCAAGACTTTGTTCACTTAATTCAATTCATTCATTCAGGAAATATTTGCTAAGCACTAATTCTGTGATGACACTGCACTAGGCTATTAAGTAAAAGATCAATTTGAACCTAAATTGCTATTAGGTCAATACTCCTTCTATTATACCACCCTGAATAATTCAGCATCAAATACATCAAAACAAAGGTACTCAATTTTTAAACTCGGTTTACTGAATATTTGTTAAATGTCTAAACAATTATATGCAAGATGCTGCACAATATCAAAGTTTCCAGATATCGGTTAATGGTAGCTGATTATAATGCCTGTTCTCCAAGGACAGGACAAGGGAAAAGGGACTTGGAATGTTATTGGTGGAAGTTTTGTAAAATACACTTAGCAATATTGATTGTCAAATGGTAGAAATTTCTTGGTGGCTTCAGGATCAACCAATACTTAGCGAATGCTTTTTTTGGAAAATAGTAACTGCCAAGTTGAACTCTGGTGACACTTGTATATAGAATGAAAAATTAGAATTCTTGTGATAATGTAGGGATGGAAAAATCAACACAGCACACTATCAGGAAAGTTTGGTGATAGGACAGAAATAGACTCAAATTTTCTGTATCTTTTAGGGGGGCAGGCTTAGTGTGGTCCTGCCTGCAAGGCGTGTTCTCTGAAGGCCCTTTACATTCTTTGTGATTCAATTTTAAGTGCTTTGAACTTTGGTTCTAAACCTGAGTAATAAAACCTGCTTAATTGTGTTTTTTTTAATAGCTTCTGTATTTTAAAGCTTTATTTTAGCAAAGGTGCAAGTATTTTACCAAAAATAAAATACTTATGAGAAGTTCATTTGACTAGTTGAAAAAATAACTTTTGATGATATTTTTGTTGAATCCAGAGTCAGGTAATTCTGGGTCATGTTGAATGCAGATCCTACAATGTTCTTATGAAGGTACAATTCTAACAACGTAAGCCCAAAAGTGTACACTGAAATGTAAATTTCAATCCCATAATACAGAGACACATGTAAATATGAGTAATACACATACATTTTAGACAATCATATTAGTACATTACAACCATTAACAAAAACAAAAGGTCTCATTTTATTAGGGTATTTCTGTTTCCATTCACTCCTGGCAGATGGAATTGATAAAGAGTAAAACAGATATGAAGCTACCTCCAAGTTTTCAGGTTCTTTTAATTTCTACATTGTGTCCATTCTTGAAAGACTTCTATGTCTAAAATCTAGTGCACTAAAAGTAGAAGTAACTGACCAAACTCTTACCCTTCTACATACTCATGTAGTCTTAAACCAATTCCATATTCAAACCCAATTAAAGGCAATTGGAAAAAAGCAGAAACATACATGTTAGAAAGTTTTTGTTGGGGCTGGGACAGAGCTCAGTTGGTAGAGTACCTGCCTCACATGCACAGGGCACTGGGGGTTCAATCCCCTGTACCGCCAAAAAAAAAAAAAAAAAAGGTTTTGTCACTGAATTTTAGGCTAAATATTATTAACTGCAAAATTTATGAAATCACATTTCAGTTGTGTAATTATTTTATCTAGACTTGATCTTTGTCAAGATCAAGATACTAAAATGATCACATACTTTTCTCAAACCATTCAGACAAAGCACCATAAAACTATAGTCATTTTCTCTGAAAATAAAAAAAATGTATTTAGCAATCAATGTGGTCAATATTCAAATTTGAACCTCTTTTCAATTACCAGAAGCTCAGTGTTATACATTTAATAAATGTATTTGTCCAATAAATATTTATTTAATGCTAGTAGGTGTCGAATACTATCCCAAGTTCTAATGTAAATTCTAAAAACATGATGGCAGAAAGATGACACAACCAGCCCACTAATATTTTTAAGTCAAAGTGATCAGTCATGTTCCATGGTCAATCAGCAAAATGTACTGGTTCTGTCAATTCAAATGTGGTTTGGAAAGAACACACTAACTGACCATGTTGGCTATGTGATCCAGTTTGGATGCTTCAGAAATCAGCTTTATTGCCATCTATCCAACTGGTAGTCTGAGGGTAACCACTGCAAAATCATTGCCACCCACTAACACTTTACAAGCATACCTAGGGCTTAGAGTACTTGAGATGGGAAGCTATGGGAGCAACAGGAGGCTTAAGTATCCATGCATGAATTTGAGATTCTGCTTCTCTTCCGTTTTGTCTTATGTACAAGTATGTCTTTCTTAAGAAAATGTAATCAATGGAAAAAATCAGAAAGCAATTCTGTTACAAACTAATTCACTTCATTGTCCCATATACATAACTATATGTATAAATACATATCATTACCAAATACATGACAGAAATGTGTAGGTAGCACATAAAACACACAGTAAAATTCTTCATTTCTTGTGACTACTCCAATTATCAAAGCCATGGATTACTTTTTTTCCAATTAGAGAAGGTGATTTGGGGCCATATTTATTGATTAATTTGAGACACATTAGCATTCAGCCTGCTTATATGTAAATGTGATCATTTTTCCAAGTGTTCTTGAAATTCTGGAGTTGAACCATTAATGAGAAGACATAATTGGACTTTAGGAGTGAAGACTTCTGTCTCAGTTGAAGCTTGGGAAATGATTCTTAATTCAAACCTTTAAATTCTATAAAGGGTTTGGGCGTGTCCTTATTAATATTTTTTGCCTTTGAGCTCATTTCTAAGGCTTTTTTCCATGACATAAAAGACACAAAGGGTCATTTGCTCAGTTAGACTCAAGAGCAATAAAATTAAATACTTCATATGTTACAGGAATGATTGGCAGCAGAATAGCACTGCATATGGTTCAGCTTATACTGACAGGGCAGGAGAAGCCTCAGCTTTTAGTATAAAGGCTTCAAATGAGAATATATCCAAGATTTCAAGGGATTCAAGATTTATCTTCTGTCACCACTAAAACCTTTTCAGAATTATAATGAGAAATAAAAAGTGCTGAAAATAAATAGAACTTATTTGTATATATGCCAGTTCTGCATCACAGATGACCAAAACGCAGAATAAGTTTTCTGACAGGACACATTGGTTTTCCTCATAGTTATGCTTTTGCAGATATTTAAAACTGCTTTTGATTGTTGAAATGAATATAAAGCTACATTTCAAAATGCAATTCTGACTCTTCCTCAAATCTTTATAATAAAAGAGAATCAGCACATAATACAGAAATAAAATAAACTCTCAATTAACCCTATAAACTAAAACCCTTCAAGATACTGCAGAGGTTCCCTGTTATCTATTCAACCAAATTTCTGCCTTTTTCCTTTATTTTTCACGTTTAGCAACTGCTTGCTCCTATATTTTACCAGCCTCTGTTTTTCATCATTCTTCTAAGGTCTTATCTTTCAGTCATGTTATCTATTGTGTTTGTCATTCAAATTACCCACCTTACCCTTGTCTGTCTTTGTGTTAACCATACAGTAAGTGGGCCCCAAAGGGTTAAGAGGAACAAAACAAAGCTTGTTTCCTTAGTCTTCACAATCCCAGAAACAGATATCCCCTTTGATCCTGGCTTGTACCTGAAGCAATTCAAAAGGAGAAACCAAATTATGTTCCCAGAAAAGGATAGTTGCTTTGTCTCCCAGGGAATAGTCATCTATGTGACACTTAGCCCAACAGCTAGTCTTTTCCTTCTGAAAATATGAAGATCCTCAAAGGCAATACAAAATTCTACAGAGTAAGGTTATTTAAAAAGAGAACCCCAGAATCATCATGGGTAGCTTTAAAACTAGATTTAGAAAGAAATATTAAAATGTTAAACATAGCATTAAGCAAAGTGCAGAGGTAAGAGATAATTTCTGACTGAAAGCAAAAAGCCATGTGACTTTAAAAGTAGCAAAATAATTGAAAAACTGACCCAGCTCTGTAGCAAATGCATGTCCAACAAGAGACTTGAAGGTCAAAGGCATAATTGCAATTTTAAAAAATGTCTATGATTACCTGTAATTGTATAAAGTTAAAGCATCTACACAGAGAATTATTTCAATAAGATTTAGTCCTACTAAGTGACTCATTTGCTAATATATTGGCATCGGGAGTTAATGAGTTATGAAGGACTATGGCTACCCAAACTCATAACTGACTGATAAAGAGTAAAAGAGCTTTACAGAAATGATGAACTTCAAAAAGATGCATGAAAATAAAACTTCTATGCTTCACCACTGTTAACGCCCCTTCCATTTTTCTACTTATCCACCTCCCTTTCTTTCTCCAAATTCAGGTTTCAAAAGTACCTGTACAATATTTTTGGTACTCATCAGCATAACTTGACAATATCATTTGTGTGAAGAGTGTGTTGTATAAATATTTATATGACATATCACTTCCCTTGTTAGAAACAAAACTCCAAATCTTTAAATTTGGTACTGGATGGAAAACTTACTAGTTTGATGATATTGTACCAAGATGACATAATGACACCAAGCATCATGGCACACATCTGTAATCCCAGGGGCTCAGGAGGCTGAGGCAAGAGGATCTCAATTTCAAAGTCATCCTCAGCAACTTAGTGAGGCCCTAAGCTACTTAGTGAGAACATGTCTCAAATAAAAAAATATATATATAAAAAAGGGTTGGGGATGTGGCTCAGTGGTAAAGCACCTTTGGGTTCAATCCCTGGTATTTAAAAAAATGAGAATGCCAATTGAAGGTGAAACTCAGAGGCAGATTTCACTTCTTAGTAGCCTCATACCCCTAATGCCTTGTAACTTTGCCTTCAGTGCTAAATCTTAGAGGAAATAAGTTCTGTTAACTAAGGGGAGTAAAATTCCATTAAGATAGAATCTTAACCCATGGCCTGTGGATATAGTCTTCAACAGCTTCCTGAATCTCATGAAATGTATGACAAACATTACACACAAATATTGTATGTGCATACTTTTCTGAAAATACCCAGAGAGTTAATCAGATTCTTAAAGCATTTAGTAGCCCTCATTCCCACTAGGCATTGGAACACATTGAAGAATTTTTCAAAGAATGGAATAATGTGATTTGTGTTTTAGAAAAATCACTGGTAACAACATGGAAGGGAGTCTGGAGCTTGTTTCTTTTGAAGAAAATTTAACACACAACATGTAAGTCCTATCTTAAATCAGTTACACAAAGTGGCAATCAAAAAGTATAGAATTTCCAACTTCAGTTTGGCACTCAGTACGTTTCGAAAACATTTTTCCAAACGAGAATGTCTATTTAAATCTCACAGTACAGTGTGGACATCATCTACTAGAGATGTGTAATAAGAGTACCATGAGTATACATCTCAGCTCCGTGAATTACTCAAGCTGTGTGACTCTACAAATATAGGGGTCATAAATAAGAATTTAAATATTAAGTATTTGCACAAAATCTTAACTGTCTCAAAAATTAAAGAAATAAAATAGGGGTCATGATGATTATCTTTACATCATACAGTTGCAATAAAGACTAAAGAAAAATCATATGCAAACCCACTTAAAAGAGTACCTAACACTGATTAAAAGAGTAATTTTTTTAATGTTCCTACATATCCATCGTCAGTCCTACCTTACCTGGGCTCCAGATATGTATGTAAAACTTTCCCTTTGCCTAGTCTGAAACCTTTCTCACTATTCATCTGAAGCTCTTCACTCAAACTACACATTCAGAGGAAATCTTGTCTCTTCTTTATCCAGGAAAGTTGAGAACATCAAGACATGAATTTCTTTAACTTCATGCCACTTTATTTGAGTTACTTCCTCTCTTGGAGTTTGCAAAGAGATCCAGAAACATTCTTCAATAGAGCCTTATTCCAGCAATTTTATTCACTTGCATGTACTCTTCAAATCCTTATGATTTTCCATCTTTCTCTAAAACCACTGAAATTGCTACTCTAAAGCAGTGGATCCCAGTCTCAGATGCACACTGGAATCCCCTGAGGAGATTTTTTTTAAAAGCTTGAGTCCCATCCCCTGCAAATTCTGATTTAATTGGTGTAAGGAGGAGGCTTGGCATGTATTTGTAGAAATCTCTGGATGATTTTAATATCCAGTGAAGGTAGAAACTCTCTGGTCTGAAGTCAGTAAAGATGTGTGAAACCACCTGTTTTACTGCCTTTTGTCAATTTTAATTCTATTTGTTAATTCTGAGGAATTTGAAAATAGCAGTTACATCTTCTTGCTGGAAAAATCTTCTCTATTAGCTTATGTGATATTCTTTCCTTTTGATTCTTCTCTGAAATCAAGACCACTTCTTTTCTGTTCCCTATTTTAAACTCAAGTGGTCTCAGGGTATAATACTTGGCTCTCTATTTCTAACTGTACATATTCTCACTGGATGTTACCTCCTACTCCTACAACTTCAAGAACCACTTGGTTATATTTCTGTGAATAACGACAGTAGAATTTTTTTTTGACAGTAGAATTTTAATACTAATTGTATTGAATCTGTAGATCATTTGGGTAGTATGGATATTTTAATGGTATTAACTGTCTCCACACACACACAAACAGACAATGCTCAAACTTGACATGGGAATTTAGAGCTGTCTATTTGTGCATACTAGTTATGGCAATGGGCTCTAATGTCGAATTGCCTCGATCTCAATCCCAGTTTTATTCATTTGTAAAATGAGCATAATAATGATCTCAACCTCATAGCATTGTTGGGAAGAATAACATAATCCAGCTAAAGTAACTTACTCAGTGCCTGATGTTTCATAATTGTTAATATTATTCTTAATCATTGACATAATTCTCTAAAAAGAGTACATGGTTGTAGCTTCCAGACCCCCAAAGTATATACTTTACACATACCACCATTATAATATTGATCATTTTGCATCAATATTGTTGATATATACCTGTCTTCCAAACTGTACTTTGAATTCTTTGAGGGAAATGATTGCTTCTTATTCAGAGTTTAACATAGAACTTGGCACAGGCAGACCATTCATTAGAAATAGGTTTCATCTAACTCTAGAGTTTCACTGACTTTAATTGATTATCAATGCTTGCATGGAATGCCATACTGAAGAGCATGTCAGTCTACATCTGAACTCAACAGACAAAAGTACCATGAAAAATTAGGAGAATCTGCCATGGGACAGGTAGAGGAAGCAAAGGCACAATTGCCATGGACATTTCATTCCAGTTTTAGATGCTATATAAGAAAATTGTTATGGAATAAGTTTTCATGAACAAATGTTACTGGCTGAAAGACTGAGCCAATTGGAGTGATTACTAAATAATTTGGTTAACTTTCCCTTATAGTCTAAGTTCTTTTAGAGCACTTATAGATTTTTATGCTAGAAACTTAGGACAACTATGGGAATAACATGCTCACAGCAGAAAATCCATTATATTTGATCAAATGCTGTTGAAATTTTCATTTTATTGCTACATAATATTACACCTGCCATCTGTGATCTTTACTACATAAATACAGATCCTGAGATTAAGAGTTCTTTCAAGGAAAGATTTTTGCAGGAACTCTTATCCAAACCATCTAGATATAAGCAAAGGGTATTTTAAAATTCTGATAAGTGCTTAAAATAAGAACAAAGAAATTTACTTTTCAAGTTTAGGCTTCTGTCTATTCCTTAAATCCACAAGTGGCAATGCTGCATAAGCAGCTTCTTGTTGTGGGGATGAAGTGGTTCATTAACCTGGGGCAAGGAGGGAGAAAATAACAATCATGAGGGTGCGTTTATTTCAAGGTGAAGTTCATCCACCTAGCACAGTACCTGGAACATAGTTGACACTAAATGAATGTGGATGCATAAATGAATAAATTACCAAAAGGATGGATGGATGCATGATAGGTAAACTGTCTTCATGCAATCAGAATAAATACAAATCAGCAGTATTAATTTTTTCCACCAGATGGCGATGGTGGGAGATACAGGTTTACATTGTAATTGTGAAGAGGAAAACAATCAACCAAACAAAAATCACATTAGGACAAAAAGAAGTCATAAAAGAGCAGATTAAGAAGGGACAAATGAAATGCTTGGGTCTATGATCTTGTGTGATGTGTAAAAGTTCTTACCATCTCTCCTTTTTATGCAGTCCCAATTATACCCAGTTAAAAATTTATATTCAAAACTAATATTGTCTGTATAAAAATCATAGGGCAACTCTCATAACTAAAATTATTGTCATTTGGTTTATGTATTCATACATCTATATTTTCTTCTGTTTTATTCTAATTTCTTAGTTGATGCTCCTTTTGGAAGTGAGGTTACTTGGGAAATTCCAAGCTTGATCATCTCCAAGAAAACTATGCCTGCTATCCAACACTCCAAAAATTATAAAATAAGTCTTACTAGAGCTCATTGGTAAAGAATTGTAAATAATATTAGATTAGTGTCCATTCTTTCATTCGAAGGCTTTTGAAAGATAAGAATATCAGTTTTAGAATCTAGTACTCCAGTGTGCCGGGGGAAGCGGGTAGCTACTTTCTTGGTAAATTAAGATAAGAATATGAACATACTTTAAGATGGAATAAAGTATGCCCTCAAAACTAGCCCTGAATTGAATAAAATATTAACTTCCTTTCTAAATGTAGAATCAGGCTCAGAAATATGTCTTCACAAATTATATAGCATATCATCCTTTTAACCTCTTTGTAAACCCTTGGTCACTGGAACATAAAGAGGCTGGCAAGGTTGCTACAGAAGGAAAGTAACATTTTATGAGTTCTTAAACATTTTCACATTTGTGTTGGCAATCAATCCCTATCACAATCCCCTGAGGTAGGTATGGGAGGCAATATAGTGTATGAAGAATGGGGGACTTTGGAGCCATACACTTGATTTCCAATCTTCTCATTACCTAGGCATGGAAATTCTGATAAGTTATTTCTAAGTTTTGGTTACCTCATCTGATAGACAATACCTCATGAAGTGTTTATCAAGAGCAAATATAAAACACCAAACCTAGCAGAGCCCTAGAACAGAATAGGTACAGTGATGATGATGATGATGATGATGATGATGATGATGTCAGTTTTTCAGTCAAGACATGATCATTGCACAGCTAGTAAATTTGCAAAGCATCAAGCACAGTACCTAGCACTATAGCAAGTACCCAATCGATATTATGTTTGCTTTCTTCCTTCCTGACCTAAAGCTCAATGATTTTTTGAGAACCTATAGGCACTTTAAAATATCATGCTATACACATTAAATATGTACAATTTTATGTGGCAATTTATTGATGTTGCTGCAGAATGAACCCAGGGCCTCAAGCATGCTAAGCAAAGAGTTTTACCATTGATCTATACCCCCAGCCCTTTTAACTTTTATTTTGAGACACTGTCTTGCTAAGTTGTCCAGACTAGCCTCCAACTTGTGATCCTCTTGCCTCAAGTCTCCTGTGTCATTGGAATTATAGGTGTGTCAATTTAAAAAATAAAAATTCAAAAATAATAATTTAAACTCCACTGCAATTAGGTTAGTGCAAGATGTAAGCCACTGCTATATGTTTTTGAAAGTTAATGTTTCCTGTTTACAGGCAGTGATACACAGAGAATTCCAGACCTCACAGAAAAGATGATAACTGAATCGACGTTTTGCCTAACATAGAGTAATTCATTTCTCTCGTACGTAACAAATTCTCCCTCTTAGGTATCTCTGCAGATCAGGCAAGTAGTGGCAGATGAAATCCCAAGTACCCAGATATTCAGCTCCTATTTTTTAATACACTAATTTATATAAATGTGCACTGAAGGATGGTGCTGACTAAAATTATAAATAGATTTAAAATGTGTTCATGTCAATTCATGGATGACAGATTCAGGTTTTTGTCCTTAGCCTCTTCAAGTCTCACCCTATAAATTTTCCCTGGGTGAGACTGCTTGCTCTAAGATGCTCATGAGATCAAATCTGTTTATATCCACAGTCCAGATCTGTTCTGAACCTTAGATACCCATTTCTAACTGTCTGATGGAAAATCCACCTGTATGTCACATTAGCTTCTTAAACTTAACATGTCCAAAAAAAAAAAAAAACAAAAACACAACTTCTGCCCATCTAAGCCCACTCATATTATGTTCCTTTCTTGGTAAATGGATCACCATCCTCCCAATTTCCCAAACTTGAAACTTTAGAGTTATCCTTAACTCTTTTTTCTCTTTCAGTCTTGACCATCAATCAATTACCAAGTCCTCTCAACTTGACCACACTATTGACCACATCTCTTGAATGTGTCTCTTCACCTCTTCAGTCATTGTTTAGACCTCCACTGCCATTCTTTTTTTTTTTTAGTTCTCAATGGACCTTTATTTTATTTACTTAATTTTATGTGGTGCTGAGGATAAAAGTCAGTGCCTCACACATGCTAGGGGAGTGCTCTACCACTGAGGTACAACCCCAGCCCACTCTACTGCCATTCTTAACTTCAGGTTAATTCAGTGGCCTCATATATCTTCTCCCTGCATCAAGTTATTCTCAATTGCAGTCCGCCTTCTGCTTTGCTGTCTACACTTGTACAAATCTCCTGTACACCTCTCATCCCCAAAATTATAATCCATAGTAGAATTCTGCATCAATTGAATGTTTTTTGTCATTCTTTTCTTCCTTCCTTTCTTTCTTTGTTTCATTCTTTGTTATTTCTTTCTTTTTTTTTTTTTTTTTTTGGTACCATGGATTGAACTCAGGAGCACTCAACCACTGAGCCACATCCCCAGTCCTATTTTGTATTTTATTCAGATAAAGGGTCTCACTGAGTTGTTTAGTGTCTAAGCTAAATTGGTGAGGCTGGCTTTGAACTCACAATCCTCCTGCCTCAGCCTCCCAAGCCACGGGGATTACAAAAGTGCACCACCATGCAATGCTGTTTTTTGTTTTTTGTTTTTTTCATTCTTAAAGACAAACAAAAATAAAGGAAGAAAGAAAGAAAAGAAAAAGGAAAACCATGCCAAATGTGGCATGCAAGTGACTTCATGATCTGGCTCCAATGTACCTTGCTCTAGTCATATTGAATGTTTCACCATTCCAGACCTTTTTATGGCTTTGCATTTTTCACCTGCTAATCTACATCTTGGAATGTTCTCCTGGTAAAATGCTCATTCAAAATTTAAGAACTAGATCAAATATTCTCTTTCTAAAGATTCTGATTCCCCTGAAGAAGTTAGCTCTTTTATCCTGTGTACTTCCATGTTACTGTATCAACAAAGAAGCTCCCACTTATCTGTGAGGAATACATTCCAAGACCCCCAGTGGATGCCTAAAACTTTCAATAATACTAAACCCTATATATACAATTTTTCCTAACCTACAGACCTATGAGAAAGCTTATTTATAAATTATTCACAGTATAAGATTAATAATAAAAACAATAAAATGGAAAAATATAATAACATCCTGTGATAGAAGTTATGTCGACACGTGTGTGTACACTCTAAGTATCCTATTGTATATACTCACCCTTCTTTTGTGATGATTTGAAATGATACAATGCCTATTTGTTGATATGAAGTGAGGTGAATGACAGTCATTGTGTCATGTGTTAGGGTACTATTAACCTTCTGGTGATAGGTCTGAAGGAGGATCATTTGCTTTGGGTGATCATGTGTCATTGAATTATGATGTGGTCGATGGTTGGATGTTCAAAGCAGTCAATGTTGTTGGATGAGAATACATAAGCTTGAAATTTTCATTTTCATAGCAAACAGATTTAGTATGGCCAGGTGCACAGTCTATTATTAATGGGACTTTAAATTTCAACCCTTTCTCCTCCAAGTATTTTTTAACTTCTGGGATAAGCATTGGTGGAGCCATTCCATAAACAAGATGACTATCACTCACACTTTCTGATTATATTGCCAGATCATGAACAGACGGCTTTCGCTTTTTTTTTTTTTTATCTTTGAGAGAGTGTGAGTTTTTCACTCTGTACACTATGCCTGGCTTTATCACAAGTCCTGCAGCATTAAAACACAGTACCAAGGTTAATCTGTCCTTCCATGTTTTATACTCTGGTGCCTCCTTTGCACTTTCATGAACATAGGTTCTACTGAGCCAGCCCAATTTTACCACAAGTGAAAACTTGCTTTGAATGATATTCTTTCTCCATAATCAACTTCTTTAATTCTCCTAGAAATGAGGCAGTAGCTTCATCATCAACGGAAGTAACCTCTCCAGAAATTTATATATTTTCTTGTACAAACATATTCCTGAATCTGTGTAACTATTCCTTTCTTTCAGCAAATGTCTTTGTGTCACTTGTTTCCAAGGATTCCTTGCTGAAGTCCTTATAAAGGTTCAATACTTTCTGGCTGAAAATGTTGCCATTAATTGAAACACATTTTATGTTCATGTCTTCCACCCAATTTAATGTCATTTCTATATTAACTTAGCACTCATCATGTGTTGTAGCTGTAACTTTCATGGTTTGAGTTGCAAAAGAAAAACTACTTTCCTTCTTCACAAGTTTACAGATAGAAGCTTTGTTCTTACCACAGATTTTAAAATCCAAAGCATATGATTCTTTTTCCTTCATTAAGTCAAGAACACTCCCCTTTTCATTTAAAGGAGGTATTTTGTGACTTCTCTTCGGTATACACAAATGGTCAATATCACTAATCCTATGCTTTGTAATCATTATTAAGTAAAACAAAGATTACTTGAACTTAAGCCCTGCAATACCACAACAGTCAATCTGATAACTAAAACAGTTACAAAACGGCAAAGGGACCTTTGCATATACAGGACAAATACACTGGACAAAGGAATGATTCTATCTGCAGGATAGAGAAGTGTGGTGGTAGATTTCATTATCCTACTCAGAATGGCATGCAATTTAAAATTTATGATTTATGAATTGTTATTTCTGGAATTTCTCAGTTAATATTTTTGGACCTTAGTTGACTGGATAACTGAAATCATGCAAAAAAAAAAAAAAAGCCATGAATAAGCAGGGAAACTATTAGGAAAGAACTTTTTATACTTTTAATTATAATGATTTATTTGAACATCTATTTCTCTAACATATATGAATTTTCTATAAGCAATAATCTTCATCCCTAGCATAGGACTCAGGGTCCTGGTACATATTAAATGCTAAATAAAAGCTTATTGCTTAAAAACATTTTGATAGGGAGTTAGCCTGGCATCATAGAAGACAAACTCACCTCACCCCAAATTCCTTTGGATCACACTACACAGACAAAATCTAGGGCTGGCTAGCATTTTACACTGACATTGTACAAAGTTGTTTATACTTTTAGAACTGTCACCAGAGTGCATTCTTACTTAAAGTCACAAAATATTAAGTCAACCATTCTATACCCCACCTCACACTCACAATTCACAATTAGGAGTTCATCTTCTGTAAGAATAAATTTATGGATGAATAGTTTAATGCAAACTACATCTTTCTTGTGTCATAATAGAGCCCAAAATATCCCCGCAAGAAAACATTTATCAGTTGTCAGGTAGGTACAAGAAAATTATTTTTGAACAAATGACATAATCTTTAGTTGAAAAAATAGGAGAGATTCAAATACATCAGTTGAAAAGACATATACAAAAGCTTTGTCAATTATGTTGAGATAAAAATCAATAATACAGTTAGCATCACATTTAATATATATTTAAATGTTATTATGAATATCTTAAATCTTTGCCTCAATTTAATTTTTTTTAATGTAAGATTTCAGCACTAATTAGAATACAGTAATTTTCCTTTGTAATAACTGCATTTGACAAGGTAATATTGGACAAGCAGTTTTTAATGCATGGTAAGCACTTGCATTTCATTTGATAGCAACTAATTCCTTAAAACAATTATGAGACATATACTACATGCAAGGTTTATAGAAAAACACTTATCAATAAAGAAATCATGATCCTCATCCTCATTGAGTGTACAATGTAGGAGGATATATATAATCATAATGAGAAGTAGGAAAGGGTACAAATAAAGTACACTCAAAGTTCATGGAGAAAGAAATTCCCTACACAATGGTATAGTGATAACGATGGGGGTGATGGTACAACAAGGGTTTTGTGGTGGTTGATGCTTTTAAGTTAGGCCTTGAGAGATAGTAGGATGTGGATAAAGGGAGATAGCAGGCAAAGACAATCCAAGATAGAGTCTGGGGAGGGAGATATAGCTCAGAGGTACAGCACTTGCTTCCCATGTATAAGACCCTGAGTTTGAACCCCAGCACTGCCAAAACAAATTTTCCTCAACAGGAAAGGAGACAACAGGAAAGGAGACAACACAACACAGGCATTAAAGAGAGATGTGGTGAGATACAGGCAAATTAGTAAGGAAACAAAAACAATCTAGGTAAGTTATAACAACAATAAGGATGATGAGAATGGAGGGAAGGTGGATTTGAGACATGCAGAGATCAATTCTACTGGATGAGACATCTCATAAGATATAGGAAATATGTGGTTGCTTGGGAGAATGGGGGCACCATTAACAGATGTCTAGTGATGGAAAGAGGACTGGGATTGAGGGTGTTAAGATGATTGCTTCCATTTTAGATATCCTGAGTGGCCAGTGTGCTATTCATGTGGTAGTGTCCAGAAGATAACTGAAAACTTAGGACTAGAATTCAGGAAGAAGTTCAGGGCTAAAAATAAATTTTGGGAAATCACCCAAGTAGATGTGATCATCAAGGCACCTGAGTAAGGAAATTTCAAAGGAATGATTCAATGGTCTTTAAACTTGAGCAGACATCAGATCCCCTAGAGGGCTTGTTAAACCACAAATTGCTAAGTTTCACCCCCAGGGTTTCTGACTCAATAGGTCTGAGGTGGGGCTTGAGAATTTACATCTTTAACCAATTCCCAATTAATGCTGATGCTGCTAGGTCAGGGTTCACACTTTGAGAACCATTAAACTAGATAAACAAATCTATTTTTTTTTTATCTCAGCATGACTTATTCATAACAAATGATCTGTGCCAATGCCAATACCCATTTTTCTATAAAGTTAAAATAATGCCTGATACTGTTTATCAATTGAAAAGAAATGGAAAATCATATTTCTACCTACCTGTTAGATATTTCCTGTTAGATATTTTTTTGTCAATTCATAATTGAGAAGGCAAGGCTGTCCAAAAAATGCTCCAAAATATCACTGTGCTTAAAAAGGGGTGGAGCTCCAAAAATGCTTACTTTCCCTTTAGACTGTCCAGCACAAGGTTTCTGCAATCTGTTGATAGACTTTCTGAACCTTTGTTTGGTGGTCTCCACTAACCTGCAAGCTTTTTCAACAGCTACATATTTACTTGAGACTTTTGTCCCATATAGGCAATGGCTTGAAAAGCACTTAGCTGTTTACTTTTCATCTTACTATAAATTATTTATCCTTTAGTCTGTAAATGGCTATTTGTAGGATTAGACAAATTTTGAATGCTCTGATAAGAGGATTGTTGCACCCAAATTCATGCATAATCCATAAAAAGCACATGTAACCCACAACCTCAGCTGGGTTAGCATATGAAACAGATTCACTGAGCAGTGCAAATTATTAACCAGTTAACATCAGCAAATTTGTTTTTGAAACACAGGTTTAAAAACACAGCATTCCCTAATGAGAAGTAATATTAGTTTTAAAAATCCAATAAAAACATACCTTGAGTAGACTTCTCTACCTCTTTCCTCTTCCTATTCTGGCTATTGTAATTCATCCTCAGCTCTTGGTTGTACTCATGCAGAGTTTCCCTGGAGTTGTAAGACTGTCTTGGTTTTCTTCCATCTTCACTCTCATCTGAAGAACTGGTATAAGCTAGATCCATTTCATGCTTGACTTTAGACAGCGGCTGGTAAGGTTTGCAGTCTGTTTGCTCCATCTCTGATTAAGCTCAGTTTCATGAAAAAAAGGAAGAACTCCTTTAATGAAAGCACTCCTGGAAGAGATAGGGAAAACACAAGCCTTCTTAGATTTGTCCTTTTGCAAGGAAACACATCTGGCAGATTCACAATTGGTCCTGATAATACTATCAAAGGAGTGAGGCAAAAGACAAACTAGATGACATGAAGCTAGCCGGAGGCAATAATAATACTGTGTTACATGCATACATTGTCAAGCATTTAGGATTAAGCTGGAGGTTGCAGCATCAGAAAATACTCAAAGTGAAAGACAGTCTTCCTTCAAAAACAGTTGTATTTGAATGCAAATAAAGGACAATTAGACAATGTACTTTACAATGCACGTGTGTTTTCACTGCTGAAGTCAGTATTTAGATTAAAAAAAAACAATATTATCAGATTTGGTAGTGGCCAGGAGTGCAAATATTAACCCAGCACAACCCACGCTTGAAATAAAAACTGCTAAGAGAACTACATTCAGAAAGAACACATTCTTGCCTCTGGTTTAATATTACATTTAAGGTAGGGACTCTGAGGAAGGGAATGATTCTGAGTGAGAAAGGCAGAACCAGAGCTCATGAAATGAAGTGTCCTTGAGGGGGACTGAGCTCTTTGTGTTCATATTGTGACTTTTGAGCCTCCAGGCTGCAGAGGATTTTTAATGAGTTAGGTGGTGGTAAATTTTTGTTCTTCATAGTACTGAAAGAATGTAAACAACACTTCTTGTGACTATAATGGTAAGGAAGAGCAGGATCTAAATCGGGTTTAGAAATGCCAACATTAAATTTCTTGATAAATCACTGAAAGAACCCCCTTTCCTTACAGAATGCTGAGCTAGGAGCCACTGAAGCTCTTAGGACCAATAGAAGCATTAGCTGCCCTACTTAGCACTGAGAGGTTTGAGAAGATCAAGTGCCATCTGAGATGTCAAAGTCTTCTGTAAAGCTAAAAGCCCTGTAAAAATGCTCTTATTTTCCTTTTTCACATTATTTTATCAGCATTTCCATCCACTGCTGAAACTTTGCAATCTGGTCCTTACATAAAATGTAAAAAAATAAATAAATAAAAAAACCTAGTTTGAAACCAAATGAATATGATTCTATTTTGCAGTGGAATTGACTCCTTTATCTTTCTTCAGCTCTTCACCTTATGTACTTTCAAAGAAACTTACAAATATCTAGATAGTGGCTTCTCTATCTTGTACAGGATCTCACTTTTTGGAATTTCCATTGCTTTTATGGCAGGCACATAGAACACAAAAATCACTTAGTAAAGTTTTATGGACTGATTGATATGCATTAAATGGTACATCCTGCTTTGTAGTGTGAACAGTTTTACAGGTTGAGGTCTTATCACCCTAACTAAATGTTAAGATCATTGAAGGCCAAATTTGAGTCTTATGTCCCTTCATATTCTCTATAGCACTTAGCACAACTATAGACCCATACTGTAAAAACTATTTAACTCGTAAACCTACAAATTCCAGAAATGTTTTGTGTAAATACCTGGTTTGGTTTGGATTAACATCAGAGATGAGCATACTTAAATAGAACTTAGAAGGTGGATACAATATTACACCGTATGATCCAAAATCATTCAAATCCAATGCCATCTCATGGTTCATAGGTTGTCTAAATACTCATAACTTCTTAACTTGTAGCCCCAGAATTAAACTCTCCCCTGAAAAATGGGCTTGAATATTCAACTGACTACTCAGCATTTCCACTTGGTTATCCAAAATATATCTCAAATTTGGTATGTTCAAAATCACATTCCTGATTTCCACCCCTTTCCAAAACCACTCCTTTCCCAGTCTTTTCTATTTTGATAGACAGTCAGTCAGTTCTTCTATTTGTTCAAGTCAAATAAAAGCAAAGTTATCCCGGGCTCCTATTTTTATTTTTTTAATTCATTATTTCTTTTTAGTTATACATATCAGCAGAATCCATTTTGATATAATTATACAAGCATGGACTCCTGTTTTTTTAATCTCATAGGCAATCCATCTATAAATCCTGTTAGTGCTACCTTTGAAATATATCCAGAATCCAACCATACTTTTCCACATTCTCATTACCACATTGGTTTAAGCCATCATTTCCCACCAGGATTATTATGACAGTCTTCTATGCGATTTCATTTATTTATTGATTTTGTGGTGCTTGGGATCAAACCCAGGGTCTCCTGCATACTAGATACTTGTATACTACCATTGAGCTACACCCCCCAATCCATGACATTCCCCTAATTGGACATCTGCTAACACCATTACTCCCTGATGGCACATTCTTCACACTGCAATAGAATGAAAGTTTTAAAATACAAGCCATTCACGCCTCTCCTTTGCTCAGAAACAGCAAGAATATCCTATTTCCTTCTAAACAAAAGTCAAAATCCTTTCAATGGTCTACAAGGGCCCTAGCCTAACCTCTCCAACTTCATTCCATTATATCTTCCCCCTACATCATGTACTGCAGCTACACTAACCTTACTGATTCTGAAAACATTAGGCATGTTTCTACCTCAGGGCTTTTGCAACCTCCCATTGAAAAACCACCCAAATGTGCTACTGCTAATCCTTATTTGTTTATTATCTGCCACATTTAAAATGTAAGCTCCATGGGGGTAGGCTTTATCTTTCCTATTCATTGTTAATTCTCTTAGAAAAGAAAAATGTCTGGCATACAGTAGAGACTTAACATATTTTGAATGAGTGAACAAACAACTGTTGAATACTCTCAAAAGGGCCTAGGAAGATTGTGTAAATGAATAAACTGTAGTTTCTGCTCCCCCCACCCCTGCCACCGCAAGGAACTCACAGCCTAATGCAAGCAATTAAAAAACAACTCTGAAGAATGGAGGAACTTTAGATTATGTAGAAGGAAATGAGAGGGAAGGGGTATGAAAGATGGTGGACTGAGAGAGACATCATTTCCCTATGCACATGTATGATTACATGAATGGTATGAATCTACATTGTGTACAACCATAGAAACGAAATGATGTACCCCATTTGTGTACAATGAATCAAAATGCAGTCTGTAAAAAATAAATAAATAATTTTTAAAAAGAAAAAAAACCATCTCTGGCACAAAGGAGATTGAAAAGACTCTTTGTGAAACTAATAAAGTAGTGCTTGAGCATCAAAGAGTAATGTATTAAGGACTTCATTTGGTTTAGTTTCCTCTTCACCAACACTGTTACCACAACCACTGAAATGCCCTTGAGCACATACTTTGAGTTATCAGGTTAACTTTATTCTCTTTCTTCTTAGGTTCCCAGAGCATGTTCTTCAGAAGACAGTTATCTGAATTTTAGACCTTGATTTTGCTATAAACAGTGCAACATGAGAAACATACCAACAGCAGGATTTCATAGATGTATTTTTGCAGCCAAGGATTGGAACTTTCTCCCAGAAAAGGAGGTATCAATAAAATTCATCTAAAGTCATTTCAACCAACATACACCTTTTTTGTTCATTAAAGAAAAAGAGTTT
This sequence comes from Sciurus carolinensis, assembly GCF_902686445.1. NCBI lineage: Eukaryota > Metazoa > Chordata > Mammalia > Rodentia > Sciuridae > Sciurus > Sciurus carolinensis. Next base: position 104,665,768 of record NC_062232.1, read on the forward strand.
AACAATGGAGGGTGGAGAGTTATTTTCCACATAGGGCCATTGACAATGCAAAAATATCAGTCAAGGATCTTATAACTAAAAAAAGCTTAATAAAATGTTTTGTTACAATATAGAAATTAATAAATGTCATTTTCCATTTCTTCACTTATTCTTTCAAGTTTCTGATTCACATAGATCAGGATTATGATGAAAATAATGTAAGACTGGCCAGAATAACACTCCTCTTTAAGCCTAAGTTGATTACAAATCTACTTTTTTTTTTTTTTTGGTACTTGTAGATGGACAGCATGACTTTATTGTGTGTTTATTTTTATGTGGTGCTAAGGGTCAAACCCAGTGCCTTACACATGCTAGGCAAGTGCTCTGCCACTGAGCTACAGCCCCAATCCCTACATTTATGTTAATGCCACTCAAAACTAATAAGTTAAACTTAAAAATGAAGCAAATCTAATTTCTAATGCCTAATTTTGTGTTTTGACAGCTATAATTTATTGTGTTAAAATTTTTATGTATGGAAACCTAGACATTCTCTTTTCTCTCAGTATGTTTACTTACATCCTCTATGAGAGAGAGAGAGAAAATGACAGAGAGAGAGACAGAGAGAGAGAGAAAGAGCTTAATTTAGCTATGACTGATCATTTTCAAATTTCTAATTGTAGCCATTCCCAAGCACAAATCAGTAAGGAATGTCACACCTATTCAAGGTTATCCAGTGTCTTTGGAAGCAATCTTTCTTTAAACAAACAAACAAACAAAAAACCCTGTTAAAAAATTCCTAACGCCTCCACAACTTTTTTTTGATACCAGGAATTGAACTCAGGGGCACTTAGACACTGAACCACATCCCCAGCCCTATTTTGTATTTTTTTTAGAGATACGTTGTCACTGAGTTGCTTAGGGCCTTGCTAAGTTGCTGAGGCTGGCTTTGAACTTACCATCCTCCTGTCTCAGCCTCAGCCTCCTGAGTCACTGGGATTATGGGCATGTGCCACCATGACTGGCAACCCCCTCCAAAATTTTTCAACTTAAAATTTGTGTTAGTGGACCCAGATGATCAGGAGAACATTCTCTATCTTTAGGCACAGAGAGAAGGGCACAGAGTTCTGGATGCCTGGGGCTTTCAAAGTATTTAATTGTGATATTTATCAAAGCCTTGAGAAGCAGAGTCTGAATTCACTGGTATCTAGTACATTTTTGAAAATAAATAAATAATACTTTTAAAAAGATTAGTATTTTAAATCTAGCAAAGTTTGAAAGTAAAATAATTTTGAAAAGATGTTGTTCCAGATATTCTACAGTAAGGGGCAAGCCCAGTGTGGTGGTGTGGGTCTGTAATGTCAGAAACTTGGGAGAATGGCCAAGGTCTTTGCAAATTCAAGACTAGTCTTGGCAACTTAAAGAGACACTGTCTAAAAAGATAAAAGTTCCAGGTAAAAAGTAGTCTAATAACTGCTTAACTGACTTTTCCATTCAGTGCCCAACACGGCACCCTGAAAGTCCAATGTCAAATAAATGTTATTCAGACATCATGATGATACTGTCAACTCATAGAAAAACCAAATGTACATATCATACTAATCTCATTTTAACAATTTTTAAATTTCTCTATTATTTCAATATTGATAAATTTTTAAACAAAGCAAATGAGCATTGTAAAGCACATGATCTTATGGAACAGTGAAAAACAAAGAAGTCAATTATCTTTGCTACTGCAGCAGATCCATTCAGACAGTTCACATAGGATAAATTCAAATGTCACTACCTGTGGTTTGCCCTTGTGTTTTGACTTTATACTTGTTAACAAGATGAAATCCAAGAGACTTCAGAAGAGAACTGGGATGTTTCCCTCCTCACCTGAGTCCACTGACACAAAATTTAAGATCATGGAGGTATTTATGCTCATGAGACAACTTGGTATGTGGAAATCATTGGCCTTAGATTGACGGATTTATTACAATAAAAGCAACAGCAGCAGCAGAGGCAGCAGCTAACTTGTACAGCAGTCACCAGGCATGAAGCACTATTGTAGTGTGTTTCATATATTAACTCCTTTAATTCTTATAGTACCCTATGAGGTAGATGCTGTTTTAATCCCCATTTAATGGATAAAGAAAACCATGGAACAGAGCAGTTACATGACTTGCTAAAGTCCCACAGGTAGTAAGCTACAAAGCTGAGATTTCAATTCTTATAATTTATCTCCAATTGTCAGGCTTTTAACCAGTTCCATGTTGTCTTTCAGAGGAACATCTGGTAGAATGATCCTACGTAAATAACCTCTCCTCTCTCAAAGCATTGTTTCTAAATGTAAAATAAGGAGATTGAATTAACTCAAAGAAATCTTGCAGCTCTGGAATTCTATGACTGCATATGAAATTGAAGAGACATTCAGATTGATATGATAAAAAAAGTGGTGAGTGTATGAAAGGCTATGTTACATTATCTAACACTACCCCTCTTCTCCCCTCCTCTGCCTATTTCTCCCCAACCCTCTCATCTATACTCCAATCTACCACAAAGTAGTTGATGTAAAATATTGCTTTTGTATCCATAGGTCTGTGTGTATACATGTATGCGTGCACCTCACTTCCCTATCCTATTATTTTCTTGGTATTTCTCATTCTTAATACATATATTTCCCCCTCAAAATGGAACCCTGTTGCTTGTTTACCTTTAACACAGAAAAGCCTATCCCACACATAGCATCTGCTTTTAAGTTGGTGCCTTCACCAAAAAGTCTCACTTCACTTCAGAAAAACAAAAATTTTTAAAAAGATACATACAACAGTGCCTAAGGAGAGCAAGCCTTCATAGCACAATGGGAGACAGTACTCTTTGAAAATATTACAATACTTTTTCTTCAATAAAGACCTTCTACCTTACTGCAGATTTACAGATTCAGAAAATGCTGAATTTATGAAACTCTTAAAAGGAATGTGAAATCCTGACCAATTCCCTATCTTTGTTTTTCTTAAGGAAATACTTATGGAGTGAACTGCAAGGACGGAGTAGGCTACAAATGTAACACAATCACTTGATTCTTTACAAAAATGAAGGAGAAATCTCCCTTAGAATCCTCCTACCAGCCTATAAGGGTAACTGTTGTCATTCTGGCCCATTTCCTTCTAGTCATACTATACACACAAATTTTTTCATGTTGCTTCCTTCATTCTAGATTTTTAGATCTTTTTACATGTTTCTACACAATTTCTACAACCATCATTTTAATGGTTTTGCAGAGTGAATATTCCATATTTTACATGTATATTCCCTCACTGAGATATTTACATTCCTCCCTCCCCATTTATATCAAAACTGAAGCCATATAAAGATACCATGAACATCTTATTTTCTTAGGGTAGATTCTAAGAAGTTGAATTAATGAGCCAAAAGGTTTGAACATTTTTGTGGCTTTGGGGATTATAATGATATACACTGGCATTAGCAATGTGTGTGAACAATTTCCTTTCATTGTACCCTTGCCAACTTTAAGTTTTACTTTTAATGTCTCTTTAAAATAAGTAAATTAATGGCAACTTCTTTTAGTTTGCATTTCCTTGATTATAAATGAGGCTGAATATTTTTTCTGAATGTTTGCTAGTTCTATTTCCTCTTGTGAACTATTTACAATTTTTACATATTATTCTATTTGGAATCTTAAGGAATTTTTTAAAAATTAAATTGTATTGATGTTATGTAACAAATTAACCCTTTACCTAGAGTATTTGCTGAAAGTTTCATAGTCTGTTCTTTGGAACTTTAATTTTTGTTCCTTTTTGATGAACATTAATTAAAGCCAAACAAAGCACTAGTGTCATTTTCCTCATGCAGTTGTCCAGTTCTTTTGGTGTTGCATGGAGGCAACCTAACATTTTGGTAAATAAAGAGAGAAATAAATCACCAGTTTTTAGAATACAGATTGAGAATTTTATGTTCTGAATATGGGTCTTCTTTTCCAGAAAACGGTGTCTTTGAAGTAGACTGCTTTTGGGGCCCATAGGTATTTTTTCACATTCAAGACTTTGAAATTATTTAATGCATCTGGTTCACATGTATTTGTTTAAAGTAATTGTTTTATTAGCATTTTAAAAATCTAACAATGAAAGGATAGAAAATCCCTCCTGGAAAAATATGCCTCCAAAACAGATTTGACTCATTTGTGAGAATAGCTGCAGTCAATATCCTCATGGTACCCTGGCAGGCTCTTTAGGCCACTTTTTAATCTAACTTTTAATAAATGGTTCATTTGGAAATCAATAAATAATGCACACATATTAAACCTAACACTTTAGAAATGACTACATTAGTAATCCACATACATATAAAATGACTCCATTTACAGGCTGGAATATTAAGTAAATAGCATTCATTCCATACATACACCCTAAACATACCATTTATAACCTTATTACTACCAACTTTTCTCAGAAAGGATGGATTTTTCTTAGTCCATCCTTTGTTCCTTAGTCAAAATACAGTACATTCCAAATTAATAAATTCATCATTTTTGAGAACTGGCAACATATTGATTTCTTTAGGTATTTGTTTCCTACTTAGATATGTATTGATGAATAAGTCATAGGGTTGTTATTGCTTTTGTTTTTGAAACCAACAGTGTATCTTAGTACATGCCTATGCAAAATTATCCTTTGGTTCTATTCTAAACTTACAGTCCAGTTGATTTTACTGTCTTCACCTGAGTATGTACATTATCATACATTGGAGAAAAGTACCGGGATCTTGAGTCAAGGTGGTCATTTTCACAATTTTGCTGAAGAATGTTATTTAGTTATAATCAAGAAATTAATCTACATAGTCTGAAGGATCATTTTAGAACGCCATGTTCTGACCCATACTTGAAGAAAAATGATGCACAAGTTTTGGATAATTCAGAGAGAAGTTACATTTTCCAGTTAGTTTTCTTTTTCCTCCTTTTTCCCCCCCATAGATTGATCCCAGGGATGATTTATCACTGAGGTACATCCCTGGTCCTTTTTATTTTTTATTTTGAAACAGGGTCTTGCTAAGTTGCTAAGGCTGGCCTTGAACTGGAATTTCCTGCTTCAGCTTCCCAAATTGCTGGTATTATAAGTATACACCAATGTGCCCAGCTCCAGCTTATTTTAAAAAGAACAATTCCATCTATCAAATTTCTGAATTTATCTTTCTGAATTTACTGGATCCTAAAACTGGCCTTAAGCCAGAAGTTAAAACCTAGGGAACTATCAAGAACCATGTAACCTAGCCCAAGAAGATGCTTAAACAGACCAAGAAGGTGCTTCAAAGTGTCTCAGAATCGTTTTTCAACTTACAAGAAACAACAGATTCCATGAAATCCTGAAATCAGGTGTGGAAAAAAGCCTGTACATGCCTGATTATTCCAGGACAATTTTACATTTTACAAGAGAGCCTTAAAAAGTTCTGTTTTGAATATAAATAATGGCTACCATTCACACCACATATTCTTTACTATATATTTAAAAAGAAGAGTAATTTTTGGAATAAAAAGTATATTTTTAATTAAATAGCACCAAATATAACAACCAACTTATGAAAGAATAGGAAAACTAAAATTGGAGAGTTTCAGATTATCTCAAATTAAATATTAAATCATTTACATATATTTTTCTCTTTACATGAATGGTACTAAATCAATTTAACTGTTTACATTTAACTGTTTTACTTATTTTTAAACAAAAGAAAATCAGATACTTCTTACATAAGAAAAAGTACAAATTATATAGACTATGAGGAGTAAGGGTAAAGGATGAGGTATATATCCAATGCAAATTATATTAAAATCCAAATGCAAAACATAAACATAAGTGAAATTTTCCTAAAAGAAAGAATATATTCACTAATTTTTTTCCCAAGTAGGTAAATCACACTACAAAGAAATCTACAGGGAGATACTTCCCTTCATACATGTAAGCAAAAATAAAATTCAGGTTATCTAAATTTTTAGAGTTACAGTTAGAAATGTATAATGCTACTTTAAAGAAAAGACAGCTAGTTGAAGTAAGTTAGCACAATCATTTGAATTGGTTGTCTGCACACTGGACAGGGCTTATTCCTTTTTTTCAGTTTCTTTGCACATGTGAAACATGACATAAGATGTCCTGTTTTGCCATGAACAATGCAACCATTTTTAGGTCGACCTTGGCATATCACACAAGGTTCAATGGCATTATGGAGAAAACTGGATTCCATACTTTCTTCTGTGTCTTTTGTTTCTTCCCTCTCAAACCGTCTGACATCGTTTTGGGTGCCACAAATAATGCTACTGGAAGTTGATGGGTGAGAATATTCCTTGCTTTCTTGTGATTGGGAGGTTCGTGGGAATTTATAACCATTTTGTTCAACACAAGACTCTTTGGAATCATTCACTGTAAAATTTTTACCATCAGGTACATCAAAGTTCTCTTCTGCTTGTGTTGCATTTTCCAGTTTGTTTTTTTCAGGGATTTCCACTTTATCTTTCCCTTTATCTTCAGGAAGCCAGTTCTCACAAAGGCCAGGATTCATTTCATTGCGTGAAGTAAATTTCCAATAGTCAGCTAAGGAAATTTCAGAATCTTCTTCAAATGAATTTGTATCACTATCCACTGCCTGATGCACAGTAACTAGACTTTCCTCATCATCTTCTTCTGACAGTTCCTGTTCTTCTTCACTAAGGTTATAATCTTCTGAATCAAGAGATTCAACTTCAAATTCTACACTAAATTGATCTGAAACTGAGTCCTGATCCAAAAAATCACCTGAATGTTCACTCACACCACCATCATGATCTGGATGTGAGGGAGTCTCTGTCAATTCAGTGGTACTGCTTCTTTCACAGGGAGCAAGGCTTTCATCTGAGGAAAGGGAAATACTATCAGATTTGTGGCGCTTTCTCTGTCCTTCACCAGATAATTCATCTGAATTTTCTTCTGTCTCACTAATTGTTCTCCTTCTAGATGAGATACATGGGCTAGAAACCAAACTGGAAGATGAAGGCTTCTCTTCCTGTGGCGCTTGCACAGGGTCTTTCTGATCACTCAAGGTGTCACCATCAAGGTGACATCTGCTCTCACTGGTAGATGTGCTGGAATTTGATGGTTCCCGCGGATTGACTATTACCAAGTTTCTGTAAATCATTGCATATATTTTCCTATGTTCTTTCACAGAGAAGCTTGGCACTCCGAACAAATCTCCTAGAAGATCATTTGAACAATATACCATATGCTGTTCCTTCTCATCATACAATCGTTTAGTCATAATATACTGGCCCAGATAAAATATAATCTCTTTCATAGTATAAGTGTCTTTTTGTGCACCAACAGACTTCAACAACTTCAAAAACAATGGCTTTGGTGTAAACAGGGTGTCCAGTTCCGAAGCTGGAGTCTGTGAGGTGTTTGTGGCCTCATCAGTAGAAAGAGACATGTTGGTACTGATTAACCGCGTGGATCAGTTGAGAAAACGTACCTCACGTCTGAGACTACAGGTGTCCGTCTCCAATCGCCAGGGAATAGAGCTGCTCCTCACCGCACGGGTTTTTTCAGCCTTTGGGGGTGGGGGGCTCGTTCACCGCGCTCGTTTTCCCTCACGGGATGTGCGGAAGTCCGACGCCTTGGACCTCAGCTACCACTCCATTCGCAGGTTCCAAGTCACCGGGCGCTCGAACTAAGTCCGGAGAGAAAGGAGGCTCCTGGCGGCGGAAGCGGCAGGACCTCAGCAGAGGGTTCAGAGCCGCCCCTCAAACTCGGTTTGCAACTCTGTCTTCTAGTCACACAGAGTCGCACACGCCCCCTCAAGAGCCGTGGTCCGCGGTGCGCTGAAGTCACCAAAGAGCCCAGGTGACCAATACGCCAGGGTCCGCCGTGCGGTGGGGTCCGGGCTGTGTCGGGGTAACCAATGCGCCAGGGCTCACGGTGCGCCGAGGTCACCAATGCGCCGGGGTCACCAATGCGCCGGGGTCACCAATGCGCCAGAGCCTGGGATGCGCCGGGGTCCGCGGTGCGCTGAAGTCACCAAAGCGCCCAGGTCACCAACGTGCCGGGGTCCGTTATGCGCTGGGGTACGTTGTGCGCCGCGGTCCGCTGTGCGCCGAGGTTACCAATTCACAGAGGTGTGCGGTGCGCCTAAGCCCGCGGTGCGCCCTACTCCGCAAAGTCCGGGGTGAGCGTTCCCTACCGGTCCGCGGGGAGCGCGCCGGAAGCTACGGCCCATCCGGGCGTTTGCGCGCGCGCCGGGCCCTGCCTGCTCAGGCCATTTTGAAAGAGAAAAGTGGAATTTGCCTAATTCCGCAACTAAACAGTGAAGGTCTCGCAAGTTTTTCTGTAAACTACTGACTTTTCTGGTTGCTTGTGTCTATTTTTTCTCTTTGTTTTTGTTAAAACCTGAAAATTTTTAATGGACAATACTGCATCACATGAGACAAGTGTAAAGAGGGAAAGAATCAGTGAATTGGGAAGCTGACAGAGATACTAGACTCCATAAACTCTAACCCATTATTTCGGACACTGAAAAATTATTCTAACTATTTTTGAAGTTGTACCTCTGCCAGCTCTCTCTTTCTCTCTCTCTCTACACACACACACACACACACACACACGTGTTTGCACAAAGTTCTTAGGGACTGGCACTATACATATTATGATTTTTGAGCACTGAGTACTTCCTACTATGCCATTAAATAAATGGCAAGAGCTTACTGCATTCCAAAATGAGGGCCCAGAATCTCATTAAGGAAGAGTTTTTTTTTTGTTGGTTTTTTTTTTGGTAATTGTGTAAAACCTAGCACATTTCTATCCCTTAGTAATTCACAAATAATAAAATATCTTTGAATTACAGTGACATCTATCTCCATCACGCCATCTCTTTTGGAACTCTAACAGCCTCCTAAAGTAATTTTAAATTATCTTTCTCTTATTACTTCTCAATATCCTTTGTGGTGGATTATGTAGATCATCTAAACACTTAATAAAGGGAACAATCTTCAAGAAAATTGAAGGTAACTCAATATATAAAAGCTTTTTTACTCTTTAGAGAAGAACAATAGCTGCTTATTTCCCCAAGTAAACAATCATATTCAATTCATTTTTCATACAATGAAATCCATTGGGGTTTTGTAAATTCATAGTAATTTTAGCATTAACATACTTATCCAAAATGTAGCATCAAATTTAATACAGCATCTTGAAAAGTAATGGGCTTTAAATATGGTATTATATAACCAGAGATATCACTTTCTTCCACAGTTTACCAACAGCAAGTATTAATCAAAGCTCTCTATTGCCATCCATCTTCAGCCTTAGTTTAGCACTTGATCAGTGACCCTTTCAAGTTGCATGTATGAACATTGGAAGCATGATTTTTACTGCTTACTATTGGAATTTCATTTTCAATTATGCTAAAGATTAGATTGAAAAGGGGATGTTGAAACATGCTACAAAGATATGGACCCTCTAGTAACTTAACTGCAGAGGTGGATACAGGGGTTGATGATGATTCATGGGATTTGCAGTAAGTTGTTTACTGCTATGGGCAAATGATAACTATGTCAAAGGTGGCAGGCTAATACTAGCAAAAGTCCTATATGAGTCCTAAAATGTAGGTTCTAGCTTTACAACAAGGTAGTGAGTCTCCACAGGAGTAACACAGGGGAAATACCAAATATCATTAATCCCATGAACCTCACATAGGTATTATGGCTGGCACATGAAAATAATATTGAACATACTAACAAGCAAGTACCAGAGTAAACCCTAGCATAAATTAAAATTTTCAACTTTAATAAACATTATTATTGCTAATAATATTTATAGTATTTAATATTGTAATTAGTTAATATTAATAATTCAGAAGTTTTGCCAGAAGTCAAAGGACTGGAAAGAAGTTCCAGGTATTCTTTTAAGCATCTTACCTGTCACATTTCATGCTTAAAATTTCATAATGAGATAGGTTTCCTCATTTTACAGGTCAGGAAACCAAGGCACAGAGAGATTAAGTAATTTCACCAAGGTCACACAGCCAGTGGATCCAGCTAGAATTCAAATTCAACATGTCCAGCTCCAGAGACTGAACTCAATCTCTTTGCCATAAGAGAGTCATTGAGTTTCTGAAATAAGATTCAAAGGAAGCAGGTGGAATCAGAGTGAGCAACTCAGCCATGACTTTCATTCAGATGAATCTTAGAATGAGACCAGATAGCTTATTCAAGGTACCAAAGCTAAGATGTTTTCCATCTCACTTATGTGACAAATGGAATAAGCTTCTTGGACAAGGATGTCATAAAGATGCCCAGGAAAGAAAATCTATATTTGATTTCATTTACATGACTGCAAGGTTATAAAGTCCGTTTGCAATAAAATTTTCCCTGCCTACCATACATTGCACATAGACTGGATGAACAGATGAAAGAGGGATAGAATTGACTTGGTGTCATTGGGTCAATGTGTGATCAGTTTGATGCCTATCTCTGTACCATTTCTGGCCACAAGCTAGGTTTCCTCAACCTCCCTACCAACAAATGGTTAGTTAAGAACACACAGGAAGGAACTGTAATTTTTGCCATTGTGATTACCTCTTTTAACATGTAAGTTTTCACTTTCCCCTACTGGGAGTAATACAATGGAGTTGCAAATGTGTTGCTATCTTAGAAAGGAGAGTCAGCATAATGTAGTAGAATAGGCACTCAACTTGGAGTCTGGAATTCTGAGTTTGGGAAGGTTAAATGCCCTTCCTCCCTCAGTGTGCTGGAAGATGACTCTAATAACAGAAAACATATGAAAGTACCATGTAAACTATACTATAATTTATACAGTTATGAATGATTTTTCCAACTACAAATATGTAGGACAAGTAGGCTAGCTATTGTCTTGAGGAAATACTATTCAGGAAGTCAATTTTTTATGTCAGATATTATGACCATACTAGAATAACTAAGCACCAGATCAAATTATGATTTTGTTGTTGGTTTGCTTACTATGTCTTTCTCTAATCATTTTTATTAAGGTATACTTTTTATAACACACAATTTACCACTTTTAGGTATCAGATTAAATGATATAGTGTTTGTTTACAGTTATGAGTGCATTACTATCAGTCAGTTTTAAAACTTTGAATCACCCTAAAAAGAATCCTAACCTCCATTAGGCAATCATTCCTAACATGCCTTAACCTCAATCCCTGACAATCACTTATATGCTTTCTGTGTCTATGGATTTGCCTATTCTGAACACTTTCTATAAATGGAATCATACAATATGTCGTCTTTTGCACCTGGCTTCTTTTACAGAGTTTTCATTTTCTTCTTCAGGTTCATCTGTGTTGTATATTATACCAGTATTGTCCTTTTTATTTCTTAGTATAATCCTTTTTACATTTTCTGTTATTCTGCCTTTCTCTTTTGCCTTCTAGGACTCACATTATGCATCTGTCAGCATGTTTGATGTTCTCATATATGAGAACATCATATGTGAGGTTCTGTTCATTTTTCTTTAATCCTGGTCCTTTTTCTTTCTGTTCTTTAGATTGAATAATTTCTATAGATCAGTCTTAAAGTTAATTGATTGCTTCTTTTGCCATCTTGAATATACTGTTGAGTCCCTCCAGTGAAGTTTTCATTTAAATTCTTGTGCTTTTCAGTCATGCAGTTTGCTGCTGTTTCTTTTCATAATTTCTGCTTCCTTTTCAAAAAATTACTAGACTGTTCATTTTGTAATATTTTTCATTAAGTCTTAATGATTCACTTTACAATTTTTTTATGGTTTGGGGCTGGAGTTTCTTCAAATGTCTCATGTGCTGAAGGCTTGGTACACAATATGGCAATGTTCAGAGGTGGGACTTTGGAGAAGTGATTGGATCATGAGGGCTCCAACTTCATCAGTGAATTAATTCATCCATAGCTGAATGGACAATTGGAAGGTTGTAGAAACTGTAGGAGGTGGGAACTAGTTGAAGGGAGTGCATCCTTAGTGACTTGTCCTTGGGAAATACTTCTTGTTCCCAATCCTTTCCCCTTGTTCTGTTTCCCAGATACCATGAGGTAAACAGTTTCCTCCACCATACCCTTCCACCATGATGTTCTGCCTCACCACAGGCCCAGAAGTAATGCAGTCAGCTTACCATGGATTGAAACAACTGAAATAGTGAGCCAGTGAAGGGATGGGGAAGGGGCGACATAATGTGGAATGAATTATGTGCATATATAAATATACCACAAGGAATTTCACCTTTATGTGTAAGTAAAAAGAACCAATCAAATATAAATAAATAGATGAGCAAAAGGAGGTCTAGTAGAGTACAGGAAGGACAACAGTGAAAGGGGAGGGAAAGGAGGGGATCATGAACTGAAATTGAATTCCATGCATGTGTGAGTTTGTTGGGATGAACCCAACTACCATGCATAACAATAAAGCTCTAATTTTCAAAAAGTCATGCAAATAATGCTAAGGAGCAATATTGGATAATGGAGAAATTTATATGATATAGTGTTGGTGAAAATATTAAAAACAATATGTACAGGATGATTCCATTTTTATGAATGAACCAAAACAAAACTAAGCATCTATATTCATAGAAAGAAAAAACACCCTGCTGTGAATGAGAAATAACAAGGGAACATGATATTCTCTAATTGCAAGGGAATTGTGGTTAGATCTGATTTTTTTTCCTTTTGGTACCAGGGATTTAACCCAGGGAAGCTTAACCATTGAGCCACATCCCCAGCCCTTTTTTATATTTTATTTTGAGACAGGATCTCACTGAGTTTCTTAGGGCCTCACTAAGTTGATGAGGCTAGCTTTGAACTTGTGATCCTCCTGCCTCAGTGTACTGAGCCACTGAGATGACTGGCATGCACCACTGCACCTGGCCTTTATTTTCTTATTTTTGCTTGTCTGTATGTTCTTAAATACCCATGTACACGTTTTGCAATAAGAAATAAATGATGGGCTGGGGAGATAGCTCAGCTGGTAGAGTGCCTGCCTCGCAAGCACAAGGCCCTTAGTTCAATCCCCAGTACCAAAAAAAAAAAAAAGAAAGAAAGAAATGATGATTTTTTAAGTTATTTTTCTCAATTATGTCAATTTTCTGTTGAAGATTGTATATCTTAGATAATATATAGAAAATCTGGACTTTTCTCCTCTGAAGTTTATTGTAATTTTGTTTATTTACTAACTTTGTTAAGTGAAATCTTCAGACTGTGTCACACTATTGTGTGTGACTGCTAATATCTTTGGTCAGTTTTTCAGTTATATTCTTTTTTAAAGATTATTTCCTCAGGATCACCCCTATGACCTAGTAGCTCTGTGATCTGTCATGCACTACTCAGAGGTTGTACGTAATCACCTTGAACCTATAAGAGTTGTATCCTCTGCCAGTGAATCTGTGTGTGGGAAAGTGAATTCATTCAAGATTCATGTCATTTTCAACACCTTTCACTTTTTGTTACACCTTTCACTTTCCACTGGGAAAATATCATCCCTATGCACTATCTCAGGTATATGGCTAGCTTGGGTCTTTTTGGGTCTCTGTTGTCCACAGCACACAGGCACAGTCTTAACTAGGAATGTCTTTCATAACCACAAACACAACCATAGGTTATCAGAAATGTTGGTTCGCTCCACTAGCCTATCTCTGAGATTGCCACTTCTACCAACATTGCCACTGAACATGGGTATCATGTAACATTTCATATCAAGTGAATGATATTCACTGTGTCGGTGAAGCAACAGTCCTTACAGCCTATCTAACAATGGCAGAACCTTGGCATGGGACGTGGGGTGCATAAGCAGCCACAGTCCAAAACAATATAGAGTCCCATTTTTATTACCCAAAATCCAAAAGTTTATTCAAGTATAATTGATTCTTGGATTGCTGTAAGCTTTTGGTTGACTTCCAAGGTGCTTAAAAGGGTTCATTTTGTCAATTTTTTGAGTTTTATATTTATTTTGGGGAAAATGCATTTGCAGAGCTCCTCAATAGACCACAATCAGAAATTCTGCCCAAATGACTCATTTTATTAACAGGATTTTATTAAAATGTTATACATTAAGAATTTTTTTGCTAGAATTTTAAAGACAATGCAATAAAAATAATGCAAAATGTTTCATTAATAACTTCATATTAATTATACTTTGATTTAATATTTTGAATATATTAGATTATATAAAATACAATATTGGAACTAATTTCACATTGTTTTATTTCTAACCCAAGTTTTCAATTCTGCATATATTTCAAATAAATTGATGAACATGCATTAAAATAGGCTGGAAATAATAATCTAGAGCTTAAATATCCTTTATATATTTCCTATATATATGGAAATGTTGTTCAAATGCTCTAATCATTTACCCCTTCCCTTTCTCAAAAGTATAGAACTTGAGAAACAATAACTATTTCAAAAGTTACTATAAGTGGTATGTTTGATTCTCAATTTAAGTTTTTATATATTATCCACCTTATAAGAAATACTAGATACAGTATCCTGAAAAAAATGATCCATTTCGTCCACAGAAAAGTTTCAAGAAAAAAAAAAGAGGGAAGGGAAATATAGGACATATCAATAAATTGTGATGTGTGCATTTTATTCAGATATTATTTGACCAAAGATATAAAAATATTTATGAGATATCTAAGAAATTTAGAATTGAACAGATATCTGATACTTTAAATTTTTTCATAAAAAATCAGATATGGCATTGTACTTAGGGTAAAGATAGTTTTTTAAAAATATTTTTAGTTGTAGATGGATAAAATACCTTTCTTTTGTGCCAAAAATATGCAATGGAGAAAAGATAGCCTCTTCAACAAATGGTGCTGGGAAAATTGGAAATCCATATGCAACAGAATGAAACTAAACCCATATCTCTCACTGTGCACGAAACTAAACTCAAAATGGATTAAGGACCTCGGAATCAGACCGGAGACCCTGCAGATTATAGAAGAAAAAGTAGGTCCAGATCTTCAACATGTCGGCTTAGGACCAGACTTCCTTAACAGGACTCCCATAGCACAAGAAATAAAAGCAAGAATCAATAACTGGGATAGATTCAAACTAAAAAGCTTTCTCTCAGCAAAGGAAACTATCAGCAATGCGAAGAAAGAGGCTACAGAGTGGGAGAAAATCTTTGCCAATCATACTTTAGATAGAGCACTAATCTCCAGAATCTATAAAGAACTCAAAAAACTCAACACCAAGAATACAAATAACCCAATCGACAAATGGACTAAGGAAATGAACAGACACTTCACAGAAGAAGATCTATAAGCAATCAACAAACATATGGAAAAATGTTCAACATCTCTAGTAATAAGAGAAATGCAAATCAAAACCACCCTAAGATTCCATCTCACCCCAATTAGAATGGCGATTATCAAGAATACAAGCAACAACAGGTGTTGGCGAGGATGTGGGGAAAAAGGTACACTCATACATTGCTGGTGGGGCTGCAAATTAGTGCAGCCACTCTGGAAAGCAGTGTGGAGATTCCTTAGAAAACTTGGAATGGAACCACCATTTGACCCAGCTATCCCACTCCTTGGCCTATACCCAAAGGACTTACAATCAGCATACTACAGAGATACAGCCACATCAATGTTCATAGCTGCTCAATTCACAATAGCCAGAGTGTGGAACCAACCTTAGTGCCCTTCAATTGATGAATGGATAAAAAAACTGTGGTATATATATACAATGGAATATTACTCAGCCTAAAGAATGATAAAATTATGGCATTTGCAGGAAAATGGATGAAATTGGAGAATATCATGCTAAGTGAGATAAGCCAATCTCAAAAAACCAAAGGAAGAATGATCTCGCTGATAATGATGACACATAATGGGGCATGGGAGGGGTTAGTTTTAGGGTTAGAGTGAGGGTTAGGGAGGGGGGCAAGAATGGGGGAAGGAAGGACTGTATAGAGGGAAAAGAGGGGTAGGAGGGGTGGGGGGAAGGGAAAAAATAACAGAATGAATCAAACAACATTACCCTATGTAAATTTATGATTACACAAATGGTATGCTTTTACTCCATGTACAAACAGAGAAACAACATGTATCCCACTTGTTTACAATAAAACAAATACCTTTCTTTTATTTATTTATTTTTATGTGGTGCTGATAATCAAACCCAGTGCCTCACACATGTTAGGCTCTACCACTGAGCCACAACCCCAGCCCCAAGATAGTTTTTAGATCTTGTGAACATATACTAAAATTTTATGGATGAGAGTATATGATATTTGGAATTACTTTAAAATCCATGGAGGAAAAATAAGGAATTGGATAGCATATAGATAGATGAAGCAAAAGTGTCCATGGGTTGAAAATCACTGAAGCTATGTTTTGGTTCAGTGTTGGGTTCATTTAATCATGTACTTTACTTTTGTATAGTTTTAAGATTTTAGATAATAAAATGTTAAAATACTTTTGGATAGTTTGTTTTTGTTTTGTTTTCTTTTGTTTTGTACCAGGGGTTGAACCACTGATCCACATCCCCAACTCTTTTGATTTATTTATTTATTTTTTGAGACAGGGTCTCACTAGATTGCTCAGGGCCTCACTAAGTTGGTGGGACTGGCTTTGAACCTGTGATCCTCCTGCCTCAGCCTCTCAAACTACTGGGATTACAGGTGTGCACCACCATGCCTGGCTGGAGAGTTTTTAATGATGTCAGATAAAAGTAGAATATAATTTGAAATGAAAAAAAAAAGTCAGAATTAATGATGAAAAATTTTTAATACTAGTTTCATGGGAAGAGGGGATAATTTTCTATTAAATTTTCTGTAGTGAACCTCTATTCATTTGTCATCCAAAAAACTGCACTCCTTACACACAGATGCAGATTTGTTACTAATTATTTGAAAAAATTAAAAGACTGAAAATAAAGAAACACACCAGAATACTAATGGCACTTATCTTTCCATTGTGTGATTACAAATAATTTTTCCTTCTATTTTATTCATTCTCTACATTGAGGATGTATTATTTTTTCATCATAAAATAGAGATGATAAGGTTTGGGTGAAATTTAGAAATATTTTTCCTTTCTTCCCTTCTTATCCATGTTCATATAGATGTGTACCTTTTCTCGAAGCATATATTAACAATACCTCACACTTTGCAAAGCACTTTAGACTTTCTCAAACTTTTAATGTTCACAAATAGTATTATAATTTATATGTGTGACACCTCTCTTACATAGCATGTCAGGAGGATAGTATTACTCCCACTTTCAGATGAAAAAAAAACAGAGGATCAGATATTTGCCAAAGGTCACATAGCTAGATGGTGGCAAAACTTGGACAAGAACCCAGGATTCATTACTCCTCATCTGGTACTCTTCACTATATATGATACCTCCCATGAAAAGTATGGAACTCAACATACTATTCATTTATCATATAACTAACTTTGCCCAATTGAATTCAAGTTCCTTACATCAATTAAATGTACTATCCATTTTACTTAACTACAACCAAGAGCCCTGTGCAGGAAAGAAGCACTCAGATGAAATAACAGAGAGGAAGCAGTAGAATTTTGTGACATATGGCATGCTTGCTGGTGAAATCAAAGGTATGTTTCATGCCAGCTTTTTGTCTGTAAAGTGTCTTTCATTTCACTAAGAGGTATACCCCATGCCAGGAAATGCATAACCTCCTAGCCCTTTCTTTTGAAACCTGAACCCATGAAAGCATATACTTGGCATGACTTGATAGAACATTGAATGCAATATGTGTGACCCATTTGTGGGTACAAACTATCCAGATTATCTACTGCAGAGGACTGTAAGTTGTCTTCTGGATTCCCAATCAGTCCAGAAAAATACAAATGTGTCTTAGGTTTATCCCTGGCTAGGAAATAAGATTTTTTTTTTAATTTCAGAGAATGAAAATAACCCATGGAAAAGAAAACAAAAGCTAAAATGAGAAGCAATCAAGTGCACTAGAAGTATAAGGCAAAAGGAATTGTAGAATATATTTGTCCTATTTTCCCTAGGGAGTTATAAAATGTCCAAATAGACCCTAGTTTAGGCCAAAAGATCTAATCTTTGGAAGTCGGTCTACCTCTTGTGGATCAGGGAAGGGAGATGTTGGAGAGCAGGGCACCAATGTACATTTGAAGAAGACATCTCTGTAGATTTTTAAGAACACATAGTTTTAACTTCAGTGCTATAATATCTATGAATATGCCACAATGAAACCCACTACTCTATATGATTATTATATAACAATAAATTTTTTAAAAAGTCTTTAATACCAGTGCAATAGAAACTCTCAGGGAAAATACCCACTTAGAATGAAGTAGGGGGAGCACTGTGTGAGATGGGAGGCTTTTACAAAAACATAGCTGCCAATTTCAATAACTTGGTCCTCCAGCCGGTATGGTTGATCATCTTCATTTAGTAACCTAGTCTTAAATGACAATATTCCTTACTGGGATTTTGGTTGGTAATGAGGGAAGAAATATCTGAGTTCATTGTAAGTGTGGATTTAACTGGCTAAAGGGAGAGGTATGAGTCCTTAAACCTTTCTACTACAAAAGAATGAGGTGCAATCTAATGGAAAAAGCTTTTGGGTTGAGTAGGGAGCTGGGTTCTACTACAGAGTTCCTCTATTCATTGAATGTTGTGTTTCCTCATCTATAAAATTAGAATAACAATACCTATCTCACAATGTTGATGTGACAATTAGGAAATGCATATGCCATACATACTTTGAAGCAAAATTCTGAAGTACATATACTACTGAAGTATTAACAATGGTCAGATGGTAGAATACTCAGGTAGATTATTAGATGGTGGCACTAAGGGCAATTTTTTATTATTTTCTTTCTTCTTGCAATGAAAACATTCTAATATTATAATGAAAAGAAACAATATGTAATATTTTTAAATGACCTATATATTTCCAGTCTAATGTTGTTTACTCAATGAGCACTCACTTCCTCATTATTGGTTGCCATCACTGTTACCACTAACATCATCATCATCATTACCATCATCATCACTATTATTATTACTTGTGGGAAAATACAGGTTTAGAGAGGTTAAGTTACTTAAGTCCATAAACCTCAGAAGCAAGTAAAATGCCTAGCATACTTCTTGAAATGTTCACATGTATAGACCCATTTTATGAATCATCAGTAAGTTGATCTGATTGACAAAGTCACCAACCCAAATTTAACCAAAACATAATAGGCTATCTGTGAATCATACTGCTTAGAATGCAGCATAATTTTGACAGAAGGATACTTAATACAAGAAGTGATATTAAGATTTGAAGGAGACACGTAATCACCTCAAGTAAAGGACCAGGGCTGGAGTTGTAGCTCAGTGGTAGAACACTTGCTTAGCATGTATGAGGCACTGGGTTCAATTCTGAGCACCACATTAAAAAATAAATAAAATAAAGATACTGTGTTCATCTACAGCTAAAAAATATTTTTAAAAAGGACAAAATTTCCAATAAAAATTAAATAACCAACCATGCTCTCAGTAACAACTTACTGATTCTCAAAGGTTATAACCAGTAATCAGTAGGTAAAGTTTTCTCTGTAACCAACATCTTCCCTCTTTCTCAAACAGGCATGCACATGCTCACACACACACACACACACACACACACACACACAGGAAATCCCTTCCCATCACTCCTTCAGAATCACAGTGGCTTCTTGTTAATCACAAACTGAACAAATTTTCTACTATCGCACCTTTACTTCATCCCTACCCCATATCCATCTCCCTCCTTCATCAAAGGTTACTTGATCTGTCTCTGTCCCTTTCTCTCGTCTTTTCCAGATGTCTACCTGTCAACAACTTATTTGAAGTGATTAATGACTAATTGGAATTAAATGGGTTATCTCTCCCAGAAGAAGTTAATTTTTATAGAGGTCATCTGGAAATTCAGCATCTTTGTCTAAAGGTATTAATTTGTAGTTTGAAATGTTAGGCCCCATAGTAGACCATTAAGGGAGATATCTTGTCACTGGAGAGTACTTTCTTTTGTGCTCCCAAAGTCAAAGCGTTCCAGCAACTACTGATTTTATGGGGCTGAGTTCTTATTGGGCCTGATATTTTGACCCTCAGGGCAGAGAAAGGATTGGCCTAAATCTTTATGGAATGTCTTCTGTGGATTTAATTTTATGTGAGGAGAATTGAGCTCATCCCTAGATAGAAGCTAACAATGATGAATTTTTTCCCCTCCACAGACTAGAGGGAATCACTATTACATCGTTGGTAGCTTGAACATATGAATTAACACTGCTGAATAGTTTCAGAATTTGGAATTTCCTATGAATTTTAGTATTCATATTCTTAAATAAAATCCTTCTAATAGAATTCAGAGATACAAAACTGAGGTTTTTCCCCCTCTGCCTATGTTACATGAGTCCTGAAGTAGATCCAGGCTTCAAGTTACTGAAATTGGTATTTCTAAAATGTTGTTTTTCATTGTTTCTTCTTTTGTATTTATTTAAAATATCTAAAGTTAAAATCCCACAGAACTGACTCTTACCCTTATTTCTTCAATAAAGCATGTGAATTATAGTCAACATTCTGTCATCAAGAAATCCCTACTGATTAGGATTTCAGCCAATATCATAATAGATATTTCCAATGATGACCCTGAAGAACAGCATAAATTTGGAATAACTTCTGAAGATTCAAAGAAAGACTATAATTCATTAATTGTAGTTTTATATTTAAATGTAGTTTACTTACTTCTCATTCCTCAGAAGTGGTACAAAGCATATCATTTGATTAAGTAAGGCACCTGATTCTTCAATCATACCATGTTTTAAAAAAACTACCATCAAAAAAATTTAAAATAAGAAAAAAAAAAAAAACTACCATCAACATTTAGACCTTTGAATCACCCTCTAGGTTCATTATAACTTTATTTGATGAAGTGGTACTTTTAAATATTTACTCACAGGCAAGTGGGACTAACACATGGATGACATCCACTATGCTTAGTGATAAGTAGTCATTTATATCTCTGAGGTAATTTGACATCAGAATATGCATAGCTTGACAAATGTGGCAAGGACTATAATCATTTACAAACTACTTGTCACAGAAAAACGAACTGGGTGTGGACTATATTTTGGCAATGTTGTCAGTGTTTTATATGATATGTGGCTTGGACATGCAACTGTGCTTAATTTAAGAAAATATTATTAACACTAATTAGCCACATTTAATTTTTAAGGCAATGTAAATTTCATAATTTAAGGGGAAAATCCTAGAAACAATAGACATGATCTCTATGCAATGTAATTAACGTTTGGGAAGCAGTCACTGGGGCACGGCATAACGAGGTTAACAAATCAGTAGCACTGACATTTCTACACAACATCACAACTCAAATATTATTTTAAGAAGCAATAAAAATTTAAAGTGACACATCAAATGTATTGATCTGCAGCACCAGTTTGGAGGAGGGGAGGGAAATACAGTTATTAAAAGTTTGCAATCTCTATCTGACAGGATATAAGCTAGAAAGAATTGTATACGAGCTGAAATACAAGAGAACCTAAGGAGAGGCAGCCACTATTATTTATTTGAAATTATAATACTAATAATAGCCCTACTCAAAACCAGACATATCTTAAATAAAGAATTATTTCAGTTCTATCTCCTGTATTCCTTTTTCCTTGATCCTAAGACCTTTCAGTCAGTGAAAATGAAATATTAAGGTATGTGATTTCTTTGGTAAGGGCTAGCCCAATGATATCATATCATATATATTTGAACTATTTTCACAAATCTTTCTGAGTATGATGGTCAGGGTGACCTTTCTCTTATTAGAAAATGAAATAGAGTTGTCACTCCCATGTAATACTCAAATCTTCATGTTGAAGAAAAAGTTGAAAGATCCCTTAACTCTTTTAAGCATGGAGGCTGCTGCTTGGGGGTTTACTTGATCATACAACACTCTCTTTCAGATATCTTCTTATGAAATACTGGCCATCATTCCCTCTGAACAAAAGATAATATGTCCAACAACGTTAGAAGCAATCATATTGTTACAGCATCTACTTCATATAGATAATTCAGTATTTTAAAATGACTTTTCTATAGAACAAGAGTTTTCTCAATGGATATATCTCAGAACTCAGAATTTTCAGATGTAGGACTTCTTGAACTGCTATATTACTTTTTATTCTTCACTGGAATTAACTATACATCCCTTCCCCACCATTCCTTCACCACATTTTTCTCCTAGTCCTGAATTTCTTACAAATCCTTGATCTTGGGAGGCTTAAAGTTTTCCTATATTTCTGCTACAATATGCCTTAATATGCTCTCAAGCATTTTTTCTTTATCATGCCAAATTAAAAATCCCACAATATCAATAATAACCACCACCCTCAAATATACGAAGAAATCTAATAATAAGTTCATGATGAAAAAGTCTCTGTGGTTAGCAAAACAAAAAAAATGTGATTTTCTTCTTTTATGCTGTATTATAATCTCACTTTTATATTAAATAATACCAAATGCAGAGGAAAATTACATGTATGAAGATATAATCTCAGTGTTGTTTAAGAGAACTGAAAAACTGGAAAAATCCATTGGACCAAAGTATGGAAATAATTATATGCTATTTTACCCTCGTGATTGACTATTATGCCATCACTACAAGTGAAGGCAAGGAAAAATATGTAAAAACTTGAAAACATGTTTATGATATAATGTTCAGTAAAGAAAAATAAATATACCCTATAGTTTACAACTAAGTCAAAACAAATCTGTGCATTAAAAAGCACCAAATGGAAATGCATAAGAAAGGACCAAATGAAAATATATTACAATGATAGCAGTTAAGATTATAGAATGATGTATCACATATGTTGTCCAATATTTTGCCTTATGTGTGTGTGTGTGTGTGTGTGTGTGTGTGTATCGTTACAAACTTCTTTAGGTTTAAAAGGCAGTTTGGGATTGTCTTTAAATACACTTACTTAGTTTTTACTTAAGATTTCATACTTCCTAATACTTTTCTGTTTCATCCCCCATGACTTTAGAAAGACACATCTGAACCTTGAACTCTGCATTATTAAATCAAGCATTTTCATTAACATCAGATTCTTTGTTGCTCTTTGAACAGACTGAACTATTATTTTTTTTTACTTTTAAAATAATGTTACATATTTTTTTAGTTTTTATCTTTACTTTTCTTTCTTTTTTTTTCACAGGGGATTGAACCCAATGGTGCTTAACCACTGAGCCCCATCCCCAACACTTTTTGGGCTTTTGTTTGTGTTTTGAGACAGGATCTTGCTAAGTTGCTGAGGTGGCCTTGAAACTGTGATCTTCCTGATTTAGGTTTCTGAGTTGCTGGGAATACAGGCATGCACCACTATGCCAGGCCAATTTTATTTTTAATTGCCATATAATTGTACAAATTTATGGAGTACAATATCATGTTTTAATGTATACATATATATATCTATATCTATACATATATACACACACACACAATATGTATTGTAATGATCAAATCAGAGCAATTAGCATATTCCTTCCTTAAACATTTATCATTTCTTTGTGGTGAAATATTCAAAATTTTCTCTTTTAGCTAATTTGAAATATACATTATTATTAACTAATGTCACTCTAGTGTGCAACAGGATACCAAAGTGAACTAATGCATTTTATCAAAGTTAAAGATGGTTGCTATTCTTTACATCAAGTTTAACTGTTTTAAGATATTTGATTTCTTTTTATTGGTTAAAAAATACATTTCCTAGAATAAAATTTTATAGTAGTATGTATAGCACATACCCTTTTCTGGACAATTCTAGTATTTTGAGAGTGACAGATCAGTGGATTATAAAGGAGAGAGAAAAACAAGTATCTGGAGATTAAGAGCCACTGGCTCTAGAAAACAAAACAGAGAGATAAATAAAACAAATAATTTATAAAAAAATTATAAATTATTCAGAACTGATCAATTTATTTTTAACCACCACCAAATAAAGTGTAAAAATATCAGGAATTAAGGTGGAGGCATCACTATAGATCCTGTAAACTTTTATGAATAACTTTATAACAATAAATTCAGCATCATACATGAAATTGACACATTCCTTTAAAAATTGACAAAACTAACATAAAAAGCAATATAAACACCAGTTACCCAGATAGCTATTAAACCCATTGAATCTTTAATTTTCAAACTAAACCGAAAGGAGAATGTTTGACTTACATGGTTTTACTGGTGAATTCTACTGAACATTTATAAAACAAATGTTACCAATCTTACAGTATGTCAGATGAGAGAGAAGAAACTATGTGTAACACTTTTTACCAGGTCAGTATAAGCCCAATACTCAAATTTGACAGTGACACTATATGAAAAAAATATCAATATCTATCATAAATATAAACATAAGACAATATTATCAAATGTTATCATGCAACATATGAAAAAGGTAATAAATCACATCCAAATAGGGTTTACCCCAGGGATGCAAGGTTGGTACAACATTAAAAAAGCAAACAGTGTCACTCATACTACGGAGAGGATAAAAGAGAAAAATCATGATCACCTTGATAAGTACAAAAAAACACCTGAAAAAATTGAATACCCATTTGGGACAAAAAGAAACTTTTCAGCAAACTTGGAATAAAAGAGAACATTCTCAACCTGTAAAGTGCATCTATTTAAAAACTTATTGTTAATATTAGTCTTAATATTAAAAGACTGAAAAAAATTTTCCTAAGAAAAAGAAAAATAATATCTTGTTTAACTACTTCTATTCAATAGTGAATTAAAGGTCCTAGATCACACAATAAGTTCAGCAAGGGAACAAAAAGAATACAGATTTTTAAAGAGAGTAGTAAAAGTATTTGCAAATG
This sequence comes from Sciurus carolinensis, assembly GCF_902686445.1. NCBI lineage: Eukaryota > Metazoa > Chordata > Mammalia > Rodentia > Sciuridae > Sciurus > Sciurus carolinensis. The sequence continues at coordinate 104,690,626 of NC_062232.1, forward strand.
ACATGACTACCTATATAGGGAATCCTAAATTTTCAAAATTTAGCTACTAGATTCATTAAGTTAAATTTGGGAGTTTGGAGGATTCATGGTCAGTATTTGAAAGTTGATTTTATTTCTACATACTAATAAAAAACAAAACATTAAAATTAAAATGCCAATTATAATAGTAACAAAATTGTAAAATATTTAAGAAAAATCTTAACAAATATTTGTAAGACCTCTATTAAAATATAAAATACAACTAAGAGAAATTAAATGCAGAAACATACTATGTTCATTGATTGGAGGACTCAGCATTAAGTTCTCAATGCTCTCCAAATTTCCATCTCAATCAATATTATGGAATGATCTTCTTTTTTTGTAGAAAGTATAAAGCCAATTTTGAAATTTAGGTAGAAAAAGCAAAGGACTAAGAATAGCCAAAACAATCCTGAAAAAAAATAATGTTAAGGAATTATACTGCCTGATCTTAAGACTTATGGCAAAATGACAACAGTCAAGAATGTGTGGTATTGATGTAAGAATAGATAAATAGATCCATGAAAACAAATGGAAGCATTTTCTAAAAGAAGTCTCCTGCAGGAAAAAGAAGTCTAAAACCCCAGATCTGGCTCATGGTTATATGACATATATTTATTTATTAGTAACCTTTTATTTCCATTTTACCTTTCATTTTCTGGAACAGTTTATGTTCATCAGATATTTGCTGAATAAATGACCATCTTAAGCATTCATACTATGTCAATAAACCATTTAGTAGCTCTTTCATTAATTCTTTGTTATAAGTTACAATATCTTGTTACTTGAAAATCATATCATTGATCTAAAACACACCATTTGTGTAAAAGGTAACTGTGTATATGTCTTAGAAAACTGAACATACTAAAACATTTAAAAGATTCAGTAGTACATTCCATATAGACATCTTAAAGAAATCATTGACCAAAATGGAATATACCATGGTAAGATAAACTGAGGCCTACATTTAAGAGTATAAAGGGAGATTTTTCTCTCTCTTCTGAACAGTCTCATTATTTGCTCCCCTTGCCAGCTTCAGGAGAAGCAATGTTGACACTGCGGAAAATATTTCATAAAAATATTTTTGGACACATTTTATCTTGAAAACAACCTAAATTCTAATCCTACTTAATTAATCTAATTTCACAGCACCATGCATCATATTAGACTTAGCCATTTGTCTTTGCCCAAAAGGGCTTAAGGTTTTCCTCTAGAGAATTGACAAATCGAATATAAAACTAAGAAAATACAGAAGTAGATCATAATCTTGGCTTTTAAAAATTATATTCATCAAAGTTGGAACAATACGTAAATAGCTTCACTTCTGAGACCTGCATGTCACCACCTTCTTTCCCCATCCCCACAACTGCAGGTTGGCACAGAATCTGGATTTCTCACCCTCAAGATTCATTCCTTTGCCTTAAGGGATTATGGGCAGAATTGCTCCATTAAAATGCAAATAAGTTATGTAGGAGGGGTGACACATTAACATACTCACAGTAATTATCTGCTACTATCATCCTATCAAGATTAATTTATCAATTGTCCAGTAGAAATAAGGTCCAGAAGGTATTTAATGTAGAAAAGATACAATTAAATATGGGCAGGGCTAGAAAACCCAGCTCAGGTGTTCAAGCATAGGTAGCACAATGTGGTTGGGGCCTTTGAGCATCAGGGGGAAACATTTATTCATTCAACCAGCAAACCCCCTTGAGTGCCCATGACAGCCACTGTGCTAGTCACTATGGCTACAAACAAGGATAAATTCTTTTTAACTTTATTCCTAGACATAGAGAGGAAGTAGGTGCTTAAAGAGAGGAAATAGGGCACAGAATCCTGAACCTCAAATTTCCTATCTATAAATTGGAGTAACTATTAGTGCTTCCATCATAGAATTGTTAAGAACTGAATGTGATAATGCATGTGAAATGCTTCATACAGTCCCTTACATAAAACAGAAGCTGAAAAATGACTACTTACATCATTATTATCTAGTATCACTGAGTGATGAATAAGAAAGAATTTCTAAAAGTGGGGAGGGGAGATATTGAAATAGGTCCAAACCATGTAAAATGGCAAGACGACTTTCAAGAAAGAGAATTTTTAAGATATGATCATAAAAATAGTTACTATATATTGAACATTTCCTACATGTTAGGCACCATGTGCCTAGAGTCTCAGAAGTGACGCTACTTACGTATTGTTCCAGCTTTGATGAATATAATTTTTAAAAGTCAAGGTTATGATCTACTTCTGTATTTTCTTAGTTTCATTTGTTATCACATTCAATTCTCACAATGATTCCCACAAGGAAGGCATTACTTATCTCCATTTTATAAGAATAATAAGGAAATCAAAGTTCTAAGAAGGTGAAGTAACTTACAGTCACACAGTAAGTGGAGGAGCTGTGGTGTAGCTTTGTAGAATGGATGATTTCAGGAGGCAATGATGGAAGCCCTACAAGGGAGTTTCCAGGCAGTGGGAATAATATTAAAAAAAACAGGGTGGTATGAATGTGTTGATACTTTTCACAGAATACTGAGTAGGTTTGTTTGCCTAACGTCAAAAGACAATATAGAAAAGGAAGACATGGTAAGGCTGGAAAGACTGAAGCCACAAGATTTTGAGCTTTACTGTCGAACAGAGGAATTATACCTTAATCTGGTAGAGCTGCCTTGGGAAGAAGGTTACTTAAAGGTAAGATGAGAGAGAGGTAAAGATAGATTCCACCCTATTTGAGAACCTTGTATAGGATCAGCCCTGAACGAACCGATTCTTCCTACTCCTTCTGCATCATCCCTGAAATACCCAGAATACATTTCCCCTCAAACAACCATGCAGCAGCCATCTCTTTTACTTCACAAAGGAGTAGCCAGGAGAGGGATCTGCCAGTCATTGTGGGACATAGTGTTGGGGAAGAATACATCAAACCACAAGGAAGAATATGTATATTTAAGGTAAGCTCTTATCTCCTTGTGGATCTTCATATTTGTGAGGGTGTGAGTGGTGTGTGTGTGTGTGTGTGTGTGTGTGTGTGTGTGTGTGAGAGAGAGAGAGAGAGAGAGAGAGAGAGAGAGAGAGAGAGAGAGAGACAAGTGAAGTTTATCTAACAAAGTAGTTCTTATGACTATGTTTCTATCAATTTTCAGTCAAATGATTGATGGAGATAAAAGGAATTTGTGCTTATAATGATAGGAACCTTAGTTTTGTGACTTCATATTCTAATATAAGCAGACAATGTCACTAGACCCTACATTTATGTTCAGTGACCCCATCCCCGAATCTGGGATCAATCTCACATTAGGCAAGTGGAAAAATAAAAAAGTTCTAAGTGATTCAACTGTCTGACATCAAATTAGCTTTGTTGCTGGAACTGTTCTAACTCTGTGAACTTTTATATTTCAGCCTTGTTTCTTTAAAATTAAGCTCTATTGTTGATCCCGGTTCCAGGAACCAAGTCTTGCCTCAATGCTTTCTAACTCCCTTGCCTAAAATACAGCTTTCCAAATCCAAGAGTAATGCCTTCACTCCAATCCCTCTAAGGAACAGAAATCTAACTCCAAATTTTCAGTTATTTCATCTCCTGATAGAGCCAATATGAAGTTCACTGACTACCAGAATACTTAAGTATCTGCTACTGGCCTTCCTTTATGCATGTTTAGCCTTCTTATTAGGTTTTAATTCATTGTTAGGCTTCCTTAAGTGTAATTATGCATATATCTAAACTTCCTTCTATTCTGCACTGCCAAAACCTTCCTTTATCTTTGTAATGCTCTGCTTACCTCTTCTCTGTGTTCCTGGTTCCCAAATTTTGACCATTCTTAATTTGGGCTCCTCTAGTGCTGGCCATGTTCCAGGCATAATGTGCAGGGCTGGTGGCTTTGATTCAGTGCTACAACTAAAATTTTTGCTCATAACTCATGTAAACAAAAATTTGACGAGCTCTTTTTCTCTCCTCCACCCATCCTAGATTATAATGTTTGATAAATATTAAATAACAATAATATAGCATAGGAGAGAAGGTATCTCATTAAATAAATCATAGAAATGTCAAGTTACCTGTCACCATTTGAAAGAATTTTGTGAAAAATATCTTTGGCTTTAGGCTTAGCTTTCGTATATTCATTCATAACAAGCTGTGAGAATGGAAATGAACTACTATTTCATAAGAATGGATTATGGGTATGGTTGGATTAAAATTTTTACCTTTTTCTGAGATAGTCAATTATTCACCCAATTGCCATAATCCATATACTTAGAAGCTTCATTTTGCATAACTATTACATAAATCATGATATGGTTAACCCTTGATCATCCTTGTTAATGTTAACGAGCAGAAAATCATTTCATCTAAAATGGTGTATTATTCAAATTTTAAACATATTGAGCTTTGGGAGAACATTATATGATGCTTCTACCCTCCCCCAACAGAAACATTTATTGGCAGTGGCCACAGACAAAGTATGCACCAATCAATAGTGAGAGGAAGCTATGTCTGAAAAATATTGGTTGGCAAGGACAAAGGCAAATGGAAATTAAACACAGACATGCCACAAAGTTGAGAATAATCATCATTTCAACAAAAGGTTAATAAATTGAACCAATATCTAAAACATCAAACTAATAAAGCAGATTATCATGTTTATTAGATAAGATTATTTACCTAAATGTGCACATACAAATATATATAGTGTCTCCATTGCAGAGCTATTTCAAAATATTTACACCTGATGCCCCAAGACAGTGGCAGCAACAACATCCATGACTGGAACAGGTGTTACATCAGCAATAACAGTAACTTCTACTGAGAGACTAAGTGTCCAGTTTTGTCTTCTTTTCAGGATGACAGCGCTGATCTGCTTTATTTAGTTTTTGCATTGGTGGATAAGCCATACTCTCCTGGTTGTCACCCAATAGATGGTGACAGGGTTTATTATACAGATAATGTGGATATTTATTTCTACTCAAGTGTATTGTATCAACTCATTTTACTGTTTAGATTCATTCATTCATTCATTCATGACACAATCAGTTCTTCATTGAATTGATTGATTATTTCCTGTAATTGGTCAAGTCAATTGGCAAGTTTATGTTGACGTGGTCTGATTATTTTAACTGAGGTTTGATACTTTAATCCAGTTACAACAGTCGAGTGGAGTTCCACAAAGATGTAGAAAAATGTCCATCAACCCCTGTTCTAGAAGAGTCCTGAGAGATTCATCATCCTTAGGAAACTTGAGGCCCAAATAGGTTAAAATGACTAAAACTGAAAAAATTTAAGTGGCTTCTATTTAATATCCTGCCCCCCTCAAAAATCATGCTTCTTCTATAGTGTTCCTCAATTCAGTGAATGACATACCAACCACCTAGTTAAGTCTAAAATCTAAAAGTTATCTTTGAAGTACCTTCCCTCTTCAACACCCGCAGTCTAGTTAACCTATGTTCTTCCAATCTTAAATTATCTTTATTGTATCTTTCCATCTCTCTCCTCTGCCACCATCCTAGTCCATGCTATTATCATCATCACTCTCTTGGATATGTGCCACAGTCTCCTGAGTGACCTCCCTGCTTCTTCTCCTCTGGCTACTTTCTAACTTGTTCTTCACACCATTGTTGGAGTGATCTATTTAAACACAAATGTGGTCTCATCATACCTTTGCATAAAACTCTTCAAAGACATCCCATTGATCTTAGGATAGATAGCAAACTGTTAAATATTATCTGGAAGGTCCTATACTCCCATGGCCTGAGCCTCATCTAGTGTGGCCTACTTCCTCCCTCCTCCTCCTCTAACCACTCTGACCTGTTTTTAGTCCCTTAAATTCATCAAGCAACCTCAAACCACATGACATTTGTACATGTTTTCCCTCCACCTAAAATGCTCTCCCCTCACCCTTTGCTTAATTGTATCTTCAGACATTAATCATCATTTCCTCAAGGAATCCTATTCTGACATTCTTGACTTGGTCAAATTCTTCTCTTATATGCTCTTATATGGCATTGTATATTTCCTTCTATGTGCTTATCACAGGGGCATTGTTATATTTCATATGTGTGACTATTTTAATAATGTTTACCTTCACCACTGTACAGGAAGTTGTATCAGGGTAGAGATCCTATATATTTAATTTGACCATATCCCCAATACTCAGCCAATGTCTATCCTCAATTCAATAAATAGTAACCTAATAAATTAATACACGAATATCCAAAAGTTCACATAGCTAGAATTCAAGTTTCCTGAGTCCTAGTTCAGGAATCTTCATGGTAAAATACCAATTCGATTTAGGTCAACCATACAGGTTTGGGGCATTTAGCTCTTTCTATTTCTTGGCTACAAACTAACCCCCTAACTTCTGCCAGCAGCTACACATATACATAACATTTTTCACCAAAAGGAGGTGTATGAATGCATCAGCAACTTAGTCCCACCATGAGAACAATAAATCATATACTTTAAAGAAGGCAAGTACAGAGTGTTGTTATTACCATCAAAGTAGTGTATATGTGAATTCTCAAGGGAAGTATTTTTAAGAATTAACCATAAGGAAAACATGCAGTGCTGTCACAAGCATATTTAACTTCCTTTTGAAAAAAAAAATTCCTAACACTTTGAATTTGCTGACCTGGGATTCCTGAATTTCTTTTTTCTTTAAAATACTTAATGTTTTTATAGAAACTTTACAAATATCCTTTCTCAGAATGTTGTTACTTATTTTCAGATAGAAAAAGCAAATGGAAGACTGTTCTTCCTTGAAAAATAAGCTGAAATATGTGCATTTTATGCTTTCAAAGCTAAGTAGAATAATAAAGAAAAATTATGAAATGCTTTCCTGGAAAAGCTACTTATAGAAGGTTTTTATTTTAAATGAATAAGTGGACTTTTAATAGTGAAATCTGAGAATTGTGTTTATTCCTTAGAAAATCCAAATTATAATCCTGAAGTACTATAATCATCTAATAGGTACATGATAGTTCAAATTCTTTAATCCTTCTCCATACTAACTTTCTGACCTAGGTTTTTGCACTCTTAAGTCCCTGAAAATATTTTCATGAGACAAATCCGTAATTTCTTGAGGTTATCCTATGTTAGCATCTATCTTACAGATGTAGTTGTGTTCAGAATAGTTCATACCAAAACATGTGTCTAATACAGCACTGCTATAAATAGATACTCCAGTTTTAAATTCAATTTTATTTTCTGGATTTCAGGATTAGAATCCTAACAGCTGCTTACCAACAGATTCCATGTTAAATCATGGGGGATTTACTGATTCCATTATAGCTAAAAGGTGACCCCCCCAAAACACACTTTTATTCTTCCAGAATAATATAATTGGATTTTCAAATGAAATTCAAACCCATATTTCATCAGTCATTCCCAAATCCTCAGAAACCCCCTTGGTAGGCAAGATGTCTATATTCTTCAAATAAATAGTAGCTTTTTTACTTTTTTATTGGTGCATTATAATTATACATAATAGTGGGATTAATTATACCTTATTTGTATTTATACATAACATAATTTGATCATTCTCTTTCCCCTTCCTGCCCCTCCTGCCTCTCCCTAATATTTTTGTTCTCCTCTACTGATCAAATAAACCATTTCAAATGCAGTAGGCCAATCAATCTCCTGATCATAGATCAGTATGTGTTGTTTAGAAGCTTAGCCCTGTGACAGACATTTTGGAGGATACGTAAGTCTATAACAGGATGTAGTCCATGCCCACTTTGTCATCATATTCTTGTTGAGAAGATCTACCCATGTGAAATATTTATCAACTAACAACAGTGTCTAGTACTAAGCCCCAAAGAAATTAATAAAGAGAGTGCAGAGAGCCTATATTCGAGAAAGGTTTTTGAAGAAAGAGTGGAATTTCAGTAGCCTTTCAAGAATGGGTGGAGACATCTGTCTAATTAAAGCACAATAGGGAAGGTTAGGGAGAAAGACAGATATAACTGATTTATTAAGCAACTACCATGTACAAGGAATATACAAGGTATTTTTTGAAACAATAAGGCAAATCAGGGCAAGATTATGGAAGCCACTGAATGCTAGATTAAGGAGTTCGAATTTGAGCCAATAGCAATTACAACAGTATTCCAGAACTCCTCCAAAGCACAGCTTTAGTTGAGAGCTCCATTTGTCTATGGCCTTAGATAATGTTAATTCCAACTCTTCAAGGTGCTTGAGCTGAATAATGGTGCAGAATATGGTATGTATAATTAATTAAAGGAAGAGGGTCTTTTAATTTCATGTTAGGGCAACTGGATGCTCAACTATAAAATGAAATTCAAACGGCAGCAAATAAGTTGTATCTCAGGACATTTCAATCTATATTATATTCTGGTCCTCTTTAATCTCACTTTAAAACTAAAAAATCAAGTTATCAACAAACATAGATATACATAGTGATTTGGTTGTTTCATTATTTTTGTGTAACGAGAAATCTTAGAACGGAACATTATTCTGCAGAGATGAAAAGTTTCGGTTGAATGTGCTTTAACATTACTGGTACACTCTGGTCATGAACACGGCCATTAATTTAGGTCAAGTGAATGATAAGAACATGGACAGTGTGCTCAGTCAAATGCCTGAGTCTCTTATTTGCTGGTACATTTTGTGCTGGTGTGAGGCAGAAGCTCCAGACACCAACAGGAGACAGAAAGGAGACCTGTAAGTAAACTGGCCTGTACTTTTCTTCTTTAGATGTAATTGTTCCCTTGTCCCATTTTCAACATGGATAGTAAGGTTGTTCAAGTAGAACAACTTCTGACCATTTTTTAAACCACTAGAAAGCTTCCATCTCTGAAACTATTATTTTCATCTATGTACAAGGTCAAGGCAGTGATCCCTGAGTTTGTTTATGAAAAGCATCAGTTGTCTATGTTCATTTTAGAAGAGGTAAGTTTTCCAACTGCTTCATATGATTATTGCATTATGTCTACTCACCATGTAGTTTTAAAGTAACTTCATTTTAGGAAAAAAAATGGGATTTCCAAGGATTTCACCTGACTTTCAGATGGCTGCTAGTTTTTGATATAGCTCATTATGGTATTATTGTTACTTATTAATGTAATGCACATGATACTTGATACCATAAAGATGTTTAGTTCCTGACTTCAAGGAGCATAATAGCATATCAGACTTGAAACTGGTTTTAAGGGGTTTGTAGTTATAACTGAATTGAATAGGAAACCACTAACAGAGTTTCATAAAAGGAATAAGCTTAGAAACAGATAAAGATGGATTTCAGAAGAGTGTTCTGTGTGGTCATCGCAATGTAACACCAGGGTCCAAAATATGATATTTAACCATAGAATGAGAAAAGATAATGGACATAAACAGATATTTCCAAAGAACCAATGATAGCATTAACAACAATAGCATTTACTGGGAGAGTACTTACTGCCAAGCAGGACTCACCCAGAAAGCAGTATAACTGCTTTCCATGCATTCTCACTTAGCCTACATAGTATCTGATGAGATAAGCTTTATTATAATTATTTGATTTATGGAGAAAATGAAGCACAGAGAAAACTTTGGTAACTTTTCTGAGGTTACATGCCTGTTTGAGGCATGAGGTTACCTTCTAGTTGAAGCAAAATAAGACCTGGATATATGCTTTAATTTATGCCTCCTGTGAACACAGTAATCATGAGTTTATTTTAACAACATAAAAAATTAAACAGGGATTATCTTCTTTAAAGTAGTCACCTTAGGGAACCATGCACTTACTAGATTGATGCAAACATTTCTGGAATTTTTCTTTAGTAATTGTGTTCTAAACCTGAAACATAGTCTTATACTATTTGCTAGTGGAAACTCTTCTTTGAGATTGGATTCAAATTTTATAAATGTCTAAAAATCAAGTCGAAATCAAGTTGATCACATGAAGTGAGTAATCAAGCTAAATAATTTCATTTGGGTCTAAGAATATGACATGACATGAAGAAATGAGATAAGATTCTTCTTGAAAGTATCCCCCCAAAATTCTGGAGCAGTTGCAACATCTTCCAAATTGGTAATAACTTTCCTAGAAGAAAATTTCCTAAATATCAATTCTGGTTCTAGTAATGTTCATATTAAAATATTAATGTGGTTTATATTAAAATTAACAGGTTATACATTTTAAATCAGACTTTATGTAAAATTGTTAGAGAATAATACTCTTACATGAGATAGTCAAGCACAGATATATTATAAGTACTCTGGGTATTCAAATATGTGGATATCAACAAGGACTACATTAGTTGTCAAGTGTTTCATGCAAGAAAGTAGAGATGTACTGGGTTTGAAGAACAAGTTAAATTTCCATACCTACCAAGTACAGAAGAGGAATATGATTTGATTAGCTAATAAAACTAGAAAAATTATTCTAATCCAAATGAAATAAACCAAGTTTTAAAACTTTTATGTTTTCATTGGTGCATTATAATTATAATATGGGTGGGATTCATTATGCCATATTTACACATGCACTTAACATAAGTTGATCAATCTCATTTCCCAATACCTTCCTTTTCCCTCCTCTCCTTCCTTTCCCTGATCCCCTTGTTCTACTCTACTGATCTCCTTCTATTATTATTGTTAAAATTATTATTTTAATTAATATACTATAATTATATAAAAATATCATTATTTTAACTAGTATAATATAATTACATATAAAAGGGAGATTCACTGTTGTATATTTGTACATGGACATAATATAATTGGGTAGATTTCTTGCTCCAGTACTTTCTCTACCCTCTCTTACAATCTCCCTTTAGATCACGTTCCTTTACTCTATGGGTTTCTCTTCTATCTAAAACTAATTTTTTTTCTGGTACCAGGGATTGAACCCAGGGGTGCTTAACACTGAGTTACATCCCCAGCCCTTTATATTTTGTATTGTGTGACAGGGCCTCACTTAAGTTGCTTAGGGCCTCCCTAAATTGCTGAAGCTGGCTTTGAACTTGTATCTTCCTGCCTCAGCCTGGCAAGCTGCTGGAATTACAGGTGAGTGCCACCACACCAAGCAAAACCAATTTTTAAAGCAAGCATAAACCAAAGCAGATGTCAATATGGCAAAGCAGTAAGAGACTAGCATAGATAGAATGGTGGGTCCAGATTACAGGAGGAGGTGTTACTGAATGAATTCTAGCTGAGGAGTTGAACATGATCTTAAGTTATCCTATTATCCCTTCACCAGTGATTTTGTAAGTCTCAAGGATCTGTCAAGGCCCACTAATAAATGTCTTGCTCTACAAAGGCAATTTAAGAAAAGAAAAGAAAAGTAACATGGATACTTCAAATTCTCTCTCCCTTGAGTAAAGGCCCTCCTACTGACCTTGCTTTAAAGACAGGGCCAGCTGGCAAGAACTGAAAAGGGCCATCAGCAGTGTGTAGATAAGCTTTTAGAAATGCCTTATTTTCTCTCAAATGGATGAACAGATTTTCTGGTAGAACTCAGTAAATGTTAAGAAGTCTTTTGACCAAGTATGAACTTTCTGGTTATTAGAGAATTATTTTCAATGTAAAATAGTTCTCTACAAAAATCCTTGCTATTTTCTTAATTAAAGTAAATACTTGTTTGCATTACTCTACTGCAAATTTATAAAATTCAAGATAACTGTGAATCCTATTCTTGCAGTGCACTGTAAATCTTATTAGTAACTTCTGGTGCTCTCCAGGTTTAATAGGTGATAGTTTATTATTCATGTTCAGCATAAACTAAATCATTAAAATTACAAATTTACAAGTAAGCTACAAAAATTATGCTTGTCTTCAAGATTATGGTTTTAATAATTGAAAATACTATCTAACCTAGAGCAAGGAAGTGTTGAAACTTCAAAGTTCACCAGAAACTTATGGCTAAGAATAATAGAAATCCCTGAACAGTGGGGCCATCTTTTTATTTGTGTCAAGACAAAAAACTAATCAATGAACAAAGGAAGGTTAGGTTGTTTTGTGGGATTTATATTCCCAGAATTCCTTTAAAAGCATCATATTTCCAAAATGCACATGTTACAAATATGAGAGGAGACACCTTAATGTACCTCAAGTTACATTCTGGCATGAACAGAAGATGCTTGCCTTAACAGTAAAATGGTCTCTTCTTTTCACTGAGTGCTAAACTGCAGGGAAAATTCTAAACTCTGTGTGAATCTAGTTTTTCACATAAAATGAGAGACGATTATGCATATGTTAGACTGGTTGCAACCAAATGGCTTTTTGCTGGTCAGTAAGCCCAGCCACTTGACAGATAGATTTCTTCCAAAATAAAACCCTTACCAAATTCATCTTCTTCTGATTTCTCCATAAAATGGAGGCTCCATTTTGTCATTTTTGAGACCTCCAGAGGCTTCCAATCACAACCAGAGACTGACTCCTCTGGAATTCAATTTACTGTAGTTGAAGGAGCTTTCTTTTTTTCTTCCCAATTGTTTCAATTCAAATTAGTGTCCTGATTAAATGCCAGAGGGGAGTTTTCTCATAACAAGCCTGCCAAAGGTTTACCCTATATACTAAAAGCCTGTACTTCAGACATCCCATAAGTACATGAGTGACTTTTTTTTAGGTTTTACTTTTATTTATTTTTTTATCTAACTTCAATTCTTTTCAAATTTTGCTACATATTATTGAAATGATCCTTTTACAGATAAATTTATGGGATGAGGGAGTCCAGGTACCACAGTGAATACAGTGGACTAGCTAAAACACCCTTGTATTCCACTTTGTAAGATAAATAGAAACTAGGCCAAACCATAGTTAATTATCTGTTATCACCCCAGGTCCCACAATACCATTTTCATATGAGATAGCCTTCCAGTTGACTGACTTAAGTCAAGTGAGACCTACTGAGATAAATAATCATCTTTAGGACTATTTTCTGGATCTCACTTTCCTCATCTGTGAAATGAGATGGTTGAGATTAAATAATCATTAAGTTCTTTACCTTATGCTATGGTATGGGTATGGTTTGAATGTTTCCCCCAAGGATTTATATTTTTGGAGCTTGGTTACCAGTGCAATGCTGTTGAAAGGTGGTGGAACCTGTTGAAACACCTGGGGTCCAGTTGGAGGTCACAAAAATGTTCCCTCTCCTTCACTATGAATTCATGTCTGGCAATGTGGTTTCTCCTTCATACTCTTGCTGTTATGATAACAGTTCAGCAAGAGGCCCTCACCAGAATCAAGCTAATTTTGGCACCACGACCTGGAACCTCCATAACTATGGATTAATAAACCTCTGTTCTTTATAAAGTTGGCTATCTTTAGGTACTTCATTAGAGTAATAAAAAATGGAGTGATATAACTTGCTTTAACCATTTAAATCAACTTGCTTTGAAACTGTTCCATTATTTGATTTAATAATCCATAAACATTTATAAAATTATCTTCAATGGATATATGTTAGGCATTAGAAAAACAAAGATGTCTAAGAATCTAAATTAGGGTAGAAACCTAATAGTGGAGATAAAATATGTCCTTAAAATAATACATAACAATGAAGGTGAGGAAAAGGCTATGTGCCAAAATGAGAGGAACAGGTGCAGAGAGAAAAATCCCTCAACCCCTAACCACACTGCCACCGGTTCTCTTTGGAATATGAATTTTAATTGTGTGTAGCCACTGTGATGCCAGGGTTATTTGTTAGAGAAGTTAGTATTACTCATCCTAAGTAGGCTGTATATATCACTACACAAACACACACACACACACACACACACACACACACACACACACACGACCAACAACTCAGGTCAAAAAATGAGACCCTGCTTCTTGTCATGAAATGACTAAATTGATTAGAACTAGGAAGTATAGCTATTTAACTTACTTCCTCCCAGACAGTAAGCCTCAGGGAGGCAGGGGTCATATTTTTTTTATTCACCACTGTATTATCTGCATCTAGTGTACATAGTACACCTAATGAACACAGAAGGTGTACAGTAAATGGTAGTTTAATGAATAAATTAGGGCTTCAATTATATAGAGCTTTTCAACTTGGCTCTTACAACACCATGTGCTGGCACTATCACTATATCTATTACTTTATATTATAATTGCTATATAATATGTCTCCTCTAAAGAGCAAAATTATCCATAACTATTTAATCAAGGTCTGAATGTGGTAATTTTAAAAATACTGTAAGTGAGTCACATCTATGGCCAACAGAAGAGTCCTTTCATTTTATACATAAAGACCCTTGATCAGAGTTGTCCTCTATATCATTTTCTCTACCTCTGAGTTTTATCTGCAGTCATTTCCTGCTTCACTAGAAACTCAAAGGTATCTTGGTACCCCAAAATTATCCTTATTCATCACAAACTTACATTTAACCTCTCTTAGACTGACTGCCCAGTTTCCTGTTCAAAGTCCCCAAATCAAAATAGCTTCAACATTCACTGATGCATATTTGACACATAAAATCAAGCTCTTGACAGATGGGTTTCAGTTAAATTGTTTCATATAGATTTAGGTGAAAATAAAGCAAAAGAAGAAAATGGACCACTTCATAAGACTTGCTTCTTTAGCTTTTCTTCCTCACTAGAATTTTTTGTAGCAACTGCCAGATACTCAGGAATGGGTCCTGCCTTCACAAAGGGTTCTCTGGTTTTTATTTCTCACTTCTTTATAATTTGCCTTAACTCTCAACTTTCTCAAGAGATTTGTTAGTTGAATTTACAATTTTTAGTCCTTAATTTAGTACATAGTAAGTAAACTAAACGTAGGCAGGAAAGGAAATGTTGAAAAACCTACTACTATACTGATTCAACATACAATGCTTAGAATGTGTCCTTGATTTGCCAGCAGGACAGTGCCAGTGAATCTCACAGTACAGCTGTCCAGATTATAAATAGCCATGGTCTCTACAGAACCAGACTCTTTTGCCATTTTTTGGTGAGACAACAGAGGTAGGAAAAAGGGTTAAGAAAATTAACCTGTGCTGTTATGCCTGATTCCACATTTCCATGAAGATTTAGGGAAGAAATTCTGTCAAGTGGCAGCACAAAAAATGAAATACAATTATCACAATTCCTCTCTTCATTTAAAAAATGTAAGAATAGAGGGTTATATTACTTTGAATTTAGAATACATACATAATACCAAATATTCAATTAGAAAAGGGTTCCCCAATTTTCATTTCTTCATCAACTTCTACCCATATAGAAATAACTGTTTTTGTCTTTAATCCAATAATTTAATAGTGGAGCATAAAACAATAAATTCTTTTGAAGAATTTACATCAATAATATTATTTTAAAGAAATGTTAGCCATCTCTATCAAAGGCTTAAGGGGAAAGAGTTTGTGAGCTGCTTTATGACTTGTGGAAACCTCAATCTGATGGCTATGGATTCCTTTTGCTTTTTTCCAAAACTGAAAGGGAACTTTCCATGTTAGTGATCAGCTCCTGGTTAACTGACAACCAAGCCAAACTCTGATTCAATAACTTGTGTACTCTTATACATGCTGTAGGCATAGAGATAGGCTGTCATCCACCATCCACAGATAAGCAAACACCACTAGAGAATATCCTTGTCACAAAACCAAGATAATAAGCCATCAAAAACAACCACAATGTTGAGTCTAAACATTCCTTCACAATGAAAAGTTTTCATTCCATTCAGTAAGTATACCTTGTGGAAGGGGCCATTGTGGCCTGCATCAACCACCCAGGTCATTAAAACAGAACATGCATTCTCAAGTCCTAACTTAATGGACTCAAACAATGCTCAAAGGATGGAAAAGAAGCAGGTTAAGTTAACCAATGAAAGAATCCCTGTTGACTGTCTTCTATTACAAAGTTAAGAAAGAATTGACACCATGTATGACAACACAATGCTAATGATAGAAATAGAATGTTTTCATATTACAATTCAACCTTGTATTGTAGATCAACATAATGGGTTAGAACAGAGATTTTCAATGCTCAGCAAAAATCAAAATTGTTTTGGGGATTTGTTAAAATGCAGATCATTGACCCTCACTTCTAGGCTTTCTGATTCAGGATGTGTGGAATAATGCCTGTAGATTGGTATTCTGAGCAAGTTCCCAGGAATATTCTTTTTTTTTGGTCCATGGAACATACTTTGAGAATTACTGTGCTAGAGCATGGTCATAATGAGCCTTAGGATTTAAGTTCAAATCTCATTTCAGCCAGCTGGTTTTATACAGAGGAAAATTATGGTTTGACCACCATAATCAGACATTACAGTTCAACGAATGTCTGCCTTTAGTTAGAGGGAAGACAAGATGACAAAATAATCATGCTTCTTTGCAATCCTATGTACTGTTTTATGAATTCAATTGAAAACATGTCTGAATTAGTAATTGTAGTTTTATATGCAGAGTATATTTTTGAACTTTAGCTTTTCTGAAAAATTTCAAACACACATAAAATGGAGATAACAGAATAATCAACACATGCCTATCACCTAAATTGAATAATTATTAATATTAGTATTTTGCTTAGTTGCTTCATTTTTTTTAGTTGTAAATGGACAGACTATCTTTATTTTATTTCTTTATGTGGTGCTGAGGATCGTACCCAGTGCCTCACATGGGCTAGGTAAGTGCTGTACAACTGAGCTACAACCCAACCCTGCTTCATTTATTTTAGCTGATGTATTTTTTTAAACTTTGTTTTATTTATTTTTTATGTGGTGATGAGGATGTGAACCCAGTGTCTCACACATACTAGGCAAGTGCTCCACCACTAAGCCATAACCTCAGACCTAGCTGATGTATTTTAAAATAACTCCTAGATATTTCTTCCCCAAATATTTCTGTATGTGAAAGAGGCAAAACATTTTAAATTATTTTTACTTTCAAAATATTTTCATTTCTATTATTTTCTCACCACCTATTAAATAATTAGGGAAAGTGACTTTACCTTTTTAAGATAAGGAAATTCAAGAATCAAACACAACATTCAAAAAACTAGCTCAAGATACTAAATCAAGTTAGTGAGAGAACCATCTCTAATTTATTCTCATCACTAATTTATTTACTTACCAAATACGTGCCTTTTCTATTCCTAACATTGTGCTAGATATTAGTAATATGAAAGTGAAAATCTTCTGCTTCTTAGTGAAGGGTTATGGAAAATAATACTCCTGCAAGATAGCCTCCAAAGAAAAATGGAGAGAGGTGCTGCTCTGGATAGGGAGGGGAAACTAACAAAAGATTAACCTATCAGCAGTCCTGGGGGGAAGGGGCGGATACTGAACTCTGGACCCTAAACCTTGACCTTCCCCCATGCCTAATTAGTCCTAAATGGAGGCACAGCAAATACCAATGGGCAATATTTGTGTATTCATCCCTCAGGGGTCTGGACTCTTATCTCTAAAGACAAGGAGTTTCAACCTTTTTACAACTACCTCCTAAACTAAAGTTCTAACCTGTACAACTAGCCCCTGATGGTCAAAACTGCACTTACACAATTACATCATTCTCATCGGACCCTATAAAACCAAAATCCCCTCCGTAATTGATGGCCACGTTTGCATCTGGAAAATGAGCCCCAATGGTGCCCGCCTGAGTCCGCGAAGGAATAAAAACTTCTCTGAATCCGTTGAGGTCTGCTTCACGCCCTTTTGTGCTTACTCTTAGCTCTATGCTCTTCCGGAAAAACTAAGTTGACCTTCAGAATTCAGTCTAATGGAATATTGAAGGACCAGCATTAGTCAAAGTGGATTCCACATAATATTTGTTCCTTGGGATGCTAATAGGTATATACATTCCCACAAAGGGTTCTATGGTTAAATCAGGAAATCCTAGGAAATGAACGAGTTTCTTTGTTAAGGAACTTTTTTTAGAGAGACTCTAATTCTAATAAATTTACATGCACTGGAAATCTCTAAGACTCCTTATGGCTTTTTTTTTTTTAACTGTGGATTTAACTCAGGAATGCTTAACCACTAAGCCACATCCCCAGCCACTTTTTTTTTTTTTTTTTTTTTGAGACAGGATCTTACTAAATTGCTGAGGGTCTCCCTAATTTGCTGAGGCTAGCATCAATTCTCGTGCCTCCCCCTCAGTCTCCGAGCTGTTGGAATTATAGGCGTGCACCACCATTCAGGGTTTCCTATATACATGTTGATTACTGTTGCGGCTGGTGTGTGTGTGTGTGTGTGTGTGTGTGTGTGTGTGTGTGTGTGTGTTGGTTGGTTTTATTGTTTAAGGAATATTGCCACAAAACACATCCAATATCTACAGTTCTATCTAGTGCTGACTGAGGAAAAAAGCTTTATAAAGGTCTTTTGTGAAGTTACTTATTCTTCCTGTGTCTAATGGACCTCATTTCTAAAGCCGTTTGTAACATAACCCTTTGAATGTTCTATGAGGATAAACAGAAGACTAAACTCTCAAAAATCAAGATGTCTAGGCAAATGGGAATGGGCAATCATAAATGAAGATTAACTACAAAATGATTGCTTTAGGTTAGGATTTTTGACATTTTATCTAAATTTCATTGCTGCAGAAATTTTGTTTCAAGACAGACTATGCATTTTAAAGTGAGCCTGATAAATATCTTAGTATTTAATTTTAATAATAATCAGAACTTAATACTTTAGTCTGCAATAACCTTAAATATAATTTATATTACACTAACCAGGAAAGATCGTGGTTCTTTGTTTCTGCTTTTTGTTAACATACAGTACTAATATTGAGTATTTAATTAAATAGTAAAATGATGTTTTCTTATTTTTCAACTGAAAAATTTTACTCAGTAATTTGTTTTCTTTCATTTAGGGGGCCTGGATATGCCACAATGATAAATGATAGTCCCCACTTGAGTGATATTATGTGATAAACTCAGAAATCACTTTAAGTTTGGTATTTATTTTAGGTTGATTAAATCAGAGAGTAAAGATTTCTGAGTCATTCTATTCTCCAAGTTGAAAAAAAAAAATCAATAAATCCTAGTTAATCGGCAGGCAACAGCCTAACCAGATTAAGTGTGTGAACCCTGGCCTGCTACAACAGCTCAGCAAGCTTAATCCATAAGTGAATAATATAGTACAAAACAGTTTTGTTAAATATTTCTTTGCCTGATACTAAACCTATCATTTGTGTGAAAATGAAACAAATATCTATAAAGGAGAATTGACACATATATCTAAGCTTCTCTCCTAGGGTTATAATTGCTTGATATTCATCTTCTCACAAAAAAAAACTTATGCCATTAAATCTATAGTTCATCTATCAATAGATACTTGACTGACAGAAATGTACAATAATATAGGCTTTAAAAGAAATTCAACGGAAATTAAAACAACCTGTGGCTTAGACTAAGATTATAATCTGATCCTCATTAGCACAATCAGGCATCTCTTCACTCTGAGTTTTATCACATTAATCTGCAAAATGGGACTAAGATAAATGTATCTCCATGTTGAAAGGGTAAATAAAAACAAATGCAATACACCACAGTGAATCTCCACATTCATGTTTGTATAAATATGTCAAAATATACTCTACTGCCAAGTATAACTAAAAAGAACAACAAAAATGCATGATATTATAATGTTACAAGGGTGGACAACAAAATTTTTTTTTCATATTTGTATGTGGCCTGTTAGCTTAAAGGCACAATCTGCTTACCTACAGAAGACCCAAACAGTTGACCAATTTAGGAGGAAAGTTAATAGAATTTTTAAGGGAAGACCATTGTTTAATTTTTATGTGGACCAGTGATATAAAAACTAAAACATTTTTATCACTACAACATAAGAGAAAGCCAGTATTTTTGAATACACCTTAAAATAATTATTTAGCCAGTTTTGATGTGATACTTTGAGAAATACTGAGTTAGAAAAAATATTATTTAGATATTTTTAAATGGGTAGCTTGATTGAATACTTTTCACTAATTTGTTTTGATATCTCATAGACTGCTGATTCTCAACCAGGGACCTTGTTCTATAGGGGTAGATTTCAAAATCTCTAGAGTAGTGTTATATGGAGTATGGCTTAGAAAAGCATGCTTACTATCATAATATAATTTTATATTTGTAAAATGGAAAAGATAAAATATTTTCATAAAGAAGCTACAGAAAATAACGCTCTCAATGGAGTTCAGGGACATAAGTTTTTATGTTTATCAAAAGGAGATATGTGTTTGAATAGGCTGAAAAACAGTGTGAAAGACTTAGCCCCAGCTCCCAAATGGCTCTAGGAAAGGGTTTCTGTTATGCCTGGATCACTAATCTGTTAACAAGTCATGTAAATTGACAGCATTAGCAACTGGCCCACAACAATGCTCAGCAGATTCACTAACACAATGGAGAAGGTGGTGAGCAAATAATTCACAACTACTAAATCCAAGCAATGAAGGGCAGGCTGTCAGAAAGCAAACCAAGACATCCTGGGGCGTTTCTGCAGGATAGATTATCTTGGGCTGCCAGTTTTAGCAAATAAATCCCACTTGGGACATACTTATACTGAAAAAATTAGTTTTTCAGAAGTTAAAATTTAACTGGGCATCTTGCATTATATCTGGCAAAGCTTAGTGAAACCTTATTACCCTTAGCACATCAATGAGATAACACTTCCTGAAGGATTATGCAGTGTGTCACAGCAGCAGATAAGTAAAAATATCAGAGCAAGCAACTCAGCTTGATAATACTCCCAATGTTTCCCAATAGCTCTTTAATGAGAAAAGGTTGTGTGACAACCTTTAGTTGTCATTAGTTTCAGTTGTTAGTGCTAAGATTCAATCTACAGTATGGAGAGAAAATAAACACAGATCTGTTTTTGGGAAGAATAATTATTCATCCCAAAGGTAGATGTATATGCTTTGATATAATATCTGTATTTTGTTTGTTTTGAGAGCACAGCCTTATGTTGGGATAAAGTCTTCATAGCCTTTCACCTGCTCAACTCAAGTCTCTTCAAATTAGAATTGAAGAAGCAAGATCAATAAATTAGAAGAAACATGGTCCTATTGAGGAAACAGCAATGAATTAATTAGTATGTAAGATACCAGAGTTCTTATTCCTCTTCTACCATTAACTTGTTTTGTGACCATGTAAAATCATTTCACTTCAGGCCTCAAGTTCAAAACAAAAACAGTAAAATTAAGTTAAACTAGCAACTTCCTTATAAACTCTTTATTGAGCACCTATTATAGACTAGATCCAGAGCAAAGCATTTGAGCTACTTCTCTCAAAAAGCTCAGAGTTCATTACCCTTCTAGTTTGAACATTCTATAATTTGGGGTTTTGTGTGTGTGTGTGTGTGTGTGTGTGTGTGCACTTAAGCTTTAAGAGGAGTTCCACAAATCTTTTAGGATTCATATTGTTTGACAGTGGCTAGAAGAAACGGAAAAGGGCAGGCTTTTGTGAATACCAGCATCACCCTGGTTTTAAAAGTGGGGATCAAGTTTAACACATGTTGACTTTAAAATAATCAGGAGAAAACTCAAAGTTTTGCTTTATACTATGAAAAGAGAGATAATTTAAATATCAGGATATCTGTTTTCTATACTTAAGTCATAGCCAGAATGAATCAAAGCAATGAATCGTGCTAGACACTCAAATTATGACCATTACTAGGAAAATGAATTTGATCATTTCAAGGTAACTTTAATGATCCTGAAACAAGTTCACAGAACTCAGAGGTTAAGCTTTACCAGGAATTACTTTGGCTCCAGAGCATTTGTTCAGTTTCTCATTACAATGCCAAACTCACATCAAAAGGATGATTGCTTCCATTTTTATTTTATGCATATTATTCATGTTGAATTATTTTTAAAAATTCACAACAGTAAACTATTTTGAAAACAATTTTGAGGTCCTATTTGAAGAGAACATCTCTCAAACTCACTGTTATTTATGCAAACTTCCCCAAATTCTTGGTAAAAGTTTGAATAATTTACAAATTAATTAAAAACATGCTTTTTATTCCCCTTAGTACCAAGGATTGAACCCAGGGGCACTTACCCACTGAGGCACATTCCCAGCCATTTTTATGTTTTATTTAGTAACAGGGTCTCACTAAGTTACTTGAAGGTCTAGCTAAATTGGTGAGGTTGGCTTTGAACTTGCAATCTCCTGCCTCAGCCTCCAGAGCTGCTGCGATGACAGGTGCACAGCTAAGCATACTATTTTTGATGGTAAATTTCCTAACTCCTTCCTCAAAGTGAATATTAACCCATTTAAAATTAAATTACAAACCTTAATGATTGTGAAATAGGAGTCTTTGAATTTCTATCCTATGTTTCTAGTGTGACACAAAAGTAATGTTAAAGAGTAGATAACCTTTTGAATACTGTTTTATAAAGAATTATTTGAATTATAGGTCACATGTAAAGCATTTTAAAGGCAGTATTGACAAACACATCGTTAAAGACTAATAAGAGTGGACAGATCTTAGCTTCTCGGTTTAGCTTGGATGAAAAAATACAATTAACAGATTGAACAAACAATATAGATGTTTCTCATCAACTTTTGACAAATGAAAGGTAAGCAGAGTTGTGCGTGTCTCATAAGTTGCTGACTTTGTTATGCTGAGGCTTGTGCTATGTTGAAAACGCTTTACATCTGTGTATAGAAAATGAAAATCCTGTCAACCATAGCCAAGTGTGTTTTGCACATTAGATGTTGTGCACTACTTTACTATGGACATAAAGTCAATGAATACCCCACAAGCCCAAGCCAATTCAGGTGGGCATTTTAGCATTAGTGCTAGGGCAGCTCAAAACCAAACAACAAACAAACAAATCACTACTTAATGACAATTTCACACTGTGACAAATTTCATGTTCAAGCGATAATTCTCCTTCTAAAACAAACCAATCAAGAGACTGGGGAAGTAGCTCAGTGCTTAGCACACACAAATCTGTGGTCAATGGCCAGCATAAATAAACAGATAACGATGTTGACATTTACAAATTTGAGTTCCTTTGAAAAGAGATCACAAAAATTAACATGGATGAACATGTGATACTATATAAAGTCAGTTACATCCTTTATTTTGATCATAAGCCATCATGAAGATTCAGACTAAAAATTCTATTCTGATTACTTCTCCTAAAGCAGCAGATATTAAACAATAATTTATTGGTCAGAAATATGTTGTTTTCTGTGGATATTAATTAGCATTCAGATTCATAATTACAGGTGTGAACTTAGATAGAATGATGTAATAAAATGATCAGTTTGGGTATCTAGAATGGAAGGTGGGGCTTCCAGGTCCTGTCTCCACAATTGCACTCCTCCAGGTGGTTTTGGGCAAACTACTTGGTCTCCTTGAACCCTTATCCTTCTTCTTCATAAACTGGAGAAATTATTACTATTAGTAACCCCACCTCAAGAATTTCAAATGAAATGATATGTGTGCAACCATCTTTTAACTTATTTGGGTAATTAAAATGTTGATTATAATATAACAAAATAATGACAGTAATAAATCCATGTCATAATTGTCCCTCACAGGTATTTCTTAGTATTGATTTGAAAACATAAGTTGGATTCGGATGCCTAGCACAATGAAATAGTCTCTGGAATGAATCTTTCTCATGTTGGGGTTAATTTTACATATTTGGATGAATCTTCTGTAAGATATTCCTGTGTTGGGCTCCTTTCCATTATTCAGGTATCAGCCCAAAGCTAGCACCTCAGAAAGGCCTTCTGTTGTCCATACTAACTAGAGTACTTCCAACAATTTATTCTAGTACATGGTGTGTGTCCCCACCTGAAATTAATTTTTAAATGGTAACTAATGTCTGTTTCTCCCCTGTGAGAATGTGAGCTCCCAAAAGATGAAATGTAATAAATTTTGACAACAATGTGAATATGAATGGATACAGAAAATGTAGTACATATACACAATAGATTACTATTCAGCCTTAAAAAATGAAATTCTGTTATTTGCAGCAATATGGATGGAACTGGAAATCATTATGTTAAGTAAAATAAACCAGGCACAGAAAGACAAATACCACATGATGTCACTCATTTGCAGTTTATCACATAGAATTTGAAAGTACTCTGGTGGTTACCATAGGTTGGGGAGAGGAACAGAGAGAGAAGAATGCGGAGAGGTTGATAACTGGGCACTAAGTTACTATTAGATAGGAAAAATAAGTTGTGGTGTACTATTGCACTGTAGAGTGACTACAGATGACAACAAGGTACTATACATTTCAAAAAGCTAAAAGAAAGGATTTTGAAAGTTTTCACCATAACAAAATAATGAATGTTTGAGGAAAAAAGTTTAACCTTGATTTATACATTATACAATGTATATGTGTTTTAAACATTACATAGTACCCCACTAATATATACAATTTTGTTTTTATGTATCAGTTGAAAACAAATTTTAAAAATTAAATTGAAAAAATAAACTTTCCACAAAATAGAAAGGAAAAGAAAGTAAACTCCAAAACAGGAGGAAACCTATTTGTCCTGTTCACTTGTTCACCTTTGTATTCATAATGGTTTGAATTTAATAGTATGTATATAACAGTAAAATAACAAACAGAGAGTAATAGACTTCTAAAGAAACACCACTTTCATATTTTCATGTTAAAAAAAGTACTTCACACAGGTGGGAAGGGATGTAGCTCAATGTTAGAGCATTTGCCTAGCATGAGTGAAGTCCTGGGTTCAATCCCCAGCACCACAAAAAAGTGTTTGGTACATAGTAGGGTTTCATAAATAATTACTAAGTAAAGAAGCGAATGGATCTGCATCGTCACAAGACAATATATTTGACTCTATTTTTTATTTTTAAAAAACAGGCATCGTGCCTGTTGTTAATGGGCACATATTTTACCAAAGTTTTTTTCCTGGAGAGTTTTTCTAAATGCAAGTCCCAGGTTTATTTATTTTTTTGCTCATCAAATGCTTGAAAATTTGAGTTAATTCTCCAGGTGAGTAACTAGGATAAAACTTAACTCTTCAGATGAATTGTAAAGAATTGATTATTCCTTTAGAGGTCATTGGGCTGCATTTAAATCACCATTTCACTTTGGACTCTGAATGATCCAATGTACAAATACCAACGAATCAAATTAACTAAATAACTACCAAAATGTAATCCTATTCAGGGAGTGAAATATATAGTTTTATAGTTTTATTGTCTATGCTAGTTAAATGAAGTCCATTAGTTAAACTTCACTTCCATTTTTGCTATTTTAACATAACCTATGTTGTAAGCTTTTAACCCTAAATATGGATAGAGATCTAAAAATCTATTCCATTTTCCTTACATTATTCTAACTTTAATGTTTAACTCCTCTCCCTTCTCCACCACTGATTTAAGACTATAATACTTACCACCATAGGAATATAAACATCTCCCTAAAGCTTTATATTATAATTATAAATAAATTGCCAACATATTCTATATGACTCAATGTTAATAAAAATAAAATGTAACTTTTGCTTGAACTGGTTGATATTATGTAAATTTTAAAGAAATTAATGTTGTTTTTGCCTCAGAAGAGGAAATTGTTTTATGGTCTTGTAAAATTTCTTGAGATTTTTGGGAGACTATCTATTAAAAATCTGTAACAGAGGTTACACACATGAATTAAAGACAAATAATTCCTTTGGCTGTGTTTTTTAGCAGGTCATAGATGCAATTCCTAGATTAGGTCTACATTTTTTCCCATAAAGACTTTAGCGTTTTCATTTCAGTTCCCATTCTTTAAACATCTGGCTGCAGCTATACCTGCAGTTTTCTTTGAATGTGGATAATTATGGTAGGAGTTATTGTTCTATTCTTGTGCATTAGCACCTGTTACTATTATAAGGCCTATAAGCAAATAGCTCAGAAACAATAGCAATAGATTTAGAAATGAAATAGTCACACTGTTTTTCCCCTAGTACATTTCTTTATTAAAATCATTTCATCAATCCTGTAAGTCAGGGATTGGCAAACATTTCTTTCTATAAAGAGCCCAAGAGTAAATGTTTTAGGCCTTTGTGACACAAAAGCTATGTATAAACAAATGAACATAGCTGTGTCTCAGTGAAGCTGTTTTTATGGGCACTGAAATTGGAATTTCATATAATTTTCACATGTCACAAACTATTATATTTCTTCTGACTTTAAACCATTTAAAAGGTAAAATCCATTCTACGCTCATGAACCATACAAAAATATACAGCAGGATGCATTTAGCTAAGGGTCACAGTTTGCCAAACCCTGCTCTAAATTGTCCATGACACTAAGAGATGACAGAAATTATTATCCTTTTCCCCTAATCTGGTGTTGACAAATATGGCATGAAGAAGTGGAGGAAGTGTATCCAGTTATGAAAGAATTTATAATTATCTGTTAAATCAGCAAATACTTGTATACTTATTTGGCTAGACATGAATGTTGTTAACCTGTGTGTAACATCAAGTGTCCTCTTGAACATTAAAGCGCTAATATGTGCTTCAACCCAATAGGTCAAATCTCCATGAAAAAGATGGCCTTGCCTTAGATCTTAGTGACTTTAGACTCACTGGCTGGAAGATCCATATAAATTTTTCAAGGAAACTAAAATTGCAGGAAAAAATACAACCTGAACTCACAGGTTTTAGTCCTATATATTTACCTCAACTAGTGTTCATTTATAAAAGCAGAAGAAACAAAAAAAGAAAGGCAGGTGCTTAAAGGTTCAGTAAAATTAGGCTAGAAGCAACATGAAAACTTACAGGACAAAATGTATAAAATATGTGGTCTAATTTTACATTCATTCCTCAGGGGTTTGGGTGGCATTATCATGTGGGGGTCCAGTAGCAAAATTATTACTATAAATAGAGTTTGATTCTTGCTTTTAGAAATTTTACAGCCTAGTGCTCCAAAAGCTCCAACCTCAAATATGATATATAAGGAACTATTTTAAAATATTTCTATAACTACAAGATTTCATTTAAAAATTTTTCTTTAGCATCTCAAGCATCAAGGGGCCTAATTAATTTAGAGCAAGTTAGCTCATACTGAAACAGACCATCCATGCCTCTGAGGTATGAGTTCTAGTACAAATGATTTTATATTTGAGAAACTTATGGATACCTTAATTGTGCATATGTTCTATGTGCATCCCCAAGAAATACAACTTTCTTTTATAACCCTTTTCCATTTCTCTTTTCTTATGTTCAGCAATCATATTTGCAATTGTAGATTAATTGCAAATCGGATATACTGCATATTGAGTTAAGAAAATGCAAGATGCAGGATTAAAATAAGGTCATCCACTAAGCTTTGGAAAGACACAAGTAAAAAGCTGTGGAATGGACTATTTGGCTACCTTTTTGGCATAGACATGTGCTGACTTTAAAGAACTGGCAAAGTTCTTATGGCTCTGCATCAACTAGCTAGGTAAGATTCTTGAGAAGACAAGGGAAACTAGTGCTTTAGGAAAGTAATGTTGGATGATGATAGATGATGACACACATACAATTTTAATGACTTGCTTGTGCTTCATGAATAAGGACTGAAGAATCTAAAAAAATTCTCTGGATGGGTCAGTGGTATATAGAGAATGCTCCTGGGTGAAACAGTAGAAAGCTTGCAACCACTATTCTTTCTTATGCATGGTGGGAGAGAAGATCGAGTCTTCAATGCCTCCCTTAAACCAAGACTTAGAATCTTATTACCCATTAAAATATGTTTCACATAAAGCAATTTGTTAGCTTTATTATTCCCATCTACTTATTATCAATATGCTTTACCAAATGCAAAGAGGATCTTTACAGTTTTAGCTGTTTTTACTCTGAAGTGATTAGCTTTCACTAAAACTCCTGATAAGCCTTGAGAATGCAGAGCGGCCTGCCAATTTCCAATCAATTCTGTTCAGCCTTATGATTCACTGTTCCTTGAGTGAGCTAGTTATCAACAGGCAGTGTGACCTTCAGTTTTACACTTGAAAGCTGAAATTTTTTAAAAAGTGTTTTATCTAGACAATTTGACAGAAAGCAAAAGCATTAATTTCATTTGGGAATAATCATTTTTGGAGGCTCCAAAAACAAAGGAAATATTCCTGTGAATAAATATTGTGCTGCATGACTACTGAAGCAAAAAGCAATTTTCAATATTGCATGAAGAAAGGTGTTTAGTCAAAACAAAAGATTAATTGAGACCATATAAGTACGCATAGAGTTGTTTTCTTGGGAGGGGTGGAAGAGAGTGGGAAGTGAGGGTGATATTTCAGTTACTCATCTTTACAGAGGAGTTAATGTTTTAAAACTATGAAATATACTTAAATTCAAAATGACTCATCTTTCCACTCAAATATGTAGAAATGATAAAAAGAGAAAAGCAGCAAAATATAGT
Organism: Sciurus carolinensis; assembly: GCF_902686445.1. Classification (NCBI taxonomy): domain Eukaryota; kingdom Metazoa; phylum Chordata; class Mammalia; order Rodentia; family Sciuridae; genus Sciurus; species Sciurus carolinensis. The sequence continues at coordinate 104,718,912 of NC_062232.1, forward strand.
TGGGTTCAAAAACAAGATTAACATCTTCTTGAACCAGGAAAAGAAGAGAAACTACAAAGCAATTTCTGAATCAAATGTCGTGCTGGGCTCTGAGTCCAGAAGCATGCAGTGTTACCCAAGACTTCAGTTTCAGAGGGATGTCCATAACAAAAGTCCTCAGAGGCAGGCCGGGTGAAAAACAAAAAGCCCTGATATTGAGCCTCCTGAACAGGGCCATAGATGTAAAAGAAACTGTTGTGCTAGGGAGAAAAGAACTGTAGGTACAGGCTTACACTCTAGATCACACCCACTCAGAGTCAGGATTGGTGAGAGCCCTAAAACACAATTATGAACGCTAAGAAATCAACACTAAAATTACAGTCTCCAAACCCTACAAGGATTTAAAAGCACTGCTAAATACCTAAAGAGATAACAATGAATTCACATGTGTTTTAAATATATATTTAGAACTTAAGGACAGCAAAAGTAGTATATGTCAAAATTTATAGGATATAACTAAATATAAATTGAGGAAAATATATAGAATGAAATGCCTTCATTAACTAATAAGAAGGATGGAAAAATAAGTAAATTAAATATTTATTTCAAGAAATTGGAAAAATAACCTTAGACTAAACCAAAAGAGATGAAAAGGAAAACAAAAATAAATATAACAACTAGTAAAATAGAAAAAAAAAATAAGCATGGAAAGCTAACAATAAAACCAAAACCTGGTTTATTAAAAATGTATAAAATAAACAATCCTCTGGCAAAACTGATGAATAAATAGGGAGACAAGGCAAAATAGAAGATTTTTAAAAATTAAATAAGATATTTAAAAACCATCAAATAAGGCTATAAACAACTTCATGCAAATATATTTGAAAAATTACAAAAATACATTAATTTTTAGAGAAATATAAACTAGCTGGGCATGGCAGCACATGCCTTTAATTCCAGCTACTCAGAGGTTGAGGCAGGAGGATTGCAAATTCAAGGCTAGCCACAGTAACTTAGTGAGACTGGCCTCAAAATATATTAAAAAGGGATGAGGCAGTCTAACTCAGTGGTAAAGCACTCATGAGTTCAATCCCCAGTACCAAAAAAAAAAAATTGAAAAAGAAAACCATAAATTATCAAATATTCTAGGAAAAAAATTAAGAAATTAAGATAAAAAATAATCATAAGATGAATTGAAATTGAAATAAAGATCTCCCACTCTCAGACACAAAAGGCTCAGACAATATTTAATGCAAAATTTATCAGACTTACAAGGAATAATCCCCTGTCTATATAAACTGTTTTAGAGACTAAAATAAAAGGGAAAACTATCCATTTACTGAGTCTTATATAAACATCATACAAAAACCTGACAAGGACAATTTGAGAAACGAAAATTACAGATTAATTTTATGCAAAAAAAATCCTTCAAAGAAATAGTGAACCAAATCTATAAGTGTGTAAAAAATATAAATATTATGGCTAAGTTGAGTTTATCCAGGAAATGAAAGGCTGAGTCAGCATCAGAAAAAAATAACCAAATAATTAACCTAGTTAACCAAATAATAAAAACAAAAATATGTGATTTGAATACATTCAGAAGTAACATTTAACAAAAATCAGCATTCACTCATAATTTAAAACATTTTAATAGAAAATTAAGAATACAGCAGTAGTCCCTTGACTTCTTAAAGAGTATCTATTAAAAACTTACAGTAAACATAATAATCAATGGTATAATTTTAGATTTGTTCCCATTAAAATCAGGACAAAGACGCTGTCATCACTTCTATTTAAAAATTTAATGGAGGTTTTAGACAATGCAATAAAACATGGAAAATAAATCAGGTATAAAAATGGAACAGATTAGATAAAACTGTCATTACTTGGAAATGATATAACAGCCTACATAGAAAAATCCAAGAGTACAAACTATTAGAACTAACAAGAAAGTTTAGCAAGGTTGCTGGAAACAAAATCAATGTACCAAAATCAATAACAAACCCCTATACAAGTAATAACCAATTAGATCATTTACTAGGGGAAAAATACAAGATTATATTTATAGTATTAACAAACTGAAAAGAACATAAAAATAAATCTAACAAAATCTGTGCAAAATCTTTGTGGAGTGAGCAAAAATTATTGAAGGATGTAAAAGATTTGAGTGAAAGGAGAGAGAAAAAACGTTCACATATTGGAAGTCTCAATATCATGAATTGTACTCAAGTCTGATGCAATGCAAAAGATATATGAGACAATCTGAAAACACAAGTAGTAAACATGGAGAAGAGAACTGCAAGGAGCATATCTGATAAAGAATTTTTTTAAAAAAATCTACAATCAAGCAAAAAGAAGAAAAATGAACAAATGATATGAAGAGTCGATTCTCAGAAAAGGAATCCATTGTACCATACACTTGTGTAAAAACACTTTACTTCACAAGCAATAAATGAAATCAGTGAAGACTTACAGCATACTCGCTGACTGGCAAAAATTTAACCACACTAAATATTTATAGAGATATAGAGAATTAGGAATTTCATGTTTTGCTAGTAGTGGTCTAATCCTGTGCACTTTGGAAAGCAATTTGGCAATATTTAGTAAAGTTGGGGATATTCATGCATTCTGTCCCAGAAATTCTACTTATAGATGTATTCTCTAAAAATCTCACAAGGATGTTTACTGTGGCACTGTTTGCATAATTAAATTTTGGAAACAATCTCAATGTCCAGCAATAAGGGAAAATTAGTATTTTCAACAAAGAGACTACTTTTGTAAATTAGCAATGAAACAGTCTCAGGTATTACCATAGTTAAATCACAGAAGCAATGATAAGAGAGAAAATAAAGTTGAAGGAGGATATGTATTTAATGAAAACCTATATGGATACAGTAAAAAATATACCTGGAATGATAAATATCCAATTCAGGATTCTGGTTACATTTGGATGAAAGAAAGGGAAATGTAAGGGAGTAACATAAGAAGGTCACAATTTTGTCTGTAATATTTTATTCCTGAAAGCAAAACTTAAAAATATAAGGTAGCATATTAAATTTGATAGAACTGGGTAAAAAAAATGATTAGTATGTGAAAATGTGCTATATAAAATCTCTATACACTTGGGGCACATGCCTGTAATCCCAGTGGCTCTGGAGCCTGGGGCAGGAAGGTTGCAAATTCAAAGTCAGCCTCAGCAAAAGCGAGGCACTAAGCAACTCAGTGAGACCCTGTCTCTAAATAAAATATAAAAAAGGGACTGGGGATGTGGCTCAGTGGTTGAGTGCCTCTGAGATCAATTGCCAGTACCCCCCAAAAGCAAAAACTATTTCAACCAAGGTTCCTGAACATTTCCCTGAAGTTCTCATCCTTGCAAGAGTACACACTGAATAATCATAGCACCTGTCTTCAGATTGGACTTCAGGCTGCATGACATTGACCTTTATAGTAGTTCTTTCACCCTTATGAAAGCTCTCTGGCTTCAGTCCCTTAAAGTCTTACTTTTATCCTCATCTAAGCCTTATTTGAGTTTCCTTAAATTTATTCATTAGCCAGTTGTTAAGAAGAGTTCTAATTTATCCTTAGGCTAAATCTCAATAGCAGGTACTAATCACTCTTTCTTGGAACCATTTTATATTACATCAACTCCTTCCAATAACTAAAAGAAGATATCCCATCTCTTCTCATGTGTTAATGCATTATAAAATTAACACATCCTAGCAGGACTGTAGGCATGCTTTAGGTCATTTTACAGAGAAGAAACAAAGACTCAGAATGGTACAGCCATCTGCCTGAAGTAACACAGCAAAGTTCATGCTTGTCAAACGAGGGACTGCAAGTCCATATTCTTTTTCCTGTGTTTAATAAAATTTAGTAAACCTCGAATGTGTGTGGTATTTCTGTTTTCTCTTTATTTCTTGGAACTCATGCAGCTGGTACAGTAAAGCAGAGTGTACACACACGCGCACGCGCGCACACACACACACACACACACACACACACACACACACGCACACAGGGAAACAGTCCGAAGTTAACCACAAGTCTCATTTACAAAGCCAAGAGGAAACTGATGGGGCTGTATACATACCTGTAGTCTGCCCATGGCCTAGGCAAAAAAGTCCTTACAACTGACATACAGTCCAACCCAGTTAACCAGGATGGGGGCATTGATCAGAATTTAGGACAAAAGGAACCACCAAGCAAGGAACTGTGACCATGGTAGATTTTTGGAAGAGGATTGGAAATCATTATCCTCATCCATTTACTGGCATAAGGGAAAGATCTGTATACATATAAGACTTTTGTCATTGGTATATTCTAAGTGATTGAAGTTTATAAGTGACTATCAACAGTATATCTGTTATTTTTTAACTAATGTGTATTTCAAGGCATTTTAAATAAATTCCTGTGGCACATCAGCTGCTTAATGAAATTAATCTTTTGAGAGTTCACATATGGTATGAGGCCTTGTTTCTTCTTCTTCAAAGAACAGAATCATAATTAGATAAACATTATCAAACTTAAATCCCAAGAGATTTGAAGAAGGTTGGCATTTAGGAACCCATGAAGGTGTAATGGACTCTTACAGAAACATACATTTCTCATTATTTACCACATTATTTTCTTTGGCCCATAAATGCATTTACTCTAACTATTCTTTAGTTGGCCTACTAGAAAACTTCAGTTTGAAAAGGTGTTAAAGGCAATGTAACTGCCAAGCTCTAATTTTCTCTAGTTTTCAACCAGAAGGTTTTCTACATCATCTAGGATTTGACATTCTAGACTTTGATAACCACTTCTTCATGAAAACATGTTCTAGTTCATCCCTTCTTTTCCCCAGAATACTCTTTCAAGTTATGTATGACACATGCCAAATGTAAATTTAGATATACCTAAATAGACTAACAGTTGTTTTGCTTAATGCTATATGTTAACACATAATATTCAGAGAGTAAAATCTTAATGATGTGAGAAAACTGTGAATTATTAAAAAGGAAATGTCCCAATGTTAAAGTAGTCCAATTAATGCAATTTTTGCATTATTTTAATCCACAAACAATGATTCTTCCTATCTGTAATGTATTGCCAGTGATGGTTCCTTAGGACACATGATATGAGTACATAAGAAAAATTTGAAACTAGATTCTATATATATGGGTGCTTGGGTAAAATTTGTTTTGGAACTGCAGTGCTATAAAAGTTTAAATAACATATAAATCTTGTGTTAGTATATTAATTTGAATCTTATAAATCAATGAGTTATATATTATATTACTGTTTTAACTATATTGCCTATTTTCTGGTCATCTCAAGTAACCCCCCCCCACTGAAATTTAAAATATTGTCAATTGAATAAAAGAATCTGCAAAGAAAAACATGAGTTAATATAATCCAAGTAACTATCAGGTTACTCTTTCAGAAATTGGAAGGTGTTTCTCTTCTGTAAATGTCGTTCATTCATAGTTTAGAACCTGCATATTTAGCATTAAATATTCCCTTTTATTCTCCCACTTATAGAAGAAGAGCCAGTTAATCACTGAGTTGATTCTAGTTCTGTCCTCCAGTACTTTAATTTTAAGGTTTTTAAACTATATGGGTTAGAGGACGAAATTAAGCAGATTTTTAAAAAATTGTACAAGTAATATAATACGTTTCATTGGTATTAGAAGGGTAAGGAAAGTGAAATAAAATATTAATGCATTTAGGTATCAAAAATATTCCACTACCTAAAAATGATGAAGAAATAAAAGAAAAAATGTGTCTGAGAAGAGACAAAGAACCTTATCCTTTTCCAACAAGATTACGGTAATAACTTCCTAACTACTCACCAGTCTCCGGTATGTCCCATCCTAAATCTGACTTCTATTAAATTGCCAAATTTGGCTCTATAAGATAAAATGTCCATGTTGTTATAATACTGTGCATGAGTCTTTGGAAATATACTGTTGATTACAGGATCAAGTCCATCCCCCAGTCTTTCAACCAGTCAAAATGGTTCCCTGCACACACTATTATTAATTTTGCTACCCTTGCTTTTGTGGTGGCCCTCTCTCCCATTCCCTTTTGAAAGACCACCTATCCTTTAAGGCACAAAGACAATAACTTATATAGCTTAGCACAACACAGTCTTACTTCCCAGAGCCCTAATGAACTAGTATTCTGCCCCAAAGATTTTAGCTTGTGATTTTATGCCTCACTGAATTATTCTACAATTGCTGTTTTATGTATTCATTCTTTTGGAAAATATTGATGGATCTCATTTCAAGTGCAAGGTAACATCTATGATGCTATAAAAATAATGCCTCTCAGTTGAGGGAACAGTTCTTCCAAATCTGGAAAGGTGTGGGTTGTTTTGGTTGTTACAGTGACTGATGAGAGATGATATTTATTGAATAGGAGGTAGGAATAATACTTATTCAGTTGTGTGGGATAGTCTCATAATGTGAAGAATGTTCCTTCCCAAAATATGTTTTAGACCCCAAGATGAATCAGACATAGCTTGTAGTCTCAAAGAACTCATAGTTTCAAAAGGGAGATGATATGCATGTTATACACGAAAATGTTTTGTTTCAATATATAAAGCTTTTTGTCTGAGGACTGTATTTGTTATTTTTGATTTATCCCTCATGTTGTATTATTAGTGTGAACACATGGTAGGTACTAAAGACTTACTTACTTGAACCATGTGAATGAAACCCTAAAACTCAATGTTGTTATCCAGGGGAGAGATGGTTCTACAGATAATGTCATCTTCACTGCATTTAGACATTAATGAAGAAGACAAATCTGTGACAAAAGAGTCCGTTAAACCTCCCAAGGGGCAGCTGTGAAATCCTGAGAATGAAAAAAGGCAGCTCTGACAAGTACAGGGGAAAGGGAACAAAAGAGGGTTGGTAAAACATTAGAAGCCATAATCCCTTTTCTTGAACCATGGGTTTGCTATGGAACATTTTACCTTATAAAGATTAGTGCCGAATAGCTGCAGATTTGCTTTCTTTTTTCATATCCTCTTCCTGACTATAACGATCATAAACTGCATACATTGCAGAAGAAAAATTTACTCAGCTCATCTACACAATATTCTTTCTTTGTTTATAACCAAATTTTATTCATGTGCACCTCCTGTTGGGTTGCAAGTTACATAAAATGACAAACAGTGTTCATTATACATGTCAACAGTGAAAAAACACATAGGTGCACATCAAAGAGCAGTACTTTGAATGTATGCTATGATTTTCTGAAAGGAACATAACCTTTTTGCATTTGTCCTTATAATAGCACTATGAGATAGACATCATCATCCCATTTTATACCTACAGAAACTATGACTCCCAGAGATAAAATAACTTTCCAGAAGTCACATAGTGTGTCAAGGCCTGGACCAGAAGCCAGAGCACTTGATTCCCTAGACAACATATTACTCAGGAGACTGTACTGATTGCTTCACAGATAGGAAAAGTAACAAATCTACAAATCTACATATGCTAGACTTCTGCAATCTGTTTAGTTTTGTAGAATTTTCTATGTTACACTTCTCTTAGTTAACTATACACCAGAGAAGGCAGGAGACCAAAAATTGTCATCTGCAAAAGTTGGCATTAATCTTCACTGTTCAACAAATTCTTGCTCAATAAGTTCAGTGTGCTGTAAGGAAACAAGTTTAAGAGTGTCTCATGCCTGCAACTCCCAGGGAAAATAATGAAAATTTTGATCAAAGATCACTAGTAGAATTATAGCAGACTCACAAACTAATGCAAGTCCAACAGGGCTGCAAAATCTTCTTTACCAAACAATAAAGATCTTGTGGGACACAACAGAATGGGTTTGAATAAAAAGCATAAAAGTGATTGATTTAATGATGATTAAATTTTCACTCACATCTTACTATTGATATTTGTGACAAATCCTTAAAATTACATATATATAGGTTTGCTTCAGAGATATTCACCTGAATTACCAGGAATTCTAAGTTAATCAGTTTATGGAAAGAGGAAAATGCAGTTACCTTGGGAAATTGGATATTAAAAGTCTAGTACATCTTTGGAAGAAAACCCTTTATGCCTTTCAGCCCATCCTAAGACACCAACCAAATCTAACCTTTATGATTTATCACTTCAAATAGATTATAAACTCTTCAAAGGGTAAGGAGAATTCCTTACAGGCCTATCACTAGGAGTAATGAGGTACAGATGTAAAATGATTAACCAATGCCTGACATGTGATGTGATCAACAAATGAATGTTTCCATATTAATATTTTCATTCACTACAGTACAAGCACAGTATTCTATATAGCAGGTGGTTAATGCTTACGCATACTATTTGGTATCTAATTTTCAGATCAAGAGAACAGCTTCTAAATTCCTAATACCAAATTAAACAAGTGAAGTTTACTAGAAATGCATGCACCTGCATTCAACAGTATCAGAAAGTGAACTTGGATAGTATCAAAGCCAGTGTTGGTCTTCAATACCTGTGACTCAAAATCAATTTTCCAGATTTCTTTGTAGAGTTGATATGAGCACCAAGAGTACATTAAGACTCAAATGCTTTTGATACTGTACTATAACAGTGGGAAGCAACTTCCAAGCTCATTATGCTAGTAATTACAGGATATTCTTGGAATTTTGGGTTTAACATTTGCAGTTTTGACTATTCATGAATATTCCATGACCTACAGTAACTTTTAATGTTGCTGACATCGAATTTGGATATTTGGAGAGGTTGTCATACTAGAGTTGAGATAGCTAGTGAGTGAGTTGGCCAACTCCCCAACTATTTGGTAAGTTTTGGCTTCACCAAAACTCTATGTTCTCCTATACATGTCGGGATGCATGTAGCAACTCTACCAAGGGATAACAGTTGACTTTATTTCTATGTGAAAATGACCCTTTAAAGAAAAACAATTGCTAGTGCTAATGCTGGCAATGAAAAAAAAGTGCTAGTTCTTAGCCAGAAAAATGGCTTTGTAAATGACTTTAGTCTTGTATTTATAGAATCATTAATGGTCTGAAAAGGGTCTGTTAAATTTTTCAGTTATACTTTACTGCATTTTATGAGGGAAATTATATGCTAGAGTGACATTTGAGGATATGGAGAGTCAAAAAGGTCCCGGGGTCTATCCCTGGTGAATGGAGAAGGTGTGCTGTTCTCCCATTCTGGTACTCCATTAGGAACAACAGCATGTCACTCTCAGTGGATAAGTTTAAAAAAACACTGCATGAAATATTATGTGTTATCTCAGTATACTCTGGAGACTGAGTGTTAGTAATCCGGTTACAAGGACAATCAAATCATTATTCAAATTCCACAGAAACAATTAAAATGCATGCTCTCTCTAACAAAAACTGCAGGTCCTTATTAATTGACATTTCACAAACAGAGATACCTTTAATCTTCACTAAATAAATGTAAATGTATTCTTTAAGTCATTGCAACATTATGTGGCAGTTGGCATTTAGTCAAAATTTTCTATTTTCACCTGATTTATCTTAAATGTAATTTATGCTTGCTATTGCTTTTGTTATATTCATTTTAAGGATGCATTGGTTGAAAACTCAAACCCTATATCTTTAAAAAGAATTCTTTTTTCACTCTTAAGTACAGCATACAGCATCATGGTTTCACAACATATTCGTGTGGATTTTTAATACCTGATAACTAAAACACATTTAAGTTTGAGATACTTGTGAATTAAAGTATCAAAACACACAAAGAATTGTAAAGGGGAAACAAAGACAAAGACCATGTACAGTTTGAATACAATCCAGGGTGTTGGCAAAAGGTTAGGTCACTGTGTATTTGTTTTCATATGTACTGAAATTCCCTCCAAAACTTGGAGAATCAATGAGACTATTCCAAAGGCTAACTAAGTGTTTTCAGTTTTATGAATAGGGGTGATTTCTACTGACAGAGAATCAAAAGGGTAGGAAACCTCTTTGACAACCTATAGCATAAAATGATCTTTATTTCTTCTACCAGATCAATGGTATGAAACATGTTAATTCATTTTCCTTTTCAGCAGCATCATCAGGCTTCCACTATGTACAAAATGACTTAATTTGAATCTCAAAGTGAATACTTCAGTATTGGCTCACTCTGAACTCCTCACATCCTTCACGTATTTTAAGTATTGTGCTTCCTCTCTATACCATTCTGATGAGGTAGGCATAATAAGGAATGCAAAGGGGAAGGAAGTAGTCAAAAGGAAGAATTGAAATAGTACTGTCTACCAGTCGAGTGAGCAACAGATAATGATAGCTCCCATTATTGATCATATACCTTTTCTTCAGGCTTCATATACAGGAGTTAATTTAAAATTGTTGGTATTTTGACAAACTATATTTTACAGGTGAGAATAATTTGAATCAGTAAGATTAGTTCATTCAGCCAGGAATGGTGGGGCATGCCTATAATCCCAGGCTAAGGAGTAGGATTGCAAGTTTGAGGCCAGCCTCAGCTACTTAGGGAAGCCCTGTCTCAAAATAAAAAATAAAAAGTGTTGGATATGTGGCTCAGTGCTTAAGTGCCCTGAGTTCACTCCCTGGTACCCAATCCCCCCAAAAAAGATTTGTTCATTCATCCATTTATTCATTCTATAAATAATAACTGAATACCTACTATGTCAAGTAAAATGCCCAATTTGTATTCTCTAATCTCCTGGGTTTCAGCATCTGGTTCTCTACTGGAAACAATACTTCTTCCCTCAAGAGAACAGTTTTTGATTCCTACTGATAACCCTTCTCCTTCTGAAGCAACACCCATCCAGAGAACCAGGCATATAACTACTTCACATGCCTCTAGGCTGTAAGAAGCCAGACACAGTATCTTTAACTTACATTGTAACACTCTCATGGGGTTGGATGGGTAGTACCTTCCCAGCTGTAAGGGCCATCATACTCTAGAACCACAGAATTGAATCGAGGCTATATCTTCTTACTAAACATCACTGTGCCTTCCTCAAAGCCCGGCTCAAATTCTTAAAGGCCACACTAGACCCTTTTTCCATTTGTTTTATGTTCTGAATCTATTTTACAGTATAATAGATATTACCTGTCAAAAAGTTTTATATGCTATTGTGCCAAAATGATCCTCCCTGTGATTTTATCCAATGTTTCTGGTTTTCTCTGTTTGTGCCCACTAAGTAAATCCCTTCTCTCCTTCACATATTTGTTCTTCAGACACTTATAGACAGTTCTCATGTTCCTCATTAGTCATCACTTAGCCAAGTTGTATATAATTAATCCTTTTAATCTTTCCTCATAAATTAGTCTCTCTAGGCCCATGGAATGCTCTCAGCTTGGTGTACTGCATTTTGCTAGTTCCCCAGACTTTTGTTTAAGGTGCTCTAGGTCCCACATGTCATTTAAATAGAATCAAAAAACTTTATCTATTTCACATTGGCATATGGAACTGCACATTCACAGGAGCACTTATGCAAGAGATGTATTCATGACTCAAAGGCACTAAGATGGTCACTGAAACCACTAGGCCTCATGGTACTTTTTTCATGTACTTAAAATTTTCCTTTCTGAAACATAATAATTGTGCACATTCATGAGGTACAATGTGACAATTCAATACATGGATACAATGTGTAATATTAAGTCAGGGTATTTAGCATTACCATCTCCTTAAACATTTATCATTTCTTTGTGCTGGGAACCAGCCAATCCTCCTATTTATTCTTTAAGAAACATATAATAAATTGTTGTAAACTGCAGTTACCCTGTGAACATTAGAACTTATTTCTCCTATGTAACTGTATTTTGTTACCTATTATCTGCATCTCTGTATTCACCCTCCCCACTAACCTTCCCAGTCTGTATTAATCTCTAATCTACTCTCTTCTGTGAAATCAACTTTTTAGCTTTCACATATGAGCAAAAGATGATTTATTTCACTTAACATAACATCTTCCAGTTCCATCCATGTTGCCACATGACAAGACTTCATTCCCTTTTATCAACTTTTCACATTTACCTAGCCATGTTTGTCTCACATTTCCTCTTTAGCTCATACCAGGCACTCCAGTAGATTAGTACTATAAATAGCACCTAACCACTGTATATAGTTAAGCATATTTTTTCTAGGTGTGAAACAGCTTTGCTTGGCTACTTATGGAAATGTTTCTATGTTCTTTGATAATTTAGTCTTCCTTTGTTTTCCTTACTACACCTACTCCATTAGTAAGACTCTACACCAGACTAACTCTCCCACCTGCCATTATGAGTTGTGCAACCTTGGGCATAACTTGGCTTCTTCGTGTCTCAACCTCATCATCCATAAAATGGAGACAGTAATAGTGCCAAATCTCAGTAACAAATTATAAAAATCAAACTGGTCAATATATTAAAGCATTGAAAATAGTGCCTGGCTCACAGTGAGTGCTATTTATATACTTGCTTCATAAAATCACCTTAATTTTTATAATAGTTATTATAGGCACATGGCATTCTCCACTACTTAAGCTGGCACCTTTACTATAATTTTACTTCATGTCCCCACCCAACTATATGTAATAGATACCATTGCATAATGGACACCCAAATTTGTCTTTAATATGATATGCATTTATCTACAGTAGGTAACATTGAAATTAAAATTTTATCTGCCTATAAAGTTGTCATTTTCCAGTTATTTTCATCTCACAAAACAACTATTATTGACCTAGATCGCTACATCAAAAACTAATATTGGAAAAAGGGAAGTGAATAAAATTTAGTAGTATATCAGCAAAAAATAAGTTCAAGGACATCAGTGTCAAATGGTTTACAGACCTGCATTTATAGAACTCTGCTTTAATATTCCAGAATTCTAAACTACAAAACATTTGATGCTCAATATGTATTTAAATAGACTTGTGACACTGGAAGGGATCAACTTTTTCAAGTTACAGAGAATTCAATGACTTTCCTGAAGTCACACAGTTAGCCAATAACCAAATCAGGAAGGACTAGAACCAACATCTTCTTCCCAATGAGTCAATTTATTACAACTGTATCCCTAAACTCTAGCTGTATGCCTAAAAATGCATTACAATAGCACCCACTCTCTTCCTCTTGACTGTATTCACTTTGCTGGATTTAGAGCTATGGTCTTATCAGTTTGGGGCATGGACAGATAACAGATGAGTTCTTTTTTTTTTCATTTTAACACGATTAATTTATGATGTTTGGCATTTTTAGGCCAGTGTTTTAAATCTAAACCATAAGTAAAAACAGGAGAATTTTCAGACACCCAAGCAGGACATAGGGTAAGATACTCTAGCAGCTAGATCTTGGGGCAGCCCTCAAATGCAACCTAGGCAGAGGGTCAAATGCTTCCTCAGCTAATCCCCAAAGCATGAATCAATTGTGTTCCTCCACCACTATAAAACCATCAGTATATATTCTGATCATCCTGGTAGTAATTATGTTCATAGAACTAAAACTAAGCTGCCAATAATTTAAAGAAAAAGCAGACATGAGTAAATCGGGCCCTAATAGAAAATATATATGTGCACCAAGATTCTTAGTGAGCATGAAGATAACCAGATGCTGTTTTTTATTGACCAACTCAGACAAAAGAATCAGATGCCTAAAAGTATACTGATTCTAGATTAAATTGCAGTTTGTATCACAAATTTAAAAATGACTCATTAATCCTAGTTTTCACTTTACATGTTACAGAAGACCATCTGTTTATAGGGCATTATGAAAATACTGAGCCTTTTCTTATTAACCTTGATCAGATTGAATGTATTCCTTGATAATTCCCATTTAATTGGTATAAAATGTAAATCAGTGATTTAAAATAATTGTAACTAAATTTCTCAAGATGCACTGCATAAAGACATTCCAGATTGTCACAGCACCATCAAAGTTTAATTGATCTAATTTAGATCTCATCAAACTGTGCATTATAATTCTCTTTCTTTGACCAAATGATTGCAATCTTGTCACTTATATTTATACATGTCATTAACATATCAAACTGTTCCAATATCAAAGGGTTGTGGTTGCTGAAAAACTTCACTCTCCTTTACTGATCAACTACTAAATTATTTAGTGGTGTGTTCTGCATGAAGGGGTGTATTTACCTTGAAGTATAAACCTCAGGAAACCTCACTTGCACACACCTCTTCTAAATACTTAACTTTCAAACCTAATTTGGCATTTGTGATCTTGTGTTTTTTTTTTTTTAAAGAGGGACACCCAAACTGTATAAACTCAGATGCCCACAAACCCTGGATCTTCACCTATCTGCATGTCTTACAGAAAGAAAAGTTTTTCTGAAAGCAAAGCTGTAGAACTCAGGACAACAAAAACCAAAGAATTGGAACTCTATGAAAGTTAGGACCATAAAATGTCACGATATGAAATTTATTTTTCTCCCTCATGGTCAGTACCTCTCTAACACTCAGATTGCAGTTTACCACAAACTAGGAAATTGAAAATATCCATTCTTTGCAAATATCCATTCATAAGCTTAGTATAGCCAACTATCATAGTTAATTTTAAAATGTCTCTAGATGTATATTATACCATTATCTGTCCTCCTAATTAATATAACATATTCTGGTTAATAAGAATCCATTTGGATACAGTGTTTCCTAGACAAAACAATTGTATTTGGATTTGCTGATTATATATATTTTGCTGTTTACAACATCCTTCCTTTTGATGTTAAAAATCTGAACTGAAGGAAAAAATTGATACTATTCATCATTTGGAACTCTGCAATAAAATTTAGGCTCATGACCTCAATAAACTGGTTTCTACCAGATATTGCTATTTGTTTTCAGAAAGTAATCTTCTGGAGTTGGGAGAATCTGACCTACAATTCATTCCCCTTTCTATTAAAGGCCACTTTACTTGGATATTGCTTTAATGTCAATTGGGGAGTCATTAAAATAAAACAAGAATTACCAATAATACAACATCCCTACCCAATCTTCATACTCAGCTGTATTTTAGATTCTCTTAGAAATTGTAGGTCCTTCCAGGTGAGTTCTGTTTCAGAATCACTTGTGCCCCTTCTCCTTTGGATTATTTTCCTCATGGTCACCATTTTACTATTTATTACTGCTATAGTATTATCATACATTCATGCTAACAAGAATATTTCCAGAATAGAAGAACTTTGGGCAAAGTTTAAGGAAAAAAACAACTATTGGGACCAGTCAAATGAATGGAAAGAATCTTAGATTAGGAATCATAAAAATGGGCTTCTGGTCACACACTTTCTTTGCAAAGTGGCTCAAACTGTGAGTTCATTTGAAACTCCATGGAACCTCTAATCTTCCACAGAATCAATAATGAGCAGAGAAGGTGAGCCCTAGTGTTCTCCAAAAATATTGAACTTTCACATCAAATATCATTTAAAGAAACAACTCTGAAACAAAACAATTCAACTTTAATTAAAAACTGGAGATGACCTCAAAGATTCTTTCCAACTCTAACATTCTAGTTTACATGAGTCATAAAGAAATGGAACATTTTATCTTCTCTCTACTTTCTAAGGAATAAATCTGAGTGTACTTGATTTGGATATTTGTACTATCCTTATGATTTTGGGAGTTAGTGCCTTTAACCATAAATCATAACCAAAATGTTGGGAATTTAAAACAGTAGTGTTAGAAGGGAAAAGACTCTCTAACAAGCAGATCTTGTAGCAGCACTTCAAATGCATCACACACAGGATTACATATTCCTTTAAGTTAGTGGTGTTCAGCACAGGTGAAGAAAGCATGAATGAACAGTATGGAGGATAGAGAGGAAAAGTAGAAGAAAAAAATGAAGAGGATATAACAACAAGGGTAAATGCTAGTAAAGCTTATGTAAATACAGCAGGTCAAGTAGAATCTGTATGCTTTAACAACTTTTAGAGATCATACAATTCATTGTACTTTTCACTGGATAATAAACCTCTCATATCTGGATATATCCTATACTTCACTTAATGGGTACTTTTATTCAACAGCTTTAAGTATGACTTCAGTGCTCTTAGAGGAAAAAAAAAACTACTTGAAAGCTGAAATTGTTCATTAATTTCTCCTCATCACAGAATTAGAGTTTATGTTTAAAAGGAGCAATATAGACAGAGTTTAACCTTAAAAGGAGCAATGTACCTTGAAGTGAATGCCAGTGATGAACTGAGTTATTTCTAGATGCTTGAATCAGGTTTGGGAAGAACAAAATTTGGGTAACTTTGGTCTCTATAGCTCTGTTTTTCCTTCCTAAGTGCTTTTTCCCTATTTCCATATCCCTCTACTTGTTTATCTTAGTAGGTAATTTTACAAATTCATCTGACTTAACAGTGAAATCAACCGTAATATGATCTTTAAACTTGTCCCTCTCTTTCTCTCTCATTAGAGAGCCAAGCCAAAACTTACCTTTCCTTTAGGAACCTGCTCAAGTGAAAAACCTAAAAATGACCTGGACAAGCTAATTAGACAAAATATTTCAACACATGTAATTTTAATTTAGCACACGACTCTTAAAGCAATAATGCCTTAACTCTAAAAATGGAATTTCAACCATCATAGTGGGGTAGGTGGGAGCTGTTTGGGGAGGGAAAAAACAAACAAATATGCAAATACCAAAGGGGGGGCACTAATGTCAAATCCTTTCTTTTTGTAGTATAGTGTGAATCAAACAAGTCTGATAAAATAAATATGATTGATCATTTAGTAGAGGATATCAATGGGCAACACACAGACAATACTAAGTAACAAATTTCAATGGTCTTACCAAATGCTGAAACATTTTTAAATGTAAAAAGTCAAATTCAGGCCTAGCTTGAACAATGAGTTGCTCAGTACAGTAAGTAAACTTGAGTAAATGTTTCTCAGGAAGAAAATCAAATCTGGGTAGAAATATTAGGAACAGGTTACATTGACCTTGACCTTTAAGGGTGAATAGGTATTTATCAGATTGTAGAGATTTTTTAAAATTATACAATCATCATAGTCTATGGTATCTTCCTTAATAAAGTCAAATTAAATCCAAAATAAGGGGGGATAAAAAAAGAATAGAAGATCAGAGGATTAAACAAAGGGGAATAAAAGGAAGGGAGGAGGGATGAGATAGGTACAATCAGTGGAATGAATCTGACTTAACACTCCTATGTACATATATGAATATTCCACAGTGAATCTCACCATCATGTATATCAACAATACACTAATTCAAAAATAAACTATAAGGAAACAGCAGAAAGATCAACAGAGTCGAGGGAAAAGAATGAGGTGGGAGGAAAGGAGAGGAAGGGGAAATACTGGGGGATTGAATTAGAACAAATTATATTCCATGCTTCACGCCATAGTATATTCTATTATCATGTATAGCTAAAAGTAACCAATAAAATCTTTTTAAAATTTTTAAAAATAAAAAAATAGTATGCATTTCTTTAGCCTAAGTATTATTCATCAATAACAATATATTTTGCATAAATTCCTGGAAACAGTTACACTTTTCTATTAAATCCCAGTCATATACAAAGATATACTTCTACGAATGGCAAATGAACTGTAGGAGAGAATGGAGATCTAACATACCGTCAAATCTTTTATCCAAATGAATAATTTGAAATTTGTTAGAAGATATGACAATTGCTATTTTATGATTTTAACACTATGTTAGTATCCCATTAGTGATTCATTTCTTAATAATTGTTTCTTTTAACTGTTTCTAAAATATACCTAAAACTAATGCTATTGTACTAAATAGCAAAGCTATAGAGTAGACTCTGGTTTTATTAGTGGTTGCAAGCAGACTAGATTATAGATTAAGACATAGTCTATCCCTATGCACATATCCAGAGGGAAAGTTGGAACTAGGTTTGCATTTTGTTTTCCCCTTTCCTCCTAAATACTTTACAATTGACTACTGCCCATCAGTATTAAATGTCAGAGAAATTGTGAAATCTACATTCTGGATTCATAAAGCTGCATCTAAATTACTCTGCATAATCCTTTCCCATGGATATTCTTACCATCACATTGTAACATCCCGTGCAGGTAGAATATTATCTGTTCCCAACAATCAAGATAGTGAATTATCATTATCAGTCAGCTCCAGATCCTTTTTTACCATCAAGTTCTTAATTTATTACAAGAGTTTAAAACACATCAGTGACTCATTCATCTTAAGCCAAAAAACAGTTTCACCAATTAATTTCAATTTAATTTCAATTAAAAGACCCCCTACATACGCATTACTACACCATTTTTCATTTACAAAGCACTTGAAGCATACTCTACTATTTTTTTCTCTCTGGAAGAAGCAGAACTGCCAGTTCCCTCATTTGTACTCCTGATAGTAGGAGGTAGTTTGGAAAAAAAACCCAAAATATTGAAAAAGCAGTGTTAAAACATAAAAACATGGAAATTTAAACAGTTCTGATCTATTTATGGTGATATAAACTAAATCAAGGGGTGGTCCCCTAAATAGCCAAATCTGTTCATTTTTTTTTTACAGATGTAATGAAGAAGGAAGGAAATAAGTACAAATACATTACCTTCTTAAAATGTTTTATTTTTACCTTATTTTTACTCCTATGCATGCATTTTCAGAAAAGTCAAGATCATACACCAATTAAATATATTTTCCAGATTCAGTAAAAAAGATCCTACAATCCGAATACTGTTGTAAGTTTAGACATGTGGTGTCGTAGATGGTTCACTGAAGAAATGTAAGAGCCTTCACAGGCATTTCTAATGAAAAAGAATATATCCTAGATACCTACCCTATGTCTCTGTCAATAGTCATAAAATTCTTACACTTGTTCTTTGCTACTTGTTCTCTTCTATATAATCATATAACTGCTGATTAAAGTCTAACACTAATGTGACCAAGATTGGGATTCAACTGTCAAATGAACCACTTATTTTTGTTCCATGGACATAGAAGAAAACCTAACTACAAGCAATGATTGTAGAAATGTGTGCCATGGGTCACAAAGGACCTGACAAGGCCATCTGCATTTCTAAACAACTCAAAGGAATATTCCGTTGACTATGGGTCAGCAGGATCATTATGACTTCCCCTCTAAGCCTATCTATGTCCCCCAAAGAACTAACTTCTCTAAAAGCCAGGCAACTGAGGAGGTTAAGAAAAAGGAAGCAACCACAGACCTCAGTTTTACTCATCTGAGTGTATGCACTGGGGCAAAGGGGAATACATTGAAATAAATAAATGAGGCTTATTACTGCCCAAGAACCATTTTATAAAAATATTTGAAGAGAGAGTATGTACAACTGTGGGAACAATTCTGTGCTGAATATTCACAAATCAGCAATGATGGTTTTCCATCCCTTTCCAAACTTCCTATCCAGTAGATGTTTATGATATTTATAATACTTAGCTTCTAAAGGCCACAAACTGACTTTGATAAAATGGGATTCTAATTGCTATTTTAGACCAAGAACCTTGCTGCTTTTAGAACCAGTTTTTAGAAATATTGAAAAAACATTAGCAGTTCTGAATTCTTAAATATTTTAAGCATCCACCATGCTTTGAACATATCCAGTATAACATGAGTTTTTAAAGTTTACATAGTAAGAACAATAACAATATTGTTTCCCACTTTTAGTTCAGAATTGACAAGCTGTAGGCATTCATTACAAGAAATATATATTAGTTAGAATTTACTACTATGCTATAAAAGTTCACTATAAATCATTTTTAGAGACCTCAGCTGCTTTTATTATGTCACCTTTAAAAATAAATCATCAAAGAAATTTCTCATGGAAATACGATGTTGCCAAATATCTGACCAGGTTAAATGAGAAAGCATAATTTTTAATTCAAATAATGTAATACTCACAAGCATATTTCAGAAATTAGTGGTAATTAAAACTGAAGGACATTATTATGTGCACTGCAAGTGAGTGTTATCACAGAAAAATGCTCCTAGAAAGAATTTTTCTATTCATTTTGCATTAGCCACTAATCACCACTAAACTACACTATATATATCCTCCTTCAAATACCTTGCTTGGTGCATAGTCAAGTACGGTCAGTTTCATTAATTCGAAGGTGACTTTCTAAATCCAACTCTAATTCAGAAACTCCCTTTATGTTTTTGTTATACTTAATGAGGATTTTAAACTCCACCTTTTAATTTTTAGGTTAATTGTAACCCAGGGGACACTAGTTACCTTTTGACACTCCCCCAAATTACTTGTTAACTGGAAGACATACACTCAAACTGAAGTCAAGAGGGTCAGGAGGAAAAGCAGTAGCTTCAGGACAAGGAGGGTAGGAAAGGTTTCCAGCAAAGCCACTTAGCAAAACCATTTAGCTAGAGGGCATTGTGTCAATTTTAAAGGCAAAGAAAGTTCCTGACAATTTCTGCAATCTTTCCCAGAAGCAAAATATACTTTCTGCAATCAGGTTTTCTTTTTCTTGAGTAGATTCAACTCCTCAGTAAAACAATACAGGTAATTCCAAACACAGGACAAATCAAAACCTGTAATGTTCCTCCTTTGCCTTTAGGAGTTCACTGAAATGATATTCATTTTTTCTCTTTTCTAAGAACAGATGTTTCCAAGTCATTTTTAAAAGGAATCCCACTGCCTCATAATACCTTGGTTCTACCTACACTGACTAACACAGTTTGAACACACAATACAACAATGCAAATAGCTATAGGCAGGAGTATCATTCTACCACCATGGAGACAGATTAGTGGTTGTTTAGGGCTGGGGGGGGTGAGGAAATAGGAAGGTGATACTTCAAGAATGCAGGTGAGTTTTTTCCAAAACAGCTTTACTAAGATATAGTTCATATACAATTCACCTGTTTTAAATGAGGATTATATTTAAGATAACTAAAATGTTTTAAAAGTGACAGTGGTGATGGCTTCACATATCCATGAATATACTAAAAACAATAATTATATTGATGACATGATATATTTATGATAATTATATCAATAAAGATATCATAACAAATAAAGGCAGGAAGTAAATGTAGTTCAGGGTAACTACTGAGATTCTAAATTGTAGTTCTCGGGTTTAAGCAAAGTTTTAAGTAATGTGGATAACATTACTGAGCTTTAATTTTCAAACCTATAACATGGAGAAATAACAGCACCTATGCATATATAGTTGTGAACATTAAATATGAGCACATATGTAAAAGTACTCAGTTCAATGCCTGAAACTCAGTAAGCACTCAATGTTGGCTATTTTTATTCTCTTTTTTTTAAAATCAGCTTTATTGAGATATAATTCACATACCATAAAACTTACCATTTTAAAGTGCACGATTCAATTGTTTTTATGTATTCACAAAATTGTGCAACCATCACCAGTATCTAATTGCAGAACATTCCCATCATTATATAAAGAAATTCTTTACTCATAAGCAGTCACTCCCCATTCCTATTAACCCCCAATGGCAACCACTAATCTACTTTCTCTCTCTGAATTAGCTATTCTATATATTTCAAATGAATGGAATCATACAGCATGTTGTCTATTGCTATTGTCTGTGGCTTCTTACACTTAGCATGCTTCAAGGTTTACCCATGTTGCAGAATGTAATGATATTTCATTCCTTTTGATGGCTGAATAATGTTCCATTATAAGGATGCTTGGTGGATTTCCACTTCTTGGCTATCATGAGTAATGCTGCTAAGTACATATGAGTACAAATTTTGTGTGTGCTTTTAATTGGGTATATACATATTCATGGAATTTCTGGGCCATATAACAATCATGTTTAACATTTTATTTCTGAAGGACTGACAAAACTATTTTTCACAGTGGCTGCACCATTGCCCATTTTCACCAGTGATGTGTAAGATATCTAATTTCTCCACATCCTCATCAAGGCATGTTACTGTCTGTCTTTTTTATTATAGTCATCCTAGTGAGTGTGACATGGTATCTCCTTGTGGCTGATTTGCATTTCCTTGATGGGTAACAATATTAAGCCTCTTTTCATACACTTACTGGTCAGCAGTGTTATCTTCTTCAAGGGTCTTTTCCCCATTTTTGTCATATTTTTTGTCTTATTGACTTCTATGAGTTCTTCATACACTCTGGAAACATGTCCCTTCTATAGTTTGCAATTTTTTCTCCAATCTGTGCATTGTCATTTTATTTTTTATTTTCTTGATGTTGTCTATCTCCTTTTTTATTATTTTTACTATCATTATTATCTTTAGAAAGTAAGAGTGCTTATTAAAAATATCAATGCAAAATGGCATCCTTATTCATATTTCCTTGTAATTTCTAAATGGTTCTGAGGCAAGCAACACAAGCAGAATACTCCAGAACCTGACAGCTGGAGAAGTAAAGAATCTTAAAAGCAACAGCAGAAACAATATCAAATGTCAGCCAGAAAGCAACATCTCAGGGGACGTTTAATGTGCTGTTGAAAATAACAAGTGAAACTAACAAACCATGTATAGGGAGATGGACCAAAATCACAGAAAATCTGGAAATCTCAAATGGACAGGGTCAAACAGGAACAGTACCAAATGGCTCTTCAAATGGTTGTTTTCTGCACTGCTTTACTTTTTATCGTTCCATAAATTAAAAGAAATGCAGAAACGAGAACACATAATTAAACTGGAATGCTGTCCTTTTCAATTAACTAAGTAATTGGATGCAGTGGAGAAATTTAATGCATTTGGTTTTAACTGGAGACACATTATACTGGGAGGAGCCCAACCCAAATTACCAAAACCCTTGCTTGCCCTCTTATAGGAACAAACTCAACTCCTGCCATAGTGTCACACACTCAAATATCTAATTGAAAAAATGACCACAATTATCACCTCCTTTAAAGGTGCAATATTAATGATTATAATAATGTGGAAAAGAATATGCAGTTCATTTTTCATATGAAGACAAATTATTAAAATAATTTTAGAAACCTCCTACCCAATACACAGATCCCTCAAATAAAACAGATAATATGACTCCCATTCTTTTGTCTACCAGCACCAAGTATGTTTAAGAGAAGGAAATTTCAGACTTTGTCAGCATAAAACAGAAGCATAAAAGTGCTTGTTCCTTCAAGCACATTTTGCAAAGTGGCACGATTTTAATTGTGGTTTTTTTTTCAGTTTTATCAAGGTATAACTTACATGTAAATTTTTATTATTATTATTATTTTTTTGCAGTGCTGTGGATTAACCACGAACTTTGCACATGCTAGGCAAGCATTCCACCACTGTGTCACATCCCCAGCCCCTGCCAAGTAAAATTTTAAATATTCAAGGTATATGTTTACATGATATTTTGATGCACATACATATTATGAAATGATTACCACAATCAAACTAATTAACATACCCATTATCTCACAGCTAGCTTTCCTTAAATTAAAAAAAAATTAAGGTAGCATGTTGACATTACAGTTTCTAAGACTATGACAAAAAAGTAGGAGACTGTGAAAATCTTAGAAAATAATGATTAAACCTTTATTCTGTTCTAAATGATTAAACCTTTATTCTGTTCTAGTTTAGTGTGCTTTCATTTAGTTGAGATTAAACAAAACCAACAGATGACTCCAGAGTCAAACAGCTAATCTGTGGCTGACAAATACTTCTTTGGGGGAAATTCCTATGTTCTTTGAAGTTGAAAGCCAGCATGTAAAAATGTTTGTACACCTTGTCTAGCTTTTCTGCATGGATTCAAATTCTATCTCTGCAGTTTGCTAGTGATCTTGAGCCTAAGCAGCAAAAAGGGAACTATCGTTTAGATTAAACGAGTTAATGTGCCTAAAGCAATTTTCTCATTTGTAAAAAGAAGTGGTTGGTCTACATTAATAGCTATTACAGTATTTCCAGATTTTCAAAGTATGTCCAGGTTGTTTATATTGATGGGAAAATGAAGGGAGCCCCTGTGGCAGTGGCTACAGTGTAGAGAGTAGCTTGTGGCAGGTCAGCACTATTACCTACCTCTGCCATTCTCTCTTCAATTCAACCAGAGTAGATTTTCTTTTGCTTGCTTTATCACTTTGGGTTTTATAAAAGAATACTTTTATTTTGGATATATCAAACATATAAATGGTCCCTTCTTCATGCTGAGCAGTGTTCTAAATGCAATTTGTATATCAGTTGATTTAATCTTCACCCCCAAAAACCCATTAGTGGGAGTTAATATGATCCATTTCTCAGATGAGAATTAAGGCACAGAGAAGTCAAAGAACTTGCCAAAGTTCTGAGAGTTAGGAAATAAAATATGTAGAATTGAGATCCAGGCAATCTGGCTCCACTATCCTTACTTATAACCACTATATTACACTAGTCCCAAAATAAAAAGTTTCTCTTGCTTCAAAAATGAAAGGTGAACTTGTAAGCTCTATTCAACTAAAGAGCTTTAAAAATTCCACAGTTCTATAATCAGTTAAGCAAACTAATTTCAGAATTTAGTCACAGCATAGGTCCAAGATCAACTAATCTCCTATATCATCACTAGCTATAATTATTGCACAGCCAAAAAAAATCAGGAGGATGAATAGTAGGTACTTCAAATTCAGAATTACATTGAAGACATACCCACTTATCTGCTTATACTTCTGCATTGTTTCCTTTGCCAGGAGAAGTTATACAAGAAGTTCCTTGGTAGCAATGTCTCCCGATTACTCACCTGAAGTTATGTTAATCCAGAGTATACCCACTAACTAAAATTAACCTGTTTTCTGTGCTTTTTACACCCGACTGCTGCCAAACACCAACCTCTATTTTCTGGGTCTTGGCTGATAGCCATGTTGCTGTGGACCTCCTGTTTAGAAAGCCCTAAGTTGGTTTTCATCTAGACACTTCCCTGATCACTGGATGAAAATTCTACAAAGCCTGGGAGCTATGCCCACACCAAGTTTGCTCCTTCCCTCCATCCAGACTATGTTGTGGTCACAATTCTCTGCCCAAATGGTCCACACAGAGCTGGAGATGGGTTCCATGACCCATTGTGATGAGCCTGCTTGCTAGATTATGGCATATCATAATACTCTTGTTTTATGTTCCAAAGTCTTAATTTTGGCTCCCTAGTTCATTTCTAAATGTTTATATCTGCAACTCTATGCCACCAATGATTCTAGAAATTTCAGAAAGATTAATTCCTATCCACAATTTAAAATATATTAAAATGTTGTGTCTATGAGGAGACTTTTCATGACTTCTTAGAGATGTGTTAGGTATCCTTTCATGCTTTCTTAGCACAGTGTGATTATTTCTATCACTTACTATACTATTCCTGGATTTTCTTTACTAGATTGAGCTCATTAAGAATGGAATGATGTTTTCCCACAACACACATCAAGGACATAATGGGTATTCAATAAAGTTTGATAAAATAAACTCATATTTTTATACTATTTCTGTACTTTCTGTTAGTACACTGACCTTCCTCTCGTCTTCCAGAATCTAAGGCAGTTTCTCAACTTCTTTACTCTTGACATTTGCAGTAAGAAATTTTTTGTAAGGGGGTTCCCTTTATTGCAGGAGCAAGATGTTAAGCAGCATCCCTGATCTATACCTATTGAATTCTGGTGGCACCTCTTCCCATGCTGTGACAAACACGTCTCCAGGAATATCAAAATGTCCCCTGTGGGAGTAAAATCACCCCCTAATTGAGAACTACTGTTCTAATGTGACCATAATTATCTGACCTTCTTTGATTACCCTTCCTTCATTTTTCAGCATAAATGTTACTTACTTAGGGAAGCCTTTCCTGCCCATCATACTAGATTTTAGGTCCCTTTTATATTTTCTAATAGCAGCTGGTAGTTATTCTTTAGTATAGTATCACAATTTTAATTTTATAGCTATTTGCATGTCTCCTTAAATTCCATGAAGGCAGAAATTTGGTCTATCTATGTCATTGCTCTATCCATCATGCTTTGCATAGTAAGCAGCATATGGTAGCTGCTCAAGAAGTATTTCTTGAACCAATGAATGATAGTTAATTACCTTATCCTTTCTGTTCATATTTCTAACACTCATCAAATTTCTACAGTAAGTTTCTCTTTGTACCATGACCCTCATTTATGATGAGGAAAGGAGGGAACATCGTTTTGGTTCACTCAGTGAAGTATCACAATATTTGACCCATGATAGACACATGTTTCTTAGCATATACATATTCAATGTGCTTTCCAATCCTTTAATGAACTTGGGAAGTAAAATTACTACTGGACTTTTAATTACTGAAAACTAAAAGTGAATTTAGGATTTATGTTCAGTTAACCAAAAAAATGTGATTAAGTTGACACTCCTGCCTCAAGGCAAATATTATCTTTCACTAGAGAGACACAGTTAAGTATATCATAAAGTCAAAAAGTTCTGAAAGTTCAGTCAGCTAAAAATTCTGTCCGTAAATGGTCAACTAATCCAGCTGATTTTTTTTTCAAATGATTAAACATTTCAACATTAAGTAGAGAAAGCTTGGAACCAGCAACCTGAAAGACAGAGAGAGGAAAACACCAAGAGAAGCAAGTTGCTACAATAAGTCAGGTTGAAGTATTTTTGTTTCTTTATTCAGTGCTGGCTTTTGATGTCTTAAAGTGAGTCCAATTTCAAGGCTTCAATTTGACAGGGAAGATATCAGAGAATAGAAAGGAGACATGTAGAGGAGGGGAGGGTACCATTTTTCTGGGCACTGCCTTTCCTGGCATGACCCTTCCAAGGGAAGTATGAAGGGAAAATGTGTGAGACAGAAGTTAAGTGGCAAGTGAAATTATTGTGTTTAAGGAAAGCATAATATGCATGCCATGCTGGACAGATACAAAATGTATCACCATAAAAGCATACTTGGTATATTCTACAAGTGCTCATAAAGCTTTGAGAAAATACAGTCATTTTCTTCTCCAATGTCTGTCACTTTTTAAATTGTAAAAATCTTGTTTCCCAAAAGGCAAAAAACCCTCAGTCATACATTATGCAATCCACATAAGCAAATTATGTATAAATAAGCATCATTATAGCTGTCATTTATTGACTATTCACAAAAAACTAGTCATACTATATGCATAAATTACAAACCTCCATCAAACTCAATAGTTATGATCATCCCTATTTCACAAAGAGATAACTGAGACGAAAACAACTTGAGTTAACTTACATAGGTTTTGCAACTAGCAAGTGGCAAGGTTAGAGATTCAAAATTGGGTTTGCCTTTACTTATTCTTCTAATGGAAGAAGAGATTGAGAAAGGCTTTGTAATAGCCAGTCAATGCCATGAGATATTTCTTTCCCAGCACATTTTATATGTTATTGCCCTGATTACTACATCTCCCCCTACTCCAACCTCTATGCTTAGATTAGAAGCTTCTTAAGTTTAGATGCCACCTTCTTCATTTCTATATTCCCAATAGCTACCAGTGTCTGTCACAGAGTAGATATTCAATACATGTTCTGTGAGAAAAGAATGACATTTTTGTGAATATAAATTCAATAAAATAATCTGAAGACACTCCTACCTACATCTTGCCTATCTCTTTGCAGTGACAAGCCACATTCCAAAAAGGAACAAATTAGAGCAAAGGATCATGGGCACCATAAATGACTAGAAGCTCAAGCTGCCTGACAAAAGGCTTCATTATAGACCTGAATAATTATGTATTTAAAACAAAGTTAATCAACATCAGGTTGCCATATCTTGTCTATTCTGGAAAAAAAAATGTGGAAGGAAATATGCACTACTGCTTTATTTTGGAAATCTGGGACTGTTTTCAGAACTACTAAGAGTCCAAAACATTGGCCTCCTCACATCTATCCTTTCATGCTTAAAAATAAAGTTTCACTTTTTATGAATAGCTTTTTATGATTTCTTTCATGCTCTACATACAGTATCACAAATTCTCTTCACAAATCATACTGCAATGTTTTTCCTATTTTTTGCACCTAGCATTTTCATATATTACAGAAATTAAAAGATCAATTATTTGCCACATTATTACCTTAACTAGGCAATATTTACCAGATTATTACTGGGCCCTTCATTGATTTAAATTGTAAACTTCTACACTGGCCATTAAAACCAATGAAAATAGAGGCTGACTTTAAGAAAGAATTCTTGGAACTATAATAATTTTATTAAGTGACAGCTTTTAAAAAGCTTTTATAAAAAGCATCTCAATGTGAATAATGAGAATGGTGACAAGGAATGTCTTAAGATATGTATCTTCTCTATAAAGATAAGAAATTAGGTTAAGTTGAATTAAAACAATATATCTGCTCCAGAAACAAATTTTTTTTTCAGAATTTTCATTGAGAGAGAGAGAGAAAGAGAAAGAGTCATCGTATAATAGGTAATTAAAGACCTGTGGAAAAATTCAGGGGCTCTTTCTCACCTCTAAGTTTGTCATTATGCCCCTCAGGGATACTGCCAGAAGCCAAAGTCTGTGCTGGATGCACCATATTGCTGACCTAGAATGATGTTTCTTAGGCTCTTAGGGAGGGGAAATAAGGTGAATTTTGTAATCAGAACAGCACAATTCTGACATCCAAAAACCAGCACAGCAAAATTCATACATTCAAATGAACTCCAGTTCCTTAATTGAGTGTGTCATCTTGTGATGCTATAAACATACAAACAATGCTGTTATTGCTCAAAACATTTTGGAATTTCTCATTGATGATTATCTGTAATGTTTGTTTACAAGCTTAAGACAATCAGACTTATTGTCCTACTGTTTTTGATCAGAAGTCAGACTACATATATTGAGTACATATATTCAACACACTTGGCTCCAAATAGTGTTTAGTTGTTCCCAAAGATTGCATTCATCCTTGAAAAAAAAATCCTCCTAGTAAAAAATTTAATGGCAATTCCCAAGGTCTTAAAGCAATACCACAAAAAAGTCCCAAGAAAATTGTTAGTAAAGATAGCACTGAAATTAAAGCCTGAGATAATTATTCTTAGGTCATTATTCCTAGGGGGATCATACTCATTTATATGCATATATTCTTGCAATATAATATATTACATTGTACACATGCATATTTGCATTCCCATAGAAAATTTCAAAAATATACATAAAGAAAACTTACACCTTCTGTCGTGAATTGAGAGTTGGG
The DNA here is from genome assembly GCF_902686445.1 of Sciurus carolinensis. NCBI lineage: Eukaryota > Metazoa > Chordata > Mammalia > Rodentia > Sciuridae > Sciurus > Sciurus carolinensis. The sequence goes on from NC_062232.1 coordinate 104,747,915, forward strand.
GGGGGGTGAGTAGGGAAGCTTTTATTATTACATTATATACACTGCAATGATATAACTATATATACATACACATACATATACATATTTTGAGTGAGCGTGTATTGCTTTCAGGATAACAAGGGAGAAGAGAAGGAAAAAAGGAAGAAAAAATGAAAGTAGAAATTAGAAAGAGAAGAAAGGAAAAGGGAGGAATGAGGGAAGGAAGAGAAATGCAAATTAATCCTAATATCCTGTTGTCAGGTCTTTTATGTTTATAATTGCATTTTCTACATTCAACCATTCTATGTGTCATTTCATCTTCATGTTAAAATTGTGTGTTGTAAAGACCCTTATGTAGTATATGAGAAAGGAGTAATATAGTTAAATTAGCAAATAATGTAAGCACTGTGACAGCTGTTACACTGAGTGAAGTGAGAATACCCTGGCAAAGGAAACAAAGATGAAATCTGTTCAAAGTTATCATGTTTTTATTGATCAATCTGTGACAAATTAAAAAATAAACAACAAAAATCACCCTTATCTAAGAGAAAACGTCAGGATGAAAATTAAGGGATATCTGATATTCATGAGGATAAGGGTCTGTGCAGTGAAACATTGACACCACTGGTGATTTGAAAGTTTCCTCTAGCAAGGACTTTATAGACATTCAAAGAATAGTCATTTGAACTGTGACTTTGGTTTGGGCAATATGTTCCATTGTATATTACAATCTATTTGAAAGCAACAGAATGAATACCTCAAAAAGTACCCACCCCAAAAGTACCATAAACACATATAAAGACAAATGAAAAGTAGGGAATTTTGGCAGCTTCTGTGATAGACAAGGGGGTAAATTCCTTAATGCTTGAAGAGGTCTTACAAATCAATATAAAAAGACCAATAACACAACAGAAATGTGAACAGAGCACACTGTAAATTAACATAAAAATGCATATAAAATAAGATGCTTAATTTCATTTGTAATTAAAAGTATGATTAAAAAGTAACATGTGAAAATGTTTTTACCTATCATATCAACAATGTTTAAAGAATTTGATAATATCCAGTATTAATTTGGAGAAACAATTTGATTTCAAGTACTTTCAGTGAGAGAATTAATTGGTCCCACTATTGTATAGTGCAAGATAGCAATATCTATCAAAATCCAAAATGTACATTTCTTTGGATAAGACAATTTCATGGGCAACAATTTATCCTATGGATATATGTTTGTATCTTCTTGGAGACAAATATCAAGGAATGTCCATGTGGCACTTTTGCAAGCACTGGTAAGAACAAAGAATTCCTCAGGAGAAAAATGTTCATAAAGATTTTGATACATTCACATAAAGGAACACTAGACAGCTGTTTAAAAGAATGTTAAAGATGTTTATATGCTGATTCATGAAGCTTCTGAAAACATTACAAGAGTGAAAAAATCAAGAGACTACAGTGTTTTGGGGAAAAGTATGAAATATTGACAGTGGTTCCAAGGTAGCACTAGTATTGGGTGTCGTGAGTGCAGACTGGGGTGGTAGTAACAGGGAGATTTCAACTTTCCAATATATACTCTTTGATGTTTCTTGAATCTTTCCCTATGTATATGCTACTTTTAATAGCTTTATTTAGATATATTTCACATACCATAGAATTCATTCATTTAAAGAGTAAAATTCAATTTTTTATATTCACAGAATTGTATAACCACCATCATAATCAAATTTAAAACATTTTTATTACCTCACAAAGAAACCTGTACCAATTAGTATACCCCATTTCCTGCTCTCTCCTTAACCCCTTACCCTCACAACAACTAATCTAATTTCTGTACTATGGATTTACCTATTTTCCCTTTTTTTTCCTTTATTGGCACATTGTAATTATACATAACACTAGGATTTGATGTTACATATTCATACATGCACACAATATAACAGTATAATTTGGTCAATTTCATTACCTATTCTTTTTAAAATTTATTCTTTTTAAAATTGACAGTTAAATTATATGTATTTATCATATAAATATGTGATGTGTTAAAGTCTATATGCCTTATGCAATGGTTAAATCTGGCTAAGTAACATATGCATTACCTCACATAGCTAACATTTTGTGGTGAGAACACTTCACACTCAGTCTCTTAGCACTTTTCAAGAATACAATATAGTGTTAACTATAGTCACAACTGTATAATAATAGCTCTCTTAAATTTATATCTCATATCTAACCATAATTTTGCATCCTTTGACCAACATCTCCCCCAACCCCCACAAACTGCCTCAGCCTCTAGTAACCACCAGTCTACCCTCAATTTTTATGAGATCAACTCTTTTAGAGTCTGCATTTAATGGGACAATGAGATAATTATCTTTCTATGCCAAGCTTATTTTACATTCTTGATACTTCATATAAATGGATTTGTGTCTGATATATTTCAGTGGGTGAAAGGTTTTCAAGGTTAATACGTGTTGTAGCATGTATCAGAGTTTCATTTCTTCTCTGGCTGAATTATATTCCATTGTATGTATATATCACATTTTGTTTATCCATTTACCAGATGATGGGCAGGTGGTTTGTTTCTACTTTTTGGCTATTATGAATAGTGTGGCTATGAGCATTCACGCACCTTTGGATGCACTTCTTTTTAAATACAAACTAGTTTAAATTTTTTTAAAAAATTAATGTAGTCATGATAAATATTAGTTGCTCAGGGAAAATATACATAAGATGGTGGAAAAGTAGATAGGGTGGGTTTTCTATGGAGACTTAGTGTATCATCAGTTAATTTAGAGAATGGAAAGCTTGAAGAAATTTTCAATAGAAAATAAATTAAATACATCATTTTCATTTTTGGAAAGCTTTTTAAGAAAAAGATCTTAATTGGCTTCATTTGCATTTCTAGAATTGGGCAACACTTCATCCTATAAGTACAATAATTATTCCTGAAATGATTTCTTAAGGCCAGTTTGTTAAAAATAATAAAAACTCTTTCATTATAATGCATTGATGACAATATATCAAAGTTTCAAAGTTAAAGCTTCACCTTTGTGATTTTTATTTAACTTTCAAAAAGATAATCCACATCTGGAAAAGATTGACCTCAGTAATATCACATTCTTTCACCATACAGACTTATAATTGTTAATTTTTTATATAAACTTGTCTAAGTCATAGTACCTACCTACTTTCTGGTCATACACTGGTCTAGATATTGCTGGGAAGAAATATGATAGATGTGGCAAACTTTTAAGTCAGTAGATACCGAGTAAAGTTGATTAACTTCCATAATATTGGTGAGCTTTATCCAATCACTTAATGACCTTAAGAGAACAGACCTGAGGTTCTTCAAAGAAGAAAGAATTTTGCCTCCAGACTGCCTTCAGACTCATACTGCAACATCAACTCTTTCACTGATGTCCAGTCTGCCAGCCCACCCTGCAGATTTCAGACTTGCCAGCCCCATGAGTGCATGAGCCAATACTTCAGACTGGTGTTCTCTCTCTCTCCCTATCTTTATCTATAGTAATATCTATAACTACACACTCCATTGCCTCTGTTTCCCTGAAGAACCCTGAATAATACAAGAGTCAGTGAGGGCTGGGGTTGTGGCTCAGTGGTAGAGCACTTGCCTAGCATGTGGGAGGCACTGGGTTTGATTATCAGCACCACATATAAATAAATAAAGGTATTGTGTCCATCTACAACTAAATATATATGCACATATATACATATATATATATATTTAAAAAGATTCAATGAGTGTTGGTGTTAGGAAGTACTTTACAGATCATCTAAGTCAAGTCTAATCATTTTATAGTTGAGAAAACTGATGACTGAAGAGTTGAGTTTATGTATATACAGACAGACTACAGTGGAAGGAGAATAATCTAAGGACCTCCTAAACTGATGATTTGTTCTGAAAGTTTTGAAAAGTACAAGGGAATCAGGTCACAAAGGTTTCCCCAAACCTATGTGGCTAGAAAGGTAAGAGGTAAAGTAAAATTATTAAATTATCATTTTAAACATATACAATGTGTTGAAAAACATTCAGTTTCCTAGTTTCCTCAAACTACTTTATAATATAATTATATGGTTCCTGGAGGCTAGTTATAATTGAATTATAGGGTGTCTTGTTCACATTCTAGCTGGTGAAAAAAATTGCTCAGCTCTGCTTTACAGTTCTCTAAACACCAGCTAGAATACTCATGAGGCAGCTTATAATTCAATTATAACTCCCCTCTGGGAACCATATAATTATATATAAAAGACCTAAGCCATCATATGTTCTCCATTTATTTTTTGTTATGAAAGGATTTGTCTAAAGTCTGATATTAAATTTGAATAGGTCTGAGTCAATTTGTACCTCAAGATTTACCCAGATACTAAAATAATAAAACATATTCACCCAGCTGAAAGATACTAGGAGTCAATCTGTTTACCCAAACAAAAAACCTATAAAGTATAATATCTATACCTTTCTTTGGATACATATATACACATATATATGCATATGTGTATATATGTACACAAACACACACACACACACACACAGACCTCCACAATCAACTGCAGATCAAAAATATTCCATCAAAACTGCATCTGTATCAAATATATGCAGACTTTTTCACGTATCATTATTTCCTAAATAATACAGCATAGCAACTATTTACACAGCATTTACCCTGCATTGGGTATTATAAGTAATCTAGGGATAACTTAGAATATATGTATAGATGTGCACAAATTATTTGCAAATACTGTGCCATTTTATATGAGGGACCTGAGTACATGCAGATTTTGGCATCGGAGGGAGGTCCCAGGAATCACAAATACCCCATGGATATGTATCTCACACAGATCCACACTCACATTTTTAATCAAACTTGTAATAGTATTGAAAATCGCTAGCACAATTACTATGACTCAGATCTGCAAAATATTCAGGGCAATGTATCTAATAGTTAATGGTTCAAAAGACTATATATTTTGTAGAAATAAGGCAAGAGGATTGATACTGATCTTATTCCAGGAAAAACATTTCTCTCTCTCTCTCTCTCTCTCTCTCTCTCTCTCTCTCTCTCTCTCCCTGATTTATTTATTCATTTGCCAGATAGCCACAGAACTTGTTCTATGGTAGGCATCACATTTTCCCTCACTACTCACAGTTTATTTGACTGCATCTTAGCTTACAAATGTTCATGCACACACACACACCCCTCCTGTAGGAATGAATTGCAAAGTATGTCACTTATTTCATTTCACAAGGATATCATATATGCCCTGTGCTTAGTATTGTGGTGGTCTACAGTATATGGGAAACAAAGAAATATCTATAACATAGAAAATACTTTCTAGAACCTTACAGTTTAGCTGAAAAGCTAAGGATAGCCTACAAGTAGAGGAAACTCTAAGGTTGGCAGCAAGAAGCATTGAAGGTAGTTAAATGTGCAGAAGCAGAAGGGAGGCATGCCAAAAAATGAATTCTGCATACTTTACAAGTTTGCCTATGAGATATTCTGAGACTGCAACATGATTTTCCTAACAATTTAATTGTTCAGTGTCTAACCTGTGTCCTCAAGCAATACAGTGAAAGGTTTAGATCCCAGGATATAAAATCAGAATGCAGGGCTTCCAGCTCTGACACTAACTAACCATGAGATTTTGGACAAGTTATTTGACCTCTTTATGCCTTATTATGCTCATATATAAGATAGAGATAATAATAGAATTTATTTCAATGGATTTTTTAAAAAAAATTAAAGAATTATTATGGTAAAAGCATTTTGTATAGTTCCTGGCACATTGTAAGTGCTTAATAATAGGTGTTAGCTATTATAATACTTTTGTTGTTGTCATTGACATCTCCATAATTATCATCATCATTATCCTGGTAACATTGACAGGAGATAAAGGGGAAAATTACATTAGGATTAAGATACAGCTGTAACGGAAATTTTTAAAAAGGTGATGCTAAAAGATAAAAATAATTGCAAGTAACCTCAATAGTTAAACTAGTTAAACCTAATACAACTTTAAAAAGATATGGATATTGCCCCAAAAAAGGCAAGGGTGGAGGCTTTTCTAGATACAACTAGGACAAAATTAAAAGTGAGTGAATAAGAGCACTGCTAAAGTCAATGATGTACTGATGATAGTTGTCAAACAAGTCCTGGAATCAATAAGTGGATAACCCCTATTTTGCATCTGTCTTTTCTGTCAAAGAGATTTATTTTGGACTAGAAATAATAATGGAATCATTAATAAGAATAAATTAAAGGCTTGGATTCATCATGAAGTAGAATTTTAAAAATTCATGTTTCTGGGACTTGAAAGATTTCTAAGAATATTGATTTAGCTCTGAGACTAGGAAGCAACCAGCACCATAAACCAGCACAGGCATAATCTGAATATGCCTTGACAGACTAATTTGCTTCCCTTTTGGGCAGATTGACTAAACTAACAGGGCAGGGAAATGGGTAGATATGTTTCATACTCCATAAGGCATTTAGGAAAGTTCTTCATGATATACTTTTGGATGATTTTAAAAAAATATACAGATGGGGTTAAGGATGGTACAATTAGGTTGACACATAATTGAATGAACAACCATTCCAGCGTAGGTAATTAATTTGTCTTTAGTGATCTTTCTTCCCTTTTTCTACTTAACATTTTAATCCATGCCATGGATGAGGAAATAAAGTTTGTAGATACCAGAACCAGTATAGTATCTAACCTCTTGAATGACATGATTATGACATTTCAAATTCAGGCCAGAATGGAACTATGATGCAAATATAACTTGTTGTAATTTCAAAGACAGATATTTCAAGTCTGGTATTTACATTAGAAATAACTATATTATATAAACTCATGGTAGAAGAAACTGGCTTAAAATATCTGTGTATAGAGACTAAAATATCTTAGTTGACTGAAAGCACATTGAGGAGGCAGGATGATGAGGGTGATGTGAACATAAGATGTGTGAATGGAAATGTAGACTCTAGAAAGAAAAAAATGGATTATCTGATTTTGGCTTCCAAAAGCAGACCTGAATATTTTGTTCAATTGTAGACTTTTCATCTTCAAAAGACCAAATAGAATGTGTACAGAAAAGAGTGACTGTGATAGTTGAATAGCATGAAGATGTATTATCCTTGCATAGGTTCAATGGCTACTTGTCAAGAAAGTCCTGGTAAGGACTCAAGCAAGAGGAATAGATGACTTAATTCAATGGATTCTTTTAAGTCTAAGTCTATGCTTAAAAGAGGGCAAACTGATAAAAAGCTGGAAGATACAAATGAAAGCTGGTCCGGAGCAGGGAACCAAGGAACACAGCATCGCCGCGAAATTAAGGATATTCCAAGGATAATTTCTATCTGGGTCAGCTTTTTTTGAAACTCAGGTGGTCCAGGATTACTTCCCCAGTTCCATCTCATTCTGGTTCCTAGCCCAGATTCCCTCTCCCCAAAATATGATTCTGAACCTAGTTACTTATGTCGATGAACCTAGAGACTTAGGAGAAATTTTTAATTTCCTTCATTGTTATTCCCTTCCATATAATCCCCAAAGATTAGATTGCCTAGGGGACCCATGATGCACTATTAGTAAGATCAGTGAACTGAGAGAATATTAATTGTATTAGAATTCATTTTCTATGTCTCAATTTTTTCATATGAAAAAGGAGGTGGTCAGATTAAATGGTCATGGTCACCAAGGTCACTTTCAGATTGAAAATATATTTTACTTCTATCAATATTGTGTTAATTTGAAAACAATGTTTTATGATTTTTCAAAGGTGTAAACAAAAGCATGAAAATCAACTATTATTTCACTTATTGAATTAAACTGAATTAATTCTTTCCATATTATATATTCAGTTTAAAGAAAGTTAAAAACTTTAAGTTCAGAGATTTGGGCAAATACAGTTTTACTTCCAGTCCGAATTGTTTCACAAGTTTTCTTATTTGTTAATTGCTTAGTTTGTTTCAACTTAAGTACATTTTATAAACATTAGTTCAGTTTGGTGGAATTTCACACAATCATTCTTTAATCAACTGCCTCTTTACATGGCAAATGCCAGATCATGCAAAAAGTGGTCATAATTCAATACTTAGGGAAGAAGGCCCTAGAAGCCTACAGAGGAAGTATGAGCCTAGGACCTCCTACTCTGACTGTCCCCAAGCAAGGATTCTTCAAATTATAATGGCACCTTCCAGTTTTTTATTCAATTTACATGAGGTAAAATGTGTCATTTATTTAAAGGTAAAAATACTTGGCATAGAGCAAAAGTGAAAGGCCCAAAGATATACTATTTATACATGCAGGATTTAAGGCTGAAATGCCTTAAGTGCTTCATTTTCAATGATTTTCAAATGCAGTTTTTCTCAGAAACAGAAATACGTAGCTCAGAAAATCACTGCTCACTTTTCACCATATGAGAACACTGGTTTCCAGAGATGAACAATAACTATTAACAGCTCACTCTTGTTTCAACATCCCCAAGGAAATGGTTTATTTCCTTAGATTCTACATCAAGGCATCTTGGGAAAAATCCAATCTTATCAAAAATCCAATGACAGGAGTAGCTTCCTAAGCATTTTAGACCATTTACTCCCAAAATAACATTGGTGCTCAAATAGATTTCATTTTATTATATTGGAGCCTTTTGGGTAAGGGAAATTTCACCAGAAACACCAAGGGAAAGAATTTGAAATGCTATTTGTTGATGGGGATGGTGAATGCATAGTTTATGTAATGAAAGTTTTTCCTATTGCTCCCCTCTATTTTTAAAAGAAAAAAGCCCATTAATCTCTGCTCATCATTTTTGGGGTTTCAGTTGATCTATTGTCTCACCTTTCTGGGCTTTCAGTAACTCAAATTAAGTTATCAAAGAGAAAACTCAAAAAGAATATTGGTGAGGCAGGCAAACTTCTATCATAGCTGAACTAGGTAGCACATATAGCTTTTTAGATGCTGCAAAATATGGAGTGGCTTCTGTAGGTTGTTGCTTGGTATTTTTTCAGATTTTTAAAAATATTATTAGTTGTCAATGGACAATTATTTATATATGTGCATTGCTGAGAATCAAACCCAGTGCCTCACAAATGCTAGGCAAGTGCTCTACCACTGAGCCACAACCCCAGCCCAGCAATTGCTTCTTGTTTTTGCTTTTTGTTTCAGAATGGGGTTGTTTTGATTTTTGAACTTTTACCTAAAGAAAATGACTTCAGATCCAATTCAACCCTTTATACTCTCCTTCTGCCCCTTCCCTTCCTTTTTTGTGAGTATAAAAGTTGGCTTTGAAATATCCTATAATTTTCTAAAATTCCAGTAAAAAATTGATTCAGAATTGACCTGAAAGACACATGCTCAAAGCAAGAGTAAGAACTAACATTCTAGTACCATACACTGAAATTCACATAAGTTTATGTAAAACATTCTCTGATTTGCATCGTTGAGCAAAGAAATACAAACCAATAATCAACAACTGACTTGGAAATAATCATAACTGTTATGTGATTCAGTAAGAATTATAAACTGTTCTGGGAGAAGCAAGCTAGAATGAAAAGAAGTGGAAATGGTGGTGTGACAACATCTAGGATATTTAACATGGAATGAATGATGCTACCAGTTGCCATTGTGCTCCCTGATTAGATCTGCTTAAGGTCCTGCTCCTCAACAGATATGGAAAAAATCCAGAATAAAAATAGTGAAATAGGGAAGAGACAAAAAGAACTTATGCTTCTTCAACCTGGAAAGACAAATGCTAAGAAGAAAGGTATATTATGGAAGTCTAACAAATTAAGTTGTGGATTGAATGATTTAAAATGTCATCACATTTCAGTCAGGTAAAAGTAAGTAACATTCCATGAAATCGATGAACAGAGTTTATGACCAATGAATAAGATATTATAAATATCATTTATATATTAATTTTTTCAAATATTTTAAATCTAGGGGAAAATATAAACTAAATTTGGTTTGAAAAATCAAGACTTCATCTTCTATCTGGGATAAGAGAGAAAAACTAAATGTGATAAAATATTGGAAATGATTTAATAGAGGCATGGGCTATAATAATTAAGAATTAAGGAAACACTGGGAATTTTTTTCTGTTTGAAGGAGATAAGTTTGAAGAAAACACTATGAAAATTTGACAAAAGATAGAACATTTGAATAGGGCCATAAAGATTTAATTACTTGAGGGCTGGGGAGATAGTTCAGCTGGTAGAGTGCTTGCCTCACAAGCAGAAAACCTTGGGTTCAATCCCCCAAAATGATTTAATTACTTGAAAGTTCACTAGGCTCAGAAGAAAAGAAGGGTATTAGAGAAGAAGAAAAAGATCAGCAAAACATGAATGAAGGCAAAATGAATGACTTATTAATGAAAGAGAAAGGTTCAGGGTAGCTGGATTATAGACTCCATGGAAGAAATAATGAAAATCAAGGTCAAAGGCAGGCAGAGCCTTAAATGTCATGATAAAAGACTTTCACATTATCTTTTGGGCAACAGAAAGTAGTTTTTGAGCAGGAGAGTAATCTTGGTACTAGCTCTACTTTCTGTACTAGTCTACTTACTCAGATTTAGGAATGTAAAAATTAGAACCAAAGAGAGCGTGATAAACTATGTTTAAATATCTAAAGATGTCTGAAGGAGTGGAAAGGAGTTAGGTATACTCTTATGTCTCAAACTGGTTGACAGATTTGAGTTCCATATGAAATAGGCTAACTAGGGCAGTCACAAATGAAATGGCTGCTCTAGAAGTTCTCCAGGTTCCTAGTCACCTAAAAGAATACTGTCGAAGGGATTCAAATACTATGTGAATTTCCATAAGATGAGAATAATTAGACCAGACAATCTTTTAGGTCCTTTCTAAACTGGGCATTTTATTCATTCTTCCACAAAAGAGCTTGTCAAATAGATATTATTTCCCATTCATCATTTTTCTTCACTACAAATAATTTAACCTCATTTCACTATTATTCATATTACATGCTTCACCTTCACCTTACTGGTTGATCTCTTCTGAATACCATGTAGCCAGCGCATGTTCCTAACCAATTCTCACAACCAAAACTGAATATAATACTTGCCCCAAAAGTAGCCAGATCTCTGTTACTCATTATGATCTTATATAGAGTAAAGCCTCAGTTAACTACAGCTCAGCTAATGAAACATTTTATTTCATGTGCTACACTCAACTTTTATGAGAAAAAGAAACATGGTGACTAAGCCAACAGATATCTAGGATTTACTGAAAGAAAAACAAATTCATCTCTCAAGAAGTGATCTGGTGCCAGAAGAGATTCATTTCAATCTACTTTTCCAGCACAATAAGAACTGATTTTGCAATAATGAATTTGAGACCCTGAAAAAATATTCCAAAAATTAAAGTAAAATCCAATTATGTTCACTGAACTGTACTCATTAAGATCATAAAATAGACTAGTTTTATAAAACATTTCAACCACAAAGACTGAAATAAAACAGACTGATACTTAACTTTGAAAAGCCTCAATTAACATCCCCTTCCCTAAGTATTATAGTTAATCAAGACTTTTCTGTTTTAAAGATCCATGTCCTTTACTCCTATGTGTGAAGGAAAAAAGAATATTTCATCTTTACCTCTATACCTACCACTGATATGACATGTAGGTATTTGTAAATATTTTTGAGCAAATAATATTTGAGTGTATTAACACAAATATTAGTTACTATATTAACCTGCCTCAGTAGCCCCATTGCTTCTTTTCATCTTCAAAAAGTTGCTGTCTCTGCATTCATATATTACTGTCAAGCCACATAAATTAGATTCATAATTATCCATATGGTACATACTGGGGTGTGCATTTATCTTCTTAAACTATAGGATATTAAAACTAAAAGTGATATTGAGGGTTATCAAGTTCAACCATCTAATTTTATAGAGGTGGAAACTAAGGCACAGGGAACTTAGATGCCATGTTTAAGATACAAATGTAGCATGAAAATATTGAGTTTTCTCTCTGGATCCTGTGTTTTTTCATATACAACAAACTGACTCTGCATTCTGTATACTCAAGTAGGAAACAGATACACAATTTTTGTACTGAAACAAGAAATACTCAGAGATGTTATGCCCTTTTGATTCTAGAATTCTCAGGCACAAAGAAGGCTGGTTTTCCTCTCTTTTATTGGAAAGGTATCTTGTGTATTTATTTTATATCCTTGCTACTCTAAAATCAATCTGACGATGTTTTAAGAGACAATAAAAGCCAGAATAATATGGCATAGATTTATCTATCAGTGGCGGCAGTGCAGGAATTGCCATCTACTGTAATTTGTCAGTAATTTATAAGAGTACCTGTTGGGGATCAAGACATGAAAGGCTGCTTTGTGTTATCAAACCAATAACTTCTCACTTCATTTTAAGAAATTGTAATTCTTGGTAAATGAATTGCTTGCACAGGGACTACCATGAGGCAAGGTTTAGGACTGTAGTATTAAGGGTTTTTTATGTAGTATTACAAATTTTGTTTTGTTTTGTGTTTTTGTACTGGAGATTGAACCCATGGACACTTTAACACTGATATAATATCTCAAGCCCTTTTTATTTCTTTTATTTTGAGACAAGGTCTCACTAAGTTGCTTAGTGCCTCACTAAGTTGCTGAGGCTAGTCTTAAACTTACTATCCTCCTGCCTAAGTGCACTGCCACTGGGATTACAGGCATGCACCACCACACCCAGAATATTACAAGTTTTGAGGGGTGGAGTGAACAGGAAATCTTCAGATGTTTAAGGAAGAAATTGCAAGGCAACACTGTTAAACCTTTGGGTGTGATGGAATTTGTCATGGCCCCTACTTGGTTTTACACTTTATTTGGGTTTGAACGCTATGAAAACTGTGCTTTAGTTCACATAATAATATTGTGTATAGTCTTTTTGTTGTTTGAGAGAGAGGTCTTAGTCATTTCCTTTATGATCATATTGGGACATTATCTTTAAAAAGAGACTTCAAAGATTATAATCTGGAATGATGAGGTAAAATTTAACCTGGACAATAAAAAAAGATACTCATGGCAAACAAATCTCAATAGGAATTCGTGAGTTGCTAGCCTATAAAACATTACATATTTCATAGCTAACCTTGTTGTCACATTGAAGCACAAAGCAGAAGAAAGGAAAATTGGCATGCTGTGTGCAGCAGATCCTCTAAGTACTCAATAATCTATGTGGACATAGAGGTAAATATTACCAAACAGGAAGAAACCTGATAACTTATGAAAATCTTAAGAAAAGCAATAAAACCAAAAATAATCCCATTTCTTCAGTTTGTGAACTGTGGTGTCTGTGATCTTTGGGGAAATGGGCTACATTGATGGAGAAGGGATTAAAAGCATTCTAAAACTTAATGGATGATCAACTCAAAAATATCACATACTTACTTTGCTGTTATGGCCAATCATAAAGTGTACCTGAAAAAAATAAAAATGCAATTTCAATTTCCTTGATCTTTTATGTTTATATTATCAAAAATGATGGCATAGTTTTTAAATTTATACATCAGAAAGGTTATCTAAGGAAAAATGGTTTTTCACAATGCTAATCCTTTATGAGCATTTTTAACTTTTATAACAGTGATTAAAACTCAAAATAGGAGTTACCTGAAATATTTTTCATTACTGTGTCTGTTGATTGTCAACACTGGTTTTTCTGTGGCACTATGGGGATGTAGGTAAGAAAATGAGCAGTCATCATTTTCAAAATAAATCATGGTATGATAGTAGGCAGGAGGCACTAATGTCTGCCAAGGTTCCTGTCCAGTTTATCACTTCAAGGTCTACCTAGTGCATTTTCCATTCATTTATCAATGGTTGAACACTTATTAAGTTCCTTCCAAGTCAAGGTACATTATTCACTAGCCCCCATCACTACAGGACTGAGTTGAAGCAGATTATTGCCACAACAGATTACTGAGATGCCTGACAAACTAGCTTATAATGTTTCATTCTTACCCTGTCAAGTGAAATTTAACAGAATTAGGATTGACATCAAAGGTATTTCTGAAAAGGTCATGATCTTATCACATCACTTAGATTAAGCACTTAAGATTTGCTTCAGGTTGGGTGGGAAATCTTGAAAATTCTACACAACTTCAAGAAGACATTCAGAGACTTTTATCTCAGTGACCCACTTAATTTTTTCAAAAGGTGGAGGACATAATGTTGACAGGGCTGATTACTTAAATAACTTATAAGACTGGAAGGCAGCTTAGCCAGAGCTTATGATTCCACCAACCACCAGAGAAAAGACAGCCAGCTGGAACACTATTTTTTTTTCATATACATGGTTCCACAATACTATCTTTACCTGAAAGATGCCCAAGCTGGACATTTTGGGCTTTCCTCCTCAGGTTGGCCCTTCTGGCCTACTTGTTCAGATATAAAATTGATCTTACATAAATTACTGCTTGGGTACCTGCCATAATACACCACATCACATCCTATTACCTAAGCTCTTCCCAACTTGACCTGTAAATGGTTTGGATTATAATCTTCCAGTTTCAGCCAGAATAGCTCTATTCCTAGCACCATTGCTCTTCCACAGGATACATTTCTTAACTATCACTGGGGCATCTATCACTCAAACATCTTAATTTTACCTAATCATCAATGGCAATATGTCAACTATATTCTACCAGTACTTTTCCAGTCTCAGATCTGATTCCAACAGTTTCCTATCTCCAAATATTCCTAACATCCCTGAATACAGACTCCCTATTCTAGTAAGTTCTATAGCAAGACAAATTAACACCATCCTTATTTCTCACTTGAGGCCATATTATTTCCCTCTCATTTGTTCTCATCCCCATTTCCTCATCATCTACCCAAACCCTACCCATCACCTATCATTAAAAGTTTGGTTCCTTCAGAAGACCTTCCCTGATTGTTTCAACAATGATAAAAAGCTACCATTTGTTAAGTATATATTACTTGCTGCTTAGAATCCATTATACCTTTAATATATAATCAGTAAGCCATTAAAATTCACCCACTTAAAAATCTACAATTTAATAATTTTAATGTATTGAGTTTTACAACAAAACCACAAATCAATATTGTAATATTAATGCCACCCCTAAAACATCCCTTGGGCTCATTTGTTGTCCCTGTTCTAACCTCCAACCCCTGGCAACCTTTAATCTATTTTTGGTCTCTTCAGGTTTACCTTTTCAGAACTTTTCATATGAATGGGATCATACGATCCTCTTTGTATTTGGCTTCTTTTACTTAGTATAATGACTTGCAGATTCATTCATGTTACAGCACATATCAAAACTTCAATCTTCTTTATGGCTGAATAATATTCCATTATCTGAATATGCTATATTGTGTTTAACCATTTATCAGTTGTTGGACATATGGATTATGGTTATTTTTCAGCTATTAGGAGCAATGCTGCTCTGAACACTGGATTATAAGCTTCTGTGAGGAAGCATGTTTTTATTGCTTTTGTGTATGTACATAGAGGAATTGCTCAATACTAAGGTAAATTTTTCACATGGTAATTTTATGTTAAACTTTTTTGATAACAGATTTATTGAAAATATGTGTGTATACAACCTTACAATTCATCCATTTCAAGTGTACATTTGGTGGATTTTAATATGTTCATAGAGTTGTGCAACCATTACCACATTCAACTTTTGAACATTTGCACTACTCCTAAAAGAGGCCCCATATCCTTACATGTATTATCGACAATTTTCACAGGACCCCTACAGGTTAGATATTCTTTTACTAGTTGTACAGATAAAGAGATGCTCAGCAAAACTGCCAGCTGGTAAGTATCAGGGTCTGCATTTGCCCCAATCTATTTGACTCCATAGCTTGTAGTATTTCTGCATCTTTCTGTTGTCACTTGTCCTGGGTCCCTCTTCATAGGGGTGATTCTAGAATTCTCATTTAATTTTTTGTTTATGTCCCTCTTTTGTCACATAATCATCAATTTCCTTATTTTTATATTATACCTCAAAATGAATATATTCTCTCTTCTAAAGTATAAGCTACTAGACAACATGGAGTATATATTTCCTTTAACTACTTCTCAGTCCCAAAACTACTGTAAGAAAGAAAAGTATGGTAGGAAAATTAGGAGCTCAATATTATTTTCATAATCAGTGAAAATTATTCCTTAGGATTAATGTAAACCTCTACTCTAGTAAAGGTCAGTTTTGTCTTTTCCTTTAGTAACAACATAGCACCAGCAGTTGAAGCTCCATCACATTCTAGAGTCACCTTACTCCATAACAACTTGTCCTTTACTTAGAATTGCTACAGCAATATGAATGTGGTCTGCATGGTGCAGTCTTTTATATCCTTGTATTTAACCTGAACTTGGAGATGTCCTCTAGGTTTTAATGTAAATATGTTAGGCTTTGTCCTCTGAAATTGACTTCAACAAATTTTCAGGGGAAATACTGTGTCTTTTTGTTTTGGATCTCCTGTGTTAGTCAATATAGTGACAAACACACACATTTCTACTAAATGCTTCTACCAGAGTTCAAAGCATCATTGTGAAGTTTTCCTGATGATGTGTTGCTCTAGGAGTGTGGAGTCTGGTATTCTGTTATGTGCAGAGACTGCCACTATTGTGCTGTGCCTCTTTGGGAAAATTGCTGAGCAGCCCTGAGCCTCTGTTTTGCTATCAGAAATATGAACAGTGTTTAGATGAGAAAATTTCATCACTGCTTCCTATTCCTGAATCCTATTCCCAGAGAATGTTTACACATTCTCAGTCACATACATCTAGTAATTTCAATAAGCAATCATTTTTGTCTTGATATTAATGAGGTGCCTACAAAAACTGTTATCATTTTTTACATTTATTTAACATGAAATAATTTTCATCTTTTTGTAATAAGTGTACAATGTCTTTTATTTGTCCTTAAATGCATCCATATCCTACTTTAAAAGTTTCAAGAATATTTTCTTATATCTAAAACTCCTTTCTTCATAGGACAATTTGTCCTCCCAGATTCCCTCCTTAGGATACATCCTTAGGATACAGCTTTCCTACTTCATTAAGTTTGTTTTCATTTTTCTTTTCTGCTAGTTTTTTTTTCTTAAAAAAAAAGTAAGGCATAAATACAACTCATGGACATTAAACTGTCATATTTCAAAAGCAATGGAGCATTTTCTCATTAACTGATAGAAAAATGAGCATAAAATTTGATAAGCAATAAAATAATTGAAGAAACTGGAAGTTTTCCAAAATTTTCATCTAGATAAACTATTTAAACAAGATATTTTATTTTAAACAGCACCTTACCTTATATATAGTCCTGAAAGTACCTAAACTAGCATCTTAATTTCAAAATGTTATTAGATAACATTTATATGGTTAATAATAGATCCTGTTGCCATGGAACCTTAACCGAATTTTGTAGCTCCCAGGGTTGATTTTTCAGCAATTAAGCCCTGAGCTCTAATGTTTCATTACCAGATTTTTTATATGAATGTAATTATTTGGATGAGGATATTGAAAACATTTTCTAGTTTGCAAATGATACTCAAATTGGAAGAAAAGCAAAGGATGAAGGAGCTGTAATCAAAACCTTAAAGACCCATATGATTCAGGTGACTGAGATAATATAAGGCAAAATGTAATCTCATGTAAAAATGCTTGGGACTAAGAAAGTACATTCACAGATACTCCTGCAGTGTGACATAACACCATCTCTGCTCCTACTGTAATCACCTTCTCCTCTCAATACACAGTTCACTACAGGAAAACACAGAAGTGATGGGAGAGAGAGGGGAATCCATTGATATTATTGGCCCCCAGGCAAACTAGAACAAGGAGATTATTAGTTGCTTAATAATATGCCAATTCTAAACCTATAAATCAAGTGAAATAATCCTGTTTTTGTCCAAGATTCTCGTTATAGTAGATCTGTACTTGAATCAGCAGTATTGATCATTCTCTTTCTGTTCTGGACCACTGCTTCAAAGTAGTACTTACTAATTAAAATGTGATAGCCCTAGTGTTGAAACTGATAGAGAAAGACAATGTTTTCATATTTGCATTATTTCTCACTGAATGGAAAATCAGAAATACATTATCATAACTCAAACCTATGGAGGAAAGGAGGACAAATCCTGAGGCATAAGAGAGGATGTGCTGTCTTTGGTTGGCAGTGACTAGGAAATTTGGAGCAAATGATCAACTCATGTGGTTCTGGAGGCAGGAGAAGCAGCTTGGCAGAGAAATGGCAGAGGATGAAGTCTCTTACAAAGAAGCTTTAGATTTAGATTTAGAGTGTCTTTCTGTAAAAACAAGGGTTCTGAATTCCAAGTTGTCACATGGTTAGTGAGAAGCAGAACTGTTACGTGAACCCAATTCATCTGTTTTAACTACAAGTCGGGGGCTGGGGTTGTAGCTCAGTTGTAGAGTGCTTGCCTAGCAAGTGTGGGGTACCACATAAGAATAAATAAATAAAATAAAGGTATTGTGCTTATCTACAACTAAAATAAATATTTAAAAAAAATAATGAGGCAGTGTCATATTAGCTTTAAAATCAGTTTCAGTCTTAGGTGAGTGGCCTGAAATGTGTTACTAAACCTGAGTTTCAGTTTCCTAATTCACAGAATTACTGGGAAGAATAAAAGTGATGATATAAAGTCTCTAATACAGAAAAATTGGTGCTTGATAAATAGGTGTTATTATAATTAGTATTAATTATTGGTAAAATATGTGCTTTCCATTTACCCTAGCTCATTATTTACTGCTTATTGGTGGCAGTTTTTCTTAATTGCAGCTTCCAATTTTTTTATTTATAATGCACCTCTTGGTAGTTGCATCTGCAAACCAAATCCATAGTGATGATGGCAAACAGTAGAGAAATAATAAATGTTCTAAGAAAATACACAGAAAATAAATAAATTGCTCTCATACTCAAAATGTGTTTGCAGTCTGAGGAGATAAAGACGGACATTGATATGAAACAGTTTACCATGCATCATTAATAAGATCAGTCAATAGATTTTAAATGCTTAGTAAGTGTTCTAAAATATACAGGCCACAATTTTGGCTATTTTACATGTACTGATGCATTTACTATCCATAACAAGCTTATAAGTAAGGACTACTATTATTCTCATTTTACAGATAAAGACACTGACACCTGGGACTTAAATTAGTCCTCCAAAGTCACACTAGTAATAGTGTCAGGATACCAATGTGTCTCTAAAGCTCGTGCTCTTAGACACTTTACTATACTGCCTGTAGTATCAATCAAATACAGATAAAATACCTAAAGTGTTGCAGCTTGAATACCAAATGAATTTAAACATCAGTGAAATACTGAATAAGATATAGAGATAATAAATGCATCTAAAATAAGCAAATGAAACTCAACATTTCATTCATAAAAAGGGCAGATCGCAGTGAAAAAGCCAACAAACCAAAAACACTGTCACCATCAATTTCTGGTTTACTTTCTGAAAAGCAAGACATCTGAGGGTATTCAGTAGCATCTGGAGACACTGTCTGTTTCAATCTGCATTTATCAAAGTCTTGAGGAAGGACTATTTTTGCATTAAAATATGCTGGTCACCATGTACAGACAGAGAAAAAACATGTATCCCATTTGTTTACAATAAAAAAAAATATGCTGGTCATATTGAAACAGTATATTTGAAAGCCACATTTTTATCTCAATAATTGTAATGAAAATCTTTCTGTATTTCTGATAAACAATATACAATTGATATGGAATGATTTTTCATATTGCCCAAATTTCATTTCTAATGGTTGTTACATTCTGCCACAAACATTTCTCAGATAAACTTCTTTTAGTTGTGGGAACACTTTCTTGACTACATTATTTCTCCATTGCCCTATCCATTCAAACAGGCTACAATAAAATCCTATTATGTGATTTTTCATGGGATTGAGAAAAGAAAACATCATAAAGAGGAAAATGATAAAAGCAAGATATGTTGCTCCATGGAGATTTTTCTCAGAAGCTCTCTTTGTAGTAGACAGATGTGCACTCACATCTGTTTTAGGACAACATGGAGGCTGTAAGAAATCATGCAGCATTCCTGCTTTTTTAACCTCATAACCCACTCCCAAATACTCACTGTATTGGATGTAATGTAAGACAATCCCTTGAGGCCAAAATGAGAGGCAGGAGTCAACCTCACTTATTTGAGACTCACGTCACTGATTACCCCAGATCTGCTATACTTTCTAGTGCTCTCCAGACAGTCCTCCTAGCTCCATGCTACTCAAAGTTTGGTGCATGGAATCATCACTTGGAAACTTCTGTTCTCATTAGGGTTTAAGAAGCATTGCTCTAGAGATGACAAGATGTCCAGCTGAAGTAAATATTTTGTACCTCTTAGCTGAGGGATACATGAAAAGATCTTGACCAATAGTTTTGAAACACAAAAGGGTGACATTAACAAAAATTACAAGATGCAAAATGAAGTCAGACATATTTACAAAGCACATCCAAAGTCCAATAGCATACATCAAAGTTTCTTGATTGACACAGTTTACCTAGGGGTCTCATTAACCCTACTTCTTCCCTCTTTTCCTTGAGAGGAAATATCTACCTTGTAGAGACCCATGCTAGCCCCAATGTGGAAGATTCTCAAACTTCATTATCATCATCAGAATTGGTATTATTATAAGCTAACATTTATTTAGTGATTTGTATACAGGCATCTTGTGAGGTACTGCCTATGCTTCCCCTTGCCCCATAGTGCAGGTGTGAAAACTGAGATTCAGGAAGAATAAGTTACCTAAATCACAAAGCTAACAGTGTCAAATATAAAGTCATTAATTTCTGCCTTTGCAGTTTTAGCTGGTAACCATTTTCCACCTTTCTGGTCTTTTCTCTACTTGTGACTCTAGGCTTTCTTTCATGTCACTTCTATGTCTACTCAGAAAAAGACATTTTCCCAGTAGGCTCAAAATGCCTGCCCAAGGTTTCAGTTCTGCCGGCATGTATGTGTTACAGAGGCATCTAACCCTAGCCCTGGAGGTATTCCTGGATCTCATCCTCTCCTACTTCCCCAGTCCAACCACTAACCCCATGCTCATTTTCTCTGTCCTAATGGCTCAAATAGAGCATTTTGACTTAGTGATTGTTGTTTCTTCTATTATTTGAAAAGCTCAACCTTTTAACCCATTATTCTCTGCTATACTTTTGCCCTGATCCTCTTATTATTCATTTAACTTTGTATTCTAAGTTCTATGAGGACAGCAATTTATCTGTTTGGTTCTCCATTATATCCTAGGTCACAGAACAATGTTTAGCATTTAATAAGCACTCAAAAATATTTCTTAACTGTCTTGGTGATAGCAATGTCTAAGGGATTTTCTATGTGTTTTTTGGATCTTTTCTCCACATTCATTCCCTGTTTCCTTATCTTGTTCAATAGTTCGAATAACCTGTATTCACTCCTCAAATTATAACTTTAATCCTAACCATATCACGAACTCAGGTATCAGCTGCTTACCCCTAATCTGTTTGGTCACAGTATAGATGGTTCAAATTTAACATGTCACAAATCTGTTTCTCAATTTCCCACCCTTATAACTCTATACATGTAAATGGCATCATTAAGACCAAAAACATAGTCACTCAGACACAAAAACCTTGATTCATTCCCCAATTCCTTTTCCCTTCCTATTCCACATCTAATCAACCAGCAAGTTAAATCCAGTTTCCTTTCAAAATGCATTCTGAATCTAGTCACTCCTCCCCATATCCACCACACCCATCTTGGCCACACCCCCATTAAGCTGCATCTGGACTTAAGTAATAAACTCTTAAATGGACTCCCTGCTTGAAGTCCTGCCTCTATAAAATCTTGTTTTACCCAGAAGGTGGGGTAATCATGTTAAAGTATAAATCATGTCACTTGACTCTTCTGCAAAAAAGACTTCAAAGTCATTCCATCATTCTTAACATAAAATGAATGTCTCACAATGGCCTACCTACAGTGCTCCACACAAACTGTACCTGCCTCCCTAATATTGCCAAGATCCAACCACACTGGCTTGCCCTTTGTTCTTTTAATATTACAAACTTATTTCTACCTCAGGAATTAATATTCACTTATTAATCTGTTTGGAATTCCATCTACTTCCACCCAGATTTTGTATGGCTGGCTCCTGCATTGAGTGTTACCCCCTCAGAGAGAAGGCCCCTGATCATCATAGCTAAAATAGTGCCCTAGCTCTACAACACCATTGTTTATCTTCTTGTCTTGGTTGACTTTTCTTTATAGCATCTATCACTATGTAACACATTACATATCTTTTTATTCATTTATTGTTTGTCTTGCCACTAGAATGCAAGCTCCATGATAGTAAAAAATTGAGCAATCTAGTTTATTCTGGTGCCTGGAACACTATCTGGCACATAGTAGGCATACCAAAAACTTTGTTGTCTGAATGAGTAGTGCTGGACACCAATTTTATCTTTGAAATCTCCTAAATTCTGTTCCCATTCAAGCCAACTGAATATGTGCACTTTTGTTCTTTCATAAAGCCCAACATCTCCTGGAATCTTTGCACAAAATTCAGTTTCCCATTGAAAAATTTGCATCTATGTCTTGGTTTATTTATTTAGCATAAATCATTGTCATATTCCAATCCCAATGAATGATTAATCCTTTTTTTCAGTCCTGTTTTTATTCTCCAATTCCTGGACTCTAGAGTCTAGATTGTACTCTTAATAGTCAAGCATACTTAAATCATAGCCACTCTTCCCTGTTCTACTATCCCTAAGGCTCCATGTGTCCCTCCATTCCTCTACCTGAACTACTGTACCCTGGTCATGACTGGAAAAAATATAAACAATATGAATTCCTAGCAGGACTTCCTAAACTATGTGTGTGTGTGTGTGTGTGTGTGTGTGTGTGTGTGTGTGTATACAAGTACATCCATCATCCATGAGATTACCAAAACTTTGAAAGTCAAAGAAACCTCATATTTAAAAAGATTCCCAAAACCATGGCAACCATATGCTTCCACCTTTTTTAGAACAGCCCTAATTTCAGAGAACTTATTATTTCCAATAATGGTAAAATCATTCAAGGCAGATACAGATATCTCTTGAGACTGTTAACATGAATCCATCCACATATTGGAAAAAAATTTGGTCAGATCATGTGTCCCAATTTAGGGCTAGAAAAATAGGTCATTAAAGCCATGGTCCTATTGTCCTGTTAGCCTAGATTCTGGATCTCCATAGACTTCAGAAATAGCTCCCAGGAGTAGTCTCTGTCTTGTCATCTTGTTACTAATTTTTACTTTGGACATTAGAAACGGAAGAGGGTATTCTTAAGACCATGAGACCACAGGAGCTTTCTTTTCTTATCATGTGGTCTCAACTGTTTTAGCTGGGTGTGAAAACAGGGTTCCAAACAATATAAAAGACAGAAAGCATTGTAGCTCAAAGTGTGGGGAGGCATCTTTTCAATATCCTTCCATATTCCTTTGTCTCACTCTTCCCCTCCCTTCCCTTCTCCATACTTACATCTTCCCTTTATGCACATGCACTAGATTCCTTCACATTGCCTCTCAACTATCAGAGATCCCCTGAACCTCAGACATCCATCCACCCATTCATCCATCCATTCAATAAATCTGTATTGAGCACTACTATGTGCTGGGAGCTGTGCTAGGTGGTAGGGACAGAGCAGTGGATAAAGCTTGATCTGTAAGGATAACCTTGCTTAGAGTGTCACCTGAAAACTAGTTCTTTCTTTTATGCCTTACATGCATAATATTGTGTCCCACTGATAGCAGTGTTTATTAATACCTTTTCCTAAAAATGATAGCATTCTATTTAAAAATTCACTAGTGCTATGGTTTAGATATGAGGTGTCCCCAAAAAACTCATGTGTGACACAATGAAAGGATTAGAGATTAAATGATTGGTTTAGAAGAGGTTTAACCTAATCAGTGCATTAATCCATAAATAGGAATAAACTGGGTGGTAACTGTAAGCAGGTGGAGTATGGCTGGAGTAGGTGGGTCACTGGAGGTATGCCTTTGGGGTTTATTTTTTGTCCCTGGTGAGCACACTTCTCTCTGCTTCCTCATTGTCATTCTGAGTAGCTTTCCTCTTCAAAACACTTTCCACCATGATGTTCTTCTGTTTCACCTTGGGCCAGAGTTACTGACTCAACTGTCTCTGGGCTGAGACCTCTGAAACCATGAGCACCAAGTAAAGTTTTCCTGCTGTATCTGTTCTTGTCAAGTCTTTTGGTCATATGGACAAAAGAGCTGACTAAAATAAATGCTCTTTCACATAATACGTAATAGTAATAAGAGTAATAGCTACCATTTTAA
The DNA here is from genome assembly GCF_902686445.1 of Sciurus carolinensis. Taxonomy (NCBI): domain Eukaryota; kingdom Metazoa; phylum Chordata; class Mammalia; order Rodentia; family Sciuridae; genus Sciurus; species Sciurus carolinensis. The sequence continues at coordinate 104,772,253 of NC_062232.1, forward strand.
CAGTCTACTATATTCTAGGCAATTAACTGTTTTATATGGTTTTAATGCACAACACTAAGACTCAGAGAGGTAAAGTCATTTTTCCAAAGCCACTCAACTAACTAGCAGTAGGGATGTAGTCCCTCTGACCCCAAGTTCCACCCTCACTATACCATATAATGATGTATTAGGTGTCTTAATATAATGACATATTAGGTGCCTTAACCCAAAGCACAGCATTGTGATTGGTTGGCAACTATTTGAGGGATTTATAAGCTACTATCCACATTACACTAGGAAGATATCAGAGGATCAATCAGAAATGAATGACATCTCCTAGTAAGTGACCAGAAGAGGATAGTGACCCAGAAGTCAATAGGAGAGAATTTCAGAAAAGTTAATGGTCAACCTTTTTTTGTGACTATTTAGGAACAGAACCTGAGTTCATTGCTGGCATATAATTTCTGGAGTCTTTTTAGGGTTAGGTTCTCTAAACAAGTGGCAAGTGTAATTTGATACCTTTAAAAGGTACCGTTCTTTCCCAGGCCAAAAGAACCAATAGGAAACCAGGATATAATCATGCTCTAGAGTTTTGGAAATTCTATGAGGTCTCATTGATTCAAATTCCTATCTTTCATTTAATTTTAACAAACTCAAGAATGAAATATGCAGAAAAGAAAGTTATCTACTCCAATGACAACTAAAACCATGTATATAAGGTGATCATAAATTCCTGTACATTATTCTATCATAATAGATATACTGTGCTTTTAGTATTTCCTTATCATTGGAATTAAGATTTTTTCAGTCTTTCAACATTAGTAATCAAATACAATGATTTTCTTTGCATATGGATATTCATCAACATCCTGATTATTTCTTCTTGAGAATTTTTTCTATACATGATATTTGGGTTAAATTTTAATAGGTTTTAAGACTCTTTGTACATATTACTATTTACTTTCCAGAAAGATTACAGTAATTTATACTCCCCTGGAAGTCTACTGTGAGAACACCTGTCTCACTACACCCTCATAAGAACTTAATTTATTTCTAATCTCCATGAATATGATTTGTCAAAAATTGCTTTTAATTTATATTTTTCAAACATTTATTTTCTATTTGCATTTCCTTCCAATTTCCTAGTCATATCTTAGCCATTTTCTATTATAAATGTTCATCTTTTTCTTAATTGATTTATATGAAATATTCATATAATAAAGGTAGTAGGTCTTTTTTATGTGCATTAGTAGTATATTTTCCCTGTTTATGATTTGCATTTTTATTCTAATGATGCTTTCGGACTAAGAAAAAATATTGGTTCTTACAGACTGAAATCCAGCCTCATTTTGTTGTGATTTCTTCTACATACTTATGATTTGAGTATAATTCATCACCTTAAAAATCAAGAGTCAATCTATTTTTAAAAATTTAAACCTTTAATTCTTAAATATTTCAAAGTTTATTTAGATTCATATTGAATTAAGAATTTAACCTGAGATTTTATGGTTTACTCCTATCTCCCAAACAACAAATTTTCAAAGAACTATTTATTAAATAAATATTTAATTAAATTATTATTTTCCCTATTGTCAATTTTGTTTCCTTTATTATAAAAGACATCTTTTTTCCAGGTAATCTGGTTCATTTTATTCACCACTCCATTCTTACCACTTTAGTACACCACTATGTATTATAACTCTTCTAATCTGTTTATTATCCCAAAATGAACTTCAAAATCATCATTTAAAAAGAGAACAGATTTTTTGTTGAATTTATATGAAACCTATGAATTAATTTGAGATGTCCTACACCTATAGCCCACAAACCAGTTAAATTGGAAAACTAATATATTTTAAAATATTCAGACATTCTAGTCAAGAGTACAGTGCATATTTCTATTTTCTCAAGTTTTACTTTATGCTCCTTATGAAAACTTGGTAATTTCCAATAAAATGCAAGTCTTACATTTTTTTGTATTAACATTGTTCCTTGATATTTATTTTAAAGATATTGATTTTAAAAATTCTGTCAATAAATTTCTTCATAATTTCTATCCATCTGTCACTGGCACATCAACAGAGAAGTACAGCACAACCCATAGGGACTATATTAATAGGCCATTAAAAAAGAAGAAACATTTATTGCCATTTAGGAAATGCATTCTCTGTTAGAAGCTGCCTGCCATCGAATCAAAGAGTTATGATATTACACACTACCCATCAAACTCAGAGAATTTAAGGCCATGTTCTCATTCAAAAGTCATCATTCTCAGATGAGAGAGAAACCATTTATCAAGACACAGGAAGAAAGAAAGCAGCTATCAAACAAGTCAAAGCACTGGGACAAAAACAATGATTCTGATTAAATTTTCAAAAGAAAATTTCAGTCTACAATTGTGTTTGGCAAGTTTAAATCCCAAATGAAATTTTAGAGAAGGTATTATATGCCCTTGAAAAGCAGATTTATAATGAAAATGCTGACAGACCTTACGAGAGAAGATTGCAATATCACAAGCACCTCTAATGTGACTTATGTGTAGAGTAACAGAATATTTGTATACATAGACAGAATACATAAACTGGTCTTTTTAAAAAGCATTGCCTTACTTACTATCTTCGACGTCCATTGCTTTTCCTTACTTTATGTCACTATTAGCATATAATCTACATAGCTTTTTAATTACTTAAAAATAAGCCATAAATAATTTATGTAGAAAATATAAAATATTCCTAAAATAACTTAAGTTCTTTTCTAACTCTTCAATAATTATAGGTAATGCCTATACTATCTGGGTGCAAACATATTAGCTATTTTCCTCTAAAGATAAGTATCAATTCAGTGAATCTAAAATCCACTGAAAACTGTAAATTGAAAGGCATCAACAACAAATTTTAGTTTTCTACTATAGAAAGCAGCTAGATTTGGGGGGAAGTCAATATAAAACACAAGAAAAATTCTGGTTGACTATAATCTGAAGACATAGATGAAAAACTAGTAAAGGCATGAGATCACACTGATTTTATAAGCCATTATTCAACTTTGTCTAGTCATCTGTAATCTTTTAGCAGTTTCTATGAAGATCACTGAGATTATAAACGAAGAAGCACATATGCAAAATGAGGTGGGAGCATCCTGTTGTGACAGAAAGTAATTGCTCAAATAAAACCTCAAAGTCCTACATTGAAGAGGTATGTCAAAGGGACACAAGAGCCAAATGAAAGAGTTCCCAAAGGCTGAAGCAGGAACAAAAATAAAGTAGTATTGGATTAGAATCCAAAGTATAAAATAAATATTCATAGGTCCATACCTATATAAATGCATGGTTAAATAAATAAATGAATGGAGAAAAGGCAAATGTACTTTGAAGTAATCCAAATTATATATGTAGATACTCTGTCTTCACAGAGATGGAATATAACTCCCTTCTAATTAGGTGTATGTTACACAGATTGCCTTCTTTCCAAAGAATACTATATAGAAATGTGGGAGGAAGAGGAAGAGATTAACTTTCCAGTGGAGAAATCTGACATGTACTACCTAAGCCAGGTGATCCAAGGCCAACATCAATAATACTGTAGATAATCTCTGCTTGGATATGGTGTGAAGTAAACAGCATATTTCATGCCTCTGTGATCTTCCTCCCTAAAATTCCAACCCCGGTCTAACCATTTTTACATATGATTTTCCTTTTTATAAATTTTTTAATTTGTTCTTTTTAGTTAGTCTTGATATTAGAATGTATTTTGATGTATCATGTATACATGGAGTATAACTTTCCATTTTTGTGGTTGTTCATGATGTAGAGTTACACTGGTCATGTATTCATAGATGAACATAGGAAAATTATGGCCAACTCATTCTACTGTCTTTCCCATTCCCATTCCCCTCCCTTTCCCCCACTCTGTCCTATCCATTCCTATGAACCTCCCCTTCTCTTCCCCTCCCCCTCTTCCTGCCTATTGTGAATCAGCATCTGCATATCAGAGGAATATTTGCCCTTTAGTTTTTGGGGACTGGCTTATTTCTCTTAGAATGAGAGTCTTCAGTTCTATTCATTTACCTGTAAATGCCACAGTTTCATTCTTTATAGCTGAGTTATATTCCATTGTGTATATATACCACATTTTCTTTTATCCATTCATCTGTTGAAGGGTATCTAGGTTGGTTCCATATCTTTGCTATTGTGAATTGTGCTACTATAAACATTGATGTAGCTGCATCACTGTAGTATGCTGATTTTAAGTCTTTGGGGTATAAACAGAGTAGTGGGATAACTGGGTCAAATGGTGGTTCCATTCCAAGTTTTCTGAGAAATCTCCATATTGCTCTTCATAGTGGTTGCACCAATTTGCAGTCTCACCAGCAATGTATGAGTGTAGCTTTTTCCCCCACATCCTCACCAACATATATTGTTACTTGTATTTTTGAAAATTGCCATTTTGACCCCAGTCTAATCATAAAAACAAAAGACAAATGTGACAGAGTATCGTTCTACAAATTGCCTGATCAGTACTCCTCAAAGTGACCAAACTCATCAAAAAGAAGAAACTGTCATAGCAACAGAAGCCTAAGAGACATGACAACGAATTGTAATGCAGTACCCTGGATGGGATCCTGCAACAAAAAAGGGATGCTGGGTAAGTAAAACTAAATAAACTATGAACTTTAGCCAATAATAATGTATCAATATTTGTTCATTAATTGTGACAAATATACCATGACAATGCAAGATGCTAATAGTAAGGGAAATCATGTAAAGGGTATAGCAAATCTCTATCTTACACTGTTTAAATTTTTCTGCAAACTTAAAATTGATCTGTAAATAAAGTCTTTATGTTTATTTAAAACATGGCAACATGAAAAAGTAAGATGTCATAGCAAAGAAACAGGTAATATTAAACTCTAGCAGGAAATTGGATACACAACAAGACCAGGCAAGTTTTTCCTAACAACAAATCTACTATATATAAATGTCAATTGTATAGTTCATTATAATAGGAAATGAGATATCTCAAGTCAAATCATAGCTTCAAAACTACCTATCCACAGTAAAATATTGATGTGAAATAGCTCTTTCTCCATCACTGTTAATGTGAAGAAGACTCACTGTATTCCAAATTAGCACAAAGACCACTTACTTTAGTTCATGTTCCTAAAGGAGATGCCAAAAAATAGATCCAAAAAGTGAATAGTGCTTTGACTTAAAATCTGTGACATAAAACACAGATTCTAACCATAGAGTCTTAATGTTCAAAGGAACTCAAGAAGACAGTTTATCCAAGATTGTGATTGTCTATAACATTTTACTGGGGTATTGGTATCTTATAAAGATCTTCAAAGAAAACTCATAAATCTTCAAGGTCATCCTCAAGTTAAGGTTACCTCTGTTATGGTTTTCCCATCTTTCTTGTTGAAACCAATTATTTTGTCAGACCACATTTTGTCAAATTTTCCTGGAGGTAAGTATAATGAAATCATTTTAAGATTTCTGGGTTTAAGATTATTGATTAGGAACACCTAACTTTATCCATGGATGGTAACCAAACTACAAAAATACGCTTAAAAATTAAAAAGCAGAAGGTATACATCATTTCAGTTGATATGTGAAAACCTACCATCCCCTGAGGATATGATAAACATATTTCTAAGTACTATGTGGTTTGGCAAACAAAAAGCACTCATAATCTAATTGTTGCTTTTATAAATAAATGAATAAATGGGCAGTCTTTCAACAGATTTGGTTTAAAGGCTCATAATTTAAACATATGTCATGCATCTTATTTGGCAGTTGATCTATTTAGAGCCTTTTGAGATACATAGTACTCAAGAAAATTATTTGGCATGCTATATGAGGTAAAGTCAAATTGGAGGAAACTGAAGATAGTAGTAGTTATGGAAAAGACTAAATTAATCCATCTTCTTTTTGTTGTTTCTGCCATAGAGGAGCATAGAGAAGGATAATGAGGAAAACGAGTGGTAAACATGGTCCTTTGAGAAAATACTACTGGGGAGAAATGGAAAACACTGATTTATTATATTTATTATATTATATAATATTTATAGTAATAAACATATTATCATAAATATATTATTATAATTATATATATTTATTATATTAGTGCTTAAGAGGATAAAAGAGGTGCCAGATAGATAATGTAGATATATGGTGTGGTGTGGTGTGTGTGGTTTGGTATGTGTTTGTGTGTAGGATTCCATCACTGCCAGTCACTTATTCCATTTTCCTACTTCTCTGACCCTTGCTTCCTTCCCTACTCCCTCCCATTCCACACAAAACTTCAGCTAGTATATGTTAGAATTCCAGTAATTACCTCTATCACTATTGATGTCATTTCCTTCTCTGATTTTGCCATTTTTTTTCTGTAATGCTATTTATCCTTCAAGGAACTTGAAGTTGAGGCTTTAAGCTGTGTTTGAGTATTCATAATGAAACCCAAGCTGCTTACCTGTCCTTTCTCCATTTGTTCACTTACCAGTATGTGCATAGTATCTATTGTATGTTATGCACTACACTAGAATCTGGAGAAACAAAGTTGATTGAGATACATATTCATTCACCTAGTGAGGACAGAAAGGTTAGTAAACACATAATTGCAAGGTAATGTAGAGATGTTCTAATGAAAGTGTGCAAATAGGACCATGAAAGTATAGACAAATTAATGTTTCCCAGGGTGAATTGGAAAAGACTTCACATGGAGACAATATTTCATGTAGTTCTTGCAGGAGCTCGCTGTGATCAGAGGGTATCCAAAATACTCTAGATAAAGGGAATAGAGATAGATGCATGGAGAAAAGAACAAAGATATGAAAGTACGTGGCATGGTCAGAAAACAGTGATTGCATCAAGGACAATGGTGGGAAATGAGATTATAAACACAAATAAAGCACAACCCTCTAGGATGTGCCTGATTAGGAAAGACCTTGTTCATTACATTAAGTATTTTAGATTTTAATTTGCAGGCAATGAAGAGGTGGAAGCAGAGGAGTGACATAATTTGAGTGGTAAATTGCTTTGGGTATATTGTGCAGAATGGACTGGAAGATTGAAGCACAAGACTGGAGACAATGATAGTTAAAAAATGACATGTGATGATAGCCTGAGTTAAGGGACCTGCAGCAAGAAACTAGAAAGAAAAAGGACAGATGAAAAAATAGTGGCAAACAGCCTTGTTACTTGTAAACAAGAAGAAATGAGAAAAATATGCTCAATGATATTTTGAAAATGAAGATGAAGAAAGTTGAGGAAGTTCATGCTGGATGATTTCCACTCTCTTGGAGAAATCAGAAAGCCTAATCATCTACTGTGAAGGAGCAAGACACAGCCAGAGATAGCTATTAGAAAGGGAAAAGAAGCTTAACTGTGGATGTATATAAGGAATTCCCAAGGGTTCAGCTAAGTTTAGACACCTTAAATTGTAGTATATCCAACTAACAGGAAACCAGGTAGGTTAAGTGTGTTAAGAAACCGATGCTACCTGGGTGCAGTTGCACATACCTGTAATCCCAGTGACTCAGGAGGCTGAGGCAGGAAGCTTATCAGTTCAAAGTCAGCCTGAGCAACTTAGTGAGGCTCTAAGCAACTCACTGAGACCCTGTCTCTAAATAAGATACAAAAAAGGGATGGCTGGGGATGAGGCTCAGTGTTTGATCACTCCTGAGGGAGTATAAGGACAGATACCCAGAAACCTGCCCTCAGTAGACAGAAAACCAAGAGAGCCTTTTAGGGATTAGGAGCACTAGCCCAGGGTGCATTCACAGTATAGCTTTATTACATGCAAATATTTCAGCTAGGGATAGCCACCATCCAAACCAAATAAAACAGAACAGAAAAATTCCTTTAGTATCTAAGATGAAGTTCTACTTTAAAACATGAATATTATTTTTAGGGGCAAAATGGATGATTTCCTGATTATTAAGGCAATGGATGGCTTAAAGTTTTATTTTCCTTTTTTTCTTTGTGGCCTGGGTAAATTTACACCACTATCTGCTAATGTGATGTTTTGAAAAGAAATAAACCTCACGAAAGTAGAAAACCTATTTTTCCAGTCTCTACTAATTGTAGAAATCATGCCAAATCATTGTATACAAAATCCTCTTAACCAAAACACAAATCAAGGCACAACTCTCTAAAATGTGAAAACTGAGTCTACCCAACAAACATATTCCTGTTTAACAGGCTTGTCAAGTTAAGGATTCCCAAAAGAAGGAAGCTATTCATTATAAGACTATTATTATTATTGATGTTACTTTGCAGGTAAAGCTTTGTAGACTTTAGAGCAGCCAAAAATGTGTAGAATTAATTAGACATGATTCCAAAAATGTTATCAATATAAATGGAAACAATAACAAAAACCCAAAGACACATTAAAAGGAGTCATATATAAAGCAGTGCTCTTAAAGGAACTAAAATCCAGTCACAAATGTGATATCAAGAAATGTAGGTACTCAAAAGAACAATATGAGGACAAAACTTAATTCTATGGTATAATATGGAAGCAAAGTGTTCCAGAGAAGTAGGAATTTGTGAGCCAGGGAAATCATAAATGAATATGGGTGTTGATCCAACTCCCACCAGAAAATAACAAGGAACAGATAGGGAACAGAATTAAATATGTGAGTCACAGATGAAATAAAAACTACTAGCAAACAACACACAGAATATCCTCTATGATTTGAGGTTATTTACTAAAAGTGTTTATAATTAATGGCAATCACTTTCCACAGGGCTTCTTTCCATAATCTTGGAGCCAAAAAGAATTATATGGATATTACTGGAGCTTGATTTTATAGTTATTTATTCTTAGGCTACTTTTTAGAATTCCAGCAGAACAATTTATGACTGGCTAACCTAGGGAGAATTTATTAATATAGTGTATATACTGATAATGAAAGTTACCTAGAACCTCCTATTAATCTTCCCATTTCTGTATAAATAACACCTTAGGATACTATTGCTGATAAGCATATTCTATACGTAAAGGGCTCTCCTTCATAGAATTATTCCTACTTAGGAAATTAAAGAAAAAATAACTTTGTTAGCACAATAGGATTTTTTAAGGCCTTCTATCAACTTCTGAAATGTGTTTGTAGGTTTAGCACATAACATCAACTATTTTCTCTGATCTCATTTGCTATACTCAAATCTCAAAATATTCAAACTGTAGTGCTGCTGGACATCTCCTAGTTGCAGTTCCAATTCTAACAGGCCATATTACAACATGGATAGGTACTTCCTCTACGTCCCAGAGGCAGTCATTATATAAGAAATGATTCCCTGAATTCCTAAATTCACACAATTGTAAGGAATCATACATATATTCTATCAGTCAATGTAGACCACAGATGATTTTTACCTAAGGTAAATATTGCAGGTAGGATAACTATTTTGTTTTACACTAGCTAAAAAAGGTATTTCCTTGACTTATAAATCATTCATTTCTTTCAATTCAGGCACCAAATTTCATTTAATAAAATTTACAGTGCATATGACCATCTACAATGTTAGAGTCAATCTGATTTATTTATGTTCCCCACATTTTCCATTAATTTAACCAAGGTCACAAAGCCAGCAAGTGTTGGAATTTGGATTAAAATCCTGTACTTTCTAACTACAAAGTCACAGTTCTTTCCATCAGAATACTAAAGTAATCTTTGTATCATTTCCAGAAATGTTGTGGAACAAAGAGCAACATTTTAGAAGGAACCAGGTTATCCTTTCTCAGTCCCTACCATAAGGTCTCTATTGAAGGGTCCTATCCTTTTAAGATACAGTCAGAAGGCAACAACATTAAAGGCAGAGTGGAGATGAGGGTAAGTGTGTACTCCCCCTGAAGCACCTTTGCATGAAATAGAAAATAGACTCTATGGGTAGAAAAATTACCATCTTTAGAGAGAACAACTAAGGACCCACTGAAGTGCAGGTTATATTTCAGCCCAAACTCATGTCCCTTCAACAAGGCTTCCTTGTGCAGAACGGAAACTGTATGAGCATCCTAGGAACTTGCTGATTGTATGGATACCGTGTACTAGATGTTTTCTCTGAGGATGCCTCTTCAGAGGGCTTAGACTGCTGGCTGCTCTGTTTATCTGGGCCCTTACAGGACTGATCATCATTAAACTTCATTGTCTTTGTAGTATTAAATAGAAGCATATTTCACCCAAAGAAATTTTACCCAGACCCCTCCCATTGTGTTTTTGTAACTTCAGCTGTATTTATGAAAAATATCCCAATGAAATTTTAATCAAATTAGCTAGCTTTGAAAGGGAAACAAAATATCTGGAGCCATGTCCTCAACTTAAATTATTTTACAGAAGCCCATTTCCTACTTGATAAATTCTGAACAGCGGGCGTTCAATGGGCAGGGATCACTGTTTTGTTTTGTTTGTTTTCTTACAGACTGTTTGGACCATGTAAAGGCAGTAGACCCTATCCCACTTAAAATATGCATTTCAGCCCAATGTGGTAAGTGTTATGATTGAAATATGTCTGGGATGCTATCAGTATGGTGGTTATATGAAATACTTTTGGAATATTCTGAATTTAAGATACACAGCCATGTTGTATGAATTAGATAGTATAATCCATAGTAATCATAAAAATAAAAAAACTTTTGAGAAATATGTCCGTTTTGATTGCCAGAGCCCTATGTAAATAAAAGTTTAATTTTTGTCATGTCAACATTTTCTGGATATTTTATTGCTTACCAATAAAATGTAAAAGCTTGATAATCACTTTATCCAACACTTAATGTGTGTAAGGCAATGTGGTAAGCACTTTACTTGAATACATCCCATGTAGTCTTTAAAGCAATTCTATGATATAGGTATCCATCACCATCCTGATGTCCATTTTACAAATGGGGAGCTGATATTTAGATACGAGAAAAAACTTATGGAAGATGCCTCAGTCAGGAAATGGCATAGTGTCAATCATGAACTCAGGACTTTTCAACCTTAGATTTTGAGCTCTGTTCTACTTCTGACACTCCTTTCTAAATAATGTTAACAATGAAAATTCAAAGATGATATGCTACTGAAAAGAAGATTTAAAATTTCAGTAATACTACCCTAGTGATTTGCACAAAAAGCAAAACTCCTTCTCCAGGATATAAGTTAATGGAAATGAATAGTTGGGGCTAATCCTTTGCAAATATACTTATATAAATATAAACAAACTACATTAAAAATATGAATGTTTGGGGAAAATTTTAGCAACACATTAGATTTTTTGCTTTGTGTAGAGATAAATTAACAATAGACCACTCCAAACCTGTAGTTATAAGAAAAATTAATTAATACTCATCTTTTAAGTGAGATGATGTTTAAACAGCAATTATATTTAAATGCTTAATTGGAAAGCCTTACATCCCACGCATTCAAAAGTATCTGTTATTTAACAAACTACACTAATTAGTGTATACAATTTCATGTCGCTATTATTTCAGATAAAAATTTACAATACAAATACACTGAAATCACACAAACTAAATTATCTAAGCACTGAATGACACTGGATGTTATAAGATATCCCAGAAATATTTTCTGCAAAATAAAAAGCAAGATCTTGACCAATGTTATGTCTTTAAAAGAGATGGCATCAATTTCATGAAGGGTTCCTGATTCACTATCCTTAGAAACCAGATTGTTAACAATTTTTCTATGGAAAAACTGGGGGAGTTAAAAAAATAGAAAAAGATGATTTGCCTCTTGAATAAAAGGTTTGCAAACCACAAAGATGAGAGGTATGAGCCATGGGAAACTCCTTTCTGAAGATTTTGTTACTAATTAATGAGATTAGTAGTCACAGCCAAAGGGTGATGGTTTATAGAATGGCTCTGATATTGCCTATTCCCACTCCACATCTCTATTCCATGATTTGAATAAAGATGCTCATGACATTGTTTTTTTTTTTTTTTTTTTTTTTTTTGCGGTGCTGGGGATTGAACTCAGGGCCTTTACCAGTTGAGCTATCTCCCCAGCCCCATGACATTGTTGAATGGCACAGATCTTAAACTGATGATGAATGCATAATATGAAATAGCCGGGATCCAAAATGGTAAGCTGGAAATGTGAGTTGGCTTCAACAAAATAAAATTTTTTAAAAAGAAAGAAAAAATGAAGAAAACTGGTATTCAAGTCCAAGAAGTCAAGCAAAGCAAAACATGAAAATGTGGTAAATAGTAAGTTGTACTAAAGAACAAAACCCAAGGAGTCAAATAACAGCTTGACATGAGTCCAAAAGACAATGCAATTTTAAGTTGCCTTAATAAATATGTATTACCTGGAAAAACATATACTGAAACATTTTCTCTGAATAGAATACTAAATAGAATACTAAAACATGGTATGTGAAAGAAAGTTTTCATAACCAAATTGGTTGGTACAAAATCCAGGTTAATTTAAGTAGGTTTATTTTTGGCAGGAATATTCAGAGCCTATATGGTAGCTATTGCTTCTCCAACTTACTTGACCTTGGAACAGTTCTTTTTGCATAGTACTAATTGGGAATGGCATTAAAAAGAACATCCTTGAGGAAACACTATAAGGGCAATGAGTTTTGTAAATGGGACTCTGTTTAAAAACAGAAGCTATCTGAACATCAGATGAGTGTCCAGATAAATCACAAAGTTTTCTCCTACCCTGGGAGTCTGTAGCACTTGATCACCTACATATGATAAAGAGTTCTAATTCCCATGGTACCTTGAGCAGAATTTCTAGTAAGCAAAATTTCTCTAGAGAGCTACCATAGTACAGTGATGGGGAAAAAAAAAACAATTCCTCCAATGAGCACTTCAGAAGGCTGGTCTTTCAACTATTTAAATTTTTGGTAAAAGGCATTCGAGAGAGCAGTATGTAAACAAGAGCTTGGCAAGACCGAGAAATTAGTTAAAGAGTGACATTCTGTGATGAGTACTCAGATGCCATATAGCCAGACGGGTGACCAGCTTTCTAACACAATGGTAGGGTGGTGAATGTAGGTGAGCTCTGGATCCTCTCTGGTGCTGATCACTCTCTGAACTCAGTACCTACCACCACTATACCCTCACATTAGGAAGCTTGTTACCCATTTGGTCCTACCTGCTGAAGACTAGGTTTTGGTAGTCAGTAATAATTGTGACCTGATGTCTGAGAACAAGTTTAAGTGAGAAGGTATTTTCTTTTCTTTCTTTACCCCTTTCTGAATAATATAAACTAGCTCACATTTCAGAGTATTTTGCTACCCTGTTCCTTAACCAATCAGAAAGTTATACTCTGAATTAGACATATTCATTCATTAACTTTGTTTTCTTTTCTGGTCCTGAATACATTCAATCTTATGTTTTTCAACCAGAGTGTGTGTGTGTGTGTGTGTGTGTGTGTGTGTGTGTGTGTAAGCATGCTCACACGTGTACATGTAAAAACAGTTGCAGAAGCTTATTTTTACAAATTTAAGGAATATTGTCAAACACAAAACATTTTATTAAATCTAACCTAAGGTACAAAGAGTTGTTACCAAAACTTCTTAAAAACCTGACAACCCAACATCCCACTGTGTTTTAATTCCTTCAATTTACTGTACTATGTGTTAAAATTGAGGTATGTAACACAAACATACTACTGTATTTACTATTTTGATCCTGAGCAAATGGGTTTCCCAGGAAAAAATGCTTAACAATATGAAACACATGATTGCACAGACCCTAACAGAAAAGTGTATCCGTGTTTTTTTAAAGGGCTATCAGTCAAGCAATTTAAATTTCCCTAATGTCACTAATTCAGCAAATATGTTGATGTTGTCACAATTATTTACTACTGTAGTTGTGAAAATGCATGATGTTTACTGATATTTCATCATCAATTTAGCCTCCTTCGGCTAAAAATTTGACATTTTAAAATTTTAATTTCACTAATTTCATATTGCCTTTGTCTTTCTGTGCCCTCAAATAACACCTTAAGGTCTATTTAGCCCAATACTTTAAAGAGTACAGGCATACATAAATATTTGTTGAATGACAGAATAAATGAATGAACAGATAAGTTTTGATGTTGAAATTTATTTTAGGTAGCATTTGCAGACAAATTAACGGACTGATTTTGATTGTGCATCACATTTATTTAGGAAGAACAAAATACTGACTAAAACTGCAATAAAAAGAACTCCTTTTCAAGTTAATAAGGTAGGAACTTTCAAGCATAAAGACAACATCAAGGAACAGAAAACATTATCTAAACAAATGGGAGCATCTTCATTCCTGTATCCCTAAAAATGGGGTGTAGACAACTTTTGCTTAGCAAGCTGATGCCAAGGGCTTGTTCTGCAGCTTTGTGGATCAGAGACTGTTATTAGACACTATCTTTTGCCCAGGAAAACAAGCTAATGAAATTTACCATCCAATTCATGTAACAGCGATTGCTGATTAGGGACTAAAAACTAGTTGTAACAACATTTTAATTACATTTCAATGCAAGACTATAAATTAATTTATCCAGATGAAATACTGTACTGTATTGGTTTACAAAAATGGCTAATTAGCCCATCCAGAACTTGAAGGAGACCAAAGGACTCCCATTTAATATGTAAGGACAATAATAAATGAACAACCACCAACAAATTATTTCAAGGACGTAAACATTCATTCCAAGCCAGAATCAATATTGAAATAGATCCAGTTTCAGTCTCAGGCCTTCCAAAGTCACTGCTTAGCAGCAGAAGGCTCAGTACTTAATAAGTACTTCTGATAGTTGCTTCACTTTTTTTTTTAGATGAACAAAGAGCAAAGGGGTTTGAAAGGAGCGGAGGTTTTTGTTTGCCTGTTTTTCATTGTTTATCCCATCCAGTCCCCTAAGCTTTGCTGAGCAGATTCTGACAGAATCATTAATGTACCTAAAGAGTTGTCATTAGAGAAATATGTTTGTTATAAACTCATCTAGGTGATGTACAGATTGTGTGGCAGTTACCTTTTTTTAATGTATTGAAACCATTCCTTAAATAATGGCATTATTTCTCTTCTGCTTTTTACAGTAAAGAGACAGACACCTTTCAAGAAATCAGTTATCAGAGAATGAAGCTTGTTATTTGGGGCTGTAACAAAGGAACCAGAATGGCATCACATCACAGGCAGCAGTTCTGCCCTCTCCAGCACATCCAGCATTACCCCTCAGAGACCAAGTGGCCGAAGAAAGCAGCGTCCAACGAATCTGAATGCTATCAGTCCCATCTCCTCCTTTTTAGTGATGCATTCTGTGTGTCTAGAAACCAGAGGTGACAATAGTGCTTTACCATATCAGAAACTTTTTAAAGGTTAATGAATTCTGGCATAAAATAATGTCAGAGCCATAAACAACTCATAAAAACAAAATCTAGGAAAACCACAGAAGCACTCATCACACTTCTGAGAATGGTAGGACCCTGGATGATAAAACCACTATGGACTTCTAAATTATTCTTTTAATAAACTTGGTGGAGTATTATACTATATATCAATATTTATGATATCAGCTAATGACAGTTCAGGGATGCGGAATGTAAAAAGCAGTCTGCTTCAGTTCAATTGTGCTCTGCCTAGGTAATTACTTCTAGATTGAAAACGGGATTTAGTTCAACTTGGGTAACAAGGAAATCAGTTTACAATTTGGCAAGGTAGACGTCTAATTAGCAGTCCTCTTCCTCTTTATCATAAACCCATCTCACATTCAGGCTGGTATGTAGAATAAGCCTAGAGAGAGCTGGAATTAGCATGTGTTATATATTGTGTTATTTACTTATTTATAGAATTTATAAGTAGAACGATATTAAAGACTCAAAATTAAGGGGGAAACTGTATCTACATCAAAATCATTAAAAATTAATCTTATAAAGGGGAAAGGAGAAATAGTTTTACCTCAGATGGTAAATTTGACAAACCAAGAGGGACAATGGAATCCTAACAATTAGGTACCATGCAGGGGTAGAATGAGGCAGTCACAAGTGGGTTACCTTGTATCAATTTAAGGAATGATAAAAATAAAATGCAAGAATCTCAGCTTCTGATCTAAAGCCACAGAAGCAAGGAAGGTTGCAGTTAAGGATCAAAGCTCCAAAATCTAGTGAAAACGTATTTCTAGTCTTAACATTTCAAAACAGCACCACTGGGTGCCTTAAGAGTACACTATGCAATTTGATCAGTTTGTGAATCTGACTATACCAAAAGTGCACAATACTATAAATGAAATTGTATGTGTTCTGGTGACCATTTGGGGCAGTTACAACTATGTGTTTGTTTACAGTTGTTCTTAGAAGTCTAGCACTTAGCATAATATGTTTTGAGAGAATATGTTGTTTCATAGAACTCCTTTTTATCCTCCTCCTCTTAGTAATTTTGCAAAGTAGGTAATTTTGCTACTTACGTGGCACATTTTCTTTCACAATACAATAATATAAATTCAGTTTGTTTCATTTTAAAATCAACCTTACTATCCTTTTTTATTTTTATTGGTACATATTAATGATAGACAATACTGGGCTTCATTGTGGCATATTTGTATGTGCGAATAACAATTATTATTTAAATGTGACCGACAAATAAGAATATTAAGCAAGTTTGATTTATTTGTACAAAATGGTTATACACAGCTAATTAGCAGCAGAGTCAGCCTAAGAACTGACTACACAAAACTCTATCACTGTAGGACTTGGAACATGTTCTTTAGCAGCAGAAACCCAATTTCCCCTCCTTAAATATGGATAATAATACCAAATTTAGAGCATTAGCATAAAGATTCAATAAGCTAATTGTGTTAGCTTTTTTATCACTGTGACTAAAATAACTGACGTGAACAACTTAAAAGAGGAAAATTTTATTTTGGCTTACAGTTTCAGAGGTTTCAATCCATTGTCAACTCTCTCCATTCCTTTGGGTCCAAGGTAAGGCAAAACATCATTGTGAAAGGGTATAGTAAAGCAAAGCTACTCAACTTGTGACAGCCAGGAGAGAGGTAAAGGAATAGACAGGAAAGAGAGAGAGAGAGAGGGAGGAAAGGTGATAGAGAAAAGAGAGAAAGGGAAGGGGTCAGGGACAAGATACAGCATTCCAAGACATACCCTTAGTGACTTACTCCCCCAAGTAGGTCCCATTTCCTATAGTTTCCACCACCTTCTAATTTCATCAAATTATGAATCCATCAATGGGTTACTCCACTGATAAGGCTAGAATCAATGATTCAATCCTCTTCCTGACATCTCCACCTCTGTACACTGCTGTACTGGAGACCAAGACCTCAACACATATACCTTTGGAAGATATTTCAGATTCAATGTATAACACTAATATATGCCTGGTACAGAGTTCCCACAAAATGTTATTTCTCTTCCTAAAATAAAATATGTTTTCTAAATGCCAAGTTAAACAAATTGAACAGATCTTTTTACTGAAGGACTCCTTGGAGCCTTTAATATGGTATATGATGACCCAAGAGGCAGAACATGTAACATTTCTATGAAGAACCAAAAATATTTTTTCCAAGTGGCATCTATTTGTATATTGTGAACTACTAATATTCCATAGGGTACATTATGGGAACTCTTCTACAGACCACAAAATGCTTTGGGGAATGTGTGAAATGTGTTATTTGGAAATGATTACTAAATCCCTGGTTTAAACAACCTGGTATATATAACTTAATTATGTTTTTGAGGTCACCCAAAACATTTCATACATAGGAAATAATAGTAACTAGAAAATGGAACCCCAACTTTGCTTGAAAAGATACCAGAATGTGTCAATTTTATTGTAGGTCTGTGTGAAGGTTGGATAAATTGTATGATTATTTGTGCTTCCAAAATAAAAATAGAGACTGTTTTCAAAAGAAGAAAGGTTCTTAGTGATTCTGTCTATTTTCCCCCAATGTGTTATTTAACCTTTTCTGTGATTTGCTACTATATGGGTCAAATCTTCAGGACAGTAAGGAAAAGAGCAGAGAGTTTTTTATTTATTTATTTTTATTTTTTATACCCATTTTAAGAAATTAGAATCCTTTGTCACAATGTATGAATTCTGTTCCTTTAATGGGATACTGACCATTAAATCTTTGCTCCAATGTGTGGGAACTGTGACCTACATATAGGTTATCAAGTCAACAAATAGTTACTAAATGCCAATTCTGTGTTAAGCAGTACAAGTTGGAAGAAAATAGGTTTGAGCTATTTACAATCTTCTAGGTGAAACTTAAATCTAAAGGGAGAGGTCTGGGAAAGGGCTAATAACAAACAGAAGAGCTATATCTTGAAGTACAAACTGTGATTCATATGGGCCCAAAGAAATCTCATCAAGCATCATGGGCTAGAGTTGGCACTTAAACTAGACCCTGAAAGCCTTAAGATGTTGCCACAGAGCTTCAGTAAACTAAGTCAGTTCCATCACCCCCTATTGTGCACCAACTGTCAAGGGAATATAAGGGCCTCCCTTCTTTTTCAGGAAGAATAGAGGGAATGCAAAGATTTGTGTTTCTTTGCCTCCTTTTTTCTGCAATGGGTGGATATATTATCTAAAGATTCTGAAATGCAGTAGCCCTTCCCTCTGGGTCGGAGTAAGGATCTGGTTCCTTTCCTACCCAATAAGTAACCAACAACACCCCAAAAAAAACCCAACCATAACAACAATTTAAGAGTTAGAACTGTGTAAGAACAATTCAGGAATGAGAGAATCTACAAGAGCTTGTGTGAAAGACAAGTGCTATTTTCTGCTTGAGTCTGTGACTGGTAGAGAATCACTCAACCCTATGATTGTATTATTTATACAGAACTCACTAGGGCACCATCTGGTGCTAAGCTAACCGCAAAAACAGGAAAATCAAACCCAAAGCCAATTGTCTTCATTGGAGTTTTCGCTAATGACCTGTTCCTCGCCAATATTCCAACTGATCACACTCTAGTTTGAAACAGGAAAAGACATTTAATGTTCTAAAGGGAAGTCTTAAAGGGAATTTAGTTATACCCTTGAAAAGATTCTGTACCTATCTAGATCTTCTCAGTTGAAAGGGCACTGCCCCTATTTCAGGTCTTATTACATCTTATTAAGTTGTCAGATCAAGTTCATAATGTCCCATCTCTGCGCCCAGTCACCAAGAGATAAAGGTGAGAGGTGATCTTACAAGGTTATGTCCTTGAGATGGAAACTTATGCCAAAATTGTGAGGAAAATTCTGTTGAAATATAAGAAACAAACTAGCAAGTGTCAATGATGAAAATAATTCCAATTTCAAACTATTTGAAAATTCCAGTGTGAATCTTGATAAAGTTTTCTCACTGAGGTAGCAAACTTGATATTGCAAAATATATTTTCCTTTTAATAAAAACCTTTTATAACTTTAACACAGAAAACAGGTGATTGTTTTGAATTTATATACTACTAGTTTTAAAAATTGGATCATAAAAAGTTTCCTTTTCAGGTTTCATTGATTTATCCTAGATTATCTTAGCTCCAGTAATTTTTTCTTTTGATGTAGACATTATAAACTGGCATCATAAATTAATTTGGTGAGAATTTCATGAATTCATCATGAAAGCTCTGCACATTTCTAATTCTATTTTGTTTTCATTTGGAACTGACACTGTAGGTCTTAATGGTACCTAAATGCATAATCAGGTGTCTTGATTCCCATGTTCATGGGTATTTTTACTCGCATCCCTTGGTGTGACTTTACTCATTTTAAGGCTCTATTTCACTGTAGATATTTTGACAATTCCATCCAAACTTAATCAAATATCAAGAAACCATGATATTAAGGGGCATTGCCCTAGTGAACCTAACAGTAAAAGTATCATATAAAGTGGTTCCATAAAGCATCTTTCCATAACTGAAATATTTGATTTATAGAATTAGGGAGGTCAATATTACTTGCCTAATGTATAAATAAGACAACTACATCAAAACCTAGTTTATCCAGTCAAAATGACAAAAACCAAGAATACAAGTAACAATAAATGTTGGCAAGGATGTGGGAAAAAGGGTCATTAGTACACTGTTGATGGGACTGAAATTGGTGCAAACACTCTGGAAAGAAGTACATAGAGTCCTCAAACAACTAGGAATGGAACCACTATATGACCCAGTTAACCCACTCCTCAGTATATATCCAGAAGATTTAAAATCAGCATACTACATTGATGCAACCTCATCAATATTCATAGCACAATTCACAATAGCCAAGCTCTGGAGCCTACGTGCCCTTCAACAGATAAATGTATCAAGAAAATGTGGTATAGATGCACAATCAGTATTATCCAGCCATAAAGAAGAATGACTTTATGGCATTTGCTGGTAAATGGATGAAATTGGAGACTATCATGCTAAGTGAAATAAGCCAGTCCCAAAAAGTTAAAGGTCCGATGTTTTCTCTGATAAGCAGAAGCTAATCCAAAATAAGGGGGAGGGAGAATAGAAGAAAGATCAGTAGAGTAGATGAAGAGGAATGAAGGGAAGAGAGTGGGAAGGGATAAGGAGAGACAGTGGAATGAATGAATCTGACCTAATTCTCCTATGGACATATATGAATATACCACAGTGAATCTCACTATCATGTACATTCACAAGACACTAATTTAAAAATATATAAGTAAATAGCAGAGAGATCAATAGAATAGAGAGAAGAGAATGGGGAGAGGTAGAAGGGGAGGAGAAGGGAAAGTACTGGAGACTGAATTAGAACAAATTATATTCCAGACTTTCATAATTATGTCAAAATGAATTCTACTGTCATGTGTAGCTAAAAAGAACCAATAAAGAAAAAGAATAAAAAAGCTAATTTATGGTGCACAAATCAAGTACAAAGAAGTCACTCATACTTCAGATAGAGCACTAATTTCCAGAATATATAATAACTCAAAAAACTTCACACCAAGGATACAAATAACCCAATCAACAAATGGGCTAAGAAAATGAACAGACACTTCACAGAAGAACATCTACAAATAAGCAAGAGACATATGAAGAAATGTTCAACATCCCTAGTAATAAGATAAATACAAATCAAAACTACCCTAAGATTCCATCTCACCCCAATTAGAATGGCAATTATCAAGAATACAAGCAATAATAGGTGTTTGCGAGGATGTGGGGAAAAGGGTACACTCACACACTACTGGTGGGGTTGCAAATTAGTGCAGTCACTCTGGAAAGCAGTGTGGAGATTCCTCAGACAGCTTGGAATGGAACCACCATTTCACCCAGCTATCCCACTCCTTGGCCTATACCCAAAGGACTTAAAATCAGCATACTATAGTATAGTGATGCAGTCACATCAATGTTCATAGCTGCTCAATTCACCATAGCCAGACTGTGGAACCAACCTAGAGGCCCTTCAATTGATGAATGGATAAAGAAACTGTGGTATATATATACAATGGAATATTACTCAACCATAAAGAATGATAAAATTATGGCATTTGCAGGCAAATGGATGAAATTGGAGAATATCATGTTAAGTGAGATAAGCCAATCTCAAAAAACCAAAGGACGAACGATCTCGCTGATAAGCGATGATGACACATAATGGGGGGGTGAGAGGGGGCAAGAATGGAGGAAGGAGGGACTGTATAGGGGAAAAGAGGGGTGGGAGGGGTGAGGGGAAGGAAAAAGTAACAGAATGAATCAAAAACGATTATCCTAGGTAAATGTATGATTACACAAATGGTATGCCTCCACTTCATGTACAGAGAAACAAGATGTATCCCATTTGTTTACAATAAAAAAAGTACAAATAAGTTATCGATCACAATTAAGAAAATCCATTCAAGCCATCATAATGGGTGTAATCTAGAAAATATGCTTTGAACATTGAAGTTTCCGCTTACCAGATTTGTCCCTTGAGCATGGCACTTAACTTCTTTACAGGTCAGTGGCATTCTCTCCTCTGGAAAATGAACTTAGTATGCCCTCCCAGTATCTGTGTGTTTGTGTGTGGGGGGGAGTAGATAGGATGGCATTAAAAATAAAAATTCTGCCAAGGTTCCTGTCACATTATAGGAGGTCTAAAAATATGAGTTCAATCCCTCTTTCATGGTAGTTTCCCAAACTCTTCCTTAAAACCAAAAATTCTATGAAGAGGATATGATTTACACAGAGCACAACACTGATTACAAAAACCTAGGGAAACTGTGGTCTATCTTTAATTCCATCCCTCCAACTAAGACACTGTAAAATTCTGTGCCTCCTTTGATCCCATTTGTCATTGCACGACTCAAGTCTACTCTTCATTAGTAAGACCTTCTCCTATTTCAAAGGTTTGTTACTTCCACTCCAACCACATCTCTTGACCTACAAATGAAATAGCCAATTTCTTTACAATAAAATAAAAACTTTCTGCATTACTAAACAGAGTACTTAACATCAGAAAACAATACGTATAATTGGATGACTTAACCTAGAGCTATAACAGGGATGAAATAACTAATAAGAAAAAAATATATAAAGAAATGGAAATGCCTTTCTAAAATTTTATTTTAGCTGCTAAAAAATAGAACATTAAAAACTGTTAGAAGAATTAATAGCTATCTTATAGCAACAACTATGGACTAACCTTAACCTAAATCAATTTTTCTGTCTGTAGGAATGACAAAGATGCTATATTATTAATCTTCCACCACTACATTTTTAAAAAATACTATTGGTTCTATTTCCAAGGTATTTACCACATTTGTTCATGTCCCTACATTTTATGTAGGGAGTCTTTTCTATAAAAGTTCAGTTTCATAATGTTCAACAAAGAATAAAATGTACATTGTAGGGTTGTTTGGATAATGAAATTAGGTTACATATGTTAAAATGTTGGTGAACTGGAGAGAACATCACAATTGGACGAACTATTTTGACAATAAGAAGGTACTTTGGTGCACATAGAATCTGAGAAAAGGGAACTATAGAATTTTGTAAGCAAATTTTCCCCACTCAGAATTCCAAATGACAGAAGTTGACTTTCTAAGGACACAAAACCAATACACACACACACACACACATAGTCTCTCTCCTAGGACCAAGCTGGAAATGTGAAGTTATCTCAGATCTCTAGCTCACTCTTTTCAAGATTCTTATTAGACATCGAAAGTTTCGATCATCCTGACATTTCCCCTTGAAGCACATGTTGAAATCATGAATTCTTTCCAAGATGTAGTTCTTCCTGGGGATATTTCTTGACCTTGGCAGCTCTCCCTTCATGTATCGGTCTGAGGGAGGCTGCTGAAAGAAACTGCAGTTATCTACATCAGGAAGATTCATGTTGCCTTTCATTTCACAGGGAGTCCTTTTCTGACTTTATCCTCAAATTCTGGGCATGCTCATCTGTTGAAAACAACAAGGAAGCCCCACTCAGAGCCAGGACAGGGAAAGGTGAAACTGGGAAAGAGAAGTGACAACAGAAAAAGGATGCTTCTAAATGTATGGAGACAAAGTCACTCCTCCGGGACAGCAAAAATATAAATATCATTCACTATAGAAAGCAGCAGGATATAAGGCAACAAGGGGGGGCTAAGGCAAACTTCAGAAGCAAGTATAGTAAACCCAACAAGGTTTTCCCACTATTCTACATATCATGGCCTGTGAGGCCCTGAGTGATCAGAACTCCACCTGCTTTTCCAGCATCAAAGGAGATCCTCACCCCTCTCTACCTCACTACACTCCATTCAGATAGTTCTTTTGATTCTTAGACCTGCCAACTCATTCCAAGCTTGAAGGCCTTGCACTTGCTATTCCTTCTGTGAAGGACTTGCCTGGTCAAGTCCTTCCCATCACTCACTTTTCAGCTCAAATGTCACCTCCTCAGAGAAACCTTCTCTGATATCAAGTTTAGTTAATCTTTCACAGCAATTCACTTATCACCACCACTAAAACACTCTGTCCCATTATCTTGGTGTATTGTCTTCGTAGTGTGAATAACTATTTGGATTCATCTAGTTTACTTATCTATTTGTTTGCATGTTTTCTCCATCACTATACAATGTATGGATAGGTTCCTTGACAATTTTGTAAACCACTAGAACTCTAAATGCCTACTATACTATATGACACATAGCAGGTTTTCAATATATAATTGTTAAATTTTGAATAATTCAATGAATATTTAGGGATATGAGAAATAGTGATTTGTAAAACTATTTGGAAGGGATCTGGAACTGTAGCTCAGTGGTAGAGCACTTGCCTCACGTGTGGGAGGCATTGGATTTGATCCTTAGCACCACATACAAATAAAATAAAATAAAGGTATTGTGCTCATCTATACTAAAAATATTTTTAAAGAACTATTTAGAATATTAACAAAGAAAACAACCATTAATGCAATGCAAAGTACCACTGAGGGTAGGAAGGCCTCATTTATGAGATGTGCTATAAA
This sequence comes from Sciurus carolinensis, assembly GCF_902686445.1. Taxonomy (NCBI): domain Eukaryota; kingdom Metazoa; phylum Chordata; class Mammalia; order Rodentia; family Sciuridae; genus Sciurus; species Sciurus carolinensis. The sequence continues at coordinate 104,796,591 of NC_062232.1, forward strand.
ATGAGTATTAGAAGTAGGAGAAAGGAAAGGGTCATGGAAATGCCAATTAGTTAAAATTCTGCTGGCATAATTCTGCAGCTACTCTGGACAAAATGATAGTTAGAAAACTAGCTTGGGCAGCAGCACAACTCCACACTTTACAAATAAGCTCTGCACCAGTTAATTCTCTATTTCTAAATGTTACTATTGTGGGTTAGGTTGTGGTCCTGCATTTAGTTAATCTGAGGTTAAAGATTTGCATGGCTGGATATACTAATTCAGAGTAATCAAGTATTGATTTTGTCTTTTAGCTACAATGAAATAACAATACTTGGCTTTTATTCAGTTCCCGGCATCTTCTCAAATCCCAGAATAATCAGTGACTAGTTCATTTAAACTGTCACATTATGATACATAGTTGAAACATAATTCTTAAATTTAAAAGAAATCAAATGCTCAGTTTGTTATTTACTACAATTGGAAGTTCGCTTCAAAATGTACAAGCTGAAGTTGAAGAACTTTTCCCTGCCTCCACTAAATTCTATCAAACATCAAGCCTGAAAATAAAACACGACACTTATACTTTTTGGCATAACTATGTTGCCACATTTCAATGAGGGAAATGGGCTAGAGCAGTAGTAGGTACTTTCTTCTCATCTGTATTACTCCTAATGTATAGCTCTTGCTCTGGCTCTTAGTTGATATCCTAAAGCTTCTCAGATAGGTCCTTCATGGTCCCATCCCTAACAACATTCAATGATCTGAGATGATTCAGTGAAATGAAATTACACTACACACAAGGCTAAATGTTGTTTAGTTTACAGAAATTAATCATGTACGTCTCTGTCTTCTAGCAGGTTATAATCCAATAGATGTCAGATAAATTTTTTAAAAATCCTTACATAACACTAGAAAGCATATACTATTTAGCAAGGAAAACACTAAAATAAAATTCAGAGGAAGGATGACTCCCTCTTGGGTGTTCTTCTCTTTTCACATTTACCTTTACACATTTTCCCTGAGTAATCTGATCCATAATCATCTATAATCACACCTCCTTATGTTGATGGTTCCAGGCCTATACGTCCATTCTAGACCTTTTGACCAGTATTTATGAATGTCTGATAACTACTTTCAGTCCATTTCAAATCTTAAAGTTCACGAAACATCTAAATTGGCTAATACCTCTGTCATTCTTCACCTAAATTTACCATCTCTCCTAGTGGGATTACTGTATTTCCCCAAACTACAACCCCTAAACTAGAAACTTTAGAGTCATCATTCGTAGTTAAGGCATATATGGCATTTTACATAGTAAAATACAGAATATATTAAGTGCTCAATAAATGACCATCACAACTATTATTGTAATATAATTCCCAGACTGGCTCCAACCTATGGTTATAACCTCATTTCTCATTATTTTACACTCCTAATCCTGATCTTGTGCTGAAACCTCATTAGACTCTGTGGTTCCCCTGAACGCATCAATGTCTCTCACACCTCTATCCCTTTGTATCTTCTGCTCCCCTGGTCTCAAATGTCTTCCTCTCTCACCATTATCCAATGCTCTTATTCTCTATTAAATGTCACACACCTCAAGTTCACTCTCAACAGCTAACTCTTAGTGAATGATTACTGATATCAATTTGTCACACTTCCCTCTATATTTCTACAGGATATACACATGCACAAAAATATTCATATACACACAGAGACATACTCGTGCACACATATACAAGCACCTACAGGAGCAGTATCACATCATACATTTATAAAAAGTACTGTTTTCTTGTCTGTCTTCTCTTTGTGATTGACAATGGCTTTAGAGTCTTCATTCCTCTGATAATGTTTTACACAGAGTCAGTGTCCAGGAACTGGTCTTGTAAAGAAACAATCCATGGTTAAGATAATCTAGGCATATTTTCAAATATCAAAGAAGGATATTTTAGGAGAACAGATGGTGAAAAAAATATTTTTTTCCTCTGGCCCTTCCCTCCCTTGTCTGAAATGTTATCAGCACCCCCACTATCATTCCACCAGCCTTTCCTCTAAATTAAAGCTCTCACTGTCCTTAAACAACAAGTTCTCAGACCTGCTAGAGAAACACTAGTGTTGACTAATGGGGCATGAGTGAAATGTTCATGTAGGGTGGTAGAGAAGAAATATTTAGGCTCTGATTGTGGAGGACCTTGAATTAACCTAAGAAGTTTGAGTGTTCCCCAGAAGGTAACAGGGAACCATTGGAAATCATTTGGTATAGCACAACACAATCTAAAAGATAATTTTTAGGAGATTCCTATGGCTATAGTATGTACGATAGTTTGGAATGGGGAAGGACAAGATGTATAGGCATTTTTTGAAGAATCAAATTAATTCTTAAGGGCTGAAGAAAAGAAGAGGATGAACATTTGCAAGGACCTTCTACGTGCCAGTTACTCTTGTAAGCACTTGATATACCTTATCTCATTTGATGAGATATGAATATGAACAGTATCTATAAGGTGCTTTCATTAACTCTGAATTGAAGAAGGAAGGATTTAGAGTAGTTAAATGACTTGCCCAAATTAAAAAGGCAATAAAATGGATAAGCTGGGATTCAAATTCTGTTCTGTTTAATGTCGAAGTTTAGAATGGTTTTTCCTGACTTATGTATATACCCTGGAAGTGCTTGAGAACAGAAAATCCCTTACTTCAGTAGTGTATATTCCTGGGACTTCCCTTTATTCCCTTTGCATCCTGAAAGTCTGAAATCCCATTTTTGCGTGTGTGTGCGTGTGTGTATGTGTATGTGTGTTTACTCAGAAAACTCCACCAAAAGATAAGAAGTGGCAAGGCTCTCAGGAGTACTGTTCTAGCTGCTTCTATCCAGGTCCCCATTTCTTCCCAACCACAGCCAAAGTCCCATTCAGGTTCTGTGAGAAAATGTGTATTATAGCTTAAAACTGTTCCCTCTCTGAAATGAAGCTAATGCTAACTTCATCTTGAGTAGCCAAAGACCCAGTACTAGTTTTTGTGTGCCAACTTACTTCTCCAGAGACAAAGTTAATGAAAAGAACAAGAAAGTTTGGAAGGGAACTTCCTTGAATCTGTTATCTTTCTTACCACCTTACCATGAAAATTCCTTAGGGATCCTCCAAAGTTCTGTGTATCTGCTTTAAGTTTGAAAAGTGGAGGCAGAAAACTGTAAGAAACTGTAAGATTGTTGTAAAGAATGCCTATCTTTTCCCTCTAGAATATTAACACTTCAAGTGCAGAATCTTTTTTTTGTTTACGGATGTACACTAAGCATCTAATCATGCTTGACATATGGTAAGCACTCAATAAATATTTGTTGAATAATTGAAGAAAATTATTATGCAATAACTGGATTATAGAGTACCCAACATAATAATATAGTTAACAGATTTTGCATTAAGTTGTTCTAGCTGGGGACTGACCTAATAATTTCATCATCATTTATAACACAATTTCTATGACAAAATTTAAGTGATGTATCAATCAACATACATATGATTTTTTTAGTACAGATTCAGTACTATAGTATTGAAGATAAAGAGTAATTACAGAGTTTCAAGGGGGCCAGAAATGAAGGAAAATATTTGTGATATTATACTGATAATTGCAAATATTTATTGAATATTTTGCTGGTTATAAAACAAATCTGGTTTATATTTGTCTTTGACACTAGGCTCTAAACTGATCTTTGTTTATCAGATACTAGCAATATGTTGGTTGAATGTGTGTGTGTGTGTGTGTGTGTGTGTGTGTGTGTGTCTATGTATGTGTGAGGTATGAGGTGCTGGTTTCAGACATGCTCAAATTAACAAGTTCTTACATGTGGAAATGACTTAGCAAGATATAGGTGATTTAGAACTCAGGCTTGGTAAAATGTTGGGCTGGACATGAAGGCTTCTGGGTTTCAGTAGCAGCTAAAGGTGTGAGAGAGACTTCTGAAGAAGGGAAAAGTATTCTCATAGTCTTTATTTCAATAGGTCAGTGAACAGATAATATGAAGAAGGCAGCAATGAAATATAAGTAAAACCCTTTTAGGAGAGAGTGAAAGGCTGATTTGGAGATTCTCCTTAAGGAAAACATATGCCTGTAGCTTAAAAAACATTTATATCAAAAGCTTAAAAATAAATATATATACAAATTGGGATTATTCATGAGAACACTTGAAATTTCAAATCAGAAAGTTTGTTGGTGTCAACTAAAGATTAATCAAACTTACAAAATCAGGTTGTACTTGCAGATAAATTGTTAACACTCTCTCTCTCTCTGCCCTTCATGCTCTCTCTCTCTCTCTCTCTCTCTCTCTTAAATGGAGAGAGAGAGAGAGACAATATTTAATTTCAAAAGTTTGTTCTAATAACATAGCATAATTTTAACAGAAGAAAATGCTGTCAAGTAAAGGTAAAGACTGAAATAAAAACTGGAGAGATATACCATGTTCTGGGATTGCAAGGCTCAAGTTGTTAAGGTATCAATTTTTTTCAAATTAATCTATCAGTTCTAAGCAAATCCGGTCAAAATCCTATTAGGCTCTTGTAATGGAAATTGACAAGTTAATTTTTTAAATAATATGAATACATAAGACCTAGAATAGCTTAAATGGTTTAAAAAAAAGAATAAATTGGGAGGAAAGACTTCAAAAATTACAACTACACTAATCAGAATAGCTTAGCCATTGGCATAATTGCACACATGTGATCAATGGAACAAAATTGAGAACTCAAAAATAGATTCACATATAGATGGCCAAATGATTTTTCAATAAAAATCAAAGGCAAACTTCAATGAGGCAATGATAATATTTCAAAATGATACTAGCATTAACTGTACAGTCATATGGCAAAATTAAACATAAACTCTTACATCACACACAAAAATTACCTCAAGTGTACTATAGATATAAATGTAGAAGCTAAAATTATAAAACTACTAGAGGAGAACAAAAGAGAAAACTGTTATGATATTGGTATACATAAAGACACACAGGACCCGAAAAAAAGCAAAAATCATTCATGAAAATAAGTTGTGTTGAACTTCATCAATATTAATATGTTTAGGTCTTCAAATGTTACCATTAAGAAAATTAAAAAGGCAAGCCACAGACTAGCAGAAAGTGTCAAGATACATATAGCTGGCAAAGGACTTGTATCTGGAATACATAAAGGACTCTTAGAACTTAATAATGGGCAAATAACTCAATTTTTAAAAATAGGCATAAGATTTGAAGTGACCAAAATCTACATAAATGGCCAATAAGAACATGAAGGGATGCCCAATATCATTTGTTACTAGTGAAATGAAAATTAAAATCACAAGGAAATACCAATATACGTTCATTAGAGGTCTCACATTAAGACAGATAATACCAAGTGTTATAAGGATGTGGAAACAAAAAGCAAAACAACCCTTGTTCTGAGTGAAAGAAGTCACACACAGAAGAGTAAATACTGTATTATTCCTCCAGTATGAAATTTCAGAAAAGACAAATATAATCTGTAGTGACAGAAAGCTGACTGGTGAGTCCCTGCTGCTGGGGATAGTGAGAATCAACTCCAAGAAGCACAAGAGAATCCAAACTGGTGATGGGAACAACCTATGTCCTGAACAGTAGTGATGTTTCCATGGGTATATATGTATTTGTCAAAACTCTTCAGTGTATGGACTTAAAATGGGTACATTTTATTGCATAGCAATTATGCCTAAAGTTGATTTTTAAAAAAAGATTGTTCTAGTTCCCTCAAAATTTGTTGTTCATGTTTTCCAATTTAAATTTTAGAGTTAAGTGGAAAAGACATGGAACAGTTATTTTTAAATGAAAAAGGATTATGTAAAAACATTATAATACTTGCTTAGTATGGTTTTCTGAATACACACTTATTTGGGGTCTCAAAAATCAATCATTTTTGTCATTTACTGCGTTTTTATGGTATTGGACCCAACACCTTCTATTCACATTTGTTTACTACAGAACATAAAGATGATCAGACCCAAGACAGGATTTGTAATCTAATTGTCCAATGTACTTGTGAGGGGTGCTTTGACTTTAAGTTAAGAAATGCAAAATGCTTTCCAAGTTTGTTAATTAATAGCATCCCTAGACAAATATCTTCTTACTGCTGTGCCTGATTACTAAATCTCTCTGCTTCAAGGCAACAGATGGTTTAAGTTCTCTCAGAATTAAAAAGGAAATAATCTAGAATTCCTTGTGATTCAAAGGACTAAATTTAATCAGGTTTTCCTATTCTATAAACTATGAATATCCTAGAAAAATGAAGATGATCACATTGGAAACCAATGTTTGTTATCTTCTAATTGTGTGGGTCGTATGTAATTGTCTTTAACTAGTTTATGACATAGAGCTACTTTAATATGAGCATGTACTAAACTCAACCAAATCTTCTCTCTTTGTTCATAAACTTTTTCTTTTAACAGTATTCTTCATCTCTAAACTTGGAAAATAATATAGATGCAGGGTTCCTGGAGCAGTCTTTAATATATGTGCTTCAAAAATAAGACTCTGAATAAGGTAACCCTTCCCCGGAAACTTCACCTTAAGGTTCCTCTGGGTCAGAGACTTACCCAGAGTAACACAGTGTACATCAGTTCCATATGCTAACAACATTTTAGATATCTGTCTAAGCAACATTTAAAATATGCTTTCTTCTTTATGATTAGTATATCAGCATGTCATGTGGTCCATCAAGACTGAAAGCCTTCTAAAGGCAGGAGTTAAAAATCTCTACATCGATTTTATTTAAAATGCACATTGCTCACAGATGCCCAACAAATGCATAATTACCAACACAACCTTAACATCTGCTTATTGTATAGGATATATGGTGGAGAATATGGCCTTACCAGTTTATCACACACTGGCACATTTCTACTATCATTCTACTCACTCAAGTTTTTATCTATTACTATATATGTATATTCAGGCAGGTCACTTACAAATGTAGGGCCTGTTTTATATGCAAAGATCTCTCTGAATTGATCACATCTTTCCCATAATGATATGAGTAAATTTTATCCTTTACAGATGTTCTGCCCTTTCCACTGTATTATCCAAGATGTTATCTTTGACATTGGATTATTGTTTAGTTTCAAAAGTACATTTCTCAATAGGTATCCTTTATTATTTAGCCATATCAAGCAATTCTTTAAAAAGTTTTAGAATTTTTATTTGTTTTATAACAAACAAGCAAGGAGCCAAAAGAAAAAGAATCAAGAAAAATGATGTCCAACCTCAGACCAACTGTCTACTCCATGCTCCAAGCCACTGCACCCACCAGGACATACTCAGAAAAAAATATCCTGATTTATAATACATCTCTCTATCATTTTGTATTTTGTTATAGAGAAGATACAAGTACATAAAAAAGAATCGAAGAAGGTAACTGATATTTTGATAATGTGACAAAGTTTATATTCATATTATTTTAAATAAGCAGTATGTGAAGCAACATCCCCAACCTATCTTTGAACTTCACCCTATACCTTATCTATAGACCAGAACAGTATAGGGTGACAAGAAGCTCAGAAATGGGGTAAAGAATGAGTTTGGGATTAGGCACCATCTGGCATCCATATGACATAAAATTAGGAGTCACACGCTTTTCACACCTGATTTTCGCACAAAGGGGCATCAGTCATAATTCATTTTGTTTGCTGAAAGGTCATCATTTCAAATGATCTGATCTTTTAAAATTACAAATACCATTCTTATGTAATCTCTATTGAAATACAGATTTAGCAATGTAATTATGTACTTTTTCCCTTTTTTCAGAAAATATTTTTCTAAATAGCTACTTTTTTGAAGTAGACTTCTTGATTTTTCTAACTCCGTAAGACACAAGGGATAGGATCTGAGAATACTGCCTTTAAAAATCTCTATGTTGGAATACATGTATAATAAGGTAACACTCTTTCATAGGAATGGTTTTGGGGAATAAAGCCATCCCTTTCCTTGAAAGTTATTTCAATTTGATATGTATTTAAAATATTTCTTTTTTGGTTACATTTTAATGAAAAAAATGAAACACTAAACATATGAGTAAAGCAAAAACATGCTGTCTGGGTGGCACTTATAGATAGATCTAGGTTTAGAAATGTTTGATATGCAATACAATCCTTTGAAGAAAAAATAGTAATTTTATAATTGGTACAGCTATTTGGATGTGGTTATGCCAATATGGTTCCATAAAAATAGTCATATCAAACAGCTATATCAAAACGCTGTACTTTGAAAGTGAAACTAATGCAACACAAGAGAGTATAGGGTAAGATCTAACAAAAGAGGTGTGATATTGAGAGGTCTATATCATTTTGATCAACACTGAGGAAGCAATCAAAGGAACATGATAAGCAGCTGCACTGTAATTGACATTTCATTCATTTTGAAAATCAATTTCTGCGTCAGACTGTGGATGTTCTTAAATCCTATTTCAAATACGGTGGATTACATGCACAACATATTAACTGATTAAATAACAATTCGATACCTACTAATTGCCAGGCACTACACTATTCATTGCCCCTTCCATACTTTATGTTATTTAATTATCAATAGTTACCCCAGGGAAATAGTTACTATCTAACTTCATAGATAAGAAAACTGGGCTCAGGGAAGTTCCAGAACTACATGGTCATATGAACTTGGAAGATCATGGTAAGTAATTAACACTGACTTATTTGGTAAGGATATAGGAACTTATTTTCTCCACATTATTGAGTAATTACTACTTCTAATAAACAGTATACATTCCTAGGGCTCACCTATCATTCTCCAAAAAATATGATTTAGATTGAAATTGAAAAAAAATAAAATGCCTTAAATCTTCATAAATGATTAGCATAAAATAACAAGAATGAAATTATATTGCAATATTTCTACATATGTAGAATCATACAATTGCTTTCCATAGTGATTGGGCTTTTATTCCAGCAGAAATATGTCAATATTGAATCACAGTAAAATAATTGATTGCATTATAACCTATAGCCAAAAGTCTATTATACAAATGGATATACTTAATTTAAGCCTTCTTTTTAAAGATTAATTTGCATCATACTATCTTTAACAACCCTCATACCTAGCAACAGATAGTTCATATATGAAGGCATATCATTTTTCTATTTTGGAAGTTGGCTTGTTTTATATATGAGGTTATGAAAATAGAAATACCAACTTTGAAAATCATAATTTTATGAAAACAAGGATGCAAATAACCTTACCTAACTTATTTTTCCTATTAAATATTTGTATTGACTGTTCCTAGATAAAATCATTATGAAAATTGGTAAAACAGCATTAACATAACAAACACAATTCTCTAAATTTTTATATCATTCATGCATTTCATTTACTTGGGTACAATTTAACAAACTGCATACTTTCACCTTGATGAACAGTATTATACAAATTTACTCCAATGTATTTTGATTTAGCCATTATTATCAAACTTATTTCCCACATTTATTTAAAATCTATGTAATATAGTAGTTAAAATCAAGCAGATGTACATTTGAATATTGGCTCTATCACAGTGAAGCTGGTGTGACGCTGGAAAAGCTACTTAACTTCTCTGTGACTGGGTTTCTTCCTCCATAAAAATGGGGATAAAAATAACTCCTGCTCAATGTTTTTTTGAGGTTGCTGTTGAATAAGTTTACATATATGACAGTGTAACAGAGAAGGCATTCAATACATGTATCTTTCCCTTCTTAAAATACTATAGCACTTAGAATTCAGTGATTCCAATTATTCAATTAAAAAGTTTATCTAGAAGTTTAAATGTATACTATATAAGCAACCAATGCTCAACATTGCTTAAAATCAGAATTAGTGCAAAAAATGTACTCTAGCAATTATTTATGAGTTGTCACAAAATACAAGAACTTAGATGCCATGCTTTTGGGGCAGAATCAAAAAATAAGTTTTCTTAAAATAATGACTATGTGTATGTGGTTGAAGGATGGAAACAATATAAATGAATGCTGGGTCATTAGGTTCATCTTCTGGCTTTTCCATTGTTTAAAAAGATAGATAAAATAATAATTACAAAAATCACTTGGGTGCTGTGATGAGAGAATGTGATTAGGAAGGAGCTTTATTACCAATCTATAAATGTGTCATGAAAGTACAAAGTCACTTTATTGCTTTTCCATTTCAAGCAGCTGTCATATTAGTCATATGTGTTTTCTGCTATCCATGATGCATGTTTGTATTTTCAGTATTTCTAACCAATTAACAAGACAGGTAGTTAAAAGGCAGACGTTTTCAAGTCTGAACTCAAAGGTTTTAAGACATTAAGGCAAACCTATTTTTTTAAACAAGTCATTTGATTCATGAACTTAACCCTTTGACTAATCTAATGAATTGTAGACATCTTAGAGTGGAAATGACTTCTCAGTGTCTTTTGACAGTTGGTGAATATTTCTGTCTGCATTCCACAAATTAACCAAGTGTTACCTGTTTTAAATTACTACATCAAAATGGCTTTTAATTTGTATTTCAAAGGATACTACGACCCCCCTCAGAGTAAACAACTCTGTTAATGATGGTCTATACAAATAGAACCAAATTTCTGAGTCATTTGATCATGTCATTGAAGAGGCTGGTCAAGATATTGTAGAAAATAAATGTCAAAAATATTATTAAAATTAAATTAATGGGTTTTAAATTACATTGAGTCATATCTAGAGAGTTCTGGATGAGATCAACACATATGCTACCTTAAATAAGTGTATTCCTTTGATTCTGTCAAGAAATGAACATATAACTTAATCAGGTTTGGCTAATGATGGATTAATAAAAAAATAACTTTAAACAAATATACAATACAGTCCCTGATCATTTTACACCTAACACAAACAAGTGTTTTTCAAAACTAGTATGTAGGATTCATTCTTAAAACTCTCTTTGGAACTGCCATCCTATGATTCACTAAACTTTTAGACAAGAATTTCTATTAAAAAGAACTTATCTCTTGCTTTAGTTTAACTGTTACTCCTCTTATCTGTCCTGTGTTCAAATTTCAAGAAAACAAGGGAATAGTAAATACAGAGCCAAAATGACACTTTGAGTTTTACCTTTTCTATAGGAAAGAAATCCAAGACTTAGGACTTTTCACCTCCTTTGGAAGGATGTACACTTTGTGGCCCTGCCTTTGCTAGTGAATGCCAGAGAGGTTTAACCTTGCCTCACTGTTTCAGTTACCTCTATGTCTTAAATTTCCCCTTCACAGAGACCTTGATGTGCTTGTCTAATGTACAGCTGCACTCTCCTGAGTAGGCAGGTTCCTCCCACAACACAGTTAGTAACTTAGTGGTATAGAATCAATACATCATAAGAATCATTTGACTCACTCTGGAGGAAGGCAGTTAAACTTGACATCTGCAGTCACAATTCTTTACTTTCCAACCAACGAGAAACTTTAAAGCATATCAAAAGATGTCATTCAAATACTATGGTTGCAAATAAATAAAACCTATCCTGACCGATATGTCAGTCCCAAAGCATTGCTTTTTCCCCCATCTTAAACCAAAAAATATAGTTTTTTAAATGGTTCAAACTGGCTGTTTCTAAACATTGACTTCAATGCACACTAAGCCTTCAGAAATAATTATTCATAGCAAACTAATTTATGTGTAATGTGAGTCTAGGAGATTATCACACTTATCTTACCATTTATTTGAAAATACTTTATTCCAGGAAGACTCCTTCTGTGTCACATTTAATTGCCTTTGAAGCTCCTGCCATTTGAATCTGTCTTCTGGAACATGCATTTCATCATTATTTTTTAGCCTTGTTACATCAATCACCACAACTGCTATAGAAGATTTCTGGGCTGTGAAGTGATAATTTGTTCCAGTGGTATTAATGAGGCAAGCGGTGGTCTTGAGGGAGGTGACAGCCCATTGCTTTACAGACAGCACCAGATTAAGGTGCTGGACTATATATATGGTTTTAAGCTTCTACTCTAGCTAGAGCCTTTGGAGCATTTTCTAACTTCCCTTATCAAACTTAACATAGACGAGGTACCTCCAACACCTTATCTGCAATGAGTTAGGCATATCTAACCACCAAGAGGGGAGCATTAATAGTGCTACTCAACTTATCTTGAGTTACAGACACATCAGAAAAACTTTGTACTGCTCCCAATTTGAAGGCTCCCTGCTGCCTTATAAGCTCTGAATTGGTCTATTTCCGTTACCATAGTTGTAATGGCATATCCCTAGCCACAGAAGAGTTTAATTCCCTGAAGTGCAGCCAATGAAAATTTGTATTTCTGGGAATTTGGTCCCAGAACTAGGAATGCCGATTTGTTGATGTTGTAATACCGTGCCCATGAATACCGCCTCTAGGAAGTAGTGCATCTGGAAACAACAGATGGTACATGTGGAAATGGGTTGGATGGAGTATTTTAATACACACACATCTCTAATTCAGTTCTACAAGTCTGATTTCAATGTTTTCTCAGATTATAGGGTGTTTCAGATTGTAAGACAGTCTTTATCTATATTATTGTGACTATCAACACTGCCAGATGAAGCCTAATGTAATATCATTGTGAATGATAACCAATGAATTCTCATTTGGTTTTATATATATATATATGCACATGAAATACTCCTGACTTAGCTTTTAATAAAGGAATAGGTCAGTCAAGTGCATTTCCTTAACCTGTTACCATCAACCACAGAATTCAAATTTATTTTAAGATGAAACCATCCCAGAGTGCTATTCTTCTTAATATAGGAAGGAAACTTTTAAGCTCTTTCACACACTTCTAAATAGTCCACTCCCCCCACCACCACACCACCTTCAAAAGCCACCAGGACTATTATAGTATTAGAGAAATTTGACTTAATATGGCAAATGAATAGCTTTGTCAGAGAAGTAATTCCTTCTTGTACTTTAGGAAAGCTGAATTAAATTGTTTTGGGACTATGCTGACATTTTATAAAACATATCATCTGAATGGTAGGAAGATATCTTTTAGAAGTTTAGAATTTTATAATTTGTAGTTTGTGCAACTTAGCTACAAGTAGGGTATTCTTGTGTTATCTATCAAAAGAAAATGAACTCTCAAGTAAAGTATAAGAATAGAGAACTATAGATGTTTGTTGGTTGAATAATATAAACCAACCAATAAACTATGTAATAGAATACAATGGAGAGGCTATCTGGTCCAGGTGGCTATAAGGTCTACTAAGACCAAATAAACAAGTGGAAGCCTAATGTAATTTATGTTCAGCACTGTAACCACTTAGATGAAAGAGAAGATATATCTCCCATCCTTTCTGTTTTGGATCAGTTCAGAAATCCCTTAGCTCAACAGGGAATAGTATTCCAGTCCTTGACCTTCCAATGTGTGTTCAATATGGACAAATATATTTCAATTCTGAGATAAATTCATATGGTTTCTGTACAGTACAAACTCCCTTTTGAAGAGGCACTTATGCTTAGACAAACAAAGAATTCCATATACTTTGATATCATGACTGTTCCCTAAACATATTCAAAATTTCTCTATAACTTATACCAATGAAGGAAAAGACCATAATTGTGAGTAAGCTAGCATCAACAAGTATATATAAGATCATATGCAACAAATGGTATCAAGCCTCTCCCACAAAAACTCATTATTCTTGTTTGTTCCTCCTCCCTCCCTCCTTTTTTACTTTCCTTCCTTCCTTTAGCAACAAAACAAATTAAGACAAAACAAAATCCTTGATCTATTAGCCAAACGTTGTGCTTTTTTGAGGAAAGGTCAAACATTTCAAAGAGTCACTGTATTAATGAAATGATACTCTTTTTCCCTAGTTCATAAAGAATAGCACCAGGATTAAAAGCAAACCTCTGAAACTAGATGAAGTTCAAATCCAAATTACTGGTGGTGGGACAATGAGCAAATATCTCACTCTTTCTTCACTGTAAAATAGGAACAATGAACACATATACCTACCACACTGGGTTACTGTGGAGATTAAATAAGTGTGCTAAAACACTGCTAATGCTCACAAGTATCCACATTTCCCTGTTCTTTGACATACAAGTTGACTGCATTTCTCAGTCATTAAGTATAGTCATGTGATTAAGTACTTGCTAATGAAAAGCAGTCATGTTTCAATTTTAATCATGAACCTTATAAACTTCCTACATGCAACCTCACTTTCTTTACCCATTGATTGGCTAAATGGAGGAGACTTCTAGAACTCTGAGGAGGCTAGGAAAACAAGATGGAAAGAAGCTGGGTCTTAAATAATTACACTGAGAAGAGCCCCTACCAGTGGCATTGATGGGATTGTGATAAACTAAATCTTCAGAAATATTTGACAAATAAAATGAGATATTCTCTAAAAAGTATTTGTCATTGTACCTGGGATACACACAAAAATGCTCAATAAAAAGAAATTACTATAAACAATGTGGTGATGCTCTTGGTGTTTGTTGCAGACTGTTTGTACTCCCCCCAAATTCACATGTGGAAGCCCTAATCCCCAACATGACTATACTTGGAGATGGGACCTCTAAAGAAACAATGAAAGTTAAACAGGGTCATAAAAGTTGAGCTCTGATCCAATAGGATTCATATTTTTATCAAAAGAGACACTAGAGAATGGCACAAGCCCCAAAGAGAGTAAAAGCCACGTGAAGAAATAAAGAGGCTACCTACAAGCCAGGTAAAGTGCACTGTCTAGAAAGTGAGTTGACTAGAACCTTGAACTTGTACTTCCAGACTCAAGAACTGTGAAAAAAAATGAATTTTGGCTGCTGAAGTCAGCCATCTATGGTATTTTGTTATGGTAGCCTGAACTAAACTAGGGTTCATATTCAAAATCCTTCAAGATAGCACTAGAAATAAAGTATTTGAAACCAAATCAATGAATGGGCAAAATAACTGAACAGATACTTCACAGAAGAAATATGAATGGTCAAAAATATATGAAATAATGTTCGACATCTCTAGCAACTAGAGAAATGCAAATTAAAACTGCACTGAGATTTCATCTCCAGCCAAAATGTAAATTTTCAAGGATACGAGTAATAATAAATGTTGGCAAGCATGTGGGGGGAAAGGTACACTCATACATTGCTGGTGGGACTGCAAGTTGGTGCAACCACTCTGGAAAGTATGGAGTTACCTCAAAAACTAGGAATGGAACTGCCATATAAACCAGATATTCCACTCCTCAGCATATATCCAAAGGATTTAAAATCAGCATACTACAGGTGACACAGCTACATCAATATTTATAGCAGCACAATTCACAATAACTAAGCTATGGAACCAACCTAGGTGCCCTTCAACAGATGAATGAAGATAATATGGTATATATACACAATGGAATATTACTCAAATATAAAGAAGAGACTCTATGATGTTTGCCATTAAATGGAAGGATCTGGAAACAATCATGTTAAGTGAAATAAGCCAGTCCCAAAAAGTCAAAGGTCAAATGTTTCCTCTGATATGTGGAAGTTAAACCACAATAAGGGGTGGGGGTATGGTAGTTCAGTGGATTAGACAAAGGAGAATGAAGAAGAGAGAGGGAGGTTGGGAAAAGGAAATAGTGGAATGAATTCAACATAATTTTCCTATGGACCATATGAAAATATCACAGTGAATTCCACCATGATGTACATCCAAAAGAATGGGGTTCTAAGTAGAATAAGATATATTCCATGCTTGTATAATTATATTGAAGTGGATTCTACTGTCATATAAAACTAAGAAGAACCAATACATTAAAAAAGAAATAAAGTATTTGAGAGATTTTGTATTACTGAAGAGGAATTTAAGTTTCATCTATGCTGAATATCCAATGAGAACTTGAGAAGCAGTTCAAAGTTTATTGCTCTCATACAGACTAGTCTTTTGTAATTTGAAAGAGTAGTCCATGACCAAGACTAGGTAAAACCAAAATCTCTCTTCATCTCTGCTGCCTATCTACACTTGGTTCAACAAACTACAAAGATATATGCTCACCCACAGGCAAAATACACTAGACTCAGATAAAAGCAATAGCCCACAACCATGCTGATGTGCATCTTAAAACTGTATGACACCACCAACTACCCCTCAGGAAACTTTCTCTGTTATATAACTTCCTTGGTTAATAATTTGTCACCTTCTGTTTTGACCTAAGATCTACTTTCTTAAGTCTTTGACTGTGGCACCCTTCTAAGCTTACATCAACCTTCTCCACCTTGCCTTAGGGACATTTTAGATAACAGCAACTTGACCTCTCACCTCAGACCATTTTTCAGTAAGCTGACTCAGAAATCCTCCTATTCCATCTCGCCTTTTCAGCCAAGTTTGAAATTGTCAGCTTCATGAGCAAGTGTCAGATTTTTTATGCTTTCCAACCACACAATAAAGTGCTTTTTTTTGCCTATTTCCATCTTATGTTCGACCTTCTAAAATTTAGTTTCCAATGCCACAATACTGAAATCAATAATATCCTATAAGACAAGCACAGTGTCGGTTTTATTTTTTAGCTTTCTCCTTTCCTCATCTCCCTCTAATGAAGCTGAATCTGATGCCCATATCCTTAGAAAGCATGACCAATCACAAATACTTTCTTTGCCCCTGCATTTCTTCTAACATTAATATACTCCTCAATTCATTTTTTTCATTCTAAAGAATCAATTGAGTATACTGCACATTTTCAAGTAAAACCTTTTAACTGAAGGCAAAATCATTAGATAAATTTGTAATTATTTCCTAGAAACATGACTACTTATATTTGAATATTTTACATTTCACAGAAAATTTCTGTTATTTCTCAATTTTATGAATGAGAAAGACAGAAATAATTATCTGAGTTTATATAAAAGAAAATTGAGGCTTGCATATATTCAGTGCTGTGTTCAAAGTCATGGCGGGTAAGCCTCTTTTATCATACTTCTAATAAAATTTTAAAAATGAATTTGCAAAGGCAGTTTGGATCCTTAAAAATTAGTAAGACACACATGCTCTAAACTCACCTATTTCATTTTACCTCCATTTTAGTCCCTTATTTTCTAAAATCTTAATCAAGTTCTCAAAACAGAAATACAAACTGAAATAAAAGAGCAAAATACTAGTAAATTGTAATGTTATCTATGGTAAGGTTCATTATCTTGATTAATGAAATAAGAACAGCAAGTAAATTTAGCATAATTACTTAAAATTAATTACTTGAGATATCATCAAGTGTTAAAATGAAGACTTATCCCCTCAGGTTACAGTATTTTATATTTTTATGGTTATAGAAAAATAAGATTAGGACATTTATATGATAAAACGATTTATTTTGATTATTTTTAATTTTTATTATAATTACTTGAAAGTAATTTTTAAAAGAAAAATTTAAATTCAACTTTAAAGTCAGCTTGTCTTTACATTCATTTCTTTATGGGCCTTCATTCATTTATTCAACACACATGTGGAACACTGATTATGTACCAGTTCTAGGTAGGAGGAACACAATAATGAATAAAACGAAAGAACTGTTCCCAGGAAACTATATTCCTAGAGGGTATAGTGAAGACATACAATAAACAAGCAAGCAAAATATAAAGTATGTCAGAAGAACAATGGATGCTGTGGAGAAAAAGCAATATCAGGGGGTTAGGATGTACTAGAAGGAGTAAGGCACTTGTGATAAAATGATGTTTTAGCAGAGATATAAATGGAGTAAGTTTTCACACAGCAAAACACAGTAGAATAAAGTATTTTATTAATTCACTCCTTTTTGGCTAAACTACTACTGGAATATCTTCAAATTGGTATTATTTAAAGGAACAATTATCTTGTTCTACTATTAAATCCTCAACTGCTGTGCTTAACACAGAGGATTTCTTTCCTCACAAGCTGTTTTAATATTTCATGGGTTCACATTTTCATGTATTCTACTTTCTCTAAAAGACAGCTTTACTGATACACTAGTCTAAACCTGTTTATAGAAATCTCTTCCTTTTATATTAAGGAGTTCCAGACACCTAGTGAATAAAGTTAACACTGCTTTCGTCAAAATATCAGTTGCCTCACCATGTATTCAAATTTCACAATTGCATAAATTTTCAGAACTTACAAGTCCCTCCTGGTAAAAAGAAAAAAAAACGAGTTAAATCCTCATCAGTTATTGTATGATACTTTTGTTATGTTGAACTTCAATACTCATGAAGGTAATCTGAGCTTGGAACCAGGGACTTCTCAGGTAGAAGGAATCTGCTGGTTTCCCTTAGAGAATAGGGTAGTGAGTGAGAATTAGTCCAAATGATGAAAATTACTAGAGAAACAAGTAAAAAGAGTTCTATCTACTGTCATTTTATGTTGAAATGAAGGTCAAACCAACAATCACAGGGAAGATGAATTCATCAGGCTAATTTATCTCCATATGGCCTACAGGAAGTTAGCTTCCCTATACCTCAAGACATATTGTAAGTATTCCTATTCTGAGGGCTGCACATAATGTAGTGCTTTGTTGAATACTACTGTGTAGAATATCCATAAGAAACAAAATCAAAGTTCATGCAAATTATATTAATTTGAGTTAAAGTGGCCCAACATAATGCTTTTCACACAGAATTTGCATGATATGAACTTTTTTTGGCACCCAGGAAATCCATGGAACATGACTCAATTGACAGTTGAATTGAATTAAGGGTTGAACAGATTTAATTAATTAATTTAATACCTTAATGATCAATCATTCCTTTTGTCCTACAGGTCATGAGACTTAACAGGCATGAGACTTATTAAGTCAAATGAAATATGATAGTTGACCATGTTTTTCATGACATGTGCATGGCCTTAAAACTAGTTTTTTGGGTTAGAGCTCAGACCTATTAGATGGACTCTAGTGGATTTCTCTAGAATAGCTTACTGACAGTCTGTCCATCAGTTTCATTGATTGATTATTGAAGTTCCTTTCTCCACAATCTAGTGAATTTAGTGGTTCAGAAAGCAAAGGTTTTTCTAGTAAAAGACACACTGAATGTGACATCTGAGGTAGTTGTTGGCCAGTGACCTTCCAATAACCATACTTCAAAATATAAAGCTCCCTTTATCTTTCATTTTAAATTTTGTCTTTCCTTTTTTTTTTTCTCATCTCATATCCCTGTCTTTTCATCTTCCACTTGTACAAATTGGCTTTCTCTGGCTCCACTACTCTTACTACCACTAGAAGGCACTATCATGTTGTCCACACAACAGTATGGGTCTTGGTTTCTGATAATTGAGGTGGTGGTGATGATAACAACAATAACAAGTATAAAACAGATGCCCTTTATTGAGCACTTACTGAGAGTCTGGAACACTTTTAAATCACTTACATGCATTATCTCATTAAACAGCCACACAATTCTACAATTATAAGTATTATTACTCTTATTTTATCAATGAGGAAGCTAAGGCAGAGAAAGTTTAAGTACCTATCTCAAGGTCATACTGCTAGATAATAGGGGAAGCCAGAATTCAAGCTTACTTTGTGCCTCCAGTGCCCTAATTCTTATCCATAGTGTTTGAACAAGTTATTTCACCTCTCTGAGCTTTGGTTTACTCAATTATAAAATGAGTATGATAGTATATACCCACTCATAAATGTTAGTATAAAGATCAAAGTTACAAATAGCAGGATCCTTTCTCTTCCATTTCTCCCTCTTTCTTAGAAACCCAGGAAACTGTTAATTCTCCAGATACCACTGAGACCATTTTTTTTCAAACTGAAGTTCAGCCTTAACCTTTCTTGAACTGATTGCCTCCAGAGTTCTTTAGAACAATCTCAGGACCACCTCACTCCTATCCCCAGGGTTCCAGGCAATACTCTCCAGATCATTATTCCAATCTCAAGATAATCCTTACATACATACAGAAGTATAATTCCATGAAGTGTAATTTCCTTTCTGGAAAGTCTATTGCCTTTAGGGAATAAAAAGTTGGGGTAAAAAGTTCTATTCAGAGAGCAATTGGTTTCCTCAGTTATAAATGTTAAAAGCTACTCTGATGGAAGTCAGCTTGTACTCATTGACAAAAATGAGGGAATCCTAATAAAAGGTTCAGATACACTGAAACCCTGAGACACTAGATATAATTTGACCTTCAAATGAATGTTTTGTTCACAATTATGTTGTCTCAAAGGCAAGATTACAAGAGTTCACTGCAGGATCTCAGTTTGTGTTGCAACACTCAGCATCTGTAGCATCCTGCCTCACCCGACGAAGTAGCCCAAACCTGTACTCCTGATCAAAACACATGAAAAAGTCTCTTGAAAATCAAGGGCAAATGAAGAAATATAGATTCCCACTATGGCTATGTAACTAGTGGACATACCTATTTTTAATCTGGGCCCAAGCTATTCCATTTCCTCTAGATTGACATGAATTCTAACCAGCATGCTTGTGTGCTTGGACTCTACTCTTGCTTGTACCCTTACCGGGCTTGATTGTCTCAATACAGTTCACCAGTATACACATCTTAACTGGGCTATTGTTTCTGACCCCTACATGGCTAGACTTTTCCTAGTTTCCCTGAAATTTCCAATTGTGACAAAGGACCTGTGGCTTGGATTGACACCTCTGCCCCCTGAGATCATGCATCATCCTGTCCTTCAGCATTGATCCACACAACCTGGTATTCACCCTTAAACTTGAATGCTCAGATGGCAGAAAACATGTCTGTAATTCTCCTGACATAGCACACATGCGGTTAAGTGCTTTTTGATTATGATAACTAAATGTACTCAAAAGTTCTCATAATGGAAACAAATTAAGTCCTTTCACAATGAAATTTATGAAGGGTTAGCAGATTAATACTACACCAGAGTGGTGCATGAAAATGCTTTTTCAACACTGGTAGAAATGAATCACCCTGAACTAACAAGGCAATCACTTTAAGTATAGGTAGAAGAGGAAAGTCACTGGGGGAGGTGAGCAGAGAACACCCTAAACAGCAAAAGCCACAAAGATGTCTACAGAATCCTGACAAGAATGTAACATTCACTGCTTTAAATCTTCTTTATCTAGATTTACTTGTGATAGTATAATTTCTTTCAAAAGATCCAAAAAATAGTACTGAGTATGGATTCTATGAACGATGGTTGCAAAAATTTTAATGACTAAAATTTGCTGAATTTCCTCTTTAACAGACTTTTTTTTTCAAAGTTAAAATTATAAAATGGCCTCAAAAGAAGATCATTCTAATGTGTGTGATCTGCTGTGATTTTGGCTTCCTGGGGATGTGACCATTGCTGACACAGATCTATAAAGTATATTCTGTATTGCTGGCTTTGAAATGTTTTGCAGCAATGATGGAAATAAGTTGGATTGGAAGTTTAAAAATTAAAATTCTCATAATGATAATTTGTTATGTGTAGGATTTTAGATTCACAAGACAACTACTAAATGATATCTATCAAATCCTGGGACTAATTATCTTTTCCCCCATCTGAATATGCATCACTTTTACCAACACCAGAAACTACATAAAGCATGTGTTTCTGTAAACTTCGCATTAACAGGAGTTCTACAAGCGACATTAAATACAGAAACCAAAGGAAATTCTGGATTGAAGTTATTAACATGCAATGAATGCTAAAAATCTTCTACCTTAGTACTTTTCAATGATATTCAAATGGTTGCTGATATACTTTTACACAAAGAAGAATGTGGAGGATCATGTGTCCCTGTTTTAGGAGAGTTCAATATTATAGACTACTATATTCTTCTCAATGAAGGTGATTCATAAAATATACAGATAAATGTACTTTGATTTTTATGCTTTCATAAATCTTATCCTATAAATCAGATTGCAAGTAAAAATAAATTTGTTGTTGGACCATGTATCAAAATTTTTGTTTGGGAATATATGAGAATCACAGGGCTAGATAAATAGGCATGAGTTTCCCTATTGTACTATTTTAATGATATATGCTAGAATATATATGGTTTGGTTTTATTGGAGTTAGATTTTTATTTTCATGGTTATTGTTTGGATTATAAGGATGAAAGGTTAGGCCACTAAATCTAAATGTGAGAACCCAAGTTATTTTGTGATGTTAGCCTCGGTCCAATATACATACTTTACCTCTGTGTGTATGTAAGAATTATCTTGAGATTGGAGTGATGATCCAGAAAACGTGGAAGGTAACATATTCTGGCCCTGATGGCTTCTGAAGGAGGTAACTGAGTTAATTCCTGAACAGGGAAAGAGAGGCTGCCAAGATTCTAGTTCAAAAACAACTCCCAATGTTACTGTTATTAATAATTATTGAACATCTACTATATACTCTATTATTTTGATATGATTTTACTTTCATCATCTCTTTTATCTGGAAACACCTCTATGAAGTTAATTCTGTTATTCAATTGACTTTTTGGAAGCGGAAACTGAAATTCAGAGATGTTAAGTAACTTGTTACAGGTCACACAGGTGGCAAGTAGCAAAGGCACGTTTCACCATTCAACCCGAGGACTGCACAATTCTGAAATTCACACAGGCCGCTATTTCAAAAGTCAGCTAGGAAACAAACCAGAAGAACCTAGCCAAAACAGAAGTTGCACTTGTTTCATAATCTTATTTAAAGTAGGTCAAGGTTCTCAAATTATTAGGAAAGAACAGCAAAGAGAAGGAATTTGAGTCTTGGAGCCAGACAGACCAGAGTTCATACTTCAGTGCTTGAATGAGCTACCTATGTAACTGAGGGCCAGTTATCCTTCTTGGACAAGACTCACTTCCCTCATTTATAGTTGCAATGATAGTGATATCTGCCTTGCCAGATTGTTGAGAAAATTAAATGAGATGATGTATATAAAATGCCTACCAATTCCCGGCACCTAGTGTGCACCCAATAAATAGACTAAGTGGTATTGATTATTATTGTGTATGGAGCCACAGTGGCCTACAAAGATCTTGCAAGTGGTGTCTGGACTGATTCAATATGCAGGTCACACAGAATTGTGGGTTTTAAAAGTGTCATTTTGACCACTTTAAAAAGCAATAAAAACATTTTAAAATGAGGCCTAGTAAATAATAGCTCTTTACTCAAATGGTAGCACAATACTTTTCTTGTTTTTCCTCCTTTTTAAAAAAATGTGTGATGCTAGGAGTGGAAGGAGTGAAATTAATGATGCCTTTTGCTTCCAAGTGGTCTCTGGCATAAAGTGTGAAAATGCTTGATAGGGAGGGGGAGACAGACACATGGCATGAGTCGAAGGAGTGCTTTATTTCTTAAGTTTTAAGGCATTTTTTAAGCTTGAAGAAATTTGATAATCATCAAATGAAAAAGGAAAGAGCTTTTCTTTCTAAAAGTTCATGTCATCCAGCCCCCTGGCTCCAAGCACACTTGCATGAGAACCATGCTGAACAGATGGCCATCGATTCCCCAGCCTTCTTTAGTAATTTTTGCAAGTGCTTGGCAACCTTCTCTGTCAGGGAGTGCTTCCTCATTATATAGGACTATAGAAGAGTTACTCTACAGCTTCCATAGACTGATGTCACATTTATTTTAAAAAGGGATTTTCTAAGGGAAGGTTATTAAGGTGTGTTTAATTAAAGCTTCTCCCTTTCACTGTCACAAAAAATATATAACTCATGATTAATAACTCAAAGAGATTTCTTCATACTGAAGGTCTGTCCTTGCCAATTTTAAATCATGCATAGTCTCCTATTTTTATCTGTTTCTGTGTAAAGTCCAGAAATTTAATCAGTTTTTCATCACCCCTCCCTAGTAGGTCTTCTCATAAACTCATGCACTGAGATGGAAAGAACAAAGTCCCTAAACTCAGTTTAATAAACACCTTCAGGACATATGCATTAAGAATCAATAATTAAATGCTGCCCCTGGTAAAAAGAAATGGGACTAGTGACACACATCAGGGAAAGAGCATGGACTCAAAAGATTTTTTCTCAGGAGCAGAGATGAATTTTCAGTGGATCAGTCAGTGTTTTCCCAAGGGCAGATATTTGTACAAGCTGCATGTTTAGAATCTGGGAAGTGAAGCTAGAGGAAGCAGAAAAGGCAAAGTGAATTTATATAACATGGCTCACTTAAACACATAAATCTCCAATCTTCACTATGTGATCAATTTCCTTTTTCCACCTCCTTGTCCTCTTATTGTGTCTTGGGATTAGTTTCTACCTGTTTAAAAATATTAAGTGTGGGTAAAGCAACAATATGGCTGATGGATGAATCTCACAAATATAAAATGGAAAGAGTAGAAAATGAATGATTCCATTATAGAAAGGAAAAATGAACTAATGTATACTGTTGGAAGACAGGGTACTAATTATCTAAACAAGGCAGTGACTAGAAGCAAGAATGATACCAGCTTTCAGAGTACTGAAAATATTTACCTTCTTGATCTGGGTGCTGGCTACTTGTGTATGCTCAGTGTATGAAAAATGATCAGCATGCACACTCATGATAAGGGTGCTTTTCTATAAATACACTAAACACCAGCAATTATTCTTTTGAAAAGATAGGTGTGAAGATTTACTTTGTTATATGACTTGCCCAAATCCCTTATCCCTTTATCCATGGATGAGCCTTATACTAACCATGTGAACATAAGAGACACAACCAGTATGCTGATAGGTTTCTTGCATGATTTTCAAAGTGAAAACAATAACTTTCATGGCTCTCGTGCTCATGGAAAATAGTGCTCTACTGCTTTCTTCATTCATCCATTCCTCAAATACTTATTGAGCACTTTTTATGGGCTAGGCATTGTATAAGGTGCTGGGGATACCAATGGTGATTGACACATATATGGTCCTTGCCCTCTCAGAGCTTACCATCAGATGAGGAAGACATTCAATGGCACATAAAATGATTAAATAAAATAACTTCAGATTGTGATGAGTAAAATGTAGAAAATAAAATAGAGTATAAAGTGAGAGAATGAAGAGAGGGTGAGGCAGTCTGCTTTAAACGGGATTGTTAGGGAGACCTCCCTGAAGTGAGAGGTCATCATCTCTGAAATGTGGAATTACCATATATGAAGACTCTGAAGTAGAAAATCTTGAGCAACTACAAAGTGGCTATCCCTTCCTAAGCTACCACCAAACCTGATAAGACTATAGGGAATGCACTGCAGTTTAGAAGCAAAACATTTCCAGAAAATACTTTCAAATATAAAAATGAGATGCTGCCAGTTTGGTGGGCTTATTGACTATGAACTTCTTTTTTACTTCCTTAGCTAAATGTTCAGGATGAAAGATGGCTGAAGAGTTTCAAGGAAAGATTTTTAGCTTCTTTAGGAAATTGAGGATTGCAGCCAGCAGAGTTGGTACATCTATAATCCAAGCAGCTCAGGAGGCTGAGGTAGGAGGATCACGAGTTCAAAGTCAGCAACAGCAACTGAGCAAGACCCTAAGCAACTTAGTGCAACCCTGTCTTGAAATAAAAATAAAAAGGGCTGGGGATGTGGCTCAGTGTTTAAGCACCCCTGGGTTCAATCCCTGGTAAAACAACAACAACAACAACAAAAAAAAAAAACCCTCATGTGCTACATGATACATTAAGACTAGAATAATGTACCCTAGAATTATCTTAACCAAGTTCTTTTATATCATTATCCTTAAAATCTACTAAAGTCAGAACTCCTAGAGACACAGTTTGAAATGACCTCATTAGCCTACAACATGAGCATTGCTCCAGTTGAATACTACAATTATCCATCCCCAATGCATGCACATGCACACACATACACACACTATTAAAGAACTGCACTACAGTTTGAGGATGATGGAAATTACTTTAAAATAACTTTGTAATATATCAAACTACAGCAGCATCAAAAGTACTTCTTTTTTAAATATGGATGAATTCATTAAGTACAAATTATCCAGCACATCTGATTCATAGAAA
The DNA here is from genome assembly GCF_902686445.1 of Sciurus carolinensis. Lineage (NCBI taxonomy): Eukaryota > Metazoa > Chordata > Mammalia > Rodentia > Sciuridae > Sciurus > Sciurus carolinensis. Next base: position 104,822,445 of record NC_062232.1, read on the forward strand.
TCTGGTTTCTTACACAGGCTAGAAAATTTCAGGCAAGGTGAACTACATTCATGTTTCTGATCCATGTCTAAAGCAGCTGGGACAAATGATAAAAGCTTTTCACATTGTTCATTCTAATTCAAAAAAAATTTTTTTTTAAGGATTGACTCCATGTAAACACTACCAAATTTTTTTCCCACTTAGTATCCTACAAAGGTTTCTGGCCTTCTGCTACACTCTGGAATGTCCAGTCTGGATGAGCTAAATGTCTCCCACATGTCTTGAATGAAACAACCTGACCTCCTTTGTAGGAAAACTTTTCCTAGCCAAAGGAGTCTCTTCTTCCTTCCTTTTCTAAAGTGATTAGGGTAAAAGGGAGGAGAGTATACTTAGAAACAAAATCTATTATCAATGAAAGCATACTAATATTGTCTTGGGGTTTAGGCCCTACCTTTAGTCTATATTGAAGGGACCATATTTGAACCTATGACATGCCATACAAATAGCTGACTGGATCAGGGATGAGCACAAACATCAGAGCCTACTCATGAACCAATCATATGCCCACAGGAATTTAAACTAGAGATGTGAATGAAATTTCCAGGTACTCAACATAAAAGCTTATTAAGAGTTAGGCTTAGACATCTATACTGACCAATGCTGAAGATGTCTAAGCAAAGGGGACAAAGTGAGAGGGATTGAGAAGATGTGCAGAGAGAACCCATAAGAGAGAAGGAGATAAAGGAAAAGCTATGCATTCTCAGAAACATGGAAAGAGCCCTTCAGTTCCTGACATGGCATTTGCATTCTACCCTTGCATTTGGTGAAGTGTCTCTATATTCTTTTTTTTTTTTTTTTAGAGGGGACACTAGAGAATGAACTCAGGGCCATTCAACCACTGAGCCACATCCCCAGCCCTATTTTGTATTTTATTTAGAGACAGGGTCTCACTGAGTTGCTTACCTTGCTTTTGCTGAGGTTGGTTTTGAACTCATGATTCTCTTGCCTCAGCCTCCCGAGCCATCTATATTCTTTTAAAAAACTTCCACTTTATTTTATTAAGTAATTAATCATTTTTTGCAGCCAAAAGAACTTTAACTAGAGGAGGGGAGGACCTAGTTCTCGTAAGACTGTGTAACTGTGAGTGTGACAGGAGACAGACAAGAAAAAGGAGAAAGAAAAGAGAGGCATGGGAGAAGAGGAATGAGGAAGGGAGAATATACCAAACATATTGAAAATAAAATAAAAGGAAGAGATGCAGATATAGTGGTATAGAGGTATTGAGTAAAAAACATTGTATTTATGGTCAACGACATCTTAAGGCACATTTCTCGGAATAACCTTGTGTTTACCTTTCATTACATCCTTGCCTACCATTATGTTATTATTGGAAAGACAACAGAACATTGGAGAAAGGGTATAAACATTTAAGCCAGCTAGATCAGGATTTGGAATCCAGATCCTTTACCTCCTAGCTGTGTGACCTTAGCTAAAAGGTTATTTCTTTTTTATCTCCAGCAGCAAAATTTCCATTATTTGGAAAATAGGAAAAATTTCCAACTCCTACAGTTAATATGAGATTTTTAAAAATTAGAGAATATAATACACATGATAGAGCACCTGGCAGATAATGGATGCTCATCAAACACTATTTCTCTTTCTGTGTACACATTAGATATAGAGGTGGAATATGGAATCTTTCATATTACTTAAAAAAATTCATTGATTTTTATGCTAACTTTTGTTAGGATGACAAAAACAAACAGGCTTTTAATTTTTCCTGATTCCAGTTTGGATAGCAGGGCTATTTTCATGTGAATTCATATGTTTTGCCTACCTCGCTAATATCTCAACTTTGAAATGTAAAAATGTAAAACCAAAAAAAAAGCCAAAGTCAATAATGAATGATTTTTTTTTAAAAAAGTTATTAAGTGCCACAGTAGATTTCCATGTTAGTCCTCAGAACTCTTGGAGTTCACAGAAGTTCTTGATACCTTATGGTGTGGGATGAAGAGGAGGCCAAAGCAGATGAGTGGCTGGACCTCATTTCTTTCTAATCCATGCAACTCGATTTTCTAAACTGTTTTACCTATTGGTGTCCTACATGTAGATTTTACTTAAAAATACAGTTGTTCTTCTTTAAGAAAAGACACTGTAAAACCCCACTGTGGTACTATATGGTTTCTGTACATTAGCATGAACAGTCAGGCTTGGACTGCAATTCTACTTAAGTCTGACTCTTTCACTTGCTACTCATACTAATACAGCTAAAACCATAATGTTTCAGCTCATTCTAACAAACTGGCATCTGAAATATAATAACTGATCTTAAGTATATCAGTGCAGTGTATTCTGTCTATACACTACCAAGAAAATAACCTTATCTAAAGGAAATAGCAGTGGGAGTATGCAAGAGCCCTTGGGAAATACGATGTAGGCCCCTGAACTGGTCCACCAAGAAATGATCTGTTATTGATCCATGATGTTTGACAGTGTCTACCAGGAAGAAAATGAGATAAAAGAAAATAAACAATAAATACGATTCAAATATGAAGCATCATCATGGAATGTATACATATGCAAAAAGGAAAAAGCAAAAAATACTTGATAATCTCATAAAAAGATAGAGTTAAGCTGAGGGGTTTTCAGGCAAGAGGAGTTATCTCAGAGAGTCCTTCTGAAACTGAAAAAAACTTGATTGTTTTTCAAGTCGCTCAGAGTGTGTATGTCTATTAATAATATGATTAGTCTCAGAGCCAGAGATAAATGGGTTCCCAACAGAGCAAGAGTATGTATCTCTACCATACACAGTTTTCCTGTGTATTTTTTATTCAGCCTCAAACCGACTCACTCTAATTTTATTTAAAAGAAAGGTTGTTATTCATGAATGTGTAATGATATCAAAGCATAAAAGAGTTCCTGATACAGGCTCAGTTGGGATTTTGCTCTAATATTATTAACCTAAATGAAAACTTTCTGGAGCAAAGCTGATCCTACTTCTACATTGTCAAGATTGACAATAGCTTACGCATCTTCTGCCACAGGTTAAAGTAGTATAACCACTTAGATCTTTCTTTTGAAGCACCTATCACCCAATACCTATATGCTCACATGGGGTATTATAAATTAGAAATCCTGTGAAAGAGAAACTAAGGTTTTTGCACAAAGCAAAGGCACACATTCTTGTTCATGAAATAAAATTTTTTCCAATACTGAGAAAAAACAGCTGCATGTTTTCTTGGAAAAAAGACTAACATAACATTTACTTATTCTCCCTTATATCATCTAAAATATCAATTTGGGGTTTTTACATATTAATGTTTAATAACATAGAGTTCACAGCCAAAAATTACTAGAGAAAATGTTTCATTATCTAATGACAAAAGAATTTATTCACTAGGACATTATGATTCTAAATGTATACACATCAAACAACAGATTCTCAAAATACATGAATCAAAAACTGATAGAGTTGTAGGACAAATAGACAAGTAGACAATTATAGCTCAGAACTTTAACATTCACTTCTGCACCTGATAGAACTAATAGATATAGAATCAGAAAGTATTTAAAATATATAAAATGCACATAGTTTCTAATTGACATATAGAGAAAGTTCCAGGTGCCCATGGAACATTCACCAAGATTTGCCAGATCTTGAGTTACAAAAGAGATTCCCCCAAATTTAGAAGAATCAAAATCATCCAAAGTATGTTCACTAACCACATCTGAATCAAACTAGAAATAGATAACAAGATGTCAACAAGAAAATCTCTAAATGTGAGAATTAATTAACATACTTTTAAATACTTCATTGGTCAGAAAAGAAATTTTGAAGAAAATTTAAAATGCATAGAAACAAATTAAATTGAAATCACATACACATACACAATGTATATAAAGCAGTACTGTGAGTGACAAATTCAGTTATTTTTAATTAAACACCTGGAAGTTTCAAAAACTCTTGGTAACATAGATTTTTAGTTTTCATAGGTATCTCTCATAGGTCTCATCAACACAAAGTAACTTTGGTCATAAAGCAAATCCTTTCACTTAAGAATGCAAGAAGTAACAAAATCACTCCAAACAAACTGGTTTTAGCTGGAAGTGGTGGTATACACCTATAATCCCAGCAACTCAGGAGGCTGAGACAGGAGGAACCCAGTTTGAGGCTGGTCTGGGGAACTTAAGGAGACTCTGTCTCAAAATGAAAAAATGTAAAGGGGTGGGAATGTAACTCAGTGGTAGAATACCCCTGCGTTCAATTTCCAGTACCTGCCCCTTAAACATGGTTTTGTTCCCTATTGGTGGTGTGTTACCAAATCCAAATGTACACAGTTCTGAGGATCAATCTAAAGATAATTTTTTTTATCAAACTAATTAGCCTTGTCAGTAAACTTGAGTCATTTATAAATTTGTTAGGTAAACTTACCTTGCAATAAATTCAGGTGATACGATTTTTATATTTCATGCCTCTGTTATACATTAATGCTTGATCCAATGACATATAAATTTAAACACTAGATAATATAGTTATAATTGTGTTCACAGATTACACCATAAAACTGAAAGGGAAAGCATGATCTGGGATAAATGTCACCCCAACCTCCTGTCCTGCCAAGAATCGGTTTCTAATTCCTGATACTTTCCAAAATGATCACGAAAAACTTGAAGTGGAATCATGTGCTGCCTACAGTGAATTTCACATTTGCCAACCCACTGTGAAAGCTAGGCAGGGAGTGAAGAGGAGAAGAGATAAAGAAAAAACACAGTTGAGCTCTTCACTGCTCTTTTGTTCAGCTACAACTCTTTGCACCTCACATTTGCACCTTAACTAAATTATGATATGGACCAGAAACAGCCAGCTAACTTTCCTCAACCACTAACAGAACACCACAAGACCATCCATATCTGAGAAGTAGAAGTAAAGTGATGGATATAAATGAGGGTAAGAACCTCACCTGTCATATTCATAGCACCTAGAACAGGACTTGGCATATGAGAAGTGCTCACAAACATTTAATGAATGAATGAATGAATGAGAGGAAGTGAAGGCATATCCAAGTCCTTCTCCCTTCCCATTTTCCACCTAAGTATTAATTTAATCCCATGTCCCATAGAAAAGCTGGCCCTGATTTCTTTTTGGAGACTATAAGCATTTCATTGTAGTCAGAACATGTGTCTTCCCTATGGCTTTCATAGTGAAGGGCACTGACTTGTATTAAACCCAACCAAATTCTGCTTCTCAATTACTATTCATTCTCATTATTTTAAGTATGATGATTGGGACATCACTACAAATACTGGAAATCACCAAGGTTGTTACTCAATTTCCTCTCAGATATTTCAAATAAAATCTACATTATTCTCCAATTTTTAAAAGTTTGCCAATAATTGAAACACATCTGAAAAATTACAACTTGGCCTTAAGCTCTATAATTGCTAAAGATACTTAATTTGCAAAGTTTGCAAAATGTAACCCCATATTTACTTAGCAAAGCTACATTATGTGCAACATTAATATTAATAAAACAAGCTATCTCATTTATCTTTATTAACAAGACTGTCACTTCATAAATTTTCAACTAACACCCAATGACTTTTTATATTTGAATGCAAAAAAGACAAATTAAAATTCTTCATCCATTTCACTTCAACTGAGCAGAAAACGGAGTAAGAACAAATGCCTTTTTGGAGCTGAGAATTTGAGTTAGCTTGGATTGAGGTTGAACTCACTAGTATAGGACAAAGTTAAATTTTTATAACTTGCTTTCAAACATTCTTAATGACAAATTTCATTGACTCAGGAAATCACGATAGTTAAACTATTAAAACATTGTGCTCATTCAGAGAGAACTTTTATCCCCAGAGTACTACCTTTTAATATGCACAAATGACTTACAAAATTTTGTTAGGTGCTATATGCAAATTGTGTACAATCACAAGGCCAGTTCTACCTATAAGTAGCATAAACAGTAATGTGACAAGATGATAGAGTCATTGTAAAACCTGTCTACTCAAAGGAAATAGTGTTTTTCACATGTTGGCCTTGATATCTGAGACTTATACCCCTGTCGTCTTTTCTTTGGGTTGAAATAAGTTTTTTCAGAAGGCTCTTATCAATAATTCAACATATTATATCATTGGTACCAATTACTTTACCAGATTATTGTGAATTGGGCAAAAATGTGATAGACTGTGATGAAGACAAAAGATCAGGAGGGAGAATTCAAGGTGGAAAACAGACTTTCAGGGAGAGGGGTTAAATTCTGAGGGGCAAAATAAGAAGATCAAAAGCTTTGGAATTAAAAGTAAGTATTCCCTAAACCACCCATATAAAATTAGCCATTGCCTCTTTCAGATACCATAGTAATTTTTATACCTCAATTATAGAATGTATAATACTTATTGTTATTTAGATTTTTATCTATATTTCTAATTAGTTGCCAGTAAATACACTAGGTACAGAGATTAGAACCAGTGACATGTGCTACTGAAAATATGACATTGCATTTGAGCAGATATTTCTGAGGTAGAGAGTTAAGGGTAAATAGAATGAAGGATAGAGAGTTAATTGGCAGTTTTCCCTATTAACAAGGAAATACATTTTAAATACCATTGAACTGACTCACATTTAAAGTTACTATAACACATATTTATGGAGGCATAAAAAAGTTAAAGTGTTTATGATTAACAAGCCAGATATCCCCTAGTCATGGTTTGTTTTTGCTTCCCCAACCCCCTAAAAATATTCTAGTTGAATTTGATTAGCTTTTAGTCATTTCTTCAATATATTAAGTCATTTTCAATTCTGTACCCACCTACAACCTAAGCATAGTCCCAAATAATTTCTGTTATTGCCTCACAGGTCCAATCTTTCACTTTTCACTTAAATACAGATTCTTAAATTTTTTCACATATGTATTGATTCAAGTAAGTTGAAAGAAAAATATATTTTGTATAAAATATATGTAAAAATATATATTCATAAACACATACATATGTGTATATATAGATATATATGTATATATGTATCTCTATATATAGATAGATACATATATATGTGTGTGTGTGTGTGTGTGTGTGTGTAGAGAGAGAGAGAGTTCATTTTCAGCTTCAGTTTTTCTGATCTTACTCCTATAAGCTTTCACAGCTCTAATCACAGGCACATAACTCACAGGAGTTTAAAGATTCTTTTCATGTTTTACTCAACATTACTCTTTAGTTATAAAAATTAGTTGAACCATAATAGACTCTCTATTTAAATCTGCAAGACTCTAACCTTATAATTAGACTTTAAAATATACTTCTTCACTCCCATTAAATCTGTTCTTCAACCTCAATGAGATGTCCAATCACATCCCTGTCTCTGTGTTCCTAGCCTATCAGCCTCTTCCTGACTTCACATCTACCTACCTGCCCCTCACTAGTAATCACAGGTCGTTTATAAATCTTACCTGGTACCATATCAGTCCTGCAAATTCACGATCCTCCATTTATCCCTCCTCCATTATATTTTTTTCCCTCTTTCTGCTCACAAGCAGCTGAAAACAAGAGAAAACCCATATTATCTTGCTAATGGGTTCCACTGCAGATGTATGAATTTTTAAATACCACTTATTCCTCAAAAACCTATCATTGATGTTGTTTCTCTACCCTACTTCACTTGTGCCAACTCACTCTCGTGGCCATCCATGACTTTTCTCTCATTCTTATATTAGGAAATCAAGTCATCAGGTCTGAACTTTCATCTTCTCTTAACTATACTTTCAAAATGTATCTTTATTTATTCTTACTCCTTTATTTTCTGCACCAGAGAAAGAAATGTCCTCCTAATTTTCCAAGAATCTTTCTCATATGTGCTTTTACCCCTTATCTTTGCTTTTAACCTGAAAAAACTTCTGAAATTTTGTATATTTCCTCTCACAATCCCTCCTTTATATCCCTCACTCCCACTCTCCTTTTAAATCTTTTCTTGTTCCTCTTTTCCAAGCATTCAATCTCTCTTGTTCTAGCACTCAAACTTTCTAAATCTCTCTAAATAAATTTCCTTGTCAGTCTTTGCGATTTCTTAATTTCTCTCTCTTTTCTCCCATTTCTGCTCATTCTCTTCTTTCAGTTCCTCAACAGCACTGTATCCTCATTGTCCTCTAGTCCAATTACATTCACAGTCCAAAAACTTGATCCCTTTGCTTCTCTTTCTCTACTAGCTTCTTAAAAGCTGTCTTTTTTCCTGAGACCTGTCCTCTTCCCTTTCTATATATTCTTGTTGAGTAACTTCACTAGGTCCATGTTTTTAACAACCCCATTTATGTTAATGACTCTCAAATCTATATCCCTAGTTCTGAATTCTCTCTTGGACTCAAATTCCATGTTCTAAATACCTAACATCCTATAGTAATCTTACAACAAACACATCCAAACCACCTTTCCCAATCAACACTGTTTTTTCTCCTCCTCCTCTATTTCCCTGGATAGTAGCTGAAACTTGAAGCCTTAAGATCATTATTCTCTATAGTTCCTTGTTCTTCATACATAATTGTTGTATCACAACTATGAAATATTTTAAAAATTATTTTAGTTGTAGGTGGACACATAGCTTTATTTATTTTTATGTGGTGCTGAAGATCAAACCCAGTGCTTCACAAGTGCTAGGCAAGTCCTCCACCGCTGAGTCATAACCCCAGCCCTGCAAAATACTTCTTCATTTCCATTTACAATATCCATGTCTTAATCCAGGCACTCTTCCTCTCTCACCTGGGTAAATTCAGTAAACTCATGATTGTTTTACAACCCATTTCCTCTCCCTTCAATCATCTGTCAATATTGCTACGAAAATCCTCTCTTTAAATTGGAAAACAGAGTATGCCAGACCCCTATTTAAAACACACTAATGGCTCTCCTTCATCTTTAAGATAAAATCCAAATTCGTTAATAGGCATTCAAGGTCTATCTTTCTAGTTGTCCCAATGCCATACTGGCACACATGACATATATACAAGTCATGTACTTCCATGTTTTTATCTTATACTCTCCCAGCAGCTTGGAATGGAGCTAATCTCCTCTCTAGCACACACTCTTATTTCTTTTATTGGCAAACTCCTGTTCATTTTTCCAAACAAACTAGAATGTCACTTTCTTCCTCTACAGCCAATTATTTTGTCCCCAATAACTAAATTAACTTTCTCTGTTTGCCATGGAACATTGTGTATGTCTATATTATAACTTTTGTTCCATCAAACATAATTATTTGTATCTCTTTCTCTTCCACTAGATTGTTAGTTCCTGAACATAGGAATAGTATCTCATCCATTTGCATCCATAGAACCCAGCAAAGGGTGTACTAAATATTTAGATTTCAATGAATTTGTAGGTAGTAAATTAATTAATATATTTGATTATTAAGGAAAATAGATTCTATGTAGCAAAGAATAGATTCTAATGCATTTAAGTGCCACTTAATTGGGTACGTATTTAAGATAATGTATTATAAAGTTATATAAAGCATTTCTGTCCTCATATACAAAGATAGAACTATGATTATTGAAGTACCTAAGAGTAGAAGAAAACAGAATTATTTTTTCACTTCACTTCTGTAAGGATACCCTGCTCAAATAAAAAAACAAAATTAAGCACCTTTTATATGTGAGGCACTGATTTAGGAAGGAATCATACAATAAAAATGCTATCCAACACAAGTTGTACCTTTTAAGTTTCTTTAATCCCATTTGCCCTATGGTCCAACACAGGCAAAAATTTTCTTATTTTTGAGCCCAATTAGATTAGTATTTCAGCAATGAATACATATTTGTAGCACCCAGGTAGGGTTTTCAGAATCTCTACATAATATTGAAGGACAAAAAATTTTGAGGATCACCAGCAGCTTAAAACTGCTATGAAGACCTGGGTGCAATGGTGCATGCCTTTAATCCCAGTGACTCAGGAGGCTGAGGCAGGAGGATTGTGAGTTGAAACCCAACCTCAGCAATTTAGGGAGGCCCTAAGCAACTCAATGATACCCTGTCTCTAAATAAAATACAAAAAGTGCTGGGGAGGGCTGGGGATATAGCTCAGTTGGTAGAGTGCTTGCCTTGCATACACAAGGCCCTGGGTTCAATCCCCAGCACCACAAACAAACAAACAAACAAAAAAGGACTGGGGATGTAGCTTGGTGGTTAAGCATCCCTGGGTTTAATCCCTGCTACCAAAACCAAAACAAAACAAAATTAAAAAACAAAGAACTGCTAAAAAGAAAGGAAGCAAAAAGGAAGGAAATGACAAATCCAAAATGGTGGTTAGCTGTGAAAAGGGACTTTGCGCATCACACATGCAGACTGTACTTACATGAAGCCAGAATGCGTAATCTGAGTTATTTGTTTGGTTTGGATTTTTATTTCCCCTTCTCAATTGTTCTAAATACATATCTACGAGTTGGACAGATTAAAGCTTATTCAAAACTTATAGCATATTGTGCTTGAAAAATACCAAAATAAATAAAACTAGTAATGTATATTATTCGAGTGATTTTTTGTAGTGGTGACTGAACTCTGATGAGACTACATTCCTTCCACATCATGTCTGTTGTGAGACAGCTGGTCTGGGTTACAGGGCACAGACTGGCAAGAAGAGAGTGAAAATTAGTGGCTCATTTGGGGGAATTCTAGTTTATTTGTTTCAAAGCTTTTAGTCACCATACTATTAACATACGTGTGACTATTAATCACCTCTCCTTGTGAACACCTAACCTGTTTTGTCTCTGAATATATCTATACATAAAATTAAGTAAGTTTAAGGCTAGCAACATATTTAAAGCATGTCTTTTCTTCATAAAACCCTTGGTAAACAAGCTGTACAAGACATTGCAAAAGATTTTAACCAGACATAACTTCTGGCAAAATATGAGCAAGGATAAAACTTCTGTGTGATGAAAGTCTTTCTAAGAAAAATTGCTTTAGTAAGATCGTGATTCAATGTTTGACATTCCCTATTGTTTTCTATTAAAAGGCTTTTAGCAGTTCTCAGCAGAAAGTCAAACCAATTCATGCACCAATATTTATTACTTAAATGGCACAGTGAGGTTTATACAAAATCAAAGTTATCTTTAAATAGAAAATCTGTCTACGTAATATTCCTGTGAATGTCAGGGGGAAAAATCAAAATTTCAGAGGAACTACAGGCCTTGAAAATGTATGATATGTCTAGTGTTGGCAAATGCCTATAATCCCAGTGGCTCGGGAGGCTGAGGCAGGAGGATTGTGAATTCAAGGCCAGCCTGAGCAACTTAGTGAGACCCTGTCTCAAAATAAAAAATAAAAAGGGCTGAGGATGTGTCTCAGTGGTTAAGTGCTCCTGGGTCCAATTCAGAGTACCAACAAAAAAGAGAGAAAAAAAACAGAAAACATAGGATGTATCTCAAGCTTATAGCAACAATTATGTTGAAAGGGTAAACATAACAAATAAATCATCAGAACATGATATCTTGAAAACCAGTGCCAGCTGAAAATACATAGTAGAAAAGAAATCTCCCAAAATACTGTAATTGGTTCCTTAATCTTTCTAACAAAGTTACAAAGCAGTGAAAGTATTTATCCAAAATAATTTAGCATCCCTGTTTTAAAAATAAAGTCAGTCTAATACAATAGATCAGAGACCAGTACAGAAAACATCAAAGACGAATTATTTGTAGTATTTTATAATTATTGCTTTGTGAGAGAAAATGATCATTGAAGGGGCCTGGGTGAGGACAATATCAATTAGTATATAATCTTGTCACATTCATGGAAAATAGGTGATACTTTTTTATATTTTATATTATTTTATTTATTTTTGGTACTGGGGATTTAATTCATTTTATCACTGAGTTTCATCTTCAGCCCTTTTTTATTTTGAGACAGTATCTTGCTACGTTGCTTAGGGCCTCGCTAACTTGCTGAGGCTGACTTTGAATTTGAGATCCTCCTTCCTCAGCCTCCCAATTCACTGGGATTACAGGTGTACATGACCACACCAAGCTATGGGATGCTATTTTTAAATCTTCATGTATAGGAAGTATATGGAGGGCCATGGGGGTGATATCAATAAACAATGTAAGTTGCAGTAATCGAAAATTGTATAGATGGTTTATATTGAAAAGTGATTGTATCTTTTCAGCGAAAGGTCAGACCACAGATACTTTAAACCAGTATTTCTCAGGTGCGAACAGTTTATCATACCTTCCCTATTTTGGGGACATCTGGCAATGCTAGAGACATTTTTGAATGTCAGGTGTTAGTGGGAGCTGTGCAACAAGCATGCCACAGGGGCCAGGGATGCCTCTCAATGTCCTACAATACACTGGAAAGCTCCCTCACAACAAAGAACTATCGAACTCCAAATGACAACAGTGCTGAAGTGGAGAAACTAGCCTAAGTGAATATATTAAGACTTCACAACAACCTTAGCTTAACACAGACTGAAAATTACCATAAAGAATATTATACTGGATGTCACATCCAAGCCTCTTGGATCTCACATCCAAGCACTTTTAACATATTAAAAGGTGTTTTGCCTATAAATTGACTTTCTTCTTAATTTATGGGTTTTCCTGGAAAGCATTATAATAAAATTATTTAGTATTCATCTAGTACAGCATTATCCTCTACAGAAGGCAATAAAGTGTGAGTGTTCAGAGGAATGTGTGTAAATGCCTACAGGTATAAGATGGTTAAAGGGGAATATGGAATAGTTATTTGCACTGAAAGAATAAGATGTGAATCATAGAAAAAAGTGATTTTGTTCATTTGATCAAAAAACAACACATGCACCTAGATTCTCTGATTTCAGTATTCAGCTAACACAATTCTATATAGTTTAGGAGTCATCCTTCCATAGGGTAATTTCTGAGGAAAGCCATAGCCATAAATTCTGGAACACATAGAACCAGACTTGCCAGAATTATTTGTGCAAACTATGACATCATGAATAAAGAAGCTCGTGAGGGCAAAGATTATTGCCACCAAAAAATACCTTCTGAATTAAAGAAGCTGGCAGATGCTATTGAAGAGGGCAATACCACAAGCCTAATCCAAATCATACCAGCTGAGAGAGTTGCTCAAGAGAAGGGACAAAAGAAGAGAGGGCAATTAAATCAGTGATAGCACAAAAGAATGGAAGTGTGTCTTTTAATCCCAAAGATACAGTTTCTTCCCAAGCAAGTTGAATCTCTAATAAAAAAGCAATCATAAGACTAGAGTGTCCCAACTGCTGTTTCTTCACTGAAGGAAATATCTTAGTAATATTCACTTACTGCTTCAAGGAGAAAGGAATCTGTCAGGAGCCCAGGAGAAGCTTGAGGAGACTCTTTTGTTTCCCCCACGAAAGAACTAAATCAAGAAAATTTGGTGCTTAAGGAGGACTGCTACCATGTGTTCTCTTTCAACATAGAAAAAGGGGAAAAAAAGCAAAGGTCTCTCCTTGAGCTTTAACCATTAGAACACCCTTGCAGTGTATGACTGGTGGGGTGGGGAGGGGAATTCTATTCAAAAGCAATTTCCAAAACCACTTACTGCATTAATTATAGGTCTTTCTACACAAGTTCAGCTCTTTAAGAAAAAAGTTATTTTGCTATTATGCATGTAAAGTGAATTAATCTCCTGAGGGGGAAAAAAAACCAAAAATGTAACTAGCTTAAATTCCTCAGGTGAGACTACTAAAATAGGATTGAAAGTTATTTTTCCCCCTCTTTCTTGATGGGGAATTAGAGAAAGTTTAATAATCAGCAAAACAGAGGGTGTTTTAATGCCAAGCATACCTGAGTAAAAATAATCCCATCTAACATGTGTAGAGCTTTTACTTTCACAAAGCACTTCCTCACTGAAGTCCTCTTAGACCAACTATATAAAGCTGGGATTTTCAGATTAAGCTCTTCTTTGACCCTTAGTTTCTGCCCTACTTTGCTACTGTGGTTCTGCAAAGAGTCAAATTGGGTGTTAAATATAAGACACCAACTTACAGACAGCAATTCAGCATGAAAGTGCTTCAAAAGGGAATACTTGGAAAAGATTTGAATGTTGTGCTTGCGCAAAGATGAATAATGCACACACACGTTTCCCAGCAATGACACAGAAATCTTTACACAGGACATCTGTTTTCTGCACTTAATAGATCAGTCGATTGTCATTTTCACCACATGTATGTTGTATCAACTATTGTTAAGGGGAATGTCTTCCATCAGCTAAAGCTGCATTCTAATCCTCCAGTCATCTCTAAACATTAGTATTCTTAAGATTTTGTGTTATAAAATATAACACCATTTTCAAAGAACAGTGGGATGTTTTTACTGCTTCATACATAATTCATTTGCAAACATGGAATTAATAAAAAGAAAATGCAATCAATTAGTTAAATGTTACCTGATATACTACCAAACTATATTTACTATAGGCCAAAGTAATTATCAAGGGCTGGGGATGTGGCTCAGTGGTAGAGCACTTGCCTCACATGTGTGAGGCACTGGGTTTGATCCTCAGCACCACGTAAAAATAAATAAAATAAAGGTATCTATCTACAACTAAAATAAAAAAAAACACACAGTAATTATCAAGTCCCAGCTATGCCGGTGTTTATAGACATATCTACTCTAAAAAAAAAAAAGGACACTGGTATTACATTTCCTCAATTTACATATTTAAATTGGAGTCATAACACAGGGTTTGGGATAAGACTCCAAAGTCATGGAAGTCCTGACAAATAGTATGAGATGGAAATCAGTTTGATAGTTTTCTGTTTGGAAAAGTGTTTTGGGACACAATTAAGTGCATACCCAGATCTCCAAAAAGGAAGACACAGCAAAATTATAACTAAAAAACCTCACTGTGCTAACAGACTAGCAAACTTCCTTGGAAATTACACAGAGATCAACAAAATTTTCCCTTCCTCCCCTCCCCTTCACATTATTATAAAAAGAAACAGCAGGTCTACCTGGTATATAGTATTTGTCCAAATTAATCATTTTTTCTTTTTTAATTTATTTTTTATTTTTATTTTAAGACAAATTCTCACTCAGTTGTTTAGGGCCTTGCTAAATTGCTGGGGCTGTCCTCCAAATTGTGATCCTCCTGCCTCAGCCTCCTGAGTTGCTGGCATTACAGGCATGTGCTTCACATCTTTTAATTTAAGTGTATTTTAACTGATAACTTAAAACAACCACTTACCATGTGATTTCTTGTTGTTGTTACTGAGGATTGAACCCAGGGGCATTTAACCACTGAGCTACATCCCCATCCCTTTTAAAAATTTTTTTATTCTAAGACAGGGTTTCACTAAATTGCTTACAACCTCATTAAGTTGTTGAGGCTGGTCTCAAACTTTTGATCCTCCTATCTTGGCTATCTCGGTCTCCCGAGTTGTTGGGATTATAGTCTTGTTCCACTACATCCAGCCCCCATGATGTTTTGATACATGTATACATTAAGTAATTTTAAATTAGGTTAAACTATCTCCACAAGCATTTATCACTTTTATGGTGTGAATATTCAAAATCCTTTCTTCCAGCTTTTTGAAATGTACAGACCATTATCGTTATCTGCAGTCATCCTGCTGTGCAACTGCACATCAGAGCTTCTTGCTCCTTTTTAACTGTAACTTTGTA
The DNA here is from genome assembly GCF_902686445.1 of Sciurus carolinensis. NCBI lineage: Eukaryota > Metazoa > Chordata > Mammalia > Rodentia > Sciuridae > Sciurus > Sciurus carolinensis. Next base: position 104,838,052 of record NC_062232.1, read on the forward strand.
CCCATAGATCAATCTGTCTCCAGTTCTCCCTCCCCTCTACTCTCCTCAGCTTCTTGGAACCATCCATCGTTCCACTCTCAGCTTCTATGAGATCAACTTTTTTTAGATTCCACATGAGCAAGATTATGTGATAACTTGTCTTTCTGTGCCTTCTACACTTTCCTAATGGATTTAAGAACAGAAAGAAGGTCACAGAAGGAAAATGTGGGGAATTAGTCTGTGTAGATTACAAACAAATCGAGGTCAGATCTCAGGTAACTTTTGTTTTGGACACTTACATTTTAAGCAAAAGACAGGCATAGTACACCATTAGTTAAGAAGCCTTCCTAATGAGGGTTTTGTGAGATATTTTTTGTAACCATCCAAAGGCCTCTGAGTACTCTAAACATTTAGCAAATGTTGCTATTTGAATGCCTGAACAACCAAGTCTAAATGTTTAGCTCACCCCCAATTCTAACAGCTGGTAACTTTGCATGAAACACATATTTGTTGAATTACTATATGCCAGGCACTAGCCTGGACACAAGGAATACAGCAATAAAGAACATACACAATGGTCCCTATCTTTGCAAGGCATATAACCAAGTTCAATAATTCTCAACTTTGGTTGCATATGAGAGTCACTTGGGGGATTTAAAATACCAATATCTGGGCCCCATTCCAGACCATATACATCATAGAATCTGTGAGAGTAGACTCCAGCTATCATTATTTTAAAAAAATCTCCCTAGCTGGTCCTAATATGCAGTCAGAGTTGAGAACTGCTGGTTTAGCTGATCATTTTTACTTAATCACTTGGAAAATGTTTCCATAGTCATACACAATATAGGTTGTTTGCTTAATATTAGAAGTTCTGGGACAGTTTTTTTGCTTCTGTTTAACTAGATTGTTAAAGCCATCACTCCAATATGAAAATATGAATGTCAGCACCAGGTCACAATGCAAGTACTCAGCATAATGCTGCTTGCAGGTAGACACATATTACACATGTTTTTGTATCTATCAATTGATAGCATGTTTTTGTTAGGGTAATAGATCTTTTGAGCACTTTGAAACAAGCACATGTAATAAATTCTGATGATGACAGGTTTCTCTAGAAGCAATTTCCAAGATTGGTTGACCTCTGTACAAGTCTATTTGGTAGGAAGAAACTAACATGCCTTGATTTCCAAACAACTGCATTATGAATTCACCACTAATTGCCATGTTTAGAATGCACTCCTAAAGTGAAAAGAGTTCATCATCAAGGTAGAAAAATGCATATGTTATTCAGAACTTAATTAGGGTAAAATTCATGGAAGAAAACCTGGACATTCTTAAATATGTTCCTTGAAACACTTCAGTTGAACAGTTATCTGAATGAGAATCTCCCTAAATCAGGGAGTGAACAAACTCACTCACCGGTAAAAGGCAAAAATGGAAGGATATTTGATCTGCTTCAGTATTCCTAAAATCCATCTTTTAAACCAAATGTACATAGTATATATCACACCAAAATGAAGGCATTTAACTTTCTAAAACATCCATCCTTAAACTGAAAACAGACACCAAATTTCTGAAGGGGAAGGAAAATTTCTGGGCATGTTCTTGCCTACATCCTGATATAGATAATAAGTATACATTTTTAAAATCATGCAAAATATCAAACTGAGTCAATCATGGTCTTTGCTCAGTCAAAATAATCTTTATAGAGATATGAAGGAACATTCTGGAATAGAGATAAGGGGTTACAGTTGTCTAAGTGATATCAATCAGAAAATTAAGGATTGTACCTAAGAATAGTGGTTCATTGACATTAACATCCATGCTCCTCAAAGCCTTTTTGTGTGTGAAGTTAACCTCTCCCACAGATTTTTCAACACCAGATGCACATTTAACTATTCTTGGGAGGTTGTAAGTACTAGTGTTTGGGTTTCACCCTGAGAAACTCTGATTTAATAGCTTCCCAAGGGAGAGCAAGACAGAGTATTAGTAGGCAAGTCATCCACACTGATGCTCATACTGATGTCAGGAACCAAAGAACTCTGTGTATTCGTGGATATGAGTCCTAATGGTGGTGAGTGCTTGACATACCAGGTGCAACTGGAGGGTATAGGCTCAAATGCAATTTTCACAGCTAGAAAATGAGGACAAAACGACTTCTAAGTTCCCTTCCATTTATAAAATAAACCGTGGTTATGACTCTAGGAGTCTAGGATACCTGAAAAAATTCAACATGTTAACAACAAAGAAAAAAGAAATGATTGTTGGACAGGGAAATAGAATGTCTAATATCAAATACATATTGTATGCTTATTTAAATAAGGAGGACTAGAGTCAGCCTCTGAAGACACTGTTTTTATGCACACGAGTAGTGATATTCTGAGACTCAAAAGGGGCACAACCAACCAAAAGGAAACTGAGTTAAATCAAAAAAGAAATTTGGTATAATGGCCCACAAATGGTCAGGAAGGTACACACAATAGCATTCTGGGCAAACAATTGCTCATCACAAGAAATAAATGTAAAGTGATCCAGACACTGTGGAAAACAGTTTAGTAGTTCATCAAAGTATTAAACATGGAGTTCCCATATGACCTAGTAAGTCCACTCTGAGTCATATACCTGAAATAACTGAAACATATGTTTATACAAATATTTATACACTAATGCTCACAATAGCATTTTTATAATACCTAAGAGGTAGAAACATCCAAAAGCCAACCAACTGATAAATGGGTTACCAAATGTGGCATATCCATACAGTGGAATATTATATAGCCATAAAAAATGAAGTGCTAATAATACCCACTACAATATGGAGGAAGTTTGAAAATATTATGCTAAGTGAAAGGCTAGTCTTAGAAGATCATATATTATGATTCCATTCATATGAAATATCCCATAGAGAAAAATTCATGTGGACAGAAAGTATATTAGTGTTTGCCAGGGGTAGAAGAAGGGACAATAAAGAGTGACTATTTGGGCTGGGGTTGTAACTCAATGGTAGAACACTTGCCTACTATGTGTGAGGCTATGGATTTAATCCTCAGCACCACATAAACATAAATAAATAAAGGTATTATGTCCATCTACAACTAAAAAAATATTTTAAGAAAAAGAGTGACTGTTTAATGGGTATGGAATTTCCTTTAGGAGTGATGAAATCATTCTATAATTGCCTATGCTGATGGATACACAACTCTGTGTATAGACCAAAATCCACTGAATTGTATACTTTGAATGGATGGATTTTATTGTATGTGAATTGTATATCAGTAAAGCTGTTAAGCCTGGGATGGTTGTGCACACCTGTAATCCCAACAACTCAGGAGGCTGAGGCAGGAGGATCCCAAGATTGAGGCTGGCCTTAACAAGTTCAAGGCCAGTCTAAGCAAGACCCTCAGCAACTAAGTGAGACCTTGTCTCAAAATAAAAAAGTTGAAAGAGTTGGGGATGTGACTCAATGGTAAAGCCCCTCTGGGTTCAATATCTCTTTTCCAAAAATAAATAAATAAAAATAAAGCTCTTAAAAAAGAAAGTCTTTCCCCAGCCCAAGACCTTGTCCCAGCTGAAGCTATAGCCTCGACCTCAATCACAGAGGGTTAATATTGAATGGTGTAGGTAGGTTTTGGTAATTCAATGCTCTTGTAGCAGTGTTAGGATAAGGAAGATTCATGTGACATAATTGTGGCCAATGAGATGTAAGGGGAAGGCTTTTTGGGATGGGAAATTTTTTTAGCATTTAATGGGTCAGAAGAAACAGTCAGTTATTTTTTCCTGCTCCTTCCTGCGTTGTTGTATGAGGATGTCATGCCTGGAGTTGTTGTGGCCATATTAATATTATGTGGGAAAAATTATTCCAAATATTGTGGAAGGAACCTCAGGGAATAAAATGACATCTTTAATCCACAGAAGTGACTAATGTACCTTAAGTTTAGGAGGTCTTATTATATGACATAATAAATCTTTTTATTGCTTTAGCCATTTTAAAAATTTTTTATTAGTTGTTGATGAACCGTTATTTATTTATTTGTATGCAGTGCTGAGAGTCGAACCCAATGCCTCACATATACTAGGCAAGTGCTCTACCCTGAGCCACAATCCCAGTCCCTATTTTAGCGATTTTGAGTTGAATGTTTTCAACTTGTAATCAAGAGCATCCTAAATAATAAAATTTATTTATTTACATTCCATCTTATTTAAAATAACTTGAAGTGACTAAATAATCTTTTAAACTTAAGAATTAGAAAAATCCATATGAGGTCCTATTACCATGGCCATCAGCTCTATTTGACCAGCAAAACTTGTATCTCATTATCAGAGAAATAATTGTTTAAACCATTAGTATACTTCTAGGGCAGAAACATGTAATTTTCTTAGTCTCTGTCTCTCTCCATCACTTTTCAGTGTTTAACAGGTTTCCCAGAAAATTCTTCCTTGTGTGTGACCTTATGGGAAATGGTAGAGAAACATTCAAAAACAAAGTCAATATGAAATTTATGTACTACAAATATTTAGAATCTGTAAGTTAAAAGTGGTATAATAATAAGGTTAAGTAGATTTGGCACAAGTGCCTAAGGCTAGATGGTAATTCAGTAAGAGGAAATAACTTCAGCAATAATTTGTTTGTGAAATCACAGCAAATACTTAATGAAAAAAATTATAAATCATGCTAAGTTACAGACAGAAAATCAGTCATTGCATAATAGACTTCATGGTTCTGTATGTTTGCGTGTGTGTATTTATGTGAAGACTTTTCTGGAAGTTTTCGTTAAGATCATTTGCTGATACACACCAAGTTCTTGGTTATTAAAACCACTATGAAGCCTGGGCATGGTGGCACACACCTGCAATCCTAGTAACTGGGGAGGCTGAGGCAGGTGGATAACAAAATTTGAGGCCAGACTTGGCAACTTAGCAAGACCCTGCCTCAAAAAAAAGGGATGAGGTGTACCATGGTAGAGCACTCCTGGATTTAATTTCCAGCACTACAAAAATTCATTTGAAAAATTAGACAATGAGAAACTGGAGGTATTTTACCGCCAAGTACCAAATACTGGCACTGAAGAATTAAAACATCAACTTCTTTCCCAAAAGACATAGTAGTATGTGTAGCCCTGGCCAGCAGAAAAGCATTTATTTAGTTGTTTTTTCCCTAATGTAATCAGCATATTAAGATAGTCTAGAGGAATTGTCTTCAATTCAACAAACAGTTGTTGAGTGCTTATTATGTGCTAGGAATTGAGAGATCCAGAGGAACTCAGTAAGGAGTGGCTTTCTTGACTCCATTTGTGTTGGTTCCTTATCGTTTATTGTCAAATTACAGTTCTTATATACATATATATGTACACATACATCACATGTACATATACATGTACAAACACATGAGATACAAAGTGGTGTTTCATACAATGCAGAACTATTAAATAAGCTATTAACATAGTCATAATCTCAAATATTTAACATTTTTTGTGATGAGAACATTTAAAATTTACCTTCTAAGTGATATTGAAATGTATAGTACTGAATGATTATTTATAATCTCCACACTATACAATGGATCTAAAAAAATCAAATTCCTCATGCCAGGTACAGGGACATACACTTGTAATCCCAACAACTCGGGAGGGTCAGGCATGAGAATCACACATTCAAGGCCAGCCTTGGCAAATCAGTGAAACCTTCAGCAATTTAGTGTATCAAAATAAATAAATAAATAAAAAGGCTCAGTGATAGAGTGCCCTGGATTAAATTCCCAAATCCCCAATATCATCAAAAGAATCCTTACTCTAGCTATGTAACTGATGTTTTGTATTCCTTGATCTAATCTCTCCATTCCTCTCAACCCCCAGCCTCTGGTGATTCACATTCTATTCTCTGATCTTGTGAGTTCAATTTTTTTAGATTCCACATATAAATGAGAACATACTGTATTTGAATTTCTGTTTGTCTATTTCACTTAGCATAATATCCTCCAATTCCATCCATGATGTCAAAAATGACAATATTTCTTTCTTTTAGTAGCTGATGCAATGGTTTGAATATGAGGTGTCTCCCAAAAGCTCACATATGACTCAATGCAAGGTTTGGAGGAGAGATGATTGGGTCATGCCTTAAACTAATCAGTGAATTGATCCCCTGGTGGGATTAACTGAATGGTAACTGGAAGCAGGTGGGGTGTGGTTGGAGGAAGTGGTTCATTGGGGGTGTGACTATGGGATATATATTTCGTATCTGGAGAGTGCAGCCTCTCTGCTTCCTGATCACCATGATGTGAGCTGCTTCCCTCCATCACCCTCTCCTGCCATAATGTTCTTCTTCACTTTGAGCCCCAGGAATGGAGCCAACTTTCTATGGACTAAGACCTCTAAAACCATGAGCCCTCAAATAAATTCTTCCTCCTCTATAGTTGTGTTGGTGGGGTCATTTAGTCACAGCAGTGAAAAAGCTGACTAAAAAGAGCTGAATAGTATTCTATTGCATATATCTATTCATCCTTTGATTAATACTTAGTTTAATTCCATAACTTGGCTACTATGAAAGGTGCTGCAATTAACATGGGAGTGCATGCTTACCATTTTAACTATGAAAACTATAATGACTTTTGGCAGAATTTTACCATGCTACACTGAATTAGTGGTGGATAAGCATAAGGACTGGGAATGCCACTTAATGAAGAATTTGTGCACTGTCAGAATTAAATAAATTGATTGAAATTTTCTTATTTCTTTTCGCTTTATCCCTATAGCTCCTATCATTGATGATATGTACTACGGAATATATTGCTTACTTCTACTTCTTTAGTAACTCACTGCAATCTGATTTGTGCTCTTTCCACTCCACTGAATCTGTTCCTTAAATATAGTTCACCAATATGCCAAATCTTAGTGCCTTTTTTCAGTCTTTGGCCTGTTCAACTTTTCTGCAGTTGCTGATGATGTCAATTAGCACCACACCTCTTAATTTTTTCTTTTCCTTTAGAACCCAAAACATTACATTTTCCTTATTCTCATTGAATCATGCTTAACTATCTCTTCTCTAACTCTTTCATTGACTACACTTACCCTGCCAGTTCTTCAGGTCTTTTTCTCAGTTCATTTTATTTTGTTGGCTCTCTACATGAGCAGTTGTATCCATTGTTACAGTTTCAATTAACACAAATTCTGAAGAAATAGGTGAGTCCCATATCTACATTCATAACCTCCATCCCTTTCCTAACCCCAACCTTACAAGCCTGAAACTTGTCCTCTTGGACATCTAAAAGACAACATGTCCTGAATGGAACATCTTTCCTCATCACAAACCTACTAGAATCCAATTTCCTCCTGAATGTTCAATTTCATTTAACAGTACTCATACTCCCAGCCCCCAAGACTGGAATCTTAGTATCATTCTGACCCTTACTCTTCCCATTCTTAGCACTGAATCTTACTGAAGTTACCAACACTTGAATATTTAACTGTCACAATTTCTCTTCCATATGTGCATCTCTTGCAACCCCTACTGCTACTACCTTAATTCAGGTTGCCACCAACATTTTCCCTGGACTGTGTCAGTGGCCTGTTGAATGGTATTCCTCCCTCTAGTCTCTCTGGATCCCATATTACTAATATAAATATTAACTGGAAAGTGAAGAAAAATCAATACTGGCAGAATATAGTTGACTTCTTGGACAAGAATTGCTACAAAGAAGTGGCCCTTTTCTCAAAGGGACTTTCTTGCATCATATTGCCCCAATCACCATAGGATCACTGAGCCAGCGAGCCATGCTTTCCCCAGGTTGTCACTATCACATAACTCATTTGGCATTGCCAATGCCACCATACTAACTTTATATAAAGTATCACCAACTAATGATCAAGAGAGACTGGTGTTAACTATTATATTTAGATTGGCTCTAAGGGCAGAAATATATATGACCTAGGGTATCATTAAGAATAGAATGTTAAGGAACGTCCCCACTATCCCTATTTTTTCTAGTGTTTTGAGCATGAGGGATGCTGTATTTTATCAAATGCTTTTTCTGCATCTATTGAAATAATCATATGATTCTTGACTTTAAGTCTATTGATATGGTGAATTACATTTATTGATTTCCTGATGTTGAACCAACCTTGCATCCCTGGGATGAAACCCACTTGATCATGGTGCACTATCTTTTTAATATGCTTTTGTATGCGATTTGCTAAAATTTTGTTGAGAATTTTTGCGTCGATGTTCATTAAGGATATTGGTCTGAAATTTTCTTTCCTCGATGTGTCTCTGTCTGGTTTAGGTATCAGGGTGATATTGGCTTCGTAGAATGAGTTTGGGAGAATTCCCTCCTCTTCTATTTCATGGAATACTTTGAAAAGTATTGGAATGAGCTCTTCTTTAAAGGTTTTGTAGAACTTGGCTGAGAAACCATCAGGTCCTGGACTTTTCTTTGTTGGTAGGCTTTTGATGACTTCTTCTATTTCATTACTTGAAATTGGTCTATTTAAATTGTGTATGTCCTCCTTGTTTAGTTTAGGCAATTCATAGGTCTCTAGAAACTTGTTGATATCTTCGAAATTTTCTATTTTGTTGGAGTATAGATTTTCAAAATAGCTTCTAATTATGTTTTGTATTTCAATCGTGTCTGTTGTGATATTTCCTTGTTTATTCCGAATTTTGGTAATTTGGGTTTTCTCTCGTCTTCTCTTTGTTAGTGTGGCTAAAGGTTTATCAATAGGGATAGTGGGAACGTTCCTTAACATTGTAAAGGCCATCTATGCTAAGCCCATGGCTAATATCATTCTTAATGGTGAAAAACTGAAAGCATTCCCCCTAAAATCTGGAACAAGGCAGGGATGCCCTCTCTCACCACTCCTATTCAATATCGTCCTTGAAACTCTAGCCAGAGCAATTAGACAGACCAAAGAAATTAAAGGGATACGAATAGGAAAAGAAGAACTCAAACTATCCCTATTTGCTGATGATATGATTGTATACTTAGAGGAACCAGGAAATTCCACCAGAAAACTTTTAGATCTCATAAGTGAATTCAGTAAAGTAGCGGGATATAAGATCAATGCTCATAAATCTAAGGCATTTTTATACATAAGTGATGAATCTTCAGAAAGAGAAATTAGGAAAACTACCCCATTCACAATAGCCTCGAAAAAAATAAAATACTTGGGAATCAATCTCACAAAAGAGGTGAAAGACCTCTACAATGAGAACTACAGAATACTAAAGAAAGAAATTAAAGAACACCTTAGAAGATGGAAAGATCTCCCATGTTCCTGGATAGGCAGAATTAATATTGTCAAAATGGCCATACTACCAAAAGTGCTATACACATTCAATGCAATTCCAATTAAAATCCCAACGATCTACCTTACAGAAGTAGAACAAGCAATCATGAAATTCATCTGGAAGAATAAGAAACCCAGAATAGCTAAAGCAATCCTTGGCAGAAAGAGTGAAGCAGGGGGTATTGCAATACCAGAACTTCAACTGTACTACAAAGCAATAGTAACAAAAACGGCATGGTATTGGTACCAAAATAGACAGGTAGATCAATGGTACAGAATAGAGGATACGGACACAAACCCAAATAAATATAATTTTCTCATACTAGACAAAGGGGCCAAAAATATGCAATGGAGAAAAGATAGCCTCTTCAACAAATGGTGCTGGGAAAATTAGAAATCCATATGCAACAAAATGAAACTAAACCCATATCTCTCACCGTGCACAAAACTAAACTCAAAATGGATTAAGGACCTCGGAATCAGACCAGAGACCCTGCATCTTATCGAAGAAAAAGTAGGTCCAGATCTTCAACATGTCAGCTTGGGACCAGACTTTCTCAACAGGACTCCCATAGCACAAGAAATAAAAGCAAGAATCAACAACTGGGATAGATTCAAACTAAAAAGCTTTCTCTCAGCAAAGGAAACTATCAGCAATGCGAAGAAAGAGCCTACAGAGTGGGAGAAAATCTTTGCCAATCATACTTCAGATAGAGCACTAATTTCCAGAATCTATAAAGAACTCAAAAAACTCTACACCAAGAATGCAAATAATCCAATCGACAAATGGTCTAAGGAAATGAACAGACACTTCACAGAAGAAGACTTACAAACAATCAACAAACATATGGAAAAATGTTCAACATCTCTAGTAATAAGAGAAATGCAAATCGAAACCACCCTAAGATTCCATCTCACCCCAATCAGAATGGCGATTATCAAGAATACAAGCAACAACAGGTGTTGGCGAGGATGTGGGGAGAAAGGTACACTCATACATTGCTGGTGGGGTTGCAAATTAGTGCAGCCACTCTGGAAGGCAGTATGGAGATTCCTTAGAAAACTTGGAATGGAACTACCATTTGACCCAGCTATCCCACTCCTTGGCCTATACCCAAAGGACTTAAAATCAGCATACTACAGAGATACAGCCACATCAATGTTCATTGCTGCTCAATTCACCATAGCCAGATTGTGGAACCAACCTAGATGTCCTTCAATTGATGAATGGATAATGAAACTGTGGTATATATATACAATGGAATATTACTCAGCCATATAGAATGATAAAATTATGGCATTTGCAGGCAAATGGACGAAATTGGAGAATATCATGCTAAGCGAGATAAGCCAATCTCAAAAAACCAAAGGAAGAATGATCTCGCTGATAAGTGGATGATGACACATAATGGGGCGTGGGAGGGGTTAGTTTTAGGGTTAGAGTGAGGGTTAGGGAGGGGGGCAAGAATGGGGGAAGGAAGGACTGTATAGAGGGAAAAGAGGGGTGGGAGGGGTGGGGGGGGGATGGGAAAAATAACAGAATGAATCAACCAACATCACCCTATGCAAATTTATGATTACACAAATGGTATGCCTTTATGCCACGTACAAACAGAGAAACAACACGTATCCCATTTGTTTACAATAAAAAAAAAAGAATAGAATGGTTCATGTCTTTTCAGGAAAAAGTAAGTTTGAAAGAACATTCAGATCTGAGACAATAAACGTTTAATAAATATCCACTTTTGCTTAAGGTTTAGCCTGACACTAACAATTTGAAATGCGTTTTTGACAAGTGCTCTCCCTTTTTTCAAAAAAGCCTATGTCTTAACAATAACCATGTTCATCAATGCAGATTATTTTAAACATACATAAAAAAGTGTCTTTTGGTCACATTTTCCTTCTCATTCATCATTATCCATTCTCTAATTTTTAAGTCAGTAAATTCTAAACCACTGAAAATAATTTAATAAAATATACCATATGATTTTGGTTGCCTTGCTGAAGGATTTATTTTCCTATGGGTAATAACTTAAATCTGTTTCCTAACACCTTGTGATTCTATCATATCTCAGAACCACCTGCCAATATCTATAAAACTCGTACAAGGTACTATTGATACACCACTGAAAATTCCAGCTAAAAAGCCAAAGTTTTAGGTAATCTACAAGCTGGTTTACCTAAAAGTTATGAAATAATAAGCTCAAGTGATTTTTCTGCATGTAATTAACACAGTGATTCTGTAAGAATGAACTGATTTGGGGGGAGAGCAAATGAATTCAATGAAACTGGTTGTTTTCATAATAGTTCCTAGTCAGTTATTTTCTAAATAACTAGTTCACAATCAACTAGTTTGTTTATAGCCATGCATGTACACAAAGTCTGGACTTGCCATTTATTTAAGTGACTCATGGGCATAGCTTACAGTAGCACTGTTCTAAATGATCAACCTCACCCTCTTTCAGTCACTTTTAATATCTCTTGTGATATTATTTTACAATGTCACATACCTCCTTAAAATCCTGAGATAATCTCTTCTTGCTTGTGCAACAAAGTCTGAGCCCTTAATTATGTCATTCTGCCCAAGTGGAATGTTTTCCACTCCTCAATCTCTTCAAATTATAGATTTTCCTCAAGTCCCAGTATCTCAACTCCTCTACAAAGCCACCCAGAAATACTACAGGCTTCACTAAGTTTCTCTTCTCTGAATTCATATTATATTAAAAGGCTAAAATACATAAATGTAGTACTTGAAATGTCAAAATTATCACCTTGTCCCTGGCAGAACATTTAGCACACAGTCACTTCATGAACACTTGTAAACTTACCTCAAGGACTTACCATTTTACTTACTTACCATTGGATCAAGAATGTACCAAAGGCAAAATAACAACCTTACAAATCATAATTCAAGGAAAAGTTATTTTCCTCTATCTCTGTCATTCTCCTCTGACTCCTTAACTTTGACAAGTATATCATAGTTGTAGGCACTGTTCTAAATATAACAGAATGGAGCCAATTTTCATTGATCCTGAGTAGAGGAAGTTTCTGGAAAGGGAACACGGCTTACTTCTAACACTAACCATCACCTTCCCTCAACTTCTACAAAAAAAAGTGTTGGGTTGGGGAGATAGCTCAGCTGGTAGAGTGCTTGCCCTACAAGCACAAGGCCCTGAGTTCGTTTCCCAGTACCGCAAAAAAAAAAAAAAAAAAAAAAGTGTTCATGAGTGAATATCATGTTCATAACTAGAAAACAAACCCATTCAGTAGGACAAAAGTTGCTAAAGCTGGCACAAAAAGCTATCAGTGGCACAAATGACATTAAAAGAGTATCTGTCATTGCAGATTAGTTTACAGTGAGGAAGTGATTCTCATTCATATTATCTAGGTCATCAAAAGAAACATTCTGTATTAATTTGCATAACCTCTAGCTAATGAAATTATACCAATTCTTAACACCATTATGAGCATGGAAGAAACACAGGAGGAGATGACAGGAGAGAACAGGATGGAGAAGGATTAGTTTTGCATATAAAACAGTAATGTGGAGGAAGTTGAATTTTTGTCATATTCTCTGGCACTATTAATAGCCAATATACCCATGATTCAAAGCAAAACCATTAGACACTAACATTGAGATATGTATATGTATATCTGAGATATTATTTTATTTGTAAGATGTCCTCTCCATAGGAAGTCAAAATTTACTGCACTGCATGAAATAAGAGAGTAGGAAAAGAAAAATCTAGACACCTGCATCATAAATGAATCACAATGACAGATAATGTTCCTTGATGTGGTAAGACTCCCAACTCCCATGGATACAGATAGGGGAAAGAAGCAGAGATGCTTTTAATGACAGTAGGTACACAAAAGCTGAGCTGCTTTTCTGCTCAGCTTTTGAGAGCTTGATGGCACTAGGCCCACAATTCAGGTAGAACATTATGCTAACTTCTTAAACTTGCTTCAACAGAGAACCCAGGTAGTAAAAATTACATGGTCATTTCTTTTGGAAAACATTTTGCAGTCTCCCTGTTCATCATATATTTTATCACTGCCATGATTAATAAAGTAGTCATACATTTAAGTCATCATGGTTGTCCTGAGTTACTTTCTGAGTGCTTTTAAGAGCCACAATTCTTTCCATTGGAGAGAAAAATAAATGGAGTAAAGAATAACTTGGATGATTTGGCATCAATGGCACTTGAGTTTTGAGCAGGTGATATATGTAGAGAGAGTGTACTTTGAAAATGAATATGGGTAAATAATAGCATTACAAACAGAACAAACCAATACCTGTTCCTTATCTTGTACCCGTTTAGCTAGGAAGCAGACTCTAAATATATATAGTACTTTATGTAAAAAATATATTAGAAATATTTGAAAAAAAACTTGGCAGTATCACAACTTCCTAAGAAACATTTAAGTTCAAATGAAAAAATTTCAACTTAAGAATGCCTATGTTCACATTAAGAAGTGATCATTTTCAAAAGTTTTACCATGAGCTAAATTTAGGTAGCAACCCCATCCGAGTTACCAACATTTATAATTATTATTGTTAATAATTACTCTGTCCATCATACTCAATGAAGCTTCTCTATGCACAATTCTTGATTTTCTTCTCAGAAAGTCTTAGGAGATAGACTAGGAAACCAAGGCCTAGACAAATCAATTGACTTTCTCATCATTACAAAGCTAGTCAGTAATAAAGCAATTAACTAAAATCCAAGGACCCAGATTACTAGTGTAATGTTTTTAGAGGGTAAAATGAGAAGTTCATGAACTACATGCTATAAACAGATTAAATACAAAGATGCTAGAAAAATTTTAGCTTTGTAAAGAAAGTTTTGGAATAACAGGGCACTAAAATGTTTGGATAAGAAAGTTGGTGGGTCTTTAACATGTCTGTGAAATGATTTACAAATCATTTAAGTCAGATGAAATTGTACATTAGCTGGTATTATGAATTCCATTTTCCCTATAATCAAATCCCTATAAATAGATTGGTTTAGCACTTTTAGTTTCAGTCAGAAAGGACATAGTTGTTTTTACTTTGCGTTTTACCAGCAGAAAACAAACATTTCCGTGGACTCCTAAGAAGGGCCTTGTTTTTGAGATACCTATATGAAGCAAATGCCTATTCCTTTTGGGATTTAGTGCCCAATTCACTTTTCTGTTTACAGTATGGAGCAACTATTCAGTATACTATGTAAAAACACAGATGCAGACACTAAAGCTACAAAATGAAAAAGTGACCAAACATTTGCCTAAAGTAGCTGGAATTATAGAAAGAACATAAAATCTGGGGGAAAACTGAATGAAGTGAAAACACTCCAAAGTAGATTTGAACAAGCAGTCAGCAGTGTCCTAAAATTTATTATCCTAACTGTCAGTTGTGCAATAGCCTATGTGAACTGATTCAATTTTAGTTTCTCATTCCCAATGGGCAAATGTTCACATCATTACAATTATTGTGGAAATGGGAAGCTTGTTTGTGCTCTCAGTAGAGAGATCAACTAACTAATGGGGCACAGAGAAACTATTCATTGGAAGTTGTCCCTCCACATGAGTCTGAGGGTCTTTTTGGGGTCAACGACTTTTACTTTCATCAACTCTTAAGTATAATACTCTGACTCTATAAGGTGTGGTGATCTGGAGCATAAAATCCACAAGGAGGGGAGAAATGCCCACTGAACACAAAATTAGGTGACGTATCTTAAATCATACCACAGTAGTGAGGATGGATACTTTTGTTTTCTATATTATTGTTTTCTTATATACGATTTCCTTGTTATTAGCTCAAGCATGGTATAGAAAACTCCTAATTTAGAGTGAGAAGATCTACATTTCAGTCCTTGTTTTCCACTATCCTGCTTATCCAAATCTGAACAAATAATTGCTCTATTATGTCAGAGTGGTAAACTTTGCACAAAAAAATCAAATTATGTGATAGGATTGGTGTCCAAATTCAATAAACTAATAAACAGAAAAAGATTCACACCAAATTTAAGAGATATATAAATGTCCTGACTGAACTGAGAAACTGCTTTTTTCACCATGAGCAATACCTGAATAGATTCAATACTGAGATCTCCAAACCCTGGGCTTATGGAATTTTCCACCTTCCACACAAAGTAGATAAAGAGGCCAGAATAAAGCAATTGCAATTTTGTGTCAGAGGATATATTTGGCAATAGTTATATTCAGCCAAACCCACTTACCTTCCTACATAAACAAGTTTCTCTCTCTCTCTCTCTCTCTCCCCCTCTTTCTCTCTCTCTCTCTCTCTCTCTCTCTCTCTCTTTCTGTGTGTGTGTGTGTGTGTGTGTGTGTGTGTGTGTTTGTTGTACCTACACAGCAAAATATAAGGAACTCATGGGTATAAGATAACATTTATATACTTATTATCATCTATTTATTCAGTATCTCCTTTTCAGACAAAAGTATGTAATAGGATTCTGAAGTCCTCTGGAGTTGGACATTGTATATCTTCAAGAGTTACCTAAAGCACTTGGCATTCAGCATTTGCTTTATCTTTAAAGCTTAGCACAGGGCCTAGTACATAATTAAATACATAGTAAACTTTCACTGAATAAATAAGTCACCACCATGCAGGGTTCACTCTTTGCACTGTGTTCCCTCAAGTCCTTATACATAATTTCCACTTAGATTTGTTGTCCATACCAAGGCACCTATATCATCATTGCTTGTATTTAGTGTTTGCCATGGTGGCAAACACATCCTTGGGCAATATTCGATAAGTTGAGTTCTTGTTCCCTTGAGTACAGGCAGAACCTATAACTTATTACTAACCAATATGATACATGGCAAAAGCAAAATAACTTTTCAGGTATAATTAGGGCCCCAATGAGATAACTTTGACTTTACTGAAAGAGAGATTATCCTGAGTGGATCTAGCCTAATCATAAAAACCCTTTAAAAGAGGGTTAAGGTAATCCCTGAAGTTAGAGATTTGAAGCAGCAGAGACTCTTTCCATTGCTGGCTTTGAAGAGATAAACGACCATAAATTTTACAGCCACAAAGAAATTTATTCTGCCACCAACCTGAGGAAGTTGGGCATGTATTCTTTCCTAACCAACCTTCAGATGAGAATAAACTCAGCTGATACCTTGACTACAGCCTTGTGGGACTGAGTAGATAAATCATTTGGGCCATGCCCAGATTTCTAACTTACCAAAATTGTAAAATAATAAATGGGCATCATTTCAAGTCACTCAATTTTTGATAGTTACATAAAGAAAACTGATATGCCCTGTGTGTACAGGTCATGCTTGTCATTCTAGAGGGTAAGCATTTTGAGGGAAGAAGCTACACCTTTTGCTTTGCAGCTAGTGCCCAGCCAATATGCCACAGGAATACTTATAGGCTCAAATGAATTGTTTGTACTGTTTGTACTTGGGAGAACTAGATATTATACTGTACCTCCTGCTGAAACTGGTTTCTACTAAGGAAGTAAAATGCAATATACTGACTTCAGTTTTGTCACATATTTTTCAGCAGAGTGGCAAAAATTAGACACACATGAAAAACAGTGAGAGTTGTGTACCTACTTATCAATGCATGAAGCTGAAAAATGACCACATTCCTTTTAAAGATGGCAATAATGTAGGATGAAAAAAAATAATTCAGAAATCCAATTACAATGAACTGACTAACAAACTGGCTATGGTGGCCACACATGGCTGGTATAAATCAGAGTTATTTTCCTCTTTCTTAATTTGCTTCACAGTCAGGCTTTGGCTTTGCTTGTAAAGGAACTGAGATATCTAGTTTATATCTGACCCCCGGATATTTTTAATAGGTTTAGTTTTATGTCGAAACTAAACATCCTTAGCCCATCCTGTTTTGCTCATCTAAAATACAATTCTTTTAATAGCTAAGCTTCTATTCAAAATCTTAAAATCTCCTTGCCAATTGAAAGTCAGTTTCTTAGACACAGAAACCAAAGAAGCCAAAATTAAGTTCGCATAGGAAAAAAACAAAGGCCCAGAAAGTCATTTCTTGGATTTATTCTTTTTTGCCCCATTCTCACTCACTCTCTTTCTCTGAGAGAATACCTAATTTTTATTCATTACTATAAAGGGTAGCAATAAGGGTGGGAATTCAAATCTTTCATATACATATCATTACCATAACAATTTAGCTATGTATTTTCATTTCAGTCGCCATAACTATCAAACTTTAAATAGCTTAATATTACTGGATAAGATAACAAGACAGGAGGTATTATCAGAGATTTGATAATGTTAATATTGAGGTAACCATTCCGATTAAGACTAGATACCAAATACCTCCCTCTGTGGACTAGGAAATATTGAAAATGGAAAAGTCTATTATTTAAATTAAGCATTGACTTTAGTTCCTTCTTATAATGCAAACAGCTTTTGGAAAGGATCTCACTGAGTTCTAAGGGTCACTCAAAGTCCAAATGACTAAGTCTGTTCCTTTTCTTAGAGCAGAACTTGTATTCATGGAGAAGGGCATATACGCAAAATAAGAGAATAAATATAAAGTCCCTGTTTTTATGAAATTAATAGATGTCTACCACTGGGACTTGAAAAGGTACACAAGAAAAAATTCTGAATTCCAAACTAGCTGAATACACTTCTTGTATTCACGTCTTAATACAATATAGTGTCAGTTGTCTATACTGCTGTCTACTGTTATGAGTTGTAACAGCTCTGTATGAGATAAATATTCAGATTTCTTTCCTGCTTTAATTAATTTAAATAATTTAATAAAATGACTTAAGACAATCTCAGCATATCTAATATACATGAAAGAGAAAAGGACAAAAATTATTGTCTTGAATATATAGGAAAATCAAAGAAGCTAATTCTGAAAATTTCATGAGAGAAGGAATATAATTCCAAAAGTTCTTCTTGAGGATCATCTCTCCTAATTCATGGACTGTCTTACTTTTAGAAAAGTTTAATGATAATCTGGGAAGCTGACCTGCCATTCTAGTCCCTTCTTCAGAAATGCTTTTCCTAAATATCCTACAATCTAACTAATACCAGATGGTCCCTCATAGATGCATACCTTCGTGTTTTACTTATTCTAACATATCCATCTTGGATGTATTTCCCCATCTTTTCTGATAGACAGATTTCTAGTCATTTTCTAAAACTCAAGTAATTGTCATTATTTAGTACTCTTTCTGATACATAAACCCTAAGATAGATGCTGGTTGCCTATGATTTCAAATCACTTCATATATACCTCTATTACTCTTCTTATTACATTATACTATAGGAGTTATTTTGTGTGTTTTTTTTGTCAGTTATACCCCAACTCCTTCACTGCAAACTCCATGGTGACAAAAATTCTTATTTACATACTAATCTCTCTCCAACCTGCCACAGTGTTTATCACAATAACTGACACATAATGTATGCTCTATTTATATAGGGTAGATTGCATTAGAAAGTTGACATTAGAGATCCAGAAAAGAAAAATTATCAAAATAATTCCTTCCTGTCAAATAGGATCTTGCTTTCCAGAACCAATCATTTTATTGTAATATTAATTCAGTTTCAGGACTCTAAAGGAATAATATCAGAGGAGGTGCTATGGTCTCAATGATTATTCTCCCCACTCCCAAATTCATATGTTGAAATTCTAATTCCCAGGGTGAATGTTAGGAGATGTGGCTTTTGGGAAGTCACTAGGTCATGAGGGATAGCCATCATTAGTTGGACTAATGCCCCATAAAGAAGATTCCAGAGAAAGTCCCTATCCTTCCATCATGTGATGACACAGTGAGAAGTTGCCATCAATGCCCACAAAGTAGATCTTTGTGAAACAGAAAGTGGTCCTTCACCTGACGCTGTTTGCCAGCACCTTGATCTTGGACCTCCCAGCTTCCAGAGCTTTGAGAAATCAATTTCTACTGTTCATAAGTCACACTTTTGTTATAGAATCCCAAAGACCCAAAGATAGGAGGCCTCTATACTCTTTTTTATCTACCATGTTACTTAACCTCCCATGAAAAATGGTTGCCTTTATTCACACTCAAAGTTCTTTCAACCTAGGTGATAAGTGATTAGCCTTTAATTCAAGTCAATTGACAATTTTATGCACTTCATAATGTAACAGATTCCATGAAAGAAATAGAGAATTATAAGACAGTGCCTATATTCAAGACTCTTGCAATTTATTAGGGGAGACAATTATTAATGCATAAAAAGAAAAAGATAAAAACATATAAAAAGAATGAGGTAAACATGACTACATAAGCATGCAAACTACTGTATTCTGACTATATAAATGCTGTAGGAATTCAAAAACTGTGAATGTCAAGTTGGAATTATGAACCTTGGAATATTTCATGTGTGAATAGAATTTAAGAATGTAAAAACAGTTGAAAGAGAGGCTGCCTTAAGACTTTAAAATGTCTCAAAGTATTCTTGAGCATGCAGGGAAACTAAGAGCTGATTCAGCCTAAACTCAGCACCTTACATGAGAAGATATGAACCTTGATAGAGCAATTGACTTACCCAAGGTCCCACTGTGGATGGATGCAGTGCTGGGAGAGATTCTGCATTGCTCCCATTGCTTCCAGTTGTCTCCCACAACCTAGCTTAAATTACATAGATGCTGTTGTGTGTTTTCCATTTATGTCAGGGAAGATGAGCTCAGATGCATAATTTCTCAGTAGGAAAAAACACCGTGTTAAAACATCATCTAGACCAATTTTTAAAAGAGAAACTGGAAATGTTGATGGTATAATCATAAAAATTCGAGTAAATCTATTGCATTTGAAAAGCAACAGAAAATGTCTTCTGAGGAGAAGGAGGCGTGAAACTAGAATAACATATCTATTATAGACTCTGTGTTATGGAGATGTGGAGTTACGTCATCATGTACACAGGGAACAGGATTTCCCCTGAAATGTAATTGAGCTTATTTTATGAATGAAATACTCATTTTTCCCAAAATTAACCAATGATTTTAAAAATGGCATTGTCCAGTAGAGATTACACTGATAATGGCTATCTAAAAGATTTCTTTCCTTTTTACATGCTGATCCTTGATATGCGACACCAATTTTAATTTATGTTCTGGCAGCATCTGAGCTGCAAGAAACTGAGGGTACCGACATCTGGCTTGATAAACCACATAGCTGTAAGCAAGCTTATAAATTAAATTATTTAAGTATCCCCATTTAATTTTCAACATCTCTAAGGATGGGATGACAGACTAAAATGTGTCAAACCCAAAGAAACCAGCCCAAACTCATCTCAAATATGACACTTAAAGTAATTCAATAACATTCCACATTTTACAAACAGACATGAAAACACATTTCACCCCATCAATATAATTTGTGGTACCCAAGCACAATCATGCCATTCTGTCCCACAAGAAGTATAATTTAGCATGAACATAAATTTTACTTAATTATTGCTTTAAATATTTGACTGTGAAAAACATTTCAGCATGTTAGGTACAAACCCCTCAACAGAATATATTAGAGCAAATAAGGAAAGTCATGAGATTTTCATTTTCCCTTTTTGAGATAGCACAGTTCTTTCACTGGCATTTATTCATTCAAGCATTCAACATACATTTGTTAAATACCTACAAGCATGAGGTACAGTGCAAGGTACTGGGTATTCATCAATGAGAGAGCCTATATCAAAGCCATTGTCACAAACTTATCTCACCCTCTCTGGATAAAATATTCTTCTAAAGCATTGGAACTCATTAATTCAGGATCAATTTCAGTTCCTTTCTTTCTAATAGTTCATGAATGGCAGGTATATAACACTGATCCTGATAAAATATATACACAAGGCTACCAAAGAGATAAAGTATACATGCAGGAAAAGATGGACTCCAAAAAGTCTGGTTCCAAAAGTGATTAGTTCATTGTTGCTGAAAGCAGTAAGTAATTGAAAAATCAAAATAGACTGAGCCCCTACTATGAATAAGGCAATATGGTATGCTTTAGCAGGGTATTAATGAGCAAGCTGTTAAACTGTCTAAACCAGTTGTAAATTCATGGCAGTGGTAGAAAAAAGTAAGAAATGATGGACATCATGAAGCACTGATGGGCCATAATGACTGATTATATATGGAACACAATGTACAAGAATGGGTGCAAAGAAAACCTTAAGGTTATAAGTCTGGGTAGCTGGAAAAATGATGTTATCACTGACAGAAACTGAGAAGATGAACAGGAGATCCAACCTTGACAATACAAGGGGCTCAACTTTAGAAACAGTGAATTTCAAAGATCAGGAGAATATCCAAGTGCACATGTGTGATGGGAGGTTGGAAATATGGTGCCTTTCTGTGAATAATTCTTTTTAAATATCATTTATACATGAAATAGCAGTTAGAGTCATAAACGTAATGATGGATCTTGATTATACCCTTAATTTGAGCATAGGAAACAGAAGATAATTCAGGAGGAAATACCTATGTTTTTAACTCATGGAAACTTTATGAGAAATGAAGAACATTGACAAAGGGAAGACAAACCGTTCTTCTCGTAATGGTCCTATGGGTAGCAAAAGACAATGGCAAAGCAGAAAAATCAGGCTACTCAGTTCACTTTATTGTAGCTTGTGCTACTGCAAAATATACCTACTGAACTCATAATTTACTGGGGTCACATTAGCTCCTTTAGTTGAAGTAGTCACAATAAGAGCAGTGTGCATAGGTCTGACATTTGTCTGCACTATCTAAAGTCCACTTCAAGATTAAGATATCTTATTTTAGGATTGGCCGTAGGAATGTCTAAAATTGAGCACCCAAGTAAACAAACCAACAAACAACAATGATAAATACTTATAAAAATCAGAATTCTCTTGTTAACGGATTTAGTAACAAATGGAGACCCTAGGGAATAGTAGTTAAAAACACTCTGAATACTGGCCATATCACTTACTGTGTAACCTTAGCCAAATTATTTAAACTCTCTTGGCCCCAGTCTTCTAAACATAAAAATTGAAGATGAAAACTGTACAAACATCACAGTGTTGTTGTAGAAATTCAAAGAGAAAAAAATCCTGTAAAATGAGTGGAACAGTACTTGGCACACAGTAATGTGACTTGCAAGATCACACACACAACTTGTCAATGAACAAGACATAAAGAAGGCTACATATGGAAAAAAGTGGGTCAAAAACTGACTTTTCTACTATTGTCTTAAATATGTCAGTCACATAGGTTATCTATGTCCTCAAGAGGAAAGTAGAAAGAGTAAAGTTAGCACTCATTTCTAAATATCTACTTAGTTTATTATATAAAAAACACAAACTCAAGAATGAGAAGAGAAAAATACAAATTAAGAAAGCATAATATTCTTTAAGGAATTAGACACAAGAGAAGATTTTCATGTGGTTTGGCAAACTGGACATTTAAGATGGTAAATTTTTATTTAAGAATATTCTACATACAGTCCTCTTTATAATTGTAGTCACATCCAAAGATATTATCATTTGAGCAAGTCTTATGAAGACACTGGAAGCAGCCATCAATGGATGTTATAATATACCAAATTATTCCATGCCAATTTTATTTCTTTCCATGATAAAATGAGAAGTCACAGAGATAAAAGCCGAAAGATAAAATAATTTTGATTTCTATAGGAAATTTTTACATGGATTCCATGACATTCCCAAAAGAAGTGAGAAAAAAAGAGGCATAAACTATATTTCAGTAACCTCATTATACTGGAGAGCCCCAAAAAACCTGCAACAATACTAAGAAGGATCAAATAGCGGGAAAAGCAAACAGGAAATGATGTGTAGCAAAAAATAAAGGGAAACAAAAAGAAAGAAAAGATGGAGGAAAAAGTAGCACCATGACAACTGTGCTCTATAAGTACCTGTTTGGTGCTTATCATGTGCTGGACGCAAAGTTAATTGCTAAAAAATCTGCTAAATAAAGAATTATATATTCATAATTCTATGGACATTACTCATTTGTCCTTTGTAGATATTCATGTACTTGAAAAAAGAAGCTTAGAGCAAATGATTTCTCAAAGTCCTCTACTACTCAGTTACTCCATAGTTCTATGTTTTACATTATTTTAAGAGATATTAACTAGAGGGAAAAACTGATGGAATTGTCAACACATCAGAATTCTATTTTCTATGTCATCACTTTCCATTTTAACTAAAAGTATAAATAATAAGACTATTTTTTAACAGCCAGTACCCTTTTAGTAGATTTCTTAGAATTTGTGGCATTATGTACTTCATTTGATACTAAACACATTAACAACTAGTATTATTCTTTAAACAGATCATTCATTTATAAGAACTCTGCTAGTAAGTTCTACTGTAAATCATTTAATACACCAAACTCTGTGTTCCCATCAGTAATGAAGTAGGCATTTTTATTCAAATGTAGCAGGATGTTCAGCTCCCAGGATAATGATTAAGTGAAGATCTCCTTTTTTATTCTGCAGACAAAGCAGATACCATACTTACAGTTTAAGCTCTCGGGGACAAAAATCTTGAAGGAGGCTAAGATTTCCTCAGACTTTATGGAAATAACCTTTGAAAAAGTTTGCATTCCATGTTCCCTCTCTATGGCAATTCTGATTTCTTTTTCCTGGGGTCAGAGTATTCTTGACAGGCTTCCCACTCCCTTGCTATTCTTTAGTAGTACTGTGATTTCCTCACTTCTCTTTCTAATGAATATTTCATCTGTCTGAAGGAATGATCATTGTGTATTTACCAAATGACAAAATGACTTACAAAAATGTACATAACTGAAAATCAACCTTTCTTAGAATTACCAAAGAGTGTTCTTTGAGCTTCTTCCTCTGCCTCCTCAAACTACTGTCAGCAATAAAATGAATAATAACTTCATGTGCTCTTTTGTGATTAAAACTATAATCTTGATGCAAATTAATGCTAATAGATGGTACTCACAGGCTATAGCAAGTAGATGTAACTTGGATCAGGGTTTGTACATAAGCACATCTTTAATTTTATGTTCATACGTGTATGAATATATTAAAACATCAATCTAGGTGCTTTTGAACAAATCAGGGCATAAAATTAAAGAAAATTAAAGTAATTGAAAACTTATCTTATTTATATGAACTTATCACCAAAGGTTTACATCATATACTCTGTATTATTCCCAATCCATTTAACAAGGTGAGCATTTTGCAAACAAAGAACAAAACTGGCCATCTATTACTCACAGTGACAGTCAGCCATGTCACTTAAAGTGCATTAAAGTCCATATGCAGTAGTACAGATGAGTCTGGGACAAAATAGGTAGCTGATGTATTTTCAGAAAACAGCCATTTAAAGTCATATAAGTTGAAAAGTTTCATCTGACATTTGTCAGACTTCCAGTGAAAATAGGATAATATTTGAAGGTCACCAATTCAACAACTATCCTATAGAGAAGACCCTCCCTACTTCAGATTGTGTACTACATGACAAGGGATCACATTTCCCCTTTGTACTTATTTCAGAATTCTTGTCAGTTTTTAATTCTTCTTTGCCCTTTTTTTTTTAAAAGAATACATACTGATTCTCAATTTGCTTTGGAAGTGTGTAAGGCTGAAGAAGTAGTGCTTTCAAATTCATTAAGGTGAGATGGGTGTCTATGAAAAAGTCAGGCTTTGCCTCACCCAAAAGACACATTGCTGTATTCAGATACTCCTAAGGAAGAACTTGTCCTTAGACATATTTTCCAGGAACCGTAAAAGTCATGTCTATTAACTCCAATCCCATTTCATAAATTTCCAATGTTGGGCTTGTTGGTAAACATGGATACATTTCAGATCATAGCTTATCTGTATGCATTTAGCAAAATGCCTATACTTTGTTTTCAGTTTAGTGGTTATTCTCTCTCTCTCTCTCTCTCTGTGTGTGTGTGTGTGTGTGTGTGTGTGTGTGTGTTTGGGCTAGAAGAATAAGTACCAACTGAGCAATGCTTCTATTTTCCTTGAAAAATCAAAACTAAATGTTATAAGAAACTGAATTGAATATACAAGATAGTTTCATTATGAGCCTTGCAGATGGAAGCATATGAATGGCTGTCCTATCCCCAAATTACAATTATGTAATCAGTCTCCAAGATGAGCAGCCTCCAAAGGAAAATGAATGGCACCGTTAAGTATATCTTTTCATGGAAGAATTTGGCAGTGAATGACTGTAATTGACCATCTTACCATATTTCTGCTCACCACATTAAGATGCTACAGCTTCATGGAAATGTGACAAGTGAATTGAAAATTTTAATATGTTATAATATGTACATATATACACACATATGTATACATATATTCACATAAGTATGTACATATATGTATACACATATATGCATACATCTACATACCTGTGTATATATCTGTAAGGATATACTGTGTGTCAGGAAAGATCAATGTACCATTAAAACTGCAACTTAGAAACAAATTTAAGCCTGCCTAATTCTTTTTTCTTAGTTTCCAATTCTACTACTCCTCCAAATTCTAATAGGCCCTTGTTTTATTCCTCATCTCACCACTGAATATAGGTATTTTATCTTTCTGTAAGATATTTTCTATGCCTACTCTCAACCTTAGAGAGTAACTTGTTACTTTGATGAAATATCTGACCACTACTTAAGTAGGCCAGGAAGGAAGGAAAAATGGAAGGAAGGAGAAAGAACAGAAACAAAATGAAACTAGGAAAAAAGAAAATAAATGCAATCTGTATGGTACTCTCTTACTCTCCCCTACTTAATAGCAATGGATATTCTTCCATATTTTGATTTTTATTTTTGGAAAAATAGAGAAAGTTGGGTCATAGGAATGTTCACGGAAAATTTTAAAATGAACATGTTTTAGATTCACTGATCTATACTATAAAAATGATGACTGTCAGCTCTAAGCAAATTTAACACCCAGAAATCCTTATAGGATTGACTGCAAACATACTGAAAGTCTCTATATTAAAAGTTAATCTAACTACATTTGGACCTATATCTTGACTATTTTTGGTTTTGCATGAAGAGGAGTCAATGATCAAACTGAAACAAGTAGATAAACCTATTAAATTAAAAACAAACTCTAAAGCCTAATTATTTTCAAGTTCTCTTATTTAAATGTTCCATAGGTTCTCCAAACTTAACAGGCATACTATGGAACTATTATCCTACTTTTCCCCACACCCATAATTTCACTTCTTGAATGTGAAAGGCACCAAGGAAGATAAATAGGGGTGGGGTGGGAGTAGGAGAAGCTGGCACAAAAGTATAGGGTCAAGTTGTCCAGAAGGCTGCCCAAAATCTGATCACAAATCTTTTTTTCTTTTTTCTTTTTCTTTGTTCTTTTTAGATATACATGACAGTAGAGTGTATTTTGGCATATTATACATATATGAAGTATAACTTATTCTAATTAAGATTCTATTATTGTGGTTGTACATGATGCATAGATACCCTGATCATGTGTTTAAAGATTTCTTTAGCTACCCTGCCCTTGTTAGGGGGATGAACATTTTTGTACAACTCAGTCTAAATTTACTCTTAGTAATGCTGAATTGTATCACCATCTATCTAGTTTTCCAAAACAAGAAACATTTCCCTTGATAACTATATCTCATAATTGATCCATGCCTGTCACTCTAAATAGTTAACACATCTAAAATCATCTGGTCCTCAAACTGTAATCCTTGAACCAGTCGTATCAGCATTCCCTGGGAACTTGTTAGAAATGCAAATTCTTGGGCCCCACCCCAGATCAACTGAAACAGAAAGTCAGATGTAGAATATAACAATTTATGTCTCAACACGCCCTCCAAGTAATTCTGATACAACAGTCAAGTTTGAGAACCACTAATTAAATCTATTCTTTTATCATTATTCCCATTGCTAATTGCTTTCTGGGTCTTATCTTTCATGTGGCCCATAGCAATAATCTTCTGATTGGTTTCTATTCTTCAGTCTTGACTCTTCCAATCCATTCTCCACACTACCACCAGGGTGAACTCTCTTTGTCACAAAAGTGATTATTAAAATCCTTCCCTAGTTCCTCCTTTCCCATAGCAGTGGCTTTTAGACTGTGTTCCTAGAAAGACTTGTTTCAGTGGTTGCCCTTTGACAAGACAAAAAAGGCAATACACCAAACTTCAAATTTCACAAGTGACACTAAAAAACCACTGGCCAGGGTGGAGAGAAGAATAGAAGTTCATTGATTAGATAAAGGGGAATGAAGGGAAGGGAGGGAGATGGGAATATAAAAGACAGTGGAATGAATTGAACATAACTTTCCTATGTTCATACATGAATACACGACCAGTGAATCTCCACATCATGTACAACCACAGGAATGGGATTCTAGTTAGAATAAGTTACACTCCAGTATGTATAATATGTCAAAGTATACTCTAATGCCATGCATATCTAAAAAGAACAAATAGAAAGAAAAAAAACCACTAGCCAATAGGAAAAAGGAAATACTGCTTAGTAGTACACAAGACATACAAGTCCTTATACATGATCCTCAGCATACCTCTCTCTTCTCATGCCTACCTTCCACTCATGCTCAGTCTGAATAAAATGATATGCAATTCCTCTAAGACACTAGGCTATTTGATATCTGTGGCATGGCTTCTATTCCATAGAACATCTTCCCATCCCTATCATTTGTTTATCTGATAATATCAAATTACCATTCTCTACTTCCCTCCAGTCCACCTTACAGTCCTTGCTCTAGTAGTACCAGCATTACCTCCTCCATGAAGCCCTTATGATACCTGCTTTTCATTCCCCAACCAAAAAACATTGATTGACTCCCTTGTACCATTACTATAGCAATAACAGTAGTGGGAGTAATAGATAATACTCATTGAGCACGTACTATATTCTATGGCAGCCATTATGCAAATTTCCTTATGTGTCATGTATATGCCATTTGAAACCTTACAACACTATGATGTATCATGTATAATATTTATCTTCATGTTAGAGGTGGAGAGACAGAGGTTTAACTATCTTACTTATTCTACTTGCCCAAGTTGTATAGCCAATATGCAGCAGAATTAGATCTCCTCAGGTACTTAACCCCCAAAGCATATGCACTTAATTTCTATACCTCTATAGGATCAGACTGGTAACACATGAGTCATGAAAGCATGGAATAAGATAATAGGGAGTGGCAGGTACTATGGAATTAAAAAGGACACACTTAAGCTGTAAGCATTTTTTTAAGGAAGGAGAGAGTGGAAGGGAGGAAAGAGAAGGAATAATCCTGAGTTATAAACAAAACATTTCTTTAGACTAGTCCTGAGCAGGCCAATAGCTCGAGATCCCTGTTTCACACTGTATGTAATACCCACTATTTTTCTTGTTATAAAACAAGCCAGGGGGCTGGGGTTGTGGCTCAATGGTAGAGTGCTTGCCTAGCACTCACAAGGCACTGGACTCAATCTCCAGCACCACATAAAAAACTGAATAAAATAAAACACAAGTCAGGGTGATCTCTTACAATAGTGGTACCTGTATCTTTCTCACTGCTGTAGGCACCGCATGAAAGAAAGAAGGAAATTTTTCACTTCTCATCTATGTCCTAGAAATGAAACAAAAGAGATGCGGGGCAAGGAAGAAGGGAAGAAGGGAGGAACACAAATGGACCATAAGAGAGGAAATGAAACCTAAGTACTCTGAAACTGTGAATGGAAGTGAGAGAATTGTCATGTTTTTCAGGGACCTCACAAATGGCTGTAATTATATAGAAGGGCATGTTACATATATCCAGAAAAAAATGGTCATTGGACAGATATTCCAAGATCAGCATAAACCATGCCTTTCAGCTATCCTTCCTGGCTGAAAACTAGACACTTCTCAAATTTTCTATACTGGGTAAACGTCAATTTTTTTTGTACTAGGTAAACTTCCAGTGTACTAATTTTCTATTGCTATTGTAATAAATTACCATGAATTTGATGACATAATGCATCACAGATTTATATTAGAGTTCTGGAGGTCAGAAGTCTAACATGGGTTTTGATAAGCTAAAAATCAGGATGTCAGCAGGGTAGAATTCCTTCCCAGAGGCTTCAGGGAAAAATCTGTGCCCTTGGCTTTTCAAACTTCTAGAACCTGTCCATATTCCTTGTTCCCCTTCCTTCATCTTTAAAGGTAGTAATGTCAGGTCCAGTTCTTCTCATGCTGCCATCTCTCTGCTTCCCTCTTTTCTGTTTCCTTCTTCCACTTTTAAAGACCCTTGTGATTACATTGGGTCCACCCAGACAGCCAGAATAATCTCCCTATCTTAAGGCCAGCTGATTAGTAACTTTAATTCCATATGCAATATTACTCTTTACCAAGTGATACTATACATTCACAAGTTCCTGAGATTATTACATAAAAACCTTTAAAGTGGCCATTCTGCCTACCATAACCAATGATACCTATACATTTTTTGAGCAGGGGGTTATTTTAGATTACATATATCATTGAACTACCAAGTAGGTTTTGATATATGAATTTTTCTCATTTACTTTTTTTCCTACCTGTGGTACTGGAGATGGAATCCAGGGACTCATGTACACTAGGCAAGCACTCTAACACTGAACTATATCACCAGCCCTGAATATTTTCATTTAGAAAAGTAAATGCCATGAGCAAATTAATTCACATGACTGCACACCTACAACACTGATTATTTTATTTCTCTGTGTATAGGTCAATCTTCAACTTTCTACCATGAGCTTTGGAATGAGGACCATGTCCCCTAATAGGTTTTCCTTCCCTACACCTAGCACCATGTGTGGCACCTTGTAGAGACACAATGTAGAGACACAATGTTTGCACAGTAATAAATACATGAACACTGCTTCATCTGGAAAAGAACATTTGTCAAGTTATATTTGTACCTTATTTAAAAGCTGTAGAGATTTCAAAAAATGAACCTAAGGTTTTAAAAGGGGGGAATCTCAACATACACTATTTTAAAAATTCACTTAAAATAGATATCAGAGTCATTTTTTAATTTTCAAATTGGATCACTCATCAATGGAATATGAAGCAAAAGAAAGGGAACTGCTCCTCAAAACCACATGAATTTTTACTTATATTTCATATTAAATCAATAAGGTGAAAGTCACTTCCAAAATATTATGATTCATGAACTTCATTACCACTCCCTCTTTTGGTTTGATCAGCATAGCCATCTTTATATAGTGCTAGAATTGTTGATATTTTATTGCATTGTCACATCTCATTAGTATGTATTAAATGCTATTATTTATGGCCACTATTTAATCTGATGTGAGACAGAAAAAATTATTGAAAGCTTGGCACCTCAGCAATAGGCATTTATGGGGATGAAGGACTGACTAGAAAGAGTCAATGGTCCTTTATCTGCCCCTCAGATCATTAACTCCAAGTGGTTACTTGCTCCCAGGCACTGTCCTGCGCCCAGGTTGTTATTGCTGTGATATGTAGATAAAGGAGAATATATTTTAAATGCTTTAATACAAACTCAATGCTCATGAAGGGTGCCAGATTGAAAGTACTGGGTTGTGCACTTGGCTAGTTCCAAGGTACCAAGAGATGCTTAACCTTGAATGACCACTTTGCAAGAGGGTGGAAACATATAGTTTACTGAACATTAAGAGATGACAGTAGAGCAGCATGGCAGTATCTCCCGGTTAAGTATTTTTATCAAGGAAGAAAACTTGAAATGACTAGCTAAACTTAGACTTCAATCTAGTTAGTATGATACCAGTACTGGCAATGAGGGGGTGGAAGAGTGAGTGGTAGTAGTGTTAGGATACACAATTGCTTTAAGTCAAAGAAAAATAAATGTCCTTTCACCAACTCAGAAAACCACTGAAATAAGCAGCGATCTTTAAAAGAACTAGTGTGCTTGTTCTAATTTAATAACCAATCTTGATTCCATATCATATGTAGGGAACATTCCTCAAGCTTATCTGATAGCAGTCGCTGACACCATGGTGTAAGTAAGCCAAACAGTCTGGAAAGAGAAACCGAGGTAATGGTAAAGACTCGCCATGGAATGAAGGTCTTTGCAGCTGTTGAGGCTGAGCTGGGAGCTGAGGGGAGGCCTCACCCTGTCAAGCATCCCAGCAAGTTGTGATGTGAACTCACCCGCGCTGCCTTGCCTCATGCTGTGTGCAGGAGCTTGCCATCCCCCGGGTCCTTGTCTCAGACCTGTTGCTGGGCAGAATTGCTTAGGCATGCTTGGTTTACACTACCTGGACCCTTGACGTATAGTTCACCTATAGGCTGACTCTGTTATACTTTAACAAGTGTGTTAACCTGATTGGATAATGTGCCTATATAGGTCCTGTGCAACCCTAAATAAAATTAGATCCGTGCCTTCACAGCTCCATCTCCAACGCTTGAGTAAGCACGCACTGGGTAAGGCTAGGTAGGGTAGGAGTCATTCGTCCTCACCCTCAGCGAACCCCCTCTCCGAACATCTACAATCACATACCTGAGAAAAGTCCTTAATTTTCTAAAAAAAACATAGAATGTTTGAGTAGGAAGAAAATTGGAACTATCCAACCCAAAATTTTAGTGTATATATGAGAAAACTAAGTCTCAGAGAGGAGAAGTGTGCCGAGGGAGTAACATATTACTAATATAAGACTGAGAGTAGAGCCTAGGTTTTCTGATTGACAGGCAAGAATTTTTCTACTATGCCATGTTATCTCTAAAAAAGGAAAACTAGCTGCTCTCTGAACCTTTTAAATATTCAGTGCCATTTATTTTTTATAAGTGTGCATTCTTGGGGCCTGTCAGACATTTTCTCCTCCATTCTGTTCTATTCGTTCACATTAGCTAAGAGTTTTCACACATTTAAACTTTCTTAGTTTGAAAAATACCCTACAGTTAGTATCACACAACAGGCAAACTCACAATTCCAAAATTAAGAAAACTATTTTTACAAAAGGCACAATATCTGAAAATCTTGACTACATTCCTCCATCAATTTCTATCATCTTACTTTTTGTTTTGGAGTGATCTGAATTACTGTTTTTTAAAAGATAGTACCTCTGGAAGGAGGGCAAATAGAACTATATGTAGTAAAGTCAAAACTGAGAGATATATTTTAAATTCCTGATACAGACTAATTTGAATTAATTGGAACCCAATTAATGAAACCATTAATGAGGTATTTTTAGTATATTTTTCAAGAGGCAATGCAAAGTCTAAGAATTTTGGTTTTTAAACATACTTCCATTCTTTTGTACTTTAAAGAAATTATCAAGTGATGCCACTTACCAACTTTCCACAAATTCAGGTCATCCTTTGACTTTTTTAATAACTTGGTATGTGAATTCATATTTGATCAATGGTGCATAGTACTGCCAAATATAGGGACCAAAGAGTGAAAAAAATCAATGTTTTCTATTCCCTAGTTACAACCAATTAAATATTAACAAATATTCTTAATAAGAATTTAGACCAATGAGGGAGATTCTACATCTTGATACATTTTCTTACATCCTATGCCTAACAGAAGTATGAGAGTAGAAGTAAACACATTTCCAGTACTC
Source organism: Sciurus carolinensis (assembly GCF_902686445.1). Taxonomy (NCBI): domain Eukaryota; kingdom Metazoa; phylum Chordata; class Mammalia; order Rodentia; family Sciuridae; genus Sciurus; species Sciurus carolinensis. The sequence continues at coordinate 104,870,826 of NC_062232.1, forward strand.
CAGTTGAATTCTATCTGCACTGGCACATTTATCAAAAGATAAGGCACAGCACCTTTTGCCTGATAGTTGCTCAATAAATACTTATTGGGTATATGAAGGGATAGATAAAAGAATGGAAGGATAAATAAGTTAATACAAAACCTGTGTCAATACCAATATTTTACTTGTGACATTCCTAAAGAATCAAAGGTACCAATTTCATTGGTAAATTTTCTGAGTGGAAACATTTGTTCCATTGATATGGAAAAATGCCATATTTATTTGTAGTCAGTGAAAACTACTAAATAATTTTGCAAACATCCTCACTAGCCATTGTTATTCTTACACACTCTGAAGATCGTTCCATTAGCCAAGGAGTGTCCTGGTTTTAGTAGCTGTACGTGAAAAAGGTCATGTAATTATTCAAACGTGTAGAACAGCCTGCATATCTGGTTTTGCAAAGACAATTAAGGGGTATAGGCACAAGCTTATCTATAAAATGTACGAACAGATGTCAAGAAGTTTAAAACAATGCATTTCATTTACATAAAACTCAGGAAATATAAGAGAATATCAGTGGAATATTCCATTCTTTCTACATTATATAGCTCTATGTTCAAGTTCCAAAGTAAATTTCAGTGCAGAATGTACATACCTTGATAGATCCAGAAGTTAAGGTAATCAAAAAGGAGACAGCTGAATAAAGGTCACCCTTGTAGTTCCTGTAAACAAATTAAGCCAAATTATCCTTCAAGCATATGTACAAACAAGTCCAGAGTAAACCTTACACAAGAGAAAAGAGGAAATATATGTAGCATGGGTGTGAGAGATTGGTGTAGTGACTATACAACAAATTCATTTTGTAATTCATAAGGGATGAAGAGTTGGCTTTTTAAAAAGTTCTGCTTGTAAATACAAACAATTATATTTCCTTTTTTTGCAGGTGAATAAAACCCAGGGCCTCAGGTGTGCTAAGTAAGCACCTACCACTGAACCACATTCCCACTTTCAAAGATTTTCTTATTCGTAACACAGTATGACTCAAAGAGTATGGAACTCCCACCCACTCCACATTCTCCCAACAAAACACTATACAGTTTTCACTCAACATACCACTCATTTTGAGATGAAATGCCCATGATTTTAAGACGTTTACAGCAATATAAAGTATGCTAATATAAAGTATGCTAATTGTAATTTCTTACATTAATATAGTCCTTTAGGGCTGGGGCTGTAGCTCAGTGGTAGAGTGCTTGCCTAGCATGTATGAGGCACTGGGTTCCATCATTAGCACCACATTAAAATAAACATATAAAGTAAAGGAATGCTGTTCATCTACAACATTTAAAAAAATAGTCCTTTATAGTTTACAGAAAGCATTCATATATATTTCTTTTATTTCTCAAAACAACTCTTATACAATTAGAAAACTAAGACCCAGAAATGTTAAATGGCTTACACAAAGTCACATATATTGTTAGTTGACAGAGCCAGGATTAAGATTCATATCTTCTCACTTTCAATTCATTCCTTTTTCCAATAGATCACATGACATCTTTTATTTAACAGTTATAAAAATGACTGTAAAATATGTTTCCCATGTGTCATTCTTGGTACTGAGGCAGGAGTTGTGCTATTATATGATGATCCCCACTAACTTACTCTACCTAAGAGATAAACTTCATCCTGTAATTTTTATAGTGCCCGTACAAAGTTACAGGGTATTTTAACATGCAAACTTTAAAAAATCTTTCATCAATAATGTAAAATTGGTACAATATTTATGGAGGTTAACTTGTGAACAGGGACCAAACCTTTAAAATATGTACTTCCTTTGACCTAGTTATTTTGTATTCATACATTTATTAAGGAATCATCAGAGATGTAAACAAATGTGTGTATAAGAATTTCTCATGATTTTTAATAATAATCAACATTGAAAATTGCCCAAATATCCAATAAGTGAAATTTGATTAAACAGATCAAGCAACAGCCACATGATGACTTACTAAGCAGTCCTTAAATATGACATGGGAACAGTTAAGGGAAGTTAATAATCACTTCATATAATTTCTACCCATAGCTTTCATTTGCTGCTCCTAAACTATGCTTTGAAAGTGTTAAGGGAGAAGACTATAATTTTTTCTTTATATTTGTGGTTGTTGTTTTCAATTCTGTCTCTACTCTCCACATATGTACATATATAATATATCTTATGTTGACATAAAGATGTTCACAAAATATTGATAAATAGAAAAGTACATTATAAAGTGAGTCCAGTGTAGAAAAATATTATGTATGTAAAATTTATGATTCTCTTTTTTCTGTGTATCTATATTTTTTTAACTTTTCTAAAATGAACATATATTACCCATATATAAAATAAGTTATGTGTTTTGGATTCTTTGAAATTCCATTTGGAAGAGGCAGTGTAGTGAATTAAAGCTAAAGAAAAAAGAAAAAGACAATTTTAAACTTTAACATTCTAATATTGTGTGATTGGCACTTAATTAACCTTGTGGCCCCAATTTATCAATCAAGTAATCCCCAAACCTATTATTTTTACCTATGAAGAAAAATGTAGTAGTGAGAACAAACAATTTAATTTTTCTACCAGCAAAATGAGGCAGAAGAAAACATTTAAATAATTCTTTTCAAAAATGAAGGTCAATAACATCATTGTCACCTTTGACAATGATCACCAAGGTGATCTTATAATTATGAGTATCATATTATTACTAATGATCTCCAGATCCAATGCACTATATATAAATCATTCATAATAGACTGAAGTGGTGCTCTTGATTAGTTGCAATCTAATTGCCCGATGTTCATTTTTCATCACTGTTAATGTTGCTCAAAAAAGACATAGTTCTGCTCAAGCGTTGATGTCATTCCATAATTGTGCTCAGTTAGAATATTTCAAGGGAAGACTTTTCAGAATTTACTTACATCCAGACTAGAAAAACATTTCTGGCTCTTGTGCTGCATATACCAGAGCAAGTCTGTAGAAATTGGCATCATATCCATCAGGCTGATTCTGCAAGGAGGCTAGCAAAAGATGCTTTAAAAAATAAACTGCCCGATATGTAGCATTTCGCCTTGGTGAGATACTCAGAGGTCTGGGAAGCAAAAGGGCTTTAAAAAGATATAACTCTTTTCTGCTTGCTTTTCAATTGGCTTCAACCTGAAGCCTTTAGGAGTATTTCACCCTATTTATAATTAGAAAAGGCTAGTTCACAGGTTGATCTGTATCAGATACCCCAGGTTACTTCCCATCAGTTACCAGTTCTCAACCTGTACCAATTCTCCCACTTTTATCTTTCTATTCCACTCAAGAGTTCATTTCCAAAAAAGGAACTGTCGACAGTCTTAATATAGCATGTGGACTAACTACCCTTTAAGAAAAAAATTTTGACAGCACCATCATTGGACTTAACCAAATAATGCATTCCAGAGGCAAAAATAACTGAAGCCACAAATGTTAGAAATGTATCTCACAGAACTGACTAGGTTTTGCTAGATCCTGAAAGCAGAGTCCTAAATCTAAATCTAGATAGCTCCTTAAGAAAGTATCTGGTCCAGGGCTAGGGATGTAGTTCAGTGGTAGAGTGCTTGCCTAGCATGCACAGAGGCCCTGGCTTAAAGAAATATGAGAGATCATTTAGCCCAGACTTTAAATAGTGCCACTGCTGCTTATTTAGTTCTATGTAGAGAATAATCTACTTCCTTCAAAACGAAAGAAAGTTCTCAGTCTCTTAAAATGATCTATCACTGAAGACTGACTATGCGGTCAAAATGTATAAATTGCAGGTGAGCAGAAGAAAGTCTAAATGTCTTTTTCAAAATGTTGATATAAAATATATATATTTGTGTGTGTGAATATGCATACATATGTAAATATGTATATGTAAGGATAGCGATCATTCTTAAATGGATTTTAAAAGTGTAATTATTGGCTTAGGAAATAGGAAAATTCTTACCTGTTTTTCAATAACTACTCAATTATATACTAATTATAACACGTATGTTAACACTCTCTATTTTCAGGGGACTTTGGGCTGCATGTAGGTCACACATTATTTTGCTAATGACTATATCTTTACATATTGCTACACATGCTTTGAAACCCCTAATGCTGTTTTTCTAATGGGGCATTTACTCAAATACCTTGTAGAAAATAATTGTGTTAACAATGAGGCAGTTTCCCCATTACAATTATCAGTGCTTTTAAACAATTAATGCTGCAACACTCTGTATTGTCACTTTCTTCTTCAGAGCCTAAAGAACTTCTAGGTTTATATTATTGGCTGTAGCTTCTCTTCTTTCTGGCAATATGGGCATTTCTAATGATGAGACCTGCCAAAAGTTGTCAATGCTATTTTTCTTCTTTTCCATTAGAGGTGACTGTGGCTGAATAGCTAAGTAATCTATAGTCTAACTTCACTTAATTGTTTTTACTACATGACATGAAGAAATATAGTGAGTAATCACTTCTGTTTTACATGAGGCAAATTGCTAGTGCTTTCCACAGCAATCTGAAGAAGACTTAACATGCCTAATCTCCCTTGAACATACTGTTCAAATCCTGACAGGATAAACTCAGTCCTCTTTGGTTCTCCAGTAAGTGAATACTAGATTGAATTGGTGGATCTCAATTAATTCCCTATCTATGGACATCTTCCAAAGCAAAGTAGTTAGAGAACAATTGGTACAATCAGAATCGGTGTATTCCTCTCCCTCCAGGACCTTTTCTCAAAGAGAATGGGTATATTCTTGTCACTGAAACCTCACTTCTGCTGTGATGTTTATTATTTTGCTTTTTGTTTCCTCTTTGTTTGCCTTGTAAGTATACACTGTGTGATAATGAAAGTTATATAATCTTATAGAAAATCTGGAAAATACAGGAAGTATCAAGGAAAGAAATAACCTACTATCCATCTTCCCCAGAGACCATTTCATTTTTAGCACTTCTACACATTTTCCAGTCTTCTTTTCTTTTTTACATATTGAGTATACACAATTTTCTATCCACCTTTATCATTTGATAGTAAATCATAAACATTTTCTTCTTTTCATAAAATATTTGTAAACATCATCTCCAATGGCCACAAAAATTGCATTTTCTAAATAGAAATTCCCTTGTTGAACATTTGGGTTCCTTCACTTTTTCTACTGTTAAAAATAATGCTTGGCAAAAATCTTTGTAAATGAAGCTGCTTCTATGTTTGTTCTTTAGGACAAATTGCCAGACATAGAATCAGTGGGTCAACTAGTATGAGCATTTTTTTTCAGTATTTTCTTTTTTAATTAGGATTCATTTTGACATAATTATAAAAGCCTAGAGTATAATTTGCTCTCATTCAGTCCCAGTACTTCACCTTTCCATCTTGTCCTCCTCCCTCCTCCTGTTTCCTTCCCTCTACTACTATGAACATTTGTAAGACTTTTACTGCAAACTACCAAACCTTTACCAACATTTTATCACATCTTTATTATTCATTAATTTGTGCAACCAATATTTATTAACAACCCCCACGTGTCAGGCACTATTCTAGGTGATATGGAAGTATCAACAAAAAGTGCAAAAATTTCATACCCTCATGAAGCTCATATTCTAGAAGAGTTGATAAATTGTAAATAAACAAAACATGGTGTGATACCAGGTAGTAATAAACAGTATGAAGAAAATAAATGCAGTAAATGAAGTAGGACTCATTTCACAGAGTGGTCAGGGTAGGCCTCCATGAAGGAATATTTGATCAATATTTGATGAAAAAAGTGAGGTCAGCATGTAGAAATATTGCAGAAATTCATTTCAGGAAGAAGAAAAAGCATGTGCAAAGGCCACAAGAGAAAAAAATGCATGAAATGTTTAAGGAACAAAATGGAGGGCAATGTGACTAGAAGGTTAAAAAGCAAGGTTAGAGGGAGAGAATTGTAAGACAAGAAGTCCAATAAATAGTCAGTGACTAAATCATGTATGGCAGTTGCCACATAAAATATGTTTTTAGTTTTTTTAATTGCATTTTAATTGTGATAAGAAGTCATCCATTGGAGAGCAAAGAGCAGACAAATCATATGATCTTAATTAAATTTTAAAATTACCCTGGTTACTTGGTAGAAAATATATGAGAGCAAAAAATCAATGTAGAGGCATGAATGAGAAAACCATTTCAGTAATCCAGGAAAAAGAATGATGGTGGTTTGGTCTAGAGACTTAACAATGAATGAGGAGAAAATGACTCAGATAAAGGATAGAGTTTGAAGGAAGAGTCAACAGAGTTAACCACTGCTAATTGTTTGAATTATCAAGTGTTATAAAAGGAGAATCACTAATGACTCTAAGGTTTGGAACTTGAACAATTACACTATGCATTATCTTATCCTCCCCAAATTCTTATATTTATTGTTTCTAACTTGCATATATGTATGCATTTTATTGTGGTGAGAACATTTAATATGATATCTAACCTCTTAATAAAGTTTTAGGTGTACAATATGGTATCATTATCTGTAGGCATGACATATAGGAGATCTCAAGAACTTATTAACCTTGCATAACTGAAACTTTATACCCATTGAGTAGCATTTATTTTGATTACTAAAGACTGAGTTTTTTTCACATGTATTGGTCATTTCTATTTCTTCTCTCATGAATTATCTTTTCATGTCTTTTCCCAGATGGTATTTATAAGATCCTTTCCTTCCTTAGCTTCTGCTTCATTATTTCCTTGATTGCCTCCTACCTCTCTGCTTTTATTATAACTTCTTCTTAAGGCTCATCTTATTTCACTAACCTCTAAGTGCAGTGTTTTTCAAAATTTTATCTTTACTTCTCTTCTTATTCTCTATATACTCCCTAGATGATCTCACCTACCTATTCCTACAATTTCAACTATTACATTGACTGATGACACCTAAACCTTTACCTCTAGACCTGACCTTCAGATATATAATCTCCATCTGTCACAATCCATCTCCATCTGGATGTCTAGGTGGTGTCTTGCATTTTAAAAGTCCAAATCTGACCTCATTATCCTCACCAAAACCGACTTTTTCTTTTGTGCTCTCTGTATTGCATAATAAGCCTCAGTACCACTCCTCCCTCTCATCAACTCCCTAAATATAATCAATTTTCAAGTATCATTGATTCTACCCTTAGAGTGACTTTCAAATTTGTCCCCTTCTCCCCATTGTCACTGTCACTGCCTTGGTCCATATCACCATAATTTTTCAAAGTTGCAATCCAGTCTCATTGGTCTCACTGCTTCTATTCTTAATCCACTTCAACCTGTCCTCCATACTGGTGTTACCTTTCTAAAACTCAAAACTGGTCATCCCTTCCTCACTCGAAAACCACTCATCTAATTCAGTATTTACCCAAAAGAACTAAAATTGGCACACTAGAGTGATATATACATACCAATGTTTACAGCAGTGTAATACACATTAGCTAAGCTATGGAGCCAACCTAGGCGCCCTTCAACAGAAGAATGGATAAAGAAAGTGTGGTATATATACACAATGGAGTTTTATTCATCCTTAAAGAAAAATGAAATTATATCTGAAATAAGCCAGACTCAGAAAGTCAAGGGTCAAATATTTTCTCTCATCAGTGAAAGCTAGAGAGAGAAGAAAAAAAGGAATAAAATAAAACATATCAAGAAAACAGAAGACTGACCAACAGAGTAGCGGAAAAGGATAAAGAGGGAAGAAGAGGGGAGGGCATGAGGAAATGCTAGGTAGTGAAATCTACCAAATTATGCTGTGTCCATGTATGAACATACCACAATGAACCCAGCTTATATATGTTATTATAATGTACTAGAGTAATAATAATAATAATAATGATGATGATGATAGAAAGAAGATAGTAGAGTAGAATAATCAGATCCAGAGAAGGAAGAAGGGAGAAAAGCAAAGATACTGAGAATGAGATTCATCAAATTATGTCATTTGCATTTATAAATATGGCATAATGAATCCCATTGTGTATAATTATAATGTACCAATAAGAAATAAATATGAAAATAAAATAAAAAGATTGTTCTATGATATATAAGCAAATCCATGTAATACAGGTGTTCCATAAGAGTTCAGTAAATGAGACCTAAAAAGCTTCTGTAATACTTGAGACTTTAAGACTCATTGTCCTAAAGCCCTGCATAAATGTTGAATATATTTTTCTGCCTTATTAATAATAAGGTACCACCAAATATTTTGCTAAATGTATGGCACCAGTGTTCTCTCACTATGTCTATTGCTGTTTTACACATTTTCATAAATGGGTTTTATTAAATGTTGTACAGAAATATATTGTTAAAACTTTCTGTCTTCTGTGTTAAATTAACCGTTAAAATATTTCCCTTGCACTGAATTTTAATTGTTTACATTAAAATTACCTCCCTTGCACAAGTTGTCCAATGTTTCATCTAGACAATATCTCAAATAGGGAAAAAACAAACCAATGAAAAAAATGTAGCACCCTTGTGTTAACACTTCATGGATTACAAACCAAAAATAAATGATATCACACCTAAGTGTTGAGGTTTTATAGACTATACATGAAAGGTAAATCACAAATATACTAATAACATATGAACAAATACACAGAGTAAATCTGTAATAAAGAATACCAACCCAGGAAATTACTATGTAATTTTAGCACCTACCTAAGTTAATTGAAAGAATGTATGAGTCAAAGACAATATAAATACTTATATCTCACCTTATACTTTATAACTCTCTAGGAGATACATAAAGAATTGATCAGAATCAGAAAAATAATAAAAAGAGTAATCAATACCAATACTTCAGTGAGTGTCCTAGAGCTCATAAATTTGTATGCCACCATAACCTTTGGAAATAGCAAAGAGAAGAAGAAAAAAGACAAAGGAGGAGGAGGAAGAGGACAGAAGGGAGGGAGGAAAGGGAGGAGTGATTTTATTGATATCTCAAAATACAAGTCTTCTCAAGATAAGTCATAAGTATTGACTGCCCAGTCAACTGCACAGCCTTCTCACTTAGAGGTCACTAGATCTCATTACTAAAATTAACACTATCTTCCCAGAGTTTCTGTATTTGACTTGCTTAGCCATTCTGCCAATGCTTTCCTACATTGCTTAAAACTTTAAACATATAATGAGTTACATTCACAGGAACATTTGTTTAAAGTATAGAGTAAGCAAACAGGTGATTACTTACATGATTCTGTACATAACACTTGTGAAATTCATGTCATACACATATACATTTAATAAATATTCCTTTAGAAAATATTCCATACAGCCAAGTGCAGTGGCACAAACCTATAATCCCAGCAACTCAGGAGGCTGAGGCAGGAGGATCACAAGTTCAAGGCCAGCCTCAGCAACTTAGTGAGGTCCTAAGTCACTTAGTGAGACCCTGTCTCAAAACAGAAAAATAAAAAATTGAAAAGGACTGGGATTGAGCTCAGTGGTTACACACTGCTGGTTCAATCCCTGGTACCAAAATAAAAGAAAAAATTCCATCCACACACATAAACATAAACACATTTGACCTAGATAATAGAGCAGGAGATCACACATCAATATCACTCAAATGCTTGCAATTAAGTGGAACAGCTTTGAAAAAGAAAATCATTAATGTTAAAGGCTAGAGGGGCATAATGCATAGAGTATTATTCAAAATGTTGATCAGAAACATTTTGTTGATAGTGATTGAGTTAGCTAGGAACAAAGCCAATATTTTTGGTTTAGAAGTCTTCCAGTGACTGCGTGGTTGTAGTGTATTTATACACCTCTATATTTAAACACAGGTGGTAATCAGCAAGATTGAGACACCTTTAATAAAGCATCATCATAGGTGCAAAGTATGTGTAGCATAAGATGAGTTCATTATCAATAACTTTACTGAATTAATCATCTCTTAGGACATTTAATTTTAAATGTACCTGAAAAAAATCTGGATTATTGAGATAGGCCATCTGCAGTAACTTTTTCTAATTTCTCTGAACAACTGAAGAGTTTTCTTAAAATGTCTGTATGCATCTGGGACACAGGGATTGTGATATCTAATAAACCAATTGTCCATCTAATCTGGCACCTTCTCTTTGACAGGTGTCTAAACCAGATAGAGGCATTAGAGGTAATATACACACTTAGAATCCACCAATTATGCAAAACCATGCAACTGGGAAATTTTCTCTTTGACCTTAGATGGTAATCAGATTTCCCCTGAAGTATGACACTAATAGCCATGTACTTTTATTTTGGCTGCTTTACAAACCCTTATTCATGTAAGCAGCTAAAACTGTTAAATTGATTCCAAACAAATGAAAGTGGATTTCCTTTAATATAACCACATAGGAATTCTACTGAGAGTTACAAATGATGATAGATAGATAGATAGATACATAGATAAATAGATAATCTGTATCAACATGCTAAACATTTATAAAACATTTCATGTAAACAAGAAAACAACTGAAAAGTAAATATATAGTAATTTCAAAAGGGAAACTGAGGTTATTACTCTATAAAAACTGAGCATTTGGGTGGAAAACAAAAACTTAATTATCAGATATTTGGAAACTTCCAGATGATTGAATATTTTTCATTGTTCATCCAAATGCCTTGGCATTTGCTGAATAGATTACATGAAATCAACATGGCATAGAATATACGGATATTGGGAAATACATATTTTAATGGTGATGATTGATTTTATTGTTTTAATCAGATATTTTGGTGTCACACAGATATAGCTCAAGTTAAAAAATAAATCAGTGAATAAAATTCATGCAATTCAACATCCAGTAACTGGATAATGATACCCCTAGTATTCCCTAAAATGTAAAACCGTAAACTGTATTGTCTTAGACTTTTAAATAACTACTTCATTGCATTTAATCAATCATTAAAAATTCTATCTGGGATATTTATATTTTGAAATTATATGCACTTTACAACAGAAAAAGACCTTTTGTTCCTTATATAAACACACACAAGACAGACACAAACACACACACACTTGTTTTCATTACCAAAATCTTCTGGGAATTTCTTTTTCTGGACATAATAAATTCGTTTGCAACTATAATTCAGAGGTAAATATGATTTCTCAGGACCCATAGATGGTATTGCAAAAGATTTAACATGGATTGCAATGCATCTCATATTAGAGACTGTGATTCCATGATTCAATTTCATAAATCGTAATCAGCTGCAAAAATGTTACAACAAAATACGAGAAACATTAAAAGGCAATTTCCTCATTGTTGACTACTTATCAACTGACAACTTAGTTGATTAAAATTAAAACAATCAGTATGCTTTATGGTGATAGGTAAAATGATTGTATAAAAGATTTCAAATAAATGTATTGAAATCCATTCGGTCTCTAATAAAAAAAAGTGAGAAGATATTTTCACAAAATTGGTTTCTATCTGAAAAGGAAAAAATAACCTACCTACTGGAAAATGCAAGCATCTTTTATATTTATTTTTACTAAGAATTAAGGTTCTTCAAAATATACAAAAATCACAATTTTAATGAATGTACTTTTTCAATGTAATAGTTATTAGAAAACTATTTTAGAGCTGTGAAAGTCCTATTAGAAGGAAAACACTGTAGAATACATAAATACCAATAAGAATGCACAAATCAAACCTTTATTTCTGTGACTATTTAAAAAGAACTGCTTGAGTAGGGACAAAGAAGGTAGAAGTAAGATCTTCAGGAAAAAGACTGATTTTTGTTCTGCTTAATCATTTATTTCTAGCAAATTCAATTCCCCAGCCTTTTACAGTTACTTTCAGGGATCAACAGGCTGGCATGAAATTCAATTAACAAGCAGGTTCCCATCCTGAATTAGTGACTCCCAGCTGTCTGTCCCATCTAGTTTCCATGGCAGTAGAAGAATTGGTGGAAAATGAGGCACAGGAAATTGTAAGAAGCCAATATATCAAACCCTTTAAGTTGATTTCTTTTAACTGATGGATCAGTATGGGAGGGGCAGGAGAGTATAGAAGTGAAGTTAAAATCTTTAATTTTCTAGCTTGTTAAAAAGGCCAGTGTGTTGCTGTTTTTGTAACTGTTGAGGAATGCAAAAAACATCTTTATATATGTTTAACATAAGGCTATAGATTCACAATGACATTTGGTTCCTTATGTGTTTTATAGTAAATCCAAGCATGTTTAAGATACTTCACATGTATTTAAAATATTTATTTTATTTTTTGACATGGATAGTAAGGATCATCAGCCTCAAAGTGAAGTAAAAAATTCTATTAACCAAATATTTATTTGTATCACTGCAAACAGCTGGAAGGTTGATGGGACTTTGCACACACAAATTTGGGTGTCACTTAGATATGGTCTAGAAATCGTAAGTATCAGAGAAAAAAATACTAACATTGGCACAGACATATCACAAACACAGGAAGACTCGGAGTAGGAGCTTCACAGGAATGATCCGCTAACATGAAAAAAGATTTTAAACACATTTTCATGTGTTGATTTGCCAATTAACTTCTCTACTCTTACAGTTAGAGTAGGGCGGGGGTGGAGAACCCAATATTTCAGAATCATTACATCACATTAAAAACATCATCCAAGTTTCACCATATGCTATTGTTTACCTAAAGCAGAGGCTTGGACAGGAAGTACAATTCAGAATATTTTTTTAAGTTGTAAATTATCCAAGATTATACTTTCAGGTCTAGGAATGAGTCCTGAAGTTATGTAAGAATTTAACAGACTTCATTTATTAGACTCTAAGTTGCTATCTTTTTTAAATATTAGGAATCTTTATCAACGGCAAAAATATTTACCATCTTCAATTAAAACTAGTTTACTTAAATTATGTGCATAAATGTTAGCAGAGAAATTGATATGAATATTATTTTACAGTAATTTTCAGTTTATGCTATCCTACTCCAATTTCTTCAGCCCTATTTTTCATGAGTACCGAATGTAAGCAATCTCGTTGGTCTTGCTAAATTGTACCACAGCATGTCTAGCAAACTACAAAATCTCTATACATTATATAAAATGTCATAACAAAATGCCAATACTGAAGAAAGATGCCTATGGTTGAGCCATCAAGGTTGTTAAGAATAATCAAAAGCTGTGTGAAGCCTTTTATAGCATTCACCTGCTCAAACTAAGCATGGTTCTAGCTGGTTCTATTTGATATTTACTTTCCTCTGTTCTAACAAAAATCAATGGAAAACTGAAAGGAATAGAAATAATATATGAATCCAGGGTAAATACCTTAATTATATTATATAAATAGTGCATAATTATTAAATTAAGTTTAAAAATGTATATTTTACCTTTTAGAGGAAAGAAAACTAATAGTAATCCCCATTCAAAATAGTAATCTTATCTAATACTCAGAATCTGCAGATGATTTAAAGCAACTATTGAATACATGAACAATATTGAAATTTGATTCCTTTTATTTTCATAATCAGGAGATACATTTTCAGTTATGGATATATGCTATTTATCAGAATTGCTAAATTCTGCATCTCATATTTTTCATCATTTCATTTGCCTGCAGTTGTTCTAGTAATTCGGTTCAAGCCTCTTTTCAAAAGGTAAATGATGGGAAGCTCTTTCAAAGTATGCACGGATTATTACTCTTGAGACTAAAGTTGACAGTAATTTAAAAATACATATATAATTTAAATAAAATTACCCTACATATTTTATACCTGATGCACAGCATTTACATGAAATTACTTTTGTGCATGTGTCTGTTGGTGTGTGTGTGTGTGTGTGTGTGTGTGTGTGTGTGTAAATGTGAGAAGGGGGACAAATATTACCAGTATAAGAATATTCGTTTTCATTAGAAAATTAACAATTGAGTCAGGTATTCAAAGTGCTGATCTTTAGACCAGAGGTCATTCACAAGTAAATAAATAAATGCATAAACAACAATAAATTAATGTGTTTGCAAAACCTTAAGGAATTCATTAATCACAATGTATACCAATCATTTGATAACACTACTTAAATTTGAAACTGATGGACTTTTGGGAAAAGCAAGCTTTAAGCAAACATCACAGGAATGCTAAATGTTTATCTCTAACATCAAATGTAAAAAATATTGTTATGTTAATAAACACTAAAATTTCTTATCACTTTCAAGTTTCTAAAACTGTCTTGGAAAATAAATTTTAACTAAGCCCTCTGCTGTCAGAAGTATCATCAAATAATATTTTGCAGTTTGATAATTTAAAATAATATTGTACAGTATAAACTTGAATGCTAGACTGTTCTGTTTCAGCAAGAATCTGTATTAAAGGACTCAGAAAAGTACAATGCTTATGAGGGAAACTGATCATGTCAGTGTTATTTACACTTATGATAGCTGAATTGAAACACTGAGACTCTTTAAGGTGTTCAAACTTCAAATTAGGTCTTTGAATGAAATGATGGTTCCATATAATATGATTTTCCTTTTTAATCATCAATATGTTTGGATATTTGGTATCTCACTTAATCATTCTTACAACACAATGATTCTACAAAGCAATCTTTTCTTCCTCTCCACTGTATATTTTGTCAATGACATGACTAATCCTAATTCCTAATTGGGATCTAAACCTCATGGTAAATTCCACGTTGTGTATTCAAATATTATTTATTGTTTTTCTACTGTGTTTCTGGCATTTTTCTAGGGACTGGGATTTATTACTTTTATGATGAAATGCTAAACATTTCTTCATAGAGTTGTCCTCCAGAAACACCTGTTTTTGAAAACATTCTGGTGGACAACCCAAAAACTTTCAAATAACATTGAGAGCATAGATTCATTTTAGAAATAACCTGAACCCCTTTTCAAATGTATATTGTGACTTCCTTTCCTTATCATCAAAAGTTTCCAACATTATTTTAGACATACCTGAAATCCTTTACCCTTAAAAAACAACTTTGCAATAGAAAATTATTTAACACATCACATAAAAGTCTTTGAAGTTGAGAAAAATGACAAAACTGGAATTCCGCCTTTCCAGTTATTTACTTTAAGGGTCATATTAACCCTTATGAAAATTCATTTTCCCCCACATTGCAGATACGAAGAGCAAGGGGTGGAGGTGAACCAGCAAGCAAATGCTGGATAATCATAATCGTGGAGCAGAAGTCAAAGCTGTGGATCATCTTTTTATTAAAAAATAAATAAAAAGCTATTCCCTCTTAGGTAGTACTCTTTCTCAGCAGCATTAGAGTTCTCTCTGCTCCAGATGGGAAGACTTTGGACTAGGAAGGTGGACCAGAATATTTCAGCAAAAATATATAATAAAGCAGACATTTGCAAAATTTTCCTCACACAGGCTGGGTAGCAATTGATTCTCAGAGTACAGTGTACCTGGTTTCTTAATTATAATCATAGAATAACAGCCTAAAATTCAAGGAAGCTGTCTATGATCCTTACCACAAACGCGATCAATTAAATGCTAAGCTAACAGTACCTATTAGAGTCCACTGGGGTATTTCGTTTCCTTTTGGTTTGTAAAACCGAATGGCATTTAATTTCCCTTCTATGGCACTGGGAACTTGTCTTTGTATTTCTTGGGGCCACCTTAAATACAACTCTAGATTAGCATCCAAGGAAAAAACGATAAAGTTCAAGGCATCTCCTGACCATTTGTTTCGTATTAAAGATGAAGAGTTTTCCTACCCATATTAGCATATTGCCAGTAGCAGTGATGCAGATCTGCTAAACCCGAAGCTGCGGACCGCGAGTAGAGCTGCAAACCAGCCCCCGCCCCCGCCCCTACTCTCCCAGTGGCGAAATAGACGTTGAGAAGACATCTACTAGTGGAGTGAGATAGTCCGTCTCTGCAATTGTAAACAACCGACTGTACTGGGTTCACTGAAATGTTTAAATACACTCCTGACTGCAAACACATCCACTCACCAAGTAGCGCTAACAGTCTCCCTTTCTCCACCTCTAGGCAAAGCATCCTCAAACTGAATTGGCAATCTGCCCGTTGTGGAGTGGAAGAAAGTGAAGTTACATTTCCCCAGGCATGCCCAGCGGGTGTTTGGCTCTCGGCAGATGTGCTGGCCGCTGATGATCCCAGGGACCACATCCGGAGATGCGAAAACACACTAGCCCGCGCAGTTGAGCGCGTGGTTAAAGCAAACACCGACGGCTCCCAGAGCACTGACTGCCCTGTAATGACTGAATGACTGTTTCTTTTAACAAAGATTGGAAAATAGAGAGGATTCTACGGGTGGGGCTTAGGTTAGAAGGGTCCTGGAGTTCCCCCTGGAACATGGGCTTCCTGAGTGAGGTTCGAATAGATATTCAGAAGCAAACAGGTACTCAAGTGCGTCCTAGCCCCTGAGTGTCTTCTTTCGGGTAGATGACAGGAGCCGAACCTGAGTATCTGAACCCCGGGTTGACACTCCAGGTGGGAGGGATGCCGGAGGAGAGGTTTCCCCTTATCTCTTTTCAGATGGAGCCTCTCACCCCCATCCCTAGCATTCAGATCCACTTGTTAGAGCTCCTGGTCTGCGCGAGAGACTAAGCGAGACCCCCCCCCCCCCAACTGGAGGAGTTGGTTGGTAAAAGTGCCGCCTGGGAAGCCCAGCAAACCCTTGGAGGGCAGTATCCCTAGGGCCTGCTGGAAGCTTGAACTGTGAACAAGGCCAACCTTCCACCACCCCCGAGTGGTCCAGAGCCCCCGGGCTGGTGGATATCACAAAAAGAAGGTTGCCGAGGCTGTGTTACCTCGGGCAGGAGTCCCAGAGCAGGCGCAACCCGCCGCTCACAGCTGGGAGCCGCCATCCGCCGCCGCAGCCTTGGGGCGAAGTTAGCCCAGAGTCCTTGGGGTGGAAGATGGGGGATGACGGGCGGGAGCGAGAGGGAAGGAGGTAGGAGCCAGAAGAAACGCACCTACCTAGTCCAAGTGCAAGTTTCGGTGGTGTCCTCAGGTGCGGTCCTCCCGCCCCCTCGCCAGGTGCTCAGCTCCTCTGGGTGCTGCTAGTGCCCAGGACTTCGGGTGTCTCGACCGGTTCCTGCGGGAAACGACTGTAAATCCACATTACTGTTCGAGCTGCCGCTCGGGCCCCCGCATCGCTTTCCTCTGGCTGGCGGTGGCTATGTTTTTAGCTGGCGGCCGCCTGAGGCAGGAACCGAACCTGGCTACTACCGCGCCAGCGAATGACCGCTGCCAGTAGAGTGCTTACGCCTGGGTCGTAAGTGTGAGAGAGATAGTGTATATACGTGTATGTATGAAAGAGTGTGTGCGTGTGTGTAAGCAAAAAGCATGAGCTCAGCCCCCGGGGCACTCGGAGGTGAACTCCGGGCTGAGCTGGAGCCCGCCGCGCTCCCGGGTGCGGGGCGTCTGCACGGCTAATGGCTGTGCTGATGTTGCCGTGGCCGCCGCCGCCGCGCTCTAAGGCTGGTCGAGGTGGTGCAAAAAATGTTTCTCCGCTACTCGAGACCAAAAAACCTGCCCTGTCTACTGAGCATGCCCGGTTTGACAGCTCCACAGTTTTTTTTTTTTTTTTTTTTTCCTTTTCCCCAAGACTCCAGGTTTTAGCCGCAGCTGAGAAGGGGGTGTGGGGGATGTGGTGGGGGGAACCGGAGGAGGAGGTGGAGGGCTGAAGGAGCAGGTAGCGGGCAGAAGAGAAGTCGAGATGAGAAAGATCAGAGCGTTAGAGGGTGGAGAGAAGGGAGAAAGCTGGGTATGGGAACAGAAGGAAATATGGACCAACAAAATTTAGATTTGGAACCACGGTGCATAGGTTCCTGACCAGAGGACTCGCTTAGCCAGCTTTATCAATATTTCCTCCTGCGGGTGAGATGGGGTGGGGGATTCGGAAGAATATTTCTCAACCCCACTATCAACCTGGGACAGTGTTTCCTAGTCATTACATACACAAACGCGTGTGCGTACACACACACACAAACACACACACACACACACACACACACACACACAGGACAGCGACCACTGCTTTGATGTGTAAATTCTCAGGACTGAGAAAGAATGTGAAGTATCTTGCCAGTATAACTTTGGGGTGCGGGGGAGGGGAAAGAAATTGTTTGTGTTCCTTTTCTTTTTTCCGTCTTCCTAATCTTCCAGAAAAGCCAAACCCGCGAATGCGGTGCAGAAGCTACCCAGAAGCTCTTGTGCGTCGGAGGGTGTGAAAGCACCGCCGACTGCGGCCCGCTGACAGGATGACCCCAGCGCGCCAAGGCCAGCTGCATGCAGCCTGCTGGCGGCGTGTCAGGTCAGTATCGACAAAGTCCCCATGGAGGTGGGTGAGGGAAGATAGAAGCTCTCTGGATTCTTCCCTGCCTGGCCGCCGAGGTCCCTGGGTTTCCCAAACAGCTCTGCCCCTCACCCAGCCAGGCAGGAGGGCACGTACCCCGGAGAACCTAGTGCACGGCCCCAAGCCCTGGATCCCTCCCTTTCCACTGTCCTGAGCTTCCTCGAAAAAGCGGAGAAGTGGAATCTGCACACCCAGAAACTCGCTTCAGGAGCCTTAGGAGTCCAACTGAGCATGCTCGGAACTTGGGGGCGCCTTGCATCAAGGCACTTTCCAGCCGCTAACATCTGCATGGCTGGGCCAGATGTGACCAAAGTGGGAGGCGTTGGCCCTGCTTCTTGGAGCAGGCTCCAGTTCCGGGAAGGGTGGTGGCGACGCCCATAGCAGCCTTCTTCCCGGCTTCCTAGCGAGAGCAAGACCGTGGGAGATACCAAGTGGCGAGCCAGGGGAGCCGGACGAGCTGGAAAAAAAATTCAAGAGTCTTGCGGACTCCCAAACCCCTTACCCCCCAGCGCCACCCCAGCCATGGCCAGGTAGGGGGCGCGCAGAGCAGTGAATAGAGCCCTGCTTGTGTTCTTAGGGACTGCTAATCTCTTAGTAAAGAAATAATAGCGCGAAGCACCGAACCTTCTTTGGGCGAAGGGCATTTGCTGATGCTTTTCTTGAGTAAAGAAAGAAGGGCGTGTATAAATATGAATGTGTGCACGCGCGTTTTTAATTTTCCTCCGCAAAAACAGGAAGGAGAGCATGAAGCTTTTGCCCAGTTGGGAGCCCGCCAGGGGTTGCGATAAAGCACGTTTGGAGAAGTGGCTGGCGCTAATTACCGGGAAGAGTTGCTTTCGGCGCGCACCAAAGCTTCCAGCTGTTCCCCCTCCCTGGGTGGCATCAGCTGCCGGAGGAAGACGGCTTCCGGGCTGGATTGGTCTCTGCACTCCTGAGCAGCAGGACTGGGTTTGGTTTCCCAAAGAGAGGTAGTAAAGGGTGACGCCAGGGGGAGATCTTGGAACCCGGTCTTCCCATCTTCCTAGCTTTTGAAACAGGTATTTGCAGAGAAGGAGCATTGTCAGCCCATCACACCACCGAGGGGAGGAAATACATCGAACTGAACACTCTCGGGGGAAGAATCAGGGAATCAAGAGCACATTTATTCCCATCGTCCTTTTTCCAACACCGCCTTAAGCTTCAGGCGGGAATCATTCAGATCCCTATGGCCTAACACAGCCCCCCCCCATCCCGTCCCGCCCCACCGCCCTGCCAACAAAGAAACAAAAGATGACAACCAGACTCTGTAGGGGAATAGCAAGTGCTTCCTCCGTGGTCTCCCTGTTGGGCTGTTGAAAAAGCAGTGGGGGAAAGGATGGTTATAAAACAAGTCTTGTCTCCTGTATGTAAATGAACCTTCCTAAAACCCACTACCCTCCTTGAAAACAAAAACAAGCTCTTTATATAAATACCCATAATTTTATAAATCCTTAAAAAATGAGATTCCACATTAAGAACTGCCCAAACCCTGAACTGTGGAGGGAAAAGACATTCAGGTTACCTCTTCTATCCCCACGTCAGAGGTCTAGAAGGAGGAAAAAAACATCTGACCAGTCACTTCTTCAACTGGAAACATTCTAAGGAAATTCTGTAACTGTTAATTCAGGAAAAGATTCCCTACTAAGGAAAAAGGAATTCTGTCAGGACATAGACACCCATGACAGCCATGGAAATATAATACAGGATTTAAAATCATGATCATTTCACTTTTATTCTGACTCTTTGTCACTCTTTTTAAAGACATTTGGAGAAATGGACAGTTGATACCTAGGGACTTCATGAAAGGAGACTCTGCTTGTTTCTTTCCTGTCAGTTCAGCAATCTATTTTTTTGTCATTTAAAAACAAAAACAAAAAACTTTCCCCTACTGCCTCTTGATATTTTCTCTCACATTCTTTCTCTCATTTTCCTTACTGGTCTCCTAAGGTTCCCTGGTGTCCCTCATTCATTTGTTCTGCACTGGTCTCCCTTTAGTTTCTTCAAAACATTGTTTTCTGTTCTAATTCCAAAGTACAGAAAGCTGTGTCACATTCTCCTTTTCCTAAGAACAGATTTGCTGCTTCTAGTGGTCCATATCCTGATATTGCAGGTGGATTTCCTAAAGCATTTATTCAATTTTAGAGATGTCCCTGACATGTTTAAGCAACAAGAAATTGCAGAATTTTAAGTAGTTTTGCTCATGGGATCAAGAATTTCCATTTCAAATATGGATATCAGAAAGAAGCACACTAAATTTCTAGTTTTGGAATGGCCAATGCAAAGGGCAATATAATTAATTGTAATGGAGCATGCAATCTCTGTATGACAGTCACCCAGTTGCCTACTTTATAGTATTTAAACATTGTATTAGAAATTCACAAAGAGATATGTCTTTTGATTAACAAACACACACACACACACACACACACACACACACACACACACTTTTATATGTTTAATCCCAGAACTAATGTAATCACATAAATTTAAATCAGCAAACAATTGTGGAATACCTATTCCAGGAAGTGTGCCAGCACTGAGAATAGGCAAAGAAACTGAGACTTAAAGAAACTAAGAGATGTTCAAAGATTAGTAAACAGTTCACTAATCAACAAATATATATTGAGAAACTATTACCATGCACCTAGAACAATTAAGTCTTAGAGAACAATATTTAGATCTTCTGGCTTTTTAAAAAATGTATTTGTTTAATCATATAGGTTGCATTTTGTGAGAAGAACACATAATGGAAATACCACTTATTTCAATCTTGTTTCTAAGTACCCTCATAAGTAAGAGTGTAAGTACAATAATATTAGAAGACTAAAGTCAATAACAATTACATAAAAAAAATCAATGTGTACCATTTGAAATGAAGTTTTGTTTGTTTGCTTGACTAATGGAATGATGTTTTCAAAGGCATACTTTCAATATGTACTTGTTGTGGCAAGCCATTATTTCCTATTGCAATTGGTAATACCATCCAGAAATCAGCTACCAGAGGTTATGAATGGTTCTGACACTTTAAATTTTGGCTACAGTGATTAGAAGCAGGAAAGGTGGCTTAATGATTTTCTACCCAAACAGCTTTTTCATAAACAGGTCTGTAAAATTACATTCACCAGCTTGTTGCTAGGGAGTGCCCATATCCCTCGACTGTGCCCCTCTGGGGAAAGCAGCTACTTTGGAGAGAGCTCACTTGAACCTGGATGTGAACAGTTGGTGGCCAGGATTCTGCATCCATCTGTTCACAATAGAATCAGATGAGTTATTTTTCATACACCCAAGTAAGACTCAGGAGGACAACTGACAAGCCAATTAAAGTCTTCTCTTTACCTATTCCCATTTAGTTTCCAAATGGACCCTGTGGAACCTCTTCTCAGCTAAACTACCAAGGAAAAGCAAAATGCTTTTTGTGGAGCTTCTTCTCAGCTAAACTACCAAGGAAAAGCAAAATGCTTTTTGTTTTAATTTTGGGCTTTAGCAATCTACTTTGTATTCCATATAGCAAGCCCTACTCAAGGAAGTGTACGTTCATATAGTATATCCTTCACTAGAAAGCCTCCATAAATGCTGCTGTACCCTACTCTTAGAATAAAAGGTACCCTAATACAAATTAATCATAACATTCAGAAACCAAGTCTTCTCAATAGGATGCAGTGGCAATTCATTTGTCTTATTGCCATAATGGATTCAAATAACTGCCTAAATTTAAAATTACAGACAATTAAAAGAATAGGACCTTGGTCTTTAATTTATATAAGATTCACTTATGTTTGATATTTGTACACATAAACAAATATAGCAATAACAATAACTTGTACCCTCATAAAGATAATATAGTGTCTTCCTTTGCAGATCTGAAAGCTGGCTTTATGCTAGTGTTTGTCTTTTTATTGAAAATACTTTTAAGAATATTACTTTCTGGCACTTTTTAACTATCACAGTTGTTGAAAAGAGGAAAATTGATTTCAAAATGTACTATGGTTTCTGTTTTTGAGAGATGAAATTGCACTCCAGAAAAAAAGAATTTGAAAAGAGTATAGAGCAATTATGATTGTTCTTTTGGCATTTAAATGCACTTGAACTTCTCTCTAACTTTGTGACCTCATCATCATAACCTTTTAAGTGAATTATTATTATGATTGACTTACAGGTAACTATTACTTTATACTGAAATAATAAGGCATTTTGTGCTTCTAAAACACATGTTTAATAATGACCCAAAGACGACTTCATAGTCACATACGTTAACAATTGCTATTAGATGCTAACAATCATTAGGATAGTCTATCATAAACCTTATTGGATTTTAAAATAAAATTTGTCTGGAAATTGAGAACTAGGATCTCACCATTTTCCATACAACACAATAAATGTGAATAATTTCTTCTCAGATTAATAGGCTCTCCATATGTCTTCATTCTCTCATTCATACTTTCACTAAGCAAAGATTTCAAAACACCTACTATGTGCCTATTCAGTGTTATGTACTGGGAAGACAGTGGTAAACAAAACAGACCTATCCTACTCTTGTGGAGATTGCAGTCTACTGGCAGAGGATAAACATAACCAATCCTTTAATCGAAGACACAATTCTAAACTGATGGATGTTCTGAATGAACAGAACAAGGTATCTGCAAGAGAGCAGAGGAGACTCAAATTAGGTTGGGCTTGAAGTGGTTAGGTAGAATTCCCTGAGACAGTGGTTATTAATTAGAAGCCTGAAGAATGTATAGTAGTTAGCATTCCAGGCAGAGAGAGAGAGAAGAGAGACAATGGTAATTGATGTGAGAAATATCTGGACACAGCAAAGATTACAAGGACAACCTGTGTATGTAAAGTGTCATGAGCATGAGTAGTTCAGGGAGAGAGCAACATAGGATGACACAAGGATAGGCAGAAAATTGCTAAGTTATCCAGGGCCTTAGGAATCTTGATAAGGATTTTGGGTTTTACACTTATGGACAATGGAAAGTCAGGGTATGTGTGATATGATCTGATATGCAGCTCAAATGATCTTTATCCATGTCAATCAAATTCTTATTACTTACTGAATGTAAATAAACATTTTCTATCCTTATTCTTCCTTTTCTCTTTGTAGCATATGCCATATTCTCAAAGTGTGGTCCAAAAATTCCTGGGGGAGGTTTCCTTTAGAGACTTTTAAGATGTCTGCAAAGTCAAATTTATTTTCATAATACTTAGATATTGTTTGCTTTTCACTCATATTGTTCTGCCTGTCTACATCAATTAATTTAAAACAGAAGCAGGCTGGACATAGTGGCACATGCCTGTAATACAGTAACTGGGGACATTGAGGCAGGAGGAAAGAACATTTGAGGCATATCTCAACAACATAGTGAGACCCTATCTCAAAATAAATAAAAATTAAAAGTAAAAGGGCTGGGGATGTGGCTTAGTGGTAAAATGCCCCAATCCCCAGTATGAAAAAAGAAAAAAAGAAAAGAAAAAGAGAAAAACAGAAGCAGATAGAACACAACTGTGTTCTATTAACCCAGACAATAAAGATAATAATACTACTCTTCTCAATAATATTTTCTTTTGGAAATAATATTTTCTTTTGGAAAATATAGCAATTTTCATGAAAATGATATTTATGTTAACATGTAATATATTTATTACTGGTATTTTAAGTGCATCAATACATAATTATTTAATTTCTGTCTGTTTTAATATATTTCTGTCTAATATATAAATATCAGTAGGTATAATCTACAAAGACAACTGCATTTTGGATTCCTCAATAATTTTTAAAAGTGTAAGAGGGAGTTATACTCCATGTACGCTTAACATGTCAAAATGCATTCTACTGTCATGTATAACTAAAAAGAACAAATAAAAAATTTTTTAAATTTTTAAAAAAGTATATGAGGGATCTAGAGACCAACAACAACCATCAGTCTTTTTTTCTTAAAACTATCTGTGACTCCCATCCTGCCACTCTCTTTTTTGTTCCTAAATGTTCAGTCTTTAGACTCACAATGAGAAATTGATTTTGTATTACGATCAAGTATAAATACTTACAGGAACCATGTGATGCATTCTGAAATTACCTATTCTATTCCAACTGAATCAACTGCTTTTTTAATCCACTAACTCACAATTGAGAACATGTGGATGACCTTACCCATTTCCTGGTTTTATTAGTTACTTCTAGATTGACATCTTCCAGATAACATCCCTTGTCCCAACATTCCTCCTTGACTGCATCTGTAACAGCTAACTGGATATATTCCATTAATATTTCAATATTAATAATTAATTCAAATTCAACTAGTTTAAAACTGAATTGATATATATACTATATATACACAATATATATATACAATATATACATATACATATACCTATACAATATATACACCATATATATAGTACTGGGGCTAGAAAGCAGGTGCTCTCTATCACTGAGCTACATCTCCAAAACCTTTTTATTTATTTTGAGACAGTGGCTCTCTAAGTTGCTGATGGTTTCAATAAGGTGCTGAGGTTGACCTCAAACTTGTGTTCCTCCAGCCTTAGACTCCCAAGTTGCTGGGATTACAGGCATGGGCCACTGTGCCCAGTCCATCCCCATATATTATTAAATAAAAAATGAGAGATGTCAATAGTGTATAATCCTACCTTTGCATGAATAGGGTCTAATAAAATATTTGTAAGTAGATGAATGGAGAAAGGAGTAGGAGACAGAAATCACAATATTAATTATAATTCAGAAATTTTCTGTTGACTTAAATTTTCTTTCTTATATAATTTTCTTTTATTTTTCATAACTTGTGTTGTATAGTCAAAGTTATAATTTAAAAAATAAAGATATAGCTATTATTTTTTTACAATTTTTTTACCTCTCCTTGACCTTCATTTTAAAGGCATGATTTTATCTCAAAATTTACTATAAACTCAGTTTTACATAATATCATTATAGTAATGCAGACTCCTCCAGGACCACTATGATTTATCACCAAAGTAATTTCAATCACGGGATAGGTATAGTCAGTAGTTACCCAACACCAAAGAAGTAGGCTCATCCATTTTGGGGGTATTTGAAGCCTTGGTTGAAGTTCTAGATGCTGCAGGTTACTGCTGCTCTGCCTTGAAATTATGTGAAGTATAGTTTATCCCATAGGCCATCAGATGGATGTTTGGGTACAATGGTACCATCTGTCCTTCTGTTTAAATATGATTATGAGTAAAACTTAAAATCCATGGTTCAAAACCCTCTTTCATCTGCCTGAAATGCACTCCATCATTTCTAGCTGTCTATTCATATTTGTCAGTCTCATATCTTTTTCTCTTTTCCAATATTCTCTCCCTGAACTTCCATCCTGAAATGATCTCTTCTGAGCTTCTAAAGCCCGTTTCCTTTCTGGGCTCTTATCCCATTCTTTTTTGTATCATGGTTATTTACATGCTTATTTATCCTATTGTACTTTTATTTCCCTGAGGGCAGGGATATGTCCTTAATACATTTTGGTTATAGATCATACATCATTTAGAATGAAGTGGAGATAAATTTTGAATTAACAACTTTATTTCTAATACAAAGAACTAAAATAATAATGAAAATAACTGAGAGGAAATATAATGATTAAGTCTAAATAATTAGAATTACCACGTTTTGTACCCCATACAGGAAATTTTCTTTAAAATATGGTACCTTTTTGGGCACAGAGGTGCATGCCTATAAATCCCATTGACTCCGGAGGCTGAGGCAAGAAGATCACAAGTTTGAGGTCAGCCTCAGCAACTTAGCATGACCCTGTGTAAATTTTTTTTTAAAAAAGAAAGTACTAGGGATATAACTCAGGGATAAAGTACTCCTTGGGGCGGGGGAAATCTAGCATGTTGATAGAACATTGTTCCAGGTGATGGGAATGTCTAAGAGATAATACTGAATTTAAAAGAGATTCTTTCTGTATTAGTCCATTTTCCATTGCTATAATAAAGTACCTGAGGCTGGCAATTAATATAAAAGCAGTTTATTTAGCACACAATTTTGGAGGCTGAGAGTCCAAATTGCATGGTACAGGCATTTACTCAGCTATGATGAAGAGCTCATGGCAGATGGCATCATGGAAGGAGTATGTACAAGATGGAGAGATCACATGGTGAGAGAGGAAACCAGAGTCATTTAGGGGTTAGGCTTGCTGTTTTATAACAACACTCTCATGAGAACTAACCAGAGTTTCAGGAGAACTACATCAAATCCTTCTAAGGGCAGCATGCCCAATGACCTAATCACCTTTTTGTAGGCCTCACCTCTTAAACTTTCCACATCATCTGCCAACACACCAACACACTGGGAACCAAGCTTCTAATATAAGAACCCTTGGGTGACAATCCATATCCAAACTACAGCACTTTTTATGTATCTAGTAAATTGGGCTTCTTAGATATGGTGTCAATTATCTATTGCAGCTTAATAAGTTACTGTAAAAGTAAGTAGTTTAAAAGAGCAACCTACCATTTCTCACAGCTTTGTGGGTTAAATGTGAATCTTTCTAGTGGACTTGTCTGGGCTTATGAAAGAGGTTGCCTTCAGGTCATCTGGAACTGAGTTCTTCCCACATACCCTCACATATATGTCTGGTGCTTCAGACATGGTGACTGGAACAACTGAGGTTTCTAGGTCTTTCTCTCCATACTGTCCCACTCAATGACATATCATAACTTTTGTATCAGTAAATTATTTAAAACTTAGTGAGTTAAAACAATAGCAGTTTATTATTTCTCATGATTCTGTGGTTTAATCACACTTTTGCCCTACTAGTTTTCTTTTTTTCATAGACAAATTTGTGCAGCTACATTCAGCTGGAATGTCAACAGTGTTGGAAGGTACAAGATAGACTTACTCTTGTTTGGCAAGAGGTTGCCTGGATGCCTCAGTTCTCAGTTCTTGTCCACATGGTCTTTCACTACCTAGTAGGCTACACTAATTGCCTTATATGGTGGAGTCAGAGCAGCATTCCATAATGACAAAAGAAGAACATGTATAGCCTCAAAAGGCCTAGGCTCTAGAACATACACAGTGTTGCTTCTGCCATATTCTGTTAGTAGAAGAAAATCACAGGCCTAGTTTGGATCTGAAGGGTAGAGAATTGCCTTCATCTCTTGATAAGAGGAGTTGCAAAATATTGCAACCATGATTATATTTCTATCAAAGGAACAATTTAAGATATATATCATTGACCAGGCATGGTGGTACACACTTGTAATCCCAGCAGCTCAGGAGGCTGAGACAGGAGGATCACAAGTCCAAAGCCAATCTCAGCAACTTAGTGAGGCCCAAAGCCACATAGTGAGACCCTGTTTCAAAATGAAACATAAAAAAAGGGCTGGGGAGGTGGCTCAATGGTAAATCACTCCTGGGTTCAATTCTAGTACAAAAGAAAAAAAAGATCTGTAGTATGAATCCTGTGTTCTCCTGGGATAGGGTATAGTTAAATTCCAGTACAAGCAACTTATTTTTCCCTTTTTCTTTTTGAATTTAGAAGCATTTCTGTCCAATGCTCATTTCCATTTCTTACTTTTTTCTTTTTTATTACATAGGCAATCTATGAATGCATTCTTATTGAAAAATATTTAAGAACATAATAATAGCAACTTCTTACATAGTAAGTGTACTATGTTGAGGCTCCATTTTTATTAGTTCATTTATGTTATACATAATATTAAGAATCATTTGGCATGATTATAGAAGCATGGAATATTTTTTGTTCTAATTCATTACCCAGTACTTCCCCTTTCCCTTTCCTCCTCCTCCTCCTTGTTCTTTTTCCTCTACTGATCTTTCTGTTTATTTATAGTATTTTAAAAATTAATGTCATAGATATAAACAGAGGTGAGGTTTATTGTGTTATATTCATATATGTACATAGAGAAGTCAGGTCAGATTTATTCCACCAATTTTCCTATCCCTCCTCTCTCCTCTTCAATACCATTTTCCCACCCCACTAATCTCTCTTCCATTTTCATAGAATCCCCCTATTTTCTTCTTCTTTGTTTTTTCCTTATTTTGGTCTAGCTTCTGCATATCAGAGAAAACATTTAACCTTTGACTTGCTGGATCTAGATTATTTCACTTACCATGATCATCTACAGTTCCATTCATTTACTGGCAAATGCCACAGTTTCATTCTTCTGAAATGAGTATATATTGTATATATGTATATATATTGTATATTGTGGTATTGTATTGTGTGTGTGTGTATATATATATCACATTTTCCTTATCTATTCATCTGTTGAAAAGCACCTAATTTGATTCCATTATTTGGCTATTGTTAATTGCACTGCTATAAACATTGATATGGCTGCATCCTTATAGTATGCTGATTTTAGATATTTTAGATATACACAGCAGAGTGGGATTACTGGGTCATATGATTGTTTCATTCCTAGTTTTCTGACGAATCTACATACCACTTTCCAGAGTGGTTGTGTTACTTGGCAGTCCCATCAACAATGTATGAGTATACATTTTTCCCCATATCATTGCCAACATTTATTATTATTTGTATTCTTGATAATTGCCATTCTGACTGGAGTGATATGAAATCTTAATGTAGTTTTGATTTACAGGTCCGTGATTGCTAGAAATGTTGAAGAGTTTTTCATATATTTATTGGCTATTTGTATTTCTTCTTTTGAGAAATATCTGTTTAGCTCTTTTGCTCATTTATTAATTGGGTTATTCGAAGGTTTTTTTGGTGTTGAATTCTTTATATATTCTGGATATTAATCCTATATCTGAAGAGCAGGTGGCAAAGATGTTCTCCCATTCTGTAGGCTGTCTATTCACACTCTTAGTCATTTTCTTTGCTGTGCAGAAGCTTTTTAATTTGATGCCATCCCACTTAATGGTTTTGGTTTTATTTCATGCATTTTGGGAGTCTCCTTAAGGAAGTTGATGGCCAGGCTTCATTTTAAGTGCTTTACATACATTGCTTTATTTTATCTTCACAAAATGTCTTTGAAGTAAGAATTTTGTACATAAACTGAGCCATAGAGAATTTACATAACTTGCCAAAGACCACATAACTGTTCTCTCCTCTACTCTGCTGTAGCTGTCTTAGTTTTGCCCCTCCAATAATTTGGCATGCATTTCTTTAATCTATGTATTTCTACACATTTATGTGTCTAATATGTTCATATGTACTTCCTTGCCTAAATTGGATCACCTTATATGGAGGATTCTGAAACTTGCTTTTTCAACTTAAAATACAGCAGAATGGCACATCAATATGTATAGATCTACCTCATTTAAAAAATAGCTGCATAACATTCCACTATGTGGATATACTGTAATTTATTTAACAACTTCTCTATTACCAGACGCTCAGGTTGTTTCCAATTATTTCATATTGCAAATAATGCTACAATAAACCTTCTTCAATTTATTCTTTATTTTTAATATCAATCTTTGTGGACTTGTATGAGAATTTCTTTAGAAAAGATCCCTAGAGTGGATTTGATGGATCAAATTCTTTGAGGTAGATACTGCTGATTGTCCCTTTAATAAGACTTCAACAAGAAGTGTGAAAGTGTCCATTTCCCCAATACTCAACATTTTACATAATAAATAGTTTAAGTTTTATGGACAATGTTATTGGACAAAAGTATCTCATGATGTTTTAATATAAATATGCTTGATTGCTAGTAATTGAAATTTTTTCTTAAAGTTATGATTTTTTCCTTTTTTAATGTGTCATTTTATCATAGATATAATGTTATTCTGGTAATTAGTCTTTTATTTTGTATGTTACATATATATTTATTTATGTATAGTTTTATGGTTTTAAATTTTATATGTTCTTTTATATACATTTTCTCTCATTCTACCACTTGATGTTATCAAATCTCTCCATCTTCTCCTTCTTGGAGACTGGGTTTTGTACTTTGCTTAGGCACAACTTACCACCCAATAAATTTTAAAAGTATCCATACTTTCTTCTATTGTTTTTAATACTTTATAAAAATCATGTCTTTAAAGATTTTTGTTCATGGTTTTAATTGGGGGCAGCCTATTTTCTTCCTCCTCTTGTCCGTTTGACAAACCAATCCTTTCCTCAGTGATCTTAAGTTCATTATGAAACAATATTAGCACACCTTTATACATCTGATTTAAAAAAAATTCTCAGTTCTGGTCCACTGATGAGTGACTGTCTCTGAGCTAATACCATGCTGTATTATTATTTTTTCATAGTATGTTTTGACATCTTTGAAGTAAAACATTCCTCTTTCTCTTTCACTTTTTAAAAAACTTATTATTTGTAGTTAAAAAGTTATTCGTTGAACTTTCTCACCTATATGAACTTTTTTGTCTAGTATGGGGGATTGAACCTGAGGGTGCTTTATCACTTAGATAGAACTCCAGCCTTTTATTTATTTTTTTAAATTTTGGTACAGGGTCTCACTATGTTGCCCAGGCTGGCTTCAAATTTGATCCTCCTGCCTTAGCCTCCCTTTCAAGTATCTGGACTTGCAGGCATGTGCTTTCACACCCAGCTCACCTGTATGAACACCACCTAGAATTTTTTTTTTACTGATATCACCTCTCTTTCAGGAGTGCAATGGAAAATTTTGGATTTAGGTTATCATGAAAAGAGAATTAAAATTTAAGAAAGTATTTGTATTTACCAGAGGAAAGTTATCTGTAATACCAAGGAATAACCTTATTTCAGAGGGGAGTATCCATAAGAGAAATCCACAAAGAAATTAGGAGGGGAGACTGCCTTGAAATGTAGTCACTCACCAGATATCTTTAATTCTTAGCAGGGTTTGACTCTCACCGTCCACTTATGCACTAAGGGGCCCCAAACTCCTTGAACCTGACTTTCCACCTGTAGGGGACTCTTGCCTTTACCAAATGTAAGTAAACCAAACAGTAAATAACTGGCAGTTTGTCATTGTTTCCTCCTTTCCTTATGATTTGCAGAACAAAAGGGAAGGAGAAAGTAAGAACAGGCAATAAAGCCACATAAAGGAATACACAATCCTCTATGGTCATGGTAGAATCTCTATAAAAATGGGGAGAAAACCACTAGCTACATCATTTTATAGAGTTGTTGTTGCTTCATCTTCTTCTTTTATGCCTCCTTTTCTTCTACTTGAGATACACACACACACACACACACACACACACCTATTTATAATTATATATGTTATTAACAGAATGTTGGTTAATAAGTATATTCAACTCATACTTTTAAGCCCTTGGATCTCCTTAATTTCAGGGGTAGACTATTTATGTTCAATCTCTAAAATTATCCCACAAACAAAGCAAATATGCTCTATTAGTTTTCAGTATGCCTCTTTTCTTAGTAATGTAAAGATGTTGCATTCCATGTTATTCCATCACAGGAACACTGCCAAAATTATTAATATAATTTCTTTAGAGGAATGGAGGAGAAATTGTTTCCCTGATGTCTGCGTAAAATTTAAATGAAAATGAATGTGATTTGAGTGTTAGTATTCATGGCTGCTAGTTCTTCTCTGTTAATTTACATTTATATTCTTAATGTCTAGTTTGAGCCTAGGGAAATTTAAAACTCAATTTCATTAATGCTATAACTTCCATAGGAATCTCAATATGCACACAAGTTCCTAGATTGTGGAGTTATTGGATGAGACTATAGCAGCTAAGCATAATTGCTGAGTGGTTATGATAGTTAAATATGTACTGTCAATTTTGATTTTCAAAATTCCTCTGGGCCTAAGTCCAATGTCCAAAAAGTTTTAAAAACATGAATCTAATATAGTAATGAATTTTAACATCTTTAAAATGGAAACATTACATTTCTGAACCATTGCCCATCTCTGATTAAATGATTTAAACTAGATCATGTTTCATATTTTCAACAATTACATTGACATACATGATGTTTGTGATTACTTCAAACCTGAGATTTTCAAGTTCAGCTCACCAGAGTTAGGATTTTTTTTCATTTAATTGTTTTTATTACAAATATGACAAACTACTTCCAGTTGGGATTGGGATTATTTATAATAATAAATGATCAAACAATAATGACGTCCACTGAGTTTCAGATAGATATACTTTTTCCACATTGATAGGGTAGATGTAGACAGATTTTAAACATATAACATGCAAAGATTACATTTTTGATTTAAACTTTTTGGTAGGAAAATCCCTGAACCTCCCAGAATTCCTTAACTAAAAGAAAAGACACTTTATCCTTAATCTCACATCAATCATTTTGATTAGGCTACTCCCTAGATCACCCTCAATGGTGTCTTAGAATTATAACCATTTTGGAGAGGCTCTAAGTCCTAATAATAAGTCTTTTAACCTTTTGCAACTCCAGGACACCAGAAT
This sequence comes from Sciurus carolinensis, assembly GCF_902686445.1. Classification (NCBI taxonomy): domain Eukaryota; kingdom Metazoa; phylum Chordata; class Mammalia; order Rodentia; family Sciuridae; genus Sciurus; species Sciurus carolinensis. Next base: position 104,903,469 of record NC_062232.1, read on the forward strand.
TTTGGCTGAAATATTCATTATCTTACTGCCTTCTTTTATAACCTGGAGTTGAAGTTCTTCATATAAATTTCATTAACTTGCAACAGTAATAAGGTAGGAAGAAGAGAAAAGAAAAAAAGGAGAGAAGAGAAAGGGTAGGAAAGGTATTGGAAGAAAATATTATATACCATTGTATAGGGGTGATCAATTTCTCTGCCTCCAGGCTACACTCAATGATAGAATCATGATTCTTGGCCAAACTGGGACACAGGTAAAAATTCCAGGCCCCACCTGACACCTACTGCATAAGAGTCTTCAAGAAAAGGGGATTTTAAAATGTGTTTTATCAATAATGCATTTTAGTGCGTCATAAATTTGGACATACTGGTGTGCATTCTGGAAAGAGTATGGAGATTTCTCAAAAAACTTGGAATGGAACCACCATTTGACCCAGCTATCCCACTCCTTGGTATCTATCCAAAAGATTTAAAATCAGCATGCTGCAGTGACATAGTCACATCAATTTTTATAGCAGCTCAGTTCACAATCGCTAAGGTATGGAACCAGTCTAGGTGCCCTTCAACAGATGAATGGATAAAGAAAATGTGGTATATATACACAATGTAGTTTTACTCAGCCATAAAGAAGAATAACTTCATAACTTTTGAAAGTAAATGAATGGATCTGGTGACTATCATGCTAAATGAAATAAGCTAGTCCCAAAAAGTCAAAGGTTGAATGCTTTCACTGATCTGTGGAAGCTAATCCACAATAAGGAAGTGGGAGAGGGGAACAATAGATATTCAGTAGATTAGAAAAGGGGGAATGAAGGGAAGTGAGGAAGTATAGGAAAAGGAAAGAATGTAGAATGAATCCGAAATAATTTTCCTATGTGCATATATGAATACACCATAGTGAATTCCATCATCCTCATGTACATCCATAAGAATGGGGTCCTAATTATAATAAGATATAGTCCATGCTTGCATAATTATAACAAAATGAATTCTATGATCATGTATAATGAAAATGAACCAATAAAATAAAATAAATAAATTATAAAAGCTAAGAAAAATAAATAAACATACACAATGTAACTTGATGTTAATTTATCAGTTATTTTTCTATTGTCCTACCACCTTGTCCCTGCCTTATAAGGAAAGCAAGTTTGAAGGGACTAAATTGTTTTCTTTTGTTTCTACCTTTTTCTCAAACATTTTTTTTGTCTATAAAACAAACCTCCTTTGTTTAGACCATTAGAACACTTATTGTTTTATTTTTTGATGAACATGTATTAATTGTACATATTAATGAGATTCAGTGTGATATTTCAACAAATGCATATAGCATACACAGATCAAATCAGGGTGATTTAACATTTCTCTCATCATTTCTTTATGTGTGGAGTCTTCGAGCTTCTCTCTTATAGATCTTAATAAAATAAAATATACCATATATTATTCTGAACTCTATCCATTCCACTGTGCTGTAGAACTACAGAACTTATACCTTCTATCTAGCTGTGTTCTGTAGCCATTATCTATCTACCCTCCCTTTATCAACCCCATTCTTCCCAATGCCTAGTAATTACATTCCTATGCTCAGTTCAAAGTTTTTTCGTGTTATCGAAATATTTATTTTGTGGAATTAAATGTTACTCCATACTAGAATTGAAAACTAAAGTCAATTGTGATCTTCAAATTAGATTGTTGTGATTTCATTCTTATTAAAATATTTTTCTTGTACTTGTAGATGGACAGTATATCTTTATTTAATTAATTTATTTATTTTAAAATATTTTTTAGTTGTAGATGAACATAATACCTTTATTTTATTTATTCGTTGTTATGTGGTGCTGAGGATGGAACCCAGTGCCTCACCTGTGGCAGGTAAGCGCTCTACCACTGAACCACAACCCTAGCCCTTATTAATTTATTTTTATGTGGTGCTAAGGCTCCAACCCAGTGCTTCACTCATGTTAGGCAAGCACTCTACCACTGAGACACAGCCCCAGCCCATGATTTTCATTCTTTGACAGAGGTAAGTAAATTTTATAAAGCCATCCAACTCTCTCTGATATTTTAGGAGAGTGTTTGTATGTATATAAACCAAATTCTATCTGTATTCAACCTTTCTTTCTTTCAACTATTAGTTATCTACTCTGTGCCATAATAAATATTCAAGAATCAGGGATACAATATATATTCAAGATACTTGGATAAAACTGTTTTGCTCTTTAAACTAAATTGTTGTCATGTGCTAAAATAACAATTCTATACAGCAAAAACTATTTCTTAGATCATGAAGCAGTAGAGCATCCTTCCTATATGTCAGGGATCAGCATTTTTTTTCTCTAAAGGGTCAGATAATACATATTTTTGGCTTTTCAAGTCACATAGTCTCTTAAAACTACTCAACTCTGCAGTTGTAGTATAAAATCTAATAGACAATACATAAATGACTATACATAGCTATGTTCCAATAAAATTTATTTATGGGCAAAAAACCCCCTGGTTTATCAATAAATCGTTTTACAGCATCTTAAACTTGGACATGCTGGTTTATACCATGGTCCTGAAAAATAGTTAATCATATTGGACAATAGCTATGGAACTATCTGACTGACAACCATATTATTTTAATTCTTCCCAAATTATGGTATTCAAATGGAAACACATGAAAATTTTATCTATATTCCAACTCCTTCCATCTCCTATCCAAGAATTATATAATTATCAATGATTTATTAATATTCAACTCTAGTAATAAGACATACTCTCTGGTATACCACTTGTATTTGCCTCCTCTTTACCTTCATTGATGAGAGAGGGATTCTCATCTTAGGTTTATGGATGTGGTTAAACACATGCCACCTGACACTGAACAGATGAGATTGGTAGCAGTTTAATCACAATATTCACACTACAGGCCATCCAGAGCCACACAAGGGTTGCACTCTGGAATTGAGTGAACAACCAGGGGCTATAGGAAGCATGCTTTGTAGTATTGGGAGGGTGATGTGACCCTTAGTCCCAGTAGGAAGTAGTGATTGACTTGTTTGAATAATTTTAAGGACTGCCAAAGAAAAGAAATCCATGACTCAGGGATAAGCTGGAACTGTTTCTGATCTCCTTTATAAGAATGATTATTACATTTAAAGGGCCTTTTCCCTAGAAGAAGAGTGGGAAGGAAAACTTTTTGTTAGATCTTTTGAAATTAGTCAAGAGACTTCGCAGAGCAAGATTTCTTGAGCTGAACTTTAGGGCTCAGATAGAATTAGACTGATTTTGAATTAGGGGTAAATATTGGTGAATGGAGTAAGATGAGAAAAAAGGGATTTTGATTCTAGAAGATATAATATGAAGTAAAATGAGAATAGATCCTGGGACAGATTTTCTTTTACTTAAAATAAAAAAAACTTGGGACTGGGAATTGAACCCAGGAGTGATTTACCACTGAGTCATATTTCTAGTCCTTTTATTTATTTTGAGACTGGATCTCACTAAGTTACTAAGGCTGTCTTTGAACTCATGATCCTCCTGTCTCAGCCTCCCAAATCACTAGGATTACAGGCCTGTACCACTGCACCTGGCACTGGGACAGAATTCTGAGGAACACCAACTTTCAGGGGAGGGTCAGAAGTCTACAAGAGAAAGGAGGAGAACCTAGAGAGAAATAGTTAATGGAAGACAAAGTAAGAGATCATTTAAGAATGAAGAATAGCCTACAGTTTTTGATTGTTATGTCAAATAAATTGGATTTGTCAACTAGTAGTCACTGCGGACTTGTTGAAAATCCTTTTCTTGTAGGGGTAGTGCGAATGCCTGATTGTGGTCTAGGATATATAGTTTAGCAAAATGTGGGAAGGAAGCAGATATGGAGACAATGGGTGAATGTATGTTAGATATCAGGACAGGCAATAGCAGGTGGCAATAGACTCTGGGTCCAGTCTTATATTTTTTTGTTTTATTCTTTTAGATATGACTATCTGATATTCCAGAAAAAAATCTGTAAGCTGATTTGGCACCTGAAAGTTTAACAGTGATGAACTCACCAAAAAATAAAGATATATCAGTAATGAGAAGGTTTAGGTAATGGCAAAATCATATTGAAGGACAAGATATTTTAACAAGAGAGTGAAAAGTAATGGTTTGAAAGTGGTAAAGGGGACATAGAAAAATATTGCTTCCCAGGAACACCCTTCCCTCTCCCCTCACCCAAGGTGTAATGATGAGTAACTTTCCCTCCAAGGGACTCCTTGGTGAAGGTCCTTGGAAAAGAACAAAACCTTTTAAAAAGTCGGAGAGGTGGATGGAGTTTTTCATGAAATAGAGGCATAGTGGAAAGCATTGAAAGAGGGAGAAGATGCTAAAAATGATGAGAAAACATACAAGATGAAGATATTGGAAACAAGTTAAAATTAAATGACTTCAGTGTTCTAAATAAAATGTTGGTCTCAGGTTGTTTCAGCATTAGTGCATCTATAAGAATGATGGAAGAGAAAAACATAAAGTCTATCTCCTTAACTTTCAAGTGCTTGAATTTGAAGCCTTCTCTCCACCTTGTCTAGAGTAGGATACACACAAGGAAAACAAAACCTCAAGTTTATGACATCATCCATGTTCATGATTGTGGCTGATGCCATCAATAAGATAAAACTGATAGATTATGTACAAGGCCAAAGTAATCAATGATAAAAGAAAAGGACATGCTGGGGCTAGGGATATAGCTCCGTGATAGAGCACTTACCTAGCATGAGGCTGGGCAGATACATGAGGTGGAAAACCCTTTGACTACATGGATGCATGATCAGATCAAATAAATTCAAATGCCTGTGAATCGAGCAATGATTTGGCAAAAGTTTTCTCTTTTTAGACTGCTTAAGAGCAAACAGTGAGATATCAAAGGAAGATGATTTTCTCATGAAATTTTGTTCAGGAAAAAAAAGACAGACAATAACTTCAAGATGGAGAAAAACTGCAGATGACTCCATTCCCACTTATAATTTATAAGGCTCATCTTATGGTCTTTGGCCCATAAAAATTGGCTAGCAAATTAAGTTTTGTGTTCTTTCTGTGAAAACATTCCTGCAAAGGTTTGGATGTGTCCCCAGAGGCCCATGTGTTGACATCCTCATTCCTAGCCTGTGGCACTACAGGGAGCTGATGGAACCTTAGGAGGTAATGCCTAGTGGAAGGAATTAAGTCACTGGTGGTGTGCCCTTGAAAAAGATATTGGGACCCTGACCTTTTCCTCTTTGCCTCTTGGCTTCTATTAGGTAAGCAGTTTCCATGCCACATGCTCCCACCATGATGTACTGCCTTGCTGCAGACCCAAAAGCAATGGATCCAGTTGACCATGAACTAAAACTTCTGAAACTGTGACCCAAAATAAAACTTTCCTTATTTTAATTTGTTTATCTCAGGTATTTTGTGACAGTGGTGGAAACCTGACTAACACAATTTTACATGATAAATGGTTCACAGAACTTGGGGTGATCAGTTAAAGAATGGAAAGAACATAATTGCTACCTTCAAGTACTTTCATGGGGAGAAGAAATTAAGCATTTTTCTTCCTTTCCAAAGCCCAATTAGACCTACTAGATGGAAGTACAGACAGTTTGGTAGGGCAACAAAATCTTAATATTTTTACTGTAAAATAATGGCCTGGGTTGCATTTCATGCTGTCCTGTGGGCTTCTTGTCATTGGCAGCATTAAGCAGAAACTGTATGTTCACCTGTCAGGTGTAGAGTAGAGGGAAACCACACTGCTCATAAGTTGAACTTGGTTAGTCTTACAGTCTCTTCCTACTTCTACATTTTATAGCATCAAAATTACTTGTGAATTTGGGAAGAGTGACAGGGTAAGCCAAACAATGCTTGGCATGTTGCAAATATTTGCATTTGTATTATTGTTGTTGTTATTGTTAGTGTTGTTGTGTTTTATTTCTTCTGGCATGACATAGTAACTGAGACACTCCCATCTTTAATTAGCAATGCACAGCACACAGTGCTTTCAGTTAAAGTTTATAGTTCTTTTACACATTAATATTGTCCTTCAAATATGTGACATTTTTGTCACCTCTTCAATGGGACAGAATCTTTGATTGGTTATCTTCATAGTAGAAAGAACAGATTTCCTATGAATTATTCATTCTTTCTACCCAAATCATCTTTGTGTCTTTCATACATTTACAAAATTAACTGGAATTGCTGGAAAAGACTGTGGCTTTGTAACAAAGTAAAACTAAAAGCTTCACCCACAAAGGTATCAAAACTTTCCCTTTTTATTTGCCATCTCCAATCAACTAAACTAAATATACACTATCCAATGCAAACTTCAGTAGATATTTTATATATGTTCCATATTTGATTCATGACATGTTGGTGTATCCTTAGTTGAACTTGATTGATAGTTTACTGTTGTATTAGTCAGGGTTCTCTAGAGGAACAGAATCAATGGGAAATATGATTATAAAAAGGGGATTTATTAGATTGGCATACACAACCAGAAGCTGGATAGTCCACAACAGTCATAAGCAGTTGGAGAGCTGGAAGAACAAGTAGCTGTGCAGTCCAAGAGGCGGAAGCCCCAGAACAAGAAAGATCAACAGTGCTACCCTAGTCCCAGACCAGAGCTTCTGGAAACTACCTGGAGAATCACTGGCAGAGTTCACTTTGGAAGCGTGAAGAAACAAGAATCCAATATCCTCAGATGATTGAAGCAGCAATAAAGAACCCGTTCAAGAAGAGTCGAGCTTGCATCTGCATTTGCTTCCTTGTTCTTCCAACTGTTATTCCACCCAAGGCACCATCCTATTGGGCAGTGCTACCTACACTTAGGGAAGGTCTCCACTTCAGTTCACTATCCCACATTCCAATCATTCCTAGACAAGCCCTCATTAAAACACCCAGAAGTCCCTTAATAATCCTTGGCATCTCTTAATCCAATCAAGTTGACAATTCAAATTAACCATTACAAGTCCAACCCTTGTCAACCTAATAGCCAAATATGACTCTTACATCATAATCTTCAAATCAACCCAATAACAGTTCAAATTGCACCTAACAAAACTATCATTCATACAACCGAAAACATAGTAGTTCTCTCCCAAGAATAGAAGAAAAACAAGAAATATTGCTGATGTTGTCAATCAATACTACATTATATGATGAAGAATAGGAGACTGCAGTGTGGATAATCCTCAGAAAACTTGGAATGGACCCACCTTTTGACCCACTTATCCCACTCCTTGGTTTATACCCAAAGGACTTAAAATTAGCATACTACAGTAATGCAGCCACATCAATGTTTATAGCAGCTCACTTCACAATAGCTAGACTATGGAACCAACCTAGATGCCTTTCAGTAGATGAATGGATAAAGAAACTGTGGTATATATACACAATGGAATATTATTTAGTCATAAAGAAGAATAATATTATGGCATTTGCAAATAGATGGATGGAATTGGAGAATATCATGCTGAGTGAAATAAGCTGATCCCCAAAAAACCAAAGGCTAAATGTTTTCCCTGATAAGTGGAGGATGATATATAATGGGGGTTGGGGGGTGGGGAGTGAGAGAAGAATGGAGGAACTTTAGATTATGTAGAAGGAAATGAGAGGGGGTATGAAAAATCGTGGAATGAGACAGACATCATCACCCTATGTACATGTATGATTACATGAATGGTATGAATCTACATCGTGAACCATAGAAATGAAATGATGTACCTCATGTGTACAATGTATCAAAATACAGTGTGTATAAAATTAAAAAAAATAAATAATAAAAGAAAAAGAACAGGAGAGTAACAAATATTTCCTCTTAATGAATGTATAAGTATGTACAAACATATTCTTTATGAAATAGGGAAGAAATATCCATAGCAACTACAATTCTCCTTTCTGTAACTGGTCACATGGTCATACTTGGTATTTATAACTACCTTCTTCTACTACCCATTCTGTATTCCCTCTACCTTCAGCAAGCACCTCAGCAGGTCTTGGCTCTTTAACTGTAGGTGTGACCCACACCTTCATTCCTGAAGGGTCTGAGACATTTGTCACTTGCCTGGATTGGGTTGTTGTAGTTTCCCATTGACCTTGATAACAGGACAGGGTAATACCAAGAGATACCCTAAGGGATCGCCTTCACTCCAGGAGTATGCTTCCTTACCTCCATTGTGGAGTAACAGTCCAATGTCCCCTTGGTAATCTGGGTCAATCACCCCTGCCTGCACCATAACTCCCTTCATAGTTTGTTGACTCAGAGGCATGAGGAGCCCAAAGTGGCTAGGGGGAAGTCTTAACTCCAAGTTTAATGAAATCATTGTTGTGTCTCCTGGTAGAAGCATTCCTCCTTCTGGAACTAGGACTTCTAGGTTTGCAGAGCATGAGTTTGTAGGGACAGGAAGCAAAAACTTTCCTTATGGGTTACTAGGGATAATGGTGAGTGGTACCATTCCTGACTCTACCCCTTGAATTCTGGGCCCATAAATTCTAGCAATAGGAGAGACAGTACCATATAGTGGACACTGATTCAGAGTATAAACAGCCTTCTGATGAATCTTGCCCCAGCCCTGCAAGGTATTGCCACTTAGCTGGTGCTGTAATTGCATCTTCAAGTGTCCATTCCACCATTCTACCAAACCAGCTGCTTCAGGATGGTGGGGTACATGGTAAGACCAGTGAATCCCATGAGAATGAGCCCCTTGCCTCACTTTCTTTGGCTGTAAAGTGAGTTAGTTGATCAGAAGCCATGCTGTGCGGAATACCATGATGCTGGATGAAGCATTCTGTAAGTCCATAGATGGTGGTTTGGCTGAAGCACTATGTGCAGGAAAAGCAAATCCATACCCAGAATAAGTGTCTATTCCAGTGAGGACAAATTGGTGCCCCTTCCATGATGGAAGTGGTACAATAAAATTGACCAGCCACCAGGTTGCTGGCTGATCTCCCCGGGGAACGATGCCATATCAGGGGCTTAGGGTCAATCTCTGTTGCTGGCAAATCAGGCACTCAGCAATGGCTGCCCTAATGAGTGGAAGTCCATGCTGCCGAGCCCATGCATAACTGCCATCCCTGCCACCATGACCACTTTGCTCATGAGCTCACTGGGGAATGATGAGGTGGCTGGGGAAAGAGGCTGACTGCTATCCACAGATTGGGTCATCCTAGCTATCTGATTATTAAAATCCTCCTCTGCTGAGGTCACCTTTTGGTGGCATTTACATGAGACACAAATATCTTCACACCCTTTGCCCATTCAGAGAGGTCTATCCACATACCTCTTCCCCAAATGTCCTTGTCACCAATTTTCCAATAATGTTTTTTTCCAGTTCCCTAATCAGCAAGCCGAACCATTGGCTACAGTCCGTGAGTCAGTGTACAGTTGCATATCTGGCCATTTTTCCCTTCCAGGCAAAATGCACAACCAGATGCACTGCCTGAAGTTCTACCCATTGTGAAGAGTTGCCTTCACCACTGTCCTTCAGGGTCATTCCAGAAAGGGGCAGCAGTGCTGCAACTGTCCACTTCTGGGTGGTACCTATGGATTGTGCAGAACCATCCATGAACCAGGCCCTAGTCTTCTCTTCCTCTGTTAATTCATCATAAGGTACCCCCCATGAAGTCATAGGCTCATGCTGAGGGACAGAAGGTACTGCAGTTGGAATAAGAACCACGGGAATTTGGATCACTTCCTCATGCAATTTACTTGTACCCTTGAGTCCTGTCCATGCCCCATCATGTATGTACCACTTTCAATTGATGATGGAGTGCTGTTATGTATGTCCAACTTTATGGCTTGGTGGGTCAGATAACACCCTGTTCATGATGGGCAATTCAGGTTGCATAGTAACCTGATGACCCATGGCCAAACAATCAGTTTCCACTAAGGTACAGTAGTTGGCCAAGAGCTGTTTTTCAAAGGGACAGTAGTTGTATGAAGATGATGGCAGGACCTTGTCCCAAAGTTCCAGTGGCCTCCTCTGTGATTCACCTGTGGGACTGCCAACGACTGCAGACAGCATCCCTATCTGCCATTGACACTTCAAGTACCATTGAGTCTGCCGGGCCATATGGCCCAAGTAGCAGAGCAACCTGCACAGCCTGGACCTGTTGCAGAGCCTTCTCCTGTTCTGGACCTCACTCAAAACAAGAAGCTTTTCTAGTTACTGGGTAGTTGGGCTGAAGTAACACACCCAAGTGAGGACTGTGCTGCCTCCAAAATCCAAATAGGCCCACAAGGCTTGTGCTTCTTTCTTATTTGTAGGAGGGGCAGATGCAACAACTTATCCTTTACCTTGGAAGGAATATCTCAGCAGGTACCACACCACTAGATTCCTAGAAACTTTACTGAAGTTGAAGACCCCTGAAATTTAGTGGAATTTATTTCCCATCCTTGGACATGCAAATGCTCCACTAGCAAGTTCAAAGTGGTTGTTATCTCCTGCTCAGATGGTCCAATCTACATAATGTCATTAATTCAATCAAGTTGACAATTAAAATTAACCATTACAACAGTCAATCAAAAAAGTTTTATGAACATTGGAATTTCCCTAAAAATAGATTTTTAGAATATACAAACATGAAAAATACTCCATGTGGAGAGAGTGTAATATGGTGGTTATATGTATAGACTGTATTCACACAGACATGGTTTAGATTTAAGTCTCAACTTTATTACTTACTAGTTCTGTGATCTTGGGCAAATTAACTGCTCTGTGCCTCAGTGTCCTCACCTGTAAAACACAATAATAAAGGAGCCTGTTTCAAAATCTGTATTGGTGCATTATAATTATACATACTAGTGGAATTCATTATGCCATAGTCATACACGCATATAACATAATTTGCTTAATTACGTTCCCCTGTATACCCCTTTTCTTCCTTCCTCTCTCTCCCTCAATCTTCAGCCTACACTCAACATGTTTTCCTTCTATCACACTTTAAAATTAGTACATTAAAATTGTATATTAAAGTGGGATTCAATGTGGTACATTCATACATGGACATAGCAAAATTTGGTTGATTTTATTTCCCAGTATTTTCCCATGCCCTCCCATCCTTCCTTAAATTTTTGACATGAACAGTGAATGAGATAATACATGTAAATTATTTATTTCTGAGATTTCATAAATATGTGAAACTTAAAATGTTCTGTACTATATAATAATGCAAGACATTTAATTCAACTTGAAAATGTAAGTATATTTTAAAATATGTTCCTTTATCCTATTTCATATTTTAAAAAGTTATACATTCTGTTCTCCCAAAGAAAGCAATGAATGAATACAGCAATAATGCCTTTTAGTCTAGGTGTACCTAAAACTATCCTGACAATAATGAAATTCAATACAAAATACTGCCCATTGCATAATCTAAATCATAAGCAGTTTATTGAAACAAATGAACTGAGCTTTTGAAACAAAGTTTACATGTTAGAGAATGAATGGTTGTAGAATTACTAGTCAGAAAGCAATGCACAATAATAATAGCATTTTCCTACTAAAGGAGGAAAACCAAACTTTGATTTGCTCTTAGTTACCCAAGCTGTGATTTCTTTGATTAACATAATCTTTCATAACACACTGAAAATAAAAATCTGTATGATTTCTCACTCTCCTTGTATTGCCAAAGGAAATGTAGTTCTGCAAACCACAAATGAACTGTGTTAGCAATTATAAACCGTTTGACAGTAGAACAACATTATTTTTGAGAAACCTAATTTGAAAGAAACATAAATTGGGTGGCGTCCAACCAGGTCACATTGAAGCTGTGTGATTTAGTTCAATGTTATGAGTATTACTTATATCTTACCTCCAACCTTTAAAAATTAAAAAAATATACAAAATGGACTATGTATTGTTACAGAACCTGCAGTGGCATGACAGAATGAAACCATTTTTATCACATTTTAAAAAGATCTTGCACATTTTTTATTCAATGAGGTATGAAGGAAATAGGCCTTTTAAAAAAGGTTTTATCTTTCCTTTTTATACAGGTCACATGATGGAAAAATGATACAGTTTAGAAAATGGAACTCTTATCTGAATAGAAACAGAAATCTTGTGAATTTTGAAAATCCAAGTGCAATTAAGAAACCTATATATGTGGGCTGACTCTTTCGTTAGGCCTAGTGTCAATGATATTTTAAAGAGTTCACAAAAATATTTTTATTTTAATTTATTTTAAAGTCAGAAGACAAATGATAATAATGCATATGTATTACTGATAGCTGTGAATATATGAATATTCACCTTTATATCAATGCAGTCATAAAGTATGATTTTTAATTTCTTTTTTTGCAGGAAAGGACCACAAAGGCAAAAGTGCTTATGGCCCACAGAAGTCATAATGTGACCTTGTATGCACTTTAAGAGGGTATGGTTGGTTGGATGAAATCAAAATGTCCTAATACCTAGAACTTGTAAATGTTATTGAATATGGCAAAGAAAGGACTTTGCATGTGTGCTTACATTAAGAATCTTTCTTTTGTTTTTTGGTACTGGGGATTGAACCCGGGGCACTTAAGCACTGAGCCACATCACCAGGCTTTTTTTTTATTTTTTATTTTGAGACAAGGTCTCCCTACATTGCTGAGGGCCTTGTTAAATTTTTGAGGCTGACTTTGAACTTGGAATCCTCCTACCTCAGCCTCCTGAGGCACTGGGATAAGAAGCATACTCCACCATGCCTGGCAAATTAGGAATCTTGAAATGGAGAGACCATTTTGGATTATATGGGTAGGCCCTAAATGTAATCACATATTTTTGTAAGAAAGAAGCAGAGAGCCTGGGGTTGTGGATCAGTGGTTGAGTGCTTACCTAGTATGTGTGAGGCACTGGGTTGGATCCTCAGCACCACATAAAAATAAATAAAACAAAGGTATTGTGTCCATTTAAAACTAAAAATTTTAAAAAAAGAAGATAAGAGCAGAGGAAATTTTCATACATGGAATAGAAATGTCAATGTGGCCATGAAGGCAGAGATTGACTATGAACCAAGGAATGCTGGAAGCCACCAAATGCTGGAAGAGACAAGGAATATATTCTTCCCTAGAGCATCTGGAAAAAAAAAATAAAAACCTAGACCAGTAAACAACTTCATCTTATCAATGTGAAACTCTTTTAGAAATCTGATCTCCAGAACTGTAAGAGACTAAGTATATGCTGTTTTAAGTAACTAAGTTTATAGTATTTTTTATAGCAACCATAGGGAACTAATAAAAAGTGTTCAACTTTAATTTGGATTTCTCCTTCCTTAAATATAATTTTTTTCTATTTGTACTCAAAAAATGGTATGTCAAGAAAATAAACATTGATGAAAGAATAAACCATACATAATATTTAGAGAGAGCAAAAAAGTTAAATTATGCCTGCAACAAATATGAATTATGGTTGAATGTATATAATTCATTTTGTTCATGCTAATTAACAAATGATTAAAAATGTTATAAAAATAATAGTAATTGTAATAAGAGATTCCTACAACATACAAAGGCATTTCTTTAAAAAGACAAGGCTACTAACTTCAGAAACCAATGACAATCCTGAACACCAAACCATTACCTCATTACCCTTTCCCTGTTAGAAAAAAAAGGATTTCTTTTCAACACAAGAGGAATGGAAGGGTACAAATTTTCTGAGCTGCTGAACCTTGCGATTGAAATTAAGCTTTATGACACTGCTTACAGAAATAAGAAGGGCAAATGTCAATGCTCTTTCAGAAGCAAAGGCAAGGAATGGATTGTTAAATGGGCAGAGTTAAGTGGTCTTCTGAAAAGGGCATCTACTAAAAGTGATATGTCAAAGAAGTAGTCTTAATGTGTTGCTACAGATCTGTTACTGTAAACTCTGCATTCAGCGATATCTTTGCTTTAACATTTAATATCTTTGAATCTCAATGGTTTTCAGCAAGATTGATCCATTTAAAGGCTGAATGACTTGGAAAATACCTGACCCTTTGCTCATCTTTAAATAAAGAGATGTGTATTTCAGTTTATCAAGAAGCAGGGAAGTAGTTTCCTTATTTTTCTTACACAATCTAGTCAATTTTCTTTTCACATGTACAGAACCCAATAAACCATATTGATGTGAACATTTTCCAAAGTTGCTTATTCAAAAAGTAATTCATTTTGGAAGAATGCTTTCTAATTCATAATACTTCATTTTAGAGTTTTCATCAGTTTCTACCTCTTCAGGAAAACAAAGCATGTCTCCAGTATGATTTAAATATTTTACAGCAAGGCAATAAGAAATGTTTTGCTTATGGTATATTTGTGGACAGAAGTAGCCATTTATTGTTTTAAATTTGTTCAGACACAAATGGAGTATAACTTCTCATTCTTCTGGTTGTATATGATGTAGAGTTACACAAGTCATGCAGACATATATGCACACAGGATAATAACGTCCAATTCATTCTACTGTCATTCCTACCTCCATACCACTCCCCTCACTTCACTTCCCTCTGCCTAATCCACAGTACTTATATTCTTCCCTAGCCCCTCTCTTAGTGTGAATTAGCATCTGCATATCAGAGAACACATTTGGCCTTTTATTTTTTGGGATTGGCTTATTTCACTTATCATGATGTTCTCCAGTTCCATCCATTTACCAGCAAACAGAAGGAACCATTTCTGTATGCTCTAGAAAATATCTTAAACTGAAAAATCATCTCTAATTATCCTGTAACCCTAGAGTAAAGACAATATCAGTCTTTTCCTAACCATGCATTTCCAGTATCTAGCATAGTGCCTGCCACTTCATACTTATTGAGTGCATGAATGGATAAATAAGTGAATCAGTGAATGAATGGATTAACTAAATAATCAGTATACATATTAGAAACTGTGAACTTTGTGTTGAAAAGATGTGACAGGTAGAGAACTCAACATCAACCTTTACACATTTAGTGAAAGTGCCTAAAATCACCTACCTCTTATTGTTTTAGAACTACAATGAATTGTTTCAATGGATGTGAAAATGGTGCCACTCTTTCTCTTTAGTCCTAGCAACTCAACAATTAGAGACTCACTCCTTTTAGAATGAATGATTTGGATTCTTCAATGCTGCCTATTGAAATGCAGATTCCCAGGGAGAAGATATTGCCTTTTATTCTTAACTGTTAACACAATGACAAGAATTTGTCTGCAGACTCAGCACACTTAGAGTTAAGATACTTTGAAGTCAGATAGATCTGGGTTGGGATGCTATTCTTCCCCTTAAGAGATATGGAATATCAGCCAAATTAACCTGACTGAGCCTCATTTTCCCTATCTGAAAAGGAGGAAGAAAATATCTTTTTCCAGGGTTATGAAAAGTAATGAGATATTATATGTACGTAGGAAATAACAAATGGTAGCCCTAACTATATTTATAGTAATCTCCAATAAATTGTCAATTTTGAAAAGGAACAGAGTGAGGAAGGAAATGCTGCTTTTAGGGAGGAATTTTGGATCCTGAGAAGGACAATAAGTAATTTAGAATCTGGAATGGTGGATTCTGAAAAGAGCAAGAAGAAACAAAAAGAAACTTCACTGATCTAGAAATGTAATTTGGGGTCAATTTTGTCTATTCATGGAATCAAGGGTATTAAGATTACTTTAGTTTTCCAATCTAAGGCACTCTTCTTGTTTGTTTTGTTTTGGAAAAGTTTCTGTTTTGTTTGTGTTGTGGTTTAAATATGACATGTCTACCCAAAGTAATGCAAGAATGATTGGAGGTGAAGTGATTAGATTATGAAAGCTTTAATCTGTGGATTGATCCACTGGTATGAATTAACTGTGTGGTAACTATAGGCAGGTAGGGTGTGGTTAGAGGAAGCAGGTCACGGAAGGTGTGCCTTTGGGGTTTATATTTTGCCTCTAATTGGCAGTAGGCAGAGCTTGTGTCCCTCTCCCTGATCTCAGATCTCACCTTGCTGGTTGCCATGTCCTGAACAGTTTTCCTTCACTTCACCCTTTGGCCATGATATTCTACCCAGAGCTGTTGAGTCCGCTATGTACTGAACCTCTGAAACCATGAGCCAAAATAAACTTTTCCTCTTCTAACTTGTACTTCTCAGATGGTTTGGTCACACACAGTGATGAAAAGCTGACTAAGGTTTGGGTTTTTTAAATATTCTGTTCACATATGGCAATATTTTTACCAAGTAAAAGTGGTACTTGAAAAATAGTCTATGATCAACATGCCAAAGGCTTTTAATTGTTAAAAGTAAAGAGACTTCTTCTGACAGTCTTAGTTGAGGGAGAAACTTTATACTTCTGCCACTGGTAATTTACCTTTATCTTTCCATTGGTACCATATATTAATATTATCTGTTTTCTTCCGGCCTCCTCTGCTAGACTTTAAGGTATTTAAAGGTAGGGACCATGCCTTATTTATTTTTATATCCCCTATTCCTAGCACAGAGCCTGGCAGATATTGGGTGCTCAATGAATATTGGATGAATTGAAGCAAATATGAAAATTCATAATACTCAACAAAACTTTGAAAAACATACAAAATAACTCAAATGAGCTCTATCTTGTGTCTCCTGATTTCAAAGGTGAGGGATGCAATTAAAGCTCACATAATACAATCAGTTCACTTCTGAAGATTCTGTCAGTGTCTCACACATGAACTACCGTAAGACCACTTCGTTTACAATGCAGCCCCATGAAATGAACCCCAAAGACAACATCATAGTAAGGACTTCATCTCAGGATGGCATATGTGCTTGTTTGTTATCAGACAATACATACTGCCTCTTAGAGAGTTTCTTTAATGAACTTGTTATGAATTAAACACTTTGTTCACTTAGTAGAATTTAATATTCCTAATGCATACTTTGATTATCTATGTCTTTGTCTTCATTCTGAATTTCTGGAGAGTTTCCTTCTTTGGGGAACATCAGCTTTCCAGTGTAAACCATTTGGGTTCTGCCTGGGGTATTTTATTTCATCTTTTTCAAGTGCTGCTTTTGTTCAAATAGTCTTTTTTTGACTTGGAGGTTTTTTTTTTTTTTAAATCAAGCTTTTTGTTCATGTTTTCACCCCTTACAGAGGATATGTATCAATTTACTTCTTTCCTGTCTCCTTTTCCATCATCACATTTTGACTTAATCTTGGTCGTACATGTTAAGCTTACGTCTCACTAGTGCTTTTTCAAACTCCCATCTTTGATTAGTCTGTTGAGTGAGGTTCTTTGATATTGAGAAGGATAAACATTCACATAGTTTTGTATTTTTTGAAGTAGTCACTCTTTTACTCCATAGTGAAGTGAATATTATGAGAAAAAGTAAGATCAAATATTTCAAATAGTTGAGAGGACTCCAAATAATGTGTTTATATATTATCAATAATGGCACTTATCCAGGATTGCATTGTTTCTTGACTCTTGTGTTCTTGCAGGAGAAAATTTCAGGCAAGACACAAAAAGTAGTGTTTTAGTCAGTTTTCTATTTTTGTGACCAAAAGATTGAAGAAAAATAACTTAGAGAGGGGAAAGTTTTTTGGCTCATGGTTTCAGAGGTTCAGACCATGTTTGGCCGGCCCCATAGTTCTGGACCTGAGGTGAGGAAGCACACCATGGCAAAAGGTATGGGAGAGAAAAGCAGCTCAGAACACAGAAATCAGGAAACAGAGCAGAGTTCTACTCACCAGGGACAAAATATAAACCCCAAAGACATACCTCCAGTGACCTACTTCCTCTAGCCACACCCTACCAGCCTATAATTACCACCCAGTTAATCCATATCAGTGGATCAATCTGCTGATTAGGTTAAAGCTCTCATATACAATCAGTTCACTTTTGAAGATTCTGGAACTGTCTCACACATGAACTTTTGGGAGACACTTCATAGCTAAAACATAACAAGTAGAAAGGTTACAACAAAGTTTATTAGAAAAGAAAACACTCTCAAGAGGAGGAAGAGCTGTGTGTGATTATTTCCTATAATCCCAGTGACTCAGGAGGCTAAGACAGGAGAATCACAAGTTCAAAGTCAGCCTCAGCAACTTAGTAAGGCCTAAACAACTTAGTGAGACTCTGTCTCAAAATAAAAAATAAAAATGGGTGGAGATGTGGCTCAGTGATAAAGTACCCCTGAGCTTAATCCCTTGTACCAAAAAAAAAAAAAAAAAAAAAAAAAACAAGAGAGCAAGAGAGACAGTGAATCAGTGGGTCATCTCTAAGAGGAGGGAGTGTCCCCATGTTCTCTTTGTTCCACAGTTTTATTGGGGGTCTTAGGGAAGTTTCTACAGAGTCCTGCTAAGGTACCACCTCTCAACATTTGACCATAGAATTGCATCGGATTTTAAGTCCCTACTGCAAATGGTCTTACCCACAGGTGTCCAAGCAAAATCCATAGGGCGAATTTTACTGTTGTAATGAGATTAAAATCATATGGTAACTATCTAAAGGCAGCTCTTGGTTACCTTGACCCACACTGACTGGTTCTATTGGGAGCTTGTTCTTTTTACTGATTTTATGGTTGGTGGATTTTGCTTTCAATTATTCTGTCTTCTTCACTCTTGGAGTCTTTGGTCTGTATAAGGGTCTTAAAAGTCTGGCCTTTTTGTAATTTGTATTCCTATGGACAGTGAGGAGCCTTAAATTCCATAAGCCTGAGAATAGCTCTGCAGATAATAGGTTGTTTTGGAGGAATATAACATATACAGGGCGAGAGTGGCCTTAGACAAATTGCTTTTAAAAAGAAAGCATATAGCAGGGACCAGTACAGTAGACCCAGCTTATAAAATTGTCCTTTAAGTACATATTCCTACTGCTCATGTCTATGTGCTACCTATCATTATCATTAGACTTTCCTGTTTATCATCCCTGCTTTTCCATATAAATCTGCACCCTTCTCCCATCAGAAACCTGGGATCTGCAACTGTTTGCAAGACTATTGCCAATAACCTAGATAACTGAAAATCTGCACTCAGAATTGGAAAAACTACTTTTATTTTAAATTTGTATTAGTTATAGTAGCACTGTACTCCTTTCTTTTTTGGTTGGTAACCCATATTACATAAAGACAGGTCAGAGGGAGAAGTAAAATCCTGGCTGAATTTGTTTCCCAGGCCTAATCTCATTTAAAAAGTTATTGAATGGAATGAAAAAATAAGCACTCATATTTTCTGAAAAACTACTGAAACAGTCTATACCATGGCTGTCTAAAATTGACAGCAATATCCTCACGTTGAGAGTGAAGGTTGAGAGGCTGCCTTACCCTCTTGAGATAGGAATTTTGGGATACAGGAAAAGACGGAGTATCAAAAGATAAGCACTCATGAGCCACTGGAACACGGAAAATGCCCATAAACCATTAAAATAATTTAAAAAAAGTGTTCCTGAGCAACCCAACCCATAGTGCCCTTGGCCTCTATCCTTGACCTATGTCTTTGCCTGCAAAAAGTAACATGAGAGCTATGTGCAAGTGCTGGAAAAACTGGTTCCAAATTGTGTAGTTTCACTTTGGCTTCACTTCTACTTCAACCCTTAGTAACTATCCCTCTATAAATATTAACACCCCATACCAAGTGTAGGGAACATCCCTCAAGCTTATCTGACAGTAGTTGCTGACACCATGGTCTAAGTAAGCCAGTTTGGACAGAGAAACTGAGGTAATGGTAAAAGACTCACCATGGAATGAAGGTCTTTGCAGTTGTTGAGGCTGAGCTAGAGCTGAGGGGAGGCCTCGCTCTGTCAAGCATCCCAGCAAGCTGTGATGTGAACTCACCCGCGCTGCCTTGCCTCATGCTGTGTGCTAGAGCTTGCCATTCCCCCAGTCCTTTGCCTCAGACCTGTTGCTGGGCAGAATTACTTAGGCATACTTGGTTTGTTTACACTACCTGGACCCTTGACGTATAGTTCACCTATAGGCTGACTCTGTTACACTTTAACAAGCGTGTTAACCTGATTGGATAATATGTCTATATATGTCCTGTGCAACCCTAAATAAAATTATATCCGTGCCTTCAGAGCTCGATCTCTGATGCCTGAGTAAGCACACGCTGGGTAAGACTAGGTAGGATAAGTGTCATTCATCCTCACCCTCAGTGAACCCAGTCTCTGAACATCTACAACCAAGGTGTTGCTGTCTCTCCCTCTGGAGATGGCCAGCATTCTCTCTTGAATGTATCATTCCTTGTTTGCCAACAAAGCTCATCATTCTCAAGATGACTGGCATTCTCCCTTGAATGTGAATCTGCTTTTCTACATAAATCTGTGTCTCTAACTGGTGCATGCTGAAATCCTTTTCCATTGGGTAGGTCAAAGACTGGATAGAACCATTCACAACTCTCAGTGTAGACTGCATCTAGTATTCATGTCATATGTACGCTAGTAGAATAACATAATTCCTGTGTTTTGAATCCCTTTTAGAAATTCAGATGTTATTCATATCTTCAAAATGGAAAAATTATTTGCCAAGCAATACTTCAATGGGGGGAAAAATCCTTGGTACATTTTTATACAATTGGAGTTCCTCTTGTGCTTCACCACACACACACCTTGTTTTCCACTTTGGTAAAGAAGGAATTTTTCTACATCAACATCAAAGTCAGTAAACAGTTCTGAAAGAAGTGTCCTTACTGTTCTGAACACCTGTTGCTCAGCCAGGGAGTCAGAGAGAAACAGTGACTGGGGATTGGAAGGTTTTTGAGCACCTGTCTCTATATGTTGTCACAGCACAGCCAAATTGGCAAAGGTTAACTTCTTTGAAAACTTTACTTATTTATTTAATATGTATTTTTATTTATGTATAATATGTTCATATATTTATATTTATTTATTTTTTATATTTTATGAGCAAATCTATTTTTTCATTATTCACCTTTTAAAATTTAAATTGAAAAATAATAATTGCATATATTTATAGGGTGGAATGGGATGTTTTGACATAGATAAAATCTTAGAATGATTAAATGAACCAAATTCAATGCATATCCATTGCTTCGCATACTAATCATTTTTTTGTGCAATGGATCTCAGAAACTAATTCTTTGTACCTAACTGAAATTTTATATTTTTAACAAAATATTTGTTTAAATAATTTTTAATTTAATTATTGGTGCATATAAAATATAAAAATTAATGGAATTCACTGTGATATTTTCATACATGCATATAACGTATTTGATTGTATCCACCCTCCCTAATATCCTACTTCACTCGCCCAACACCCATCACCTATCCTCCTTCTCCATTTCCTAAAAGTTCATCTTCTACTTTCATCTTTAATGTTGCTTTTATTTTTTTTTAAGATTACACATATGAGAAGAAACATATGATACTCATCTTTCTGTCTGACTTATTTGGTTTAAAATGATGATCTCCTGTTCCATCTTCCTGCAAATGCTATGATTTCCTTTTTCTTAATGGGTATCTTTGACTAACATGTCCCATTTTCTCCCCTTCCCCAGCTTCTGAT
Organism: Sciurus carolinensis; assembly: GCF_902686445.1. Taxonomy (NCBI): domain Eukaryota; kingdom Metazoa; phylum Chordata; class Mammalia; order Rodentia; family Sciuridae; genus Sciurus; species Sciurus carolinensis. The sequence goes on from NC_062232.1 coordinate 104,924,873, forward strand.
AACCACTAGTCTATTCTATACAAATATGAGTTTGAATATTTTAGATTCCACATATAGTGAGATTATGCAGTATTTGTCTTTCCATGTCTACCTTATCTTAGGAAGCATAATGTCCTCTTGGTTCATCCTTGTTGTTGCCAATGACAGAATTTTTCTTTTTTTCAGGCTGAATAGTAATCTGTTGAGTACAAACACCACATTTCCTTTATCTATTCATCTGTTGATAGGCATGTAGGTTGACTCCATATCTTAGCTATATTCACAAATTGTGCTGCAGTGGGAGCTAGGGTTTTAGCACAGTGATACAGCACTTGCCTAGCATGTAGGAGGCACCACATGAAAATAAATAAATTAATTAAAGATATTGTGCCCATCTACAACTAAAATAATATTTTAAAAATAGTGCTGCGATGCACAAGGGAGTGTAGATATCTGTTTGATATACTAATTTCATTTCCTTTGGAGGTATACCTAGTAGTAGAATAGCTGAATCATGTGGTGGTTATATTTTTAGTTTTTAGAGGAACTTCCATACTGTTTTGCATGATGGCTATACCAATTTACATTCCCACCAATGATATTAAAGGATGCCCTTCTCCATGCATTTGTGAAAATTTGGAAAACTAATATCTTGTCTTTTTTAAATTTTTTTTAAATTTTTATTATTATTGTATACAAATGGGATACATGTTGTTTCTCTATTTGTACATGGAGTCAAGGCATACCATTTGTGTAATCATACGTTTACATAGGGCAATGATGTTTGATTCATTATTTTTTTTCCCTTCCCCCACCCCTCCCACCCCTCTTTTCCCTCTATACAGTCCTTCTTTCCTTCATTCTTACCACACTCCTTATCCCTAACCCTAAACCTAACCCTAAACCTAATGCTAACCCCTCCCACCCCCCATTATATGTCCTCATCCGCTTATCAGAGAGATCATTCGAATATCTTGTCTTTTTGATACTAGCAATTCTAATGGATGTGAGGTGATATCTTGTTATGGTTTTGGTTTACATTTCCCTGGTGATTAATGAGGTTGAGCATTTTTTATATACTTGTTGATCATTTGTATCTATTCTTTGGGAAAATGTCTATTCAGGTCTTTTTTGGGAAAAAGCTAGATTATTTACTGTGCCTTTGTACATTGTACATTGGAACCTTATGTCTCCTACTGTTCTCTTTTAGATAGACCTATAATACAGGAGAATTTATCAACTTGCTGATAAGTTGGCCTGAAATCACCCTTTAAAAAAAGAGATAGAAAAAGAAATGGAAACAGAATTTGAATTTTCTTACTACAGAGGATATTCCTGGCTCTCTAAAAAATAAGTCCTGAAGTGCTTGATTGAAGTAGATGAAGAAGTTTTATTTATTTATATATTTACTTAGAGTGAGCTCACTTTCATAACAATAGGTTGGCTTATTTGATGATTTCTGGTGATAACAATAAGAGAAATCTTTTGATTCAAGGCCCTGCAGTCATCTATTGCTGTTACCATGGAAATAATTTACAAGACTTTTCTTAAATTATTTTTTGGACAAGCTTGCTATTCTGGAAGAGAAGACTGAAAGCTAGGAACTCTATAAACTTTGTAAACTGAAAAATTCTTACTGCTGACTGGAGCCAAGATGGTTAAAATTTGGTCATTTTTCTGCAGGCAGAAATTTGTGCATGCCTAAAATCATTACAAAATTCTTTCAAAGTTTCTTTTCGCTCAAATGATTTTGAAATTTAAACTTTGATTTATAACCACTCCTTTGCTAAAATGGATAGCATCAACAATGGAGATTTTGGCAGAAGGTTTTCATTTGAGAACAAAGGACATGTTGGGGACATGATTTCAACTGAAAAATTCTTGGAGAATTTTGTACACTTTGATACAAGTTCATTCTCATCTGTCAAAGTTACATGGGCTCTGATTCTATTTGTTATACAACATAATCGTATTTGTGTTTTCACCATTTGCAGCCATTGAAAATAGTCATTTTTGATCTCCAATTGCATGTGTTGCTATGTAAACTTTAAATTCTTATTTGAAACAAATATATATTTACTAAAATAAACCTTTCAGCAAGATTAAATAAACTTTGCTACTTTAATTTTCAAATTTGTAATTTTATGAGCAAAAGAAACATAATTTTAAAAATGCCATTTTATATTATGCTTATGGGAAGGAAACAATATAATTATTAGCATTTTCTGAAAGAATGCAAAATTTATTTCAAATTCTCAGAGGGGTCTGCAAATCCAAGGAGGTTAGGAACCTCAGCACTATGTGTTCTTGTTTTAAAAAAGAATTATTATTCCAATAGTTCTGCTTCTAGGAACTTACCCTGAGGAAATTATGAGAAATTTAAGTATCAAGATGTTTATCATAGTGTTACTAATAATAATGAAAAAATAAATACTACTTAAATTCTCAACATGTTTAAAATTTATGGAATGTTCACTATCGAATATTTTATAGCTTTTAGTATTATTTTTAAAAACTTCTTAATAACATAGTAGGGTTCTTATAGTATAATCATGAATTAAAATGATATTAAATCATAAATATTTTAACTGCATAAAATTTATTGAAATATTTGAAAAGATATTTGCTGAAATGTTATAAGTGGTCATCTCAAAATGATACAATTATGAAAAGACTATTTCTTTTACTTCATAACATTTTGCAAATTTCACAAAAAGGACATGCATTATTTTAATAATCAATGTTGAAAACATAATAAAGAAAAACTAGTCAGGCATGGTGGTACACACCAGTTACTAAGGCAGGATGATCACAAGTTCAAAGCTAGCTCTGACAACTTATCAAGAATGTCTTAAAATAAAAAATAAAAGGGACTCAGTATATAGCTCAGTGGTAAAGTGCTGTTGGGTTCTATCCCTAGTATCAAAAATAAAAATAAAATAAAATAATAAAAAAGAAAGAAATAGAAAATAGTCCATGTACAAACATTTGGTACAGTATTTTTCTTGTAACATATATGTAATATTTTTCAATTAAAGAAGGAATATGATTTAAAGAAAAATATATTTGAAGAGAAATTTTATTCACTTTCAGCATTAAGTAGCCATTTAGATACTGAAGAACTAAGACTGGTGTTTTCTCTGAATTTTGTGACAGACACATGAAATTCTGAGTCTAAGAGACTGTACTTAACAATGAACACATAAGTCAGGAATTTTTGTTTGTTTTCACTGCAAGTTTAAGATATATTGGAATTTGAATTCTTCAAATAATTTGCACTCAGTGGCCATGAAATATGGAAAGAAAATGTGGCCTGTATCTATTTTTAAATCACTGCAATTCTTCCTGGAGCATTTCCACTGAAAGCACAAAGGATATAGAAATCTAAGTTAAGCACATTTGGGAGTACAGAAGAATCTCAGGCAACATAGTCTCTCATCAACTAGATGTACTCAGATAGGTTGGTAGAATTTTGCCTATGGCTACATGAGCTGTTTTGCCCAGAGACATCAATTTCTATTCTCTCTTTGGGACTCACTAGTATATAAAGTTCTTGAGAGGATTCTTTTTCTCACTAGAAATACATTCTCTTCTTTTCCCAACCCACCTGCTATCCCTCAAAATATATAAGCCATTTACCTAGAATTTTCATAAGACTTGATAGCAGAAAGAGTTCAAAAACTGAGAAGGAAGAAAGCATATCATAAAACCATGGAGACATTTATTTTGTTACACATAAGTTTAATGTGTGGAGATATACCACGTGATACATATGGCTCAATTCAAAGAATATATAATTGATGTGGATAGACATGATGATATATTAACTTAGTGAAAGATATAACAAAATTACCCTAAAATAATGTCATGGTAGCCAGTCATGGAGGCACACACCTGTAACACCAGCAAATCAGAAGACTGAGCAGGAGAATGACAAGTTCAAGGCCAGCCTGGGCAACTTAGCAAGAACCTGTCTCAAAATAAAATAAAATAAAAAAATAAAAGGACTGGGTTTGCAGCTTAGTGGTAAAATGTCTCTAGGTTTAATTCCCTGTACTAAAAATAAACAAACGTCATGAGAATTCTGTCAGTGATTTACTTCAGCTCCCTAAATTCAGGTTCAATGTTAAGAAGAATTTTATTTCATCCTTTCAAAAACCTGAACTTGTAGTTTTTGTGGATCACCACTACATGGCAGTGGTAATTTGGTTATTATTAAAATCAAACAAACAAAACTATAGGGTATGTGGTTTCTTGGAGTTTAATGTGGTATTTAAAGATTTCAGACAGGACAGGGAAGGGCTTGCTTGCTGATGGAGTGCTTTAGCAGTGGACTGTGGCTGATACAGGAAGGAACAGGTCAAATATCTGTGCGTGTGTGTTTGGACCCGGTGAGTGTGTAGGAGGTAATAGTGTGTGAGGTTCACCAATTTCTAAGGAATTTCAAATGGGAAATCATTCTATCCTTTCTCAGAAAATGCTTTGTTCTGAGGAAAGAGCTGGGGAGACAACTCAATAAATAATATAATTAGACAGTTTGTTCTATAGAAGTAGTACTTTTCATGATATTGGGGAACAAACACAGAGGCACTCTACCACTCAGCTATATCCCAACCCTTTTTACTTTTTATTTTGAACTATACTGTCACTAAGTTGATCAGGTTGGCCTCAAATTTGTATCATCCTGCCTCAGTCTCTGGGATTACAGGCATGCACCACCACACCTGACTACAGAAGTAGTACTTGAATCATGGGAGCAGAGGAGCCAAGAACCAGAAATACAAAGACAACAGGGTGAAAAATCAAGTCCAATTAAGGTCACTTAAGAGGCATGCCAAAGTAAATTGGATTTTAGAGAGAAGAAGTGATAGGAGCCGAATCCTCAAAATAGAGATGCAAGGACAGTTACTGTTACAGACTGAATTGTGTTCCTCCTGAACTCAGATGTTGAATCTCTAACCCCTGAAGTGAATGTATTTGTAAAGAGGGCTTTTAAAGATGTAAAAGTTAAGTGAGGTCATAAGGTTAGAGCCCTAATCTGATTGATAGGACTGATATTCTTATAAGAAGAAATTCATCCTCTCTCTCTCTCTCTCTCTCTCTCTCTCTCTCTCTCTCCCTCTGTCTCTCTCTCTCTCTGCAAGCCAGGAAGAGAGCTCTCACTTGTAATCAGTCTTGGCACCTTGATTTTGGACTTCTAGCCTCCAGAAGTGTGAGAAAATAAATTTTGATACAGAAGCCATGCAGTCTGTTGTGTATTGTTATGGTAGCCCCAGCAGACTAATACAAGTACATAATCCATGAACCTGAGCAGTTGGAGAGGAGCCAAAGAGATAATTGATTCTGATGGTGAGCTCATCTGAAGTGCTGAGTTGGGGACTCTTACCTCTGGCTTTTCTGGTTTATTAGGGCTGAGGTGCCTCAAGGTTATGTTAGGTGGGTTCTGATAGCTACTTCCTCAGTAATAGCATTGCTCAGACACTGAGCACTGAGTACTTTTAAAATAAATTTTTATTTATTGGATTTAAAGTGAGTTTTTGATGGACCTAAAGGTCACAACAGATAAAGAGATGAGGATTAAGGGAAAAGTGGAAATATTTTTGCAGTAGAGAGTATAGACATATTAAGGCTGTGAAAATGGAAATGAGAAAATGTTTGTGTGTCACATAGATAGAAAGCAGCAGTGGAGAACCTGTATAATGACTCCCACAAGAATGAGATATTATAAAGAATGACAGAAATCATTTTCTAAAGAATAGTTTTAAAATAGTCCCACTAAATGAAATTGGCACTCTAAGGAGAAGGAAAGACAATTAGTAAAGGGAATTTTTTTCCTTCCCTCCATAGATACAAAAGCACAAAGAACTCTGTCAGAACAGCAATTACAGCAATTCTTCCCAGAACATCAGTTTTATGATTTACCAGAACCCATTCTGACCCTTAGAGAAAAGAGTAATATGTTCTGTGATATCAAGAATTAAGAATTCAGAGATAAATGAATATATCTTGTATGCAGAAGAGAGGTGGGCAGGAAGAATAAAACTGGTAAGGTTCTGGCAATCTTGAAGTCATGAGCGTGAATCAAAGACAATATGTACTGTCTATCATATACAAAGATGGCATCTCTGACTCATTACCAGGAGAAGTATTGTTTCATAGACCAGGGAATACTCTGTTCTGAGTCCTCCACATCCTTTTAAGTGCATACATTGGCACAGTGGGTAATGGGTATAGTCTGTGGCAGGGGAGAAGTGATTTTCTGATTATCAAACAGCCTGTAAAAGGAACAAACCGGAAATTCTGTTATTCAAGCTCACAAATGGTAGAATAACTATTCCAGACAAAGAGAAAGGAAGTCCACTAGTAAGGACATTTACAGACACATTTATAATTAAACACTATGATAACATTTTAACATATCAGCTTTTCCTTCTCTAGCATGAATTTCTCTTCAGAACACAGAAAGTATATATTTAATAATTACTGTGTTTGACTGAAATTTCTTTCATCTGCTTTGTTTAATATACATCATCATTCAAATTTCTTAGGCTTTGCCAGCTAATGCTTTTATTCTTTGTATTATTCACAACTCAAATAAATGTGTACATTCTATTTTCTGTGCTTCTAAAATATATTGTTATCTGTTATTAATTGGAAGGAAAATAATATTGTGTTTTTTAACCACTTGTACAAGGCCCAGGGCCAGCAGGGCCTAAAACCCAAATAGGAAGGGTTGACCATACAATACATGGGATAAGTTTGTACCACTGTTAATTACTGTATTATTTTAGGAAAGGGGTAAGAAAAAAAGAAATTGCCATTAATTTGATTTCTATGCTTTTGTGCTGAAATGAACAGGTTTTTTTTTTTGCAATCAACCTAAATGAGAGGATATATAATCAAAAATGAAATTCATTAAGGTTAGAACAAGATTCAAGGCCAGGCAAGTTTTAAACCCAATTCCTTAACTTATTTGAAAGTAGGAAGTACTGTTCAAGGCAGGATATATCTGTTATAAAACACAGTAATCTTCTTAAAAGTAAAACTTTAAACGAAAGTACTTTACTGTGCAGCCTATAAGTAATTTGCTATTCATTTTTTATGAATTTATATCGCTTTCCAACTTTTTCATGTTTTACATTTGTTAAATGCCAAATGTGATATCATCTTCTAAAGTAGAGATCATTGTTTAAATAACTGACATGTCTCAAGTGTTTAAAACATTTTTGCACATAGAAAAAATTAATATTTAATAAATAATTAGAGCATTTTTGTCCCAACTAAGCTATAGTATTTTCAAGAATAGACCTTTGTATTGAAGTAGTTTGTAAGACATGTAATGTGTGATAGTATGTAAGATTTTGAAAATACACAATCGTCACTATTCTAGGTTTTTCATGTCCAAAATCAAGTACAAGTCATGCATACATATGGGAATGCAATTAATTAGTGGTACTTAAAGTTTTAGGGCTAAGTTATACATCTTTTTCTCAGGGAAATATGTTCCCATACCTTTTTCAGACAGTTTCAGGGAATTTAAGAACAACACCTCTGAAGCTGCCTGTGTACACCTTAGAGTCCACAGACCAAGAACCCAAAAAGGATGTGGATCTGTCAGGGGAAGACTGAGACCCTTTCATCAGAAACATGAAGGCAATAGAAAAGTGCATTAGTATCTGGAATGAAACAAGGCAGGATATGCCCAGAAGGCTATAACTGCATGGGCCCAGTTCAAATTGGCTAGAGATAATCTGTATATTTTTTCTTCTTATTTTTTCCCTAAAAAAAGCCACTGTGCCTGGGGTACTTGTAAATGTTTCCAAGTGTTATGCTCTTTTGAAGGTTCATCTGGCTCTTTTATAGTCAGATCACCTTTACATAGAACTCTAGTTTCTAGTTTCTTTGGTACCTGACATTTGCTTGGAAATTGACCAACTGTATATGTAAAACATGTCAGAGTATATAAGTACAAATATGACTTGAAAAAAACCATTGAAAAAGAACATTGTTTTATTATTATTGCTCAGTTTTATTCTTGGCAATCTGTCAATTCTGATCTGGCATGTTCTGCCCCTTCGGTGTGCATTCATCCCTACGGCTCTTTGGTAACTACTTTTTCTTTTTAAATCTCATTGTAAAGTCTAGTGCTTTCTCCATCTGCATGGCTGATATAATATTTCTGATTCCAGAATGTTAAACAATGGAACATATTGTTTTAGTTAGAAAGAATAAAAACTCCCTAAGTCTGAATATGTAACTCCAGATTTTAAAATATAATAACTTGTTCCTAACTTTCATTTATTAATTTCCAGCTTTTAAATATCCTGGTGGTTTACAGTATTGAAATAGACAATGTACCACTAGAATTTAAGTATTCAATAAAAATGATGAATTTTCACCCACAAACACCATAATCAAAACAAAGGGATGACAGCCAGTAATATAAGTTAATAGCAAATCTTTAAATATTTTTAAAGTTGTTCTGTCACTCATTTCTCTTCTACCATGTTTTACACTTTTGTTGTTTCTACAGGGATTTTTGTTTCCAGAAGGGAGATAAGATCAAAGATCTTTCTCAATTCTGTTTGAAAGCAATCTGTTATTGTCACTATTTTAACAGGAAGATTTGAGACAGAATTGTGTGACTAACTGAAATTACACTGATTCCTCTGACCTTAAAAGCATTTTTTCAATACCTTTTAAGTAGCTAATATTTCTTTAGTCTTAACTTCATCTTTCTCTTTTCTCCCTATCAAGAATCTCTTCTAGGGGCTGGAGAGATAGCTCAGCTGGTAGAGTGCTTGCCTCGAAAGCACAAGGCCCTGAGTTCAATCCCCAGTACCAAAAAAAAAAAAAAAAAAAAAAAACTCTTCTATTCTACACTATACTACACTACACTATACTATACTATACTATACTATATTAAATTAAAAGTTGCAGAGAAAAAGAAATTCTATTCTATGGAGAAGAAAAGAATTTATCTGTGGGTGTACCATAAATCTGCTAAAGGAACAAAATTTGCTCCCCAGTTAACTTTGCCAAGGAGCAAAAGCTAAGACCTGATTTGCCTATAGATCAAGAATACTTGTAAAAACTAGGTGTGATGTCACATGCCTATAATCCCAGGGATTTGGGAGCCTGAGGCAGTAGGATTGCATTTTGAAGGATAGTGTGGGCAATTTAATGAGACCCCAACAATTTAGGAAAACTCTGTCTCAAAATTAAAAAATTAAAAGGACTGGGAATGTAGCTCATTGGTAAAGCAACCCTGGGTTCAATTCTCAGTACCACAAAAATTGTAAAGATCTATAAACTTAGATCACTATTACATTGATTTGGCAAATTGTAAATGAAATTGTATTCATTGAAATATAACACTAATGATATAATTTAGTAAAAACATGTGGACATACAAATTTAGTATGGAAAGGATTCTACAACTTTTTTTAAGAAGTACTTCATTTAGTTGTTGGACCTTTATTTTATTCACTTATTTCTATGCAGTGCCGAGAATTGAATCCAGTGCCTCACACGAGAGGCAAGCAAGCACTCTACCACTGAGTCACAAACCCAGTCCCAGGATTCTACAACTTTAAGGACAGTTGGGATTATATTTGGCTCACCCACAGAATCCAGGATAATCTCCTATCTCTTACCTTTAATCACATCTGTAAAATCCTTCATGCCATGTAATATGACATATTAACAGTTTCTAGGTATTAGGATATAGACTTCTTTGGAAGGCCATTATCATGCCTGCTGTATTAACCCTGACTAGTTACTAAGAGAGGGGACAAAACCTTTTGATATGAGTTAAATTTTCATTCATAGTAATGATTAAATATAGAAACCTCATGGTATTGCCTATGAATCAAGAATCAAGAATGTAGTGTTTAGAACTGGGCATGGTGCATACCTATAATCCCTCCTCCCTACTGAAGAGACTGAGGCATAATGATTACAAATTTGAGGCCAGTCTGGACAATTTAGCAAGACTGTGACTCAAAATAAAAGGTGTGGGGGTGTAGCTGAGTGGCAAAGTGCCCCTGTTCAATCCCTAGTGGCCTACCACCCCCAAAATAATATAGTGCTTGGCATAGAAGAAGGAAATAAGTTTTTATAAATTGTTAATACTAATATAAGGAGAATATAGGAAAGGATAGACTAAATTAATAACAAAATTCTTCTTCAGAATTTTGAAAATGGGTGTATCAGGAAATCTCAACTTGAGAAATAGACTAATCATCCTAGGAGCTATGATACCTGGGAATTTCTGAAAGGTTAGTGTGATGGAGTTGCAAAGATACAATTTTCGTGAAGGGTCATAGAACATCCTAGATTGGGAGGGAGAAGTGGGCTCATTATTAGTGAAGAGAAAACTATAGCAAGTAAAACTTGTCCAAGTGTAATAGTTGGTTTCAAACCAAAATAGTTATATTGTCAGGTTCATTATCCCATTGTCTAATTCTCATGCTCTTCTGCTACAGTCTTAGGGAGAAGAGTTGCAATGTAGCTTTAAAAATCTACTTAACTAACCTCTGTAAGACTTAGTTAGCACAAGTAAGATGATAGACATGTTCTCCATTTGTAGTCACTGTCAGAATACAAAATGTACACAACATGCTGATCAACAAGCCATGCCAGATTACAGAAGGTGTAAAGAAGAAAGTAAAAAGGACATCACCCATTTGAGCACTTGAAATGGCAGGAAAGGGCTATCAATCATAACAACCAGAGGAAGAAAATGGCAGAACACTTCCAAGAAGATTTAGAGGCCTAAAAGTCAGAGTGCATCTGAGAACATGGTTGGCACCATATGTTAATCAAACAATGCACATGTTCAAATTCATGTTAGCTATTCCTCAGGGACTCACTGAATTGGAGCAAGTTGAAGGGAGCAGGAGTTCCAGCAATTCCACAAGTGCCAGCAAGGCCAGTGAAATACTGTTTGGATATTATTATCTTTCCCTGATTAGAATGCAAGGATAGGGTATATTAGGTTTATTATTTTTAAGCAGTGGCAGCAAAAAACTAGTTTCTAGTTCTGACTATGATATAAAGTAGTTTAGTGATCTTGGACATGCCATTTACTCTCATTAGGACCATTTACTCATTTGTAAGATGAGGAATTTAGACTAGATGGTCTCTGAGTTTCCTTGGCACTAAACTATGATATATAAGATGTGAGGTTAATGTATTCAGCAGCACAGACTAATTGTTAGCCGAGTATTACCAGATACAAGCTCTCTAAAACAGGTTAGAAAGACTTATAAGAACTGATACATATGCATTATCAAGGGGAATTAGAGAGGGGGACGATGTTTAGGGTCATTTCAAAAACAAAATGTTGAATGAAAAATAAAGGGTACATATAATAGAATGATTTATGTAAGTGTAAAAATCACATGGAGCAATATAATTATATGCACATATATAAATAGTAAGAGCCTAAAGATCATGTGCAGGAATAATATACGTATCAGTTCTGGATAATGGAATCTTAAAAAATTTGGTTGGTGTTCAAGAGGTAGAACTTTAGATGTATCTAATATTGAGTTATTTCTGAAGGATGAACTAAAACAAACTATAACAAGTTTAGTGTTGAAAATAACTAAAGTAAAAGTATTAATATTATAAATATTTTTGAATATTTGAGATGCTTTGTATTTAAAATAATAAGTTTTAAAAGAAAAATTATTGTTAGGTATATATACTAAAAAGTATATGCAAGCTACAGACTATTAACCAAGTCTAGCCCAAGATCTGTTTTTGTGTTGCAGTTGAGCTAGAAATGGTTTTTGTATTTTAGAAGGATTGCTATAAACAATACAAAACTGAGGACATATAAGTGACAAAGAACTTCTGTGTCTCACAAAGACTGAAATATTTATTCACTGGTTCTTTACATAAAAACTTTTCCAACCCTTATTTTCTAAAATATCACTTTTGTTTATCCCTGGGTCATTAAATTTGGGGAGATTTTGATTTTCCTCTTCCTACTTTTGTATTTTTTCAAAGTTTTCTATTCTACTTTTATGATGAGAAAAATATAAACAATGACTTTTAAAGAAGCCTTGAAAAGTGTGCCTGCCTATAGGATTCAACATTTCTTCTACTATCTGATTCAAACCCTCAATTGCATAGAAAATATTTTTATCATAGCTATTACAAAAAGACAAACATCAATCCCACCACATTCATCTTGATTATCAGAAATTCTGAATTAGTCATTTGTAGATGAATGAGGTGTTGATACATCTGATAAGAGTCATTACAAAAAAAATCTACCTCATTTGAATAAGGTACAACTTCTTTAAGGAAACCTAAGCTAGGTCTCCTAACCTCTTCAAACCTTTTCCCAGTCTCTGATTCTGTCAGTGATTTTTATCTCCATCAGAAATTTCAATGGACTTCTAACTTTGTGTTACTGACATGTGGTAAAGTTGTGTTAAATTTTTTTATTATTGGTTTATTTATATTATCATTTGCTTTGCAAATGACCTATAATAAAATCCTTATGATTTATCTGACATTTTTGACTTTAGAAATGTCTTTGTTAATCATGTTCCCATATCCTTCAAATACTCTGCAACTTGGAGCAGCGTTTTGTGTGAAACATGATTAACTTCTCTATATCATGCACACATTTTTTAATTAATAAAAGTTTTGCACAAATGTGTACTGCCCTTTCCCAGAATGTTCCAAGGGTGTATGAGTTTCCTGTAAACCAATATCTGAAATATAAAAGCAGTGAGAAGTTCTTTGCCAGTAAAAGCCCTGAAATATACTGTGGGGAAGAGTTTGGCCCATAAATGAAGAAAGTAGAGTGCAGTGCAAGTATTACCTTAAAACAATGTTTTCAATTTGGGTATTTGAAAAAGGATAGTTTATAAGCATAATGCTTTTTAAATATTCCAAAATCACAAAGACAAGCATATTAAACACACAGAGTGCTAACACATAGCACTTTCCTGGAAAGTGCATGTTTCTGTAGGTTGTAATTTTATAGATTCTGGTTCTGCGGTTTGGGATGTATTCATTTGGGAAATGGAATGAATGAATAAAGAGAATTGTGAAATGCTAAATGACTTGCTCTTTCTTTGATTCATTTGAGAGTTACTTCCCTATATAATTTCTTCATGCATCAGTGGAAGAATAGGTCCCACAGAATTTATTTATTTTTACCCTCTAAATGAAAAATATTAATGCATTCTCTTCATAGTTGAAATTCTCTTCATAGAACACAAAGCTCTGAGTGTTTTTTTCCACTGTGTACCAATGCCCTAGTTGTTTTTCTACTTTTAATTTAAAAGATTAAAAGTCATTTCCACATGGGTGTATCTCTTTCAGACTTGAGTCAGATGCCCCACTGCTCTGATATGTCATGCCTAGTTCTCATAATCTTTTTGCATAGTATGTCAATCAGACTGCATTTTGCCACATATTTTGCCAATAATTGTTGTTGATTATAAATAAATAATGATTTCCTCATGTTAAAAACATTGTCTTTTCCTTTTTTCCTTCTTTCCTTTCTCTTCCCCTTCCTCCCTTCCTTCCTTACTTTGTTTTTTTCCTCCCTCCCTCCCTTCCTTCCCTCTCTCCTTTTCTTTTATTCTTTCTTATTAAAAATATTCAATTCTTTAAACACACAGGCTAAAAATTATAAATCAAAAGTCGTTACAAAGTAAACACTGGATCTTATCTTTTATGAAAGATATGATAGACAATATTGCATTTTGAATAAGATGGGTCTCTCTTAGAGATCATTCATCTATTAAGTGAGAGAAGTTTAAAGTCTTTGCTAGATTAAATACACATTCTAAATTACAGTAGCAAAAGATAAATATATCCCAATATCTGCTTAGAGATTTATATAAACAATTTTCCATATATGTCAAAGGAGAGAGGGTTTTTTTGTATGTGAGGGAGGGTAGGAGAACATATAAAACAATGAAATCATTGATTCATATCAATTATTCATTACCAAAACTTGTGTTTTTAAAATGTAAGATATCTATACTGAATAGTGAATAGTAGGCCACTAAATATTAACAGTTGCTATTCTAGGTAGCAGGATTTGGGGATTAATTTTTCTTCTAAATAGAAAACATACTGCTATAAGAATAAGAAAAAGCACAAAAGGACACAATAAAATTCGCTTAAAAATAAAATACATTAAAAATACAAAAGAATGACAATGCTATAAACATATAGCAATAAGAAAAATATTTAAACATAATAAGGACACCAAATACTGATCTGCACTGTGCATGATGGCACATGTCTGTAATCCCAGCAACTCAGGAGACTGAAGCAAGAGGATGGCAAGTTCGAGGCCAGCCTCAGGAACTTAGCAAGATCCTGTCTCTAAATAAGAAATAAAAAGGGCTGGGATGTGGCTCAGTAATAAAATGCCCTGGGTTCAATCCCAAGTAAACCCCTTCCCCCTAAAAAATCTGATCTAAGATAGTAGACATAATCCTATGGCATATGACAGAGCAACAGAGACCCACCCTTAGCTGAACTGTTAAATAATTCTTTCTTTATGAGAAAATAAGAATATTCATGTGTCCCAGGTAGCTTACCTCCTATTTCTTCCTTTGGGAAATATGGCCCACTGTAGTTTCTGGAGCATTTTTTCCCCAGCTAGGATAAGAGTTACATCTTGCAGGTTGTATTTCTTCTATATCTAGAATAATACTTCCTTTGTACCTTTAGCACTCGATCAAGCTTTTTATGTAATTTGGAAGTTAATATTCCCAGTAAGTCTCTCCTTAGGAGTAAGTTAGGGGCTCAGGGAGACCACTAAGGTACTAACCTCTTCCAGCAGTCATGCAGTAAGTAGCCTAAAAACATTAATGCACCTCCTTAACCACTTTGCTCACTTCCCAGGGAGAGACTTAGGCACAGGAGAGTATATGGCCAAATATATTTTATTCTATTCATTGCATTTATAGTGCTTATTACCCTCTAGGCACACATAAATACTGTACAAAAATCTGGTTTGGATAAAGTCAGCTTTGATCAAGGAAAGATTTGCTGATAAGGTTCAAAAACTGCTTATGCTTTTGTTGTTGTTGTTGTTGTTAAGATCTGGTTCCTCTATTTGGAAACTTCTGCTGCACAATCATGAACTAAGAAATGACAGTAACAGAATGAGATAGAACCTTGCTTGTTCTTCAGCAATTGAAATGATTTTGTAAGGTCCAATATAAGACTTTGATTTTTATTGACTGTACCTCTCCAAATCCTATCATTGTGTTGAATTGCATGATAACTGGAAATTTCTTGTTGGACTGGAAAAGTTGATCTGTAAGTATTTGGTGCCACTAAAAACTGTCACAAAGTAAGCAAAGTCTAAGGGATTATCTTTCAATGCCCTGAAAGATAATCAGTAAAAACAATTACTTTCATTCTACATCACTGTTCTGACAAAGGTTCTTTTTCAAAAAATATCCTCCCTCCTTTTGGGTCAGTAACCTAATAATACCTTTGCAGTATGACCTAAGTTTTCAATTCTTTATTTAACAACATATTTATACACTTCCTTCATCCTTAATATTTCATTCTGACTACTGTTATTTTTTCATATAACCATATACTTAATGCAGTCATGGCAATTTGATTGCTTTCTGTTAGCTGAATGGGAGTAATGAGGGCAGTTTTGCACAGCATTTTTTATTTGTAATGCTCCTGAAAAATGCTTTTATGAAGAAGTGTATTAGTGGTCTGAAACTCAATTTATCAGTACAAATTACTGTCTATTTTTACGTATTAAGAATATGCCAATAAGGCACTGCTATGCACTTGGATTTATAGCATATGTGACTGATGTATCTGCAAAGGACTTGGATTAAACAAATTCTTCTGAATATGAGTTGCTCTAATAAGGCAACATTCTCTGAGGGTGGAACTCAGGAAAAAGTCCAATTAAGGATATCTTTTCTTTTTCTTCAAGGAGCAAAAGTATTCTATTCAGTTTTCTTTTGCAGTGTTAGGGATCTAACGCAGGGTTTCATGTTTGCTAGGCAAGTGCTTTACCAGTAAACTACACCCCCAATTCTAATGTATATTATTTTAGCCAACATGAATGGATTTTAGTGAAGGAGCATCATGCATCATGCAGTGATGTAAAAACACCAGGACGTAAGAGACTTGGCTTCTTGTATAGATTCTCAGATTATATTATTTCTAGATTACTTTATATGTCATTGCTTTATATATAAACCGTAAGTTATACATCTATAAAATGGGAAAGTCAATATTGGACAATGCTACCTCAGATGATTTCTCTTAGTGTTAAATAACATAAGATAAAGCATGTAAACATTTTTGAATGTTTACCTAACCCTAACCATAAAGCACCAGAGATTAGCTTTTTTTTAACAGGCTATGTTTTACTTTTGTATATTGAGATAAGGTCTTACTATGTTGCCCACGCTGGCCTTGATCTCCTAGGCTCAAACAGTCCTCATGCCTTAACCTTCCAAGTAGCTGGGATTACAGGATCATGCTACAGCACCTGACAAAAGGCTTCTTGTGTAGCTGTTTTTATATTTCCCTTGAGAGAACTATCAGTTCTCATATAATTTCATTTATTAATGATAAAGAAAAAAACGATAGATTGGTAAGGTTAATTAGCTTGATTAGATCTTCCTATAATGTTATGCATAAATAAAAACATCACATTGTATATCATAAATATACACAATTATTATTCATCAATTAAAATAATTGAACAGTTCAAAATAACTAAAGTTCAGCTCTTACCACCTCTCAATTCATGAGAAATAAATTTATTCACGTTGGCTTCAAGTTTTTTATTCTAGACTTTATGCACATTAAAGCTATTCACAGCAGATCATTTATATTGGCTGTTAATATTTAGTAAAACTTGTGTGTCCTGATCCATTTGCACAATGAGCTTAGCAAAAATTAGTGTCAGTGGAATCAGTGATATTTTGCTGCACTGTTATGACACAAGAGATGTCGTAATGATCAACGGTTTTATCAATTTCCTAAACAAAACAAAACAAAAATCACACAATTTCATTTTATGACAGACTCAGGGACATTAGAAAGATATCTAGGTAGAAAGGAGAGTTAGTTCATAATGATATTCTTGGATTGTCATGTAGTGTAGGACAGTTGTTTCAAAAGATCTAATCATCAAAATCACCTGAAAATGTTAAAAATTGAGAGATTTCCAGGCCCTGTCCCCAGAAATTCTGATTGAGTAGGTGTTGTGTGGGACATGAAATGTTGTACTTTAGAAAACTGCCGGGAAATTCTGAGAAATAATCAGATTTGAGATGCACTAGTCTAAGTTACCATGAGATGCATAATGACAGGGATTTGTCCTCAGTACTTTGCTCTTTAGAGACAATTGAGTACTTAATTCAAATCTCTACATTATAACTGCATCTTCCATAACAGTTCTGTACTGCAAATATAAATTGTCATTGTCAGGCACTAAATCTTACTCCTAGTATAAGGATTCTCCAACTTTAGTGTGCTGTAGAACCACTTAGGATGCATGTTGAAAATTTATTTACCATCATCCCACTCCCAGAGATTTTGATTCTGTTAGTCTGGGAGGGAGACCCAGGACTTTGCATTTTAAACAAGTATCACAGATGATTCTGATACAGATGATCTAGGTAATCACAATTTGAAACACTGGTTTAGGCAGTAGACATTTTATCAACACAAAAATATTGACTTTATTAAATATGATCTTATTTTTAAATTAATATGTATGTATTTGAACAGGGATTGAACCCAGAGGTGCTTGTTCAACCACTGAACCACACCCCAGCCCTTTTATTTTTTATTTTGAGACGGGTTCTCACTAAGTTGCTGAAGCTGGCTTTGAACTCACAATCTTCCTGCCTTGGTCTCCTGAGTTGCTAAGATTACAGGAATGTGCCACCATGCATGGCTCAGATTAATATTTTTAGTGAATTTTCTTCTGTCAAGGAAATAATTACCTCTTTCAAATTCATTACACTTCTTTCAAATTCTTTTCAATATGGGTTCAAATTAAATAGGCATCTTTGAACTTAGTAGAACAAAGTTGAAAAGTCCTCTTGGATTCTATTTTTGTTCCCCTAGCTTTGCATTCTTCAACCTAATATTAGAAGAGTAGAAATGGATCATTAAGGATTACATAAATGATCATTCGACTCATTAGAACAAATAAAAATGCTTAAATTTTCTCCCACACATTTCACTATGAACTAAATATAGACTTGGTATATTCTTCCAGAGTCACCAGAACATTAGCTGAAGCTGGATCAACAATTCCTGTAGCTTAGTCTTTTTTTTTTCTTTAGAGTATCAATAATTAAAATATAATACATTTATCTTGGCATAGTGGAGCACACCTATAATCTCAGTGGCTTGGGAGGCTAAAGTAGGAGGATTACAAGTTCAAAGCCAACCTCAGCAACTTGCAAGTTCCTGTGCAACTTAGCGAGACCCTGTCTCTAAATAAAATATAAAAAAGGACTGGGGATGTGGCTCAGTGGTTAAGTGCCCTTGGTTCAATCCCCAGTACCAAAAAAGAAAAATATGTTACATTTTCTGCCAGTCCTGTTCACATATTCCACATGATTTTTGTTAGGATTCTCTTAAGTCTAACATTTCAAGCTTACGAGTGTTGCCTAGATTCAAATCATAACACAGTGTATAAGAAAGAAAATGAAAGGGTTGGGGAGATAGCTCGGTTGGTAGAGTGCTTGCTTCGCAAGCACAAAGCCCTGGGTTCAATCCCCAGCACTGCAAAAAAAAAAAAAAAAAGAAAATGAAAATCACCTGAAATTTCCTAATCTAGAAGGGACACTATTAATATGTATGTGTGTGTGTTTATATATGTAAAACAGAGCTTGTATGACTGTACACAAAACTTTAATACACAGAATTAAATCATGTGTGCTTTTCTATATCATTAAATGATTTATTAAAACCTCATTTTTAGCTAGGGGCCATGACACACAGGAATAATCCTGGGGACTTGGGAGGCTGAGGCAGGAGGATCATGCGTTTAAAGCCAGCCTCAGCAACTTAGCGAGGCCCTAAGCAACTTAGTCAGACCCTGTCTCTCAATAAAACATAAAAATAGGTTGGGGATGTGGCTCAGTGTTTAAGTTCCCCTGGGTTCAATCTCTGGTATCAAACAAACAAAAAACCAAAAAAACCTCATTTTCAGATTTCTATTTTAGTGGTAATATGAAACCATAGGGGGGAAAAAAAGAGGACTAAACCCAGAAGTGGTTAGGCATATTTATTTGTTTGTTTACTATTCAAAGTTTCTCCATCATTAGATTGTTTTGAATATTAAATGAATTACTACATATTTGGCATTTGGAACAGTGTGTCACACACACATATAGTGCCTACTTATTATTAACTATTATAGTATATGATTCAAAAATAGTTTTGTTCTCCTTATATTAGTAAAAGTTACTAATGCCTAAAATAAACAGATGACATTTCTCCTGGTTTCTCTCATTAGAACAGCAAAATTGAATATTAATGAGTATAGAGAATTATGTTGTCATGCATGTTAGTCTGGTAAATGTAAATTCATCTCATAAAAAGTCAAAGGATCAAAGAAGTTTTTTTTTATTAATTGGAAACAAAGTGTCACTGGTGTCCTGATTCAAAGGGCACTCAAGTATGATTATCCAGGAACAGAAAGAAAAAAAAAAAAGAAAGAAAGAAAGAACGAAAATAAAAAGAAAGAAAAAGAATTTAACTTAAAGTGAAGCTACTATTAACCTTTATTTCACTAAAATCTTCTCAAAGCCCATGACACCAAGTAAAATTAAATATAGAAAAGTTTCATAATTTACAATGACATCCTTAGTGATAAGACATTTTAAAATAAAAAATGCATTACTGAAAGCATACTTCAAAATTATTAGGCGTAGTATTTTCATAGCCATAAGCATTTAAAATTTAAGAATTGAAAAACTGGAGGACTAAATACTATTTATGGATTTAGAAAGATTTAGTCACTTTCATAAGTTAAATTTCTTTCTCTAAGCCACCTGTTCTCTCCCCTCAAAAATGGCTTTGTTAAAAATAATCTCAAAACTGACTCTTCTCTCTTCCAAAAGAACTACATCAAGAACAAAGTAGGATATTTTTCTTAATTATTGGTAAAGACTCTGGGCAGGTTTATGGCTGGTCTACTAAGTTATATTCTTTCTCATAATATTTTAAAAAATGGTCAGGAACATCTCAGATTAGACACTGTCTAAAATAAAACCAAGCAGCTGACCTAAGTTCAGTGAAATGCTGAAAATATATGTTACCTGGAATTTTAGCTTATGAGTTCCTTAATTATGGAAGACATAATTTAAGGTGAAAAAAATTCATGTGGCTGAGTATTTGAATTATTGTATGTTTACACCAATTTAGCTAAAAGCCATAATTATCAATTAGGAGAAATCCAAATTAAAATTCTACTCCTGTTTTCCCACTTTCACAATGACAAAAGTATTTCTGAGGAATATTTTATTTTTATTCATCTTGGTGCTGGGGATTAAACACAGAACCTTGTTCATGCCATGCAAGCACTCTACCACTAAGCAACAGCCCCTCTGAGTAGTCATTAATGATATTCTTTAGACACATTTATTTATACTTTTTCATATCTCATAAATGAGAATTCAAATAAATGACCAATACTTAAAAGAATAATCGGCCAGCCCGCCTGAGTCCCACACTGAGGTTGGACGCCATCGCTGAGCCTGCCCGCCTGTCCCTCTACTGCTGAGGGACACTGCACTTGCCTCTGTGCTGACTCAGGGCCCCCCAGCTTCTTTGGAGGCTGGTGCAGGCATTTTGAATTATTCCTGAGGATGTGACCATCAGCATTGGAAGGGCAGCTCCCTTCCTGAGACACCTATAGGAAGCTAGAGGACCTTTGACAGGACCCAGGAGTCAAGAAGAGGAGGTATTGAGAGAATTGGGAACAACTCAGAGCTGCCAGGTGAGTCTCTCCCACTGGGTGAGGTTCCCTGGATGGGGCAGTAATCCCGAAATGCAGGAAACATTGTGGAGTAGAGTGACTCAGTGAGACTCCCCCACTGGAGCCAGGAACACAGACAACCAGGAGCATTGCAGAGGAGGGCCGCACAACGAGAGACTTCAATGCAGAGTGAGGGTCCGAGGCCCAGGCAATAGGTCCGTTCCCCAGGGAACGTCACAGAGGAGAGCCACTCAGCAAAAGAGTCCCTCACAGGGCCGGGTTCCCCAGCCCAGGTGGTAGTTCTGGACCTTCTGGACTGAAGGGAACTTCTCCGAGGAGAGCTGCCCAGTGAAACTTCCCCACTGGGTGAGTCTTCCCTGCCAGGCAAGGCTTTCCCATCAGGGCAGTAGAACCAGAGATTCAGGCCCAGATCAGACGTGCCCCAGTCTGCTGTCTAGTCCCCCTTTGGCTGACCATCGGTCAACAAGGGGAGGCGCCTCTGCCCACCAGCAGGGAATACACCCCACCTGAAGGTCACCACCCCTACAGGGGCAACTTCCTAGTGGACCACCGCATTATCAAGTTCCTTCAAGACTTCAGGTTACTGAAGGCTAAGAGGAGAGTTATTGGAAATCTACAGGGACAATATGTCAATAGAGGAAATCTGCAATATCCCAGAGTTTCACTACTAGAGGGGTAGATACCTGAGCAATATGAGAAAACAAGGGAAGAAAATGTCCAAAACAAACCTAGATTCTATATAAATAAAATCCAATGACAGCATGACAGAAGAAATGACAGAAAGGGAGTTCAGAATGTACATAATTAAAATGATCAGGGAAGCAAATGATGAGATGAAAGAGCGAATGCAGGCATTGAATGATCGCACCAATAAACAGTTAAAAGAGCAAATAAGGGAAGCAAAAGATCATTTCAATAAAGAGAGAAGCTGAAAAAAAAAAACCAGAAATCCTTGAAATAAAGGAAACAATAAACCACGTTAAAAACTCCATAGAAAGCATAATCAATAGGATAGAACACCTGGAAGACAGAACCTCAGACATTGAAGACAAAATATTTAATCTTGAAAACAAAATTGACCAGAGAAGATGGTAAGAAATCATGAACAGAATCTACAAGAATTATGGGATATCATGAAAAGGCCAAATTTAAGAATTATTGGGATTGAGGAAGACACAGAGAAACAAACCAAAGGAATGAACAACCTATTCAATGAAATAATATCAGAAAATTTCCCAAATCTAAAGAATGAAATGGAAAATCAAGTACAAGAGGCTTATAGGACTCCAAATATACAAAATTACAACAGAACCACACCAAGGCACATTGTAATGAAAATAACTAACATACAAAATAAAGACAGAATTTTAAAGGCTGAGGGAGAAAAAAAAAATCAAATTACATCCAGGGGAAAACCCATACGGATATCAGCAGATTTTTCAATCCAGACCCTAAAAGCTAGAAGGGCCTGGAACAACATTTTTCAAGCTCTGAAAGAAAACGGATGCCAACCAAAAATCTTATACCCAGCAAAACTTACCTTCAGATTTGATGACCAAATAAAATCCTTCCATGATAAACAAAAGGTAAAAGAATTTACAAAAAGAAAGCCAGCACTACAGAACATTCTCAGCAAAATATTCCATGAGGACGAGATGAAAAACAAAGATGTAAATCAGCAAGGGAAGGAACTCCCCTAAAGGAACAGCCAAATAAAGGAGAAACCAATCATGTCAAAAATAAATAAATGAACCAAATGATGGGGAATACAAATCATATCTCAATAATAACTCTGAATGTTGATGGCCTGAACTCACCAATCAAAAGACATAGACTGGCAGATTGGAATAAAAGAAAGATCCAACAATATGCTGCCTGCAAGAGACTCACCTCAGAGTAAGAGATAACCACAGACTAAAGGTGAAAGGATGGGAAAAAACATACCATGCAAATGGATACAGCAAAAAGGCCAGAGTATCCATCCTCATATCAGATAATGTGGACTTCAGCCAAAGTTAGTCAGAAGGGAGAAAGAAGGACATTTCATACTGCTTAAGGGAAACATAAACCAGCAAGACATAACAATCATAAATATCTATGCCCCAAACATTGGCTCATCCATGTACGTCAAACAAATCCTTCTCAATTCCAGAAATCAAATAGACCACAACACAATAACACTAGGTGATTTTAAACACATCTCTCACCACTGGATAGATCGTCCAAACAAAAATTGAACAAAGAAACGATAGATCTCAATAACACAATAATTTAGAATATAAAATACAATATACCATCCAACAAATAGCGAATACACTTTCTTCTCAGCAGCACATGGATCCTTCTCTAAAATAGACCACATATTATGCCACAAAGCTACTGTTAGCAAATACAAGAAGATAGAGATACTACCTTGTATTCTATCAGATCATAATGGATTGAAATTAGAAATAAATGACAGAATAAAAAACAAACTACTCCAACACCTGGAGAATAAATAATATGTTATTGAATGATGAATGGATAACAGAAGACATCAGGGGGGAAATAAAAAAATTCTTAGAGGTAAACAAAAACAAAGATACATCATATCAAAATCTCTGGGACACTATGAAAGCAGAACTTAGGGGTAGATTCATTTCATGGAGTGCATTCGCTAAAAGAAGAAAAAAATCAACAAATAAACGACCTAACACTACAACTCAAAGCCCTAGAAAAAGAAGAACAGAGTAACTCCAAAAGTAGTAGAAGACAGGAAATAGATAAAATCAGAGCTGAAATCAATGAAATTGAGACAAAAGAAACAATTGAAAAAATTGACAAAATAGAAAGTTGGTTCTTTGAAAAAATAAACAAAACTGATAAACCCTTAACCACATTAACAAAGAGAAGGAGGGAGAAAGCTCAAATTACTAAAATTCAGAATGAACAAGGAAATATCACGACAGACACATAAGAAATACAAAACATAATTAGAAGCTATTTTGAAAATCTATACTCCAACAAAATAGAAAATTTCAAAGACATAACAGGTTTCTAGAGACATATGAATTACCTAAACTGAACCAGGAGGACATACACAATTTAAATAAATCAATTTCAAGTAATGAAATAGGAGAAGTCATTAAAAGCCTACCAACAAAGAAAAGTCCGGAACCAGATGGGTTCTCAGAAGAGTTCTACAAAACCTTTAAAAGAAGAGCTCATCCCAATAGTCCTCAAAGTATTCCATGGAATAGAAGAGGAGGGAACCTTTCCAAACTTGTTCTATGAAGCCGATATCACCCTGACACCTAAACCAGACAGAGGCACATTGAGGAAAGAAAATTTCAGACCAATATCCTTAATGAATATCATTGCAAAAATTCATAACAAAATTTTAGCAAATCACATACAAAAATATATTAAAAAGATAGTGCACCATGATCAAGTGGATATTATCCCAGGGATGCAAGGATGATCAACATCAGAAAATCAATAAATGTAATTCACCATATCAACAGACTTAAAGTCAAGAATCACATGATTATTTTGATAGATGCAGAAGAAGCATTTGATAAAATACAGCAACTCTTCATGCTCAAAACACTAGAGAAAAAGGGTTAGTGGGAACATTCCTTAACATTGTAAGGGCCATCTATGCTAATAAGCCCATGGCCAATATCATTCTAAATGGTGAAAAACTGAAAACATTCCCCCTAAAAACTGGAACAAGGCAGGGATGCCCTTTTTCACCACTTCTATTCAACATTGTCCTTGAAACTCTAGCCAGAGCAATTAGACAAACCAAAGAAATTAAATGGATATGAATAGGAAAAGAAGAACTCATATCCCTATTTGCTGATGACATATATTTGAAGAAAGTAGGAAATTCCACCAGAAAACTTTTAGAACTCATAAGTGAATTCAGTAAAGTAGCAGGATATAAGATCAATGCTCATAAATCTACTGCATTTTTATACATAAGTATTGAATCCTCAGAAAGAGAAGTTAGGAAAACTATCCCATTCACAATAGCCTAAAAAAAAATACTTGGGAATCAATCTAACAAAAGAGGAGAAAGACCTCTACAATGAGAACTACAGAACACTAAAGAAAGAAATTAAAGAAAACCTTAGAAGATGGAAAGATCTCCCATGTTCTTGGATAGGCAGAATTAATACTGTCAAAATGGTCATACTACCTAAAGTGCTATACAGATTCAATGCAATTCCAATTAAAATCCCAAAGATGTACCTCACAGAAATAGAGCAAGCAATCATGATATTCATCTGGAAGAATAAGAAACCCAGAATAGCTCAAGTAATCCTTAGCAAGAAGATTCACTCTTACAGGAGTATCACAATACCAGACCTTCAACTATACTACAAAACAATAGTAACAAAAACGGCATGGTATTGGCACCAAAATAGACAGACAGATCAGTGGTTCAGAATAGAAGACACAGAGACAAAACCACATAAATACAGTTTTCTCTTACTAGGCAAAGGAGCCAAAAACATGCAATGGAGAAAAGATAGCCTCTTCAACAAATGGTGCTGGGAAAACTGGAAATCCATATGCAATAGAATGAAACTAAACCCCTATCTCTCACCCTGCACAAAAATCAACTCACAATGGATCAAGGACCTTGGAATCAGACCAGAGACCCTGCATCTTATAGAAGAAAAAGTAGGTCCAAATCTTTAACATGTCGGCTTGGGATCAGAGTTCCTTAACATGACTCCCAAAGCACAAGAAATAAAAGCAAGAATCAATAATTGGGGTAGATTCACACTGAAAAGCTTTCTCTCAGCAAAGGAAACTGTCAGCAATGTGAAGAGAGAGCCTACAGAATGGGAGAAAATCTTTGCCACTCATACTTCAGATAGAGCACTAATTTCCAGAATATATAAAGAACTCAAAAAACTCTACGTCAAGAATACAAATAACCCAATCAACAAATGGGCTAAGGATATGAACAGACAGTTCACAGAAGAAGATCTACAAGCAATCAACAGATATATGAAAAAATGTTCAACATCTCTAGTAATAAGAGAAATGCAAATCAATACTACCCTAAGATTCCATCTCACCCCAATTAGAATGGTGATGATCAAGAATACAAGCAACAATAGGTGTTGGCGGGGATGTGGGGAAAAAGGTCCACTCATACATTGCTGGTGGGGTTGCAAATTAGTCCAGCCACTCTGGAAAACACTGTGGAGGTTCATTAGAAAACTTAGAATGGAACCACCATTTGACCCAGCTATCCCACTCTTTGGCCTATACCCAAAGGACTTAAAATCAGCACACTACAGTGACTGAGCCACATCAATGTTCATAGCTGCTCAATTCACAATAACCAGATTGTGGAACCAACCTAGATGCCCCTCAATTGATGAATGGATAAAGAAACTGTGGTATATATATACAATGGAATATTACTCAGCCATAAAGAAGAATAAAATTATGGCATTTGCAGGCAAATGGATGGAGTTGGAGAATATCATGGTAAGTGAGTTAAGCCAATTTCAAAAAACCAAAGGACTAATGATCTCACTGATAAGCAGATGATGACACATAATGGGGGATGGGAGGAAGGCAAGAATGGAGGAAGGAGGAACTGTATAGAGGTGAAAGAGTTGTAGGAGGGATCAGGGGGAAGGAAAAATAACAGAATGAATCAAACACCATTACCCTATGTAAATGTATGATCACACAAATGGTATGCCTTTATTTCATGTGCAAACAGAGAGCAAGTTGTACTCCATTTGTTTACAATAAAAAAAAATCATTTTAAAATATAGTATTACATAACAAACAACAGATAGTCTCTGGTTACATGTGTCATTTGCTAGCATAGTAGTGTACATTTTTAAATATGTCTAATATTTTGAGGTGTAACCATTTATTTAGCGCTATTGTAAAATGTTACCACTAAAAATAGCATGGTATCGGTACCAAAACAGACATGTAGACCAATGTTACAGAATAGAAGACACAGAGACAAACCCACATAAATACAGTTACCTCATACTAGACAAAGGCACCAAAAACATTCACTGGAGTAAAGATAGCCTATTCAACAAATGGTGCTGGTAAAAATGGAAAGCCACATGTAGAAACTGAAATTAAACGTTTATCTCTCACCCTGCATGAAACTCAACTCAAAGTGGATCAAAGACTTAGGCACTAGAACAGATACCCTGCACGTACTAGTAGAAAAAATAGGCCCAAATCTTAACCATGTCAGCCTAGAT
The DNA here is from genome assembly GCF_902686445.1 of Sciurus carolinensis. NCBI lineage: Eukaryota > Metazoa > Chordata > Mammalia > Rodentia > Sciuridae > Sciurus > Sciurus carolinensis. The sequence continues at coordinate 104,952,095 of NC_062232.1, forward strand.
TTGACTTCCGTAACAAGACCCCTAAACCACAAGAAATTAAATCAAGAATCAATAAATGGGAAGGATTAAATCTATAAAGCTTCTTCTCAGCCAAAAAAACAATCAATAATGTGAAGAAATAGCCTACAGAATGGGAGAAATCTTTACTATATGCACCTCAGATAAAGCATTAATCTCTAGGATATATAAAGAATTAAAAAAAACTTGACACCTAAAAGATAAATAACCCATTCAGTAAATGGGCTAAGGAATTGAATAGACACTTCACAGAAGAAGATATACAATCGATCAACAAATACTTGAAAAAAAGTTCAACATCTCTAGGAATTACAGAAATGCAAGTCAAAACTAAGATTTCATCTCACTCCAATCAGAAAGGCAATTATCAAGAATTCAAGCAACTACAGGTGTTGGCGAGGATGTGGGGAGAAATGTACACTCATACATTGCTGGTGGGGCTGCAAATTAGTGCAGCCACTCTGGAAAGCAGTGTGGAGATTCCTCATAAAACTTGGAATGGACCCACCTTTTGACCCAGCTATCCCACTCCTTGGCCTATACCCAAATGACTTAAAATCAGCATACTACAGAAATACAGCCACATCAATGTTCATAGCTGCTCAATTCACAGTAGCCAATAGCCAAGCTGTGGAACCAACATAGGTGCCCTTCAACAGATGAATAGATAAAGAAAATGTGGTGTGTGTGTGTGTGTGTGTGTGTGTGTGTGTATATATATATAGAGAGAGAGAGAGAGAGTGCACTTACCATGAGAAGTCAGAATTGGTATGGATTCAGATATCCTAAACTCCATTTCTTATACAATGCCTAGGAAAAGATCAGTGGAATCAAGTAAATCATTATGAAAATAATAATGATCATGCTTTACACTTCTGGAAATTTTATTTTAATGAATTGTGATTATAAAGACTATTCAATTCTTAACCAGTGATATAATTATATAAACAGTAATCTTTAAGAGCAGCAAATAGAAATTGGGCTAATTTTAAGAACTGATCAATAAAAAGAAGAGAATTTACAGAAATACATTACAATTGGACAAGATTTAGGATGATTATAGTTACTTTTTATTGTTTGTTTATTTATTTATTTATTTATTTATTTATTTATTTTTGTGCCAAGGATGGAACCCATGTGCACTTAACTAGTGAGCCACATCCTCAGTCCTTTTTTGTATTATGTTTAGAGGCAGGCTCTCCCTGAGTTGCTTAGGGCCTTGCTGAGTTCTGAGGCTGGATTTGAACTCATTATCCTCCTGCCTCAGCCTCCTGACTTTCTGGGATTACAGGTGTGCACCACCACGCCAGAATGTAGTTACTTTTAGAGCTATACACTCAGGTTTACTTTCTAAATACAATCTTTATGTATATACATCTACCAGGATTGTAAAATACAAAAAAAAAAAAATGGAAGTAATATTCTGTATATATAAAAAAAAACTTTTCACTAGGTGCAGTGATACATGCCTGCATTCACAGTGACTTAGGAGGTGGAGGCAGCAGAATTGTAAATTAGAGGCCAGCTTAAGCAATTTAATGAGACCCTTTTGCAAAATAAAAACATAAATGAAAAGCACTGGGTTTGTAGCTCAGAGGTAAAGCACCCCTGGGTTCAATGCCTAGTACCAAAAACCAAAACCAAAGTTTAAAAATTAAAAAAAAAAAGTTTTCATAGTCAGGTTCCAAGAACGGCACAGGATGGGGATAACAGTTTTAGGAAATTGTGTGAACTTATTGAGTAGACCCTGTGCCTCAAGAAGCATAAAGTTTATCATTCTTTACCCTCATTTGGTCACTTACAAAAGGCTTTTTTCATGACATTTATGTACTTCTAGATATAAATTCATTTCCTGATTTATAATTATTAATGAATATTTGTTTGATACCTGATTCACTTCCAACTAAATAACAATAAAACATGGAATTAAAGGAAGGAAAAAGCTTTGACATTAGACCCCATGTTGGCAAATTATTTTCCTCAAAACCCTATGGCAAAGATGTACCTTGTACTAAAATTTATTCTAACATTTGAAATATTTTATTAGTTTTCATGAAGCATACCCAACTATAACTTAATCATATTAAATCAAATTATTTTAATTAAAATTTTATTGAAATATAGTTCACATGCTTTTAATGTATACAATTCAGTGTTATTTAGACATTCACAAAATTGTGCATTGATCATGTATATATGATTCCAGATAATTTTCTTCATCTACAAAAGAAACCACATATCCATTAGCAGTCACTCATTATTCCCCCACCTCCCATGCCCTGACAAGAATTAATGCATTTTTTTTCACTGAGTTTGCCTATTCTTGCAATTTCATATAAATGGAATCACATACAATATGTGATCTTTGTGTCTTACTTTTTATACCCAGTGAAATATTTTTGAGGTTCATCAATGGTATAGTATAGATCAGTACTTCATTCCCTTTTCTGAGTGAATATTTCATTGCATGGATATATCACATTTTGTTTTTCCATTCATCTACTGATGGATATTTGGTTGCTTCCAATTTTTGTTTGTTTGTGGGGAACTGTTATGAACATTTGTTTACATTTTGAACACCTATTTTCAATTATTTTCTGTATGTATCTGGGTGTGGAATTGCTGGGTCATATGGTAACTGTATGTTTAGTTTATTGAGGAAATGAAAAACGATTTCCCAAAGTGGCTGTACTGTTTTACATTACTTGAATTACTGCTAACATTATATAAGGGTTCCAGTTTCTCCACATTTTCATCAATACTTGCTTTTCTCTTTTTTTATGATAGCCATTTGAGTATGTGACATGGTATATCATTGTAGTTTTTTGTTTGTTTGTTTGTGTTTAGCAACCAAGTAGCAGGTTTATTACAAGAGCAAACGTCACAAACACACTTCTCCAAAGAGAAGGGGTCCCTCATTGTGGTTTGATGTACATTTCCCTAATGACTAATGGTGAGCATTTCATGTGCTATTCTGCCATTTGGGTCTTTTCTTTAGAAAAAATGTCTATTCAGACTTTTTGCCCAATTTTAATTGGAATATTTGTCTTCTTGTTGAGTTGTAAGATTTTTTTTTGTAGAGGGTGAAAAGTTTACTTTGCTAAAGGATTCAGAAGTCTCTGTCCATAGATGGTCAACTCCATAACTCTGGCCTAAGGTGAGGCAGAACATCATGGTGGAAGGGCATGGGAGGAAAGTAGCTCAGTACATAGCAACAAGGAAGCAGACAGGACTTTGCTTACCAGGAACAAAATATAAACCCCAAGGGCACACCGCCCGTGACCTACTTCCTCCAGCCATACCCTGCCTAGGATTACTACCCAGTTAATCATATCAGTGCATTTATCCATTGATTATGTTACAACTCTCACAATCCAAGCATTCCACCTCCTAATAATTCTTGCATTGTCTTACACATGAGCCTTTGGGGAACATCTCATATCCAAACCACATCACACAATGATTTGTAAATATTTTCTCCAATTCTATGGACTGTCCTTTCATTTTCATCATGGTATCCTTTGAAGAATGAAGATTTTTGTTTAATTTTTTTACTTCTACTTTTTTGATGAACAATTATGCTGAAAAATAGCTTTTTAAAATTTCTCTTAAATATGTCATCAAGGAATGACCATTTTATTTTATTTTTTTGGTTGGCAACATTTTAAAATTTTATTTTATTTTATTTTTTGATTCGCTGTACACAAAAGGGGTACAACTTTTCATTTCTCTCTACACAATGTAGAGTAACATCATTTGTGTAATTGTACATGTACATAGGGTAATGATGTTTGTCTCATTCCATTATCTTTCTCCCCACCCCTCTCCACCCCTCAATTCCCTCTACACAATCCAACATCCCTTCATTCTTGCCTTACTTGCCCCCCGTTATGTATCATCATCCACTTATTAGAGATAATATTCAGCCTTTGGTTTTTTGGGATTGGCTTATCTCACTTAGCATGATATTCTCCAACTCCATCCATTTACTTGCAAATGCCATAATTTTATTATTCTTTATGGCTGAATAATATGCCATTGTGTATATATACCACAGTTTCTTTATCTATTCATCTGTTGAAGGGCAGCTAGGTTGGTTCTACAATCTAGCTATTTGACTTGAGCTGCTATGAACATTGATGTGGTTGCATCACTGTAGTATGCTGATTTTAAGTCCTTTGGGTATAAGCCTAGAATAACTGGGTCAAAAGGTAGGTTCATTCCAAGTTCTCTAAGGAATCTCCATACTGCTTTCCAGAGTGGATGCACCAATTTGAAACTCCACCAGCAATGTATGAGTGTACCTTTTTCCCCACATCCTCGCCAACCACCAGTTGTTGCTTGTATTCTTGATAATCGCCATTCTAATTGGGGTGAGATGGAATCTTAGTACAAATAATCCAATCAATAAATGGGCTAAGGACCTGGGCAGACACTTCACAGAAGAAGATCTACATGCAATCAACAGATATATGAAAAAATGTTCAACATCTTTAGCGAATTTTAATAATTAAATTTTGACAAAGTTCTGTTTATTTTTTGATTACTTGTGCTTTAGGTATCACTTTTAAGGAACTGTTGAAAATATCATACTGGAGACTAGAAATATGGTTCCTAGTTTACACAAGAAAGAAAATGGGAAATTTAATCATTTTATGTGTTTATTAAAATGGATTTGGTAACATCTGAGCTACACTTAGGTACGTGTTCATATATAATGTTAATGTGTTGTAATACAGATTACTGGACTGTGGCTCAGTGGTATGGTGTCTGCCTGGCATGCATGAGGTCCTGGGTTTAATCCCCAGCATCACACACAAAAAAATACAGATTACATGGCTCCCTCCAACATACCAAAACAAATCTCCTGAGCCTAGAACTTAGGAATATAAATCCTAAACAAGTTCTCAAATATGTTCTGCTGTATATAGAAATTTAAGAACCACTGAACTATGTCATTTTGTCTTCCAGTAGGCATAAAAGATGTATTTCCTTATTTCTTAACTGATACCAACATCTTTGTCATCTTCCACTGGATTCACTGCAACATTATTTAAGTTTGAACTTACTATGTGTTGAGCACTCTGATAAGCACTAAAGATATACTAAACATAAAATTTAATGAGAATATTTAAGTGTGTGAATTACTGTGCTACATATGTATACACACACACATAGATACACCACACAGGCACATGCATTAGGCAAAAAATTTCCATTTTGAAGCTAATTTAGTTGATTCATTTGTGAGTTCACAAGCAAAATGTCATTATGGGAGACTAGATGTCAGTTTCTATTTGGTCATTACAATGATTTAATAATGAGAATAACATTTTAGAATATTTGATAATTATTGGTCAATATAAGAATAAGAGCACAACAACAATTTGTGAACTCTCCTTGAGGCATTCATGTCTTAAACATAGTTATTTTATTTGAGAAAGGAAACTACATAGACTTGTGTATATTTGAGCCTCTGTGCATGTTGTGGTTTGCATTGTAATTAAGGTCTTTTTGCAAAAGAAATCATATGTGAAATGTGCATTAGTTTAGACATTACTGTAATGTAAACATCCTAAGGAGAAAATGAAAAAGGCATAGAAAGCATCTAGATGCCAATTCATCTAAACTCATAGTCATTAATTGTGGTGGCCAGCTTCAAAGATGATCTCCAGTGATAACCATCTACTGGCACCCTCACCTTTGTGTAGCACTCTCCCCATAGCACTGGCATGTGACTACCATTTTACACATGTTCTCACTCACTTGCATGCACTCTCTTTTTCTGTCTCTGTCTCTGTCTGTCTTTCTCTCTCTCTGTCACTCACTCTGTGGAATCCAAGGCATAAACAGTCCTGTGGAGCAGCCCATGTGGTGACAAAGCAAAGCCTCTTACTGAAAGCTACATGAATGAGCTTAGAAGTGAATCCTTCAAAATCAACCAAATAAAAGATATGAATCTTTCAATGACCCCCACTGTGTAAAATCTTCAAAGACCAAAGCTCTACATGACATCTTCAGGCTCATGAGAGACTCTGAGCCAAACCACCCAGCTATCCTGCCTCTGGATTTCTCACAACCATTTTGAGAAAATAAATTTTTATTGTTTCATATGTGTTAAGTTTTGTGGTAGTCTGTAATGCAGTGATTGATAACTAGCATGTAGGTCAAGGATATATTATTAAATGCAAATGAACAGTTTACTATAAAATAAATCTTTGAGGAAAAGTACAACCTTAAAACTCCTATAATTATCTTAGTCTAAAAGCAGGTAATTTTTTTCTACCACATGGTTACAACTTATTCTAAGATAATATTTCTTATTGAAAACATTTCATGAAAGGTACATAAAAATTCTGGTCATAAAGAAACACTATGAATTCTATGTGAACCAAATTCTCTCTTCGTCATATAATGTTTACATTCTTGAATTATTGTTATTACTATTAATAGCAATTAACATTTAACTGTTTATTATGTAGTGGACATTTTACTTTGTACTTTCATGCCCTTTATACTTATTGACTGTAATATGTTCCCATCTGATTCTCATAATAAACCCATGAGAGAGGCACTATTATTCCAGATTGTCTAAGTTTACACAGCTAACAAAGAACAGAATATGGATTTAAATATAAGTCCTTTCCCAGAAACTGAGTTTATTATATAGTATGTCATAGCTTTCTTTTCTTTTCTCTTTTCTTCTTTTTTTTCTCTTTTCTTCATGGGGGAGTCACTGGGGATTGAAACCAGGGGCACTTTAACACTGACCTATATCCCCTGTCATTTTTATTTCATTCTTTTTATTTTGCGATAGGGTCTTGCTAAGTTGCTGAGGTTGACCTGGAACTTGTGATCCTCCTGCCTTAGCATCCTGGATTCCTGAGATTATAGGTGTGTGCTACTGCAGCTGGCTGTTGAAATAGATTTTTAAAAATGAAGTCATCTCCATAGATTTCATCCTTCCCTAATTTTTGAAACCAAATTATTGTAGTTCTTTTTCAATCTCAGATTTGGGAAGAAAGTTATACACAGCCTTCTAAATTAAAAGAGAAACTCTTCATATGTTCTGAAAGCATGGTGACATTAGCTTATTTCAGTGACTGGTGGAACATATAAAGGACCCTATGTTGCTTGGATAAATATTTTGTTGTTGTTAAGGTTACCAAATTATTATTCTGGGATCATTATGAAAGGGTTCCTTAGCTTTGTCTTTGCTTTTTAAATAATAATGAAATTTATTTTAGAGCAGTTTTAGGCACAAAGTAAAATTAACATTAAGTACTACAGCTGATGAACTTACATAAACACATCATTATTACTCAGAATCATTTACTTTAGGACTCAGTACTGGTATTGTACAGTGTATGGGTTTTGAGAAATGTAGAAAGACATGCATCCACCATTATAGTACCACACAGAATACTTTCATGTTTATTCCTTGTAATTTCACATGCACAACCTCCTCCACTATCAGCAAGAGAAACTCTTCATATGTTGTACCACACGGAAGTTTCATTGCTCCAAGAAAATTCTCTGTGCTCTACCTTTTAATCCCTTCCACTCCACTAACTTCTGGCAACCAAAGATCTTTCTTAGTATCTCCAGAACCTTTTTGCCTTTTTTCAGAATGTCATATAGTTACAATCATACAGTAGATAGCCTTTTCAGATTGACTTCTTTCACTTGGTAACATGAATTTAAGTTTTCTCCAGGTCTTTTCATGGCTTTATAGGTCACTTGTTTTTTAGCATTGAATGATGTTCCATTGTCTGGATGCACCACAGTTCATTAATCCACTCATCTACTGAAGAACATTTTGTTTTATTCCATGTTTTAACAATTCTGAATAAAGCTTCTATACAGTGTGCAAGCTTCTCTGGATGTAAAGTTTAAATATATTTGGTTAAGAACCAAGGAGTATGATTACTAGATCATATGACTAAAGTATGTTTATTTTTTTAAGTGTCAGTGAGGACATGGGGAAAAAGGTACACTCATACATTGCTGGTGGGGCTGCAAATTAATGCAGCCACTCTGGAAAGCAGTGTGGAGATTCCTTAGAAAACTTGGAATAGATCCATCATTTGACCCAGCTATCCCACTCCTTGACCTATACCCAAAGGACTTAAAATTAGCATACTACAGTGACTGAGCCACATCAATGTTCATAGCTGCTCAATTCACCATAGCCAGATTGTGGAACCAACCTAGATGCCCTTCAGTTGATGAATGGATAAAGAAACTGTGGTACATATATACAATGGAATATTACTCAGCCATAAAGAAGAGTAAAATTATGGCATTTGCAGGCAAATGGATGAAATTGGAGAATATCATGCTAAGTGAGATAAGCCAATCTCAAAAAAACAAAGGACAAATGATCTCGCTGATAAGTGGATGATGACACATAATGGGGGGTGGGAGGGGGGCAAGAATGGAGGAAGGAGGGATTGTATAGAGGGAAAAGAGGGGTGGGAGGGGTGGGGGAAAGGAAAAATAACAGAATGAATCAAACACCATTACCCTATGTAAATGTATCATTACACAAATGATATGCCTCTACGTCATGTACAAACAGAGAAACAACATGTATCCCATTTGTTTACAATAAAAATAAATTATAAAGAAAGAATGGGGAAATAAAAGAAACTGACAAACTCTTTTACAAAGTAACCGTGTCATTTTTGCATTGCCTCACTAGTGAGTGAGAGGTCCTGTTGTTCCACATCTTCACCAGTACTTTTTTCAGTGTTTTGGAATTTGGCCATCTAAAATGTATATAGTGATATCTCATTGTTTTAATTTGTACTTTCTTCATATCATATGATATTGAAATATTTTCATAATTGCTATCTGTATATCTTTGTTGGTGAGTTATTGAGATCTTTAGCTTTTTTTTTTTTTGATACTAGGGATTTAACCCAGGAGTGCTTTACCACTGACTCAGTGGGATTACCTCTACTACACCCAGCTATAATAAGTCTTTAAGTTTGGTAGTTTCAATCCTCTGACATTGTTTTTATCATTCAATATTGAGTTGCTTATTCTAAAGTTTATAATCACCTTGTCAATATTCACAAAAGATCTTACTGGAATTTTGATTGGGATGACATTGAATCTATAGGTCAAGTGGGGAAGAACTAACAACTTGACAACACTGAATTTTCCTATACATGAACGTGTATAGTTCTCCTTTGGTATCTTTCATAAGAGTTTTGTAGTTTTTCTCATACAGATATTGTACAATTTTTTAAGATTTATACCTATCAAGAAAGGTTGGTGGTGCTAATATAAATGACAATGTTTTAAATTTTAAATTCCTCTTGGTCATTTTTGGTATACAGGGAAGTGGTTGACTTTTGTATGTTAACTCAGTTAACTTGCAACATTGATATAATTAACTTATTAGTTCCATATTCCTTACTGTTGATTTTTCTGAAGTTTTATATGATATGCCTACAGCTGGTGATTTTTGGCATTGATCCTTCTTGGTGTTCTCTGAACTTCTGGATCTGTGGTTTGTTGTCTGACATTAAGTTGAGGAAAATTTCTCAGTCATTGCTTCAAATATTTATTCTGTTTCTTTCTTCTTTTTCTAATGTGGTCATTTTGTGGATGCTACCCCTTTTGTATTTCTTCAGTAGTTTGTTCCGATTGGACTTTTCAAGTATTTTTATCCTTGTTTTCAGCTTCAAAGGTTTCTTTTGTCAGCTAGGTTTAGTGGTCAGTGCTCCAGTCCCCGGTACTCAAGAGGCTGAGGCAGGAGGATCACTTGAGTTCAGGAGTTTAAGGTCAGCCTGGGCGATATGGCAAGCCTGTCTATCTGTCTGTCTGTCTGTCTCTCTCTCAAAATAAAAATACATTTCTATTATCCTATACTGAAGCAGAGATTTTTTTCCCCAACTAGGTCTTAGTGTCAGAGCTCATCAAAATCATTTTTCATTTCCTTTATGGTATTTCTGAACTCTAACATTTTTTCATTAATTCTTAGATTTTCCATTTCTTGGCTTGCATTACCATCTATTCTTGTATGTTGTCTAATATAATACTTAAAGCTCTTAGGTTATCAATCATAACGTTTTTCAAAAAATCCTGATCTGATATTGCTAACATCTTTGCCAAATCTGAGACCAGTTTTGATATATTCTATGCCTTTAAATTTTTTAAAAATTTATTATGCCCAGCAATTTCTCGTTGATAATTGGACATGACATACTAAGTGAAGCTGCAAATAAGCCTTTAATAATGCATTTGTAAAATATGTGGGGAGAGAAAGAATTCTATGGTTCTTTGACTAGGTCTCAATCTTTAGGTGAACCTGTCCTCTGCACAATGAACTCTATCAGTGCTTTTTGACTTTTTTCCCATTAGTGGGATAGGATGCTGGAGAGATGTAGAGTTATGTATTTTTATTTCACCAGTGGAAGCCTAGAGAGGGCTGGAAGTGTTTATTTCCAGGTCAGTTGGGCTGTGGTAAAACTCTGGCAGGTTAGATATTGGGTATATAGTTCCTCCTAAGGGTAGGCTTTCAAAGATGAACCTAATATTCTTTTGTATTTCAAAATGGTCTCTTTTCCCTCCCCTTGTTGAAAGAAAGAGGGGATTTTTCTTTGGTATTCACTGTGAAAATCTGGCAGAACTCCTGAGGTAAATTCAATAAAAGTGTGAAGGCTTCACCATGATATTTGCTTATCTCCAAGTCTTGAGCAATTTGCCATTTGTAGTATAGATTTTCCTACCTTTGAAAGTTTCCACTCATGGGTTTCTGCTCCAGTAAATTGTGATCCTCTATATCAACCCATTTTGGTCTCCAGTTTTTAGGATAATGCTTAATTCTCACCTTTCTGAAAGATAGATGTTAAGGAGAGTTGATTTTTCAGTTGAGTTTTTTACTTGTTTAGATAGAGTGAAGATTTCTAAGCTCCTTACATGTCAAACAGGAAGTGAAGTTCTGGGGACATATTTCATGGTTGTCATTTGCTTCTGAGAGCCAAAGTAGCACATTTCTTTGAAACACAATGGGTGCTTCTTATTGCAAATTTTGCAACAGCAGTTTACTTCCATTCCACATTAAATTTTTCAAGTGATTCAAAATCAAAAACCTCTAACGAGGACAACTTTAAATAAGTTTTCATTCTTATCCTGGCTGCCTTGGCAAGGCTTGAAAGGTTGAAGGGCATTCATGTGAGACTGCTGGGACTAGGCAGCAACAGAAATTTGAGATTTTGCCAATGGAATTTAAATTAGAAGGACTGTGTAGAGGGAAAAGAGGGGTGGGAGGGGTGGGAGGGGTGGGAGGGGTGGGGGGGAGGGGAAAAATATAATAAACATCATTACCCTATGTAAACGTAAAAAAAATAAAATAAAAAAAAATTAAAAAAAAAAAAAATAAATAAATTCCTATTTTTCCCTATCAACTACTTTTACTGCATCACAGTTTTCTGTCATGGTCTTATATTTTACTTTTGAGTCTGTGGAAGAAATGGCTACATGAAAAATATTTCTGTGCCTTGTATCAAAGCAAAGTGGGGGTCAATGCCTGTCATATCCCTTAATTTCTATGTCACACTCCTGAAAGGATTCATATGATGGCTTAAACACTGGTAATGTTTGTCTTTGCAAACAAATACTTTTGGCTCCTCTTATCAGACAATAAAAACTATATAACTCCACAATGTTCTCATTTATCTTTGAGTCCAGGAAAATCAGCTTTAAATTTAGGGCTCAACTGCAATGGAGATCAATTCTAATCTTTCAGCAGAATTCAATTGTCACATATGCTTTATCATTTAAGTCAATTCAAATAATTTTAATGGATGGTGGATATTATCAATTAATACTAATCAGTTTAAAGTAAGTTCAAACATATTGTACCCATCAGAATAATTTTCAGATTTTGCAAAAACGTTATGAGCAAGAATAGAGAAAAATAATTTTAATTCAGAAGAACTAGAAATGGTGATAATTTCAGCATATTTTAAGTGCTTCTGCTTGCATTTAAAAGTTTCTGCATTTGGAATTTAAAGGTCTCTGCTTTCTTTAAATTTATAACAGATTAACTAAGAATGTCAAATACTTTAGTTGTTTTACCTGTTTACTACAGGACAAATGTGATTAAGGAAGGGTTACACTTGTTCATTGATGTGGAATTGTCAATAATGTGTTTTTGATGGAAATAAAAAATTCAATTCTTTAGTGCTTCTCCTTTAAAGCTATGTCTTCAGTCATGTTTTCTTCAAGGTTATGCTATGTAGCTATATTATAGGCAAAATGCCCTTACAGATATATAGGTCCTTCTGATAGTTAAGGAACTACACTCTTGTACTAGTACCATTGTGTGAGCTTTAATTTTCCATTTCACAGAAACCAGTTTTATGTCATATGGGGAACAAATGCTGGGTCATTGTTTCTTTTTAGATTTGAGACAATTATCTGTACTATTTAAGTAAAAGAAAACTGCATGTGTGCTCCAGAGTAGCTGTCAATATTGACTAAATTGACAGAGCAATTACTTAACTTTCTATTTCATTTGCCTTTGTACACAGCCACAAATCAACTGGCTCAGTTAACTTACTCTGAGGAATTAATTTGCTATGAAAAGCTAACTTTTAACTTGATACACTTTAATAATAGAGTGGAAACCTTCACAGTGGGCAAACTTTGAAAGTAAGGATAATATTAAATTTGGTGCTCGGATACTTGAGAGCTATTATGATTATATTCATTTTAACCATTTCAATGACTCTGGCAGATTTATTCATTCAGCATGCATTCACTGAGACCATTCACAGTACTAGGTCTGGGGATACAATTTAAAATGTCAAGTGTCAGCCCTCAACAAATTCGCAATCCAGTGTGAAAATCAGACAAGGAAAGAGATAATTATACAACAATATGGTAAGTGCAGTCAGTAATGGGGTTGCATAAAATAGTGCTTAAGAAAATTAATGTGGTAGCACCATGTAAAGTGCACTTGAGATAAGGATATCAAATTAGTAATATAAAGTAGATATTATTCCTATTTTATACATAAGGAAACTTCAGGAGCTCAGAAAAATTCAGTAATAGCCTGGGATGACTCAGTTTTTTTCATTAATGTGTTCATTCACTGATCCATTCATTCATCAAAAACTGCTGTGAGTCATAAACAGGGTGGTGATCAAGATAGACTGGACTCTACCCTTATGAATCTTATAAAAGATCCAGAATGTTGTGAGAATTCAGAGAAGAAAATAATGCTACTGCATTTGGAATTCTTATAGGGGCATTGAACATAAGTACCCAATTATACATTAAGGGATAGAACTGACAGGATGGGTTCATTCCATTTGTCTATGGAAGGTAGCTCTCCTACATTCTGCAAGCCAGTTGTTGGAGGATGAGGAGGGCTTTAATGATGGACCTGTGGAGTTGCTGAGTTAGATTGTCTAGGTGGGAATTTATTTTAAAATTCTTCGGGACTCAATAAGCAGTGTGATGAATAAGAGGGAAAAAGTTAATTCTAATTAAAATCCTAGAGGTGACTAATCAACATATTAAATGTCTACCTGAAGAAACACTTTGGGGCTAGATAATTAGCAGATAAAGTATCTTAAAGGAAACTATCATATTAGGGTTATCCAATTTGCACATTAATAATTTTTATTGAAAAAAATAGCAGTGTTTAACATTGGTTAGGATTAGTGCACAGAGACCAACTTTCTTCATATGAATGAAAGGTTGGAAATCTGCAAGCCCAAAAATTTGTGCCATAGGTACAATGTTGTAATTCTGAAGCTTATTGGCCCTGCACCTCCACTTCACTGAAAATCTTGCCACTTGCCAGGACTATAGGGATCCTACATTCTGCCATTTTGAGGGAAACAATGTAATTGCATTGTTTTTTCAGATATGCCTTTCATGTAATGTGGACTTAAGAAGACAGAAAAGATTATTTTATCTATAAACTAATGCTAACTAATATTAGTACCTTTGTTGGGGTTTGGTCTGACAATCATAGTCTTCTGGTAGTTGGGCTTTTGTGCTTAAAAATAGGCAGCCTCCAGCAATTTTTCCCAATCACTGGAGGCCACTAATTTTTATCTGAAAAACCTGAAGTTTACAGAACTGCTAAAATAGCTCATGAGTGTTTGTTATGGTGGGGAATTCATTGCCAAAGTGGAATCAGAATCATCAATTTCCCAAATATCAAAGTATTCATGAACAGAATCTTGGGGAGTCAATGAGAGGGATGGGGTTGATGTTCTTGAAGAAACTCAGCAGGCATATGAGTTCCATTATAGGTCTACCCTTGGGGATGTCAGAACAGAACAAAAATACTTTATCTTACTCCTGAAAGCTTCACAAAGATGGTGAGTGTTCATCATTTCAATTCAACCAATACTTATGCTTCTATGCTATATGGGGTATTTGATCATTAACCTAAATAGCATTCAACCCCAATTGCATACTGAAATTGATTTTGTTTGGACCTGTAACTGGATGTAGATTTTGATCAAAACATTCCAGAGCATTGTAAATTTCACTTTTTCAGATTTACTGGTGGTTTCCAAATTTCTCCTTCCCAGCAATCATCTTGCAATTTAAACTTTTCTTTCTATATTGCAGTTTTGGAGATTGCATAACCCTAAACTAAGGCTAAGTAACTATTACATTTTTTAACCTGTAAAACTGCTCTTTCATTCAGGAAATATAATTTCTCCTCAGTCTATCTGAGGAACAGCCTGACTGGTGAAGTACTTCTTCTTTAGGCAATTTTCATTATTTTAGAGGATTTCACCAAAGATATTTATAAAGGTAGCAAATGGTAACTAATTCGATATTGGGAGTCATTTTGAAAGAGGAGTTAGATATAGTACCTAGGTTTCTAACTTAAGATTCCAGAAATATATTAGTGCTGTTGATACAAGGGAAACTGGGGATAGGAGCTGGTATAGTAGGCAGCCAGAGAAAATGTGACAGTGTCTTACAGATACTATTTTAAAATTATTGGAATCAAAGTGAATTCAAGCTTCCTGTAAGCATACTTCTTAATAGGATCAAGAATGAAGGCTGTGGCACGAATGGATACAGAAAATGTGGTATATATACACATTGGATTATTATTGAGCCATAAAAAATGAAATCATGTTATTTGCAGAAAAATGGATGGAACAAGAGACCATCATTTTAAATGAAATAAGTCAGACTAAAAAGGACAAGTAGTATCACATGTTTTCTCTCCTATTTGGAATCTAGAAATAAAAAGGAAAAAGGAAGGGAACCATGGTGTGGGGGTATTGGGGTAAAAGAGGGTAAAAGGGAGGGTGGATATGATTGAAGTATGTTGTAAGCATGCATGAAATTGTCATAATAAAACCCATTATTTTGTACTATTACTATGCACTAATAATTATAATAAAGATAATTAAGACTGTTGATATTGACATTACTATTCCAGGAAATTCTTGCCTAGGAGAATAAAGTTACAAAAATATTTATATGAAAAATTAGCTGCTCAACTTGCTGTCTTTCTAAAGATAAGAAATTACTCATCAGGGTAAAAGTCCTCATTCTTGGGATAATGAATCACTAAATGGGCAAATTGCTAGCTTATCAAATGATTACTCATCAACACACTTTAAAAATCTTGCCTTGTATATTCACCAGTCTAAAAATTGACTTCACGAGTTTTGTCCAATTGTATTCAGATTCCTACATTCAAAGACCTTTGTTAAACCAAACCCCCAGGTTCTAGAAAAACCTACACCTGTTCATCCCCTTCCAAGAGACTGCTAAGATTATGTCATGGTTGTAGGTTCTCTTACTACAAGTAATGCATTTAGCTGTTTTATCAACAGGATATTTCAGGGATTTTTTTTTTTGTAGTCAAGAGACATAGATGTGACAGTTAAAGCTACAAGAATGAGTTTTATGTGAACACCCATAACATGTGAATAGAAGAGCCAAGGAGAACTTTTGCAGAAAGTGAGAGGAAGAAGAGCTATAAAAGTCTAAAGAAGGGTAAGAAAATATTATCATATTCTTCTTCTTCTTCTTCTTTTTCTTCTTATTATTATAATCTCAGAGCCAAGAAACGAGACAGGTCTTTTTCTTAGTGGTGTGATCATAATTGTCAGGCATGAGAGTTTTAGAATAATGAAGATTAAAAGGAGACTGCTAAATTTGTTCACAATAAGTTTAGAAAACTCCAAAAAGAATAGTTTGTCATGGAGTGGATATCTGGTTATTAAATGTGGTCAATGGGTGTGTAGTAAATTTCAGCAAGTTGGATTGAGAAAAGAAAGTGAAAATGAATTATCATAGTTGAAATGATTCCCTCCAAAAGATAAAATAATACCTAATGATGATTTTATTGGCATTGGGAAAATTCAAGGAATTAGAGGAACTATGTAATGATCTGAATAATTTAAATCAGAACTCAGTATTTTTTCTGTAAAGGGTGGTTCTAGCTCTCTCACAACTACTTAGTTTCTCATAAAGGCAAAAGAAGTAGCCAATATAAAACAAATGGGTGTGAGACAATGTGTTCCAATAGTGGTTTATTTTTAAAAATCAGTTTGCATGTGAGATGTCCGCCAAAAGTGCAAGTGTGAAAGAAACAATGCAATAAATTTTATAGGTAAAGTGATTCGGTTGTGAGATCCTTAACTTAATTAGTGAATTAATTCCCTGCTAAGAATTAACTGAGTGATAACTGAAGGCAGGTAGGGTGTGACTGGAGGGGGTTGGTCACTGGGGGCATGCCTTTGGAGTGTACACTTTGGTGAGTGAAACCTCTCTCTCTCTCTCTCTCTCTCTCTCTCTCTCTCTCTCTCTCTTCTTCCTGGAGCTATGCTCTCAGCTGCTTTCCTTTGCCACGTGTTTCTGCCATGATGTTCTGCCTTACTTCTCAACCCAAGGAATGGCTCTAGCTATCTATGGACTGAGACATCTGCATCTGTGAGCCCCCAAATAACCTTTTCCTCCTGTAAAATTGTTCTTGTCAGGTCTTTCAGTCATGGCCGTGAAAAAGCTGCCCAAAGAAGTCTGTACCAAGCCAAAATATCCATGATAGTTGTTGACATTAATTACATTCACTGGACCTGAGCAAATTTTCAGTGTTTATGAAGAGTGCCCAAAATTGCAGGGTCTGGAGATAGCACTTGATTTTTCCCTAAGGAATATTACAGGGCTGACATTTGTATCTGACCTGCATGCATCTTGATCACCATACTGGATCATCCTATGCTGAAATAAATGATTCCCAAATTGACAGCCTTTGTCAATTTAGAATTTTAATCAACCCATGCTTCTTTGTTATTCAAATCTCCTGAAACTAAAATAGAAAAAATAATTATGTATTACTAAAAATTAACAAGATAGTACAGGCACAGTGGCACACACCTATAATCTCAGTGGCTCAGGAGGCTGAGGCAGGAGTATTGAGTTCAAAGCCAGCCTCAGCAACTTAACAAGGCCCTAAACAACTCAGTGAGACCCAATCTGAAAATATAATATAAGGGCTGGGATGTAGTTCACTGGCAATCCCTTGCCTCACATACACAAAACCATGGGTTTGATCCTCAGTTCCATAAAAGAAAAGACAAAAAAGGACTCTCCCCACCAAAAAATAGAAAAGAAAAAACATGTGGAAAAAAGGCTAGGAATGCAGCTCAGTGTTGAAGCATTTCTTGGTTCAATCCTTAATACCAAAACAAAACAACAAAACTATATTTAGTCCTTACAACAAATTCCATGAGAAAAGCATTGTTATTATACCCATACCACAGATAAGAAAAGTGAAAAATGATTATGATACTTTGTAATAGTAATGAAGCTCACTAGTAGCAGAACTGGAACTTACCCAGCTCTGGCTTGAGAACCCAATTTCTTAACCACCCTAATGTACCACTTGAGAGTAAAACCATTGGAGGTGGGGGTCGGGAATGCAACAATACAACTAAGTCTTCAGTGTCTAGGAAGTAGCAGGTTCTGGTCTTGCACTGGTTGTGGCAAATTTCCTATGGTGGATCTTTTTCATACAGTACATTCTTTTATCATTTGATGAAAATAAAAATATGAGGAAATATAAACATCTCAACATCCACTTGAAGATATGTTAGTAATATGAAGTAGTTTTACATCAAACCTATCACCAGGTCAGTGATTTCCATAGGATGGAATGGAGGATGTGAGAATCCTCAGAAGGTCTCTTCCTCCCTCCCTCCCTCCCTCCCTCCCTTCCTTCCTTCCTTCCTTCCTTCGTTCCTTCCTTCCTTCCTTCCTTCCTTCCGTTTCCACATACAAGAGAATACATGCCATACTTGTCTTTCTGTTTCTGGCTTATTTTACTCAACATAATGTCTTCCAGTTCCATCCACATGCCTACAAATAACAAGATTTCATTTCCCTTTATAGCTGAATAATGTTCCATTATTTTCTTTATCCATTCATCTGTTGATGGATACCTAGTTTGATTCCACATCTTGGCTACTGTGAATAGTGCCACAATAAATGTGGGTGTACAGGTATCTTTTTCATATGCTGACTTCATCAGCTATATACTGAGGAGAGGAACAGAACATGTGGATGGTATGGTAGATTCTTATTTTTATTTTTTAGCTGTAGATGGATACAATACCTTTATTTATTTTTACATGGTGTTGAGGATGGAACCCAGTGCCTCACACATGCTAGGCAATCACTCCACCACTGATCTACAACCCCAGCCCCTACACATTTTGTTTTTGAGGAAGCTTCATAGTTTACATTCCCACCAATAGAATATATAGATTCCTTTTTTTCCCCACATCCTCGCTAGTATTAGCTTTTTAATATAACAGTTATTCTAACTGAAGGAAGATATACTGCATGGTTTTTCTCATATGTGGAAACTGAAAAATGAAAAAAACAAAATAAAACCCCATAATAGAAGAGGGAATATTAGGAAATAAGGAAGGGGATGAGGAGAAAGGGAAGAGAAGGGAAAGTAGAGAGGGTAGAAAAAAAAGAGTGAATGAACATGTTCAGTATACAATATATGTATGAATGGAAATATCATAGCAAAACCCATTAATTTATATAATTAATGTACTAATAATTATAATATTAAACATTTTAAAAATTAAAAAAAAACCTGAGAAGTATTTCATTGTGAAGTATTGAATTATTTGAGAGCAGAGACTAGAATCATGCTCACCTTTGCATTTTAATTATCAAACACAGGGCCTGTTACAAAACAGAAAATGCTGTATGTCCAGGGGAACCAGTCTCTGTATAGTCATTTAACAATTTATGTAACCTTGGATCAATCCTATCTCTAAAGTCTCAGTTTTATTATTTCTAAAATATAATTGGTAGTGGGTAATTATAATATTTGAAAAAGACACAATTTTTCCCTATTTAGCTTGTCATCATATTATCATATGGAAGACAGTCATGTAATGATACTTATCCTACCTTGCTCACAAAATTGGTGTAAAGATAAATGAGATTGTATGCAATTTGCACATTATAAACTGCAGTACAAAGATTAGCATTAAAACTTTGATGATGTTTGATAATTATAGTTCAATTATTATTGAAGTAATGGTGTGGGTTAGTCAGAGTTTCTAGGTATATTATGAAATGCTCACACATATGAAGTTGTCATCCATCTATTATTCTTAATTGGTTGTGAGAGATAGAAATACAACTCCAACTAGCTGAACAGGGAAAAATAAAAACATTCAAAGTCTATGGAGTAATTATGCAAATCAAAAAATAAAGAAAAATATAAAATATAAGGGCATGGTCTTGATAGAGTGGGTCTCTTCTTTGTCACGCCTCCATGACACATTGGTTTCCAGGGGTGTTGGTTTCTGTCTCCCAGGCTTCTCTACATCCTGGACAAGATAACCCCTGGGACTCCTAAAGTCACATATTTTTTTTTTCAGTTCCTTGGTATCCTTACAATTCCTTGACTAAAGAGAAGAAAAACACTTTCCTACCACTCCAGCTGAAAAACCTCAAGGAAGTACTCTGATCCTTCTGGCATGTTTATCCTTAGGAGGAGGTGAAACAGTGGCACACACCTGTAATCCCAGTGACTTGGGAAGCTGAGGCAGGAGGATTGCCTTGACCACTGAGCAAAACCTTTTCTCAGAATGAAATAAAATGGACTAGGGATGTAGCTTTGTGGTAGATCATTCCTGGGTTTAATCACCAGGATTGCCAAAAAAAAAATATATATATAATATATATATATATATATATAGATATAGATATATATAATATGTCTATATATACATATTTATATATAGTGACAACATTTCTGATAAATTAGTTCTAAATATATTTTAGTACATTTAGAGCTGATATTTCTCACAAAACATTTTTTCTAAAAGGATTTAACTCTTTATACAAGTCAGCTTCATTTATATCTGAATTTAATTTTAAATATAAGTTTATATAATGGAATTTTAATGTTTCTTTGAATATTTTCTGTGATTTGTGAGGGTTGAGGAAGAAATTGAAAGTGTTTTAATGATTTATATCTAATTCAAATCCTTATTTATGCATTCTATTACTATATCTTCAACTAAAACGAAAAATAATTTAAATTTTTTCTTCCCTATTAATAATTGATTCACATGAACCTTCAGATGAAAAGTGTGCTTTAAATTTAATTTCTATTACTAAGTCTGTGAATATTTGTTTTGCAATATTGCAGCAGTTTTCAAATGCAGAAAATTTAAACTCTTTAAAGAATTCCACTAATGTGATATATTTTATTGCAGTATCCATGCATATATTTTTATTTTATAATGATTCATAGACAAAGTTTGCTGCCTGGTCTCTGGTAGTTCTTGCACAGAGAGTTAATATTTGTAAGATACTGTAGGAATTAGATGCCAGAATGAACAAGCAATTTTGCCTCACTTCAGGTCCCAGCATTGCCCCCATGTGGACCCTTCTTTTCCCCCTGAATATAGTTACTGCTACCACCACTGCTATTTCTACTGATGCTGCAATCAACATAGCTGCCCATCTGGGTTCAACCATTCCCATAGGTCCCTGCAGTGACTTAGCCTGCCCTAATCAAGCACATGCTAACTGCTCAGTGCCCGCTATACTCCTGAGTTTAAACTTGTGGTGTGCACACTGCTTCCAGTCATATATTCTTTACTAAAGTGCATACCTGATTGTTCCATTGGAGTTCACTTTCAAAACACAAGTTGAAAGACAAAATTATTAAGGACTTCATGATGGCAAAAGAAGAGCATTAAATTAAATGTGCAGCTGCTTTGTGATCAAGCACTGTTTACTCTACAGGTCTCATGCACATGAAAGAAAAAAAAAGTAAATTGAAGCTGGGCAAGATCGCTCATGCTTGTAATCCCAGCAGCTCAGGAGTATGAGGAAGGAGGATCATGAGTTCAAAGCCAGCCTCAGCAAAAGCAAGGTGCTAAGCAACTCAGTAATACTCTGTCTCTAAATAAAATACAAAATAGGGCTGGGGATGTGGCTCAGTGATGGTTGAGTGCCCCTGAGTTCAATCCCTGGTACCCAAAAACTAAAAAATAAAATAAAATAAAAATAAATTGAGGCAAATAAAATTTTATAGAATTTATTTGAGCAAATAACTCATGAATAGGTAGCTCCAAATCAGAAGTGGTACTGGGAGTTCTATCCCTAAGGAATGCAAAGGAGAAGCTTTTATAGGACTCAGAAGTAAAACAAAGAAACCCATAAAGCCTGTCTTGTTTGCAAGATGTGTTCACTTTGGACAACATCCCCATTTATTCTCAGAAGAAGAGATAGTTCAAAATTGCTTAGGAAATGTTGAAATCAGACATGGGAAAATATTTGATTTGATTTTCACTCATAAAAGTATGCAGGGATGTATGTGTATGTGTGCTTGCTTACACACATGTGCATGCACACATGAAGCTTGCCTTCCTGAAATAAAAAGTTATGAAAGAATACTTGGGCTGACTATATGTAATGCATTCCTCTCTTCTTAAAAATGCTGTTCCTGGCACTTTGAAGTAATACAATTTCCCTGAAAGATGACTAATCTTGGTTTCTCTGTAACATTCCCGGTTTTAGCACTATGTCCTGTGTTCCAGAAAAGCAGGAGTGGTCACCTATCACCATGTTTCTCTGTTGTGTGCAAGCAAGCTCCCTTCCTTGTTTGACTTTTTAAACTCCCACTTGAAGTCTCTAAGTATTCCTCCTCTATGAATATTTCTCTGAAATACTCAAGTAGAGGTAAGTGTTCTGTCCTCTCTACTCCATTAGAGCATTCTGGGTATCTTTTTTATACAATTTTTACATTGTTTTAAAATTATCTGTTTCCTTGGTTGTTTCTCCATTAAATAAGAGCCCCTGGTGTAAGGGCAAGAAATGTGTTTTATGTCTGCTTCGTTAGTGCCTAACATAGTGTTGGGTACATAATGAATAGTTAATAACAGTTGTTGAAAAGATAAATGAAACACTAAGTCTAAAACTGAGCTTTGTCATGAGAATTGAAAAAGTAAACTGAGCACCAATGGTCAATAATCCTTCACACTGATAGATCGGAAAGTCTCAATTTCCTTCCAAAACACTAATGAATTGACCCACTCTCTAAACATTGGGGGCAAGTTCAACTAATTCCTTGTTTTCTAGATTTCTTATTTCACCCTTGCCTTCTTTTACTCAATGGGATATGTTTTACTTAATTTACGTATAGAAAATCCATTATAGTCAACGATAAATGGTTTTCTATTGTTTTGATAACAGATTTCAATACTACTGGACATAGTTGTAGAACTGTAATGTTACTAAAAATTCAACATTGTAACATATATATTGCACACTTAAAACCTGTTTCTAACCATATTGATGTTACTGTCATTTGAATTTAAAGAATAGAGATAGAAGATTAAAGTTTGGATTTAGACTCAGTGAAAGTAAAATTAAGTTTTGTTTTGAAATTACCTGTCTAATGCTGACATAAAGTTGATGGATATAATAAGTTTATTTTGTGTGATGAAAATATCTTGGTTGAAAGGCTTTGATTTTCATGAAGAAAAAGTAATAGTGAATGTCTTGGTTTATACCAAGAAATTCAGCTTTGTGTACTGAAGTGTATAATTTAATAGATTATGAGTTTGGTTTAATGACTGGCTGTAAAAGTAGTATTTTAAAGTTCAACATTGTTATGATTTATGGTTTTGACAAATTTGAAAATATATGAAAATCTATTTGTACAATCCTAGTACATTAGGCAAATTTGCAGTGGTCAAGTTCTCTTAAATATTTCTGGTTTTATATACCAAGTAAGTTCATATAGAACTATAGCAATGACATCTGGTGCTAATTAATTAAAGTTAGGCCAAACATCACAGGTTAAGGGCAGAATCTCCACAAGACTTTCCTCTTTTCACGGCCAAGTTACCAGCTTTGGTACTTCTCAGACCACCCACACTTCTGACCAACAGATTCATGGTTTTCCATTCTTATCTCATTTCCATAATTGACTACAATGATTCACAGGATTCAGAAATATGCTACACTTATGATTACAGTATTATAGCATATTGAAACAAGCTGAAAGAAGAAGTGTATAGAACGAGGTCTGGGAAGGTCACACATATGAAATGTCCAGTTTTCTTTCCCTGTGAATCAGGTCATATTAATTGTAGGCACAGAGTATTGTTAACCAGGGAATTACACATGAGGTTCAGGGTTCAGATTTTTTTGGTGTTTCATTATGTAGGCTTGATTGATTGAATCATTGGCCAAGTGATATAAACAAAATCTCCAGGCCTGTGATCCCAGTGACTAGGTAGACTGAGGAAGGAGTATTCCAAGTTGAAGGCCATCCTGAACCACTTAGTGAGGCCCTAAGAAACTTAGTGAGACCATGTCTCAAAATAAAAAAAATAAAAAGGGGTGGGGGTGTAGCTCAGTGGTTAAGCACCCGTCAGTTCAATCCACAGTATCAAAAAAAAAAACCAAATGAAACAACAAAAAAAGATTTCTTATATTCATACATATTCTTTATATAGAGTGTACACTTTATTTTATATTTTCAAAAGAGAATATACCAAGAGGACAGTATTTCATATATACACTGTTGCAAGAACTTTGATCAACTTTCTGGAATGCAAGCCAGGAAATACAGATTTGCTTTGCTTTTTATCTTAATTGTATTGGATAACCTTTAGAACTGTAAAATAGTTCCCTGAGTGACTCCCATTGCTCCATGTTATTAATATCAGTTAAGGTCTTGACATATATTATTGAATATGCAATTGCTGAAATGTTTTGCTCTTACTTTTGTATTGTTGCATCTTCTCTGCTTGCAAATACATTCATTTCCTATGTTTCCTTATTACTTCACTGGTTAATTTTAGACTCTGTAGCTGGACTGCCTAGGTTCAAATCTCTGTTCTTCCACCCATTAGCGGTATGACCTTGGTCAAATTACTTTTCTATGGCTCAGTTTTTTAAATCTGTGAAACAGGGATAATACTAATATTTACCTCACAGGGTTTTAGTGTGGATTCAAATAAATAATATATGTAAAACACACAAAAAGTTGCAATGTAAGCAACTTCTAAATGTTAGCAATTATACTTTCAATTTGAGAGTAGTGGATATTTTGGTAGCTCAAGGATATCAACTGCTCTATAGAATTACAAGGTTCTCTTAAAAGGAATGTGGCTCAGTGGTAGATGACTTGCCTGACATGCATGAAAACTTGGGTTCAATTCCTAGCAACACACACACACACACACACACACACACAGATTTTGTTGAGATCAGTTAGTCTAAACTTTAATTTTTTAAAATAATTTTTTAGTTGTCAATGTACTTTTATTTATTTATAAGTGGTGCTGAGAATTGAACCCAGTTCCTCACTCATGTTAGGCAAGTGCTGTACTACTAAGCCACAACCACAGCCCTGTCTAAACTTTCTTTACTTTAAAAAATTCTTATCTTTTACTTCTCATATTAGTAGTATGCATACACTATTTCTTTCTGTCCATTATGAATGTCAGTGACAATCCACAGATAGTTTCTAATTGAAGAAGCTGAAAATCAAGGAAGGAAAAATGACTTGCTTAAAGTCACACAGTGAATGACATAGTTGAGATTGGAATTCTAATTTTTTGTTTCGAAGCTCAGTGTTCTTTTCACCACATTGTACTGCATCAAGTTGAATGCAGCTTATCTTTTGTAAGGTAATACCCACTCAAATGTACGAGGAAAGAAAGATTCAAAAGGACTGCTACAGTGAAAAAATTCTTTCACTAAGAATCTGTAAAAGAGCATATTTCAATTTCTCCAAATATGAGTATATGTGTGTACATTTGTGAAGACATTCCTGTACATACTCATGGTGAATATTTATTTATTTTTGCTAAGTTCCTTTAAATTGATTCCTTTTCTCTTCAGAACATTTTAATTTTTTTCTTTTGCTTTGGTTGTTGACAGATTTATTTTCAATTCGGTGCAGCTCACTGAATTGCAAAGGAAAATAATGAGCAAGAAAGTGCTACAGTACACCCACATACCCCTTCCACCTGGTTGCCTTATCCTTCAAAACAGGCACTATCCCAAACCATTTTGCTCAAAAACAGTGATGAAAGAAGAGTGGTAAGAAGTTGCTGAAATATTTAATTCAAATGCTATCTTGAGTGTTTTTCATGGATGTTGTGAGAAGGGCTAACGTGATCCTGTGATGAACAAGGCAGCATTTTCAAAGTGGATTCTGTGAAATATAAGTTCTTTTGAAATACAATAAATATTCCACAGAAATATGTAGATTTTTAGGGGTGAACTATCTTGGACAAGTCTGAGCTAGAGATTTTGTTTTTGTTTTTTTCAATCCTTGACTTCACAGAACCTTTGGAAACACACATTGAAAAACAATTTGGAAAATACTTTATCAAGATTTTGGTAGTGTAGGAGTTCTGAATACAAATATTTAATTATTTTAGTTGTAGTTGGACACTATACTTTTATTTTATTTATTCATTTATTTTTATGTGGTGCTGAGGATCAAACCCAGTGCCTCACACATGCTAAGCAAGTGCTCTACCACTGAGTTACAACACCAGCCCCTTATTTTTGTTCTTTTTATTTTGAGATAGGGTTTGCCTAACTTGCTTAGGAGCTCACTAAAGTGCTGAAGCTGGCCATGAACTTCAGCCTCTCAAGGTGCTGGGAGTAAGCTTAAGTTTCTGAAAACAGTGTCCTCCTTATTGGCTTGGCCTCTGGAAGAAGGACCAAGCTTTTATTAACACAGATACACAACCCTAAATATGATGAAACTGTGTAGAACTAACATACAGACACACACACACACACACACACACACAAAACACATAAATACAAAACTAGTGATATGCAAACAGGAACAGTACAATGTACAAATGTTAATAATCTGTCTATGATATTGTATTATAGTTTTATAAGATAATACCATTGGAAAATTGGGTAAAAAGTACACAAAATTTCTCTGTACCTTAAAACATCATGTAAATCTACAATTATCATAGAAAAAACTTCTGTTGCTCTTAAATTGATGGTTGCCATTCTGACTGGAGTGAGATGAAATCTCAGTGTAGTTTTGATATGCATTTCCTTAATTGCTAATGATGTTGAACATTTTTTCATGTATTTCTTCTTTTTCTGATTTATTATTTTTTTATTTGTTCTTTTTAGATATATGTGATGGTAGTGTATTTTGACATTTTATACATACATTGAGTATAACTTGTCCTAATTAGGATCCTATTCTTGCCAGGCGCAGTGGCACACTTCTGTAATCCCAGAGGCTTGGGAGGCTGAGGCAGGAAGATTGCAAGTTCAAACATAGCTTTAGCAACTCAGTGAGACCCTGTCTCAAAATAAAAAAAAATACAATAAAAGGGCTGGGGATGTGGCTCAGTGGTTAAGTGTCCCTGAGTTCAATCCTGGGTACCAAAAAAAATCCCATTCATGTATTTCTTCTTTTGAGAAGTGTCTGTTTCATTCATTAGCCCATTTATTATTAATAGGGATATTTTATTTTTTGGCATAAAGTTTTTTGAACTTGCTACATATTTTGGATATGAATCCTCTATCTAAAGACTAGCTAGCATGGATTTTGTTCCATTCTCTGGGTTCTCTCTTTATGTTTCTAATTGTTTACTTTGCTGTGCAGAAGCTTTTAATTTGATGCTGTCCCATTCATGAACTTTTGGCACTATTTTCTGAGCTTTAGGGGTCTTATTGTAACGGTGGTCAACTTTATGCTTTGAATATACCCCTAGCTGCTCTGCCCCTGCAAATTATTTTTTTTTAATTTTGATTCATTGTACACAAATGGTGTACAACTATCGTTTTTCTGGTTGTACATGAAGTAGATTCAAGCCATTTGCATAATCATGCATGTACATGGGGTAATGATGTTTGTCTCATTCTGTTATTTTTCCTTCCCCACCCCCTCCCCACCACCTCCCCACAGCTCATTTCCCTCTACACGATCAATCCTTCTTCCATTCTTCCCTTACCTTCCTCCCTCATTATGCATCATCTTTCACTTATCAGAGAAATCATTCAGCCTTTGGTTTTTTGGGATTGGTTTATTTCACTTAGCATGATATTCTCCAGTTCCATCCCTTTACCTGAAAATGCCATAATTTTATTCTTCTTTATGGCTGAATAATATTCCATTGTGTATATATACCACAGTTTCTTTATCCATTCATCTATTGAAGGGCATCTAGGTTGGTTCCACAACCTAGCTATTGTGAATTGAGCTGCTATAAACATTGATGTGGCCGTGTCACTCACTGTAGTGTGCTGATTTTAAGTCCTTTGGGTATAGACCAAGGAGTGGGATAGCTGGGTCAAATGGTGGGTCCATTCCAAATTTTCTAAGGACTCTCCATACTACTTTCCAGAGTGGCTGCACTAATTTGCAACCCCACCAGCAATGTATGAGTGTACCTTTTTCCCCACATCCTCACCAACACCAATTGTTGCTTGTATTCTTGATAACAGCCATTCTAATTGGGGTGAGATGAAATCTTAGGGAAGTTTTGATTTGCATTTCTCTTGTTACTAGAAATGTTGATCATTTTTTCATATATCTGTTGATTGCTTGTAGATCTTCTGTGAAGTATCTACTCATTTCCTTAGCCCATTTATTGATTGGATTATTTGTATTCTTGGTGTAATTTTTTTTTAGTTCTTTATAGATTCTGAAGATTAGTGCTCTATCTGATGTGTGTGTGGCAAAGATTTTCTCCCACTCTGTAGGCTCTCTCTTCACATTGTTGATTATTTCCTTTGCTGAGAAAAAGTTTTTTAGTTTGAATCTATCCCAATTATTGATTCCTGCTTTTATTTCTTGCGCTTTGGGAGTCAAGTTAAGGAAGTCTGTTCCTAAGCTGACATGATGAAGATTTTTTTTCATGATGAAGATTTGAACTTAGCTTTTCTTCTATTAGGTGCAGGGTCTCTTGTCAAATTCTGAGGTCCTTGATCCATTTGAGTTGAGTTTTATGCAGGATGAGAGATAGGGGTTTAGTTTTATTTTGCTGCATATGGTTTTCCAGTTTTCCCATCACCATTTGTGGAAAAGGCTATCTTTTCTCCATTGTATGTTTTTGACACCTTTGTTTAGTATGTGATAACTGTATTTATGTGGGTTTGTCTCTGTGTCCTCTACTCTGTACCATTGATCTACCTGTCTATTTTGGTGCCAATACCATGCTGTTTTTGTTACTATTGCTCTGTAGTATAGTTGAAGGTCTGGTACTGTGATACCCCCTGCTTCACTCTTCCTGCTACGAATTGCTTTAGTTAGTCTGGATCTCTTATTCTTACACATGAATTTCAAGATTGCTTGCTCTGTTTCTATGAGTTACATCATTGGAATTTTAATTGGAATCGCAATGAATTTGTATAGTGCTTTTGGTAGTATGGCCATTTTGACAATATTAATTCTTCCTATCCAAGAACATGGGAGATCTTTCCATCTTCTAAGGTTTTCTTTAATTTCTTTATTTAGTGTTCTGTAGTTCTCATTATAGAGGTCTTTCACCTCTTTTTTTAGATTGATTCCCAAGCATTTTGTGTGGGGGGGCTATTGTGAATGGGGTAGTTTTCCTAATTTGTCTTTCAGAGGGTTCATCACTTATAAATAAAAATGCATTATACTTATGTGTGTTGATTTTATATCTTGCTATTTTACTGAATTCATTTATTAGTTCTAGAAGTTTTCTGGTGAAATTTTTTGGATCCTTTAAAAACAGAATCATGTCATCTGCAAATAGTGATAGCTTGAGTCTTCTTTTCCTTTTTGTATCCCTTTAATTTCTTTGGTCTAATTGCTCTGGCTAGTATTTGAAACACAATGTTGAATAGAAGTGGTAAAAAAGGGCATCTGTCTTGTTCCAATTTTAGGGGTAATGCTTTCAGTTTTTCTCCATTTAAAAATGATGTTTGCCATGGGCTTAGCATAGAAAGCCTTTACAATGTTGAGGTATGTTCCTACTATCCCCATTTTTTCTAGTGTTTTGAGCGTGAAGGGGTGCTGTATTTTATCAAATGCTTTTTCTGCATCTATTGAAATAATCATGTGGTTCTTAACTTTAAGCCTGTTGATGTGGTGAATTACATTTATTGATTTCCAGATGTTGAACCAACCTTGCATCCTGGCATGAAACTATCATTTTAATATGTTTTCATATGTAATTTGCTAAAATTTTGTTAAGAATTTTTTGCATCTATATTCATTAGGGATATTGGTCTGAAGTTTTCTTTCCTTGATGTGTCTTTGTCTGGTTTTGGTATCAGGGTGATATTAGCTTTGAGAATGATTTTGGAAGGGTTCCCTCCTTTTCTATTTCATGGAATATTTTGAGGAGTATTGGAATGAGTTCTTCTTTGAAGGTTTTGTAGAAGTTGACTGGTAATCCATCTGGTCACGGGTTTTTCTTCATTGGTAGGCTTTTGATGACTTCTTCTATTTCATTGCTTGAAATTAATCTATTTAAATTGTGTATGTCCTCCACTTTTAGTTTGGGTGGATCATATGTCTTTAGAAACCTATCAATGCATTCAATATTTTCTATTTTGTTGCAGTATAGCTTTTCAAAATAGCTTCTAATTATGTTTTGTAATTCAATAGTGTCTTTCATAATATTTCATTTTTCATCACAAATTTTAGTAATTTGAGTTTTCTCTCTCCTTCTCTTTGTTAGTGTGGCCACGATTTTATCCATTTTGTTTATTTTTTCAAAGAACCAACTTTTTGTTTTGTCAATTTTTTCAATTTTTTTTTGTTTCAATTTCATTGATTTCAGCTCTGATTTTAATTATTTCCTGTCTTCTACTACTTTTGGTGTTGATCTGTTCTTCTTTTTCTAGGTATTTGAGTTATAATATTAGGCCATTTATTTGTTGACTCTTTCTTCTTTTATTGAATGTGCTCCATGCAATGAATTTTCCTCTTAGTACTGCTTTCATAGCGTCCCAAATATTTTGATATGTTGTATCATTGTTCTCATTTACCTCTAAGAATTTTTTTTTATCTCCCCCTATGTCTTCTGTTATCCAAGCATCATTCAAGAGTATATTATTTAGTCTCCAGGTGTTGGAGTAGTTTCTGTTTTTTATTTTATCATTGATTTCTAATTTCATTCCATTAGGATGTGATAGAATGCAAGGTAGTATCTCTATTTTTTTGTATTTGCTAAGAGTAGCTTTGTGGCATGACATATGGTCTATTTTAGAGAAGGATCCATGTGCTGCTGAGATGAAAGTGTATTCACTTTTTGATGGATGGAATATTCTATATATATCTGTTATGACTAAATTATTGATTGTGTTATTGAGTTCTGTGGTTTCTTTGTTTAATTATTGTTTAGAAGATCTGTCCAGTGGTGAGAGAAGTGTGCTAAAGTCAGCTAGTATTATTGTGTTTTGGTCTATTTTTTCCTGGAATTGAGAAGGATTTGTTTAACATACATGGATGCACTATTGTTTGGGGCATAAATATTTATGATTGTTATGTCTTGCTGACTTATGCTTCCCTTTAGCATTATGAAGTGTCCTTCTTTATCCCTTTTGACTAACTTTGGCTTGAAGTCTGCTTTATCTGATATGAGGATGGAAACCCTTGCTTGTTTACTGAGTCTATGTGCGTGGTATGTTTTTTCCCATCCTTTCACCTTTGGTCTGTGGGTATATTTTTCAATGAGATGAGTTTCTTGAAGGCAGCATATTGTTCGGTCTTTCTTTTTAATTCAATCTGTCAATCTATATCTTTTGATTGATGAGTTCATGCCATTACAGTTCAGGGTTATTATTGAGATATGACTTGTATTCCCAGTTATTAGGGCTTATTTTTTGCTTTTAACTTGACTCGGTTTCTCCTTTAATTGGCTATTCCTTTAGGGCAATTCCTCACTTTGCTGACTTACATTGTTGTTTTTCATTTCTTCCTCATGGAATATTTTGCTGAGCATGTTCTGTAGTGCAGGCTTTCTATTTTTTAAATTGTTTTGACTTTAGTTTATTATGGAAGAATATTATTTCATCATCAAATCCATCAAATCTGAAAGTAAGTTTTGCTAGGTATAAGTTTCTTGGTTGGCATCCATGTTCTTTCAGAGCTTGAAATATGTTGTTCCAGGTCCTTCTTGCTTTTGGGGTCTGGGCTGAGAAATTGGCTGATATCTGTAATGGTTTCCCCCTATATGTGATCTGATGCTTTTCTCTCCAAGTCTTTAACATTCTATCTTTATTTTGCATGTTAGTTATTTTCATTATAATGTGCCTTGGTGTGGATTTGTTGTAATTTTGTACATTTTGGTGTCCTGTAATCCTCTTGTATTTGAAAGATTAAATTGTTAACTATGCTCATTTGATATCTTGGTTTTCATGTATAATCTGTGACCCATGCCTTTGTCTTTTAAAAGTAACTTGAGGGCAATGTGCAAGAGCAGGGAAGACTGGTGTGAAATTTGGTAGCTCCACCCTGACTCCACCCTAGCAACCATCCTTTTATAAATATTAACACCCTACATCCTATACAAATGGGTTTCTCTTTTTCCCTCTGAAGGTGGTCCACATTCTCCTTTGAATGTGTATTTGTTGCTTTACACTCAAAGATTTTGGCTCTTGAGATAGCCCATATTCTCCTTTGAATGTGTACCTACTTTCCTAAATAGACCTCTGTCTGTGTCTCTGACTGGCACATGCTGAAATTCTTTTTCCATCACATATGCCAAGAACCCAGCTTGTCCTGAGCCAAGTTACCCCTCCTCTCTGGAAACTCCTCAGACCCTTCTTCAGAAACTTTTCTTCTCCTGTGACAATATTTCCACTTTATTCTGAACTAGTTGATATCTTTAAAATTAAGTTTTTCATTTGAACTTCTAATGATATATAGAAAATATGGAGAATTTTCAGAAAATATCATCCAACAATAAATTTGTTTACTCAAATATAATCTCTATCACATTCTACATCCAAAAAAACAAAGCACCTGGAGTCATGGAAACACCTAAGAAGGGTAACTATACCAAAGTTGGGAAGAATTGTTATGAGTGAAGGATTTCTGGAGTAGATTCCCTTTGAATTGAGTCATGGAAGGGCTCTAAGACATTCTAAGTAAAACAAATTATGTGAGTAATTGCACTGAGCAATGAGAGCTTGGTACACTTGAAAAAGAGCAAGTAGTTCTCTATATTTTGTGAAAGGGTCATAAGACAATCCTGGAGAGATAGACATGTCTCTGTTTTCATCATGGGCCTTCTTTTGTCTCCTAAGCCATGCTAAGAAATGATGCATCTTATCTTGAAGTTGGCGGTTAACAGTTTTTAAAGACAGGTAAGTAATACCATCTCATTTGTTTTTAGAAGGATCCTTTGCCAGTAGACCAAAGGAAAAACTACAGGGAAATAAGACTAAAGGTAGAGAAACTACTTAGGAGATTTGCCACAGTCCCGTTGTAGTACCTTGAGGACTTCAAACAAAGACCTGGCGGTGGGGATATAGACTACGTAGTACAGTTGATAGAAATGCAGGAGGAGTCAATTACGGCTTCTAGGTTTCTAGCTTAGAAAACTGGGTAGGCAACAAAATTAGGAAACACAGAACAAAAATAAATTGGGGAAACAGGGAGGAAAGAGCCATTGCTTTAAATTATATTTGACAACCAGCTACAGTGGCACATGCCTTTAATCCCAGCAACTCAGAAGGTTAAGGCAGGAGGATTGCAAGTTCAAAAGCAGCTTCAGCAACTTAGTGAGGCTCTAATCAAATTAGTGAGATTGTGTCTCAAAATAAAAAGGGCTGTGGATGTGGCTCAGTGGTTCAATGCCCCTCGGGTCATCTCTAGTACTAAAAAATAAAATAAAAATAAACTGAAAAGAACAAGGCTACAGCCATTTCTCCCCTGATTCTGCCCCTCCAAACACATACAACTTTATAATCTACATTGTTAACTTCCTTGTCAGTCATTGGTCCAATTAGCCCACTGGATTTTACTACTTAAGGGTAGTTCCCCTTCCATTTGCTCTTTTTATCTCTCTCTCCCTCTCAACCTCAAGGGTAGACACTCTGTACATCTGCTTATTAAAATCTTTTGTGTGAGTTGCGACATCTGGAGTGGTTTTCTGGGTGCTTTCATAAACTTCATTTGACTTTGGGAAATTCCATAACAACAAAATGGAAATGTTCATTGGCTAATTGGAAACTTAAATATGAAGGTCAGGAATGTATGGTGGACTCAAAATAATAGATGTGAGAATTATATTTATCTATAGTGTTAATTGATGGATGCCCCAGAAGTGAACACTATCATTTAGAGAAATCATGAAAAGAGAAAAACACTATTCTCTAAATTTTATTGGCAATATATTTCATCCATTAAAAAGGTAAACTTATATGTATATGTGCACATTCGTTTAGTTGCATAGTATGTCTTATAAATACTTCTCTTTAGTATATTAAGTGTGTTTTTCAGTCCACTTTCTGAATGGTAGTTTCCAAATAAATGGGTCTGATAGTCTATAGTTTTTGTATATACTACAAAAATGTCAATACTAGATAGATAAGACATATACACATAAAAGTTCTAATGTTTTCCACACCCTAACGCATCATCTTACATACCTCCTCAGGTGTGCAAACATCATTATGGAAATCAATGGAGATTAGGAATAACTATGGAAACCTGGAACCTTAAATGATTAGTAGCCAAGAGGTGGAGACAACTTGATATGGGTACTGCAATCAAGGAGAACCTTTTGAGCAAGGGCACATGGGTCAATAGTAGTTGTTATGTTTTGGATATGAGGTGTCCCATAAAACTCCTGTGTTAATGCAGGAATGGTGGGAAGTGAAATCACTGGATTGTGAGAGCTGTAACCTAATCAGGTTGTCTTAGTTTGAATGGACTGACTGGGTGCTAATTGCAGGCAGGAGGGTCATGACTGATGGATGCCCTAAAAGCATGCATCTCTCCCCCCCGCCCCACTGCAGTTATCACCCTCCCCCGCCATCTTGCCCCTCCCCCTTCTTGGCTGCCCTGAGCAGAACAGCTTTCCTCCACTTCCCTTCCCCAAGATGTTCTGCCTCACCTTGGCGCAAAGCGTGAAATTGGGCCCAAAGCAATGGAGTAGTGGACCAGGCACTGAACCTCCATAACTGTGAACCCCAAATAAAGTTTTCCTCTAAGTTGTTCCTGTATTTTGTTCATAGCCGTCTAAAACTGACTGACTAGAACAGAAATATAGAGTTGCTGGAGCATAGAGTGCAAGACAGAAAGTAGCAAGAGTTGAAGTAGAAGAATTTGGTAGAGGTTATGTTGTTGGTGTCTGGTGTACTGCATTAATGAGATTCAGTTATATCCTAAGGTGAATGAGCAATAAGGGAAGTGTTTCAGGTAGGCAATTAAATACACTTCTGTTTACATTTGTTTCAAATCCAATCACTGGTGGTGGTAGGGATTTAAGTGGGTGAGACTGCAGGCAGGGAGCTATAATGATACAGAAAATTTGTAAAGGTAAGTGAAATGAAATAAGCTTATTTCTCCTGGAGAATGGACAGTTAAGGGGTGACTTGGTTACACTCCTCCAGTGTAAAGTTCATAATGCTAAGAGATTTTCCTAGTCTTTCATCACTGAAGAGTGGAAAACAGGAAAGAAAATGGAAAAAGTGGAGACATTTAAGCTGATTACCAAGTAAACTCTTGATCATGAAGATGATGAGTTGTATAAAGTCTGTCTTCAGACCTCATGACAATGGGATTAGTGGTTGTAATATGCCAGATAGACAACAAAGGTTAAAAAAGGTTAGCGGTGTGAATGTAGAACTATTTATATAATTTCTTTTAAAAATCTGGAGATTATTATTATATGAAGGCTACATTCAGCTTGAGAACTCTCAGTTTTTGTGGCCTGTGGTTTATTCATTTACATGATTTTAGGAAGAGATCTGAACTAGTTAAGTGCTTGTGATCCTCTGAGAACACAATCAACCAAATATGTACACTTAAGGACAAATTACTAGATATTGGGTAGAAAACAAATGATTTCAGATTTAGTTTCTGCTGTTTAGGAACTGACTATCTACTTTTGAAAAATAGGGTGTATGGGTGGGATTCTAACAATAAAATGGAGAATCTAAGCACAAAGTTAAGTTTCTGATTTGTCCATAAACTTCTTTTGAGTAATATTAGGTGCTGAACCACATTTAAAAGTCAATGTGTTACTGGAAGTTTTTTTCCTAATGACATTTCTAAGAAACTTGGGTCTACAGAAATAAATGCATTTTAGAGTTGAGTTTCCCCCTTTACAGAGAAATCTGACATATCTGGTTCTGTTTTGTTAAAGGGTAAAAGGGTTAGAAATGAATAACAATACCATTAATTCTATTTGATAATTCAAGAATTAAATTAACATTTATTCTATATTATTCTGGTTTAGTACAAATGGATTATATATTCAGCAGAATAAAGATGTTCTACAATGCATAATAGCTAACAATTTGTTTATTAATCTGAAAAAGAATTTATAATTGTTTAATGCAAGCTGAGAAGCAGTAGCATGGTAGAAAGAGCACTGAACTGAGAATTAATAATTAAAAAATTATTCCTGCCTCTAACTAGTTCTATAATTATACTGATTAAAATACTGTTATAGTAATACTGATCAATTCTCCCCAGAGCATAACAAATTGGATAACTCCACCATTCTCTATCCTACAAAAATATTGATATTTAAAAGCTCCTTTTTTAAATGGAAAAATACAAAAAATACAAAACATTAGTGAGGAAAGGATTAAGCTAAATGTCTAAGTAAAATTCAGCTAACAGGAATGTTTGACATAATAGATAATATTGGCATTTTGGTGAGCGTATTAGGATTATATGGCA
Source organism: Sciurus carolinensis (assembly GCF_902686445.1). Lineage (NCBI taxonomy): Eukaryota > Metazoa > Chordata > Mammalia > Rodentia > Sciuridae > Sciurus > Sciurus carolinensis. The sequence goes on from NC_062232.1 coordinate 104,988,510, forward strand.
AAATTGTGGGAGGAGACCACAATGAAATGTAAGAGCTTGATTCTAGTTTCACACAGGCTGTAAAACTTTAGAAGTAAGATAAAAAACCTCCTTAGATATCACGATTTCGTGAAGGGACTATAAAAACAAGGGAGAAAGAGAAAGGAACAAAAATATTTAATGAATACCAAGTATTTGTGAAAATCTTTAACATTCATTTTCATAGGCAGTATGTCTTACTAGGGAAGTAATATAGACAATTGTTTTCTCAACCTGTCAAGGCATTATATTCACCTGAGATAATTGTTAAGAATATAGATTCCCTGTCCTCAGTCCATTTTCAGAATGGTAGTTTTCAAAGGAGAGAGCCTGATGATCTATATTTCTTGCACGTGACTCAGGTGATACTTGTGATTAGGCAGTTTTAGGAAATACTGCTGTACACTTTTAAAGGTCACAAAATACATATCCAGAGAATTTGGAAATTCTCAGTGTTGAAAATACGAATATAATCACTATAATCTCAAATACAAGTTCTATTTTTCTGGTTAAGACCCATCACTTTCTTACATCTTTCCACTTTCTCTTCATTGCCATTGTCAACACTAACAGTTGGATCATTTTGGGGTAATTTTTTTTTTCATAATGAAACGAAAGTTGTGTTACTTTCAGGGAGTTTCTCCCCTGTACCTGTACAGAAGATTGAACCCAAGGGTGCTCTGCCAATGAGCTACACTTGCCACTCCTTTTTATTTTAATTTTGAGACAGGATTTCACTAAGTTGCTGAGGTTGGCCTCAATCTTGCAATCCTCCTCCCACAACCTGCCAAGTAGCTGGGATTGTGCACCATTGCCCTATGTGAGCATATAGGAGAAGGGAGCTCTTAAGACACACTGATGCCAGCCATGTACTTCTAGGTAGAGAAGTGCAAACTTAGTTGACTCACAGGTACAAATGCTGAGACTAATTTTATTTTTCATAAATCTGTAATATGTTTACTAAATATATGTTGAATAAAACTATGTAGAAAAGTGAGTCTACAATATAGATCTACCAAGCTGGCAGTTAGTAAACACTAAAATCTTGTACTGAAATACTAAGTCATCACACTAATTTTGTCTAATGTGAATAGATGAATCCAATCAGGGGCAGTTTGAGACCACTTTTAACATTTTCCTGACTCATATTAGAAGATATGTCATGCTAATTAAAGAATTTTGTTTTTGAAAAGTAAGTGGACAGGAAAGGAGTTACCTAGAGTTGGAGTGAGATTCAGCATGCATTTGAGGGATATGATCCAAATTCTAGTTATAGGCTGATGGGTTTCTAGTTTATCAGTTCTAGCTATAGAAAAGACTTATAAGTCTATCTAAATTAGCTTCTCTGGGCACCCAGGAATTATCATATCCACTTATATTTTTTTGTATCATTTTCCATGTACATATTTTGTTCTTTCCTTGTTTATTGTCTGTGTCCATGTCTTCAATCCCCCCCAAAAATGTAAACTCCATGAGAGTAGGACCTTGTTTTTGGTGGTTATTGTTGGTTGTATCTTATGATAAGCTCTTAGCAGAAAATAGACATTAAATATTAGACTGCATGACTAACCTAAAGGTATCAACTTAGCATGCTGCTATGGCTAAAATGATCAATAAAATAATTAGCATAACAATGGTATATTAACATAAAATATACTATTCTTTTTTTTTTTTTTTGGTACTTGGGATTAACCCAGGGGTGCTTAACATCTGAGCCACATCCTCAGCCCTTTTTATTTTATATTTTGAGACAGGGTCTCACTACAGTGTTTAGGGCCTTGCTAAATTGCTGAGGCTGGCCTTGAACTTGCCATCCTCCTGCCTCAGCTTCCCAAGCAACTGGGTTTACAGGCATGCACCAGCACACTTGGCTATACTATTCCCCTTTTTAATATTAGACAAATGGTTTGCCTAAATATCTTGTGATGTGTCTGAACTGGAGAAAATCTAAACTTAAGTAACAAAGAACTACAATGTTACAAGGTAGTCAACAGTAGAGTTACACGAAGTAGGCTTTTTTAATCTGAGAAGGTAGAAACTGAAGGTTAGACATTATAGGAGAAAGGATAAGATGATGTTAGGTCTGTTCATTAAATCTCCATGTTTAATAACTTCTAGATAACATTTAATTCTTATATTTAATAGGCATGCATCATGTAACAAGTACTGTGCTTAGCCAGGGATGCAAAGATGAATAAGAGAGTAAATCATCGAATAGTAAAAAATAAAGGCTGATGTGGATGTCACGGAATGCCCTCTGGGTGAGGTGTCACCCATACTCAAATGTTAAAATATGATTAGAAGTTAACCAGGTGAAGAGTGTTTGGAACTAGGCAGGGAAGAAAATGGGAAACAATATATATATATATAATACATGTACATGAGAAACAATAAGGTATGCATGAGAGAATGAAAACAGCTCAGCATTGCTTGAGTGCAGCATTTGGTAGATGAATGGATAAAAATAATGTTGGAAAAACCAATAAGTAAAACTATGAGCAGCTTAAATAACATGAGTTTAGGCCTTATTGTGTGGGAAATGTAGACATTGAATAATTTTTAAGCATGGCACTTAGATGAAAAATTTTAAATAGATCAATTTGGAAGCTTTCTGGAAAATAAATTTGAAGGGGAATAAATGAGAGGTACAGAGAACAGTCATGACTCCATTGCATTAGTCTGAGTAAATAAATGGTGATGGTTGCTTTGGGAAGTGGTATTGTGAATGTTAAACTGATGAAAGACCATAGGAATATGAAGGAAGTCATAGTGACCAACTGGATATAGGTAGAGTGAAGGAGATAAAAGAGTGCAGTTACTTAAAACTTATAGTTTTGGTGACTGAGTAGATGGCAATAGATAGCAACTAACTATAGGAAGAGAACAGGATGTGACATGATTTTAAAGATAAGTTGTTTGTGGCATTGAGATTTTGATGAGACATTGGGGGACATTCATCATGTACTTAGTACAATTCTTAATCCTGAATGAGAGGATTAAAGATATAGATTAGAGATATAAATATAGATTAGAGATATAGATGTAGCAGTTATTGGCATATAGGTGACATTTAATAACTTGCATAAATTTTGTCATCTGAGAAAAGGATCAACTGAGAAGATAAAAGGAAAAACACAGATTCGGGAACACCAATATTTATTGAGCAAATGCAAGAATGGGAGGTCACAATAAAAAATAAAAAGAATGGTTGGAGTTATTCTGTATTAACTAGAGGAGTTTGTCCTGGAGTTTGATAACCCAGAGGTCATGAGGGGTGAATTTCAGGAAAGAAGGTGTGATTGTTAGTAGCAAGTACAGCAGAGAGGTCCAGTAGAGTAATGGTTGAAAATCTCCCTTGGATCTAAGAATTGGGTTTGCTTGTTTGTTTTTGCTGTATTAGGGACTGAAATCAGGACCTCACATATGCTAGCCATTGCTCTACTACTGAGCTATATCTCCAGCCCTTGGATGACCTTAGCAAAATCAGTTATGGTATCGTAGTGATAAAGACTCTAGAATTCAGGAAATAGAGGATTTAGTGGGAACCTAAAAGGATAATAGGATAAATGGAAAGATGTTCTTTTCCTTTTTTTTTACATAGAGTAGATGAAAGAGCACTGGAACTTCTAAGACATGGTACAAGTTGAAAAAGAATGCTTCAAGTTTTGAGATAATTTTGTAAGTTGCAAATCCATAATATTAATTAAAGAAAGATTGCCTATGGGGACATTGTTAACATGTGAAATGGATAGAATGAAAAGGAATTTCATATTTATCATAACACTCAACCACAGGACCATTTGTAACAAGGTCTGTGTTGATGTCAAATGGATTAATGTCACTCATTATTTGCCATCCTGAAAAACAACTATGGGGGTCTAGGATGGGGACATATGACTGCATCCTAATTTTCTTGTCAAATTAAAACACTGAGAAGGATAATACAACATGTCTAGTTCTCTGACAAATATTTGAAGGAGTGCAGCACAACAACAAAAGGGGTAGAATAGAAAAGAACTTCTGGGAAATGCAATACACTATGCTTGCCACTACAAATATGAGCAATGATGACCAAAAAAAGTGACTTTAAAACAATAATATTCTATTGTAGGCATCTGAAATTAAGAGTAATGTTCTTCAGATGTAGAAGGTCAGCTCTTTTTTTTTTTTTTGGTACCAGATATCGAACCCAGGAATGCTTAACCACTGAGCCACATCCCCAGTTCTATTTTTTTATTATTTATTTTGAGACAGGGTCTTGGTAAGTTGCTTAGGGCCTTGCTATGTTGCTGAGACTGGCTTTGAACTTGTGGTCTTCCTGCCTAAGCCTCCTGAGTCACTAGGATTACAGACATGTGCCATCATGCCCAGTCAGAAGATAAATGCTTGAAATAGCATTTATCATGATGGAGTATTGCTTTAGTGGAATGTTGGCAGTACTTTAGCATGTAACTCAACTTTTTAAAAATTCAGATTCTATTATTTCTAATCTCAAGTATTTTGTAGAGCTTTTACACAAGAAAGGCTGCAAATAACTCTGTGATTCTCTCAGAAATTGTGATGATTACTTTATCAATCTAGGTCAAGTAGGTGAACCTGTGGCTTTGTGAATCAATGGCATATAGTTGTCACCTGAAGTGGATTTATCTTGGCTTGGATACCCCATTCCAGGATATGCTCTTTGGCTCTGTAGGTACAATGCTCAATTTAGTCAGGTACTGGAATGTTACCAAATACTCAGAAAATAGCTTAAACCAGTTTAATTCAAATGGATCATGTACAAAGTCCAAGTGCTGGCTTCTTTACAATGATAAGTATAAACTGTCAAGTCGACTAAAGCTCTTTGGACTTCTATACTTTAAGTTATACTATAAGTCAAATTGTATCAGGAAACATAAGTCAAATGTGATGAAAAGACTGGAATTGGTTTAGTGATTTTCATGAATTTTTGCCATGGAAATTTTATGACTTGATGACTCCATCACCACAGGAATAAATCTGATCAGGGGAGACCTAAAAGTTTCCATCCATCAGATAGAGCACCCTCTATGTTGGACAGCTTTGTTATGCCAGTTTCAATGTGTGCTCTGATTTCTGTTTTCTATGTTTCAAATTGATAACTTATTTGATTCATTTTTAGATACATTTGGGTTATCTCACAGGTTATAGATAAACTTTGTTCTTCTTGTTTTGAAGTGAAATGCATTTTCAGTATAACATTTGCACAAGGGATATTACATTGATTGTGTCATTTTTATTAGTTTGGGCCTCAGAGTTCCGGGAAATAATATCATTGTACACAAAACACATGATCCTAATTCAGACCAATCAAGGCAGTAATTTGGACCACTAGCTATGGGTATTTATAAAAGATATTAAGCTTTCTCAAGTTCCAGTTTACTTATTTTAAAAAATGGAAGTAATATTGTAACTTATATGGTTGTTGTGATGATCACATAAGGTAATATACACAAAGTGTTCACAGCACCTAGTACATACTAAACTGTAAAACATTATTATTTATCAGTGTATTAAAGCCAGAAGACAGACTTTTTATTAGTACCTCTTAGTATTTATAATATGAATATACAAAAGACAATATAAAAGATAATCAGTAGCAGTATGCAGGGGTACATGCCTGTAAGTCCAGATACTCAGGAGACTGAGGTAGAAGGATTGAAAGTTCCAGGCCAGCCTTGGAAATTTAGGGAGACCCTATCTCAAAGTAAAATTTGAAACAAAGGTCTGGGGGTATAATTTGGTGGTAAAGCATGTGTCCTAGTACTGCAAAAATAAAAACAAAAGAAAAAGAATAAAAAGACAATATGAACAACTTTAGTTTTAATTTCAATGGGATTATTTCTACCTTCATGTAATATGCAATAATGATTAGTATTTCTTACATCTGAGTGTTTTTTTTATAGGTCTAGTGTTATGTTTTGGATATTAGGTATCCCCCAAAAGCTCATGTGTGATACAATGCAACGTTTAGAGTTAAAATTATTATGTTTTGGTAACCTTAATCCAGTCAGTGAATTATTCCCCTGATAGGGATTAAATGAGTGGTAACTGTAGACTGGTAGGGTGTGGCTGGAGGAGGTGGGTCCCTGGGGGTGTGCCTTGAGATATATATTTGTCCTTGATGAGCAGAGCTCTCGCTCTGCTTCCTGATCACCATAGCTTGAGCTGCTTCTCTCCACCATGCTTTCACTCACCTAGAGCCCCAAGGAATGGAGCAGCTGTCCATGGACTGAGACCTCTGAACTCTGAGCCCCCAAATAAAATTTTCCTCCTCCAATTGTTCTTGTCAGGTTTTTAAGTCACGATAACAAAAAAGCTGACTGAAACAGAATTTGGTACTTAGAAGTGAGGTCATTGCTGTAACTAACCTGACCATGTGGTTCAGAAACTTTTGGAGCTTTTTTGGAATTTGGTGGAAAGAATTTTGAAAAGTATAATGATGCAAGCTGGAAAAGCTTTAGAATATTGTAAGTGGACCTTAATGGGTGATTCTGGTGGAAGCTAAGAAGACCAGAATGCTGATAGGATTGTGCACAGTAAAACCAGGCTCCTGTTTCAGAGGAGGATTCTATTGGAAAATGGACTAAAGGCCATTCATATTATGTTTTGGCTAAAAAGTTGTCTGCATTTTGTCGATGTCCTCAAACTTTCTGTGATGCAGAATTTTTAAAATGTGATGCACTTCTTAATCTGATGGAAGAAATTTGTAAGCAGCGTAGTGAGTGGCATGGGTATTGTTGGTGGCTTTTAGCCAAATTTATTGTGATAATCAGGGGCAGGAAGCCAAACAGAAAGAGTAGTAAAATTCGGACTTGAAAGGTAAGAATAAAACTGGGGCTAAGGAAGTGGTAGTTGTTAAAGACATTACCACATACCACAAAAGAAATGTAGAGACTTTACCCAAAGACAAAAAGAAAGATAGCTTGAGGGCATCTAAGAAATTGGTGAGACCACATTCATCTCAAGGTCAACTGTGTAAAAGGAAAAATTCCTTTGAGAAGAGACCAGTGGGGCACCCTTCTTGCACATAGGGACCTAGGAAGTTGTTTCACCATGGGCAATCCTGCAGGCATTCAAAGGCTGCTATTGCCGGGGTCTCTAGAGGCTTTATCACTGCTAGGGATGGTGGCAGTCCTTGGTTGCAACCACCTGGTGCCGGTTTTGCAGGATTGCAGGATGCTGGAATTAGTGGGTCATGGAAGTTCCATTGAGATTTTAAAGGAAGGCCTGGGAGGCCAGGCAAAGTGTAGCAGGGTCAGAGTCCCTGCAGGCACCCCCTGAGAGGGCAGTGCATAGGGATGTGTGGGAGGAAGCTGAAGCTGCAGTGGAGGACCCCCAAATTAAGAAATGCTAGTACCTAAGAATGTCTGCCTAGGTAAGCTGCAGGAATTGAGCAGAGACAAGCCAACAGAGAGGCCATGTGGGCTGCAACCAGCAAGACCATAGGGACAGAGCTACATAGCCCTTTGGAGAGAACATCTTGATGTCATGTGCTCCAGATGACAGACCTGGACTTTTTTGGTCAGATGGATTTCAGTCTTGCTTTCATCCCATCCCTTCTTTCTATACCCCTATTTCTCCCTTGAGAAATGGAAATGTTTACTCTGTACCTTTATATAATGGATATATGTAACTTGCTTTTGATATTTACAGGGGCTCACATTTAGAGTTTGCCTTGAGTCTCAGTGGAGACTTTGGACTTGGACTCCTGGGAAATCTTGGAACTGTTGTGACTGTTGGGACTCTTGGAAATGGACTAAATGTATTTTGCATTGTGAGATGGTTGTGAGCTTCTCAGGGCCAGGGGCAGAATGTTATGGTTTACATATTAGATGTTCCCCAAAAGCTCATGTGCAAGACAATGCAAGACAGCCTAGAGGTAAAATGATTGGGTTATGAGAGCCTTAACCCAATCCATGAATTAATCCCCTAATAGGTAACTTAATGGCAGGTAGGGTGTTACTGAAGCAGGTTGGTGCCTTTAGGGTATATATTTTGTCCATGGTGAGTGGAATTTCTTTCTTTTTGCCTCCTAGTGTGATGTCTTGAGCATCTTTTGTCCACCACACCATTCTGCCATGATATTCTGCCTCACCTTGAGCCATGAGGAATGGAAAGAAAGGAGTCAGTCATCTATGGATTGAGACCTCTGAAACTGTGAGCCCCCAAATAAACTTTTCCTCCTAGAATTTTTCTTGTCAGATCTTTTTGTCATAGCACTGAAAAAGCTGACTAAAACATCTGGCTAAACAGTGCTGCTCCTTATAATATTTATTTAAAACTTGGCATATTGAAATGTTCCAAGTATGAAAATGTTATTTTCAGGGAAAACTGTTGATCTGTTTATTTATGTAGATAAATGCATTGAATTTATTTGTAATATTTCAGAGTATCAGAACTTCCCATTTTCTTTTCTGTCATTACTAACTTTATAGATATTATTGATATTACAATTATATGAAATCATTTGCCCTCAAATATTTCTTCTTAATATGGGTTTTAATTTTTCTGTATGTTCTAAGTATATGCATAATTTCATTCCCCAACAAATCCATTGTTTTTGCTTTCATATACAGAATTTCTAATCAGAGGCAGATGATGACAATGTAGATCCTGGAACTATCACAAATGCCAGTACACACATGGTGCTTCCTTGGTGATATCAGATGTGTAGCTCTAGCAAAGAGCATCCATGGAAATAGCTGAAGTGTACAAGGCAGGTAGGTGGGGGACCAGATGCCAGCTTCTAAAAACATAATGGAATGAAAACACAAGAGACAGTTGTCATATGAATTGAGCAATATAATTCAAATGGATATGGCAGAACAGGGTGACCTGGTACAGATCTCGACCAAGCAATGAATTGGAAAATAACAGATATATTTTGTCAATTTCAGGTTTGTTTTCTCCCTCACTATTCTCATCTGATTCTATCCATTGTTCAAATCCCAGTTTAAGTACTACTTTCTCCATGAAGGCTTCTTTAATAATTATAAGCGTGATAATGATGAAAATGATAATTACTTTACACATGCAGTAGTCTCTCTAGCTATCATTTTAACTTTTTGCAGTTTCAGTTACTCATAGTCAACTGAAAATTTTAAATGGAAACTTCCTGACATAATTTATAACTTTTATTTTGCATCTTGTTCTTAGTGTGATGAAATGTCACACCATTCTGCTCCATCCAATCCTGGACATGAATCATTCCTCTATCTAGCATGTACACACTGTACATACTACCTGCTTCTTAGTAGTTGTTTAAGTTATCAAATCACCCATTGAAGTATTGGAATTCTTATGTTCAAGTAAACTTTATTTTACTTAATGGTGCAAAAGTGCAAGAGTGGTGATGTTGAAAACAGATATGACAAAGAGAAACCATATAGTTTTTCCTTTAAGTGAAAAATAAAAGTTTTCAACTTAATTTAATGAAAAAAATTATGCTAAGGTGGTTAAGATCCACATAAATATGAATCTTCTATCTGTGAAATTTTGAAGGAAAAAATTGTTCCAGTTTTGCTGTTGTACCTCAAACTGCAAAAGTTGTGACCACAGTGTGTTTACTTAAGATGGAAAGGGCATTAAATTTGTATATGTAAAAGAAAATATCATAGTATATATAAAGTTCAGTACTATCTGAAATTTCAGGCATCCACTGGGGTCTTGAAAGGTATCACTTATAGATAAGGGGAGACGACTGGATGTTCTTCTGTCATCCTTGTAAGAACTCTTGGGAGGAAATGTACCTTCAGAAATGGTACCAAACTTGATAAGAAATTTGTCCAAAGTTGTACTGATGAGTTTCGGACTTGTGAAAAATCTGGAAGTTCCAGGTGAAGGTTTTTAGGAGGTTGTTGTTTAGGTGAGTCTGAAATTTGAGGGACAAACCAGGACTGGGTATAATGTTTCAGGAGTGTTAGCAATTAATGACGGTAGTTGAGAACAACAGAATAGATGGGATAACAGCATGTGCAAGGAGAGAGAATTCTGAAGTTTCAGGTTTATAAGGACAAACCTCAGATAGACCCCAGTATTTAAGGGGTGAATGGAAGCATATAGTGGGCAGCAAAGGGGGAGGATTGATTTTTGAAAAGGAAATGGTCAAAAGTCAGTGCTATAGAAAGGTGAAGTTGGAAGAAACTTGGTTTATTGGGTAAGGAAAGTCACTGATTGTACCCTTAGATCATTCTGTTTAGTTTTATGTTTGGAAATTAAGGTACAGAAAATTTAGACAAGAATATAATATCGCATGTAAGAAACCTGGAAATGCTTATATCATGTTGGGAAAGGGGCTAGTAGAGGAGAAGAGATTGGAGAGGACAGTGACTCTGAACTTCCTAAGGAATTCAAACATCTTCCCTAAAGAGATAAGAAAGGCAGGGATCCACATCAAAGTATTAAGACTTTTTTTCCTTTTGCTATACTGAAGATTGAATCTAGGGGTGCTCTACCAGTGAGCCATGTTCCCAATCCTTTATATTTTTTTAAATTTTGAGACAGGCTATTGCTGTGTTGCTGAAGCTGATCTAAAACTTGCTTTCCTTCTGTCTCAACCTCCCGAGTTGTTGGGTTTACTAGCACGTGCCACCACCCCTGGCACAGAAGTATTTAAAGTTGGGAAGAGAAAATTCTTTCTGTGGGACTCAGTGAGGTAGGAACTATGTAGGAATTGAGCAAAGAGCAGTCCCTTCTCTCCACTCCCTAATGGAAAACCCCTGTCCATGGCTTACAGTATCCTCCAGAAACTCTTGGAAATATCTGAGATTCAGCATCTTCTCTAGGATTCACTTCTCCCACACATTATCTCATCATTCATCACAGGACTCCAATCCAAAATGTGGAGTTCTGAGGTGTCTTTTCCCTGAGTCAGAGCATGCACCTGTGTTGTGGCCTCCTGTCTTCCATAGCTCCCTGTCTTCTCAGAATATTGTCTTGGTCTGGGTTCCCTTTCTTCCTTTATTCAACCATTGCAGTGGTGCTTTCTAGTGCCCCTTACTATCTTTAACCTATGGCTTCACTTTGTAATCTACAACTGCCAAGTTCTTACTTCACTTCTCCACAGGGTATACAACTGAGCTTGGTTCCCATTGCTGCCAAATCTGCCCACAGCAGCAGTGCAAACCCAGCTTTCTCTCTCACACGTGTCATTGCCCCTTCCTCTCCTGAGTTTTGATAAAATTCCTTCTTGCACCTTTTCACCTCCCTAAAGTGAGAGCTCCACAACCCTATTCTCCATCTAACTATCCACCTGTCATGCATCCTTCCATTTGTCCCTCCATCCTAGCATCCTACCTCAGAAATTCTCTGATCTCCACTGACCAATCCTCCTTTTAGATTAGGAGTGTGTATATGATTGAAGGACCCATCCCACCTTCTGTGTTAGAGTCTCTGAAGAACCTACTTTCATCCCTCCCTGATTTGGTTCACTGCAATTCCTACCTCAGCCACCTTGCTCATAGTCCCTCCCAGTAGGTGGCACTGTGTCAAAGGAGGCTAGTCCCAGCAGGCCTTGCGGCATGACTCAGCATCTGTCTGTGACGTGTCACATTGTCGCGGCGCAGAGGTTGGCGTGGTGAGAGGATCAGCTTTGTTCTTCGTGAGGGGGAGACTGTGGGGGTTGAGGGAGGAGGAGGCCGGACTCGGCCAGGACTGGGCAGAGACTGAAGGAGGACTGAGGAGGACGTGTTGGGGAGAGCGCGTTGGTGGCTGCAGCCTACCCGGGAGCGGGCGGAAGTGGCAGCGGCCGGGCTCGGGGGAGCGGTCGCTCTACTAGGCCGCAGCAGCCATGGCAGTGGAATTTGGGGACCATGCCAGTGGCTTCCGACACAACGAGGTGATCCGATTCATTAATAATGAAGTCCTCATGAACGGAGGTGGCCCAGAGTTCTACATGGCCTTTCGCTCTCGTCCCTGGAACGAGGTGGAGGACCGGCTTCGCACTGTTGTGATGGACCCGCAGGTGCCTCGTGCCCTCAAGAGGGCGTGCACCTGGAGCGCCCTGGCCCTGGGCGTGCGAGTGGTGGCGAGGCAGCGGGAGCAGCAGGGGCGTCGGGTCCGTCGGCTGCAGGATCAGGTGGAGGAGCGCGAGGCGGCTTGCTGGGCTTTGGCTTCCGAGTTGCAGCGGTTGCGTGAGGAGCGCGACGATGCTGCCACTCAGCTGCGCTTCACTCAGGCTGCTTTGCTGCAGGCGATGGATGAGCGTGAAGTGCTACGAGGGAGGCTACTTCAGGCTGAGAGGTCAGCATTGGCCGATCCGTTGCCCTCGAAGGTTGTACCTATTATGGGGGCCGAACGGCATGGTGCTGTGGCATGGTCCCTGGAAAGAGAGGAGCAAGCAGAGGTGGTGGCAGCTGGGGCACAGGGCATGTCACATTTGGAGGCCCAAATGCCAGCCCCAGCACCTTTGCTTTACGTGCAAGGACACCCGTGTTCTTGCACCCAGGCAATGCAGCCTCATCTGCAAATGCCTGTGCCACATCAGGTGCCATTGCCAGTGGGATTCCCGTACTCAACACCTCTACAATCCCCTGTAGTAATGCAATCAGAATCAGCAGGAGCAACAGCAACAGCAGTGGCAGCAGTTGCACCTCAGGTGCCTCCTGCAGCAACCTATCCACCTGGCTTGTGGGCTCCAGTGGGGTATCAGGAGGGAATGCCTCCTCCATGTGTCCAGAGTTGTGGATGTGTCCAGAGTAGCCTGAGTTTCCAGGGCCAGGATGAATATCCTGAGAACCTCCCATGCAGAGGCAACCTGGGAGACCTAACAAGCCCCAAGCAAAAAGAATGTCCTGAGTGTCCCCAGGGAGTGACTTGCCTGGGGGAAAGCATTAGCCATAGCCAGAAGGAGGGTCCAGAGAAGCCCCAGGGGAAATACTCCCTGGGGGAGAGCATTAGCTATACTCAGAAAGAGGATCAGGAGAGGCCCCAGGGGACAGACGCCTTGGAGGAGAGCAGCAGCCACATTGAGAAAGAAGATAAAATGGTGCCCCAGGGGATTGCTCTCCTGGTGGCTAACAGGAGCTATAGGCAGCAGAGAGGTCCAGATAGACCCCAGGCAAACCCCCTGGGGAGCAGTAAGAGTCAGGGTATGAAAAAAAGCCCAAAGAAACAGCAGTCTCAGGGTCAGAAGGCCAAGCAACCACAAGGGAAAAAAGCATTGGAATCCCAGCAGCCAGAGAAGTCTGCCTCATGCTCCAATCAAGTGAATTGGATCTGCTCATGGTGTAAAGCTGTGAATCTTCCATGGCGCCTAGCCTGCTATAAATGCAAGAGAGCCTACATGCCAATTGAGAGTGGAAGTGTTGACCCAGGAAAAACTTACTGATTTTAGAAAGGTAAGTAAGGGTGGAAACATTCCAAAGAGAAAACAGTTTCCTAAAGTAATTCACAGAAAATTTGAAACAAAAATTTTTGAAACACTGAACTTCTATTCTCTCTTCACTCCCTTGTTGGGTGTTAGCATCCACATATCAGAGAGAACATTCCACCTTTGGTTTTTTGGAACAAAAATTATAGAGAATAAATATAATTCTGTTACCCAAATTCACCATTTTTAATAATTTTGGGCCCACATACATACAAAAATGTATGCAATTTTTTTTATTCATTTACTTTAACAAAGGTGGGACTATAGAATATCAAATTCTTTAATTGGAGATTTCTCCTCATTACATTTAAGTTTTAAAGGTTTAGGTGGTGGATTCCTTTTTATTTTTATTTTTTGTACTGGGAATTGAACTCAAAGGCACTTTACCACTGAGCCACATTCCCAGCCTTATTTGTTTTGTTTCCTACTTGGGGCCTCACTGAATTGCTGAGGCTGCCCTCAAGCTTACAATCCTTCTGCCTCAGCCTCCTGAGCCATGTGCATCACTGTGCTTTGCAGTGGATTCTTCTTTTTGTTTTTGGGTACTAGGGATTGAACCCAGGGGGGTGCTTGACCACTGAGCTATATCCCTAGTCCTGTTTATTTTTTGAGACAGGTCTCACTAAGTTGCTGAGGCTGTCTCAGTCTCCAGAGTCACCACACCTAGCTTGCTTTTTTTTTTAAGGTGATAGATTGTTGGCTATAATGAACTGGTTGACACCCCAGAGAAGCTGAAGTTATGAAGCTTTCCCCACTCCTTTCTATTTTCTTCTTAACCTCTTTTTCCTGAAAATGCCACGTATTTGTTAGCAGCCATATGGCTCTAGAGTTATGAACTATGTTGAATTTTAGGAACACCACTTTTCCTTGAAAATGTTCTTGACCCTTTGGAAACTACTATGGTGTTCATGTTTGCTTCTTAAGGTTTGTAGGTGAGGTCCTGGTTTTGCATCTCAACCCCACCAAATTTGTTACTGAAGAAGACGTCCTGTTCTATTAGAAGATCTTCCCTGAGCTGAAAGAATACCTCGATTTTGATTGATGCACACTTCACTGAGACCCCTTCTTCCCCACTGCCTGGAGCCAAGAAGAGGTGGAGCCAAGAAGAGAGAGAAAATCAAGGAAGAGGAGATGCTTTGGTACTCATTAGTGGGACAATGAAGAACAAAATAGTTTTGTTAGAATTTAATTTCTTTAAGGTGTTAACTTGGAGCTGTTGGGGGGTGTATTGTTAAATTCTGTACATGATAGAAAATTTGATTAATTTCATTTAACTCATTACATATTGATTACTTAGTGCTTTTTAGGAGTTGGAACTATATGATATTATCTGTTGTATACATTGTAATCTTTTTTGGTGTGTTTGGTTTTATAGGAAGGAACATAATTTGGAATACACATTAGACCCAAAAGTTTTTTATTTTCCTCGTATGTAGTGTGACCTTGGGTAAAACTAACTGAAATAAGTCAGATCCATTTCTGTATTTCTGGGAGGCAACCTGAAAAAGATTTACATGAAAGGACCAAACCGCACATCTCATTGGTCCCAGGGGAGACAAATGAGCAGTGGCAAAAATTAGGAATGTATCCTGGCAAAATCACAGGCAGGGCTTTTCTGATCCTCTGTTGATTTCCTTTCTCGAGTCATACCTGTTTTCCTGACTGACCTATAGATTGTCTGAAAGATAACTGGGTTGTCTTTAAAAAAGTGCTGTTTTAGAGGGGAAGGGAGAGTGTTGGGGACAGTCTCAACCCAGGCTGTCCCCATCCCAAGTCCCTTCTATTCAAGAGTGTATGGATGGTGCACTCCTGTAATCCCAGTTACTTGGGAGGCTGAGGCAGGAGGATCACGAGTTCAAAGCCAGCCTCAAAAACTTAGCAAGGCCCTAAGAAAATCAATGAGACACTGTCTCTAATTAAAATATATGGGGCTGGGGAGATAGCTCAGTTGGTAGAGTGCTTGCCTCGTAAGCATAAGGCCCTGGGTTCAATCTCCAGCACCGCAAAAAAAAAAAAAAAAAAAAAAAAATATATATATATATATATGAAAAAGGGCTGGGATGTTGCTTGGTGGTTATGTGTCCCTGGGTTCAACCCCTGGTACCAAAAAAAAAAAAAAGGAGAGATTAGAGAACAAAATGCATTCCAAAGATCCAAAGACAGATAATGGGGCTACTGCTTTATGTATGAATGGTGCTTCTCTAGGGAGGACTATTTGGATTAATAATAGAATTGGATGAGGTCAGCACTCTCCAGAATGCCCCTGGGTCTCTTGCCTTCTACTGGTGTGTTATCTGCAGTTCTCTGCTCCTCCAAGGCAGCAGCAGGAAGGCAAGGAGGAAACAGGGTAGAGCGTAAGGGGTGGGAGGTTAGATCTGCCTCCAGTCTGAACAAAAGTTATCACAGAGTTCATCTGGAGATCCTGCCCAGCTCACCAACATTTTCTGGGTTTTCTGATCGTAACTAGCAATAAAGCGTTTGTACTTGCCTTGTATGTCTTGTGTCGTGTATGGGGTTAGTTTGGGGAAGCTAATTTGCTCAGCCTTCCCTTCATTTCACTGATGTTAAAGAAAGTTCAATCTCATTTACTATTGGAGGGGTGCATAAGGGATTTTTATTCCACAATGATTAATCCTTACTACTTGCACTGTCCAAATTCACATAGTACCTTGAAGATGGGAGTGTCTGCTCTCCCAGGAGCACTTGTGGGGGTTGGGAGTATCTGCCAGTACTGCAAGTCCTGACCTGTAAGGCCTAGCCTCCCTACATGTACAATGCAGTCATTCCCTTCTGGTTTCTGCCTTCTCCCTGTGGTCCTGGCAGGAAGAAAGGGGTGTTCAGGTATTATAAACAGGAATCTACCTAACTTTCTCTCTGTTCTCTAAGTCACTCCCCTCTCAGTAATTCAAGATATTTGGGATTATAGAAAACCAAATACAAACTAGCAGCATAAACCTCTTTTGAGATAAGGGGTAGGGGGGAGGCAAAGATCTAGTTACCTTCTTAGAATGTGTGTAGTGAGATGAGAGGATGAGCAACAAAAATGCTGTGAGACTAGAATTTCTCTTAGAGATATGAATAAGAAACAGTAAATGTCCAGGTGCATTGGCATATGCCTGCAATACCAGCAGTTTGGGAGGCTGAGGCAGGAGGATAGAAGGTTTAAAGCCAGCCTCAGCAAAAGCGAGGCACTAAGCAGGTCTAAATATAGTGCCGGTACAGTAAAGGCGAAAAGAAATGGTAGAGGAAAAAGAAAAGGAATTAGGTGTGGCCATAGTTGCTGCCAGTAGTGATGGAGGGGTGGACCTTGAAAACTTGCCCCCTGTACCCTTTGGAAGGAGATGGTGATGGAGGAGGGATATGTGTATTTCTTGAGCAAGGTAGTACAGTGGAGGTAGCAAGAGGCCAGTTAGTCCATGAGGAAGCAGGAAAAACAGCAGAAAAGCAAAACTGTATTTAGAAAAGTGGAGGACAATAGCAATAGTCTCCCTCACATAACCTCCTCACCTCTTCCTTTACTTCATTGTACCTCCTACTGGAGACAGCAGAAGTGTTGCTTTCAAATTCCCATTTTTATTTCTACCTTAAGTACTAGTAAAAGCAGAACCAAAAGAAGCAGCTTGACTAAGTGTGTCCTCTGGGGCATCTTCAGCTAGCTTGTTGGCAGGTATAGGAAGAACTTCTCTGGTAGGCAATATGAGGCAAAAACCTCAGTAGCAGAAGGGACAAGAACAAAAGGCTCAGCATGACTCAAGATCCCTTATGGAGGAAAGAACTATGCCTGGGAAAAACCAGGGGACCAGAATGATGACAGTGGTTTTTAAAAAAGTATTTCATGGATGAATTCATCCTTCAAATAAAATATCTGATCCTGGACTGGAGTTGGAGCTTTGTGTTCTGATTGGTCCAGTCCTCTTTGATTTTACAAATGTAAGAAAGAACCAAGGAGATCTGAAGCAGATTCTTATGTGAAGTATTTTCCAACTTCATCTTTAATTATAAATGTATTTTAATGTCACTTGAGAAAATATATAAAACAAAGAAAAAGAAAACAATGATTCAACTGTAATCTCACTACCAGAGGTTGAAGTCTTTGTATTTTCATGCATTTAATTCCATAAATGTATGCAGAGATGTCCTATTTTTAAATATCTTATATGTTCTATAGCCTTAATTTTTAATTGCAATAAAAAGCATACAATGAAATCTATCATCTTAACAAATTTGTGTGGTATACTTAACTATAAGCAAAATGTACAGTAGTTCTTAAGAACTATTTCATCTTGAATGGCTGAAACTTTTTACATGTGACTTTAGTTAACATATTACAATTATAAGATGTATATTTAAATATTATTCAAGAACCTGGATTTGAGAATCTGCAGCTGAATAGAGTTTGACTACCTGAATAGAACAACCCTACTGTAACAGGAAATTAAGGGGAGATGGACATGGGTGATTACAGTGTGCCTTTCACAGGATATATTTTTTACCTGCAAAAGACCTAATACCTAGTTATCTAACCAAAGGGCTTCTCACATCGGAGGCTTATTTGCATTGGCAGATGCCCCTGTGGTTCTTGTCTGACTTATGTTCAGTTTATGCCTGCTTGACCATCACTCTGGTGGTGGGAACCTGACCTTGTATTCTCTCCTATCCTAGGGGTAATGTGGCTTGGAACAACTCCTGGTTTTTTGGATAGAAGGAACAATTTTAATACCCCACCACATTAGGAAACAAACCCAAAGATTTTTTTTACTGACAGTCTTTTCTCTATGGATCACATAAAGCAGGAATAAAGAGTAAGGCAGATAAAGAGGTAGGGATATAGAGATAGAGCAACAACTTAGCAGTATATATAAGGGAATAGGGTATGGGTCACTTCATGTTTGCAGGCAAATGCCTGAATAATTTCATTTAAAGGAAGTGGTGAGAATACCAGGGAGCTCAGTCTCCTGAGTAGGAGACATGTCTCTGTATTTTCTTTGGCAACAGCCTTGAGCCCTTTGGGCACGGTGTTTAACTTCCAACACCCTGGTAGCAATTTTGGCTCTGTTTTTCCTGTTACACATGAGTTCTAATGATAACTTTGTATAATATGAATTCAGTGATTTTATTTAAACCATTATTAATGGGCATTTGGGTGGTTTTCAGTTTTTTAAAATCTGCATTTCAATTAGTGGAGTATTAGAATACCCTCTTCTCTTCACATTGGAAACAGAATAGAGAATTTTAAGGAGGTAGTGATTGATAGTGGCAAATTCAAAGGTCCAGTATAATACTTGATGTTTGGGGATGTAGCTCAGGGACAGAGTGCTTGCCTAGCATGTGGAGGCACTGAGTTCTATCCTTAGCACCACGTAAAAATAAATTTAAAAATACTAGAATGACAATATCTCTTGAGTTTCACAAGACATTTACAACCTTAGTTAGAAAGGTTCAACTATAGTAGAAATAATAGGAACCAGAACACAGAGTAGTGAATGGGAGATATGAAATTAAGTACAATTAATATGACTCTTTTTCAAGGAGTTTGGTTGGAAAGAAAAAATGAAGCTCAAACATAGACAGAAGGAAATGTGGGGTCAAGGGATTTCTCTCCCCCCTCCATATTTTTTAATGGTGCTTTATAGTTCTACATAATGTTGGGATTTGTTGTCACATATTCATACATGCACAAAATGTAATAATATACTTTGGTCAATATCACTCCCTAGCACTTCCTCCCTCCCTCCCTGCCTTCTACCACCTCGTCTCTTTCTTCTATTGATATTCCTTTGATTTTCATAAGATGCCCCCACATTTATTTTCCTTTTTCCTCTCTAGCTCCCACATACGAGAGAAAATGTATGACCCTTTACCTTCGGAATTTGGCTTATTTCACTTAACATAATGGTCTCTAGTTCCATCCATTTTCCTCCAAATGCCATGATTTCATTTTTCTTTATGGCTGAATAAAACCTCATTGTGTATAAATACCACATTTAATTCACACATTGATGGACACCTAGGCAGTTTCCATAGTTTGGATATTGTGAATTGTGCTGCTATGAACATGGGTATGCATGTATCACTATACTATGATGACTTTTTTCTTCTCTCTTTTTTCCTTTGGTACTGGAGATTTAACACAGGGGTGTTTTACCACTGAGCTACATCCCTGGCCCTTTTTTAAAAATTTGAGACAGGGTCTCCCTTAAGTTGCTTACAACCTTGCTGAGTTGCTGAGGCTGGCCTTGAACTTGCATCCTCCTGTCTCAGCCTCCAAAGCCACTGGGATTACAAATATGCAGAACCATTCACAGATGTTGACTTTAATTCTTTAGTATAAATACTAAGGGGAGGTGCAGCTGGGTCATATGGTAGTTCTATGCCTAGGTTTTTGAGGAACCTCCATATTGATTTCCATAGTGGTTTTACCTTGCAATTATTACTACTGTGTATGACATAGTTGACACCTATTGTGTGCTTTAATGCCAGACCTAGTTTATGGTTATTGTTTTTGGTCATTGCTGATACCACCATTTCTGGTTTGTGTGTGTGTGCAAGCATGCATGCATGTGTGTGTATATGAGAGAGAGAGAGAGAATTGTAGATGTCATAGTAGGAACCAACTACTATGGAACTATGTACCAACAATGAATCTGCTGAGAAAGAAACCAGGAAAAGAATTCCATTCACAATAGTCTCAAAAAATTAAACACCTAGAAATAAATCTAACCAAGGAGGTGAAAGATGTATACAGTGAAAAAATCAAAACGTGAGAAAAGAAATTGAAGAAGAACTCAGAAGATGGAAAGACCTTCCAGATTCATGAATAGGCAGAATTAATATTATTAAAATGGTCATATTGCCGAAAGCAATATACAAACTCAGTGCAGTCCATATCAGAATACAAATGATATTTTCCAAAAAAACTAGAAAAAAAAGTCTTAAAATTCATTAGGAAGATTAAAAGACTCAGAATACCCAAAGCAATTCTAAACCAAAAAAGCAATGCTGGAGGCATCACAATACCTGGTTTCTAATTATACTACAGAGCTACAGAAACAAAAACTGCATGGTACTGGCATGAAAATACACATAGGCTAATGTTACAGAATAGAAGACACAGAGACAAACCCACAAAGTCATCTTTTACAAAGGCACCAAAAGCATACAGTGGAGAAAAGACAGCCTTCTAAAGCAATGGTGCTGGGAAAACTGGTTATCCATATGTAGAAGAATTAAACTAGTCCCTTACTTTCAACGTACACAAAAATCAACTCAAAGTGGATTAATAGCCTTGAAATTAGACCAGAAACTATGCAACTTTTAGAAGAAAATGTAGGGTTAACACTCCAGAATAGAGACATAGGCAAGGACTTTCTCAATAAGACCCGTAAGCTCAGGAAATAATGCCAAGAGTTAATAAATGGAACAGCATCAAATTAAAAAGTTCTGCACAATAAAGGAAACAATTAGGAATGTGAAGAATGAACCCTCAGAATAGGAGAAAATCTTTTCTAGATACTCTTCTGACATAGGGTTAACATTTAGAATATATAAAGAACTAAAAAAAAACTTTTCACCAAAAAATCAAATAACACAATTAATAAATGTGCAAATGAGTTAGACACTTCTCCAAAGAAGATATATAAGTGGTCAACAAATACATGAAAAAATGTTCAACATCATTAGCAACTAGGGAAATGCAAACCAAACTACAAATTTCTTCTCATAACAGTCACGGGCAGTCATCAAGAATATATACAATAATAAATGCTGAAGAGGATGTGGAGAGAGAGAGAGAGAGAGAGAGACAGAGAGAGAGAGAGAGAGAGAGAGAGAGAGAGAGAGAGAGAGAGAGAGAAAGACTGATTGGGTTGTGAACCCCTTCCTCTTTCTATGTTGTTCTCTGAGCTGCCAGTTGGAGTGTCCTAGGACTTGAAGTTTGTTGAAATAATTTGAGGTTTCTTTTCTCCACAGTATGAGGTAGGATGGGATAGGAAGTACTGTCAGTTGGAATTTGGTCTGAATAAACCAGATTGATACACTCCCAGGGTGGTTCGCAGTGAAATTCAGTCAGGTGGGGCTTAGGTCCAATTAGGCCTCAAGAGCTTTGTTGGGTGGTTCCTGCTCTGGAAAGATTAGATCTACACACACCTAGGGCCTGACAGTTGCCAATTTCTGATGGCAGTCTGGATCTCAGGAGCCTTCCAAGTGTCCTACTCATGGGGGAGGGGAACCAATCCTCCACACACTTTGCTGCCTGGGAAGGAACACAGCCTTCCAAGGCTTAGTTTCTGAGTGTATTCACACCCACCTGTTCAGATTCCCAGCCCACTTCAGCTGGTCATGTGGGCCTCCAAACTCAAAGGAACATCACGTTGGGCTTCCCTTTGCTTTTCCCAATTCCCCCGGGTATAATCTTTCCTGTGCCAGTTTCACTCATGTTCTGCTAAAGAAGAGCCAAGGCCACATAGTAGGTACTCTGCTGGAACAGTGTGGTAGCGTTCGCTATGACTTCCGAGCTCCATAGCAGCAACTGCAGCAAGGCCGCCTCAAGATGGCTGCTGCCTCAAGATGGCTCCCGCCTCAGCTCTCCCTGGCTACTTTAGAAACAGTATTTTTCAAACAGCAGTTCACAGTGCAACCTCTAGATAGGTAAGTTGGGGCTGCTTTTCTGATCTCAGTTTTTTCCATACCAAATCTGTCCATTGTTTCTTTGTTCTCCCTCCCTCTGTGGTGAACCAGACCACTACTGCTGCTGTAACTGACTTGGTGCCAACATACTCTTTCTTTTTTGTTTAATGTACCCAGATTTCCAAGTCTCTGAGATATTCTGAATGTCAAATATTGAATTTTAGTGAAATCCCTCTTTCACTCACCTTGCTGAGAAGCAATACTACTGGGGCTTGTATCCTGAGCAACAGAGCAACTAGAGATCCAGCTGTCCTCTAATTCGCCATTTTGAAACCTCTGGGATTTCTCTTTTAGGCAAGGATATGTTTGAACGCATATGCTGAGGACAGTGATTCATTAGAGCAGGAGAGGTGGGCCATGAAGAACAAAAATGGAACTAGGTTGTTGGGGCGATGAGAGTTTCAGAAAAGGAAAGAAGGTAGGGTTGACTTTGAACAGAAAGGTGGCTCTCTTTTTCTGAGACTGGAGGGAAGCAAGTGAGGATGAGCTTGACTTAGAAAATTTTGAGGTAATAAGCATGCAAAATTGAAAGTGTCCTTCTTTAATTGCCTTTTCTCAATAAAGGAGAAGGCAAAACTTAGGGCTGGTAGTTGAAGGGGACTGGAGTTGAGATAATTGAAATTAAAGAGGTAAACTTTTAATATACTTTGCATATTTTATAAGACTTTTACATAATGAGTTTGCAGAACAGGAAGAAATAAATCATTTTTCAGGCTATAATATTTCGGGTCCTCTAGGGTTATATTTATCTTTTCATTGGAAGAATACTTTTTGTATTTGTTTGTAAAGAGGGAACATCCATGGGATTTGATCAAGTTTAACAGGGGACTGCATAATTTGCTTCCAAAAGTAATGCTTTTAACTACCAACTAGAATAAAACTTAAATTTAGTTGGAAAACAGTGCAGGTCTAGCATTCAACAGTCAGATTACAGTCTTCTCAGAGGAATTTCCATAGTTGACTATCATCTAGAAGAAATTAATACTACTTGTATTAGTTTACTAGGGCTGCCATAACAAAGTACTACAAACTGGCTAGCTTAAACAATAGAAATTTAACCCCACAGTTCTGGGGCAAGGTATTAGAAGGGTTAGTTCTTTCGAAGGGATGAGAAGGAAGGACCTGTTCTGGACCTCATCTTGGATTATAGATGGCTATCTTTCCCCTGTGTATGCTCATATAAATTTCTGTTTATATGTGTCTGTCCCTGTGTCTAAAATTTCCTTTTTTATAAGTAAAATAGTAATCTTGGGTTAGGAACCATGCTAATGGCCTAATTTGAATTAATTAATTGTATTAGCAGTGACCCTGTTTCCAAATAAATTCCAGATATTCTGGAGTTTAGGGCTTCAATAGGTGAATGGAAGAGTGGCATAATTCAATCCATAACACTCCTAAATATAGTTTTTTCCAGTGGAATGAATCTGACCTAACTTTCGTATGTACATATATGAATATACTGTAGTGAATCTCACCATCACGTACATCCACAAGACACTAATTATAAAACAAACAAATGTAAGTAAATAACAGAAAGATCAGTAGAGTAGAGGAAACAGAACAAGGAAAAGGATAAGGGAGAATGTAAAGGTAAGTACTTGGGACTGAATTGAAATTACAGGCATGTACCACCACGCCTGGCCAAATGTAAACTTTCTTATTAGACAATGATGAACAAAATTTATTTTAATATTCATAATGATATTTTTAAAAACCTACTTATTTGGTTCATAGTAACATAGTGCTCATAGTCTTGGGTTCAGTTCTACCTACGGCAATTAACTTCACTCATTAGCTCCATGGTTTAACAACTTAAGTGAATCAGCTACAGATCAATTGGTATATATATTACCCACTGAATATACAAAAAACATTGAAAGATAAATCAACTCTCCATTTATTATAGTAATTTCATCTCATGGTGCTCCATGTTTTACAAAAAAAGAAAGCATCCTTAATTTCTAAGGAAGAGAAAATGTAACTAACAATACATTAATTTGATTCCAGCAGCTAAAATTTCAGTTGAATGCACCACAATTTCTTTATAATTACAAGCATTGTGGTGTAGCTGGGCTACCATGCCTTTTCTTCTGACTGATCATCTCTCCATACTGTAATCATATTTAGAGGATCAGTCTGTAGCTAAAGGAAGAGGAATTTTTATTGTTGATGTGATAGTATTATTGTGTGAGTGTAGCAAATTGGAGCTTTTCATTACAAACACTAACATAATTGATCATTTTAGCTATTGGTTTGGATAACTTAAATGTAACCTGTAATTTCCACAACTTGAAATCAATGGAGTACATTTGTTTTTAATTAAATGAATGCAAAAATAAAACCCAGGGAAATGTGCAAATAAAAATAGTAATTTGGTTTTAAGTACTGTACTAGTTATCTATTGCTGTGTAACAAATTACCAAGAATTTAGCAGTTTAAAGCCATCCACATTTATTATCTCACAGTTTCTGTGGGTCAGGCTAATCTGGGTCCTCTGTTCCAGGGTGTCTCACAATGCTACAATCAAATTTTCATCTAGGGTAGAAGCTTATCTGATGTCTTCATTGTAGACTTGAGATAGAAAAGTAGGGAAGGGACAGTAAAAGTCAACAAAAAGGCAAGCATGAGAACAGCCATTTTAAGATGCATCAACACGATATAAAATAGTTCCTGTTTCTCAAAGGGTATAAGTTTCCATCTTGCAGAGAGGGACTGCATAATCAGAACCATGCCCAATGCCTGACAATTGAAATATCAAGAGCCAATAAAGAGGAGCTCATCAACTTATGTGCTTTTAAAAGAAGGAATGCTGTTTGGCACAGTGGCACACACCTGTAATTCCAGCAACTCAGGAGGCTGAGGCAGGAGGATTGCAAGTTCAAGGCCAGCCTCAGCAATTTGGTGAGACCCTAAGCAACTTAGGGAATAACTTAGGGAATAAGTCAAAATAAAAAATAAAAAGGGCCAGAGATATGGCTCAGTGGTTAAGAGCTTCTGGGTTATATTCCTGATACCAAACACACACACACACACACACACACACACACATATATATATAGGCAAAATAAAAACAAACAAACAAATAAATAAATAAAAGATGGAATGCTGTAAGACTTAAATGGTACTCTTGTTCCTCCCAGGTGCACTGCACTGGAGTTCTGAAATTTTACTCTCCTTTAAGTAAAATTCCTGCTTGCCTGCTTAACTCAGTGTTGTTTGCACTGTTCATTCCTCAACTCTGGAACACAAATCCAATCCTGACTCCTGCTGGTAATAGAATGATCCACTTCTAAGTCACATATGTAATTATTGGCAGGTGTGATAGGCAGAGTAATGGTTCCTGAAGCTGAGTCCTAAACCCTGGAATGTGAACTTGTTATATTACTTGGCAAAGGGTGAATACATTTTGGATGGAATTGAGATTGCTCATCTGCTGGCTTTTTTTTTTTTTTTTGGCACTGAGGATTTAATCCAGTGGTGCTTTACCATTGAGCTGCATCCTCAACCTTTTTTTACTTTTTTCAAATTTTGAGACAGGGTCTTACTAAGTTTATTAGGGTCTGGCTAAATTGCTGTGACTGGCCTCCAAGTTGTGATTCTCCTGCCTCAGCCTTCTGAGTCACTGGGATTACAGGCATGTGCTGCCATGCCCACCTGACCTAAGGAGTTTAAGGTAAAAAGATTATTTTGGATTATCAGGGTGGGTCCAATGTCATCATAACAGGCATTAAAGGTGGAAGTGGGAGGTAGAAAAGTTAGTGTGAGGGTGAGTGACACAGATGTAAGGCAGACTCATCTGGTTGTTGCTAGCTTGGAAGATTGAAGGGGTGGGATGCAAACCAAGGAATGCAGGTAATCTATAAAAGCTGAGAAAGGCCAGGAAATGAATTGTCTAGTCTCTCCAAAATGGAATCCAGCATCACTGATACCTTGATTTTAGTCCAGTAAGATTCATCTCAAGCTTCTGATTTCCAGAAATGTAGGATAATAAATTTATTTTTGTTTTAAGCTAAGTTTGTGATAATTTGTCATACCAGCAAAACAAATGAATACAGCAGGAATCATTTCCTAAGAGCTATGGAATTGAGAGTCTCAGTTACTCAGTGTATTTCTATGTGAACTTGTTGAGCTTGATTTATCAGAACAAAGGCTCAAGAAGAAACAGAGCCAGAGTGAGAGCAAGAGCAAGGGATGGTGGTGTAAGCAAGATTGAAAACAGTCTTTACTAACTTGGTTATAGAAGTGATATTCCCATTACTTTAGAAGCAGTCAGTTTCTTAGAGGCGAATTACTAGGTCCAACCCAAAAGGAAAAAAAAGTGACTATCCAAGGTTTTGAATTTCGGGAAGTAGGGATCACTGGGGGTCACATTAGAATCTGCCTACCACAAGTACTGATACAATACTCACGGCATTTTCCTTATGCTTAAAACCATGAGAACTCTGGCTAGCTCATGCTTCTTAATTATATAGTTTTCTTTTTCATTTTATAAAATTTCTTTTAGAAGATACTTTGTGCATTCATATTTATGTATAAAAATATGAAAAAGTAAATATTAAAGGTGATGATCTCTGACCTAGAGAACATTATGTTAAAAAAAAATAAGCCAAACACAGAAAAACAAATACGTATATCACTCAAATGTAGAATCTATAAAAGATCTCATAGGAGTTGAGTAGAATGTTAGTTACAGAGAAAAAGGAGAGTAGAGAGATCAATGGGTACCAAGATTTAGTTAGGGGCAAAACATTCTGGTGCTATTGCCCTGTAAGGTGACTATAGAATAAAAATAATGTAATATGCATTTCAAAAAGCTAATGTAAGATCAGACTGGGGTAACCTGATCAGACAATGGTAACTGGAGAACAGACAGGCCAGATGTGCATAAAAAAGAAAAACTTTATTGGGATGGCTCTCAGTCAAGTTTCGCTGGTACACCAGGGTGCTGGGCCAGAGAATTCGCAGGCGGCCCCTATGGGGGCAGTATTTTTGCAACCTGCAGTGGAGGAGGGGAGGCTCAAGGACTCCGTTGTCCTCCTGGGATTGGCTGGGGTCGTTTGTCAGCGCCTGATTGGTTGCTCCTTCAGGTATGCGCAGGCTACATTGTTTCTCTGTGCATGTGCAAGCTGCTTGATGCCCTGCTCCCATCCAGCCACCCTGAAATGCCCGAAGAGCTAATAAGAAAGTTTTGAAAGTTTTCACAAGAGAAATGATGTTTGAGGTAATTGATAGACTAATTGTTCTGATATGATCATTGCACACATATACATAATCAAACAACACATTGTACCCCATAAATTTGTACAATTATTATGTCAATTAAAAATAGAGTGCAATCTCTGATGAAACAATATCAAGATATGATTTCTTTTAAATATCACTACATTTATAATGTTCATCCTTGATTTTATATATATAAATCAAAATTAATTTTATAAAATTTCCAGATGTATGAATGGTCTATACTAATTTTCATACGACCACTGAGTTTTTAACTTACTTTTGTTGAGTACAGGTTATATTCTGTATGCAGTGAACTGTGTACATCAACTCTGTTTTTCAGTGCATTGTAAGTTGATCATGGTTTTCACTGGAAAAATAACTGGGATTAGTTATTATGAAAATACAAGATCTCTTCTAGTCTCTTACAGGAAAGAGGGAATGATCTTTGAATTAAGAAAACTCATTCTTAAAAACCGCACACACAAAGGTCTTCATTTGTCTAAGGCCTTCAGTTATTTCTTGTGGAGTTTATTATGATCCTGGATAGCTCAATATTTAGACAGGTAAAAACAAGTCCCAACTTGGAGAACCTACATTTCCACTGATTTGACTTGAGTAAGAAGTTTGGTAGGAACACTGAAACTGAAGAATATACATGTTGGATTCTCTGAAAATATGACAACTTGGCAATAATTCAAACTGAACATCCTTTTGTCCTTATAAGAAAAACAATGTGAATATATTGATTTAATTTCTTAATCCTAGTAATGAGTTATATGACCAAATAAATTTCTAGTAAAGAAAAATTCTCACATAGTCATATTCAGTTCCTGGAAAAAATTGAGCATTCTTTCTTTTTTTAAATATCAATAAAATATCTTTAATGCATATAATTTTTTAAAATCGAATGTTCTATAGAGCTGCTTTGAGCTAAGATCATATAGAAAAAAGAACACCCAAAACATAATATTATTTGGAAAAAAAGTATTCACAGTATTGCCTTTTATATATTTCTCACTTTAAAAAGAAATATATGGCTTCCATTACTTGATTGGGGTGAGTGAGTCACTTTCTCTTTTGCCTAGAGTTTGATTTTATGTGTTGAATACTTTGTTTGATTAAAATAATGTGAGTGTTCATATGATTTCTCTAATATGTGAAATGAATAAGAGACTGATTTTTCTCTGAAGCTTAAGGTCCTCAATTTTCCTGGCCAGAGAAAGATGACTAAATAAACAAATTATTATCTGCTGTGGCATTGTATAAATGCATACAACATTCATTTTGTCTTTGTTCCCATTGTTTGCACTCAAAATATTTTGTGAGATTTTATAAAGTCAAAATAAAATTAACACTACCCAATAATATTGATGGGGACATATAGCTACTGGAAATATAACTATTCTTTATAGTATGAGAGAAGACATGGGATGTTGTGGGATTATTCTTTTTACTGAATTTAAAAATCTACTTAACTGCAAAGGTGCATAAGATTACCAAGGTAAGATGTTAGGGTAGTCATGTTCACTCATTACTACAATTTTCTGTTATCTTTTGATATGTATAGCTTTGGATTTAAGGTGAACTAATTGTAGCATTCCCAGAAATCATTAATTCATCTATAAATATGTATGCTCATTTGGATCTCAAATATTTTAGGGATTTTTGCTTCATTATAGTTGGATGGTAGGCTATGTGTTGGTAAGCCAAACTGCTACTAGGAAGGATCCTTTATTACCTAGAATCTAGAAATGTAGCAATGGCTGTGTGTAGTGGGGCACACCTGTAATCTCAGCCACTTGGCAGACAGACAGGAGGATCACAAGTTCCAGGCCAGGCTTGGCAATTTAGGGTGGCCATCAGCAACTAGTGAGATCCTGTCTAAAAAAAAAAAAGTCCTGAGGATATAGTTCGATAGTAAAGTGCCCCTGGGTTCAGTACCCAGTACCAGAATAATAACAACAGCAACAACAATGATGATGTGATTATGGGAACCTGTCATTTTATTTGGGATGCTTTTTTAAACTCTATTGACAAAAAGCCCATCAGGGGAATCAGAAAAAATGATGAAAAATCAGCAATGCTTTGGTAACCCAACTTTTTGGTGATTTACATATTGTTTTTGTTCTTTTAATGATTGAATAATCTAAAGACTATTATCTTATTAGCAATGCTCCTAAGGGGATTTTTCTTTACAATAAAAATGCAGTCTGCCAAAATGGGCAGTATTTGAACTAGTTGGGCTGTTTGCCAGCTCCCTAATGAATCGAACATCTGGATGTCTGTTGCTAAGTAAAATTTACTCCCAGCAGATCAAATCTGCAATTGGGGATTCAGATTCCATTTATTCAACACCAAAATAAAGTGAAAAAATGTGACATACCTTGTTTTTTTAAAATGTGTGGAGAAAATATACATATATTTTTTAAATATTCAAACTAAATATTTTTGTTCTTTCTAATCTGTTAGTCATCAGAGACATGTTGTTAGTTTTCATATAACTACTTGAACTTTTTTGTGGAGTTTATTACATTTTTCCTTTAGAATACACATTTTTATTGGTTCTTTTTTATTGTTTGTTCTATTTAGTTACACACGACAGCAGAAGGCATTTTGATTCATTGTACACAAATGGAGTACACATTTTCATTTTTCTGGTTGTACACAATGTAGAGTCACACCATTTGTGTAATCATACATGTACATAGGGTAATGATATTTGTCTATTTCCATTATCTTTCTTTCCCCCTGCCTCCTCCCCACCCCTTTTTTCCCTCTACATAATCCAGCGTTCTTCCATTCTTCCCCTCCTCCCTTCCCCTCCCCCATTATGTATCATCATCCCCTAAAAAGAGCAAATATTTGGAATTTGGTTTTTGGGGATTGACTTATTTCATTTAGCATGATATTCTCCAATTTCATCCATTTGCCTGCAAATGCCATAATTTTATCATTCTTTATGGCTGAGTAATATTCCATTGTATATATATACCACAGTTTCTTTATCCATTCATCTATTGAAGGGCATCTAGGTTCGTTCCACAATCTAGCTATTGTGAATTGAGCTGCTATAAACATTGATGTGGCTGCGTCACTGTAGTATACTGATTATAAGTCATTGGTTCTTTTTAGTTATACCTGAAAGTAGAATCTATTTTGATATAATTATAAAAGCATGGAGTACATCTTATTCTGATTAGGACCCCAGTCTTGTGGATGTACATGATAGTGGACTTCACTGTGGTGTATTCACATATACATATAGGAAAATTATTTCATTGTCTTTCCTTTTCCTGTCCCCTTTCCCTCCCCTTCATTCCCCTTTGTCTAACTTACTGAACTTCAATTCTTCCCCTTCCACCCCTTATTTTGGGTTAGCTTATAAATATCAGAGAGAACATTTGCCTTTTGATTTTTTTAGGATTGGCTTATTTACTTAGCATGATAGTCTCCAGATCTGTAAATTTACTGGCAAATGTCATAAAGTAACTCTTCTTTATGGTTGAGTAATATTCCATTATGTATATATACCACAATTTCTTCTTCCATTCATTTGTTGATAAACATCTAGGTTGGTTCCATAGCTTAGCTATTGTGAATTGTGCTGCTATAAACATTGAGGTGACTCTGTTACTGCAGTATGCTGATTTTTAAATCCTTTGGATACATAATGAGGAGTAGGATAACTGGGTTAAATGATAGTTCCATTCTGAGTTTTTTGAGGAATCTCTATACTGCTTCCCAAAGTGGTTGCACTAATTTGCATTCCTACCAACAATGTACCCTTTCCTCCTCATCCTTGATAACATTTATTATTGTTGCTTATATTGTTGATATTTGCCATTCTGACTGGAGTGAAATGAAATCTCAGTGCAGTTTTAATTTGCATTTTTCTAATTGCTAGAGATGTTGAACATCTTTTCCTATATTTGTTGACCATATTTCTTCTTACTGAGAAGTGTCCATTTATTGATTGTGTTATTTTTTTTTTGGTGTTAAGCTTATTGGGTTTTTGTATATTCTGGAAATTAACTCCTTATCTGAGGTGTGGGTCATTCTATAGACTCTCTCTTCATGCTCTTGATTGTTTCCTTTGCTGTGAAGAAGCCGTATAGTTTGATACCATCCTCTTTTTGATTTCACTTTGTGTGCTCTATCAGTCTTGTTGAAAAAGTCAGTTCCTAAGGTGACATGTTGGAGTGTTGGGCCTACATAAAATACACACTGCTACTAATAAAAGTTTCAAGTTTGCTTGATGCTAAAATAGTGACAGTTAATACAGATCATACAATATGTTTAACATATGGATTTTTAATCCTTTGAAGTTTTAATATTTTGTCATTTTGTTGTTATTTAGAGACAATCCTAAGGCCACAAAATGATGCATTACATACTCAATATTTATTGATTTTTAATGTTTATTAATATTTATTGATTATGCATATTAGCGGAGTTCAGTGTGATATTTTCCTACATGTATACAGCATTCACTAATCAAATGCAACCTTTCTTTTTCCACCTTCTAATTTCCCACACTTCCCAAACTCTATTAATCACTGTTGTACATTTGGGTCTACATTTTAAGTTTCCATGGAATACTTGTCTTTTTAAGTCTGGCTTATTTTTTTTTTCAATATCCTTCAGTTTCATGCATTTTTTTACTGCAAATGACAGAATTTCCTTCTTCTTTATGGCTAATACTATTCCATTGTGTATATGAACCATGATTTCTTTATGCATTCATCAGTTGATGGGCGCCTTGATTGATTCTATATCTGAGCTGTTATCAATAGTGTTGCTATAAACATGGACATGTAGGTATCTCCCTGGTATACTGATTTCACTTCCTTTGAATATATACCCAGAAATGAGAAAGCTGGATCATATACTAGAGGTATTTTTGATTTTTTGAGGAACCTCCATACTGTTCTCCATAATGACTGTAACTAAGAGTTTCTTTTTCTCCATATTCTCACCACCATTTGTTTTTCATGGTTTCTTTCTTTCTTTTTTTTTGATAATAGCCATTCTTACTGGGGTGAGATTATATCTCATTGTTTTTATTTGTATATCTCTGATGGCTAGCAATATTGATCATTTTTTTTCAGATATTTGTTGGAAATCTCAATGTCTTAAAAATTATTATTTATTTCTAAGTTTGAAAGGATTTTGAAGGTCATTATAGAGAAGACCATTCTATTACTTTAATTTGCAACATTCTTACAAAGTGATTATTTGATTTCTAGGTGAATACTTTACTACTTTAATCCAGTCAGTAATTTATAACCTCTGGAGGAAGTTTTTTTTTTTTTTTCTGTAGGAAGATGAAAGTTGATATGTGGTAACTTTCACTCAACATCCCCAATTTTCTCTTTTAGGAGTTTATAGAAGTAATTTAGTACCTTTCCACTAGCCTACTTTTTTCATATTGAATATTTCTAGTTCCCTTACCTGTTACATAAAATTGTTTCAATTCTTTCATCACTTTGACTGCTTTCATATAAACAAATTATGACTCACAGAATTGAGCTCTAGAGTTAACTATACTTAGGTGTGGTCTTAAGATTATGAACTCCCATTATTTAAAATATTATGGTTGTGTTAATAAAACCTGAACTGTGATAATGTGGGACACATTTTGAAGGTGTCCTTATTTTGTGTTCATTTTTAACTGAAGTATTCACGTGTCCATGTCTCTCTCTCTCTCTCTCTCAATCTCTCTCTCTCTCTCTCTTTCTGTATCCTGGAAATTGAACCCAGGGCCTTGTGGATGCTAGGCCAGCACTTTACTACTGAGTGGCATCCCCAGCCCTCTTCATCTTTAAAATATATATTGCTACTAAGCCATGTCTTTATCATACTTTATTGCTATAGTTGGTTATTTGGATTCAAATCCATGACTTCATGCTTATCTTATTATAATTTAACTTCTTAGATTTCACCTATCATTTACTAACCTATGATAATTCACTGGTATTCTGGTTTTTATCATCAAAAGCATTTTCTCCCTCACCTCGATTTTTGGTATCCACAAATGTACAAGATATGCCATTCACTATTTTTTTGTTCCCAGGATTTAACCCAGGGGCACTTAACCACTGAGCTACATCAACAATCCTTTTTGTTTTTTTGTTTTTATTTTGAGACAGGTCTCTCTAAATGGCTTAGGGCCTCACTAAGTTGCTGAGGCTGGCTTTGAACTTGTGATCTTTCTGCCCTATCCTCCTGACCTGCTGGGATCATAGGTGCACACCATCACACCCAGCAGCCATTCACATTTTTTAGAGAATTCACTATTCAAAGTATTTAACAGGTCAGAGGCCAGAGCAGAACTTGTGGGCATTTTATTGGAGTTCTTTTAGGTTGATGTTAATCCATTTCAGGTTGACATAATTCCATTATATTGCATACTTTAGTCATTCAACTGGTTACACATTCCCCTAACTACTATCATCTGGTCCATATTTCTTTTTCCTGTTAATATCTGATAAAAATTTTATAATGAGACATTATTTTGGGATGTATTCTTGGTCTACCAATTATTGACCCTTCCAGAAGAGAAAATAGATATTAAAATGAAGATTTTTCTTTTCAAAATCTATTGAGGCAACATAAAAATTTTTCCTTGGATGGTTGTTGAGGTCATGGTTATGAATGTATTAAGTGCTTTATCTATTATTACATTGCTTCATGAAATCAAATAATTTGGGCATTTATGGACTGCCTACCTGATTCTGAGTATTCTCATAGGCAAATAGAGCATCAAGAAATAAATATATGAACGTTTTCATTGAAACACATCATGTTTTCATGGTCTTAGAGTCTTAGACTTCCGTACCCCAATGTTGGTGAATCACACTACAATTTTATGTCTGTGATCATGAAGGGGCAGAAGTTATGAATGGTATATTGTGGACACATTCAAACTGTTATAAACAAAAATAAAATCCCCAACTCTAATATAGTACTTTTCAAATTTTTAATCACAAAAGTGTGGTGGGCAAGACCCGGGGCCCAGGGTTACGCCACATGCATCCAAGATGGTGACTGGCAAAGAATGCACCTTGAGAAAACAGGAAGCGTTTACTATTGGCTGTAGGATAATTAGTTCAGCCGCCTAGCGTGTGGACAGATATATCTTACATGTGTGCTTGAGCTCGTGGTCGCTTGACCTTTAATAGGATTGGATGGACATATCTGATTACAATTGCTGAGGAGATCCAAGATGGCGGACTAGAGGGAGGCTGCGTTTCTTGTCGCTCCATAACGCCGGTTTCAAGCAGAGGATATCTGTTTCTCAGTGGGGCAGTTTTTGCTGCTTATCAATCCCCTGCTGTTTACCCCATTTGTCTGCTGTGATGACCTGCAGTCTGCCAGCATATCGATGCCTTTTTTGAGAGCAGATTGCTCACTGTCAGGCGCCTATCATCCGCCATTTGCCTGCCTCTCCCCTGTCCATCGCCTGCCTTACACCTATCCATCACCTAACTCACGAGGTTCACCTCCTGATTGACCGACAACAGTGAGCAAACTGATTGCCGACCGCCAGTGGAGCACCAGCTGCCTGCTGTTGCCTGGAAGTTCACTGTTACAGTACCTGCGGGTTTGATTACACGTGGCTGCCGCCATTTTGAGACAACAGCCAGGCCCCGTAGGACCCCTGGTCACACTGACTGAGCCCCGTCTCCAGGATCCCTCAGCCTGACCGATCACTCCCTGCCTCTGGGGCCCTCACATCGACTGATTGCTCCCTGTAGCCAGGACCTCTAGACCAACTGACTGTGCCTTATCACCGGGACCCCAGATCAACTGATTGCACCTGACCTCCAGGATCCCACAACCACACCAAACACACCGGACCTCCAGGACCCCTGCCGGACCAACTGCATCCCATCTCCAGGACCTCCAGCTGACCACGTCCACCCCTGAGCTGCAGCTCCCCATTTGCCAACACATTTTGAAGCCAGAGCGGCCATCTTGGATAATCCTGGAAGCTGGAGCTCCGATCTTTGGGTGGGGCAAATCCCATCCTGCGACACCTGCTAGAGGCTTGAAGCTCATTGTCAGGTACCTCTCATGCATCAGGTTACTGAACACTGGGAGGTTTCATTAGTATATGACTGTTATACAGTACATTTTCTTTTTTCTCCTTTTTAAAAAAATTTAAGTTTTTATTTCTTTACTTTTCTTGCTTTCTTTTCCTTTTGTTTACCTGTTCCCTCAGAATCTCTTTCTCCCTTTTTGCATGCTAACATGTGATTTCTTTTGATTACACTCTCACCCTTTCTATTTTCTAGAACTTCTGTATATTCTTTTCTTATCCCATTAACAGCCACATTCTACATCCCTCTGCATCCTCTTTGTCCTCCATTAGAAACTGCAGACCTTATTGCAAACCTGTTTGTTTTACCGAAGATAATATTTGAACTCATTTTGTTTATTATGACAATTTTGTTATTGTCCCCATAGGGGCTATTTGGTCTAGGATTGCATAGTGTCTGAATTGGGCACTGCTAATATTGATATCCCCTTAAAGAAAGGGTTTTGAAAACCTATAGGGCCACTGTAAGCCTATAGGGGGAAATCTGCAGTACCCCAGATCTGCACTGCTAGACGGGAAGATACATGAACAACATGAAAAAACAAGGGAAGAAAATGATCCAAACAAATCTGATTACAATTGCGTATACATGAGACTGCTTATATATTGAGGGTGTTATCCGAATAAAGTGGAAGATGCTTCATGAACCTCTGAAGTGTACGTGTCTTGTCCCGCTGGTTGGCGGCAAGTGGCACAAAATAAATGAATTTTATTATTTATGTGTGTTTGTGTGTGTGAATATTTATACCCGTGTGTGTGTGTGTGTGTGTGTGTGTGTGTGTATGTGTATAAATGTCTGTGTTTGCTCATTTTGTCATTTGTTTAGGGGTTCAAGGAGGTTTACCA
The DNA here is from genome assembly GCF_902686445.1 of Sciurus carolinensis. NCBI lineage: Eukaryota > Metazoa > Chordata > Mammalia > Rodentia > Sciuridae > Sciurus > Sciurus carolinensis. The sequence goes on from NC_062232.1 coordinate 105,024,773, forward strand.
AAGTAGAGCAAACCTCTACTCAGACCTTCCAGCTTCTTGTCCACTTCGCAGGAAAGAATTTATGGATATATCAGTTATGAGTAGCAAAGCAAGAGGTTTATTATAAACAGAAACTACATACTTGAGAATGGGAGTGCAGATGATTTCAACGAGAGACAGAGTGAGTTGCCAAGTGTTGGGTTGGAGTTTAAACTTTTATAGTGGAACAGTACCTAGGGTACTGAACTAAAGGTGGACTTACGGTAGTGTTACACAATTTCACGTCAGTTTTGTGCTCCCGTAGTGCCCTCACATACTCTAATCATGACACTTCCCACATTGCATGTCTCATTAGCATCTTAAATCTCTACCCAGGGATGTGCTTCTAATGATTATAATGAGGTTAGGGTCATTTCTTGGTTACCTAAGTCGTTAAAGTGCATTCTTCCTAAAGGACTGATTACACTAGATTCCTTATTGTTGTCTTATAGTTTTGTTGCCTTTTCATTAGCCAGTCTGAAAGGATGGGGGTTGGGTTTCTCAAAAGCTGTTTGTTCTGCATTCCAACAGTTCACGGGCTTTTCTATTATACGACTCAGTGTTCTCTCTGTATCACTAAATTCCTATCTCATTTTGTGTATATGTGTGTATAATGCCAAAAAGAAATATTTCTCAATAAAGTATTTATCCTGATTGCTGGATTCTCTAAAATATTTCATTAAAAATTTATTTGGTAACAACTAAAATTTTTTTTCTTAACCATGGGTCATGAGTGTTTAAAGGTGGAATATCTAATCATGTTATGTCTACCACATCATCCTTATTCTTACAATAAGGAGACATATATCCAATGGTAGCTGAGATATTGTGTTAGTCAACTTTCTATTAATGTAACAAACAAATACCTCAGATAAATTAACTTATAAGGAGGAAAGTTTATTTTTATCTCAGGATTTCAGAGGTTTCAGTTTGCTGTTGCTTGTTCCCATTATTTTGGTCATATGGGAGCTCAGTATATCATGATGGAGTATGTAGTAGAAGAAGTTTGTTTACCTCATGAAAACTTGAATAGAGTTGTGGGGGTGGGGTATAGAGTGAGAGAGAAAAGGGGTTCAAGGTTCTAAAATCCCCTTCAAGGGCATGCCTTCATCCAATGACCTAACTTCCTTCTACTAGGTCCTACCTCCTAAAGGTTCCACCACTTTCCAATAGTCCCACAGGCTGGTGGCCAAACCTTTAGCATATGGGCTTTTTGGGGACATTTAAGATCCAAACTGTAATAGATATATTCTTAGTCAAAGCACAGTGAGGATTTATAACTCTATTGTCTAGGCCACCATTTCCTCTATATCATCTAGGACATATTTTTGTAGAACAGGGTACTTCAGAGGACAATGATTTTTTAGTTGCCTTTAGATAAAGGAAGATGCGGGCAGAATGTTGAGAGCAAGGATGAAGCTGAACATTTATAAAGTACCTTTTACGTACCAGGCATAGTTCAATGTATTTTCAAATTTGGCTAATTTGACCTTCAAAAAATTGAGGAACAGAGAGACTATAGTAATCTACCCAAGTCACTAAACTCCTTTATCCAAACGTCTGGATTTAAGAGGTCCAGCATCTTTCTGACCACAAAGCCCATGAATATTCATTCTACAATGCTATAACTTCCATTTTAAACTCTCATTTACTTTTATGCATTGAAACTATACCTTTTTCTTATTCAATTCATAAATCTCCAATTGCTATCCTAACAATATTTCCCCATTTGGAGTACATATGATTGCAGTCTAAGTCTCCTTAATATTCTTTCTTTGAGACCGAATTGTATAGTGGTTAACAGCACAGACTGTGTAGACATTGGAACCAGATATCATGGGTTGCATAACGGCCCTTATACTTTGTTATCTATGTGAACTTGGGCAAGTTATTAGTTTCTCAGTGCCCAAATTTTCCCAACAATTAAAAGAACATATTAATAGCTACCTCAAAGGGTTTATGTGAGAATTACATAAGAATGTAAAACATTTATATAGAATAGTGCATCACATATATTGCAACTGGAGAATTTGTTATTATAACTCTTCTATGTGCTTAGCTATGGGATGTGTTCTATCTCAAAGAACAGATAATTACCTACATGGTATATTGTGGGAGATGCTGACAGGACCAAGCAGAAGGAAACTGTTGCTTGTGATGTACTTTCATGGTGCTTCTTCCTACTGGGGCTGGAAGTCTAGCCGTTAGTCACTAATGGGAAGCATAATGAAGAGAAGGAGACACTATCTCTGAAAGGACTCAAAAAATGACACAAGTTATTAGGGAATTGCTTTCGAGTTCTCTAACATTAAACTTTATTATTCCTATTTTAAAGATGAGGGCACTCAAAATGATTAAACAATTTGCCTTATTACCAAGGTTTCTTAGTCTGGACCTAACTGATGACTCTTTGTTTTAGGGGACTATTCTATGCATTAGAGGGTATTCAGCAGCCTCTCTGATTTCTCTCTAGTGTAGGCTGGTTGTATTCATTGCATATTGCCAAATATCCCTGCCCAAGATAGGACAGGGTACAAAATTATTCAATGTTGAAAACCACTTGCCTTAGATGATAAGTTTCCAATAGTCCCACAGGCTGGTGTCCAAACCTTTAGCATATGGGCTTTTGGGGGACATTTAAGATCCGAACTGTAACAGATAAATCCTTAGTCAAAGCACAGTGAGGATTTATAACTCTATTGTCTAGGCCACCATTTCCTCTATATCATCTAGGACATAACTGGGGAGCTAGGATTCAAACCTAAGTCTATCCAATTTAGAATTCCATGTTTTTAAAGCTTATGTGACACTATAGAATGTGCCATAGGTTATCACTGAATGTCAAGCAGAAGAAAATGACACATGCCAAGGGAAGCCAAATCTGGATGCCAAACAGGTCCTAACTTTTATTTTTTGTTTTGCTGGCAAACTCATAAGAAAAACTCCTTATGTTAGAGCTTCACATTACTAAGGGGAAGGCAACAAGTGGGAGGGCTCCAAGCCCTTTCAGAAATGAACTGAAAAACTTTCAGAGCAAGGACACAAACGTGCAGGTTGTAATACAAAGCTGCTCACCCGCCCTTTAGTTGCATCACAACCTAGCTTGTCAGTCTGAAAGCTGCTCTCTCCGCCCTTTCTGCTGCAGTCAATTCCCCGTCTCCCAACTACTGTCAGTCTGTGAACATCCTAGCTAGCTATTGGTTCATCAGTTAGCTTGCAAGTATCCTTCTTTGTTATTGGTTCCCTGTTAGCCCAGTGGAATTCAACTGCTTAAGAATAGCTTCCCGCCATCTTTTCTCTTGCTTTCTCTCTCCACCTCGCTTTTCACACTCTCTCGTGTGTTCTCTTTGTCTTTTCCTCTCATTTTCTCTCTTATCCTGCAGGGAGACACTCTGTTTGCTTAATAAACCCTCTTATGTGATTTTCCATGTCTGGTGTGGTTTTTGTGGGTTTCTTACACAGGTGATTGCAAAAATCAGAATATTGACCCTTTGGCATATTCACAAAGTATCCAAGGTATTAGAAGTAATTTTCAGATTTGTAACATTTAGCAAGATACCTGGATATACCCAATGTACTTCTTGTTTACTCACCAGAGTGAAGATACCAAAGGAAGTGGTCAGAGATCTTTAAATGTATTTGTAAGTCATAGGGATGTGAGATTCTTCTGTTAATGTGCTTAGTTTCTGGAGAGAGTTATGTTATAAACTCTCTTTTAGTCATTACAAAACACTAAAGAACAAAATGAAAACAAAAAAGAGGCAAATTTTGAATCCTGGAAATCTACATCTAGGCGTCTTCCACATGCTTTACTGCTCACAGTGCAGGATACAAATAATGGTCATGCCAGCATGTGAAAGCTTAAAATACATTCTAATGAAGATCACATTGTGAGCATTGCCAAGGCAGAATAAAATGCAATCAGGATTTAAATGTAGCTAAAATAATAGCTCCTTGTACTCAAGCACACTGATTAATACCAGAGACACTTATGAGATGCTGTTGTCTGGTCATCAGTGTTATTTTTCTTGTGAAACACTTTGTAATAAAGGAAGACTAATAAACTAAGAAAAGAAGACTTTATTCTATAAAATTAACATGACTCTTGTGAAGTGTTTTCGTTATAGATGATCTATGTTCTAAGATTGACAGGTTATCAGCATAACCTAGTTTGAAATATGCACCCTCCAAATATTTCTGAAATATCCACCTATCAACAGATTTCTCACTTTCTTCATGTCTGCATATAAATGTCTATTTTGTGCTTACTGTATACTCAGCCTTTCTTTTAATTTGAGGATCCAAAATTAGCTTTAAAGATGTCGCTTATATTATTTGAAGAGAAAAATATGCCTAAACTATAAGAAAAATATTGAAGCAACTTGTAAGCACTCACTGCTTCAATTTCATAACCTGAGACTAGTTAAATAAACACATATTCATAAAGGCTGACATGCTTAAAAGACTGGGTCACTCGAATTAGTGATAAGAGTACATGATAAATGTTCTCTATTACTATACTTTTGTGTAAAAAGCAAGACAATAATGAACACAACAAAACAAAAACCACTGGGTACATCTCTCATATTTTATATATACTCTCTCTTTATTGTAAGAATAAAGTTGTTAGGGAGATAGAAGAAACTTGTTTATACTTATAAAAACACCTACTGAAATGATCATCCATTGCTCAGACTGAATTCAAATTAATAAAATTGTTCACTGTTGCTCTTTTCAAATAACACTTTAACGTTATTGACTTAGTGAGAGAAAATACTGATCATGATGAAATTTCAATGTAGCACAGTAAAATTAACTGTATCTTTACTAATCTTCTAACTATATCCTATCATTATAATGTAGCACAAAGAGGAAGGGCTTGTGAATAGTCACTTATATCCTAATTCTGGCTCTATTTCTATTTAAATTTTTATTTTTCCATCATTTGTAACATGTGGTTTTGAAAAAAGACAATATAAGAAAGTACATAAAATGAGTGGACCATTGTAAGAGAAAAACAGTTGGTAAGTCCTATTTACAAAATCATTACTGTAACTACTAGGCTTGATCTGTTATGATACAGTAGGAAAACTATTGAACTGAGATCCAAAAGACTTGGATACTAGTCATGCTAATGTTATTAATTAGCTATATAACTATAAAAATAAAAGCATTTAGGTTTTCTGTGACTCAGTTTCTTTATCTTTTAAATCAAACTTTGAATCAGATGATATATTACCATGATTCCTTCCCCTCCAATGTCTATTATTCCAGTGACCTTGCTTTATGTTGAAAGAATGGGTCTTTGCTATAACTTGTAATACAAAGCTGCTCCTCTGCCCTTTACATTGCATCACAACCTAGATTGTCAGTCTGAAAGCTGCTCTCCCCACCCTTTCTGCTGCAGCCATTTCCCCACCTCCCAACTACTGTCAATCTGTGAACATCCTAGCTAGCTATTGGTTCATCAGTCAGCTTGCAAGTATCCTTCTCCGTTATTGGTCCCCTGTTAACCTGGCAGAATTCAACTGCTTAAGGATAGCTTCCCTGCCATCTTTTCTCATGCTTTCTCTCTCCTATTCACTTCTTTCTCTTTCCTCCTGCTTTTCCACTCTCTCCAGCATGTGCCCTTTCTCTTTCCTTTCTCTTTTTCTCTCATTTTCTCTCTTACCCTGCAGGGAGACACTTTGTTTGCTTAATAAACTCCCTTACGCAATTCCCCATGTCTGGCGTGGTTTTCGTGGGTTTTCTTACATTGGTGCCATGACTCGGGATGGGCTCTTCCACTGTCTCTTAAGCAAGTGAAACCCCATCTGATGCCCAGTGGCCCGGGCACAGCCTCACCTTCCATTTTGTCCAGACTTTCTGCTCTGCATCCGTCACCAGACTTCAGATTGGTAAGTCCTCTAGTCCCGATTTATCTGGGACCCTTGAGGTGGCTGAGGGGTGGGGGTACCCCCAGCCACGATGGCTGGCACCCTTAGTCGGTCTTATCTGCTGGGTGGGTTCCTGATTTTATGGTGGAGATTCTCTCTCAGGGTTGAGGCTCATCTTCGTGCACGTTTTTCTTGAAAATCCTAATGTCAGGTCCTCAACCCTCTTGACTTTTGCCTGGCACACATTGGTGCTTGTGTGACGACACAATCAATGTGCTGCCTCCTCATCTCCAGCCAATTACTCTGGCCTCAGGACGCCCTGTCCACAGACTTGGCTGTATCAGTCTCCACCATGGGATCTGGGTCCTCCATTCCAGCAGATTTAAACCTGGAAACCCTTCGCCTGACCCCCTGGCTTAAAATTCACTTGTGTAATGACACACAGCTTCTGTGAGCAAGCGGGCAGATGGAAAGAGATTCCTTATCTTCAAGTCTCTTCGTTCTTGCTTCTTGGCTCTTCCTCCAGGCTCAAGCCCTCCGGCCCCTGCTTCACCATCTCCCCCTGCTTCTCCATCTCCTTTACCCCGTTCTGTTTTTGCTTCCATTCCCCGGTCCAGCCCACCTAGTCTGCCTGCCACGAGGTCCCACATACGCAGGTGTGGAGGGAGTAACCAGCCCAACCATCAGTGGCGTGTCCCAGTAAGGAGTATATATAGCAACCCCATTCCCCACAAGTAGTGGGAGATAATGTTTAACAATTTTCTGCATCCAAACCTGAATTGATTACTAATGAGTAAAAAGGTTTAAAATGCCCTGGGCATCAAGTTTCTGCTAGAACCTGTTAGCCCCTTTCAGATCTAAGTCAAGGCCTACATTGAAATGTAAATGGAGGAAGCAAAAATGCTCAGTGGGAGACCAGTCTCAAACCCAAGGGGAAAAAAAAAGGTGTCCATTTTAAATTTCTCCTGGGCTGTAACACAACACTTTGTCTCTCCCTTTTACCTCTTCTCTCTGCCCTTCTCCTTCTCATTCTCTCATGCCATAATTAATGGCCATTATCATTTTTCTTCTAGGACTTTTGATTTTCTTAAATGCTATAATTTTGAGCTCACAATTTTGATCCTACATACCTTGGTTAATGATTTTTTGATCAGTTCTTTTTATTCAACTCTAGAGTTATTTTTGAACATCTGTTACATTGCAATGGAGGTAAACATTACCAGACCTTTGCTTTTGTGTTAAATATAAGAACACATAAAAATTAAAATAAAAAAAATGGATCCAAATACTTTTAATTCACGTGATTTAAAAACATTCAATTTAAATTGGGTAAACTAATAGAAGTAAAATGTCTTTAAAATTAACTCATAAGTCTCTAGGTGGTCAAACTCATTAAATGTTGATGTTTATAAAATGTCTAACATCAATTTTTCTAGGACTTTTCTTCAACAGGAAAGAGACAGCAAATATTGTTGGTACACTTGTCTGATATCTTGCTTTTTACAATAAGATGAGTGAATTAGAGTCAACATGTATGGGATTACTCAAACATGTTTGTTAGAGACATCTGATTAATTTATAAAGTTATTCCATGGAGTAACATACTTAAACATTATTCATTATATATTAAATGTGTTCATATTTTCCAGGTATACAAGCCTTTAAAGCAGAAAACTTATCAAGCTGCTATTCTCCAAATTAAACTTGTCTGTAATGGTAATTTTAAACTTATCATTTAAACTTAAATTTAAACTTATCATTTAAACTTAATTTTTTGTGAGGCTTTGCCTCACAACCCTGCTGCATGTTAGAATGACTCCAAAGTAAGCCAGACTTTAACTCATTTAAAGTGTTCAAAAGTTTGATGATTGTTGTAAAGATTACTGTGATCTCAAATAGGGGATATAATGAATAACTCAGCCAAAATTCAAGATAGCTATTGCACAAACTGAATGTTTTACTCTTGGTGATTCCATTTTGTATTTTCCTTGTAAACTCTGAATGTTGCCTGATTAATATTTTGCAGAAGTACCGCTTCAAGAGCAAACACCGTAAATTAACTTGAAATAAAGAGTAAGCCACCATCACCTATAGGACAGATAATGTAGACCCCAATTAGATAAAAGGGGGTAAATAACTGTAAACATAGACATTGAAATTAAAGCCCAGCAGTCTTACTTTATGACTGGTGAGACTGGCTTGCTGGATGGTTAAGATCAAACTTAGAGATTGAGATTAAATACAGAGGCCGAGAAAAGCCAGTATTTGGGTCTTGCCCTCAGTCAGCCTGAATCTAGGGAACAAGAGGACTTCTCTAAGGAGCTTTGCAACTCTGGGTCACATGGCCTCCCTGTCAGGGAGATTGTTGAGGACACTAGAGGATGAAAAGTCAATCAGTGCACCTGCTGCAGAGGAGGGTCAAGGAAAAAGGGAGACATCCCTGGTGCTTTCAAGGGAAGCCACGTCATTGAGGAGACCCTGCCTAACGAACAGCACTAAAGCTGAGGCTCTCAAATTCTCTATGAGTGACCCCTGTGGAACTCAGCTGATTCTTTAACAGACAGGAACAGGTCACTTTGACCAGCTTGATCTTAACACCTAGCAAAACAGTTAAAACCAAAATATAGCCATTCTTGGGCATTTAAAAGAAATAATAGTTAAATGTAACTTAAGATGTACACTTGTGTTAGCCCATTAGAATAAAGACTAAAAGCAACAAAAGAGATTCTTAGGCAAATGTGCCTGATAACTATCAAGAGAAACTGCCAGAGTCAGAAGTATTTAGTTAGTTTAAGGCCTATAGACCTTCCTAAGCTACACAGGTAGGCTTAATCTATGTTTGCTAGTATGATTATCTAGCCCTAAGTAACAGAAGTATAGAGATCTCTACTAAACACAGGTTATACCAATAAAGGGATATTTTACAAAAATCAGATGACATTAAGTAGCTTAACAATATTTTCTGGGGACATCAATGACATTAAGAGTTAAATGTTGTGTTTACATTCCTGATACCTGGACAATGTTAAAGTTCCCAAATAAAGGCCTTGTCCTCTCCAGCCTTTGCTAGACCTTGTTATGGGAAAAACTTCTCAGTTCTTCCACCCCCTGGTGAGGAATTATTGACTTCTGTCATCTTTATGATATTCATTGGCATGTTCCAGATTCTGCAACATTTATATTGTATCAACCTCATTTCAGTACTCATGTCTTTTTGTTCTTCTCTCATAGAAGCACCCATCTCCAGACACCTTTACAACCTGCTCTTCCCAACCAGACTTCTACCATGGACCCCTCGATTAAAAAGGGATCTCCAAACTTCTTTCCCCACACTGCTCTGCCCCCTTCCAGCTCGAAGAAACCAGAGTGGTCATCGCCCCCCTTTCCCTACAGCAGTAAAGGAGTTCCTAAAATTAGAGGGGTGAATGAAGCCAGAATTGGGGACAGGCAGTTAGTGTAGAAATAGGGGATCAGTGAAATCGAGGAAATGAAGTCCATGAAAACCATCTGCCTCTGGAAGTCTGGAAGTTGGAGACTGCCCCTGGGAGAATGGACTTTTTACATCTCACCTGCAAAACCAGCCCTCGTCACTTAGGCAGGAAGGAAGGAGCGATAAGGTGGGAACGAACTGGAGAACAAAAGATTTTCTTATAAAAACAGAAAGGGGGTAATGTAATACAAAGCTGTACTCCTGCCCTTTCTGCTGCATCACAATGTAGCTTTTTAGTCTGAAAGCTGCTCTCCCTGCCTTTTCTGCTGCATCACAACCTAGCTTGTCAGTCTGAAAGCTGCTCTCCCTGCCCTTTCCACTGCAGCCATTTCCCCCGCCTCCCAACTACTTGTCAGTCTGTGCACATCCTAACTAGCTATTGGTTCATCAGTCAGCTTGCAAATATCCTTCTCCATTATTGGTCCTCTGTTAGCCCGGCAGAATTCAACTGCTAAAGGATAGCTTCCCTGCCATCTTTTCTCGTGCTTTCTCTCTCCTATTCACTTTCTTTCTCTTCCTCGCTTTTCCACTCTCTCTAGCGTGCGCCCTTCTCTTTTCCTCTCATTTCTCTCTTACCCTGCAGGGAGACACTTCGTTTGCTTAATAAACTCCCTTATGTGATTACCCATGTCCGGCATGGTTTTTGTGGGTTTCTTACATAACTAACTAGGAACAACCTTATTACCAATCACTGTGAAGTAACTACTAGGGTGTAAAAGAATTTTTCAAGAATAGTTGAAATATAAATTTTCAGCTTGATGCTCTTTGGTAAAGAGCTAAGCATAGTAATTCAGGCAACATGGCATATTGAACTAACACATACGCCTTTCTACAATGTGTTATATAAATGAGCCAAAGATGGCTTCTGAATACTGGCCCCAGGTTGTTTATTTTTTCAAAGCAGGCTGAGACTCATTAGCTCAAATGCCCTCTGGCACCAACTTAAATTTTTACACACCCAATTGTTTTAAGCATACCCCAAATAAGCATATTTTTAGCCATTCAGAGTCTGCTGGCTTTGCATACCCTGTGAAAATGCACATCTGTTAGCCACAGATAAGATAAACCCTGTGGCTATAAAGGACCCAAGCTACTGCTGTCCTTCAGAGTTCTCTGACCTGGAGGTTTCCCAAAGTGCTGCTGAGTGACATCACCTAGACACATAAGTCCCATCTCCAATTCTCCTCTCCCCTGGGAGTTTTCCTTGCCCTCATTTTCTTTGGATGGTTCTATAGTGGCACAGCCTTTGGGCAAACTCAGGCTGTGAAGAACTTCCTCTGTATGCAAAACAGTTGACCAATATGTTACCAAAATAAAGTTTGGTCATGTAACTGTTATATTTGGGGATGAAAAACATCCAAAGGAAAAATTTACTAAATAATGACCTAAATAATACACCATAATGACAATAATAAAATACTTACAATGAAAAATAATGAAACAATTGTAAATCAAAACATGTACAATGTAGAAAAAGTAATATTGAGAAGGACCTAAAATTAATGTATTTAGGAAAGAAGATTGAAAATTACTGAGGTAAATATTCAATTTTAAAATTTAGACAAAAATATTAGAATTTTAGATATTAATGCAAAGTCAAGAGAAGAAGAATATTATAAATAGAAGAGCAGATATTAATTCAAAATAAAGACAATAGAGAGAATAAAAATCCTGAAATACTAAATATTAAGATGTATGAACATTTGACAATATTGTTGAACAAATAGAAGGCACGATAAAGTAATGTTAGTATAAAAAGTGGGTCATAGTATTGCTTTTCAATAAACTTTTAAAATTATGACAATAATTATGAATAACTATGCCATTAAATGGGAAACCAGGTTGAAATGGGAAATATTTAAGATCACTATTAATAAAAGTGGATCAGAGTTTACTTAATTTTTCTAAATGGACCAGAAGCATCAAATATGCTGCATTATTATTACAAGTATATCCAAAAGTACTAGGTCCAGAGTATGTCAAGATGCATGCTTTGTGGCAGCTGTCTCAGTGCCAGGCACTGAAGGCCCCTGGGAGGGGTCAGGAAGCTGCACTGCCCACACCAAGGTGGGGCTGAGAACTGAGGACCCAGGGCCTGGTGTCTTCTTAGAATAAAATATTGGCAAAGTAAAAAAATAAAAAAAAGAGCCATGCTTTGCATGCTTTTCAAACCCTCCAGGAACATATAATCCCTTTCTTTGTACACACAGTTCCAGACAGTAGAGAAGAATGTGTTTCACCCAGTTTCACCTGAGACAGTGATGCACAAAGTTGTGAAAGTGAAGCCAAAGCTGCAATGGAAACCCAAGGAAGTTAGAAATACCAAAAATAGGGGAATATCAGTCAGGAAAGCTACAGGCAGCAAGTAGAGCCAGCCCAAGAGAAAGCCCATGTACACTACAGGTTTCTAGATCATCAGGATAGGGCTGCCAAGCCCATTGGAGCTCACATTCTGCCACTGTGTTCCCTGGCTGCTGGACATGGAGCTATAGGATTTAATGTTTGCCTTGATGGATTTTTTCTTGTTTTGGTCCCCTTCCTCCTTTCTGTGTCCCCACTCCTCCCTTTTAAAATTGACTGTTTACCTTATTCCTATCCCACCAATGTATGTTGGAAGTACATAACTTGCTGTTTTAATTTTTTATAGGGGCTGAAATCTAAGTTTTCTTGAGTTTCAGAAGAGACTTTGGACATGGACTTTTGAGAAATGCTGGAAATGTTAATATTGTGGGGATTCTTAGAGATGGACTAAATGCATTTTACATTATAAGATGGACGTGAATCATTGGAGGCCAGGTGTAGAATGTTCTGTTTTGGATATAAAGTTTCCCCAAATTCTCATGTGTTGAAGGTTTGGTCCCCAGTGCAGCAATGTTCCCAAAATCTCCATTGATTGGTTCATGGGGTATCTGATTTCATCAAATAATTAATTCATTGAAGGATTCATATTTGATGACATTGGTGGGAAGTGGTACAGACTGTAATGGCTATATCCTAAATGGAGGATATAGGTCACTGGGGGCATACCCTGGAAAGGTATACCATTTCCTTGGCCCATTTCTTGCTTTCTTTCTGCTTCATGGCTGCCATGAGGTGAGCAGATTTCCTCTGTCATGTTTTCTGCCTTAGAGTCAAGTGACCATGAACTAGAACCTCTGAAACAATGAGCCAAAATAAATTGTTCCTCTTAAATTGTTTTATCAGGTATTTTTTCCTAGTGATGGAAAGCTGACTGACATACCCTGATACAGAAAATTGATAAATATACTAAAAGAAAGGAAAATAACAGGTGAATCTCAAAACATAAATTTAAAAATACCGAGTAGGATAGTTTTAAACATAATTCTGCAAATGTATTTTTAAAATGTAATTTAAGGCTGGGCATGGTGGTGAATGCCTATAGTCCCAGCAACTAGGGAGGCTAAAGCGGGAGGAATTCAAGTTCCAGGGCAGCCTCAGCAACTTAGTGTGACTCTGTTGGAAAATAAAAAAATATAAAGATTTTGGGATGTAGCTCAGTGGTTAAGAGTCCCTGGTACCAATAAGTAAGTAAAGAGTAATCTAAGTACAATTTATTTCAGAAATTGAGAATGATTTAATATTAGAAAATTAATGAATAAAATTCACAGTTTAAGAAAAATAAGACAGTATTTTCTTAACAGATACAGTTCAAATGAAATTAACCTGTAATTATAGGAAATTATAAACTTATTTAACCCTATCAATGGTATCTACTAAAAGTTTCTTTCAACACCATGTTTATTAGTGAAATATTACATCCTTTAAAGGTCATCAAGCAGATCAACATGCCCATTGTCATATTTCCACATAGGAGAGGTTCTACAGAGTACAAAAAGGAAAGAAAAATAATAGGCATGAGAAAGGAAAGAATGTGAATTGTCTTCATTCAAAGATGATTTAATTATCTAAATATACAATTTAAACAAATATTGAGACTAAATATTAAAACTAATGAGCAACATTGCTAGACACAATGTCAATAGTGAATTTATATACCATAAAAACAGATGAAAACTCAATTGAAATACAGAAGATCATATTCTCAGACAATTGATATGGTAACTACTAGTAAATCTAATGAAAGATGTATAAGACACATTTGGAGAAAACTATATATAGTGAAAAGGATAGTGTAAATTACATACACAATGGAATAAAGCAAGGATTCATTATTGTCAAGATAGCAATTTTTGTCAAATTACTTATAAATTCAGTGTAATTTCACTGAAGAACCCATTTAAAATGACAACTTGGTATTTTACACATTCATGGAAAAATGGAAAGGAATTTTCAAAACAATTTGAAATGGGCTCATTTTAGTCAGTAGTTTCCAAAGTTTACAAAGGATACAAGCAAAAGGTATGTGATATTAGAGAGAGGGGTTGGGGGAGTGAAGAAAGGGGGGATAAATTAATGGAATAGAACTGCACATAAATGAGAAATTGGCATATGACAACAGTAGCATTTAGATCAGGAGAAAGGAAGGATTCCTCACTAAAATGTTTAGGAGTAAAACAAAGGTTTAAAGGTTGCCACTGCTGAGTGTTCATCATAGTGATTACTCCAAATTAATTACTAAACATTTTATTATTAATGTAAAGCTACTTAGCTCTTGATTGTTCAGAAGATCTACTATCCAGATTGTGCATTATTCTTCATTTTTAGACTTCTCCTCTTCGTCTTGGTTTATTTTTGGGTAATAGGTCAGGGAAAGGAGAAAATAATCAAGTTTCAACATACTAATCAGAAGAAGTTTGAATTTTTAATTCAAGTTCTATTTAGGAAAATTTTAACCTGTTCTAATGGCAGTCTAGGTAATGGTGACAAACTTTCCTACTGAGAACAGGTTGAACACCCAAAGTGTCTTAATATCTTCTACTTCTAGAGAAGGATCTTGAGAGGTTGACAAATTGAATATAATTTATAGGGCTCTCTAGGTCCAACCAAAGAGTGGGACATCTCATAAACCCCTTATACTCTGTATTGAGACACCAAAGAGACCTGACTTAGATTAATGCTAAGCCAGACATACTGTGTGAGCTCAACAGGATCTAAAGGTATGCTTCAAATAATCTCAAAATATGACTAGAGTTAATTGATCTTTATTGTTAGTATCATATTTGTTTTCCCAGAAGCAAGTGCAGATTTGTTTGATAATATCATCTCAGCTCTCAATGTATTTTTAAGTGATTTTAATATATAATAGTCATCTCCCAGTTAAGGAAAAACCAGGCACATGAACATATGGAGATAAAGACTCAAAAACCAAGCAACGGGAGAAAAGAAATATAGTAGGCAACATAGACACATAAATTTATAATCCAAAAATTATGAAAACAAAACTTTAAAATAATTATACTTATTATCACCAAGGAACATAATAAACAGTAAACAAACAGAAAACTGGAAAGTATATGAACCAAAAAGAAATTCTAACATTGAAAAATACAATGAACAAAATTAAGATTTCAATGGATGGCTTTAACAGAAGATTAGATACAACTGAATAGTTAATTAGTGTAATATAGTATGATAGAGTAGATACCTAGACTGAAAACCAGAAATATAAAATGATTTTAAACACAGACACACAAATGGAATATAAGTGGCATAGGTGATATCATGAGTAAATCTAATACATATGCAAATGGACTGTAGTGTCAAAAGAAGACAGTGAAGCAGAAACTGTATTTATTAGGCAAGCAGTCTACCACTGAGCCATAGTGTCAACCCAAAATCAGTTCCTTGTAAACAATATATATTTTGGTCTTGATTTTATCCAATTACTCTGTATTTTAATTTGATAATTTAATTAAGTTATATACAAGGTAATTATTGATAAATCATTAATATAACTATTTTGGTTGCTTGTTTTCTGGTTTTGTTATATTTTATGTCTTTGTTTCTCACTTTTTTAGTATATCTTTGTGGTTAAGTAATTTACTCTAGTAATGTGTTTTGATTCCTCTCTTATTTTTGCTTTGTTTATAATAGATTTTTGCTTTTGGTTACAAAGTTACAAGAACATCCTTTGAATATACCAAGTTATTTTTGAAATGATAATAAATCTACATGATAACAAAGATACAATGAAAAAAAAGTGAGAAAATATACTAATAATTAAGGTCTATGCTTGCATTCTATTCTTCCCCACATTTTGGATATTTTATCTAATTTTTGGGGGGGTGCACTAGGGGTTGAACCCAGGGGCCTTAACCACTGAGCAACATCCCCAGCCCTTTTAATATTTTATTTAGAGACAGGATTTAACTAAGTTACTTAAAGCCTCATTAGTTTGCTGAGGCTGGTCTTGAACTTGAGATCCTCCTGCCTCAGCCTACTGAACCACTGGGATTCCAGGCCTGTACTACCACTCCCAGCCACATTTTTTTATTTTTGATAGACCATTTTTCTAAATTGCCTGTGGTGTATGCCTGTAATCCCAGTGGCAACTTAGTAAGGTACTATGCAACTCAGTGAGACCCTGTCTCTAAATAAAATACAAAATAGGGCTGGAGATGTGACTCAGTGCCCGAGTACCCCTGAGTTCAATCTCTGGTACCAAAAAAAAGATATTAATAGTTTATGCACAATATTTACAATAGTACAACATTCTGAATTCATCTGTATAATTACTCTTACCAGTAAGTTTTATACCTTCTATGTTCTCTTACTCGTTAATGTCTCTTTCTTTCAATTGACGCACTCCCTTCAGCACTTCTTGTTGAGTGGGTTTGGTGGACCTATTTTCTCTCAGCTTTTGATTTTCTGGGATATCTTTATATTTTCCATTTCTAAAGGGATAGGATTGCTAGGCACAGTATTCTTTGTTGGCAATTATGTCTCTCTCTCCTAGCTTATAAGTTTTCTACTGAAAAGTCTGCTGTCAAGTGTTATGTTATGTGCTTCTCTTCTTTTGCAGCTTTGTGAATCTTTATCTTTCAACTTGGAAAGCTTGATTATAAGATATCTTGGGGTAGATTTTGTTAAGTTTGATTGGTGACCTTTGCCCTTTCTGTACTTGGATATTTGTTTTCTTTAGTTTTGTGAAATTTCATGTTTTTATCCCTTTTTGGAAATTTATTTTTGATTGTAGATGGACACAATGCCTTTATTTTATTTGTTTATTTTTACCTGTTGCTGAGGTTCAAACCCAGTGCCTTACACATACAAGGCAAGGACTCTACCACTGAGCTACAACCCCAGCCCCATATTTTTAATCCCTTTGAATAAACTGTCTACCCCTTTGCATTCTCAAGTACCAGTTTAATCCAAATAACCCAATATTTGCCTCTAGTACTGTCAAAAATTCCTGTATGTTTTCTTCATTCATCTTCGGTCTTTATTCTTTTGTATTCTTTGAATATGTATTTTTGAATAGCCTGTCTTTGAGCTTACTAACTCTTTTTTTCTGTTTGATCAATCCTAGTATTGATTCCATCTATTGCATTTTTAATTTCACTGAGATTATTTTTCAGCTCAAGAATTTCTGTTTGATTTTTTTAGTTGTTTCCATTTCTTTGTTAAACTTCTCTGTTGATGATATTGAGTTGTTTCTCTGTGTTTCCTTTGAGCTCATGGAGGTTGAAATTCTTCGAGAGTTCTCCTGTACTGATAACTATATGGTCAGTTTCTGCCACCCCATTTAGACTCTTAGGGGCACCATGGTTTCCTGGAAGCTATTGATACTTATTCACATGTGATATCATCTGAGCATTGAAAAATCAGGTATTTATTCCAGTGCTCCTAATCTGTCTTTGAACCTAACTTTCCAGAAGTTCTAAGGAGGCTGCTTATTTTCTCAGAGCCTGCAGTTCTATTTTAGCACTAGGTGGTACCTAGGACCAGTTTTGCCAGGAGTCTACCATTGGTGTCTTATCACTGTCTGAGCGATAGAGAGTTATATAAACACAAATACAGATAATTCCAAATGTCAAAAAATGAACCAGAGAAGTAACTAGAAAGAGTAGTCCTTCCCCACAGTCCTCTTTCTGGGTCCTGGCTAAGCCAAGATGCTTTGTCTATAGTCACCAGCTTGTGGCCAGGCACTGAAGAATTCTACCTGGCTCTGGACAGAATTACTATGTATTGACTAGTCCCAGGTTCCTATTCCATGCCCGTGGCCACATACCACTAATCTGTACACCTTCTTCCTGTAGCCTACCAAACCCATCAGAGCACTGGGGAGGGTCTATGGTTCATGATGTTATAGGATGCCTACACTGAGGTGAACTCAATGACCTAAAACTTTAGTAACCAGGCAGTAATGATCCTGACTGGAATAGAATTCTGATAATCTTGGGCTGCATCTTTTTCCTTGGCACAGAGGCTGTTGCAGAGGCTCTGACCCTAAGAAGGCCTTGGAATGGGAATCATTAGATTCTTTCCAGTGTTAGGTTTCACGAGCCTTGCATTAGGTCCTAAGCTTATAACCCTATTCTAGCCTCAAAGAATGGAATCTTGCACCAACCATGCCTCACTTCTTATTCTTTTAAGAAATTTTTTATACCTTTATTTTTATTTATTTATTTTATATGGTGCTGAGGATCAAACCCAGTGCCTCACATGTGCCAGGCAAATGCTCTACCACTGAGCTACCCCAGCCCCAATACCCCACTTCTTACAATTTCTACCACCTCACAATAGTCCATTCAACTGTCAATGGATTACTCTGCTGATGAGGTTAAAGCCCTCATGATCCAGTGACTTCCCAAAAGTCTCACTTCTGAACATTGGTGCACTGGGGACCAATCCATAAACACACAAGACTTTGGGAGACATTGCACATCTAAACCATAGAAGTGTTATTACAAAATAACCAGTAAGTTTAAAAAATTAAAAAAATACATGAAGTACAAGATTACAGCAATCTAAACTAATTTATTACTGGAGAAATTTAAAAATCTAACAATGTAACCTAAGTGTATAGTGTTTAAAATGCCAATATTATTATATGGTAATGTCCTAGACATTCACATTCACTCATTACTCACTGATTTAGAGAAAATTCCAGTTCTGTAAGCTCCATTCATGTTAAATACCAAATAGAGGTGTAACATTTTTATCTTTTTCACCATATTTTTGCAGTGTCTTTTCTATGTTTAGATTTTGATGTACAAATACTAACCATTGTATTATAATTGTTTACAGTATCAGTGCAATAACATGTTGTATAGGTTCATATTCCTAGGATCAAAACACTATACTAATATAACCTACATATGAAATGAATGGACTATACCATCTAGGTTTATATAAGTATGCTTTATGTTGTTTGCACAATGATGAAATTGCTTAATGATATATTTTTTAGCATGTTTTCCCATTGTTCAGTGATATGTGATGTGTGTGTGTGTGTGTGTGTGTGTGTGTGTGTGTTTTGTGTGTGTTTGTGCACATTCTTTCTCTGGGGGAGCCTAACTAATACACACATCTAGATAGGTCTTAATAAAACTGCTATAAGGCTGAAAGGGAAAGAAACAGCTTAGAAGCAAAGAGAAGGAAAGGAAGCATACATCACATTCCTGGCCTGGAAGACCATGTGTAATATCCCCCAAAGTGATATAAATAGTCCATGATTTGCAGAAATTGAAAAGCTTATTTTAAATGCAAGGGGCCCTTAATAACCAGAACAATATCACAATAGAACAAAACAATGAAAAAATACAAAACAGAAGTACACAGAAGAACAAAGTTGGAAAACTCACAATTTCCCATATCAATACTTCATACCTGTCCACAGTACTCAAGATGGCATATAACTTAGAGACACAAAAATTAATGGAAGATAACTGACAGTCAATAAATAAACATATGTATTTAAAATCAATTGACTTTTTTAGCAATTGACTTTTGATAAGGGTGTCAGTACCATTCATTTGGATAAGAATAGTATTTTCAACAAATGATTCTGGGACTTCACATGTGAAACAATGAATTTTGATCCATACTTCACACAACTTGTATAATCTAACTCAAAATGGACCTAAAATAAAAGTTAAAGCCATAAAAATCTTAGAAGAAGACACATGCATAAGTGTTCTTAACCTTGGATCAGCTTGTGATTTCTTAGATATGATATTTTAAGAACATAATCAAAAAATAAAAAAGATAACTGGACTTCATCAAAATTAAAAACTTTTGTGTCTGTATCAAGGAAGTGAAAATAACCTAAGATGTGTGAAAGGATATTTTCCCATGATTTATATGATAAGGAATTTATAACCAGAATACAAAAATAAATTTTACAACTTGACCACAATAATATAGACAACCCAAGTGTAAAATGAATGAAGAATCTTCTTTCTCCAAAGAAGATATACGAATGGGCCAGTAAGTACTTAAAAACATGTGCAACATCATTGATTGTTGGGAATGAAAATCAAAACTGCAGCCAAGTGTAGTGGTGCATTTCTGTAATCCCAGCAGCTCCAGAGGCTGAGGCAGGAAGATCATGTGTTCAAAGCCAGCCTCAGCAACTTAGCGAGACCCTAGGCAACTTAGTGAGACTCTGTCTCTGAATAAAAAAAAAAAACTGAAGTGAGTTATCATTTCACATCCATAGAATGGCTATAATATGAAAACAAACATCAAAAAAAATTGTTGGCAAGGATCTTGTAGAATTTGATATATCTTCCATTGGGGTGGTAGTGTGAAATGGTACAGGTGCCATGGAAAATGACCTGACATTTCCTCAAATGGTTGAACATAGTTATGCTACATGGATCCAGAAATTCTACTCCTGGGTATATACACAATAGAAATGAAAATATACATCTACATAAAGTGTTGTACACAAATATACTTAGCAACATTTTTCAAAATAGCCAAAATTTGGAAACAGTTCAAGTGTCCGTCAATCGATGAATGAATCAACAGAGTGATATGTCCATAGAGTGGGATAATATTTAGCTATTAAAAAATGAAATTTTGACACATATAACATGGATAAATCTTGGAAACACAGCACATTGTGGATAAAGCCAGGCTCAAAAAGATTTGAATCATATTATACAATTTATATGATGTTTACAGAATAGACATATTCATAAATACAGAAAGGAGATGTGTTGCTACAAAATTGGGAGAAAGGAAATTTGGGGGTGACTTTTGTCAGATATAATATTTCTGTTTGTGATGATGGAGATATCCTGTAATTAGATAGTGGTGATGGTTGATTAACATGGTGAATAAACTAAAAACCACTGAAGTATACATTTTTTAAATGGTGAATTTTATGTTATACAAATCATGTCCCAATAAAAAATGCAATTTAGAAAAGAATCAATGCAATTTCAATTAAATATCAATACACTCTTTTAGTGGAACTTGAAATAACTACTTCTAAAATTTATATTGAAAAGCAAAGGATCAAGAAAAGGGCAAAAATGTTGAGGGAGACAGCTAGAGGACTTGATTTATACCAGTGTCTCTTTTAAAGCTACAATAATGAAGAGTATAGTTTTGGCAGTGATAGACAAATAGATACATGGAACAGAAGAGGATAATATAATTGACCTGTACATATATAGACAAAGGAAACACTGCAGAGTGATGAAAAAAGATCACTTCTTCATCAGGAGGCTGAGGCAGGAGGATCATGAGTTCAAAGCCAGCCTCAGCAGATTATTGAGGAACTTAGCGACTCAGTGAAACCCTGTCTCTAAATAAAATATAAAAAGGGCTGGAGCTGTGGTTCAGTGGTTTAGCACCCCTGGGTTCAATCACTGGAACAACAAAAAAATCATTTCTTCAATAACTGCTGCTGAGTCTGTTGGATATTTACACGCATGCAAAGTAAAGTAAATGTGGCTCCTTCCATGATATGCAAGCTAAGATTTCACATCTAAAGATCAAGGGTAAATCCACAACGTATCTACCAGATAACCCCAGACTATCTATATGAACTCATGAACTTCATAAGGAAAATATTTAATAAAAGAATAAGCACTAATATAAAAAATGCTTGAAAAAATAGATACCATTAATACAGTGATCAGCGAAGACACAGAATGGAAAAATAATTTGTAGCACACACAACAGGCAAAAAGTTTATATACAGAATATGTAAAGAATACAAATGGAGTCTGTGATTATGGTTCAGTGGTAGAATGCTTGCCTAGCATACGTGGGGCACTGGGTTCTGTCCTCAGGAACACACTAAAATAAAGTTATTATGTCCATCTACAACTAAAAAATTTTTTTAAAGAGTTAGTACAAATAAATAAGGAGTGTGGACCACCTAATAAAACTGGGTGAGAATTTAAACTGACACTTCACATAAGAAGACATTCAGGGGCTGGGATTGTGACTCAGTGGTAGAGCACCTGCCTGGCATGTGTGAAGCACTGGGTTCAATGCTCAGCACCACATAAAAACGAATGTATAAAGGTATTATGTCCATTTACAACCAGAAAATATTTTTAAAAAAGACATTCAAATGACCAATAAATATATGTAAAGGTATCTTTCCTCCCTAGCAATTAGAAAAATGCAAATTATGGTTACAATAAGACTGCATCAGCAGAAAAACTAAAAAGAGAAAGTTGGAAAATACCAAACATTGGCAAGAATAAGGAGCAACTAGCAGTCTGTTTATCAGACTGAAAACTGGTACAAGCTCTTTGGAAAATAGTTTGGCAGTATACACTAAATTTGTATATATCCATATGATTCAGGATTTTTACTTTTAGAAAAATACCCTAAAATATGCATTACATTTGCACCAAGATATATATAAGAACATTCATAGCAGCATTGTTTAGAATATCCTTATGCTCAAAATAATAAAAATGCCCATCAAGAGCAGAACTTAATCAATAAGTTGTATTATATATTCACAAATAAATACTATACAGTAATGAAATCGAATAAATTACAGCTACTTGTAACCAAACACC
The DNA here is from genome assembly GCF_902686445.1 of Sciurus carolinensis. Classification (NCBI taxonomy): domain Eukaryota; kingdom Metazoa; phylum Chordata; class Mammalia; order Rodentia; family Sciuridae; genus Sciurus; species Sciurus carolinensis. The sequence goes on from NC_062232.1 coordinate 105,047,077, forward strand.
AGTGACTTGATATCACACATTGATATATGTGAATGAGATATGCCAGGCACAAAAGAATATGTATTATGTGAATTCATTTACAAAAACCTCCAAGCCTGAAAAAATGAACTATTGTGTTTAGAAATTAAAATACTGGTTAAATTCAGAGAGGAATTAAAGAATGATGATCAGAAGAAGGGTAGGATTTTGAGAGGCTTCTGGATAATTACTTGACTAGGTGGGGGTTATAAGAATATTTGCTTTATGAAAATTTGAGTCCTTCATTTCTGTTTTGTACACTCTCCTTGATGTGTGATAGACTTCAATGGAAATACAGCAATTGCGTTTCTGGGTATATGTCCAAAAGAATTGAAAATTGTGTCTAAAACAGAGATTTGTACATCCATGCTCATAGCAGCATGTTGCACAATAGCAAAAAGGTGAAAACAACTCAAAAGTACATTCACAGATGAATGAATAAACAAAATGTTGTATATAAATACAATGGAATATTATTCAGCCTTACAATGGAAGAAAATACCTATATTTGCAAAAATGTGGATGAACCTTGAACATTATGCTAAGTGAAATAATCCAGTCACAAATACACACATGCAAAAAGATAAATACAGCAATATTCCTCTTATATAAAGTATCTAGAACATTCATGCTCAAAGAAATAAAAGATGGAATAGTGGTCATCAGAGGTTGGGGGAAAAGGGAAATAGGGAGTCAGTGTTTAATGGGAATAATCTTTTTTTTTCTTCCAGAGGCATAGACAAACATTTATTTAGGAAAGTAGATACATATTCAAGGAATAATGGAGGCAATCTTCAGAGAGTTCTTTGGGTAAAGCAAGGAATATGCATTCAAGGGAGAGACAGCCTAATGGGAATAGTCTTTAAGTTTTGCAAGATGAAAAACTTATGGAAATTGATAGAACAGCAATGTGAATATACTTAAAATATTTTAATTTAAAAATATGTTTTGAAAAAAGAATTATTGGAAAAACTGGTAAAATTTGAAGTTTGAAATTTAGCTGATAATATTATGCCAAAGTCAGTTTTTAGTTTTGATAATTGTACTACGGGTATGCGAAATGGCATAATCAATTGAAAGCATTAAAGTAGAACTGTGTAATCTTTTTTACACATTTTCTGTAGGTCTAAAATTATTTCAAAATAAGATAAAGATATGAATGATAGAGAACAATAGATGATAGAGTTTGGGAATTTCCATGCCAAATTGGGGAAGAACATGAATTTAGAGAGCTAGACAGAAAATCTGAGCACCAAAGCCTCCTTTCCATTTTGATTTATTTCATTCTGTTTTCCTCACAAAATGACCAAACATTTCAAGTTCCCCAGATCCCCAACATTCACAGGCAATCTAAATATCCTGTTTACATATATGATCAGGAGGTTTTGGGGTATAGAGACCACTTAATTTTCTGTGTACATTTCCTTTGGTCACTTCAGTGTTTTTATTCAAAATACAGCAGAGGTCTTGCTATTCCATTCTCATAACAGAATCAATAGAAAAACATGTGTCTTTACCAGGAAATGTTTCTAATGCTATATAATATGGTGTACTATTTTTTTCTGCAGTCAACATTGCAAGTTCTTCTTAAGTATAAAAAAACATAAAACAACCAACTAACCAACCAACAAACATTTTCTGATTTTCTGAAATATGTAAGTATATCCATATATGTATATACTCCTAAAGTGAGTAAAGGAGTAACAGTGAATATGTAATGCTCTTGATGAACAATCCCATTTGTTTATAATAATTTCAATAAATATAGTTTAGTGGTCATAGATATTTTTCCTTGAAGTCTTTATAGTATTAACTTTATTTTATTTATTTATTTTTATGTGGTGCCAGTCTACAGTATTAACTTTAAACAATGTGATATTTCCTGTATCAGCTGGTTCAATTCATTTTTAGTAACACCTAAGATTTTTTCTTTCTTAATGCTATCATTTTAATTATTTAATTTTATTCAAATTAATAGATTAAACTTAAATATGCTACTACAACAGATTATGTTTGTGTAGATCTCAATTTTCCTTTCCCCAAGTTTCAACCCACCAGAAATAAGAGGTGTTTCCATATTTAATAGTTTTTCAGTTAATTATAACCCTGAAATAATATAAAGTATTTAGTTGACTTTGAATTGTTGAGCAAGTAACTCTACTGTTTTATTTTTATCAGTAAGCATATTCTACTAGAGTCAAATTCTTTGAAGATGGTGATCAGTGTGTGGCATATATGATCACATTATATTAGTAAAAATGATTAATTTGAATGTCTAGTCATTTGACTTTCCAAAAAATAGCAGCTAATATTTGTAGTAATCTTTTGTTCTTGGTTTTCCACCAAAATCATAGAGCAATGTAGTCTATCTTTGATCCTTTTATTTAAGGAAAGTTTCTGATATATAGTAATAGTGGTAGTGGTTAGTGGTGGCAACAACAGAAGTAATAGCAACTAACATTTATTGAGTGCTTACTATATGCCAGACACTTTTATAAGTGTTATACCAGTATTAACTCATTTAATTCTCACGACACATATGTGTGTATGCATTATTAGTAATCTTCTTTTACAGATGAAGAAACTAATGCACAGAGAAGTCAAAAACTCTCCTAAGGTAACAGAGCTTGTTATTGATTGAGTAAGGATTCAAACCCAGATAGTCTATTTTTTGGTTTCTCTTAAAAGAACATTCCCTGTAATAATTATGCAGAGCTCTATTTATTCCTTTTGGCATTACTAGAATATAGCAGTTTACTCAAACTTTATTATTTACCCTATAAATTCATTTATTATTTATTCTAGAGTAACTGGTGCCCTACTATGTTGTAACCATTGTGCCAAAGACAAGAAAGGCATAGTCATAGCTTTCATTACATTCTACTAAGGAAAACAGCCATTAAATATGTTTTCATAACAAATTGATTATAATTACAATAAAATATGGCTTACCATTAAAGCTATATTTTATATTTTTATAAAACATCTGTAGATTGCTCAGTTATTTGTTTTATTTTCCTCTTCTGAGTTATTCCAGCATTCTGTACCACTCAAATGAGAGTATGGTTTGCTTTATATTGCAGGTATTGAGACATTTTCCCTTTATATTTTTCTAAAGGTCAAGTTCATTGACAACAGAAATGGCTTTTTATTTATCTATGACCAATGGAATGTCTTTTATATTAGTAGGCAGAGCTGGTCTTCAATATTTATTGATTGGTTAAATTAAAGTAAGTTAAGTATTACTGGTTTGTTAAAAGAACGAAGATGATAAGTGAACTACATGAAAAATAAGTCAACTTTTCCCTTACTCTCAATTATTTAAGAAACTTCAGTAGGCTCAGGTTGGAACCCACTTTTACACTTGCTATCTGAATAATCTAAACGTGGTAAAAGCAGAATAGTCATTGAATTAATGGATTGCTATTAACAGTCTGTTTAACCATGAGAATCATTGTAAAGCATACAAACTCTCTTAATGCTGAAACATTTCTAAAAAGATTTTCATGATCACTTGAATATACTCTGTTAATTTGCATGATGAACTAAGGACATGGAAGATTAGAAGCATCCAGACTTATTTAAATAAAAAATATGTAAGGTACATGTGACAGTGTGATAGCACACAATCTGGAAGTTAAAGAGACTATAGTACCACACCCAGAGGTGGCTTGGTATGCCAGTGAAATGATATCAAAGAAAAATTCACTGCTAAAACAAGATACACATTTTAAAATTCACCATTAAAACCATATAGTCTATGTTTTGAAAAAGGGATAGGCAAACAAGCATTGTGTGTCAGCATCTGAGATTGTTAATCATGACCATCACTTTTAAATAGTGGAATACTTATCTTTCATTTGCAACACTAATTATGTTCTTTTCAGTGATGGAGGCAAAGTCTTCCTATGAGCTAATTACTGATAACAAAAATCAAAATGAAAAGCTGATTAGCTTTGTTATGAAAAACTTGGACATTTATTTATAAATCCGTAATGATGTGCAATTTCTGAGAAATACTAAATTCAGATCTCCCCCACTACTTCTAACTAGAGAACCAGAAAATGGAAAAAGAAACTTGTCAAATGATTTCCACTACAGTAGCTGCTGAACAGCATCTTGTTTGCTTACTGAAGTTATCTCTTCTATTTAAAATATACACATGACTGAATAAAATCTGTTTTATCACTTGAAAAGATCTCTTTAATTAAAATGGCTGCATTTTGTAAAATAAAAAAAGGAACATGATACAAAGAAATACAGAAAGTTTTTAGTTTTTCTAAGGTTTTTAGATAAAATAATCCAATAATATACCAGAAACAGGGTTCTGGCTTGCAGTTACTCAAGGAAAACATATTTATATGTATAAAATACACTATATGTGTGCACAGGCATATTCTAACTACAGGCAAACTGTCACCTACTTTAAAACAGCTTGTTACATAAAAATACATATTTAAAAGAAATAGAGCAGGAAATTGAGAGATAATTATAATTAGGGTTTAAATGAGCACTAAGTATTTCTAATTAAAACTCTTAGCTTCCAGTATATGATGCTTCTATGTAAGTTCTGTTTTCAAATGACAGAAATTGAACAGTGGGTTCTAAAAGACATATTTCATTTTCTTAAGAGCAAATTGTTTTATGGAATCCTTCTAATGGCATGCCAAACCACCCTGTATGGGTACCATTATAAGGAAGTTTTTTTGGATTTAATACTAGTAGAACATGTTTCATGTTCAGTTTGTACTACAAAATGATTCCTTGGTGCATGAGACTAAGAGATGTGGTTCTTCAGGCACTTCACAGAAGAAATGGGAATGGTCAACAAATAAATGGAAAAAATGTTCAGCATCTCTAGCAATTAGATAAATGCAAATTAAAACTACACTGAGATTCCATCTCGATCCAGTCAGAAAGGCAATTATTAAGAATACAAATAGCAATAAATGTTGATAAGGATGTAGGGAAAAATGTTCACTCATATATTGCAGTTGGGACTGCAAATTGGTGCAGCCACTCTGGAAAGCAGTACAGAGATTCCTTAGAAAACTTGGAATGGAACCACCATTTGACCCAGCTATCCCACTCCTCAGTATATACCCAAAGGACTTAAAATCAGCATACTACAGTGACACAGTCACATCAATGTTTGTAGCATCTCAATTCACAATAGTCAAGCTATGGAAACAACCTAGGTACCCTACAACAGATGAATGTATAAAGAAATTGTGGTATATACACGCAATGGAATAGTACTCAGCCATGAAGAAGAAAGAAATTCTGGCATTTGCCAGTAAATAGATGGAACTGAAGAATATCATGATAAGTGATATAAGCCAGTCCACCCAAAGCTAAGGCCAAATATTCTCTCTGATATATGGAAGCTAACCCATGACAAGGGAGTGGAAGAATAGAAGTTCACTGGATTAGACAAAGGGGAATGAAAGGAAGTGAGAGGGGATGGGAATGGGAAAGACAGTGGAATGAATCGAAAATAAATTTTCTATCCTTATATGGGCATTCACAACCAGTTTAATGACACATCATGTACAACTACAAGAATGGGATCCTAAGTAGAACAAATTGTACTTATTTTATATACGTATAATGTGTCAAAGTACACTCTACTGTCATGTATATCTATAAAGAACAAATAAATTAAAAAAGAAAAAAAGATGTGGTTCCTATAACATAATTCTATTGACAAAAACATAATTTGAACTTTTAGAAATGTCACAATTTTATATAAAGAAGACCAATTATACAGGGCAATACTAACCATAGCATAGAATAGGGGTTGGAAAATTTTTTCTGTAAAGGACCAGATGGTAAATATTTTAGGCTTTGAAGGATTTGATCTTAGTAGCATCTACTCAACTTTGCCTTTATACCATGAAAGTAGACCTAGATGACACATAAATGAATGAATGTGTCCATATTCCAATTACTCTTTAATAAAAACCAGTGAAAATTCCATTTGGCTCTGGGATATAATTTGCTAATCTCTTGAACTTTGTGTTTCTCCTAGGCCCCCTGATTATATGCAAAATATGTTAACAACGAATTAATGGAGGAATGAATGAACAAGAAAATAAATAAAGTAGATCCATTTTGTCCCATCATCCCACATGTGGACCATCTATAAAAATTATATATAATATATTTATATAATTAAAATAGTGTAATCATATTATAATTTGATAATATCAATTAATACAATATTATATAAACTCTAGATCATGGTTTCAAACTTATTTTAATGCACCCATGTCAATTATGTTGAATATGGACAGAATTGAAAACTAAAATTATAGGATATCTAGCTAGAACTTTCTCTAGTGAAGTATGTTATTGTAAAAACAGATATAGTTTACATGTTTGATTACTATTAAAATGAAAATAAGACACATGTTTTTGGGTCCTGGAAAGACCTAATTTAACCTACAGTTAGTCATGTCTTTTGCATGAGAATGAAAATAATACTCCCAAGTATTTCTATCCTTACCCTACCAGTCAAGATGAGGCTTGCACAAGAATGAAATTAGAAAATTAGCCAAATAAGAAGCTTCAGATTCTCATTCTTTCCATGGATACACTAATTTCAACAATAATAGATGGACCACTTTGCTTTGTAAGAAATTCAGACACCAGTTAAGAGATTTGTCTTAGCCCATTCAGACTGCATTTTTTAAAGCACCATAAAACAGGGAGGATTATAACAGATATTATTTCTCACATTTCTGGAGGCAGGAAAGTTCAAGATCAAGATGCTAGAAGCTTTGGCCACTTATGTGGGTTCTTGCTTAGAAATAGTGGTTTTTCTCTGTGTCATCACATAATACAAGGGACAGAGGACCTCTCCTTGGTCTGTTTTATATTGGCAGTAATCCCATTCCTCATCCCCTCATCACCTTCAAATGCCTTCACATTAGGGATTAGATTTCAATATGTGGATTTTGGGAAGACACAAATATTCAGACCATACATAGCATTCCCTGCCCCCCAGATTCATGTATTCTCACATGCAAAATATACAGATTCTATCCCAATAGCTGTCAAAGGCTTAACTTACTTTAGCATTTGCCAAGAATTGCAAAGTTTCATCTAAATGCCATCTAAATAAAATATGAGGAGACTGAAGTTATAATTCACACTAAGGCAAATTACTCTACAGATATGAATCTGTAAAATCAAACATGTTATGTGTTTCTGATGTTAAATAATGGGATATATAAAAAATAGACATTGCCATTCCAAAAGATAGAAATAATATAGACAAAAGAAGTGACAGATTTCTAGCAAGTTCAATACTTAAAGACTTGAAAATAATCTTTGGCTGTGTGCTCTTCCCTCCACACCCACTGGGGCAATGTTTCTACCTTCTGGACGCACTGAGATGGTGAACTCAACTTCCAGACATATTGGGACTGTTCCCTGAAGCTTTGTCATGCAGGAGTGGAATCCTAAAGCCTCTGGGTGGTCGTGCTACTATGGCTTTGCTGGGTGCAACCCATGCTGCAGTCATCACAGGTTGGAATTTTCTGACTGTGGATCTGCCAGAATTGAATGATAGTGCTTCTACTGGTCTGCAGTTTAAGAGGAAGCCCCATCCCTATGGATCTGGTGAGTTTTTTCCTAGTAGGGGCTCTGGTAGTCCTGTGCAGCTATTCTCTGCATGGGCCTCACAGCTCTCAGGAGTATTCTTTGGAAAATAAGTAGAGTCAGGCACACCTCTAAAACTTTGTTGGTCACAGCGCCCTCTGGAGCCACACATGGGTAGCCCAGGGGTCACAGTGAGAGAATGTGGGGAGTAGAGCCTATGTATGAAGCATGACCTGGCAGAAGTGATCCCTCCTGTGAAAGTGTTCTTCCTCAGGTTCTTGCATTCTGGGCCTGTGATTGTAGGGTAACCTTGATTATTTCTTATATGATTTCAGGGTCATTCTTCCATTGTCTTGAATAGTAGGTCCTGACTTCTGTGGTTGGGAGACTAATATCCTCAGTGTTTTGATGAATAACAACTAACTTCTGTTGAGATGAATGATTCATTCTAATCTCTTTATCCAATGGTTATTTGACCACACTTTGTTTTTCTCTCTTGAAAATGCTTTCTCACTATTTAGTATGTACCTAAAAGAATTTCCCATATTCTCTAAGTTTTGCTTCTCTTTAGATTAATAGTTCTGAGAATGAAGAAATGATTTTTTCTCTCTTCTTGCATTTTCCTATAAGCAACCAAGAGGAACCAAGATACACCTTCCACACTTTGCTTATAAATAGCTTCAATTAAATATATAATATACGAAAAGAACATATGGATAGATATATTTATATTAGGCAGGTAGATTTTATGTCAGAAATTGTCATAAGAAAAAAAGTAGAACATAATTTACTAGAAAAAGTGTTATGTCATGGTTTTAATGTTTGTATGAGATTTAATATGTTAGAAATTTGTCCTCAATGCAACAATATTGAGAGTGGGACCTTTAAGAGATAATTAGACCATCAACAGCTTTGTTGCCATTAATGGATTAATGGCACTATTGTGGGCTTGGGTATGTTATGAAACTGAGTTATATCAAACTTAAAAGCTTCTTCTCAGCAAAGGAAAAGAATAATGTAAAGAGAGAGCCTACGGATTGGGAAAAAATCTTTACCACATGCACCTCAGATAAAACATTAATCTCCAGGATATATAAAGAACTCAAAAAACTTGACACCAAAAAGAAAATAAACCAATCAATAAATGGGCAGAGGAACTGAACAGACATTTCACAGAAGAAGAAATACAATCAATCAACAAATATAGGAAAAAAGTTCAACATCTCTTGCATAGAGAAATGCAAATCAAAATTACACTGAGATTCCATCTCAGTGATCAGGTTTCATCTCCGGTCAGAATGGCAATTATCAAGAATACAACAATAAATATTAGTGAGGATATGGGGGAAAAGGTACACTCACACATTGCTGGTGGGAATGCAAATTGGTGCAATCATTTTGGAAAGCAGTATGGATATTCCTCAAAAAACTTGGAATGGAACCAACATTTGATTCAATCATCCCATCGTTTATAAAGGCTAGAGATTAGTGCTCTATCTGAGACACATGTGGTAAAGATTTTTTCCCATTCTGTAAGCCCTCTCTTCAAATTGTTGATTGTTTCCTTTCCTGAGAAGAAGTTTTTTAAGTTTGAATCCATTTCTTTTATTGATTTTTAATTTTACATCTTGCACTTTAGGAGTCTTGTTAAGGAAGTCAGGTCCTGTGCTGACATGATGAAGATTTGGTCCACTTTTACTTCTGATAGGTGCAGGATCTCTGTTCTAGTTCCTAAGACTGTGATCCACTTTGAGTTGATTTTTGTGCAGGGTGAGAGATAGGGGTTTAATTTTATTTTGTTACATATGAATTTCCAGTTTTCTCAGCACTATTTGTTGAATAGGCTATCTTTTCTCCAATGTATATTTTTGGCACCTTTGTCTAGTATGAGCTACAATATTTATGTGGGTTGTCTCTGTGTCTTCTATTTTATATCATTGTTCTACATGTCTATTTTGGTGCCAATACCATGCCATTTTTGTTATTATTGCTCTGTAGTATAATTTATGTTCTGGTAGCATAATACCTCCTGCTTCACTCTTCTTGCTAAGGATTACCTTGGTTTTTCTGGGTCTCTTATTTTTCCAAATGAATTTCATGATTGCTTTTTCTATTTCTATGAAGAATGTCATTGGGATTTTAATAGAAATTGCAGTGAATCTGCATAACGCTTTTGGTAGTATGGCCATTTTGACAATATTAACCCTGCCTATCCAAGAGCATGGGAGATTTTTTTTCCATCTTCTAAGGTCTTCTCAAATTTCTTTCTTTAGTGTTCTGTAGTTTTCACTGTAGAGGTATTTCTCCTCTTTTGTTGGACTGATTCCCAAGTATTTTATTTTTGTTGAGGCTATTGTGAATGGGGTAGTTTTCCTAATTTCTCCTGTAGTGGATTTGTTGCTTATGTATAGAAATGAATTTGATTTATGGGTATTGATTTTATATCCTGTTACTTTGCTGAATTCATTTATGAATTCTAGAAGTTTTCTGGTGGAATTTTTTGGACCTTCTAAATAGAGAATCAGGTTGCTGGCAAATAGTGATAACTTGAGTTCTTTTCCTATTCATATCCCTTTAATTTGTTTCATTTGATTACTCTAGCTATGGTTTCAAGGATGATGTTGAATAGAAGTGGTGAAAGAGGACATTCCTATCTTATTCCAGGTTTTAGGGGGAATGTTTTCATTTTTTCTCCATTTAGAATGATGTTGACTATGGGCTTAACATAGATAACTCTTATAATGTTGAGGTATGTTCCTACTATCCCTACTTTTTCTAGTGTTTTGAATATGAAGAGGTGCTGTATTTTGTCAAATGCTTTCTCTGCATCTATTGAGATAATCATGATTCTTGTATTTAAGACTATTGATGTGATACATTATGTTTATTGATTTCTATATTTTGAACCAACCTTGCATTCCAGGGATGAACCCCACTTGATTGTGGTGCACTATCTTTTTAATATATTTTTGTATGTGATTTGCTAAAATTTTGTTTTGAATTTTTGCATCTATGTTCATGAGGGATATTGACCTGAAGTTTTCTTTCCTTGATGTGTCTTTGTCTGGTTTTGGTATCAGGGTGATACTAGCATAATAGAATGAGATTAGAAGTGTTCCCCCCTTTTCTATTTCATGGAATAATTTGAGGAGTATTGGTGTTAATTCTTCTTTGAAGGTCTTGTAGAACTTGGGTGAGAATCTGTCTGGTTCTAGGCTTTTCTTGGTTGGTAGGCTTTTGATGCTGTCTTCTATTTAATAGCTTGAAATTGATCTGTTTAAATTGTGTATGTCCTCCTGCATCAGTTTGGTTAGATCATATGTCTGTAGAAATTTGTTAATGTCTTCAATATTTTCTATTTTATTTGGGTATAAATTTTCAAAATAGTTTCTAATTATCTTCTGTATTTATCTCTAAGTATTTTTTTTTATTTTCTCCTTGATGTTTTCTGCTATCCATTCATCATTAAATAGCATGCTATTTAGTCTCCAGATGTTGGAGTAGCTTCTATTTTTCATTTTATTATTTATTTCTAGTTTCATTCTGTTATGATCTGATAGAATGCAGGGTAGAATTTCGTTTTTTTTGTACTTGCTGTGTTGCTTTGTCGGATGAGACATGGTCTATTTTAGAGAAGGATCCATGTGCTGCAGAGAAGAAAGTGTATTCACTTGATGATGGGTGAAATACTCTATATAAGTCAGTTAAGTCTATATCATTGGTTGTATCATTTAATTCTATAATTTCTTTGTTTAGTTTTTGTTTGCAAGATCTGTCCAGTGGTGAGAGAGGTGTATTAAAGTCACCAAGTATTATTGTGTTGTGGTCTATTTGATTCTTGAAATTGAGAAGGGTTTGTTTGATGTATGTAGATGCTCCATTATTTGGAGCATATATATTTATGATTGTTGTGTCTTATTGGTGTATGTTTCTTTTAAGCAGTGTGAAATTTCCTTTATCCCTTCTGACTAACTTTGGTTTGAAGTCCACTTTGTCTGATATGGGGATGGAAACTCCTGCTTGTTTGCACAGTCCATGTGAGTGGTATGTTTTTTCCCAACCTTTCACCTTCAGTCTGTGGATGTCTTTTCCTAGGAGGTGAGTCTCTTGAAACAGCATATTGTTGGGTAAATTTTTTTTAATCCAATCTGCCAGTCTATGTCTTTTGATTGATGAGCTTAGGCCATGCCATTAATATTCAGGGTTATTATTGAGATATGTATTCCTGGTCATTTTGGTTTATTTTTGGTTTTTAATTTGACTTAGTTTCTCCTTTGACTGACCTTTCCTTAAGTGTAGTTCCTCCATTTGCTGATTTTCCTTTTTTTTTTCATTTCCTCCTCATGGAATATTTTGCTGAGAATGTTCTGTAGTGCAGACTTTCTAGTTTTTAATTCTTTTAACTTTTGTTTATCATGGAAGATTTTAATTTCATCTTCAAATCTGAAGTTTAATTTTGCTGGATATAAAATGCTTGGTTGGCATTCACTTTGTTTCAGAGCTGATAAATGTTATTCAAGGGTCTCCTGGTGTTGAGGATCTGAGTTGAGAAATTAACTGAGATCTGAATTGGTTTCCCCCTATATGTAGTTTGATTTTTTTCTTTTGCAGCCTTTAAAAATCTATCCTTATTCTGTGTTTTAGTCATTCTCATCATAATGTGTGTTGGTGTGGGTCTGCTGTAATTTTGTACATTTGGAGTCTTGAAAGCCTCTTGTACTTGATTATTCATTTCATTTTTTAGACTTGGTAAGTTTTCTGATATTATGTCATTGAAAATATTATGTATTCCTTTGGTTTTATCTCCATGTTTTCATCTATTCCAATAAATCTTAAATTTGTCCTTTTCATGTTATTCCATATTTCTTTAAAGTTCTGTTCATGGTTTATTACCATCTTCTCTGTGCAGTCAACTTTATTTTCAAGAGTACGTATTTTGTCTTCATTATCTGAGGTTCTGTCTTCCAAGTGATCTAGTCTGTTGGTGACAGTTTCCATTTAATTTTTAATTTGGTTCATTGTTTCCTTCATTTAAAAAAATTATGCTTGATTCTTTTGTATAATCTCTGTCTTAGTCATCTTTTGCTTCCTATATTTTCTCTCCAATAACATTCTTTATTTCAAAGATCAATCTAACTATGCAGTTTCTAAACTTCTTCTCTGACATTTCCTCTACTATGTTGTCTATGGATTCTATTGTTGGAACATCTTGGTCTGTTTGATACACTTTGTTTCCTTGTTTTTTCATGTTGTTTGTGTGTCTTCTCATCTAGTGGTAGGGAGCTGAGGCAATACAGATTCTACCCTGTAGTCTTATAGTGTCCTTGAAGACTTCCAGTACCTCACCTTGAAGGGGGACACCAATATTAACAGCACCCAATGCAAACAATATACTGCCTTACACCAAATGGCTCCTCTTAAGGCATTTACAGTTTTGTCACAACAGACAGAAATAAGGTGTTCAATTACTGTCTACAATATAAACAGTAAGTTTGCTAAAATGGTTTACTGTTTTAAATGATAGGCAGTGAGGGAACAGAAGTAGTGCAAGATGTGATGTTTATGAGGGTGAAGGAAAGAAGATATAGGCAAAAATTTATAGTAAGAGCAAGGAGAGAAGTGAGAGAATTTAGGGAGACAGGTGAGAGAAAAAATATATACAGATATATTTATAAAGTAAAAATATAGGAATACACAATACTGTCATATACTATGCAGATATTCTATTCCTCAATAAATTAATGCTTGAAAAATATTTGGATTTAAAGATGGTAGAGGTGTGAGAGAGAGGGCAAGAAAAATATAAAAGGAGGAAAGTCTCAATGGAAAATTGAATAATTGCTTCCATTGGCTTTCAAAATTTTTCTCAGCATTTCTTTACCAATAGATAGGGTTGTCTGAAGTTTGATGTTAGCTCCAGTCCAGTGGATGCCCGATGGGTTGGGTGCATGAGCCAATAGGAAAATGTCCTCATACCTTCTTATAGTCTTCCCAACCATTGTATCTGGTCCCTTCTGTACCTGAACAATTCACTGATCTGGAGAGAGCCCAGTTTTCTCTAGTTTCTTCAACCTGTGCTCCTTACAGGGAACTGCCCCTGGTGTCCAGCTTTCCATAAGCTTGCCAGATCCAGACTGGCCCACACAAACCCAGCTGCAAGCTGATGGACCTGGACTCAGGTTCCCCAGGCTCCATCTTACTGTAGCCCCAACACCTCAATGTCCTTTCAGTTTGCAGAGAGACCACCAGGGATGTGCTCACACAAAGGAACAACCCTGCAAAGAGGCAGCCAGATGGCAGCCACTACCACACCAAGAAGAAAGACCTCAGGTGCATCCAGACCTGCCGGTACCCAGATGTATCTCCAGGTCCTGGCCTCAGTCCCCAGACTGAGGTGACCATGCCCTGGCATGTCCACAGCCTTGGCAGCAAACCTGCAGGCTCTGGCTGTTGTCCTCAAATGACAGCAGTCACATGTAACCAAACCTGCAGGTACTGTGACAATGAACTTCCAGGCAACAGCAGGTAGCAGGTGATCCACTGGTGGTCTGCAGGTGGTCAGCAGGCTAACTGCAGAGAGTCGGCTGGTGGACTTTGGGCAGTGGGTGATGTGCAGGCAAGAGGCGGGCAAATGGGCAAATGGCAGATGATAGGCAGCAGTCAGTGAGCAATCTGCATTCAAAAAGTAGGTGATATGCTGGCCAGTGATCGCTGTGGATGAATGGGGAAACAGCACAGGATCAGCGAGCAGTGATGACTTCCTCACAGAGAAACAGTATTTCCTCTGCTTGAATCCCAAGTTACAGAGTGACAAGGAATGCAGCCTCCCTCTAGGGTGCCATCTTGGCTCCTTTGCTATTTTAAATTTCCATAAAATTTGTTTTATCAAGTTTGAAAATCAAACTTACTTGATTATGGCAATGTCACACTTCATCATTCAGAATTGAATACATGACAAGCTTCACACATTAATACCAAATTGTTTTGAATCATTTAACAGTGAGAAAAGCATATAAATAATTTCTAACTGATTAGGATATGTATTTTAGGCCAAATTAATCACAAAACAGTGACACATTTCCCCAAAAACTTTCTAAAATAAAATGGCTAAGAAGAACCATGGAAAGTTTAACCTTCCCAAATCTTTCTGTGAGAAATAAAAGCCTTATCATTATTTCCTTATAGTTTCCTTGGTATTTTAGCCTTAATTATGTAACATTCATGGTGACACTTCATTTTTTGATATGATGCATATTTGAATGTATTTTCAATGTTAATTTCCTCTTATAACAAGACTCTTGAGTTATTTTAGAAATGACCATGCTAACAAATGTCCTGAAACTAGGAATTGACAACACAATTTAAGGGAAAAGACAATGGCAAAACAATATTTGCAGTTTTAGATACTGATCTTTAACTTAGGCAAATTTTATGCTATGTATGTAACCTGCATTGTTAGATATGATATTTATGTGTGCTTGTTGTGTATTTCTAGGAGAAACATTGTCCTTTAGATGTTTGTTCATTCATTGAGTAACACTTTACTGTGAGCCTAATGAATGGCAAGCTTTTGTTAGAGATACAGAGGCAAAACACAGTCAGATCTCAGAGGCACCACACTTCAGAGGCATTCCAGTCCACAATAAACTAGCTAATAATGACAATTTATAATGGAATCTTTAACAGGTTAGAGAAAGTGACATCCAAATATCAACAGTTGAAACAGGAGGAACAACTGTATAATTGATATCAAGTACTGACCAATATTTATACAGCAATTATGATGTTTAAAGTACTATATGCATATATGAATGCATATATTTGATGGTCTGCCTTCGGGGAGTCTATAATGTAGTGGGAGTTGAGGAGGAGACATATGCATAAAATACTAAGCATAATTGAAGATGGAACAAGGTATGGTGAATTTTTTTTTTTTGTACCTGGGATTGAACTCAGGGGCACTCAACCACTGAGCCACATCCCAGCCCTATTTTGTATTTTATTTAGAGACATGGTTGCACTGAGTTGCTCAGTGCCTCACTTTTGCAAAGGCTGTCTTTGAACCTGAGGTCCTCCTGCCTCAGCCTCCCCAGACCCTGGGATTACAGGGGTGCACCACCGTGCCCGACTGAAATGTTTCTTAATAGTAGTACACAAAGCTGATGTAGAGTGCAGAGGAAGGAATGAATAATACCAAGTGGATGGGCAAAGCTCTGTGGTGGAGGTATAATTTCAGTTGAGCCATGAAAATTGCTTTTCTTTTCATGAGAAGGGAGAGATGAACATTCCTTACTGGAACCATGACAGAAGAGATAGAAACCTGAAAAGATTTGGT
Organism: Sciurus carolinensis; assembly: GCF_902686445.1. Taxonomy (NCBI): domain Eukaryota; kingdom Metazoa; phylum Chordata; class Mammalia; order Rodentia; family Sciuridae; genus Sciurus; species Sciurus carolinensis. The sequence continues at coordinate 105,063,035 of NC_062232.1, forward strand.
TTACTATGGATAGAGCATAGGGTTTATGTTAGGATGTACTCACTGAAAAAGCTGGGTGATTCTTTTAAGGGCAGATGGTGATAGGCCTTCAGGACCTGTGATAGGAAGTTTGTATATCCTTCTCTAGGCAATGTGAAATATAAAGACAGCAGTGAAGGATTTTTAGTAGTTTCTAAAAATGTTATTTCCAAGTCCTTTTTGGTTACTTCATAGTTATAATGCTTTGTGGAATAAGTTTTGTAAATGTTCTACAACACCGCTTTTATACAATAAATCCCTCTTTGATCCCCTTCTCTGTACTTTATGTCAACTTTCTATAACTCTTTTATAATACTCATTTTATTTTGTCTTTCATAATGCTTGCCTTTTTAGGCATGTATTTTCCCTATGCTAGATTTGAAGTTCTCTAAGGTCAGAGACCATGTCTATGTGTTCCTCATTCATTTGTCCATAATATGCACTTAATAATACTCATATGTCTGGGTTATTGTAAAGATAAAACAAATAATACATATTAATGATTGAGGGTATACTTATTAAAAGTTCTGACTCAGTGACCCAAACTTCTGAGTTTGAAATTCAGTTCTGCCACTTGCTGTGAAAGCTTGAATAAATTATTCTTTTTTTAAAAATCAAGTTTATTGAAGGATAATTTAAACCATACAATGTAGTCATTTAGAGAATAAAATTTAATTGTCGATTATATATACTCAGATATGTGCAAACATCACTGTGGAATATTTTTGTGACTAAAAGAAATGCCCATACTTTTTAACTATCATGAGGGAAGGAGAGGAGAGGAGACAAAAGAAGAGGAAAAAAAAGGAGACACTGGGGATTGCAGCTAGGTCAACACATGGGTTTCATCATCAAAGCACAAAATAACAGCAGCGACTCACAAAGCTTAAGAAAGAGGATGGTAGTTTTCAGGACCGAAGTTTAGTCAGACCCTGTCTCAAAATAAAATTAATCAAATGTATGAATGAATGAATGAAAAGTAACTATTAGTTTACTTTCTGCTGTAGATTTCCCTGTTCTATATATTTTGTACAAATTAAATCATATAACATCTATACTTTGTGTGCGATTGGCTTCATTCATTTTGTACAGTTTCCAAAACTCATCTATGCTCTCACATTAACCAAAACTTCATTCGTTTAAATGTCTGAATAATTTTCAATTGTATGACTGGACCACATTTTGTTTGTTCATTTGTTAGGTTATGAGCTTTTGGATTGTTTCCATATTTTGACTATTATGAATAATAGTGCTATAAACATTTGTTTACAAGTTTTTGTGTGGACACAAGCTTTCATTTCTCTTGGTGATTAGCTAGAAATGGAATTGCTGGATCAGATGGTAACTCTGTTTAATAATTTGTAGAACTGACGGATTGTTTTCCAAAGCATTGGCACCATTTTTCATTCCCACCATAACTGTATGAGAGTTCCAATTTGTCCATGTACTTGTCTGACACTTGATTTAAGCCCATTATAATGTGTGTAAGAGGTGTGTCATTGTGTTTTTTTTAATTGAGGCTTTTAAAAAACTATTTTTAGTTGTTGATGGACCATTATTTCATTAATTTATTTATATGTGGTGCTTAGAATTGAACCCAATGCTTCACACATGGTAGGAAAACATTATACCACTGAGCCACAACCCCAGCACCTCATTGTAGTTTTGATTTCCATTTTCATAATGATTAATGCTGTTGAACATCTATTCATATTCATTGGCTACTTTATGTCTTCTTAATAAAAGTATATATTCAGGACCTTTGCCCATTTTTAGTTGGGCTATTGGCTATTTGTTGTTTTATGCAAGACATAAGTTTCTCATCAGATATATGATTTTCAAACAGTTTCTCCCATTTTATAGGTTGTCTTTTCACCTTCCTTGTGGTGTCCTTTGAAGAACAAAAGACTTAAATTTTGATAAAGTTGGATTTAACTATTTTTTGTTGTTTTTCTTGCTTTTGATACCATGTTACTTAATCTTGATTAACCCCAACTAATCTGTAAAATAGTGATGATTAAAGTTGATTAGGGATATATCCTAGGGTTATTAAAATTAATTAATACATATAACTTAAGTAACACTTTACATATAGTAAGCACTCAAAAATGTTTCTGTCATTATTGACATTACTTTTATTATTATATAGAACATTTAAAATGAAGCTTGGCAAATTGTAATTATTCAGTAATTTTAGTTGTTGTTATGTAACATTAATTTCCTATATATGATAAATAAAAAATTTTCATTGAGCAGAAAATAAATATAAATATTTGGGGAAAAGATTTAAGATTTAAAACTATATAGGATCCTGAGATATTATAGGTTCACTCATTTTTCATAAAAAGTTTAAAAGAGGATTACCTCTCTAAATATTTAATCTAAAGTTGTTTATATTAAAAAATCAAACTTGGACAGTGATGAATGGTTTTAAATTTTCCTTTTATATTATCCCTTTTATTCTGTCTTTACTTTTGACTTGGATGATCATCAGTGATAATTTGAATTTTATGATAATGAAGGAAATTGGCAAGTCACTTGTGAAATATTATGGCAATAATGGTTTTGTGCTAAAGATAAATCCTTTGTTTTCTCCAAAGTAATATGATGTGTTAATAAATGTAAAGTAAAAATCACATACATATTTGTTTATCCAACAACCTTTAGGGAAACTTGTCATGCATAACAATAAAATAATTTTAATAATTTCCATTATAGGCAAAAGAAATTTAGATAAACATATCAAAATTCCTTTCTGTTTTTTCTTCAGTTTTAGTCCTAAGCATCTGTGCTATACAGATAAACCTTCATTCAAATGAAAATATAATTATGTCAATATGATAAAAAAATACAATGAGGGGAAATATGCATGTAAATTATTTACACAGAAGAGAAAGATGGAAATAGAAGATACATAGCTAAAGAAAACTTGAGGCCCTCATTAAAAACAGTAGTTATGAACTCATTGGTTGATTATGTTCATAGTTCACCACAATTCATTCCTGTCATTTTATATATATATATATATACACACACACACACACACACACACACACATACACTCCCACACACCCCCCCACACACACATATACACACACCCCCCCACACACATTTGGTTATTACAGCCATTCATGGCTGTCAGTGATGGACAGTGTTTCTGAATTTCACAACTATGTTAAATTGCACACTTGCTTTGTCTCTCTGGGCTCTTCTGAAACTGAAGTTGTCCAAATGATCTTGAGGAGACTTCCTGAGCTAAGGAGTGAATATTTTTCTCTCTTTAATAATAATGTAAAACTAGAGTTTTGTTATTAAGTGTAGTTAATTAGTAGATATGAACAGAGAGGGAGGTTGCAGTCTGAGAGAGGGGTTTTGATATTGTCCATTAGACTGGGAAATGGCGAGGCTGTCCTTTCTCATGTGAAAATCTAATATGAATGTGTCTGAATCGAGGCTCTGTTGAGAAGAGGGAATCCCTGTCTCATTCCACTATCTTTCCTTCCCCCCAACTCCCTCCCCTCTTTTCCCACTACACAATCCAATTTCCATTCATTCTTCTCTTACCCCCTCTCCCCATTATGTATCAGCATCCACTTATCAGAGAAAATATTCAGCCTTTAGTTTTTTTGGATTGGCTTATTTCACTTAGCATGATGTTCTACAACTCTATCCATTTACCTGCAAATGCCATAATTTTATTCTTCTTTGTGGTTAAGAAATATTCCATTGTGTATATATACCACAATTTCTTTATCCATTCATCTACTGAAGGGCATCTAGGTTGGTTCCACAATCTAGCTATTGTGATGTGGCTACATCACCATAGTATGCTGATTTTAAGTCCTTTGGGTATAAACCGTTGAGTGGAATAGCTGGGTCAAATGGTGAGTGCACTCTCAGTTTTCTGAGGAATCTCCACACTGCTTTCCAGAGTGACTGCACTAATTTGCAACCACACTAGCAATGTATGAGTGTACCTTTTCCCCCACATCCTCACCAACACCTATTGTTGCTTGTATTCTTGATAATCACCATTCTAATTGGAGTGAGATGAAATCTTAGGGTGGTTTTGATTTGCATTTCTCTTATTACTAGAGATGTTGTAGACATGTTTTTACATATGTTTGTTGATCACTTGTATATCTTTGTCTGTGAAGTGTCTGCTCAGTTCCTTAGCCCATTTGTTGATTGGGTTCTTTGTATTTTGGGTGTAAAGGTTTTTGAGTTCTTTATAAATTCTGAAGATTAGTGCTCTATCTGAAGTGCATGTGGTAAAGATCTTCCACTATGTAGGCTGTCTCTTCACATTCTTGATTGTTTCCTTTGCTGTGAAGAAGCTTTTAAGTTTGATGCCATCCCACTTATTGATTCTTGATTTTATTTCCTGTGCTTTAGGAGTTTTATTGAGGAAGTCTGTTCCTAAACTGACATGATGGAGGATTGGGCATAATTTTTCTTCTAGTAATTGCAGGGTCTCTGGTCTAATGCCTAGGTCCATGATACAATTAGATTTGAATTTTCTGCAGAGTGAAAAGGGTTCAATTTCATTCTATTACATATGGATTTCCTGTTTTCCCAGCACCTTTTGTTGAAGAGGTAATCTTTTCTCCAACATATGTTTATGGTGCCTTTGTCTAGTAGGAGATAACTGTATTTATGAGAATTTGTCTCTGTGTCTTCTACTCAATTCCATTGGTCTTCATGTCTTTTTTGGTCCCAACATCATGCTGTTTTTGTTACGATTGCTCTGTAGTATAAATTAAGGTCTGGTATTGTGATGCTTCCTGCTTCACTTTTCACACTAAGATTGCTTTGTCTATTCTGGGCTTCTTATTTTTCCAAATGAATTTCATGATTACTTTTTCTATTTCTGAGAAGAAGGTCTTTGGGATCTTGATAGGAATTGCACTAAATCTGTATAGTGCTTTTGGTAGTATGGCCATTTTGACAATATTAATTCTGCCTATCCAAGAACATGGAAGGTAATATTCCATTGTGTTTATATACTACAGTTTCTTTATCCATTCATCTGTTGAAGGGCACGTAGGTTGGTTCCACAATCTAGCTATTGTGAACTGAGCTGCTATAAACATTGATGTGGCTGCATCACTGCAGTATGCTAACTTTAAGTCTTTTGTGTATAAACTGAGGAGTGGGATAACTGGGTCAAAAGGTGGGTCCATTCCAAGTTTTATGAGTATTTGACACACTGCTTTCCAGAGTGGCTGCACCAATTTGCAACTCCCCCAGCAATGTACAAGTGTGCCTTTTTCCCCACATCCTCGCCAACACCTATTATTTGATAAGAACTTCCACCACAGACTCTCAAGAGCCTGAGCTGCCATGTAAGAAGTGCAATTACATGACTGGAAAGAACTTGAAATGACATGCAAAGGGAGAGGAGTCCAGGTATGCCTAGCCTCCTAACTGGTCCTGTGAAGAATCAGGCATTTGAATGAAGTTATTGCATATTCTCCAGATGTGTCCATCTGCTAACTCAATATTACACAGTACCCTAATCAAAAACATGTGGAGCAAAACTATCAAATTACATGCTTTCTGTATCTGCGATACTAAAAATCATGAAGAAAAATAAAGTATCTCTCATTTTAAGTCATCAAGTTTGGGGATAATAGTATTAGATAACTAAAAGACCAAGTCTCAACAATTATATATTTTTCCAACATTGTGAATAAAAAAAATCAAATATAGAAAGGTAGAAAGAATTATACAGTGAAAAGTCACATACCCATCACCTAAATATTATAGTGTAATTTTCACCATATGTACTTCCTCACATATTTATCTGACCATTCCTCTATTGATTTATCAAAGTACCTTATTTTGATGCATTTCAAGATGAGTTGACATCAGTAACTTTATTCCTAAACATTTCAGAATGGGTATCATTCACTAGAGTTCAATATGTGGTTGTACATGCATTTTCCTTTTAAGAGAAAATTGACATAGAATAAAATGCCCAGAAATTAACTTAACATTTGCTGAGTTTTGACAAATGCATACACTTGTGTAGTATAATCCTTTATGAATAGATAGAACACTAACATTATCTCAGAAAGTTCCTCCATGCCCCTTTTAAGTTGATCACTACATCTAGCACCTCAAGAAAGTATTTTTAAATGTTTTGCACCATAGGTTTAGTGTATTATAGAACTTATATAAAAGCACAGATTTTCTGATATTCTAAGAGTTCTTTCATTTAGATTGATGTTTTTGAAATCCATTCATGTTGTATTTATCAGAGGCTCATATTCCTTTTACTATTGAATAGAATTACATTATATGAATGTACTTCAGTCTGTCTATTCATTTTCCTTTTCTTGGGGTAGGAATTCTGGGGATTAGACCTAGAGGCACTTTATCACTGAGTCACATCTCCAGCCCTTTTTACTTTTTATTTTGAGACAGGGTCTTGCGAAGTTGCTTAAGGCCTATGTTGCTGAGCCTGGCCTCAAACTTGTGATCCTCCTGCCTCAGTTTTCTGAGACACTAGAATTATAGGCATGCACCACCTCTCCTGACTGTCTATCCATTTTCCTAATGATGAACACTTGTGTCAATTCCAGATTTGTTATTATGAGTAGAGTTGCTTTGAAAATTCTTTGCCTTTTTTAACCATATACTTTCTTTCATTTTTTTTTGCATAAAGATGAAGGAGTAGTGCATGTATGTTTACTTTTATAAGAAACTGTTAGATGCTTTTAAAATGTAATCATGTTGGGCTGAGAAAGTAGCGCAGTGGTAGAGCACTGGCCAATCATGTGTGAGTCTCTTTGTTTAATCCTCACTACAGCAAAAAAAATAGTCATATCATTTTATACTACTAACAATGAAGATTACTGTTTACCCTATATCTTTGCCAACATTTGTTATTGTCCTTTTACTCATAAAAATTTAGAAGAGTGTATCATGATAGATCATTGTGGTTTTAATATCCATTTTCTTGACAACTAATGATATCAAACATTTTTTTTTCATGTGCTGCATTGACCATCTGTGTATGTTCTTTGGTAAAATATCTGTTTGAGTCTTTTTCCATTTACAACTGCTTTTTTGTCCCTTTATTATTGAGTTAGAGGAGTTCCTTTACAATTTTTGAGATGATTTCATTATATGATTGGGCTTTGCAAATATTTTCTTCCACCTTGTGTTTTGCCTTCGCATTTACTTATGTCTTTTGATGAGCAGAAATTTTATTTTAAAAAAAGATTTAATTTTTTATGGCTATTGATTTTGTGCCATGGATAAGAAACCTATGTCAACACCCAATTGACAAAAATATTCTGTTTTCTACTAGAAATTTTATAGTGTTAATTTTTTACATTGAGACTATGGCTCATGTTCAATTAATTTTTGTGTGTGGCATGAAGTAGAACTTAAGCATCAAATTTCTCCATGAGGATATTCAGTTGTTCTAGTCTTCTTATTGAAAAAATTCTCTTTTGCCCATTTGATTGCTTTTGGACCTTTATCAAAAATCAGTACTTCATGTAACATGTGTCTCTTTTAGGGTCTCTATTCTGTTCCTTTGACTTACTTGTCCGTCCTTAAGCTAGTACCATATTACCTTGATTCCTATAGTTTTATAATAAGCCATGATATCATCTAACTTTATTCTTTTTTTGCAAGATTGTTTTAGATATTTTAGGTCATTTGGAATTTCACTATATTTTAGTACCAACTTTTCAAAATCCATAAAATGCTTAATGAGATATCTATTTATCTATCTACTTTGATGAATCAGCATCTTAAGAACATATTGTCTTTACAATCCATGAATATGGTATATATGTTCCTATTTTTTTTTCTTTTACACATAAGGGAGTTTATTAAGCAAACAGAGTGTCTCCCTGCAGGGTAAGAGAGAAAATGAGAGGAAAAGAGAAAGGGTGAACGCTAGAGAGAGTGGAAAAGAGAGGAGGAGAGAGAAAGCAAGTGAGTAGGAGAGAGAAAAGCAAGAGAAAAGATGGCAGGGAAGCTATCCTTAAGCAGTTTAATTCTGCCGGGCTAACAGGGGACCAATAACAGAGAAGGATACTTGCAAGCTGACTGATGAACCAATAGCTAGCTAGGATGTTCACAGACTGACAAGTAGTTGGGATGCGGGGAAATGGCTGCAGTGGAAAGGTGGAAGAGCAGCTTTGTATTACTTTCCCCCATTTCTGTTTTTATAAGAAAATCTTTTTTTCTCCAGTTCTTTCCTGCCTTATCTCTCCTTTCTTCCTAAGTGACTAGGGCTGGTTTTGCAGGTGAGATGTAAAAAGTCCATTCTCCCAGGGGCAGTCTTCAACTTGCAGACTTCCAGAGGCAAATGGTTTTCATGGACTTCATTTCCTTGATTTGACTGATTCCCTATTTCTACACTAACTGCCTGTCCCCAATTCTGGCTTCATTCACCCCTCTAATTTTAGGGACTCCTTTATTGCTGTAAGGAAAGGGGGGCGATGACCACTCTGGCTTCTTTGAGCTGGAAGGGGGCAGCGTGGGGCAAGTAGTTTGGAGTTCCCTTTTTAGAAATTGGGTTAATTGAGGGGTTCATGGTAGAAGTCTGGTTGGGAAGAGCAGGTTGTAAAGGCATCTGAGGGTGGGTGCTTCTATGAGAGAAGAACAAAAAGACATGAGTGAGTACTGAAATGAGATTAATGCAATATAAATATTGCAGAATCTGGAATATGCCAATGAATATCATAAAGATGACAGAAGTCAATAATTCCTTACCAAGGGGTGGAAGAACTGAGAAGTTGTTCCTATAACAAGGCCTAGCAAAGGCTGGAGAGGACAAGGCCTTTATTTGGGAACTTTAACATTGTCTAGGTTATCAGGAATGTAAACACGACATTTAGTAGAGATACTAGCAAACATAGATTAAGCCTACCTGTGTCTGTAGGCCTTAAACTGACTAAAACTTCTGACTCTCTTGATAGTTATCAGGCACATTTGCCTAAGAATCTCTCTTTTGTAGCTTTTAGTCTTTATTCTAGTGGGCTAACACAAGTGTACATCTTAAGTTACACTTAACTATTATTTGTTTTAAATGCCCAAGAATGGCTATATTTTGGTTTCAACTGTTTTGCTAGGTGTTTAAGATCAAGCTGGTCAAAGTGACCTGTTCCTGTCTGTTAATGAGTCAGCTGAGTTCCCACAGGGGTCACTCATAGAGAACTTGAGAGCCTCAGCTTTAGTGCTGTCTGTTAGGCAGGGTCTTGTTGGGACTAATGACATGTTAACTAACTCAGGCTGACTCATTACTCCCTGGTGAGTGAGCAAGATCAAGGCCTCAAAGGCGGTTTCAATAGTTAATGATGATAAATCGGACCACTGTCAGGGATTGGTTAACTACAGTTCCACGAACATGATCAGCTCGTGCTTGCCATATAGTCCTATGGGACTCTCACCTGCGTGAAACCCCCATGCCTTGCTGACCTTTAAGCTGATTGGTTCCTGCCTAGCCCCCACCCTACATAAAAGTTGTGTGACTTCCTCAATAAACGAGTTCCTGCTGTGACTGGTCTCCCTGACGCGTCTGATTGTCCTCTGCCCGGAGGGTCAGGAGCAGGCGGTCAGTCGGCCCTACCTATCCCGGTCTGACCTTGTTGGGGAGTGTCCGCTTCCATTGTTGCTGGTCAAGAAGAGCAAGGGGGCTTAAAACCCCGACATCTGGCTCCCAACGTGGGGCATCTCAAGGCTGATCCGCAGCCAAAGTAAAGAGGCAGCTTCGAAACCGAAAGTACCAGCAGATTGGGCCAAGCGAGTTCCGAGGTAAGGGCATCCCTGAAAAGATGGGGCAAACACACACCACACATGGTGACCCTGTGCTCTCAGCTCTTAGACTCATGCTGAAGAGTAGGGGCCTTGAGTGGTCTGTTAACACAGGTGGAAAAAGCCTGGGACACCTTTACTCGGGTGGCCCCTTGGCTTCCTGCTGCTAATCTTTTTGGTCCACATGGGATCACGTAGAACAACTTGTTAGGAAGAGGGAAATCAATTTAGGGGAGGGTCCCCCATTGGGAGTCTACCCTACATTATCCACCCTTAAGGCCTGCTTCTCTCCAGGACCTCCCAAAGGGGGCTCCAAGTTTCTCCCCAAAGAGCTGCTGCCTAAAGAACTGCTGGCTCCTCCCATTGCATCTCCTTCCAGAAACTTGCCACATAGTAAACAACGTTGGGAGACCTTTAATGAGGAGCCCCATCCATCTCCATCTGCTCTTCCCAAGGTTGAGGAACCATGAGGGCAACCAGCCTCTACACATAGCAAGGGTCCACTACCACCCCGGGGAGGATCATTGCCGCCATCTTGTATTCTGGGGCCACATCAGACTCCAATGAAAGCCCTCGCCCTCCTCCTTCCGGATGGTGGAAAATCTTCCCAGTGACCATTTTATAATACTGGGAGAGAACTCACTGACTCTAACCTCCCCCCTCCCTTTATGGCCTTCCTGGTAAATGCTAAAATGTTAGTTTGGGAAGGAATGACTACTGCTCACAAATTGGCCTGTGCAGGGATGAAAGATCGCTCCATGGGAAGGTGGATTGTGGCTACCAAAGATATTGGTACACAGCTTCCACAAGTAAGCGAGCACATGGAAAGGGATTCCTTATCTTCAAATCTCTTCTTTCTTATGATTCTATGCTCTTCCTGCAAACTCGAACACCTCCTTCTTCTCCTCCTCTTAATCCCTCCTCCTCCTCCAACTTTGACTCTGCTGTTTCTGTTTCCATTCCCCAGCCCAGCCCACCTAGTCCTCCTGCCATGAGGTTCCACATACGCCGGTGTGGAGAGAGTAACCAGCCCAACCATCAGTGGCGTGTCCTAGTAAGGAGTATGATATAGTAGCCCCATTCCCCACAAGTAGTGGGAGATAATTGTTTCACAATTTTCTGTGTCCAACCCTGAATTGAACCAGGAAAAAGGGTTAAAATGCCCTAGGCACAAAGTTTATGCTAAAACCTGTCAGCTCCTTCCAGATCTCAGTCAAGGCTTACATTGAAATGTAAATGGGGAAGCCAGAATGCTTAGTAGGAGACGGGTATCAAACCCAAGAGAATAAAAAAAAAAAAAGAGCAAAAAGAGTCTTACCTGAACTCCAGAGAAAGTAAATTTTATGGTGCTTTACTAAAGAAATTAACAGCTGTATCATTTTTCCAGGACTCTTGTTTATTTTGAATTCTACATTTTTTTGAGGTCATGACTTTTTTGATCAGATCTATTTTTTGTTATTCAATTAGAGTTTTTGAACATCTGTTACATTGCAATGGAGATTCACCTATAAAGTTACAAGGTCTTTGATTTTGTGTTATTTGTATATTGTGCTGTCTGTCATGGTTGTACCAAAATTGAGCGCTCCTAAAATTAAAATTTAAAAATGGATCCAAATATTTTTAATTCACATGATTTAAAAAGGTTCAATTTAAATTGAGTAAACTAATAGAAGTAAAATGTCTTTAAAATTAACTCACAAGTCCCTAAGTGGTCAACTAATAAAATGTTGATGTTTATAAAACGTCTAACATCAATTTTTCTAGGAATTTTCTTCCACAGGAAAGAGACAGCAAATATTGTTGGTATGCTTGTCTGATATCTTGTTTTTTTTTTTACAATAAGATAAGTGAATTAGAGTTCACATGTATGAGATTACTCAAATGTGTTTGTAGAGAAAATTGCTTTGTAAACTAGAAACAAGGTTACTAAGAGTTATTTCCTAACAGGTACAATTCTATATACAAAGGGTTCCAAAGGTTTCAGCTGTGTTTCAATTAGAGTGCTATAAATAACAAAATATTTAGTATTATTAAAATGGAGTAATTTATATAAATCAAGAAATTTCTTAAGAGTTTCAGAATGTGAACAAAAAGGTCAACACATAGGAAAGAAAAAATGGAGGATTCTACATATGGAAATATATTGGGTGAAGAACAAAATGTTTCTGAGTGAGAAAGTGCTTGTGTGATGAAATACATGAGGGTCTAAGTAAGTGCTAAGAAAGTCTGTGAAGGGCAAGTTTCAACACGTTCGCATGTAACTAAGTTGGTTGTATGTATGTGACACAGTTGGAGCTATTTAAGGTTTTTCCTAAGGTGAAATCCTAATGTTCTGATATAAACTAAAGTTTAATCTATATGGTAAGATGAGAAGGATTTCTTAGAAACACTGATTTACTCTTGGCTTTGTGTCTATTAAGTTTTATTCTTTAGAACAATTAGTCTTAAAAATTGGGGTTTGTGCAATTATGGTTAAACAACTGTTAGAGTATTGGACTATGTTACAGAGTCTATATTTTTCTTTAAAAACTAAATTTGGTAAGATAAAAATGTCACAGTAATTGTGAAATGGTCACTCTTTGTATATTAAATGTGTTTATATTTTCCAGGTATACAAGTTTTTAAAAAAAGGAAATTTATCAAGCTGCTATTCTACAAATCAAACTTGTCTGTAATGATAATTATAAAGAGTAAATTTTATTGGGGATTTATTTCTATCATTTAATATTCTATTATAGGACCTGTTATCAATAGGGTATATGTAAAATTTGTTACTTTTTACACTGAGAAAATTTTAAGTGTAAATATATTTCTAAAAGTTAGAGCCTGATTTGTTTAAAGGTTAATATTGTGAAACATGAAAACATTTAACCACTTTGCCACACAAAAGGAAACTTAAAAGCTGTCTCAGACTTTCTTTAATTCATGTTTTAGATATAATGCTAAATTGTGTTAACTAATGTTCATATAGACTCAGGAGTCAATATATGAAAACTTCTTAAAATGACATTTAAGAAAGAGTGTAATGTGCAGTAGCAAAAAATGGACAACAGCAATTAAGATTGGGGTCTCTGACCTCATGACTTTGGACAGTGGACTTCCTTGAGAGCTACACAGAGCTCCTAACATTGCACTTTGCAGCTCTATCATTTTAGATCTACAGGTTCAACTTGATTCCTTGGCCACTGTCATCCTGCAATGGCGAAGGAAGGAGGGCTTTGCCTGTTCCTTGGTGAAGAGTGCTGTTTCTACGCCAACCATTCTGGCATTGTACAAGATAAAATCAAAAACCTACAAGAAGATCTGGAACATTGTAGAGTGAGCTCCACTCTAATTTCCTCTGGACTGGGTTACCCGGGTGGCTCCCCTACCTCCTCCCACTTAAGAGACCGCTAATCACCTTTATCCTTGTGTTCACCTTTGGGCCTTGCATAATCAATAAGCTTATCCATTTCCTGAAAAGCTAGGCTGTCTGTGCAGCTCATGGTGGTCTGACAGCATTATACCGCCCTTCATGATGATGATTGGGAGCCCAGTAGGATCATGGATCACTCGTATCAGAACACTGGAGTCTAAGTGTCTCTCCCTTAAGCCCTGCTCCTCCTGAGGGGCCCGCCTGAAGTGCTAAGGTGGTAGTCAATGACAGGTAAGATCCTCAGAGGAGGACAACATAAGACAGGCACACCTTCGAGTAAGGCAGACCCCCAAACTGCTAGGGTGATGTTCCATGATGGGTAAGACCCTCCCAGGGGCAACCTAAGACAGACACACCCTTAATATAAAACAAAAAAAGGGGATATGTTGGGACTAATGACACGTTAACTAACTCAGGCTGACTCATCACTCCCTGACGAGTGAGCTACATCAAGGCCTCAAAGGCGGTTTCAAAAGTTAATGACGATAAATCAGACCACCGTCAGGGATTGGTTAACTACAGTTCTGCGAACGTAATCAGCTCATGTTTGCCATATAGTCCTATGGGACTCTCACCTGCGTGACTCCCCCCATGCCTTGCTAACCTTTAAGCTGATTGGTTCCCGCCTGGCCCCCACCCTACATAAAAGTTGTGTGACTTCCTCAATAAACGAGTTCCTGCTGTGACTGGTCTCCGTGCCACGTCTAATTGTCCTCCGCCTGGTGGGTCGGGAGCAGGCGGTCAGTCGGCCCTACCTATCCCGGTCTGACCTTGTTGGGGAGTGTCCCCTTCTGTTGTCGCTGGTCGAGAAGAGCAAGGGGGTTTAAGACCCCAACAAGGTCTCCTCAATGAGGTGGCTTCCCTTGAAAGCATTAGTGGTGTCTCCCTTTTTCCTTCACCCTCCTCTGTAGCAGGTGCACTCAGTGGCTTTTCATCCTCTAGTGGCCTCATCAAGCTCCCTGTTTGGGAGGTCGTGTGTCCCAGAGTTGCAAACCTCCTTAGAGAAGTACTCTTGTTCCCTGGATTCAGGCTGACTGAGGGCAAGACCCAAATATGGACTTTTCTTGACCTCTGTATTTAATCTTAATCTCTAAATTTGATCTTAACCATCAAGCAAGCCAGTCTCACCAGTTGTAAAGTAAGAGTACTAGGCTTTAACATCAATGTCTATAACTTTACAGTTATTTACCTCCTTTTATCTAATTGGGGTCTACATTATCTGTCCTATAGGTGATGGTTTACCATTTGTTTCAAGTTAATCTATGGTGTACTTCTGCAAAATATTAATCAGGCAACATTCAGAGTTTACAAGGAAAATACAAAATGGAATCACCAAGAGTAAAACATTCAGTGTGTGCAATAGTTATCTTGAATTTTGGCTGAGTTATTCATTATATCCCCTGTTTGAGATCACAGTAATCTTTACATCAAATATCAAACTTTTGAACACAATTTAAATGAGTTAAAGTCTGGCTTAGTTTGGAGCCATTCTAACGTGCAGCAGGGTTGTGAGGCAGAGCCTTATCTCAGGTAAGATGGAGCTTTTCCTGAAGCTAATTTTTTTCTCTTTTGCCATGAGCAGCATGACCAAATTCTCAAGTTCAGTGAGGGGCACAGAAGTATTAGAAAATAAAGGTTTATAAGCACAGATTTTGAAGATTAAGCTGAGATCAGATGGAGCTCTGTTCTCTGATGGAAATGCAGATCTAAAGAGTTATGTCAGCAATCTTTATATATGTATGTAAGCATTAGTCTTTGTTTTCAGGAAAGTTACAGAGACTAGGACATTAACGTAGCTTTTTTTTTTCAGAGCTGCAAAGTGCAATGGTAGGAGCTCTGTGTAGCTCTCAAGGAAGTCGACTGTCCAAAGTTATTGTAAGGTGGGCAGGAACCAGAGAAGGGAGCTGATGAAACACGGGTTATCTAGCAAAAGAATTCCTTCCTGCCCAAGAGCTGTGTTCCTGAGATCAATGTCAGAGCTGATAGGACTCCTGTATAGAGCCTCCCCAGGGAGGGTACTGCCACAGCAGTTAGGCATCTTGTGTGCCCGCACAGGAACACTCCCAGGCACCAGGCATGCCACAGCCATGAGGTCAGAGACCCCAAACTCAACCCCTGTTGTTCCATTTTCACTACTGTGCATTACACTCTTTCTTAAATGTCATTTTAAGAAGTTTACATATATTGACTCCTGAGTCTATATGAACATTAGTTAACACAATTTAACATTATATCTAAAACTTGAATCAAAGAAAAGCTGAGAGAGTTTTTAAGTTTCCTTTTGTGTGGCAAAGTGGCAAAATGCTTTCATGTTTCATGATATTAACCTTTAAACAAATAAGGCTCTCACTAATTTTTAGAAATACATTTACATTTAAATTTTTTTTAAATCTCAGTGTAACCGATTTTACATATACCCTATTGATGACAGGTACAGACAAGGTTAATTTGTAGAATAGCAGCTTGATAAGTTTTCTGCTTTAAAGGCTTGTATACCTGCAACATATGAACACATTTAATATACAAAGAATAATGTTTAAGTATGTTACTCCTTGGAATAACTTTATAAATTAATCAGATGTCTCTAACAAACACATTTGAGTAATCCCACACATGTCAACTCTAATTCACTCATCTTATTGTAAATAAACCAAGATATCAGACAAGTGTAAAAAAACCAAATTATCAGACAAATGTACCAACAGTATTTGCTGTCTCTTTCCTGTGGAAGAAAAGTCCTAGAAAAAATGATGTTAGACATTTTATAAACATCAACATTTAATGAGTTTGACCACCTAGAGACTTGTGAGTTAATTTTAAAGACATTTTGCTTCTATTAGTTTACCCAATTTAAATTGAACATTTTGAAATCATGTGAATTAAAAGTATTTGGATCCATTTTTTTAAATTTTAATTTTTATGCACTCTTATATTTAACACAAAAGCAATGGCCTTGTATGTTTATCTCCATTGCAATGTAACAGATGTTCAAAAATAACTCTAGAGTTGGATAAAAAGAACTGATCAAAAATCATTAATCTAGATATGTAGGATAAAAACTGTGAGCTCAAAAATATAGCATTTAAGAAAATCAAGAGTTCTAGAAGAAAAATGATAATGGCCATTAATTATAGCATGAGAAAATGAGAAAGAGAAGGGCAGAGAGAAGAGGTAAAAGGGAGAGATAAAGTGTTCTCCTAGGAGAAATTTAAAATGGACACTTTTTTCCTTGGGTTTGAGACTGGTCTCCCACTGAGCATTTTGGCTTCCTCCATTTACATTTAAATGTAAGTCTTGACTTAGATCTGAAAGGGGCTAACAGGTTCTAGCAGAAACTTGACGCATAGGGCATTTTAACCCTTTTTCCTCATTAGTATTCAATTCAGGTTTGGATGCAAAAAATTGTTAAGTATTATCTCCCACTACTTGTGGGGAATGGGGTTGCTATATCATACTTCTTACTGGGACACGCCACTGATGGTTGGGCTGGTTACTCCCTCCACATGGGAGTATATGGGACCTCGTGGCAGGCAGACTAGGCGATCTGGGCAGCGGAATGGAAGCAGAAACAGAAGGGGGTAAAGGAGATGGAGAAGCAGGGGGAGATAGAGAAGCAGGGGCCGGAGGCGCCAGAGCCTGCAGGAAGAGCCAAGAAGCAAGAATGAAGAGACTTGAAGATAAGGAATCCCTTTCCATCTGCCCGCTTGCTCACAGAAGCTGTGTGTCATTATACAAGTGAATTTTGATGGCTTTAAGCCGGGGGTCAGGTAAAGGGATCCCAGGGTTGAATCTGCTGGATTGGAGGACCCAGATCCCATGGTGGAGACTGATACAGCCGAGTCTGTGGACAGGGCGTCCTGAGGCCAGAGTAATTGGCTGGAGATGAGGAGGCAGCACATTGATTGTGTCGTCACACAAGCACCAATGTGTGCCAGGCAAAAGTCAAGATGGTTGAGGACCTGACATTAGGATTTTCAAGAAAAATGTGCACGAAGATGAGCCTCAACCCTGAGAGAGAATCTCCACCATGAAATCAGGAACCCACCCAGCAGATAAGACCAACTAAGGGTGCCAGCCATCATGGCTGGGGGTACCCTCACCCCTCAGCCACTTCAAGAGTCCCAGATAAATTGGCCTAGGGGGCCCGGCCTAGAGGACTCACCAATCTGAAGTCCGGTGATGGATGCAGAGCAGAGTGTCCGGGCAAAATGGAACGTGAGGCTGTGCCCGGGGAGGGGGGGGGGGCACTGGGGCATCAGATGGGGTTTCACTTGCTTAAGAAACAGTGGAAGAGCCCATCCCGAGTCATGGCACCAATGTAAGAAAACCCACGAAAACGACGTCAGACTTGGGGAATCACATAAGGGAGTTTATTAAGCAAACAAAGTGTCTCCCTGCAGGGTAAGAGAGAAAATGAGAGGAAAAGAGAAAGGAAAGAGAAAGGGCACATGCTGGAGAGAGTGGAAAAGTGAGGAGGAGAGTGAAAGCAAGTGAGTAGGAGAGAGAAAAGCAAGAGAAAATATCTATGTTCCTATTTTTTAAGGAAAATAAAAATTGAATTTACATAATTGCATTTTGAAAGTGATTCCATTTTCTAAATGATTGCTAATGTTCTAAAAGTGAGGTTGATTTTTACATGTAAGTCTTGTATCAAAGAACCATGTTACATTTACCTTTTAATTCTAGTAATCCATTAAGCTCTGGATGTCATTTATAGTACACCTATGTGTGTTACGAACCCCATAATAAAATATAATTTATCTTGAAAGATGTATATGCATTATAAAATTAGTGAAAGGAAAACAATCTTTTATATTTATAGATATATTTACATTGATGGCGTTCTTTGTTCCTTTCTGAAGGTTAAAATTGCCATCTTGTATCATTTCCATTCAACCTGAGGAATTTTCTTCAAAACAAATTTGTTATTTTTTATATAAAAATCTTGCTATAATGTTGTCTACCTTCGTTGTTTCTTATGAGATATCAACAGTAGTTTGTATAGATTTTCCCCTCTATGCAATTTATCATTTCTCTTAAGTTGCTTTCAGGATTTTCTCTTTATGTCTAGTTTTTCACAAAATGACATGGTGTGCCTAGGTATGTTTTTTCTTGTATTAACTTGCTTGGAACTTAGTCTCTACATTTTTTTTTTTTTACCAAATTTGAGAAAATTTTCTTCATTTTCTCCTCAAATATTTTCTTTTTCTGACTCATCTTCTCTTCTCCTCATGGTACTTCATTAATGTGCATGTTAAAAGTTTTTATATTATACCTTAGGTCACTTTTCAGTTTAGTTTCACTATGAACTTATTTTCAACAATTTCCTCTCTGTTTATTTTATGGATAATTTCTATCGCTCTGTATACATGATCATTTACCTTTTCTTCTGTAATTTCCTATTTGATTTTAAGTTCACCCAGTACATTTTTTCTCAGAAAAAAATTTTATAGTTTCTGTTTCTTTGCTGAAATTTCTGGTATGTAATTCTATTTATTTATTTATTTATTTATTTATTTATTTATGTGTTTATTTGTTGCCAGGGATTGAAACCAGAGGTGCTTTACCAATGAGCCACACCCCCAGTCCTTTTTATTTTTTTATTTTTGAGGCAGGATCTCACTAAATTACTTAGGGCCTGGCACTTTGATCCTCTGCCTCAGCCTCCTGAGTAGCTAGGATTACAGACATGGGCTACCACACCTGGCTCTAGTGTGTGATTTCTTTCAAGTATATTTCTCTTTTGTTTTTGAGCATAATTATAGTAGGTACTTTAAAATTGTTTTCGGCTAAATCTAACACCTGGATCATCTTGATGTAGTATCAGTTGATTATTTTTTCATTTGAATGTGGGTGGTATTATCCTTTTTTAATAATTTTGCATTGTACACTGGCCATCATAAATAATACAATTGAGAAAGTCTGAATTCTGTGCAATGGTTTTTGTTATTTTTGTTACAGCAGGCAGTTGATTTGACTGAACTCCTATCTCCCCCATGGGAGGGATGGAGTTGAAATTTTTAGGTCTTTTAGGTGTAGCTAGGATTCTTTTTTTTTTTTTTCTTTTTATTGTAAACAAATGGGATACATGTTGTTTCTCTGTCTGTACATGGCGTAAAGGCATACCATTTGTGTAATCATAAATTTACATAGGGTAATGTTGTTTGATTCATTCTGTTATTTTTTTCCTTCCCCCCTCCCCTCCCATCCTTCCCCTCCATCTATACAGTCCTTCCTTCCTCCATTCCTGCCCCCCTCCCTAAACCCAACTCCAACCCCAACATTAACCCTTCCCACCCCCCATTATGTGTCATCATCCAATTATTAGCGATATCATTCTTCCTTTGGTTTTTTGAGATTGGCTTATCTCACTTAGCATGATATTCTCCAGTTTCATCCATTTGCCTGCAAATGCCAGAATTTTATCATTCTTTATGGCTGAGTAATATTCCATTGTGTATATATACCACAGTTTCTTTATCCATTCATCAATTGAAGGACATCTAGGTTGGTTCCACAATCTGGCTATTGTGAACTGAGCAGCTATGAACATTGATGTGGCTGTATCTCTGTAATATGCTGATTTTAAGTCCTTCGGGTATAGGCCAAGGAGTGGGATAGCTGGGTCAAATGGTGGTTCCATTCCAAGTTTTCTAAGGAATCTCCACACTGCTTTCCAGAGTGGCTGCACTAATTTGCAGCCCCACCAGCAATGTAAGAGTGTACCTTTCTCCCCACATCCTCGCCAACACCTGTTGTTGGTTGTATTCTTGATAATTGCCATTCTAATTGGGGTGAGATGGAATCTTAGGGTGGTTTTGATTTGCATTTCTCTTATTACTAGAGATGTTGAACATTTTTCCATATGTTTGTTGATTGCTTGCATATCTTCTTCTGTGAAGTGTCTATTCATTTCCTTAGCCCATTTGTCAATTGGATTATTTACATTCTTGGTGTAGAGTTTTTTGAGTTCTTTATAGATTCTGGAGATTAGCGCTCTATCTGAAGTATGATTGGCAAAGATTTTCTCCCACTCTGTAGGCTCTTTCTTTGCATTGCTGATAGTTTCCTTTGCTGAGAGAAAGCTTTTTAGTTTGAATCTATCCCAGTTATTAATTCTTGCTTTTATTTCTTGTGCTATGGGAGTCCTGTTGAGGAAGTCTGGTCCTAAGCCGACATGTTGAAGCTCTGGACCTACTTTTTCTTCTATAAGATGCAAGGTCTCTGGTCTGATTCCGAGATCCTTAATTCATTTTGAGTTTAGTTTCGTGCATGGTGAGAGATATGGGTTTAGTTTCATTCTGTTGCATATGGATTTCCAATTCTCCCAGCACCATTTGTTGAAGAGGCTATCTTTTCTCCATTGCATATTTTTGGCCCCTTTGTCTAGTATGAGAAAATTGTATTTATTTGGGTTTGTGTCCGTGTCCTCTATTCTGTACCATTGATCCACCTTTCTATTTTGGTACCAATACCATGCCGTTTTTGTTACTATTGCTTTGTAGTAGAGTTGAAGATCTGGTATTGCGATACCCCCTGCTTCACTCTTTCTGCCAAGGATTGCTTTAGCTATTCTGGGTTTTTTATTCTTCCAGATGAATTTCATAATTGCTTGCTCTATTTCTGTAAGGTACATCATTGGGATTTTAATTGGAATTGCATTGAATCTGTATAGCACTTTTGTTAGTATGGCCATTTTGACAATATTAATTCTTCCTATCCAAGAACATGGGAGATCTTTCCATCTTCTAAGGTTTTCTTGAATTTCTTTCTTTAGTGTTTTGTAGTTCTCATTGTAGAGGTCTTTCACCTCTTTTGTGAGATTGATTCCCAAATACTTTATTTTTTTCGATGCTATTGTGAATGGGGTAGTTTTCCTAATTTCTCTTTCTGAAGATTCATCGCTTATATATAAAAATGCCTTCGATTTATGTGCATTGATCTTATATCCCGCTACTTTACTGAATTCACTTATGAGATCTAAAAGTTTTCTGGTGGAATTTCCTGGTTCCTCTAAGTATACCATCATATCATCAGCAAATAGGGATAGTTTGAGTTCTTCTTTTCCTATTCGTATCCCTTTAATTTCTTTGGTCTGTCTAATTGCTCTGGCTAGAGTTTCAAGGACGATATTGAAAAGAAGTGGTGAAAGAGGGCATCCCTGCCTTGTTCCAGTTTTTAGAGGGAATGCTTTCAGTTTTTCACCATTTAGAATGATATTAGCAATGGGTTTAGTGTAGATGGCCTTTACAATGTTAAGGAATGTTCCCACTATCCCTATTATTTCTAGTGTTTTGAGCATGAAGGGGTGCTGTATTTTATCAAATGCTTTTTCTGCATCTATCGAAATAATCATGTGATTCTTGACTTTAAGTCTATTGATATGGTGAATGACATTTATTGATTTTCTGATGTTGAACCAACCTTGCATCCCTGGGATGAAACCCATTTGATCATGGTGCACTATCTTTTTAATATGTTTTTGTATGCGATTTGCTAAAATTTTGTTGAGAATTTTTGCGTCGATGTTCATTAAGGATATTGGTCTGAAATTTTCTTTCCTCGATGTGTCTCTGTCTGGTTTAGGAATCAGGGTAATATTGGCTTCATAGAATGAGTTTGGGAGAGTTCCCTCCTCTTCTATTTTCTGGAATACTTTGAGAAGTATTGGAATGAGTTCTTCTTTAAAAGTTTTGTAGAACTCGGCTGAGAACCCATCTGGTCCTGGACTTTTCTTTGTTGGAAGGCTTTTGATGACTTCTTCTATTTCATTACTTGAAATTGGTCTATTTAAATTGTGTATGTCCTCCTCGTT
This sequence comes from Sciurus carolinensis, assembly GCF_902686445.1. Lineage (NCBI taxonomy): Eukaryota > Metazoa > Chordata > Mammalia > Rodentia > Sciuridae > Sciurus > Sciurus carolinensis. The sequence goes on from NC_062232.1 coordinate 105,085,063, forward strand.
CAGTTTAGGCAATTCATATGTCTCTAGAAACCTGTTGATGTCTTCGAAATTTTCTATTTTGTTGGAGTATAGATTTTCAAAATAGCTTCTAATTATGTTTTGTATTTCAGTCGTGTCTGTTGTGATATTTCCTTGTTCATTCCGAATTTTAGTGATTTGGGTTTTCTCTCGTCTTCTCTTTGTTAGTGTGGCTAAAGGTTTATCAATTTTGTTTATTTTTTCGAAGAACCAACTATTTATATTGTCAATTTTTGTATTGTTTCTTTCGTTTCAATTTCGTTGATTTCAGCTCTCAGTTTAACTATTTCCTGTCTTCTACTACTTTTGGTGTTGGTCTGTTCTTCTTTTTCTAGGGCTTTGAGCTGTAGTGTTAGGTCATTTATTTTTTGAGTTTTACTTCTTTTATTAAATGCGCTCCATGAAATAAATCTTCCTCTAAGTACCGCTTTCATAGTGTCCCAGAGATTTTGATATGTTGTTTCTTTGTTCTCATTTACCTCTAAGAATTTTTTAATTTCCTTCCTAATATCTTCTGTTATCCATTCATCATATAGTAGCATATTGTTTAATCTCCAGGTGTTGGAGTAGTTTCTGTTTTTTACACTTTCATTAATTTGTAACTTCAATCCATTATGATCTGATAGAAAACAAGGTAGTGTCTCTATCTTCTTGTATTTGCTGACATTAGCTTTGTGGCATAATATATGGTCTATTTTAGAGAAGGATCCATGTGCTGCTGAGAAGAAAGTGTATTCGCTCTTGGTTGGATGGTATATTCTTTAAATGTCTGTTAAGTCTAAATTATTGATTGTGTTATTGAAATCTATGGTTTCTTTGTTCAATTTTTGTTTGGAAGATCTGTCCAGTGGTGAAAGAGGCGTGTTAAAATCACCTAGTATTATTGTGTTATGGTCTATTTGGTTTCTAAAATTGAGAAGGATTTGTTTAACATACATGGATGAGCCACTGTTTGGGGCATAGATGTTTATGATTGTTATATCTTGCTGATTTATGCTTCCCTTAAGCAGTATGAAATGTCCTTCTTTATCCCTTCTAACTAACATTGGCTTGAAGTCCACATTATCTGAAATGAGGATGGATACTCCAGCTTTTTTGCTGAGCCCATGTGCATGGTATGTTTTTCCCCACCCTTTCACCTTAAGTCTATGGGTATCTCTTTCTATGAGGTGAGTCTCTTGCAGGCAACATATTGTTGGATCTTTCTTTTTAATCCAATCTGCCAGTCTATGTCTTTTGATTGATGAATTCAGGCCATTAACATTCAGGGTTATTATTGAGATATGATTTGTATTCCCAGTCATTTGGTTCATATTTAAAATTTTGACACATCTTGGTTCCTCCTTTATTTGACAGTTCCTTTAGGATAATTCCTCCCTTTGCTGATTTGCTTCTTTGTTTTTCATCTCTTCCTCATGAAATATTTTGCTGAGAATGTTCTGTAATGCTGGCTTTCTTTTTGTAAATTCTTTTAGCTTTTGTTTATCATGGAATGATCTTATTTCATCATCAAATTTGAAGGTAAGTTTTGCTGGGTATAAGATTCTTGGTTGGCATCCATTTTCTTTCAGAGCTTGAAAAATGTTGTTCCAGGCCCTTCTAGCTTTTAGGGTCTGGTTTGAAAAATCTGCTGATATCCGTATTGGCTTCCCCCTGAATGTAATTTGGTTCTTTTCTCTCACAGCCTTTAAAATTCTGTCTTTATTTTGTATGTTAGGTATTTTCATTATAATGTGCCTTGGTGTGGGTCTGTTGTAATTTTGTGTATTTGGAGTCCTATAAGCCTCTTGTACTTGATTTTCCATTTCATTCTTCAGATTTGGGAAATTTTCTGATATTATTTCTTCAAATAGATTGTTCATTCCTTTGGTTTGTTTCTCTAAGCCTTCCTCTATCCCAATAATTCTCAAATTTGGCCTTTTCATGATATCCCATAGTTCTTGGAGATTCTGTTCATGATTTCTCACCATCTTCTCTGTTTGTTCAACTTTGTTTTCGAGGTTAAATATTTTGTCTTCAATATCTGAAGTTCTGTCTTCCAATTGTTCTATCCTATTGGTTATGCTTTCTATGGAGTTCTTAATTTGGTTTATTGTTTCCTTCATTTCAAGGATTTCTGTTTGGTTTTTTTTCAATATCTCTAACTCTTTATTGAAATGATCTTTTGCTTCCTGAATTTGCTCTGTTAACTGTCGATTGGTGCGATCGTTCAATGCCTGCATTTGCTCTTTCATCTCATCGTTTGCTTCCCTAATCATTTTAATTATGTACATTCTGAACTCCCTTTCTGTCATTTCTTCTGCCATGCTGTCGTTGGATTTTATTGATGTAACATCTAGATTTGTTTGGGGCATTTTCTTCCTTGTTTTCTCATATTGTTCAGGGATCAGTGGGTCATTAAGATATTGCAGATTTCCTCTATCAACTTATAATGTCCCTGAAGATTGCTAATATATCCCCTCTTATCCTTCAGTAGCCTGAAGTCTTGGAGGAGGTTGATAATGCAGAGCTCCACGAAGAAGCTGCCTCTCTAGGTGTGGTAACCCTCAGGTGGCGTATATTCCCTGCTAGTGGGCGGAGGTGCCTCCACTTGTTGACCAATGGTCATCCAATGGGGAAGTAGACTGTGGGCTGAGGCAAGGCCTGTTTGTGCCTATGTCTCTGGCTTTACCGTCCCTGTGGGAAAACCTCCCCCGGCCGGGAAGAGTCACTCGGTGGGGACGTCTCGCTGGTCAGTTGCCCTCCTAGAGGTTCCCCTCAATCTACAACTAACACCTGGGCTGGGCTGTCTTCTTCTGCAACGATCCCAGGGGCCCGGACCTACGTCCTGGGCCTGGGAGCCTCACCCTTCGCAGGCGAGTCTCCTTAGGCTGCCTCTCCCAGAGAATCTGCCCGCAGCCCTGGAAACTTCGCTCCGCCCCTAGGCGTGTCTCTGTGCGGCTCTTCCAGCAAGAAGCCACCTAGCTCCTGGGACCCTGCTCTGCACCAATCGCCTGGCTATGCAGCCCCTCCCCTGAGCCACCACCTGGAGCCCCGTACAATAGCTCCGATACCCAGAGACCCGCCACACACCTCCTCCTCCGGACAGCCGCCCGGTTTCCGACGCAGTCACTAGGAATCCAAACAACTCACTTCGGGTCTCCTCCTCCCGCCAACCACCCGTAGCCCTAGGCAGTCACTCCAAGTCCAAGTGACCCGCCCTGTTCCTCCTCCTCCTCCTTGGGGTAGCCCCCCGGGTGTTCAGGAGCGGTGGCTCCGAGACCAGGTGACTCACCACGCTCCTCCTCCAGGCAGGCCACCGGTGTTCAGGAGCGGTTGCTTTTAGTCCAATCAGCTCACCACTCGCCTCCTCCTCTGGCAACCGCCTGTGGTTCTGATGCAGTCACTCCCAGACTAAGTGTCCCACCGCTCTCCTCCTCCAGGCAGGCCACCAGTGTTCTGGAGCAGCTGCTCCGAGTTCAAACAGCTCGTCACGCAGCTCCTCCTCTGGCAACCGCCCGTGGCTCTGATGCAGTCACTCCTAGACCCAAGCGACCCGCCGGACCTCTCCTCCTCCTCCGGGCAACCCCCCGGTGTTCGGAAGCGGTCACTCTGGGTCCAAACAGCTCGCCACGCAGCTCCTCCCCAGGCAGCCGCCCGGAGCCCCAGCGGCTGCTCGAGTCCAAGCGCTATGCTGAGCCTCCTCCTCTACGATGATCCCAGTTGTCCGTGTTTACCGCTCCAGTGGGGGGAGGGGCGTCTCGCCGAGCAACTCCACTTCACAAATTCCCTGTGTTCCGGGGCTACCGCCCCATCCGGGACGCCTCCCCAACAGGAGAGACTCACCCGGCAGCTTTGAGTTGGTCCCAAGTCTCTCACTATCTCCTCTTTGAATCTTGCGTCCTGGAGCAGCGTGAAATGCAGCCGCCCTCTAGTCCGTCATCTTGGCCCGCCCCTAGGATTCTTATAATCTGCCTCACACATGTGTATTTCAGGAGGCAGTTATAGGAAGATTTCACACATTGAGTTTAGGGGGCTTCTTTGTGGCTCTGTATTTTTCACTTTTTATCTGCTGTATTTGCCCATAAATCTGTTATAATAATTTGTTCCTTCAAATCATTATGGTTTTGGGTTTTCTATTTAATTTTATCTATCCCAGGTGGCATTGATTATGACCTTCCTCAGGTAAAAGCTCTAAAATATGGGACTCAAGCAGTGTTTTTTCCTTCTTCCAAGTGTAATCTCTCTAAAGTATTTGCCTGCCTTTGCTTGTTTGTTAGTGCCTTAAGACCCTTTTCCTGAGTTATTATCTGTGAGCAAATTGGCATGCTATGAGTCCTCCATTATAAGATAGGAGACCTAAAAATTACTTGATTTAATGATATATAAATAAGATAATGAATAGTATTAATCATTTCCCAGTTGATCTTTTGTTGACTGTGTACAAGGATAAACTTATTTTAGATTTAGTATAAAACAAATTATATGTACATAAACACACACATACTTTTAACAACTCCTAATTTCTTGTGATTTTTCCTTTTTTATTGTGAATTTTAAGAAAGAAATTAAGTATTTTAATTTCTCTCACTTTTTTTCTCAATGACCTTAAAGTTTTAAAATTTGTTTATATTTTTATTATTGGCTAGTTTTTCTGCTACAACGAAATGAGATCAGATTAATAAATAATTGTAATAACAAATGTAAAATAAATATTAAATAATATATGTTTACAATAGATGAAAAATTTAAGTCAAAATTAAAAATACCTATTTTTCTTAACAAAGTAAAATAGTAAATCGAATGGTTAACTTTACATTTTATGTGTTGTCAAATCTGTTTTAAAAACAAAAATGACATACTTAGTGCGACATTTTGCTACAGTTCATATTTCACGTCTAAACATTTGGAAGTGAGAGTATGATTCTTAAAATAACCTCAAATGCACTGTAAATTATAAATTTCTAGTACACTGTAAACAGGATGTGTTGTTTACAGCTGTTTAGATCCACTAAATATCTGTAGATTTGCTTCCTCAGCTACAGCAAGAACTTACTGGCTATAACTCCCTGCCTTGTTCAATAACTTCCAGTAATTATCAGGAATAAAATGCAATAAATTTATGTAATAGACTGCCCCTTTGCTATAATATACAATCAGAGGCGATCAATGCTTCTTACAATAAGGGGAAGAATTACAACTGTGTTTTATTTTATAGCTTTGGTAATACAGCTTTGGAAACCACCAGAGGGAGTAGAGTTAAACTTCAGTGGTCAAATTCCAATGCCGTAAAACATAGCCTCAGGCTGACATTTTACAAAGTAGCAACACAACATGGGGTTGTGTACTTCTTAGCAGACTATTTTATTTGTTCACCCATCTAGCTAGTCAAAGAGCTCTGGGTATTGCTGCTCTTTTAGTTCATATGCTTGGAATAATAAGAATCTCTTTGAATGTAATAAATAATTTTCAAGTTTACTCTTTGACCACATTATTACAAGAAGGAAAAGATAGACATAGTTAATAATGAAACCGCCAGTGTTTCAGTAACCCAAAAGGACTTGTTCATTACAAAATTATATTCTTCACAGTTTAAAAAATATACTTTTATTGTAGTTTAAATCAAAGGGCATTTTTGAGCCCTGCCTAGTTATGCTTAAAGTGTAATTACACGCTACATATCTTGGTAAGTAAATGAAAGTCTTTTCTTGGTTATTTGTTATATATTTCTACTTTGCCTGTAGCTAAGTGAAGGCCAGGACTCTAAAGTGTTTCAAGTATAATGCACAGTGAATATAAAACAGTCCATTAATTGGGATAATAGGTCCCAGCATGTAATTGCATTTCTTAGGTACTATGGATAGCAACTGAGTGAAGTGGTATTTATTCAAGGTTGTTAGTCACCCGTGGATAACTTTATTTGTCCACTGATGCTTAAATAAATGCATCATTCATCAGTAAGAATATTTATGAAGAAATTTATAACAAAAATCATTATTGCATCTCAAATTATGAAAGGAAACAGTATATAAAAGTTACTGAAGAATGCCACAATAAAATCTTGCCAATGCCTCAGGTTACTTGTTTTTATGTTGGTGGACAGTTAAATATTGTAGATACTCAAGAATAAATGTGAACCTAACATGATTATTGAATTTTTCTTGATGTGCTACCCAACAAAATATCTGTAAGACATGAAATAAATTCCACCAGCAATTACTAGCCCTGAGAACTTGCATAGTTTCTCAAGAAAAAAAAATGAATCTGTCAACAGACAATATGTCAAAGTGTCACATATCCTTGCAATCTCTCAAATGGTATGTGTAAAGCTTTGTTCTGTATAGTTGTAAAAATGCTTTCTTTGATTTTCATTTGATAGATTGTTGGGTATTTCTAAGATGTTAAAATGCACATTCTATTTTGTCATGTAGAGATCTCCACATCTTATTCGAGAAGAGTCAAGAAGTTCCAGAGTTCCATGAATATAGGTCAAGATTGTCCTGTTTCCCAGAATATTTGGCAGGACTTCAGGGGAGGGCCTGAAACATTGATCAGTTCACACCTTTCTGGATCCCACCATATCCCATATATGTCTCCATTATATACCCTAATGCCACCTGGAAGAATCACAGGAATATTCTTTGTACCATTTCCATCAGCTCCTAAATGAAATCCAGAATTCCTAGAATCTAAGATCACCTTATTCCTTACTATAAGGCTCAGAAGACTCTGTGGTCTGGGAAGCAACCTCTCTATCCCCTCCTACACATGACTTCCTATGTCTTTGTTTTATCCTTCTCCACCTCATTCACCAGCTTTTCATTTATTAAGTAATCTACTTCTCTATTTTATTGTCATACAAGATACACTAAAAGTATTTTTTGAAAGACTGACTGAATAAATGGAGCTTTCGCTCTTTTTGATGCAAAATAAGGCATTTCTAAAATTAAAATGGAGAAAATGTTCTATTGAAAGAGGAGGACTTTATTGAGCTCTAATGGAAAGTGTTTAACATCTTCTGGTATAACTAAATAACCTTTGGGAAACAAATATTTTCCTACTGGTACCAGGAGTTTTTGTACTCGTGTTACTGATCACATCATGCCCATAAATATGAGAACCATCTATTCTATTGACTTGAGAGGTCCTTTGCTGCTCCTGGAGTTTCTGTTAGACTACAATAATTTGTACTACCTAGATTTCCCCATCCTGTGTTCATATGATGTTTATAATGTATTACAAGATTAATTAGTCTAGAAACTTTCAAAATTTGCATTGATATAACACCTCATTGATTGAGATCAAAATTTTAAATTTTCCCCTTCTTCTCAATTGTATTAAACATTTAAAGTATTGAAATGAGGTCATAAGCATATTGGGTGTAGAACATAAAATTGATGAAAAAGTCTGTTAAGGATTATATCAATTTTAATGGCAAATTCACTCTTACACACAAATGAAACAATATTCTAAGTCTTGGAATTTTCCTTTTAGTTACAAAAGAAATATGAAACACTAATTACTTTACCCTAAAAAGGCTTCAGATGCATTTTGTTTTAGGAAGGCGAGATTTACTTATTTACCAGGTTCTTCTAGGAGTAAAAATTTTTTCTAATGACAAAGAATATACAAGTGTTCTATTACAACATTGGATAGCAAGGAAAATATAAGTTTTTAAGACTTGGAGTCAGTTATTTTGAAACTAGAGTTCATCGATAGCTTACCATTATATCATCATTAACTAATGTTTATGGGTGTCTAATGTTGTTAATATTTTAGTACCTTTTCCATTACAAGTCAGAAAGGAGAGGTATTATGTTTATGATATGATATCCTTCCAACCTATTGATAACCAAAGTCATATTTCTGGGAAATATAATGAGGCATACTGTCTTTCAGAATTTTATTGGATATGGTCATTAAAATTTTTTTAAAAAACTGTGTTTTTCAGGCTTCCATCTGGTTTATGTGTTCTTACTATCATTTTATGATTAGTAGATGAGTATACTAATGTGTTGTTTTACTATTGAAAAGGGTTATGAATTAAAGCAATAAAATAAGATGTCTTTCAGCATCCTAGTGTAGTATACTTTTAAAAAATTTGTTTTTGTTACCAGGGATTGAACCCAGGGGCACATAGGCACTGAGCCACATCCCTAGCCCTTTTTATTTTTTATTTTGAGACAGGTTCTCCTTAAGTTATTTAGAGTCTCACTAAGTTGCTGAGGCTGGCCTTGAACTTGCAATCCTTCTACCTCAGCCTTCTGAGTTGCTGGGATTATAGTCATGGACCACCAAACCAGGCCTAGTGTAATACACTTTAAGAAGTTTTCAGTGAGAAAAATTTTGTTCTGTTCCCAGATCTTCCTTATCAGAAAATAGGCAGTCAAAAACTATTGCTAAGTAGCATATGGAAATCTCCCATCTTAGCATAATTCCTTCTCTTCAGAGCTTCCTTCTAATACCAAGTTTTTTATTTTTGTTTGAAATGTAAGTCGATATATGGAAATCAATAAACACAATTTGCCACATCAATAAACTTAAAGACAAGAATGATATGATCATCTCAATAGATGCAGCAAAGCATTTGACAAAATACAACACCCCTTCATTTTCAAAACACTAGAAAACCTAGGGATAGTAGGAATGTAACTCAACATTTTAAAAACTATATATGCTAAACCCAAGACCAACATCATTCTAAACAGAGAAAAATTGAAAGCCTTCCCTCAAAATTCTGGAATAAGTCAAGGATACCCTCTTTCACCACTTCTCTTCAACAAAGTCCTTGAAACTCTTGCCAGAGCAATTAGAAGAAATAAATTAAAAGTATATGAATAGGAAATAACATGGATTCAAACTAAAAAGCTTCTTCACAGCAATACTTGGTTCCTATTATTATTCAGTCATAAAGAAGAATAAAATTATGGCATTTGCAGGCAAATGGATGGAGTTGGAGAATGTCATGCTAAGTGAGATAAGCCAATCAAAAAACCAAAGGCCAAATGTTTTCTCTGATATGTGGATGTTAATTCATAATAAGGCGGTAGGGGCTAGGGAAGAATACAGGTACTTTTTGTTAGACAGAGGGGAGTGAAAGCAGGGGAGGGGATAAGGGGGTAGGAGTAGGAAGGATAGTAGAATGAATTGGACATTATTACCCTATATGTGTATTTGATTACATGACTGGTGTGATTTTATATCCTGCCCAACTAGGAGAGTGAGAAGTTGTACTCCATTTATATATGATGTATCAAAAATGCATTCTATTCTCATGTATAATTAATTAGAACAAATAAAAAATGTATTCAACATTAAAAATAAATAAATAGTTTTATATATCACAATTTAAAAAAAGAAAGTGGAAAATCCTAAGAAAATAAGAAATAGGGGAAAATATTTGAAAATCATATATCTTATACAGGTATAGTTTTTAAAACTTAAAGAACACGTGAAACTCAACAACAAAAAGAGAAACAAATCAATTTTTTTTGGTAGCCAAGGATTGAGTCTAGGTGTGCTTAACCACTGAACTACATCCCCAGACATTTTTACATTTTTAAAAAAATTTTGAAACAGGATCTCACTTATTTGCTTAGGGCCTTGCTAAATTGCTGAGACTGACTTTGAACACTCAATCCTCCTATCTCAGCCTCTCAAGCTGCTGGGATTATAGGTATGTGCCACTATGCTAAGTGAACAACTTAATTTTTAAAACCATGCAAATAACTTGCATAGATATTTCTCCAAAGAAGCTATACAAATGTTTGAAAAGTTCATTGGAAATATTCATTGTCATTAGTCATTAAGTAATGCAAATCAAAGTCATGTATCCCCAGTGAAAAATAGGTGATGAAAGACCAGAAAGTTGTCTGGAAGCATACAATAAATAGGTGAATTGTGAAGATTTAAGGTATTTTATTCTTTAATAAATGCTTTTTCAATATAAGTAATTGTTCTGCAATAGGTGGTTAATCAAATATTCAGTGATTGAACAGATTATTAATTACAAAAGAAAAAAAATAACTGAAGCATTGGACCATTTACCAATTACCCCAAAAGGTACACAACAGGGAATTTTTGAAGTTTTGCTAGGCACAAATTTGAATAATATTGACCCTTCATTATATGTATGAGCGAGTAAATCACTTAGTGAATGAAACTGTACATATATCGACACAAATATTGTAGCAAGACAGTATTATTTTCAATTTGCCCCTTGATATTTGTGTTAATCAGCTTTTTTGTCACTGTGACCAAAATACCTGACGAGAATGACTTAGAGGAGGAAAAATTTGTTTTGGCTCATGGTGCTTTCAGAGCTTCAGTTCATTGCAATCCAACTCCATTGCTGTGGGTTTGAAGTGAGGCAGATTTTCTTGGTAGAAGGGTATGGTTGAGGAAGTCTGTTTATTTGATGACAGCTAGAAGGCAGAGATGGGGAGTTTGGATTGTTTTGCTGGAAATTATAATGAATCTTTGGTAGAGTCTTCACTTTTGATCTTTCCCACTCTTTCTCATATGAGCAGAACATAGATACAGTTACACAATTTCCTAAAGTATTCTGGTTACTTTAGCTTTTCCATCAATCTTGAATTGGTTAACAACAGATGAAGTAATCCCATGAGGAAAACTTAAGTGATTTTAGATAATAAATATTCTAGTAGAAAAAAATCAAAATTTAAAAACTTTCTAGAATTGTAGCAACATTTTATTCTCTGTTTGATTCCTTTCTCCTAAGAGAACGTACAAGGCATTTTACCTATTACTGAAGTTATTTTTTGTTTGTTTTAGAAATTTGGAAGTATAAAAATGTGTGAAGAAAAAATATAAATCAGTCATAATCTCACTTTGTTTTCCTATCTTCTATTTCTTTTATAGAACTGAAATTGAAGTTCATATGAAATGTTCTGTCTTGTTTATCATATGTTCATATATTTAAAATTAATTACAGTAAAGATATTATTCATATTTAGAAAATTTTGTTATTAAATTACATATCATATTTCAAAATAAGGGAATAGACTCAGAGCAAGAGAACAGGTCAGAAAAATATGATGTCAGAGGTTTGAATTTAGAACTTACCCTTCTGGAGCTTGGAAAACTTTTGGCAACTGTTTTATATTTCACTGGTCAGTGGAGTTGTAGGATTCAAAGAGAACTTGTTTATTCCAGGATATATCTATTTTGCTTAGGATCCTTATTTTTTCCTACTCTTCTTCCTCTCCTATCCTCTCTTCTTTTCTCTTCCCTTCTATTTTTCCTCTTCTCTCTATTCTCCTCTCTCCTCTTCTCTTCTTGGCAGAGCAAATAATTATAATTTCTACCTGGTTTATAAGGGTTTTTTTTATAATAAATAACTTCCAGTGGCCTAGGATTTTGCAATCTATAGGTTTGAAACTAAATGTTTAGGTTACTCCCTATATCTACAAGCAGAACTGCCCTTCATCTGAACTGGAAAATAAATATGTATTATTAGTATTATTAAGAAGTAATTCAGGCTAAATTGCCAAAGTTTCTGTTCTCTAGCTTTAGATTTGAGTATTTTCTGATTAGGAATGGATCTTGCAGAATAATAACAAAGCAACCCTATGAATAGCGAATAATTTGTTCAGTAATCTATTTGCACAATAATAAAAAGAAACATTAGGAATTTATTGTGCACTTACTATGTACTTAGAACTCTGCTAGATGCTTCATGAGGGAAAAGCAATAACCAAATCAAACACAATGTGTATCGTTTATTGATCTCCCAATTCTGAATTCCAAAATCAAAGTAACACTATTTGTTTGACTATTCTTTTGCAATACGCTATGTTAGTGCCTTGTGTACATTTACTTTTTTTCCTTTACAAATCCCAAGTTCTTTGCTATTCCTATTGCAAAGTAAAAAACAAAGTGGATCTATCTTAGATGTGGACAACCAAGGGAAATCTCATTCAGGGACAGCAGGGCAGGAGGGGAGTTCTTTATAATCACCAAGATCACTTATTTTCTATCTTAGGGACACTAAAGAAACTATTGTAATTACATCAAAAATTCTTCCATGGGAAGAATCACAATGATTCTCATGTTTGTTTCTTACTCCAATTCTAGTACCATAAGAGGAATGAGGACTTTGACTTCCAGATGTGCAGATATTCACCTGCTTTGAAAGTAAGGTGTTGTCATCTGAAGTTCTAGTTAATACTTGCTGCAAAAGGTGTGAATCAACTTCCTAGAAATTATTGGAAAGAGTGATCAAATTTTCTAAAGTTTATTTTAGATCCTCTTTTATGTTGCTGGTTTCAAACTGAAAGGGCAAACCTAGTCCTGAGGTGAACTTAAAAGAGGCCAGTGGAATCTTAACTTTGTAATAGTTCATAAAATTTATTAAAACTTTAAAAAATTAAAATGTTAAGTAGAGAAACTTTTTTATTCAGGGTGGTTTATCATTCTAAATAAAGTGCAATTCATTGCAATATAGTGTTATAGGAAAAATACCCAAATAATCCTAACTTTATGAATTGAAGCAAGGGATTAATGCATTGAATAATTCTTTCTAACATCTATCATTTAGTTCTTGTAGACCCACTGCTTATTAGAGTCTATGAGCATATATAGCAAAAAAGAATAAAATGATGGTTTCTTCCATCTACAGCAGGCCTTTTCTCACTTGATCTCATTCTTACAAACACACATTTTCCATTGTTTAAATAAAACTCTGATTTCTATTAAATGTGTGTTTGTGCATTATCCACCTGCTATCTTGCTCTTTTAAGTCATTCACCTCCTGTCTCACAGATTCCTTAGGAACATTTTGGGAACTGGTATTTAAACCACCTATTTTACTCTCCTTTAATTCTCACAACTCACAACTTTAGTCTGAGAAGAGGAAGATAATATAGGCTACAGTTTTTTTGACTGACTCATTCATATATCATTTCTTGACATAATTAATATTTACTCTGACATAGCTTGTACTTCTTCCAAATAAAATGTGTCTCTTGTCCCCTGCTGTTTTCCATGCCTGGCAGAGGACAGGATTTCCTGAAAGGACAGTTGCTTGGCATTTATGAGTGCTTATTGGTGACCCAAATAAAAGGGAGTCTTTAATTACCCATTTGCCCAGTTGGTGAGGGAGGGATTCTTGACCTGGAGTTATGAGTGTATACAAAATACTGTACCCAACACTAGCAGGATGAGATCAACAGCAACTATTAGTCACATGTATTCTGTGGAAGAAGGACAGTGCCTACCACACAGACCTTGCATTTGAGAACAGATAAACAACTGTTGTGATTTAGATATGAGGTGTCCCCCAGAAGCTCATGTGTGAGACAATGCAAGAAAGTTTAGAAGTGCAATGATTGGGTTATGAAAGCTTTAACCTATTCACATTAATTCCCTGATAAGGATTAACTTATCAGGGAATTAACTTATGCAGGCAGGTAGGGTGTGGCTGGAAGAGGTGGGTCCTGGGGGTGTGTCTTCGGGGTTTGTACTTTGTCCTTCATGAGAGGACAATCTCTCTTTCTCTCTCTCTCTCTCTCCTACATACACCCTATCTCCTCTCTTCCTCCAGGGGTGATGTTCTGGACTGCTTTCCTCTGCCACTCTTCTGCCATGATGTCCTGTCTTACCTTGAACCCTGAGGAATGGAGTTGGTCATCCATGGATTGAGACCTCTGAATCTGTGAGCCCCAAATGAACTTTTCCTCCTTAAAATTGTTCTTGTGAGGTCTTTTGGTCACAGCAATGAAAAAGTTGACTAAAACAACAGCTTTGGGCTACAGGAAACATGTTTTGTTGTGTTTAGAGGGCTGGATAATTCCATGGTTCTCACAGAAGTATATTCTTGGTTCATTTAAATAGTTCAGGCTGGCAGGGAACTGAAACATAACACTTGGGAATAAGTAGGAATTATGTATGGAAGGAGAGTTGTTTGGTTAAGAACTTATCTGAAAGAACAGAGTGGGGAAGGAAACTTACAATTAGGTCATATGAGGCTCTCCCAGTTTTTCCAGATGTTAAAGCAGCACATAATATTGAACTATCATTTTAGGACTTATATCACAACTGATTTCTTGATGCCTTTACATCAATTTAAACCTTGCTGTAGCTGGGGACTTCTAAGGAGCTGGGGAAGTGCTTCCTTAAGAAGCAAAGTAGGCATTTGATGAACATGTAGAGGGCCAAATTGGAGCTGATAGTTAAGACCATGAACTTTAGTGTCTTACTCCTTAATGGCCAATAAAGTCAATTAAAGGGACTGTGCAGCATTGGTGTAGGACATGCATATTCCCAGTTTTCAGAATTTAGACTGATGCTTATGGCAATAGTGACACACAAGGAGTGAATACACTTGCCATCTTTAACTTAAATAGGAGTTCTTTGAGGGAATTTGAAGTTCACAATTAAACCAGTTGCCTGGGGCATATATAAGGGAGGTGGAAATTCCATTGAATATTTTTTTTCAAGAGTCAAACATTGTGAATTATAAAAGGTGGAATACACTGGACACTTTCAGCAATATCTGAAGCTCTGATAAAGATTGTTCTGCTGAGGCCTTGTATTGTGACCTTAGTTTATATAGAGTCATTTTTTTACCTTATCTGTATGGCAAGGCATTTACAGATTTCTTTACCCCAAAGTGTATAACTTAGGCAATGGCCCAAGAACTTGCAGAACGATATAGGTGGGGCAATGTGATGACTGGAGCATTCAATGCTAAGGTGACTTAATGAAATATAGTCATTTATGTTGGCTGTTCAGTTTGGTCATTCTTCAGAGATATTCTGGTTAAGAGGTAAAATGGTAGCAACTCTCCATTATCACCTATATGGGTGGCAGTATTATCTGTATAGTGCATGAACTTCCATTGTTGTCTACTCATTTGATCCCAAGGAGATTAGAGGGATGACCTTCTCTATCACTATGACATTTAGAAAAGGACTGAAAGCAGGGGAGGCCACTCCTTCCTACAGGTACAATATACCCAATAGTACAGCTTTGCTTTTCTCCTATAGCAATTAAACCTTGGAAGCCTTGTCAAGATTTTGGGATGTTGCTTTTATAACCCAAAGTATAATGGACAGCTGAGTATGGAGGGTCATGAGTTCAGGGTCTGAAAGGGTCTTTATTTCAGAAGAGACCAGCATGTGGCCAGCAATTTCTGCTTTTACTCATCAGGATTTTCCAGAGAAACAAAATCTATATATGTTGTATTTTTCTATTGTATATGTAGAAATAGACTTATTATAAGATATTGACTCAGGCAAGTATGGAGGCTGAAAAGTCCAATGATCTGCCATCTGCAAATTGAAGACAAGGGAAGCCTGGTGGTATAGTTTGAAAACCTGAGACCCAAAGAGCCAATGGTGTAGATCCAGTCTACATCTGTAGGCCTGAGAACCAGGAATGTTAACAGAAGAATCAGATAAATTTATAGCTCATGCAGTAGGGTAGTGAATGAATTGAAGTTCTTTACCTTTTTGTTCTACTTAATCCCTTAATAGGTTTGATGATGCCCACCTGCTTTTGAGAGGATACTGTGCTTTAATCAGTTCACCATTTCAAATGCTAATTCTCTTCCAGAAACACCCTCATGGGCATCCAGAAATAATATTTAACCAGGTATCTGGGCATCTGTGGCTCAGTCAAATTGATACATAAAATTAAACGTCACATTGCTCTAAAGGTGAAATATATAAAAACAATTTAATGTTTGGTATGGTTTGAATTACCCCCAAAATTAATATTTTGAAACTTAATTACCAGTGAGGTAGTATTAGAATATATGGCCTTTAGATTAATTTGTGAGGGCAGAAATCTTCAGGAATGGGATTAATGATTTTATAAAAGAGGTTTGAGTGAGCTGTTTCTCCCTTTTTGCTCTTCTATGAAGTGAGGGCAGAGCATTAAGGTACCATAAATGGAGCAGGAGGTGGTGGCTTTCATCAGTCACAGAATCTACCAGTGCCTTAATCTTGGTCTTAGCCTCTAGAGCTATGAGAAATACATTTCTATTATTTATTTAAAAAGCTTATATGGGCAACTTATGGTTATCATGGTTCATCCAGAAACTCTAGGAGGTGTGAAAGGAGGTTGCCTCTACAAGTGAAGGAGGTTGCCCCTATAAATTAAGGAGTCTCAGGGACATTAATGACTGAGACTGGCAAATAAGCATTAAATATAATATATTGGGCAAATACAATAGCTAAATATCTGCCAGTTGCTGATTGAATGGATTTTCAATATTGGTAATATTGAGTATTGGGTATAGAGGCCTTAATGGATGGGAGTACATCTTTAACCTAGTGTGAGATGCCATGATTTCCAAGTTTAAACACAGGCAATTGGGTTGTTAAGTAGAGGAAGAGTAAAGGAAATGATCCTTTAACTAAATAGGTCTCATGTAATGGGTTTCAATCCTAGAGAGTCATGCTTTGATTTATATTGGGATTTATATTGTGATATATTAACTATTGTAAATGGGAATATGATTCATGGAGTCACATTTTCTCTAAGCAATTTGTATTAAATACTTAAGTACTCTTAATTTACTGCTCATTCTGTTGGAGCATCCACGCTAATTATAGATCTGTCCTAAAATTAGGTTGATGGGTGCTATGACCACCAGAAATTTAGGCAAAATATTAGTTTCAATGGTTAAGGAGAAGCATCTCTTTTTGTTTTCTATGTTATATTCAGTAACTTTGCTAAGATTATGAGGAGTGCCATGTTTAAATTTAGTGAGTATAACTATAATCTCAGCCCCAGTATTAAGGTCATGAAACCTTGCTAATTGGTGAATTTTAGTGGATATTAAAGTTAATTCACAATCTATGTTGCAGAGGAGCAAAAGCCAATTGGCACCTTTGTATTTTTGTTGTATTAATACTTGTATTAATTTTGAATTTATGATTTGGTC
Organism: Sciurus carolinensis; assembly: GCF_902686445.1. Lineage (NCBI taxonomy): Eukaryota > Metazoa > Chordata > Mammalia > Rodentia > Sciuridae > Sciurus > Sciurus carolinensis. The sequence goes on from NC_062232.1 coordinate 105,101,972, forward strand.
CAATTGTGGACTTCTGTTTAAGCCCTTTATTTACTGATCAGTATCCTTGTTTCTTTCTTTCCTATTCCCCACCCCCAGTCTCACTGGATGTATTTGAGGAGGTGACCCCTCTACTTTGCTCTTATTTATGAATTTATTCCTTCAGAGAACCTGAAATCAATATTGTCAGGATGAGGAGCCTTCTCCACAGCAATAGTTGTTTTATAAATTTAAGAACTACAGACATAAGTCAGGTTTGAATTAATTTCTTCACCATGCCATGAGTGCCATAGACATTTCCCTACAACTCTAAAATTGAGAACTTTGTTGCTATGAAGTCATAGGTGGCAGCATTAGAGGATATTTAAGGATCCTGGCATACCCTGCTCTATGTGGAGTGTGGACTTCAGTATACTACCTAATGGCTATTTTATTTCCTTTCCTTTCTGAACAAATTTCCTTAAAATATTTTGTGCTTCTAGACATCTGAAGACAGGCATAATAGTTAATTTGAACTGGCAACTTGATTGGATTAAGAGATGCTGAAGATTAAGAGGCTTCTGGGTGTGTCAATGTGGGTGTGTCTAGGAATGATTGGCACGTGGGACAGTAAACTGCCCTAAGCATGGGCAGCACTGTCTAATAGTTTAGAGGCTTGGATGGAATAAAAGTTGGAAGAACAAGGAAGAAGTCACAGATGCAAACTCAATTCTTCTCTATGGGGTTTTTGAATGCTGCTATGATTGCCTGAGAACATCAGACTCTCACTTCTTCACTCTTCCAAAGTGAACTCTGCCAGTGATTCTCCAGGGAGTTTCCAGAAGCCTTGGTCTCAGATTAGGGTAGCACTATTGATCTTTCTTGTTCTGAGGCTTCCACCTCTTGGACTGTGCAGCTCCTGGTTCTTCAAGCTCTCTAGCCTGCATATGGCCATTGTGGACTATCCAGCTTCTGGGTGTGCAAGCGAATCTAATAAAATCCCTTTTTATAATCATTCTTCCTGTTGATTTTGTTCCTCTTGAGAACCCTGACTATTACGACAGGGAATTCAGTTTCTTTGTCCATCTAATCACCCATAGCACATATCTTTTGGTTGTTTAAAGGCACAGAGGCTTACCTCATAGGGAGCTTCCCCTGCTCCTCCTCCCCCTCCCCCTACTTTTCTATTCCTTCATATCCTCTAGGGAACTTCATCAGTCTTCCTAAGGTTAGGGTACTCAGTAAACTTAATTGACTCATGGCCTAAGTGGAGGCCATCAAGTCTCATGATCACAAGATTAGCTCTTTAGCATGTTGGTAAGGAACAGTGCTAAGCAAGTCTAGTCACATTGGCTAGGGGTTTTGCATTGGGAGAGTAATTGAGTTACCTTCTTCAGTGCTTTTGGGAGGACTGGTATCAAATACTTCCCTTTTAATTTTATTATCAGCATTTGGACCATGGAATAGCATGATATGCACCTTGATACTTTGGGGGATCAGAAGAGCCCATATGGTAGCAGTAAGGAAAGCAGCAGCACAGGGGACAGGAAAAGCTACAACTTGCCTGAACAACAAAGACTTCTGTTAGGCAAATGGGGTGCCATGATTTATTCTCCCCTGCAGTATTGGCATCTTAATTTTCCAGAAAACTTACAATGGGTCTTTCTCAGGCCCATCCTAGGGGTGCACAATCACAAGTGATTTATACATAATGATGGTCATGAGGCTAGATATGATGCTCATAAAGATCTTGCCTGCCTGTTGGTAAGTGGAACTTAAGTTTTCACTGGATAAGACACTGTTTTGTCACTGATTTTGCAGGTAAGAACCTCCGAGATCCCTTGCGAAACATAGGCTGAACCCCATCATATATCTTGTTTGGCTACAGTCCATTAACAACAATTCTTACCTGAGAACAAGATCATATTAATAAAAATAACAAAGTGCTGCTTAGGCCAAGGTACAAGTTCATCACCAACTTAGAGTTTCATTCCAGGTAATCTTCACTATATCATGGAGATAGCTGAAAACAGGGAATGCGAACTGTGTCCTTAGTCATGGTTGAGCTTCTTTGTTCGTGGTGAAAATTGTTTCAGTTGTCTTGTATTCAGTCCTTTGGTGGAGAATGGATCATGTTCTAGGGTTTTAGGGATTGCCAAATATGTGATACTTGATACTCTGCAGATGATATCTATAACAGTTTATTAATAACATAACCATAGCCTCAGGGAAGAAGACATAGCATGCCATGTAAGAATACAATAGGAGCTGTATTTGTGAACAAAGAGGACAAGCCAGGGTTGTGGAAGGCAACATTTAAATTTTCAAGAGGGTGAGGTGATCCCAATTACCTAAGGAAAATGTGATTGGTTTATTTGAATAATTCCATGTGCTGGCACATACTGAAACTGCATACTAAGGTATAAGCAGGAACTGCTACCTAGTACCTCTGACAAGGAGGGCTGTTTGGCTTGGGGGCCTTATTTGCTGGAGCAGTTTGGGAGCAGGAATTTGCAGTAAGTACATTTGACTATTTTCAAGTTTTGCCAGATGTTAAAGCAGCACATAATATTGGGTCTTGATTTTAGACTTTACACCACAGGTTATAAGCAACCTAACAGGGCAACAGAAAGAGAAAAGTTGAAATAAAGAACTATGAAAAGAATCTTTTGACTTGAAGTTGACTTGGTGGGCAGTTTAAGTCCTGAACTCAAACATACCCCTTATGGATATTAACAAAACTTTATTGCTTGCATCCAGGCATGAGTATGGGTTGGATGTGGAGTTGAACACAACTGACTTCTTTTCTCTGATCCAACTGTGGGGCATTAGATTAGGTTGGCTCAGAAATTTAACATTTCATTCCAATATTGAAATTGAGAGCCTAGCACCCCAATTAACAGAAATATTTAATCAAATGCATTGGTGTTTAAAGGAATTACATACCCACTCATTTGGGATCCCCTTCTTTGGAACTTGCTTTCTCTGGAACAGTGCTCATATTCTGCAACAGGTTGTAACTGCTATAATTGCCCCAATTACATCTCATTAAATGTAGTCCCATCACTTTTTCTCTTCTGGACAGTCTCTCTGGGCCTTTTGAGGTGACAATTACTTAAATTAAGAACAAGTTTGATCTGATGTGCTAATAAGAGGAGGACATTGGTCTTTCCCAATGGGTATATGTGCATTTCAGTGGTGTTTTGCAGAAAGAACACTTGCTCTAACTTTGTGAATCAGATGAAGTTCTACTTGGTGGCTAAATATCCAGGCTATATTCTCAAGCTACTGAATTCTGATCTGGATCTATTATGACTCTTACAACATTGGACATGTTACTTAATGCATTTTGTGCTTCAGTTTCCACATATGCAAAATGAAAGCAATAATAGCTAACATTTATCAAGCACTTAATATGTGTAGGTCTTATGTATGTGAAATCTTCATAACATTTCTATGAGGTAATTACTGGTGCCACCCCTTTTCACACAGGAGAAAATTATTATTGTTATGTCTTTTCTTTCAAGGTCTAATAGTTAGAATAATATAACTGACATTTATTTAGCACTTATTATGTGCTAATAATAACTCCAAGTGTTTTTATAAACATCTTCTCATTTAATCTTCATAACTTTTGGATGCATTTTCTGAATGATTCAGCAAGCAAATTAGCATACATTCAGTTTCTCCATTAGCAGGAAAGGGATAATAATACTACTGACTTTATAAAGTTGAGATAGAAGTTTTGCAACTTCATAAGACTGGTGAGATAATAAAATGAAGTAATATGGGTAAAGTATAGCTTAATAACACAGAACATGCCCAATAAACAGAAACTCTACTTTGAATTCTATGGTTTAGTCTCTCTGAGTGTCTCAGTTTATTTGGATTGCTATAGCAAAATACCATAAACTGGGTGGATTAAAACAACAAACATTTATTTCTCACAGTTCTATAGCCTGTAAAGACCCAGATCAAGGCACCAGAAAATTTACTGTTTGGTGAGGGTTCACTTCCTCATTCACAGGTGGCCATGTTCTCATTGTTTCCCTACATAAAAAAGGACAAGGGAACTGTTTTGGAATTTTTAAATAAGGGAACTGATCCCACTTATCTGCCTTCCATGCTCAATCACCTTCCAAAGGCTTTACCTTCTAATACCATCATGTAGGGAGTTTGGAGTTTAAAACATGAAGTTCAAGGGAACACAACATTCAGACCATTCTCTGGGCCAGGGCCATATGTGGCAATGGTTTCTTACCTCCCTTGTGCAAGATGTTTTATTTTCCCACTGTCCATCTTTGTACAAATGAACATTCCTCTGGTAGACTTAATAATCTGGAAGAATTTTCACAGCTCATAACTTCCACATTAACCATTTATTTTTGTTTGCCACATTTATTTGCCACATTTTCAGTAATAGATGCAATTATTTTTTAACAGCAAACTGTATGCAAAATAACTGAAAGTAAATACCTTCTACAAATTCTGAGAATGAGCTATGGTACTGGTAGGGTGTAGATGCAAGCATTTATTGAACTTACTGGAACATGTTACTTAGGTTAATCATAGAATAAAAAATGAATAAATGCTTGTGGTATTACTATGTTTCATATGCCATAAGAAGATGTCTAATAATTAGAGGGTTATCTCTGCTACTCCTCTAAGTCATTCTATGAATAAGGTATTATTATTACTACTCTATTTTAAAGAGGACAAAATGTATATACTTAGCTAGATTATGTTACTTGCCCAATATCTTAAACTTGTAAGCTGCTAGTAATTTCATCAGACTCAAAAACCCAAGTGACTACTTCCCTTTCTTTTCCAGTTTTAACTTGAGTTCAATCTAATTTCTGATATATAGCATATGCCAATAAGAATTCTCATAAATAAAACAAAACCCTCATATTTTTTTTTACAAAAAATGATAGTAAGAAATTTCCTTTTCAATCTCTGAGAATACTGTCAAAATTCATTTTCAAGTCTATGAATTATGAATCACAAAAGGGATAACAGGTTTTTGTTGTTGTTCTGTGTTGTAAAGATTTAATTTAGTCTGACTTAAAGATTGCTTTAGGTGGAAGAATTAGACTTATGATATAATCTTTGAAAAACAGTTCTATGTTCAAATATGTTTGGAAAGTTCTGCATATTATCTCCTTCTTTGAAGACTAATAACATTCATTAATGTCTTAAAAGATCAAGAATTTTTACAGCAAAAGAATCTGTTTATGTGTTATTTGAAATATATTGGGACATGGAAACTTTTTATGGCATTTTCAGGTAAGTGGATGGAGCTGGAGAATATCATACTAAACAAAATAAGTGAAACCCCAAAAAACAAAGGCTGAATGTTTTCTCTGATAAGCAGATGCTGATCCATAATGGGGGTGGTGGATAGGGAAGAATGAAGGAAGTTTGGATTGGGCAGAGCAGAGTAAGGGGAGGGGAGGAGTGTGGGGATGGGAAAGATGGTGGAATGAGATGGTCATTATTACCCTATATACATGTATGATTACACTACTGGTGTGACTCTGCACCATATTCAGCCAGAGGAAGGAGAAATTGTGCTCCATTTCTGTACAATGTGTCAAAATGCATTCTACTGTCATGTACAACTAATTAAAACAAATTTAAAAATAAAAAATTGTTAGGCCATTGGAAAATGCAAAAGAGTGTGAATAAATTAAATTAGTCCATATTCTTACATTCCAGAAATTACAGCTTTTATCCAGTATTTTTTGTTCACATATACAATTCAAGCAACACTCATTTTAGCTGGGCATTGTCTTAGAGACTACAACATATATCTAATAAAATGATACTATGATGGTTAATCTGGATTTTCATCTTGATTGGATTAAGAGATGACTAAGATTAAGAGAATTCTGGGGGTATGTCAATGAGGGTACTTCCAGAAATGATTGACCTATGGGACAGCAAATTGGAGTAGGAGACCTGTCCTAAATGTGGGCAGCACAGTCCAAAAGACTGGGGCCTGAATGGAACAAAAGGTGGAAGAAAGAGGAAGCTTGATTGTTTTCAGTAGGGTGCTTTGATTACTCTTGTAATCATCTGAGGACACTGGACTCCAGCTCCTTCACTCTTTCAAAGTAAACTCTGGCTAGTGACTCTCCAGGGAGTTTCCAGACTTCTGGACTGGGGCTGCATCATTGATCTTTCCTTTGAGGTTCTATCTTCTTGAAAGGAGCAGCTACTTGTTCCTCTGGTTCTGCAACCTGCAGATGACCATTGTGGAATGATCTAATTTCTGATCCTGTAAGTCAATCTAATAAATCCCCTTTTAGGATTCTAGAGAACCCTGACTAAAAAATTACATAATCTGGTCATAACACATACCTGTAATTGCAGCTACTTTCCCAGCTATTTGGGAGGTTGAGGAAAGGAGGATTCCTTGAGCCTGGGAGTTAGGGACAGTCTGAGCAACATAGCATCACCCTGTCTCTTTAAAAATAATATTATATTTGCCTTAAAAATAATACCTTTTAATATCTTAAGGAACTCTTATTGTGAAGAACATATACAATAGTAACTTACTGTCATAATAATGGCTAGATATTTCTCAAGGGAAGTAGGGTAGGTACAGGGACTAATAACTATATGCTGTGATTCCTGTAGGAAGATTATACTTGGAAACAAGTTGAGTATATATTAGTTTTTTTAGTGTAGTCTAGTTATATAGAATACCTCTTATTGGTACCAATTTCTCCCTATATGGAAAGGCAAAATTATAAGTTATAGTCCAGTGTGGTCAGGGAACATGCTTTGTATAATTTTAGTCCTTTAAAATTTATTGACACTTCTTTTATTGTCTCACATATGGTCTGTCCTCAAGAATGATCCTTGCACACTTGAGAAGAATGTACATTATGCTGGTGTTGGGTGAATTGGTTGATAGATATCAGTTAAGTCCAGTGAATTATAATATTGTTCAAGTATTATATCTTTTCTTTTTTTCTAATTTTCTATCCATTATTGAAACTGAGATATTGAATCTCCAACTAGTATCTTCTCTTCTTCCTTTCAATTATATCAGGTTTGCTTCATGTGTTCTGTGCTCTGCTGCTACGTACATGTACGTTTATAATTTTTGTTTTCCTGAAGGATTAAATCTTTTATCAATCTAAAGTATCTTTCTTCATTTCTACTAACAAATTTTATCTTAGAGTTTATTTTTTCTGATATTGGTATAGCTACTACAGCTTTCTTACTATAACTTTCTTTGTGTTACTGTTTATTCAACATACAATTTTTCATCTTTTTTTTATATACTCTGTCAAGCTCTAACTTTTAATTGGAGTGTTTAGTTCATTTAAACATACCTTTCTCCCCTTCTCCATTTCTGTCTTTTGTGTTAATTAGGTATTTTCTGGTATATTATTTTCTATTTTCATTTCTTTTACCATTTTTAAGTTATTTTATTGTGGTTGTCATAGATTGAAATTAACATGTTAACTTACCTAAATTTGTTCAGATTAATACTAATTTGATGTCAATATACTATATAGCTCCATTCCCTACTTTCCTCTCTAATTTTATTTTCATAAAAATACATTTATATACATTTTGTGCCTATCAAATATATTTGTAATTGTTGTTACAGGCAGTGTCTTTTTAAGCAGATAGGACAAAGTACTTGTTAAAAACAGAACTGTATTTATGCTGTATTTTATCTATACATACATAGTTTATCTTTGCTCTTTATTTCCTCATATGTATTTGAGATGCTTTCCAATGCACTTCCATTTTAGCTAGAAGCATTCTCTTTAGTGTTTCTTATAGGGCTGCTTTGCTAGCATTGAATTCTTTCAGTTTTTGTTTATCTGGGTATATCTTAAAATTTTATTCTTTGAAGGATAGTTTTTCTGTATATGAAATTTTTGGTTCATAGTCTTTATTTTATCAATTTGAGCATATTGTTCTACTTTCTTCAGGTCTCTGGTTTCCAATTAGAAACTGACTGTTAATCTTAATGAATATTCCTTATATTTGATAAGATGATTCGCTCTTGCTGCTTTTAAGACTTTGTCTTTAGACAGATTTTTTTATGCACATAGGTGTGAATCTCTTTAAAATTATCCTTATTAGAATTTTTGAAGCTTCTTGGATGTTACTTAAATGTTTTCCACCACAGTTTGGAAGTTTCATCCTTTTGTTTCTCAAAAAAAATTTTTTTCTCTCTATTTTCTTTCTCCTTTCCTTCTAGGACTCTCCTCATACATATTTGGCACTGCTGATGGCAACCCACAAGTCTGTTAGACTGTGTTAACTTTTTCCTTTCTCCTGAGACTGAATAATTTTAGTTGGTCTATCTTCAAGTATGTTGATTTTTTTCTTATGCATTCTTAATTCTGATATTTAACCTCCAAGTTAATTTTTTATTTTAGTAGCATAATGTACAACTCTAGAATTTCTATTTGGTTCCTTTTTATAATATCTATTTATTTTAAAATAATGATGAAACATCATCCTCATACATACCTTTAATTCTCTAAGTATGGTTAATTTTAGTGATTTGAACATATTTATGATGACTGACTTGGAGCCCTTGTCTAGTAAGTCCAATGTCTGGGCTTCATCAAAGACAATTTCTATTTATTGCTTTTATCCTGTGCATGGACCACATTTTCTTATTTCTCTGTATATCATGTGTTTTTGGTTGAAAACTTCACACTTTAAATAACATAATGTAGCTGGGTGTGGTGGCACACACCTGTAATCCCAGTGGCTCAGGAGGCTGAGGCAAGAGAATTGCAAGTTCAAAGCCAGCCTCTGCAAAAGTGAGGTGCTAAGCAACTCAGTGAGAGCCTGTGTCTAAATAAAATACAAAATAGGGCTGGGGATATGGCTCACGGGTTAAGTGCCCCTGAGTTCAAGCCTCGGTACCAAAAAAAAAATTTTTTTTTTCATTAAAGATTTCTGGAAGCCTATTATAGGCCAACAGGTACCCTCTGCCTTAGGAAATGACAATGTTAAACATTTTTTGCAGTTTTTTGTTTTGTTTTGTTTTGTTTTAGTTGTAAGTGGACACAATACCTTTATTTTATTTTTATGTGGTGCTGAGGATTGAACCCAGGACCTCACGCATACTAGGTAAGTGCTCTACCACTGAGCCACAACCCCAGCCCCTGCAGTTGTTTTTGACCAAAGTTCTTAGGGAAATAGATTTCACACTTGGTGAATTCCTAAAATGAAGATATAATTATGAACAGAATCTTTAAAGAAATATCTAATAAATTAGATAATTATAATTAGCTGGGAATGAGGCTTAGCAGGGTTTCCAGTTCCACATTAACTTTTTCTGTGCCTTCCAAGCTGCTAGTTTTCACCATGATTGTGGGATATTTGTTTTCAAGTGTATTGTTGATCTGGATAGGGGTAGATTATAATGAAGCTAAAACACAACAAAGATTGATGTTCTTACTGATGTTTTCATTGAATAATTGCTACCAGATTGCTGTCTTTCAGAGTTATGAAAAGGTTGATTTCACAAATTTTGTAAGTGTTATCAATGCTTTATGGAGAAGTAACTTTGGGGGCACTTTGTCATTTTCACTGATGTTGCCTTAAAATATTATATTATCTTTCTCTTTTAGGCCATTTATTGTATGAAGTTGATGGCAATACATTGTATATGTTCTATTTTTAAATTTGCCTAATATTCCTCTGTTCTTTGTATTGTCATAAGGTTATTGTTAACTATAGGATAAAGAGTTATTTGTTTGATTTCTGAATGTAAGAATAAAAAACTTAGGATATTTCATAAATTAAAATTAAAAGGACGCAATTTTCATAACTACAAACTGTTAACAAAAGGTTAAGTTCCCATGGCTAGTTATGCACATATGCAGAATTTAAAATTTTAAGTCTTTAACATGAAGTATGAAGAACTGACTGAGAGAACATTATTCCCTACTCACCTCAAGATAATTTAGTAGGAGTTACTGATATCCACATATAGTATCTATAACTGAACAATTTATTTGATAAAATATGTTCTGTATATAATCTATAAAGGAGAGAGAAGTGATTTTTTCCATGAAAATAAAAAGACTTTGGTATCCTTTCTAGGCTTGTACTTCTATTACATATTTGACTAAAATTTTCTGAACCTGGAGAAAAAATACATTAATTAAAATGCTGTATTTTAGGATGATATTGGGAAGATTGAATTTGAATGTAAGACAAATAATCTGGGTAACTACTTGTGGATGAAGGGACTAATGACTCCTATAAAGAGTGAAAAATCATAATCAGAAGTTGAAATATTTTAGAATGAAAAACCAGATGATACTTTATCATATTTGATAAGCACAGTGAAATGAATGCATGACTCTCCAATGAAACTAATATTTAAGCTATATGTACAGTTTTTTAAGATTAGACCATTATTGGTTACCAAAAGTCATATCATTAAAAATGAATATGACCTTAAAAGAGAAGTGGCCATATTTCTTACCTAGCTGAACACATAAAGAAAAAAAAGCTTAACATCAATATTTTTTTTCCTGTTGTAACACCACACATTGCAGTGTTACAAATAGGGGTAAAGTATCCTGTATTGATTGCTTTTTTTTCCAAGATGGATGTTTAGTGAATAATATACAGATTACCTATTTCTTCCATTGGGCTCTTAGAACTAAATAAAGTGAGTATATGAGTTATAAAAGTAAAATTTTATAAATAAAAAATGAATAAATGCACAATACCTGTGAAAATTATTTATATATTAAAATAAGGATTTTATTGACAATATAAAGGGAAAAACTGCCATTATTAGAGAAATTTGTAGAAGAAAATTCATATTTATCCTTAAACAAACAGTTCTGGCAAATATAGTGCAATCCGTAGAATTTTTTTTTCTGTGGGCCAATATTCTTTCTGGACCCTTTATTTCCTATTTAGTACCTCCAGTGTTCCTCCAGGGTTTTCTTATTTCTTTTTATTTGGTGGGACTGGAGATTGAACTGATGGCCTTCCATATGCTAGACAGTGCACTACCACTGAACTATATCCCTTGTCCCTCCTCAAGGGTTTTCAAATTGATATCTTGTTCTTCCTTAGAGTAAAAATAAGTAGATGAATATTCTTACCATTATGGTGTTAGGATATTATTAGTTTTCTCTTCAAGGGTGATTTCATCTTAAGAAAATTGATATTTAAAAGTGGTATTCCTCATATCAATAACCAAAAAGCAGAGAAAAGATTCTTTCGGATAATTCCTTTCCAAAAAGCCTCAAATTTCAGTGTTTAATTTATCATCTCTTACAGTAATTCACAAGAACCTACAGATTCCAAAGTTAATGACTGTTTTCAAAAAATATATATGCATATAGGCCTCAGGGAATTTTGAAATGCATATTAAATTGAAATGGACAAATTTTTGTGGGAAGACTTTTCTGAAGTTTCATAACTGTACATTTAAATGTTTGTTCTAACAGCATGAGCAGAGTTTTTTCCTAGAGTTTTCTTGAATAGATTTCAAAAATAAATAATTGGTTATGACATTTGTTGAATGATTTCCCAGAGCAGGAGAAAAATGTTTAAAATAATCACTTGCCTTTATTATTAGTGTTAAATATTTTATGGTTTTAGCCTTTAGGCAAAAGAAAAAAAAGATTCATTCTTTTGGTGTCATGATCAATATAATAAACCCAAAACATAATGATAAAAGTATGAATATTTTTCTAGTCAATAATTGATAGTTCTTTTACTTAGAAGGATACTTTATGTAGTTCATATACTTGGATGTTTCACCAAAAGTAGTTTTTGAAAGTTTTATGGTGCAGCTAGTTAAAATCTCTACTGTTTGTAAAATTTCAAACTTTCATACTTTAATCCCTTATTAAGGTCAGTATTACATTATTTTTGTGAGAACTGAGAGAAGATATTTATTAATTGATTAGATCCAGACAACAGCAGAGGAAAAATAAGAATGGTATGGTCATCATATGCTACACAAACAAATATTGAGAGGCTTTTTTCCACATTTTTATTGGTGCATTATAGTGGTACATAATGGTGGGACTTGTTATGTGTTAGTACATGCAAGCAATATAACAATATAATTTGGTCAATTTCATTCCTCAATACTTCCCTCCTCCCCTCCTTCTATTCCCTATTTTCTTTCTTCTATTCTACTGATCTTCTTTTGCTTTCATGAGACCTCCCCCCTTTCTTTTCTTTTTTTCTGTCTAGCTTCCATAAATGAGAGAAAAGGTATGACCCTTGACCTACTGAGTGTGGTTTATTTTGCATAGCATAATGGTCTTAAATCCCATCCATTCCTGAAAATGACATATTTTCATTTTTCTTAATGGCTGCATAAAACTCCAGTGTGTATATATCCCACATTTTCTTTACCCATTCATTCATTGATGGACACCTATGCTGTTCCAAGTTTGGCTATTGTGAATTGTGCTGCTATAAACATGGGTATGCATGTATCATTATAATATGATGACTTGATAAATACTGAGGGGTGGTACAGGTGGGTCAAATGGTGTTTCCATGCCTCGTCTTTTGAGGAAACTCCATACTGATTTCCATAGTGATTGCCCAATTTGCAGTCCCACCAATAGTGTAAAAGTATTCTTTTTTTCTTCATATTCTTTCTAGCATTTATTATTTTTATTGAAGAGTGCCATTCTTTGAATATTTTTTTATTTACTTGTTAGTGATTTGTATTTCTTCTTTGGAGAAGTGACTGTTTAATTCATTTCACCATCTTTTGATTGGTTTATTTGTTTTTTGTTATTAAGATTCTTGAGTTCTTTATATATTCTAGATATTAATCCTATCAGATATGTTACTATCAAAGATTTTTCACCATTCTCTGATTTCTTTCTTCACATTTCTAATTGTTTCCTTTGCTGTGCAAAAACTTTTTAATTTGATGCTATTCCATTTATTAACTCTTGGCATTTCCTGAGCTTGAAGGATCCTACTGAGACAATCATTGCCTGAGACTATGCTGGCGTTTTGGTTGTCTTCTAGAAGTTGCTTAGTTTAGGGTCTAATTCCTAGGTCTGTGATCCATTTTGAACTTATTTTGTGCAGAGTGACAGATAAGAATCTAGTTTCATTCTTCTACATATGGGTAACCAGTTGTCTCAGCACCATTTGTTAAAAAGGCTGTCTTTCCTCCAATGTATGTTTTTGACACTGTTGTCAAGAATCAGATGGCTGTAGATGTGTAGGTTTGTCTCAGAGTTTTCTATTCTGTGCCTTTTGGTCTATGTGTCTATTTTTATGCTGTATCATACAGTTATTACTAAAACTCTATTGTATAATTTGAAGTCAGGTATTGTGATGTCTCCAGCATTGCTTTTATGTCTTAGAATTGCTTTGACTATTCTGGATCTTTTAATTTTCTAAATGAATTTTAAGACTATTTTTTTCTAGTTCTTTGAAGAAAGTCATTGTTATTTTGATGGGGATTGCATTAAATTTTTATTTTGCTTTTGGCAGTATGCCATTTTAACAACAATAATTTTAAAGATCAGATTCATTGAGGTATCATTTACTTACTATAAAATTCTATCTTTCTTGATGCAGAATTCAATGGGTTTGAGTATGGTGATGCTGTGCTTGTTGGTCATATAAAACATGATGGTCCTATGACTACCACTGAAATTGTTATGATATTATTATCATTTAAAAATTTCCCTTGCCCCATTTGTAGTCAATCACTAATTTTATGTCTTTTGGAATATTATATCTATTTCTGCTTCTCTCATTTGGCATAATAGTACTTTTTAATATATTTTTCCTCAAAAATTTTATCATTTCTTTATTATGAAACTTTCAAAACCTTTCTTCTAACCTATCAAAATATATACTACAATATCATTATCTACAATCAGAATACCAAAAACTTACTTCTCCTAACTACAACCCAGTATTTGCTGGTCACCCCTTCCCTGTTTGTCCCTCCCCCTACTCACCTGAGCCTCTTAACACCATTCTACTCCATCAATTACAGGAGATCAATGTTTACTCCATTTTAATTACTTTTTATTTCCTTGTGATTTATTCTTTAAGTTATTTTTACTTGAAAACATCTTGTTCAATTTCAAATATTTGGATTTTTCTGGGTATGCTTTTATTGATTTTTAATTTAACACCACTATGGACAGACAACATTCTATACATCATTTTATTTCTTTTATGTTCATTAAGATTTTTTCTGTAGGTCAAAATATGGTATGCCTTTGGAAAGGTGCCACGTACACTTCAAAGAAAATGTGTATATAACAATTTTATGTGAAATATCCTACAACTTTTAGTTAGGTTGCATTGGGCCTAAGTATTGTTCAAGTCTTCTTTATACTTACTGATTTTCTGTTTCCTTGATCTATTGATTACTGAAACAGAACTGCTGAAAACTCTAATGGTAATTGTGGATTTGTATATTTCTTCCTTCAGTTTTGTCTTTTTTATTAATTTTTATTTGTTTTAATTAATTGTACATGACAGTAAAATGCATTTTGACACATCATATATAAATGGAGCATAACTTCTCATTCTTCTGGTTGTACATGTTGTAGAATCACACTGGTCATGTAATCATATATGTACATAGATTGTTAATGTTAGATTCATTCTACTATTCTTCCTAACCCTATACCCCCTCCTCTATCTTCACCCCACTTTGCCTAATCCAAAGTACATCTATTTTTCCCTAGCTCCATCCCCCTTATTGTGAATTAGCATTCACATATCACAGAAAACATTCAACCTTTGGTTTTTTGTAATTGGCTTATTTCACTTAGCATGATATTCTCCAGGTCCATCCATTTACCTGCAAATGCCATAATTTCATTTTTCCTTAAGACTGAGTAATACTCCATTGTGCATATATACCACATTTTCTTTATCCATTCATCTGTTGAAGGGCATTTAGGTTGGTTCCATAGTTTGATTATTCTGAATTGAGCTGCTATAAACATTGATGTGGGTGCATCACTATAGTATGCTGATTTTAAGTTCTTTGGGTATAAACTGAGGAGTGGGATAGCTGAGTCAAATGGTGGTTCCATTCCAGGTTTTCTGATGAATCTCCATACTGCTTTTGATAATGGTTGCACCAATTTGCAGTCCCAACAGCAATCTCTGTACCTTTTTCCCTCATCCTCGACAACATTTATCATTGCTTGTATTCTTGATAATAGCCATTCTAATTGGAGTAATTTTGATTTGCATTTCTCTTATTACTAGAGATGTTGAACCCTTTTTCATATATTTGTTGATTGATTATATTTCTTCTTCTGTGAGTGTCTGTTCAGTTCCTTAACCCATTTATTGATTGGGTTATTCTTTTTTTGTTGTTGTTAAGTTTTTTGAGTTCTTTCTAATGCTGTATATGAGGTGGATGTGGTAATGACTTTCTCCTATTCTTTAGGCTCTCTCTTCACATTATTGAGTGTTTCCTTTGCTGAGAAGAATCTTTTTAGTTTGAATCCATTCCATTTGTTGATTCTTGATTTTACTTCTTGCACTTTAGGAGACTTGTTGAAGACATCAGTACCTAAGAAGACACGGTGAAGATTTGAGCTTACTTTTTCTTCTATTCGGTACAGGGTCTTTGTTGTAGTGTCTAAGTCCTTGATTCATTTTGACTTGCAATTCATGCAGCCTGAGAGATAGGGTTTAATTTCATTTTTCTACATATGGATTTCCCATTTCCCTAAGTGCCATTTGTTGAAGAGGCTATCTCTTCTCCAATGTATGTTTTTGACATCTTTTTCTAGCATGAGATAACTGTATTTATGTAGATCTGTCTGTGTCTTCTGTTCTGTACCGTTGGTCTATAGGTCTGTTTTGGTGTCAATACCATGTCATTTTTGTTACTATAGCTCTGTAGTATAGTTTAAAGTCTGGTATTGTGATGCCTCCTGCTTCACTCTTCTTGCTAAGGATTGCTTTGGCTATTTTGGGTCTCTTATTTTTCCAAATGAATTTCACAATTGCATTTCTATTTCTTTGAATAATGTCTTTGGGATCTTAATAGGAATTGCATTAAATCTGTATAATGCTTTTGGTAATATGGCCGTTTTGACAATATTAACTCTGCCTATCTAGGAGCATGGGAGAACTTGCCATCTTTTACAGTCGTCTTCAATTTCTTTCTTTAGTGTTCTGTAGTTTTCATTGTAGTGGTCTTTTATCTCTTTTATTGAATTGATTTCCAAGACTTTTTTCCCCCTGAGGAGTTTTGAATTTTTTTCCCTAATTTCCCCTTCAACGGATTCATCACTGATGTATACAAATGCATTTGATTTATGGGTGTTGATTTTATACCCTGCTATTTTGCCAAACTCATTTATTAGTTCTAGGATATTTCTGGTGGACTTTTTGTATCTTCTAAATATAGAATCATGTCATCAGCAAATAGTGATAGTTTGAGTTCTTCTATTCCTATTCATATTGCTTTAATTTCTTCCTTTTGCCTAATTGCTCTGGCTAGAGTGTCCAGGACTACGTTGAATAGAAGTGGTAAAAGAGGGCATCCTTGTCTTATTCTAGGTTTTAGAGGGAATGCTTTCAATTTTTGTCTGTTTAGAATGATGTTGGCCTTGGGTATAGCATATATAGCTTTTGCAATGTTGAGGCATGTTCCTACTATTCCTAGTTTTCTAACATGAAGGAGTGTTGCATTTTGTCAAATGCTTTTTCTGCATCTATTGATATTATCATTTGATTCTTGTTTTTTAGGCTATTGATGTAATGAATTTCATTTATTGATTTCCATATGTTGAACCAACTTTACATCCTTGTGATGAACCCCACTTCATTGTGGTGCACTATTTTTTTTAATATGCTTTCTATGAGATTTTCCAGAATTTTATTGAGAATTTTTGTTCACCATGGATATAGGTCTGAAGTTTTCTTTCCTTGATGTGTCTTTGTCTGGTTTTGTATCATGGTGGTAGTAGCCTCATAGAATGAGTTTGGAAGAATTCCCTCCTTTTATATTTCATGGAATAATCTGTAGGTCTTGTAGAACTTGACTGAGAATCTGCTTGGTCCTGGACTTTTCTTGGTGGTAGGTTTTTGATGGCTTCTTCTATTTCATTGCTTGAAATTTATCTGATGAAATTGCATATGTCCTCCTGATTCAATTTGGGTAGGTAGTATGTCTCCAGAAATTTGTTGACATATTCAAGATATTCTATTTCATTGGAGTATAAATTTTCAAAATGTTTTCTAATTATTGTCTGTATTTCAGTGGTGTCCATTGTGGTATTTCCTTTTTCATCACTAATTTTAGTAATTTGAGTTTTCACTCTCTTTCTCTTCATCAGCATGGCTAAGGGTTAATCAATTTTATTTATTTTTTCAAAGTACCATCTTTTCATTTTGTCAATTTTTTAAATTGTTTCTTTTATTTCAGTTTCATTGATTTCAGATCTGATGTTCATTATTTCTGGTCTTCTATTGCTTTTGGTATTGATTTGTTCTTCCTTTACTAGGGCTTTGAGATATAATGTCAGGTCATTTATTCCTTGAATTGCATTCTTTTAATGAATGAGCTCAATGCAATGAACTTTCCTCTTAGCACTGCCTTCATAGTGTTCCAGAGATTTTGTTATGTTGTATCAGTGTTCTTATTTACCTCTCAGTATTTTTTATTTCATTTCTGTTTTCTTCTGTTATCCATTGGTCATTCAATAGCATGATATTTAGTTTCCAGGGGTTTGATTAGCTTCTATTTTTTCTTTTATCATTGATTTCTAATTTCATTCCATTACAATATGATAGAATGTAGGGTAGTATTTCTATTTTTTGTATTTGCTAAGAGTTGCTTCATGGTATAAGGTATGGTCTATTAGAGAAAGATTCATGTGGCGCTGAGAAGAAAGCACATTCATTTGTTGATGGGTGAAATATTCTATATATGTCCCTTAAGTCCAAATTATTGATTTTAGTATTTAGTTCTATAGTGTCTGTTTAGTCTTTGTTTGGAAGATCTGTCCAGTAGTAAGAGAAGTGTACTAAAGTCACCCAGTATTATCGTGTTGTGGGCTATTTTATTCATGAAATTGAGAAGGATTTGTTTGATGTATGTGGATGCTCCATTGTTCTGGGCATAAATATTTATGATTGCTATGTCTTATTGATGCTTTCTAGATTCATCATTGTTGCAGGAATCAGTAGTTTGATGTTATTAAGGAGTAATATTGAATTTTATTGAGGTATCTAAATTTGTACCTCCATTCAATAACTGAGCAAGGTTTTAAGAGTTTTTAGTAAGCTATGTGAATGCTCAAACATAGCTCTTCAGGTGCGTGCATGGATAAAAACCCAGGGCGGGGATTGATGAGAAGCATGGTGAATACGAGTAAGTTTTACTTTATAAGAATCTTCTAAACTGTTTTTAAAAATGGCTTCACCATAGTGCATTTTCAACAATTATATGAGACTTTCTATTTAGCTTACATTCTTACTATTGCTTTATTTTGCCAGTGTTTTAGAAACTCTATAACCCATTCTAGTAGGTGTGTTGTAATATGATCTTTCAGATTTTGTTTGGATATTTCTAATCACCAATGATGTTGAACATGTGTTCAAATGCATGTTGACCATCTTTTCTTCAGTGGAGCATATATTCAAATATTTTGCTCATTTTTATTAGGTTTTTTATTTCTTATCATTTGTCTATATTTTTCATATATTATAGATGTCTCATAAAAATGTTATTTATCAATATTTACCCTAGTATGTGACAGTGGAAGCTAAAAATTCAATGAATATTTCTTTTACATTTATGCTTTCTGTGACTTTTCTGAGAATTTCTTTGCTAACCTACAACCACAAAGATTTTCTTCTATGTTTTCACTGGAGGTTTTGTAGTTTCATGTCTTACAATTGAATTTATAATTCATTGTGTGTTAACTTTTGTACATGGTGTAAGATAATGGTTGAAGTTTTTTTCTTTGATATGAATCTTAATTTCTTCTAGGAAAATTTGTTGATAAATATATGTCTTCTCCATTGAATAGTTTGACAACTTTTTGATAAGCA
Organism: Sciurus carolinensis; assembly: GCF_902686445.1. Lineage (NCBI taxonomy): Eukaryota > Metazoa > Chordata > Mammalia > Rodentia > Sciuridae > Sciurus > Sciurus carolinensis. Next base: position 105,120,980 of record NC_062232.1, read on the forward strand.
GTTGTATTTAAAACAATACAAATTTGGGTTAAATTTAAAAATTTTTGAAAGTTCATTAAATGAAAAATAAAAGCCTCCCCACCAATATCTTTCTTCACAATGTAAATAGTAATAATCTGCAACATGTTTTAGAAAACTAGCCTTTATTTTTTACAGCTCATAAACTACTTATCATTAAGTATTTTAAATGTTCAAAACTATTGAAATATTTTGTGACATTGAAATTACGTGAAATTCAAATTTGTATTAGTAAATTAAATGGAAAGGTCTCAACCCAAAAATCTGAGTTTCTAACTCTTGAAAGAACAAAAAGAAGAGCAAATCAAAACCATACAAAGAAGAGTAAATAACAATGCTAAAGAAAGAAATAAATCAATAAAACTGAAAACAGAAGAACCATATATTAAACCAATGAAATAAAAGCTGGTTGTATGAAAAAAAAATGATTGAGAAAATTTTACTAAGACTGTTAGAGGAAAAGAGAGAAATTCAAATTACCAATAACAGAACTGTCTTTCATCATTGGGATTTTAATTGGAATTGCATTGAATCTGTATAGCACTTTAGGTAGTATGGCCATTTTGACAATATTAATTCTGCCTATCCAGGAACATGGGAGATCTTTCCATCTTCTAAGGTTTTCTTTAATTTCTTTCTTTAGTGTTCTGTAGTTCTCATTGTAGAGGTCTTTCACCTCTTTTGTGAGATTGATTCCCAAGTATTTTATTTTTTTTGATGCTATTGTGAATGGGGTAGTTTTCCTAATTTCTCTTTCTGAAGATTCATCACATGTATAAAAATGCATTGGATTTATGAGCATTGATCTTGTAACCTGATACTTTACTGAATTGACTTATGAGTTCTAAAAGTTTTCTGGTGGAATTTCCAGGTTCCTTTAAATATATAATCATGTCAACAACAAACAGGGATAGTTTGAGTTCTTCTTTTCCAATTCGTATCCCTTTAATTTCTTTGGTTTGTCTAATTGCTCTGGCTAGAGTTTCAAGGACGATGTTGAATAGAAGTGGTGAAAGAGGGCATCCCTGCCTTGCTCCAGTTTTTAGGGGGAACACTTTCAGTTTTTCACCATTTAGAATGATATTGGCCATGGGCTTAGTGTAGATGGCCTTTATAATGTTAAGGAATGTTCCCACTATCCCATTTTTTTCTAGTGTTTTGAGCATGAAGGAATGCTGTATTTTATCGAATGTTTTTTCTGCATCTATTGAAATAATCATGTGATTGGGAGAATATCTTTGCCAACCATACTTCAGATAGAGCGCTAATTTCCAGAATCTATAAAGAACTCAAAAAACTCTACACCAAGAATACAAATAATCCAATCAACAAATGAGCTAAGGAAATGAACAGACACTTCACAGAAGAAGATGTACAAGCAATCAACAGATATATGAAAAAATGTTCAACATCCCTACTAATAAGGGAAATGCAAATCAAAACTACCCTAAGATTTCATCTCACCCCAATTAGAATGGCTATTATCAAGAACACAAGCAACAATAGGTGTTGGCGAGGATGTGGTGAAAAAGGACAGTCATACATTGCTGGTGGGGTTGCAAATTAGTGCAGCCACTCTGGAAAGCAGTATGGAGATTCCTCAGAAAGCTTGGAATGGAAACACCATTTGACCCAGCTACCCCACTCCTTGGCCTATACCCAAAGGACTTAAAATCAGCATACTACAGAGATACAGCCACATCAATGTTCATAGCTGCTCAATTCACCATAGCCAGATTGTGGAACCAACCTAGATGCCCTTCAGTTGATGAATGGATAAAGAAACTGTGGCATATATATACAATGGAATATTACTCCACAACGAAGAATGATAAAATTATGGCATTTGCAGGCAAATGGATGAAATTGGAATATCATGCTAAGTGAGATAAGCCAATCTCAAAAAACTAAAGGACGAATGATCTCGCTGATAAGCGGACGAGGACATATAATGGGGGGTGGGAGGGGTTAGCATTAGGTTTGGGGTTAGGTTTATGGTTAGGGATAAGGAGTGTGGTAAGAATGGAGGAAAGAAGGACTGTATAGAGAGGGAAAAGAGTGGTGGGAGGGGTGGGGGGAGGGAAAAAATAGTGAATCAAACATCATCGCCCTATGTAAACGTATGATTACACAAATGGTATGCCTTGACTCCATGTACAAATAGAGAAACAACATGTATCCCATTTGTGTACAATAATAAAAAAAAAACAGCCAAAAAAAAAAAGAACTGTCTTTCAGACACAAAAAAGATAATGAAGAAACACTACAAATAACTACAACATAAATTTAATATTAAATATTTTTGATGAAATAGACCAATTCATAAACCAATCACAAGTTAGCCTGATGTGGTGGAGTATACCCGTAATACCAGAGGCTTGGGAGCCTGAGGCAGGAGGATCACAAGTTTAAAGCCAGCCTCAGCAACTTAGTGAGGCCCTTACCAACTTAAGGAGATCCTGTCTCAAAATAAAGTATAAAAAGGGGTGGGGATATGGCTTAGTGGTTAAGCTCCCTGGGCTCAATTCTTGGTACCCCCTGCCCCAAATCGCAATTGACCCACAGATATTTGATTAATCCAAGAAAGTTTAAGAAAATGGAATTCATAATCAAAGAACTCACTACAAATAAATCTTTAGACTTACTTGGTTTCATTGGTGAGTTCCACCATATGTTTACAGAATAACAGTCAATTCTACATGGTCTCTTTCAGAAAACAGAAGTCTAATGAACACATTTTAATTTATTTTATAAAGCTTGTATTACCTTGATACCCAAATCAGACACAGTACAAGAAAACTACAGAGAAATATCCCTCATGAGTATGCCCATGAAAATCCTTAATTAAATAATAGCATGTAGAATTCAGCAATATAGAAAAATAATTATATATCATGAATGAGAGGGATATATTCTAGTGATGCAAGACTGGTTCAGTATTTGAAAATCAAGCAATGTAATCCACTATACTAACAGGCTAAAGAAAAAAAATCACATCATAATACTCTTCCATATAGAAAATTACTTGCCAATACCCATTCATGATGTAAACTCTCAGGAAAATAGGAATAGAAGGAGAATTTCTCAAATTGCTAAAGGGAACTGACTAAAGGCAATACCTAACATTCTACTCATTAATGAAAGATGAATGCCTTTCCAGAACCCAAAAACCTTCGAGAAGTGATATATGGGTTGAGTAATATCACAGGATACCAAGAAAATATAAAAAAATAAGATTTTCTTTCTGAATATTGAAATAAACATGTGGCTATAGAAATTCAAAACTCAAAGCCTTTATCAATTGTTCACAATTTTAAATACTTAGGTATAAATATAACAAAACATGTACATGTTGAAATCTGCACAACAGTGATGAAAGAAATCAAGAAGCCCTAAATAATGGAGAAATAAGTCAGGTACCTAGATTGGAAAACTTAACTTAGTAAAAATGTTAGTTTTCTCCAAATTGCTTTAAATGCTTAATGTAAGTTTTATTAAATGTCAGTGATTTTAATTTGTATATATGGACAAGATTATTTTAACATTTGTATGAGAAACCAATAACTAAAATGACTTTGAAAAGTCAGACAAGGGAAGAATTTATCTACTTGATTTTATAATTTATTATATAACTACTCTAATAGAAACTGGTAGTTGCAGAGGTATAGATGCATATGTCATTAGAACAGAACACAACTCATAAATACAATGATACAATTATGAACAACTAAATTTTGGCAAGGTTGAAAAACAGATAAAATGATCAAAGGCTACCTTTATCAACAAAAAGTGCTGGAGTGTCTGGATCTCCATAGGAAAACAAATGAACCTTATATCTTATACAAAGACTAGCTCAAGATGGATCACATATTTAAATATCGAATGTAAAACTATAGAACTTCTAGCAGAAAAAAAGAAGAAAAAATCTTTGAAATATAGGATTAGGAAAGTACTCTTAGATTTGACATTAGATTCATGATAAATTCAGGAAAAATTTTTAAAAATGGTCTTCATGAAAAGTAGAAACTTTATCCCTTTAAGATACTTTTAAGACAAAAAAAGGATGAACTCTAGACAGAGAAATAATATTTGCAAAATGATAAACTATAGACTGAGGAAAAACAATTTTAAAGCACATATCCAACAAAGACTAATATCTGGAATCTGTAACTCAAAACTCGGCAGTAAAAATACCCCAAAACAATCCAATTAGAGAATTGGGCAAAATACATAAAGAGATATTTTACCTAGGAATATATACATGTGGCAAATAATCATAGAATAAGTTGGTTCAATCTTATTAGCTATTAAGTAAATGCAAATTAATCACATTAACTACAATTTAAACAATGGTGTTGAGAACATGGAGATCCTGGTCATCATACATCGATCCAGACACTTTAGAAAACAGGTTGGCATACTTTACAAAACTAAATGTGAGTTTTACATACAACTAGCAATAGCACCTTTTGGGATTTATCCCATCAAAATGAAAATATGTTCACACAGAACCTGTGTGTGAATGTTTATACAAAATTTGTTCATAATAGCCCTAAACTGGAAACAGTACAGATGCATTTCGACAGGTGAATGATTACACAAACTGTAAAACATACATGTCATGAAATACTTCTCAGAAATAAAAAGACTAGTGATTCACAGAACAATATTGATCTCGAAAGAATTACACTGAGTAAAAAAAGTCAATCCAAAAATGTTATATACTGTATGATTCTACTTATGTAACACTCTTGATATTTTAACACTGTATAAGTGGAGAACAAGGTATTGGTTGCCATAGATTAAGCAGGGATTGGAGGTATGGTTATAAAAGGGATCTTTCTGTTGATGGAAATGTTTGACTCTATGTCAATACTCTGGATGTGATATCGTACTATGCTTTTCCCAAGACATTATCATTGGGAGAGTCAGGTTGTCAGTGACAAAGATATATTGATAGCTCTCTGTAAAATTTCTTCTTTTTCTTTTTCTTTTATACTGGGGATTGAATGCAGGAGAACTTTACCACTGAGTTATATCCCCAGCCCTTTTATTTTTTATTTCGAGATAGGGTCTAATTAGCTGAAGTTCTCATTAAGTTGCCCAGGCTGAATTTGAAATCCTCCTGCCTCAGAATCCCAGGTTCCTAGGATTATGGTGTGAACCAATATGCCTGGTTCTCTGTATAATTTCTTTAAACTGTATGTTTGTCTATAGTAATCTCAAAATAAAATGTTTAATTAAAAATCTCTTGTTATGATTTGGATCTTTAATGTGACTCCAAAAGTTCATGGGTTAGGTAATGTGGGAATGTTCAGAGGTGAAAATATTGGATTATTAGAGCTATAACCTCATCAATGGATTAATCCATTTGATAATACTTTGAATGGACTACTAGGGTGGTAACTGTAGGTAGTTGGGGTGTGAGTGGAGTAAGTAGGTCACTGGGGGTATGCCCTTGGGGAATATATCTTGTCCCTATCTTCTTGTTCTCTCTCTCTTTGCTTACTGGCTGACATGAGATGAGCAGCTTTCCTCTGCTGTGCCCTTCCACTATGATGATTTCTTTCACCTTACCACATGCCCAGAGAAATTGAGTTAGCTGATGTTGGACTTAATCTTTGATACTGATAATCCAAAATAAAATTTTATTTCTCCAAGTTGCTCTTGTCAGGTATTTTGGTTATGGCAATGAAAAGTTGACTAACTCCTGAAGACTTACTGGTACCAAGTTTGTTCTCATGCTGAAACAATAATAAAAATAAATTAAATATGTGATAAATATTTTCAGACATTTTAGAATAAGGAACTGTTAGGAAATGGATTGTATTCTGCTCAAATTCATATATTGAAGTCCTAACCTCCACCTGACAATGTCACTTTATCTAAAGATAAGATTCTCTAAACAATTGGTTAATTATAATAAGGCTTTTATGTTGGGTCCTACTCCAATGACTGGTTTTCTTATAAGAAGTAGAAATTTGGACACACCAAATGGACACCATGGATACGTGTGCATGGAGAAAATTTCATGCGAGGATGCAGCAAAAACAGTGACCATGTTCAAGCCAAGTGAGAGGCCTCAAGAGAAACTAACATCACTGCCCCTTGGTATTGGACTTCTAGCCTCCAGAACAGTAAGAAAATAAATTTCTGTTTTTTAAGCTCCCCCATCTGTGGTATTTATCATGGTAGCCTAGCAAACTAATATAGGAGCTAATGATTGATCTTTCAGAGAAGTAAAATGAATTATGTGAGTCCTATGGCTATTTCGACTTTATCCCAGGGTGGCTTCCCAGACAGTAGCATTGGGAGTGATACCCAAGAGAAGCATGTCTATGTCAATGATCCAAGGAGACAGGTATCAGAGTAAATGGAGCCCAAAAGAACTGAAATTTGCAGGGAAGAATGTGGATAGAAGGAAAATGCACAGAAAAAAAGGGAGCTCCAGAAATCTGCCTGAGAGGTTCTCCTTAAGTTTTCCTTTATATCAAAAACATGCTTTTAAAATTATGAAAAAATCTCATTAATGTTCCATGATTAGTGAGAATGTAGAAACAATATTTCTCTATAGTTCTCTTTTTTTCTTCATGTGACATGATATTTTTTATTGGTTATTTTTAGTTAAACATGACAGGAGAATCCATTTTGATCTAATTATATAAGCATGGAATATATCTTGTTCTAATTCAGTCCCCAGTACCTCTCCATCCCCTTTCCTCTCCCCACCCTCCGATCTCCTCTCTCTATTAATCTTCCTGCCATTTACTCAAAGTTATTTTTGTAAATTAATTTTTTGTGGATGTATGAGATTCACTGTAGTATATTCATGTATGTACTTAGGAAAATTATGTCAGATTAATTCCACTGTCTTTCCTTGTCCCATCCTTCCTCCCTTCCCTTAATTCCACTTTCTCTACTCCATTGAACTTCTATTCTCCTCTCATCTTTATTGCAGATTAGTTTATTTATTTACTTTTAATATTTGTCTGTTGGTTCTTTTTAGTTATAAATGTTGGCATGGATATGGGGAAAAGGTACACTCATACATTGCTGGTGGGACTGCAAATTGGTGCAATCACTCTGGAAAGCAGGATGGAGGTTCCTTAGAAAACTTGGAATGGAACCACCATTTGATCCAGCTATCCCACTTCTTGGTATATATCCAAAGGACTTAAAATCAGCATAGTTCAGTGAGTCAAACACATCAATGTTTATAGCAGCTCAATTCACAATAGCTAGGCTATGGAGTCAAACTAGGTGCCCTTCAACAGATGAATGGATAAAGAAAATGTTGTATATATACATAATGGAGTATTACTTAGCCTTAAAGAAGAATGAAATTATGGCATGTGCTGGTAAATGAATGGAACTGGAGACTATCTTGCTAAGTGAAATAAGCCAGTTCCCAAATGTCAAAGGTCCAATGTTTTCTCTGATATGTGGAAGCTAATCCAAAATTAGGAGATCCGTGGAATAGACAAGGGGGAATGAAGGGAAGTGGGAGTGAGGGGATAGGGAAAGACAGTGGACTGGATCTGATCTAACATTCCTATGTATATATATAAATATAGTTCTCTAATTCTTAAATTGTGTTTTATCATGGTAAAAGACACATAGTGTATTATTTTCATTTTAACTATTTGCAAATGTTCAATTCAGTGGCATTAAAAACATTCAAAGTGTTGTGTGCCTATCACCACTACCTGTACTTAATTGTTTTCATTATATATCCAGCATAAGATTTATACACATTAAACAAAAATGTCACTTCCTACCACCACCCTGGTCTCTGGTAACCTCTGTTCTGCTTTTCGTCTTTAAGAATTTATCTACTCTGGATACCTTATATAAGGGAAATCAAATTATGTTTTTTTCCCTTTTTTGTTTTTTTTGGTGCTGGGGATCAAACCCAGGACCTTATGCTTGCAAGGCAAGCACTCTACCAACTGAGCTATATCCCCAGTCCTTTTTTTCCCTTTTGTCTGGATTATTCCATTGAGTATAATGTCATTGTTCATTCATGTTGTAGCATATATTAAAATTTCTTTATTTTAATGACCGAATAGTTTTCCACTGTGTGTATGTAACACATTTTGTATATCCATTTATTTATTGATGTACTTTGGATTGCTTCCACCTTCTGGCTATTATAAATAGTGTTACAATGAATATCAGTATACCACTTTACGTTTTTGACTTAATTTCAAGCTGTGAATTGTGGGGTGAATATACACAAGGCTGAGCCAAAGAACAGCTATGGTGGAACTTTAAGCTGAACAATTACCAAAGCTCACCTAGAGATGTTAGGTGTTTATTTTATGACTAGCCAGATTAGAAAAACTCATCAAAAAACTTAGGAATTCAGTGGGAACACAAGAAGAGCCTTACATTGAAAGGGATAAACCAGTCATAGAATAGAGACTGCCCTAGGCCTGATCTAACAAATCTTCAAATCAATCATAAAAAAAAAATCAAAGGAATCTCCAGGTAAATTAAGTGCTTTCCAGAATGAAATTTAGCCACTAACTTACATGACATTCCTTTTTGAGGAACCTTTAATACTGCTTTTGATAGTGGTTGCACAATCACTTAAAATTTTTCTAGAAAGGCAAAGAAACTGAAAATTGTGACCTATTATCAGAAGAAGTAGTCATAGAGAGATACAAAAAAGATTCCCATGATGGAATTATCAAAGGCTTTAAAACAACTAATGTAAATTCATTCAAGAATTTAAAGGAAATTATTAATATATTGAAGTGAGAAATGCAATCTTTAAAAAATAAATTTTGAAACAACACATGGTTCAAAGAAGAAATCACAAGAGCAGTTAAAAACTTTTTGAAGTGAATGAAAATGAAAATTCATCATACCAAAATTTTGGGAATGTGATTCAAGCAGTGTTTGGAGAGAAATTTATAACTTCAAAAGTTTACATTAGGAAAGATTAAAAGTTTCAAAAGTGGGACTGGGACTGTAGCTCAGTAGCAGAGAGCTTGCCTCGCAAGTGTGAGGCACTGGGTTTGATCCTCAGCACCACATAAAAATAAACAAATAAAATAAAGGCATACTCTTCATCTACAACTACAAGAAAGGTTCAAAAGTCATAATTTACACTTCTACCTTAAAACCTTATAAATAGAAAAGTAATTTAAACTTAACACACATAGAAGAAGGAAATAATACAAAGTTGAAATTGATAGAGATAGACAACAAACAATAATGATAAATAAGGAAAGCAAAAGTTGATTCTTTGACTAGACCATAACATTGGAAGAGGGGCATCATTATTGACATTGAAGCAATAATAAGGAAATTTTGCAACCAATTTTATGCCAGTAAATTTGACAAATTAGATGAAATGATACATTTCTTGAAAAACACAAATTACTAAAATTGGAACAAGAATTAAAAAAAGTTATAGGAGTCCTATACATGTTGGCAAAATTAAAGGTACAATTAAAAAATAACATACTACAAGGAAAACTTCAGACCTAGATAACTTCAATGGTTACTTCTACCAAATATTTAAGTAATTAGAATCCTAATCTTACATCTTTCAGAATATACTGGAAAATGAAAAACCTCCCAACTCATTTTATAAGGATAGAAATATCCTATAACCAAATCAAAGACATTACAAGAAGAGAAAATCAAAGGCCATTATTACTAATTAATGTTCATCAACTTAATCAAATTTTAGCCAATCTGATCAGCAGTATGTAAAAATGCAAAAAGGATAATACATTATGGCTAATTGTGAACATTAGCTTGGTTTAATATTCAAAAATCAATTTATTTCACCATACTAACAGAATAAAGAAGAGAAAATGTTCCTATGCATATAGAAAGTAAATTTGACAAATTTAACACTCATGTATGATAAGAATTTATCATGTATGATAAGAATAAGAAGAACCATCCTGTCTCAGATTAATAGTGTGTACAAAACAAAAGATCCTATGATATATATCATGCTTGATGAAATATTGAATTCTTCTGCTTGACACTTTCATTCAACATTGTATAGTGTAAGGGTTTAAAGGCATATGGCAAATGAAGAAGAAAAACTATGTAATTTGTTTGCAGATGACATGTTTATGCTCATACAGAATCATAAGTAGTCTACAAAAAGCTATTAAAATAAATTAATGCAATATTGAAAGAAAAGAACAAAGTTGGAGAATTGACACTACTTGAATTTAAGTCTTAATATAAAGCCAAATAAATCAAGGAAGTGTGATATTTGCAAAATAATAGACAAAAAGAAGCAGAATTGAGAGTCCAGACATAGACTCACATAAATTTAGTTAACTGTTCTTTGACATAGAAACAAAGATAATACAATGGAGGCAAGCCTGTGTTTTCAACAAATGGTGATGAAACAACTGGACATTCACATCCAAAAAAGAAAAATGAATTTAACTATAGGTATTTTACCTTTCACAAACATTAACTCATAATGGATCACAGAGCTTGATATAAAGTTCAAAACTATAAAACTCACAGTAGCTAACACAGGAGAAAATCGAGATTACTTTGGGGTTGGAGATGACTTTTTATTTTATTTATAAATTATTTTTTAATTTTTATTTGTTCTAATTAGTTATACATGACAGTAGAATGCATTTTGACACATCATATATAAATTGAGTATAACTTCTCATTTTTCTGGTTGTACATGATGTAGACACAGGTCATGTAGTCATATATGCACATAGACTAATAATCTCAGATCCATTCTATTATCCTTCTTACTCCCATACCCCCTCACCACCCGTTCACTCCCCTCTGTCTAATCCAAAATACCTCCCTTCATCCCTAGCCTTGCATTAGTATCTGCATATCAGAGAAAACATTTAGCCTTTAGTTCTTTGGGATTGGCTTATTTTACTTAGCATGATATTGGAGATGACTTTTTAGATACAACAGTAAAGGCATAACCTATGAAACAAAGAATTGATAACTGTGATGGGCTGACGGATCTGACTCCATGAGATGTTATAGGCCAGACTCTAAGGGAAATGACTAAACAGACTCCATTTTGCTCTGAGACTCCATGTTATGTAGGAAATAAGCTTCTCCCATGGGAACACCCTGCCTCTGTGCCCATCATCAGTTACTTAGTGTGACATGTTTAATAATATACAATGGCAACTCCTATGTAGTAACCAATGTACCATGTAAACGGTAATTGTGTGGATGTTAGCAACCATTCTTTAGTTTGTACCTAGGTAAGGGTCAGTTTGACCCACTTCCCCCTCTGGTGATGATCTCATGATGTTAGTTTGTAATTTTGAATCATAGCAACAGACACTTATGATTGATGTGATTTTTGGTATAAGAACCCCTACAACCCTGTGGTTGGGGCTGTTCTCCCAATAGCCATTTTTTGGGGCATTGTGTGAGACAGTCAGTCGGCTGGCTTAATAAAGATTCTCAAATTTGGACTTCTCAGTGGTGATCGGTCTGTTCTTAAGTTGCGCCCCATAACATTTGGAGGCCCCAGAGAGATCCTCGCTGCCTGGTGGGTAACCACCGCTCACCACTGACCTGGAATCTCCAGCAGAGGGGAGAGGCCACAACGTTGCTCTTAGGGGAAGGCCTCTGAGAGATGTTCCTCAGCCCCAGGCTGCATGGTCTGTGGAGCCCCGCCCCAGGACTGAACTAAATTCTTCAAGAGAGTCCCCTGTTCCTGCACCCCTGGGGGACTGGTAAGTCTGTTTCTGGCTGATCCGCATCTGGGGACTCTGAGGAAGGCTGGACGCAGCATTACTTCCCGAGTCCAGGACTGGCAAGATGTTACTCAGTTCCGCTGGTCTGGAATCTGGAGTGGCCACTTGTCTACGTCTTTGGTGTTTTATCTGTTCTGTGTTTGTTTGTCCTTTTCTGGTTTTTTTTTGTTGCCCTTAAGTGTAAGCATGGGTCAGTCTCCCTCATGTCAGTCATGTACTCCCCTCCAGAGCATGATAACTAATTTCCAGGAATTCCAGAAGAGAGCCAGTGACTACGGAACCCGCTGCAATGTCTTTTCTCTCCCTAAATTCTGTGAGAGAGAATGACCAAATTTTGAGGTCAGATGGCCCCCTCAGGGGACCACCAAATTGTCTTTGGGCAACCTGAACATCCTGATCAAATGTTTTATAGTCAAATTTGGACAAAAATGGTTAAAAAGTTTTTTAACCATGTTCACTAAAGCTTACATTAAAATATAAACTGCTGCCAATTGGAACTTCCAACTATTGGAGTTGGTCCACCAAAATGCTAGGCTAAAATTTTGATGGCTGCTATCCAGGAGACCAGAAAACCTGGTTTAGAATAAGACCCCAACCTGAGTGGGCTCTCCCAAGGAGACCAATGGAAGCAGCTCCCTTGCTGTCTCTTGGGGAAACTCCTTCAGGGAGGAATAGGGCATGACCTTTGTCTATATTCTCTTAATTCATTTTCATCTCTGATGAAAAGAACCACATCAGGATGGAGGCCAAAGACTTTTAAAAGTTCTATTTTTTGAGTTCATAATTTTGATCTGGTGCGCCTAAGTTAATTTTTTATCAGACCTATTTTATTCAACTGTAAGGTTTTCTTAATGTTCTGTTTCATTCAGAGGGCCAGTTTACAAGGGTTAACTCTCAATCTAATGGGTTTTAAAAAATTAGCTATAAGGCCTTTGTCCTTCTGTTTATTTTATGTATATGTACACTGATGAATTGTCATGTCTACATATATTTGGTACCAAAATTGACATATGAGCTCATAAATTAAAATTCTAAAAAATGGATCCAAATGCTTTTGATTTACATAATTTAAAAGGTTTTTAAATTGAGTAAACAAAAATATGACTTTCAAGTTAGTAACACAGTTTTGTTTCCAGGTGGTCAAAATAAATAAATAAATAAAATGTTAGTTTTATAAAATGTCTAATATCCATTGTTTCTAGGTTTTTCTTCAACAGGAAAGAAATGACTGATACGGCTCAATACAATTCTCTGATATCTTGGCTTTTAAAAAATAACTTAATTAGATTTAACATATATGGGATTGATTGTGGATGTGTTTGTTAGAGACATCTGATTGGTTTAAAAAGTTAAAATGCTAACTGTTAAATATAACATCAAGTACTCTTAACTCCTTAAGTTCCACAGAGTAACATACTTAAAACATTTTTGGTGTTTTCGTAAATTGGTAAATAAAAAAAAGGTTTAAATTTACTTTATGTTATCACTAAAAACATGATTACTTAAAGTCTTAACAGGTATTATTCTATATAAAGGGTCCAAAAGTTTCAACTGTATTTAAATAGAATTCTATAAGTAACAAATTATTTCATCGGATTAAAATGGAGTAATTTATCTGAATTCAGAAATTTATAAGGGTTGTTTCAAAATATAAATTTAAAAAAGAAGATCAACAGATTAAAACATTATAAAGTTTTAGATATAAAAATATATTTAATAAATATTTCTCTAGGTAAAAATGTCTTTATGTGATAAAATAAGGCTATAATACATCTAAGTAAACAATAAGAGTGTCTAAGTGATTAAAAATGTTAATTAAGAGTAAATTTTAAAAGGTTTACATGTATATGTAAGTAACACAAGAGTTAAAACTATTCAAGGTTTCTTCCTAAGGTCAAATATTAATGTACTGATATAAACCAAATTTCAGTCTATATGCCAAAATGACCAATAATTCTGAAAGAATTAATTTACTCTTAACATTGTATCCATTATGTTTTATTCTCTAGAGCAACTAGTCTTAAAAATTAGAGCTTTGTACAACTCTGGTTAAAAAGCAACTGTTAGAGTGTTGTACTACATTACAAAGTCTAAATTTTCTTTAAAAGTTAAACATGGTTAATAGAAAAACATCAATGTAATTATGATTCTATTATTCTTACTCATATATTAAATGTGTTCATATCTTCCAGGTATACAAGTCTTCAAAAGGTTTAAAAAAAACATTTTATCAAGCTGGTGTTCTCCAACCTAAAGTTGTAATGGTAAATTTAAACTTAACAGAGTAAGAAATTTTATTGGGGATTTATTTATATCATTTGGTGTTCTGGAACTGGACCTGAACCTTATGTTACCTTCTACACTGGGATAAAAACGTAAATGTATTTCTAAAAGATAATGAGAGCCTGATCTGTTTAAAAGTTAATATCATGAAACAGGAAAACATTTTGCCACTTTACTAAACAAAAGGAAAGTTAAAAGCTCTCTCAGCTTTCTTTGATTCATGTTTTAGGTGTAATATCATACTGTGTTAACTAACATTCATATAGACATAGGAAACAATATATGTAAACTTTATAAAATGATATTTAAAAAAAAAGATAAAGATCAGCTTCAGAACTAGACCACTTTACCTAAGATTTATGAAGAGCCCCACCTTACCTGAGATAAGGCTCTGCTTCCTATATTCTAAAGATGATTTTTTTGTTATAAAATTACTGTGATCTCAAACAGGGAATATAATATATAGCTCAGCTAAAATTTAAGATAGCTATTACACAACTAACACCCCACCTCTGTAAACTCTGTAACTGTTAACTGATTAATGTTTTACAGAGGTACTGCTTCAAGAACAATCTAAATTAATTTGAGATAATAAGCCATCACCTATGGGACAGATAATATAGTCCCCAATTTAATAAAATTCAGTAAATGACTGTAAAGTCATCGACGTTAAAGTTAAAACCCCGTACTCTTACTGTATGACTGGTGAAACTGACTTGCTGGATGTTTAAGATCAAGACTTAAAGATTAAGATTAAAACAAAGGGGTCAAGAGAATCAGTATTTGGTTCTTGCCCTCAGAGTCATCCTAAATACAGGGAACAAGAGAACTTCTCTAAGGAGCTTTGCAACTCTGGGCCACACAACCTTCTGATCAGGGAGATTGAGACCACTGGAGGATTAAAAGCCAATCAGTGCACCTGCTGCAAAGGAGGGTCCTTGGGAAAGGGAGTCATCCCTAATGCTTCCAAAGGAAGCCACTTCATCAAGGAGACCCTACCAGGTGAATGGCACTAAAGGAGCTAAAAAGCTGCTCTCAAGTTCCCCAAGAGTGACCCCTGTGGGAACTCAGTTGACTCTTAACAGCAGATAGGAACAAGGTCAATTTGACAAGCTTGGTCTTAAACACCTAGCAAAAGAGTTAAAACCAAAACACAGTCATTCCTGGACATTTTAAAAACAAAACAATAGTCATTTTCATGTAACTTAAGATGTACACTTGTGTTAGCCCCCAAAATAAATAAAACTGGAGGTAACAAAAAATATTATTAGACAAAAATGCCTGATAACTATCAAGAGAAACTGTTAGTTACAAGCTTTTAGTCAGTTTAAGGCCTACATATCATCCTAACCTCCAGTACAGGTAGATTTAATCCATGTTTGCTGGTATGATTCTCTAGCCCTGAGTAACAAAAATAAAGGGATCTGTACTAAACAAAAAGATCATATCAGTAAAAAGATATTTTACAAAAATCAGGTGACATTAAGTAACTTAACTAAGTGTTGTGCTTACATTACTGATAACTCTAACAGTGTTAAAGATTTACAATTGAGGCCTTATCCTCACCAGACTTGTTAGGCTTTGTTAGGCCTTTTTATGGGAACAACCTGTCAGTTCTTCCACCTCCTGGTAAGATATTATTAATTTCTATCAGCTTCATGATATTCATTGACATGTTTCAGATGCTATTTATTTTGTACTCATGGTTTTTTGTTTCTTTCATAGAACAAGATTTTTGCCCCTAGAAAGGAACTTTTTACTGCTCACCCCACCCCACATCGCCCCCTCTCAGCTCGAAGCAGCAAGAGCAGTCATCGCCCTTTTTCCTTATAGCAGTAAAAAGTCCCTAAAATTAGAGGGGTAATAATAAAAATTTTAAAAGACAGTCACTATAGATAGGAAAATTGGGTTATATCACAAAAATAAGGGCCAGTTTGGATCCAGAAAGTTGGAGGCAAATGACCTCTGAGTGATTAAAATGTTAATGCTTTCAGAGCCCTTCCTCCACCCTTACCAAGAACCTGCTCCTGTTCTAACCTGTTGTTAAGTCTCTCCAACAGGTCCAACTTATGAGAGAACCAGCCCCAAGAGACCACTGATTTCCAACACCCATTTCAGTCAGAAGACTATGTCTACATCAAATTGTTCCAGAAAGGACTAACACCCGGCTGAAATGGAAGGGACCTTACTCACAACATGGACTGATCACATCTGAGTCAAAACAACAGAAAAATGGACAGCTTTCAGAGACCCCAACCACCATCTAAA
Organism: Sciurus carolinensis; assembly: GCF_902686445.1. Classification (NCBI taxonomy): domain Eukaryota; kingdom Metazoa; phylum Chordata; class Mammalia; order Rodentia; family Sciuridae; genus Sciurus; species Sciurus carolinensis. The sequence goes on from NC_062232.1 coordinate 105,137,284, forward strand.
GATAAGACTGAAAAAATGTTAAACATGTTTTTTCTCTTGCTTGAACTGTCAGGAATAACTCCATGCTTAACCGTTCAACTTTTTGAGATTACCAAATAGACTAAATTCTGTATACTATTATGATGGGGAGGGATGGAAAAAAAAAACATATGGAGCTAGTATCTAAATGAGTGACCCCTGTCTTAGTTTCCCTCCTAGTGGAAATAAATATAACTGACTCCACAACAATAAGGACCACTACAATCACCTATGCAATACTAATGAATCAATGATTTGATTATGTACAAAAAACCAGTGGGGAATGTAATGGGCTGACAGATCTGACTCCATGAGATGTTATAGGCCAGACTCTAAGGGAAATGACTAAACAGACTCCATTTTGCTCTGAGACTCCATGTTATGTAGGAAATAAGTTTCTCCCATGGGAACACCCTGCCTCTGTGCCCATCATCAGTTACTTAGTGTGACATGTTTAATAATATACAATGGCAACTCCTATGTAGTAACCAATGTACCATGTAAACGGTAATTGTGTGGATGTTAGCAACCATTCTTTAGTTTGTACCTAGGCAAGGGTCAATTTGACCCACGTCCCCCTCTGTCGATGATCTCATGATGTTAGTTTGTAATTTTGAATCATAGCAACAGACACTTATGATTGATGTGATTTTTGGTATAAGAACCCCTACAACTGGTCAGGGCTGTTCTCCCAATAGCCATTTTTTGGGGCATTGTGTGAGACAGTCAGCTGGCCAGCTTAATAAAGACTCTCAAATTTGGACTTCTCAGGGGTGATCGGTCTGTTCTTCAGTTGTGCCCCATAACAATAACCTGGATTTCACTAAAATTAAAAATATGTCTTGTCAGGCACGATGGCACATGCCTGTAATGCGGCTTGGGAGGCTTGAGGCAGGAGGATGGTGAGTTCAAATCCAACCTTAGCAAAAACAAGGCACTAAGCAACTCAGTGAGACCCTGTCTCTAAATAAAATACAAAATAGGACTGGGGATGTGGTTCAGTGGTTGAGGGCCCCTGAGTTCAATTCCTGGTACTCCATTTCCACAAAAGCTCCTTTGCAAGAGATTGAAAAGACCAACTAAATATTAGGAGAAAGTATTTTCAAAATACTTACATGTGAAAAATACTCTTAAAATTCAACAAGGAGAAAAAAACCTAATTAAATGATGGACCAAAGACCTCAATAAACAACATGCCAAGGAAGATATACACACAATTAAGCATATGAACATGTATTCCATATCAAATGTTATGAGGAAATGCAAGCAACAAGATACCATGACACACCTGATAGAATGGCCAAAATCCAGAGCACCGATGATATCAACAGCTAGCTAGGATGTGTACCAACAGGAGCTCTAATTTACTACTTGTGGGAATGGAAAACGGTACAGGCACTTTGGAAGATCATTTTGTGGTTTCCTATAAAACTAAACCAATTCTTACTATATCATCAAGAAGTTTAGCTTCTTCACATTTACCAAAAGGAATTAAAAACTTAATTCCATGTGGCTTAGTTAGTTTTTTGTCACTGACCCAAATACCCATCATGAACAATTTAGAAGAAAAAAAGTTTATTTTGGCTTAGTTTGAGAAGTTTAATCTCTAGTGGGCTGACCCCATTTCTCTGGACCCAAGTAAGGCAGAATATCATGGTTAAGGGCATGGTGGAAGAGAACTACTTCATTCATGGTGGACAGTAAGCAGAAAGAGAAGGCAGAAGGGGCCACCGGGAAAATGAACTCTTTCAGATGTTGCCCCCATTGACCTACCTCCTCCAGTCATGCTCCATTTGCCATTCAGTTACCACCCAATAAGTCCATTCAAACTAGAATGGACTGATTAGGCTACAGCTCTCACAATTTAGTAATTTCACTTCCAAATATTCCTGCATTAACACAGAAGCTTCTGGGGGACATCTCATAACCAAACCATAATACCATATATAAACCTACATGCAGATATTTATAGCAGTTCTATTAATAATGGCCAGAACTTGGAATAAACCAATATGTTCCTCAGTAGGTGAATGGATTAATAAAATTTGGTACACCCAGATGATGAGGGAATTATTTAGTGCTGAAAAGAAACAAGTATAGAGCCATGTGAGGATGTGGAGGAAACTTAAAGGCATATTGCTCAGTGAAAGCAGCCATTTCCAAAAGGTAACATAGAGTTTGATTCAATCTTTATATGACATTTTGAAAAGTAAAACTATGGAGACTCTAAAAAGATTAGTGGTTGTCAAGAATTAGTGGAGAGGGATGAATAGACAGGACACAGGATTTTTAGGTCAGGTGGAGATTCATTATTACAAATTTGTGCTTACCCATAGAATGTACAAGAGTGAACCCTCATGTAAACTACTGAGGTTGAAAAATTATGTGTCAATGTAGGTTCATAGAATGTAAGAAATTTACCACCAGGGTTCAGGGTGTAGATGATTGGGGAGGCTATGCATGTGAGAGCCAGCAGGGATAAGTGGGAAACTCTATTTTCTGATCAGTGTTTCCGTGAACCCAAAACAAAAGTCTATTACAAAACAGAAGTTATCACAAAAATCTGACCCTATTTTTTTCAGATCAGGAATATTTGCAGTAAATGATTTTTTCTTTTAGGATGTTTGCTTAATGTAGGGTCTTGATGTAAAATGCTTCCATAATAATATTACTTCTAACTTTTATTTTGTACTACAGGTGTATATGAATAACATATATATATAATGTGACTAATCATTAATGACCTAAATTTTCCATGCATGTACATTATTTCTTTGAGAACTAAAAATTGTCTTTGGCCCTTTTCTAACTGCTTTTATATTAGTCAATATTTATACCTTTTCTGCTGCTTACTACATTGCTGGCATTAGTTATCCTGCTCTACCAAAGGATGCCTCATGGGGTTAGGGTTGTAGTTCAGTGGCACAGCACTTGCCTAGCAGGTGTGAGGCACTGGGTTCAATGCTCAAAACTGCATACAAATAAAATAAAGACATGGTGTCCATCTACAACTACAAAACAATTTTAAAAAAGGATGTCTAAACTGCTTAAAATGTTTTGTTTAGAGGATACTAATCTACATTTGCACCTACTAAGGTCTTTATTAAACTAGTACCTATACCCTTGGTCCCAAATGCAGCGTAAATATGTATAATTTATACCATGATCAGACCTTTTTTTTATTTTCTCTATTTCTTATGATTTTACTGTCAGTTGTAAAAACCACCAAAAATAACTACATTGGCCAAATTTGTAATTGATTTTTAGCACCCACTGAAGGGATACTATATTCTCCTTCTGATTGTTACCATAAAAATGATGAATATTCTTTTCCTAATTTTGCACAGATGTTAGATTTTTCAATAAAGAGACATCATTATCTCCTATTGATTGCCTAAGTTCCCTGTTTTATACTAGCTAGATAATTTGGATTCAAGTAAAAAAGAACTGTTAGAGAGATTATTGCAAACAATAGCAACAAAACCAATAGATTTGTTTCAGTATAGAGATCCCAGAAATAGATCCACATGTCTGTAGTCAACTAATTCTTCACAAAGGTGCCCAAAACACATGTTGGAGAAAGGACAACCTCTTCAACAAATGGTGCTGGGAAAACTGGATATCCATATGCAGAAGATTGAATTAAGTTGCTGCTGAGATTGGTCTCAAACTTGCAATTCTCCTACCTTAGCCTCCTGAATCACTGGGATTACAGGCATGTGCCACTGCACCTGGTTCAAAATGGATCAAAGACTTAAATGTAAACTTGAAACTCTCAAAATACTGGTAGAAAACATAGGGGAAACACTTGAAGGCATTGACACAGGCAATGATTTTCTGGATACAACACCAAAAGTGCAGGAAACAAAACCAAAAATTGACAAATGAGATTTAATTGAACTCAACAGTTTCTGTACAGCAAGAGAAGGAATCAACAGAGTGAAAAAGAACCTATAGAATGGAGGAAGATATTTGCCAACTATTCATCTGTCAAAGTGTTAATATCCAGAATATATAAGGGTATGAAAAAAAAATCCAAGAAATGAGTAATCCAGTTAAAAAAATGGGCACATGATCTGAGTAGATATTTCTTAAAAGAAACACAAATGACCACCAAATACTTGAAAAATACTCTGTATCATTAGCAATCAGGGAAATACAATTAAAAACTTCATTGAGATACTACCTGAACTCAGAATGATTATTATGAAAAACAATCAAACAAACAAAAAAACCATGCAGGCAAGGATGTGGAGAAAAGGGAATTCTTCTTATTCACTGTTGGTAAATTAGTACAGCCATTAGGGAAAACAGTTTGGAGTTTCCACAAAATGTTAAAAATTAGGTCTACCACTTCTGGATATATAAATCCAAAGGAAATAAAATAAGTATACTGAAGAGATATTTGTATGCCCACATTGCTTGTGGCCTTAGTCACAATAGCCAAGATATCAGATTAACTTACGTGCCCAGCTACAGATGAATGGATAAAGAATATATAGTACATAATGGAACATTGTTCAGCCATCAAGAATAATGAAATCCTGTCATTTGCAGAAAAATGGATGGAACTGGAAGACAGAATGTGAAATAAGCCAGATATAGAAAGACATGTAATGTGTATTCTTTGTCATATTTGTAAACTAAAAAAATAAAAGTCAACGTACAAGTAGAATAATGATTTCTAAAGATTTGGAATGGTGTGGGAAAGGAGAGTGGAAAACCATGGTTAGATTTGGTCAGTGCATACTGTATGAATGTATGGAAACATTATACTGAATATCACTAATATGTACAATTAATACTTATTAATAATAAAGAGATTTGTTTCTCATGCTGATCAGAAAACTTATATAATGATGAAAATGTTATTTTCCTTTGGCGAGTTGCAACTATTTCAGAATAACACTCATCATTGTCCTTTTTCAGAAATGTTTCTACTAGCTTCAGTGATAACATCAATATTTTAAGTAATTGTATCAAAGTAGAAATTTTGAGAACATTAAAAAATTTAAAACAATTCATTTGTGTGCATGAAAATCTAAGTCAAATTTAAAGACTGCTAAGTTTTCTGTGGAATTAATAAAGAGTACCTTACACAAGGCAACATTTAATTTTTAAACAAGAACATTAAATTAAGAAATATCTTTTTTAAAGGAAGATAAATACAATGCAGGAAAAGGCATTCTGCAAACTGAAATAAATCAGTAACAATTTATTTTCAAAAAATATACTTTAAAAATTAAATCTATCATGTAAAGCAGGGAGAAAAAGGCATGATTTGAAAGAATACATTTTTAAAAGAAGTACAGAAATACTCTGATTTTATCTAATTTTATAGAAATTTTATGGAGAGCAACTGTCAGCCACTTAATTGAAACAGAATGATAAAGGAATGCAAGTAATTTATTTTTGTTTTATTGTGATGTATAACTTCAGTAAAATATAACAGAACAAAACCCATCTGTCAGATGAATGTAGAGAATAGTGGTGTTCAATTACAGGCATGCTTATGAAAGCAACCAATAAAAGTTACTACAAAAGTAAAATTTATGTCAGCAGTTGGAACACCAAAAACACTATGAAAATAAATTTTGAAAATCTCATAGGTCAAAATAAAAAAGGAAATATGCATTAAAGAACACTATCAAGAAAGTGAAAAGATAACCTAGAGAATGCAAGAAAAAATTTGTGAATCATACATCTCATAGGGTTCTAATATCCAGAATATACAAATAATTCTTACGACTCAAAAGAAAGACAAATGAACCAATTAAAAAGAGTCAAGAGATTTGGTTAGCCATTTCTCAAAGGAAAACACAAAAATGGCCAGCAAATATATGGGCAGAACCCCATAGTAATTAGTCATTAGGGAAATCACTAGATACCTCTTCATATCTAACAGGATGGCTGTAATAATAACTAAAACAAAATAGTGTGAGGATGTGGAGATATTGGGACCATCATACACTGCTGGTGGAATTGTAAAATGGTACAGCCACTTTGGAAAATAGTTCAAAGGTTCCTCATTAAATTAAACATAGAATTGTTCTATGATCTAGCAATCTCACTCTCAGGTATGTATTCCAGATAATGGGAAAACATGTGCCCACAAAATCTTGTACATAAGTGTTAATAGCACTATTATATATAACAGCCAAAAACTGTAAATAATTCAAATGTACATGGATAAACAAAAGGCAGCGTATCCACCCAATTCATTCGAAGAAAGGACTGAAATACTGATACAGGCAGCAATATGAATATAATTTGAAAACAGCATGCTAAGCAAAGGAAACCCAAAACACAAGGAATCACATATTGTATGATTCCATTTATAGGAAATATCCCCAATAGGTAAATCTATAGTGTTGGAAAGTAAATTAGTGATTGCAAGGGACTGGGGTTAGGGAGAAATAGGGAGTAATTAAGTAAACTTAATGGTATAGGGTTTCTTTTTTGAATGATGAATCATTTGTAGCTAGGTAGATGTTGCAGTTACACATCATTGAGAAAGTACTAAACATCACTAACTTGTACACTTTAAACTGGTTAATGATTAATTTTATGTCGTATGAATTTTGCCTCAAAAACAATGAAAAAATAAAAATTTATAAGAAGTTCTTAATAAGGTAGAAACATATTTTGTATTCATATTTTAGATAAAATTCAATAACCCACATTAATTAAATACCTGAAAAATAATTTTCTTCTAGAAGAACAGATTGGTCTAATTAAGCATAGGAAACTTGAAACATGAGTCCTGGATATTCCAGTATTGAGCCCTGTGATCTAAGATAAGTCATTTATCTTTTTTCTTCTTTGATAGTTGTTCCTGTTAGCCTGAAGAACCTATAATAACCCATATGAGTAATTTTTATATGTAGGAATGGGAATATCATGCTTAGTCCCAGAAACTCAAGATACAAATGGCAGTCACTTTACACATATTGAAAGAAGGACAAAAAGTCTGCAAACAAATTTCCTTATATAAGCACTGGGTGTGTTGTTATTTATAGGTGGATCAGCAAGCATCAAAACTGGAAGAAGCCTAAAGTTTGGAGGATGGTGGGGGCTTGATACAAAGGAATTCCCTAACTATTCAGATGATCTAAGGAAGTATTTTGAGGCCATTGTTGAGGGTTCCATTAAAGATTACTTCTGTATCTTTGTTCTCACCACATATTTTTTGAGAGTGAAAAGTTACGATAGCTTTTTTTTCCTTTGTCATTTCAATTGGTATTTTAATCAATTTTCTCAGTATTCTTCACTTTGAGCTGGCTTATCCAGGAAGGTAAGGATGTAGTCACATTATCAGGAATTTATTTATTTACATGAACTCAGCTATAGAGTGGATCACTTATTTTTACCCAACTTCCTTTCTCCCTTTGTAGAATAGTGCTTGAAATTTTCTATAAATACTGTATATATGCCTAGAGGCCATTTGTAGATTGGGTACATGTATGAATCAAAATATAACTAAATAAACACTTCTTTCCTGCTATTTTGAATAACAACAATCTCATTTCTTATTCTACACGTGTGGGGTGTTGTATTGTGCTTTCAAATAGCTTCTGGGTCCAAACCCAGAAGTGACTACATTTCAGTGTAGAGTGACATGATTAAAGTATATATTCAGGAGAAGTGATTTTGTAATCAGTTTTTTTTTTTTTTGGCAAAGAATTTCCAATGAAGTTAGTGAAGAGATGTGTGCATGGGGTGATTGCAGATTTTGTCTCATTATATATAGTTTATGAAGTGACTTAGGATACTTTGAGATGAAAAGCTGCATATAACACTCTAAAATTTTCTTATTATGCTATCCTTCAAGCAAATTGCAATACAGAATATTTGGCAAAGATGAATAATGAAAGTTTAGTTAAATAATAGGAATAGGAATAGGAGAGGAAGATGAAAGATAATAAAGAAAGGAAATATACATGACAGGTTTGAGCTGTATTGCAAAAGAGGTGGAGATACATAGAAATATAAATATACTTATTAGTAATATTAATAATTCAATAGATCTTTTGGGTTAGGAATTTGCATTTAAATATTCTAATGTCAAATACTCATATTCGATGCAGATATATTATAGAAAAGAAAATATTTATCCAACTTACTCTAAAAAGTGCCTTGAGTTATCCAAACTAGTTGAAAAAAATGTTTTTCTCTTCCTATACTGTCTATAGAAAAAAAAAGGCCATCTTGTTAAGAAACTCCAAATCTACTTCAAGTTGAATTGCACTTTCAAAGAAAACTCTACATATGTGGAGATATTTTCAAAGGATGTGATTAGTTTAGACAAAGCAGGAAATATGATAAATTCTATGCCAGGTTGCTTTCTTATCCTGAAGAAAACAAATTTGTAATGGAGCAAAGAAATTCTATGATTGGAGCAGAATATGAACAAAGATACAAAGAAAATGTGTAATAATAAGTTTTTCAGAAGTGAAAATGAAAGAAACAAAACTGTAATATAAAAGCAGCATGAAAGAAAAAGCATACTCCAAAAATGTACAATTTTCACAAACAATTTTTTTTCCATTTCCCTAAAATAAGTGCTGTATCCCTCTATATTTCCTCTGGCTAAAGAAATGATACAAACTATGAAATTCACTGATAAATTAACATAAAATACTAATATAGCACACTTCTTTCTGAAATATTTATCTTTTCATGCAGTTTCTATTATAAACTCATCCATATACATTTTAATTGTTCAAATTAATGTGCAGGATAAAAGTTAATTTATAGTTAGTATTATTCCAGCAGTGTTTGAAATACTTAATTTCAGAACTAAATTGTTAGGAAATGATGTTAAAGTTTCTCATTGCAAATGTTTCTATCATTGTCAGCAAGGAAATATTGAGTAATTATAGATCTGTTACAATTTACAATCCTCCTCAAGGCAGTGTTTTTTGTTCAAATACAAACTCATTTAGACTGGATTTGATCATTTAACAGATTCAAACAACTTCTTTCTTTTGCTAAGAGTATAATAGAACATTTATAATTTAACTCAGGGTCTCATTTTCTACATCTATAATATCGAGGTTGTACCAATATTTCTGAGACTCATTTTAGGACCTGATATATTCTCAGAGAGATCCTTGTAGATGTGTTGGTAAAACTTTAGTATCAATGTAAATTACCATAATGTAAAATCTTGCTACTTCTGTGTCACATCATCATTGTCTGTGTATTGTTTTCTAACCACATGTTTAACATTGACTTCATTAAATCAAGTGTGAGAGGATAAAATAACACCAAATTGACACAAAAAATTGGCAACCAGTGAAATAGGCCTTATAATAGTTGTGAAAATTTCAGACTACTTTAAGTTCAGTAGAAGTAAAAGTATACACAGGAGAAGGATATCATCTCGGTGACATGATAGATCTCTAGTAACATCTGATAATTTAAAAGAAAGATTATATCTATTGCATTAGCTGGTTAAACTACTTGTGGCAAATCCTATAGCAACAAGCTTGGTGAAATCCTTTGGTGAGCTGTGTTATTTGATTAGGGTTTATAGTTTTGATAGTGCTTGAAGTAAAAGAAAAAATTCCCTTCCAAAATGGAAGCATAACAAGAAAAGCAGAAATACAATTGGGGGCTACAGAGGTAACATAGTCTAAGTTACAGCCATGGCTGTCAGTGGTGCTACCTTGTCAATATTGCAGATGCCTAAAAAATAACTTCCTAAAGATAATATATATTCCTCATACCACTGCTTTGCCAAAAGCCTTTAAACAGCTACTTTTACTTTTGAACATTTGCTCTGAAACACAAACATCTGTCTACTTCTGTCGGAGCAGGTCTATTTATAATTACCAAATCATGGCCTTTGCTGGATGAAATATTCATGTATACTGCACTTCCAAACTGCACTTATGGCATAGTAAACTGAAAACATTTTCATATTAAAAGCAATTTAGAAACATGGTTTGTGCCAACTTAATAAAAATGTCATTTTACATATTGTTTAAGAGCACTGGCTTAACAACTTTTACAATGCTGGACTACCATAATGTATTTATTATCTATAAGTATGTTTGAATAACTAAAATGGAAATGAAAAGAAAATGGGTGAACTCAGTCATATAGCTTACAGGTAATGACAAAACTTTAATAAAAGGTCTTCACTCATTTCTAAGAAATATTGGAACATGAAAATGATATAGTTTTGAATTTGTTCTCAAGACCTAGGCTGCATTTTACCTAGCACGTATATACACCATAATGCTTTGCAGGGCCATAAACTACACAAAGACAATAATGGAAATTTTGGCTTATTTGGAGGGAATGTATCTTCCAAAGGATTAATACTAAGATGTGCTATTCCCCAAAGATACTTCCTTAGTTTATTTTCCAAGGAGTCAAACCAAAGTGTTATGTGTATGTATATGTATATGTATTGAAAATTTAAGATATACTATGTGTAATTCAGAGGTAGGTATGGAATTATGGATTCTCCAGTGCAATTTTTAGTGATACTCTGCTATTTTTAATACATTGTGATCTCTTTCCACTTGTCCTTTTCTTTACTTCCTTTCACTTCCTTCCCTGGGCAGCACAAAAGGCAATAAAGAACATAAGTATCCACTGGGCTATACAAATCAATAAAGGAAAAATAAGTTTCAGAGTGAATCTGTGGTTCTGAATGTGGATAATATAATATTATCTCATCAGTTATTTTCACCAGAATGTCTTAAAAGGGATGATTTGTCATCCAAAACTTGTAGTATTTAAATGTTATCTAATCAGATTATTTCATATATAAATACTAGAGAGTGTTCGCTGACTTAGTTACTTTACAAGACTCTATGATGAAAATAAGATGACTAGCAAACTCATTTTTTGGAAAATTATTTTTACACAAATAAAAATCTAATGCAGAACATGATACCAGATGGTCTTTCATATATGGCAGATTGATATAGAATCATTTTAAGCCAACTGCAACTATGAACATTATTGTGCTTCAGTATTGACTCAGAAAGTTAGGAACCACTTATAGAAATGGCAGTGTTTAATCAATATAGTGAAATATTTGACTATATAATTTATACATTATATCTTTCAACAAGAATCATATGTAACTCTGTCTCAAATCAGTAAAAATGTATTGACCTCCACTTTGTCTCTTGTTGATTTTGTGATGGAAAAAGAAATAGCATGACTTGGTGAATGTAATAGTATATCATTTCTAAGAACATAAAAAGAAACCCAGAAATACATTAGGCACCTGTAATTCTAACCTGTATAGTTCAACATTTAGTTGTATTCTGAATAGAGAGCATTCATTTGATGTGCTGTGCAGTTCTTTTAAAATAACAGATTATTAGGAATAAGGATGAACAATCTCAGTTAAAATATTAATAAATGGAACAATTATGATGTAATAGTATAAGTCCAGTAACTTTTGGTAATAATATACTAAGTGTAGAAAGAAGAAATATTTAGTTGACATACAATGAACCTTTAAAATTGTTAGAATTTAACAGGTCTGTTCTTTTTCTATCAGCTTCTGATAGAAACCTGTGACCTTAAAATGGTACACATTATTTCATGCTAATTTAGTGAAATATGGTATACATTTTTCAGCGAAATTACATGGTGATATTTTGCCATTCAACAGACATTTTTGATCACCAAGTAAGTACAAGAATTTTGTAATAATTGGTGATCATTTTCATTAGTGAAACAAAAAAACTTGGTTACTCCTTAAAAGTGGTATTTTAAATAATTTCCATAAACTTTAGATGGAATTTTAAAATTCAATCTTTGTTTTATAAGTACTTACCCCTCCTTTTGTTGAAGGCCATCCCACTGGAATATTTCTCTAATTTAAAAACATAAAGCCAGAGGGAAAAATAATGTTTTTATGATCAGGAAGATAAAATCTATTTTCAGGAACTCATTTGTTTTGTTAAAAATATTCACAAGAACAATATTGGTACACCACAGTACTAAAAGAGTGTCAACAGGCTATCTCTTTACCCATCAGTTTTATTTACTCCCAGTAGTAATTATTGGCTAAACAGTGGTAATTATTCAGGTGTTGAAAGTACTAAAAGATTTTCCAGGTACTTAAGGAAAGAAAGATAATTCTATTTGTAACCAACAGATCAAGGACACAAAGTAGTTGAATGGAAAAACCTCAGCAAAGTAACCTTTTAAAAAATTGTTAAAAAGAATCAGTTTTTCATTCTAGTTACTGTGAGTTTTATGAAATTGGCTAAGGGGAAAAGAACTTTGAATAATATAATATCTGAACTGTGAATGATTTCTAAGAGGGAATTAAAAACCTGCAATTATCATATCAGAAAATGTGTGTCTTTTTTGGTACAATAGGGACATGAAATAGTGACAGATGTGGAAGTACCATGCAGTCTAGATACCAGTGAAAAGTGATCAACTTTTGCATATCAGATAATATAGCACATATGTGTAAATTAATATGCAGCAAAGTGTGTATTCATTACCTACTCCATATTTTGTTCTAGTTAATATGCTTGTGATTATTATAAAGTTTTTAAAAAAAATATTTTTATTAATTGTCAATGAATCCTTATTTTATTTATTTATTTTTATGTGGTGCTAAGAATCTAACCCAGTGCCTTGCACATGCTAGGCAAGTGCTCTAACACTGAGCCACAAACTCAGTCTGCTGTTATAAAAGTTTTTAATTTAAAATATTAATTTATGTTTTAAGAAGACATTTAGATTGGATAAGATGCAATTGTTAATTCAGTTAGGATTCTGGTGATTATAAGAAAAATCCTTACTTGGAGTTTGTTCCTATATGGGTGGACCACTCTAACGAAGCTCTTTGTAAATGAATAACTAAGGTAACAACTACTTGAAAAATTTAAGTATTCCAGTGCCTTCGTCTGGAAAATGGGATGATTAATATAGACCTGTTTCTGTAGATACCTATGAAAAATTATATATATACATATATAAATTATTATAAAGCATTTGTTAAAATATAAAGTGCTACATAAATGTTTGTTCAACCAGAATAACAGGAACAATACTTTACATCCTAGCAATAACCTCCACTTTAAATAAAGTAAGTTCTCTCCTCTAAGCCTCTCTATAATTTATTGCCAAGTACAAAAAGAGTCTTAATTTACCTATGCTCACTGATATGGACATGTAACTCATTATCATGTAAAGTGTTTGGAAAGAGTTTTGAGAATTAATGAAACTAAATCTGAAATCCAATTCTTTTATTTTATCCCTCAACCACTACTCCATTTTCTCATTTTTAATGAACAAATATCAGTATTTCTCTGAATTCTTCAGAAATGCTGTGGATAGAGAAAAATAAATTGCTTGAATTCTAAATTCCTCTGGCATTTCTACCTCAATCTCACTCGCATTCTGATCTTAGATGACACTGGAGCTTAATTTTAAAATAAATTATAAAAACCAAAGTCTGCCTTTCAAAGGAGTGTTTGTTATGACATATAGGAATATGCATTGTTTGGAATTTAAATAGGCATCTAACTGAAGTAGGGGAAGTAGGCAGTCATTGTAGGAGGACACAGTGGGGGTCATTGAAGGAACCTCAGAGGACATTTGTTTTTTAAAAGAAGGAACATTGTTTTTCAAAGGAAGGAATGAAGAGTTGTTGCTCAGTTACCATCACCTTCCCAAGCTAATGAAATCACTAGTGGACAGAAACAAAGGACCTGATCAGGTAAACATTTCCTATAGAAAGACTAAGGCCAATAAAAATTACTGAAAGGAGCATGGCCAGGGAGGAGGCAGAGAGAAAGGAAGTTTCAGAAATTATAAAAAGGTGTGCCCCTTCCCTGGGACTTTAAGCTCCTGCAGCTTCAAAGTTCCCTTCTTTTTGGAGAAGCTTTGCTTCTTTCTTTTAAATAAACTCTCTTGTTTGGTTACCTCAGCATTCATGGTGCTTATTCTTTGACTCAGTGCAACACGGACCCAATTTCTACTGGCAACATTATCCATGTTACCTAGGGAAAATGGTGGGGCAGAGACAGAGTGATTAAGGACAAGTATCAGGGTAACTGAACTGAAGTAACTGAACTGAAGATCCCTCAGGTTTAGAATCCTATAACCCAAATATCTGTCTACAAGCTTCTCTTAAATTCTCTCTCTTGGAAAATGGTATTCCCTCTATAATTTCAACTTGTTTTATAGAGTTAACATAAGAGGCATTCCCTCACCCAGAATAAATTAGGTAAATGCCCAGAACTGTAAGATATTAAGCCTTAGAGGAGGGATTCACATTTGGTCTCTGCTTTTCCTACCAATATGTTCTATCAATGAGCTAATTTGACTTCAGTTACTGTCACTATATTCCTTTTTGCACTCTTCTCCATATTGTATGATTATTTTAATGCCTATTTTTTTCTCTTCCTTCTGTAGGTTTATAATGGTAATATGTTTTATCACTCCAAACAATGGATCTCACAATAGGTTAGCATTTTTGCATGTATCAGTGGGTGAAATATGAGCTTCTCTTCCTTTGCAAAAGTTGGGTGGAATTCTCCAGCTTTCCTTCCTTTCTGTTCTCACATGAGTATTCCATTGTTTTGCATAAAAATGGTTCCTTTTTGCTGATTATGTACAATAAAGATGCTCAATGATCATCCTGGTAATGTGCTTCAGTGACTGGTCCTTCTATAATTAACACAATGTTCCTTCCTGAACAAATGTACACAAAAAAAGGAGTGGGGGAGAACAGAGAAGTAACTACCATGGAGTTACTAGATCAATACTGCCACTAATATCATTATTTCTAATTGAAATGAGAACAGCAACTGTACGGGTGGTGGGAGTAATACCATTTATTGAGCTCGTACCATGAGCTATTCTAACTGTATTTACTATATTTCCTTTTTAAAAGCCTCATAAATATAGCTTAATTGACTCAGAATATGATTAAAAATAAACTGTTTTAATAAAAGTTCAAACTTGAGTATTGTTTTTAGCCAACATTTTTGGTAATCTGGCATTATTTTGAATGGTTTAAATAAAAGCACTGGCATTTTATGATAGCCTCATTTTATTCTTTGAAACCATAAAAGCTCAAATTTTCCAACACTGAGGTGTTTGATATTTCAGTGTATATCTGGATGAAGGTAGAAGTTTCCATATGACAAATTTTATTATGGTGATGATTTAGTGAACTAAAGGATGAAGTGGACAGTGTAAGTTTTTCAATGTTATTTTTTACCTAATAACAATTAGATGGAAATGCTTCCTGCTACATTGCAGGTAAAAGAATCAAGGAGTAAAAATGTATATCATGAGAACACAAGGGATTTTTAAAAGTGAGGTGGATAAAGGCAGATATTGTATTTTATAACATTGGCCAACTGTCACCTTGTCAATTGAATTTACCTTTTCTCCAAGCCTGTTCATGGTTCACTTTGAATAAATATAATAGCTAAACGAAGGTAAGAGGTCCAGCTTTCTGATTTGTCAGTTTGAAAAATACTGATGGCAATCAAAATGGATGGGGGAGTGCATTTTAAGTAGCTTATGTTTGGGAGAGCATTCATCTCCATTTTTTAAAGTTTTATTTACAGATAGGTAACATTATGTCTCTGTGATACTTAAAAGCACTTTTTGTTTGGTTCTTTCACTTCCATCAATGGTTATGATTCTAGGAATAGTAAAATATGCCGAATGTTTTACAAATGATTATTAGTCTAGAGGGGATTAGAAATAATGCCTAGGAATAAGTGATAGGAAACTACCTGTTTGGTATGAAAAATACTTCTTTATTAAAGAATTTCTGAAAGCCACCAGCACCAGTAATCCAGAGTAAACACATCTTAAAAGATTAATTTTTGAGGAAAAAATATATATTAGCCAAGATGCCAGCCAGGGCTGCAGTTATTTGAAGGATTATTTGGGTAGCTGGATGATCTACCTGCAAGTTCATTCATTTGACTGTTGGGAGGAGTCTTTAAATTCCTCAGTGGCTTTTAGATGTAGGTCTCAGTTTCTTACCATGAGAGCCTCTGAATAAATGTCTTTGAGGTATAGCATTTGACATTTTCTAAAGTGAATGATGACAGAAAGAGAGAGAGGAAGACAGGAGAGAATTCAGAAGTTGAAGTGCTTTTTGTGAACTACTCAAGAGTAACAAAACACTTCATTCTGTTCATTATAAGCAGGTCACTAATTCTAGTTCACACTCAAGTGGAGGGAGATTAGCCTTGGCCTCTGGAAGTGTAGTATCAAACAATTTGTGCACCTATTTTAAAAACCACCATAGTATTGGTCACTTATCCCTCTTAGTTATTATCCATAGCCATTAAGAAAACCAGCTGAACTTGTGATTTTACTTTTCCATGGTTTTAATGACAACTGTGGTAGTAGGTACCATAGGTTTTCCTATGGTTCCATTAATAGCTTAATATTCTATATTTTATTAAAAGTGCTTCCAAATGAACATTTTAGTATCTTTCCTGGGTTTCCATAGCCATATTCAAAGCAGCAATCTATGTCAATTTTTCAGGAAATATTTTGTTGGCTCTGTGTTTAGTTCCTAACATAGGTGATGAGTATGGCACTTCCTTAGTTCTACCAGTGGTTTTGTGTTTCACTAGAACCTTTTATGATACCATTATGGATTAGACCTTTGTATTAAATAGGAGGTTATTTTATTATCAGTGATCCAAAAAGATTAGTAGAGCACTGAACTTCTAATAATTAGTTCTGTAAATAAAATATTTAATAAAGTTAACAGTAATTTTATGGCAGCATAAAAATATACTGTGAACAGTTATTTGGTTTATACAATCTAGAAAAGCAATAAAATCATAGATTTGGTGTAGAAGAGAACATGAGGAACATGTAGTTTAATGGTTCTAATTTACAGACAAGGAAACTGAATAACCTGTTTTCTGGATTAAAGCACTCAGGATTGTAGCAGAACATTTTGTGAACATTGAAAAGTAATAAAAATATTAAATAACTGATAATAATACTTAACTTCATATTGTCCCCAAAACTTAGGATAAAACCACAAATAATCTGTGTCTTTTTCTTAGATGGCTATTTTTTCAATGTGATTGCAGGATATAATTATTAATATATTATTCTACTAATCATTATTTATGTTCTTCTTGAAACATTACAATGTTATGGTTGTTTTAAAATTGAGAGTTAATCTACTGTTCATAGTGTTTTCATAATAATAGCTGCCCTGTTCACAAAGATCATGAATGATAGAAGAAGTGTAGCATTTTTCAGACTAGAAATTAAGAAGCCCTGTTAAATGTCCTTAGCAGTTGTTCTTGCCACTAGTCCATGATTTCCTCTTTGTCCATAATATACAGTATCTTTACTGATTTGTATGATATTCTCTTCCCCAAAGATTTTAGGATGGCCTACAAAATTTATACAAAATGGAAGTGTTGAATCAAAAAGTAAAGTAGCTCTACTAGGACAAAAATAAATGTTGAAAAATAAAGCAAAGCCAAGGTGATATAAATGCACAAAATTAGAGTCATAATGTCTGTAGACCTTCTAGACCTGGAACAAAATTTACCTATGAGCTTGCTATCCTCTATGCAAAGATAGGTATAGGATTCACAGAAAACAGAAGGTAAAATAAGGCAGTGATGTAGGACAGATATAGTTATACATGGTAATGGAATGTAGGAGATATTTTCCCAATGTATTGGTATAGTGAAGATGTTATGTGATAAACAATGTTCTCAACAATAACTTTACATTAAATACAATGGAGTGTTTCATAAGAATTTTCCTTACAGTTTTCTTCAAGAAAACAAATTGGCATTAATGACAACAGTCCTGTATGAGTTCTAAATAATATGATTGAAGTGTGTCACTCTCTGCTGGTCTAGCTTAATGCAAGCATACAGTTTTGGTAAATAGAGAAATACATGATTTGTATAACTGTTACACAATCCTCTATAAGCTCTGGTTCAATCAATCATTTTTAGTTCAATATTTATTTGGAATAGATCTGTGTTGGGCAATATTGAGTAATGAATTAAACTTATGCAACTTCCTTCTCGAGAAACAGAACAGTAAGGCAAAAATATACTAAAGGTCTCATTGGGGCAAATTACAAAACCCCTGTGTTATTGGTGGCTTAAAGATGGTGCAGTCATCTGATTGGATAGGAACCAAATAAAAGAGTGTGCTGTTTCCGCAATAAAGGAGTCAGCAACTTCTCGCCTTAGCCTGCTCTTACCTGAGTCCTGCTGTCTGTGTGCTTATTGACACTGCGCCCTTCAAACCCCGCTTTACACGAGTCCCCGTGGTACAACAGGTCTGAAATGTATATTTTAGCTTGCAATATTGATGATACTACTTACAGACCCATGTACTTTAGCGATCCACGCAACGTAGTAAAAGACTTCTTATCATGTAAAGAAACCTAATGACAGAATATGTTTGAAAAGAAGACCCTTTTGCCTGTGTAAAGGTGGGTTGAAGGTTGGCAAGGTCAATATATTTATATACGTTTATCTTTGGTACATAGATATAATTGTTTATTTAAGAAATTGCCTCATATCTTTGTAGCAGTTTGGTGAGTCCAAACTCTGATGATGATCCAAAATCAGTCTGGAGACTTAGCAAAGAGCTGATGTTGCAGAAGCATTCTTTTTTTTGTTTGTTTTTTGCTTGATAGAGATATTTTACCCATGTAGATTTCCTTTATAGATATAAATTTCCTTACAAAAGAATAGCATTTCAGAGGTACTCATGTCTGCAATTTCTTATAATAACCTAAAGTTTAAGTGTGTTTTTTTTTGTTCACTTGTTTTTAGTTTCCCCATATGAGAGAAAACACATGGCACTTGTCTTTCTGAATCTAGTTTATCTTGCTTAATAGGTTGTCCTCCAGTTCTATTAATTTTTCTGAAAATGACAGGACTTCACTCATATTTATGACTGAATAATATTCCATTGTGTATATGTGCATATTTTGACTAGACTGATTCCATATCTTAGCTACTGTGAATGGTGCCACAATAATGTGGGTATCTCTTTTGTATGCTGACTTCATTTTCTTCAGATATATAGTGAGCAGAGAGACATCTGGATCATTTGATATTTCTATTTTTAGTGTTTGAGGAATCTTCATACTAATTTCCACAGTGGCTAAACTAATTTATATCCCTATCAACAGTTTATATATCCTTGCCAGCAAGTTTTGTATCCTAGTACTTTGCTGAATTCATTTATCACCTCTAAGAGTCTTTCAGTGAAACTTTTGATTTTCAAAGTATTGAATCATATCATCTGCAAACTGATAACTTGATTTTCTCATTTCTAAATTTATATCCCTTTGTTTTTATCTTACCTAATTACTATAAGTCGCAGATGAATTCTGAAAGTGGTATGCTGCAGAATTGCCTGTCGCTTAGGGACATAGAGGATGAGAGATCTTTTTTTCTATTCAGTCCTTCAACTGATTGGATAAGGCCCACCCATAATATGGAGGATGATCAACTTCAAAGGCAACAGATTCAAATGTAAACCTCACCCAAAATACCTTCACAGAAATACCCACAATAGTCTTTGATAAAATATCTGGGCATGTGGCCCAACCAAGTTAAAATACAAAATTACCCATAACATTACAAATATTTACATCAATTAACATTCAGATGGTCGGTCCCTTATTGTTACCTGAGATCATTTTTACATTTCCCAGTTAATTCTCTCTTCTATTTGCTACAGCAGCTATTTCAAAATATTTTTACTCATTGAAACTCCAGACTTCTATAGTTGATTACCTCGTCTATTTCATAGAGAAAACAGATGTCATAACATTTTGCCTCTCACTTCTCCACCTCCAAATCTCACTACAAATGAACCAAAAATGATGTCTCCATCCACATCCATATTACCCTCTTTCCCTTAATTTAGGGTGGAAAAGATTGTTTCCTCCTTTCTAAGGCTAACTACATCTATGAGCCGATTCTCCCCTTTCTTACCTTTGTAGGAAATTTGTTCTATGGATCATTTCTCTCCTTTTTAGAATTTATTTGATTGTATATATTTAAGATATACAACATGGAACTTTGATATACATGCATACAGTAAAATGATTACTATATACAAACTAATATATCCTTCAACTTACATAGTTACTCCATGTGTGTGTGTGTGGGAGCATGCATTAAGAGGATTGAAAAATCGAATCTCAGCAACTTTCGAGATATAATTATTAACTATTGTTAAGACATGCATTCAATCTCTCTCTCTCTCTGCATATACTATCACAATCTTTATCAATTCATTCATCATCCATCAATGGACATTTCTATACCTTGGCTAATGTGAATACTGACGCAGTGAACATAGAAGGGTAGAAATTTCTGTGAGTTGCTAATTTTATTTTGTGTGTGTGTGTTTATATCCACCAGAGTGATTTCTGGATACATATGATAATTTTCTCTCTTGCATTGTCAAATTTCTTTTTTGTTGACTCATTCATTCTAAGCTTCTACCCCATTAAGAGAACTTATAGACAAATACAAGTTCTCACCTAAATATTCATATATTTACATTTTTAGGAATGGGAGATTTGTTTAGATTCCATGTAACTTTCGGTTCTATTTGTGACTATATTTGTATGCTGTCTCACTGAACAGTCAAGAGTATTTAGACTTGTTCCTTTTGTTACCATATAGATCTTGACCAAGTAAGTATTAGGGAGGAATTTCATCCAAAGTTTTCCAGAGTAAAATTATGTGAATTCAAAAATCCTAGATTTTTGTTTATATATTTTTAATTTGTGAAAGTTTGAGCAAGTTATCCCCTTGTTAAGTCTTAATTTCTTCATTTGATTGGGAACAAAAATAGTACTTCCTCATGGGGATGTTGTAGGAAATTAATGAGAGAAAGAAAAATATTCAAAGTGTTTAGTGTGGTTTCTGTCACATAAGCAATGAATACACATTGATTTTATTATTTTTTCCATGATGGTAAAACTGGTCTAAAATGATCACCAATCTTAAGAAGCATATGAGAAAAGAGTCCACATTGGATAACCTTTCTTGTTACTTTTTTTTTTTTTTCAGTTTTTCACCATTTATGTATAATCTTAGCTTTTAGTTAATAATTTTTGTGTGGGTACTCTTTATTGAGTTGATGAAATTCCTTTGTATTCCTAATTTTCTGAGCACTTTTTAAAATTTTTACAGACTGCATTTTGACTCACTGTACACAACTTGGAGCACAACTTTTCATTTCTATGGTTGTGCATGATATAGATTCATACCATTCATGTAATCATACATGTACATAGGGTAATGATGTCTGTCTCATTCCACCATCTTTCATACCCCCACCCCCTCTTCCCTCTCATTTCCCTCTACATATTCTAAAGTTCCTCCATTCTTCTCTCACCTGCTACCCCCCAACTCCCATTATATATCATCTTCCACTTATCAGGGAAAACATTCGACCTTTTGGTTTTTTGTGATTGGCTTATTTCACTTAGCATGATATTCTCCAACTCCATCCATTTACCTGCAAATGCCATAATATTAATGTAATAAATAATATTTATGGCTGAATAATATTCCATTATGTATATATACCACAGTTTATTTATCCATTCATCTGTTGAAGCACATCTAGGTTGGTTTCATGGGATAACTGGGTCAAAATGTGGTTCCATTCTAAGTTTTCTGAGGATTCTCCACACTGCTTTCCAGAGTGGCTGCACCAATTTGCTACTCCACCAGCAATGTATGAGTGTGCCTTTTTCCCCACATCCATGCTAATGTCTATTATTGTTTGTGTTCTTGATAATCGCCATCCTAATTGGAGTAAGAAGAAATCTTAGAGCTATTTTAATTTGCATTTCTTTAATTACTAGAGATTTTCAATACTTTTTCATATACTTACTAATTGTCTGTATATCTTCTGTAAAGTATCTGTCCAGTTCTTTGGCTCATTTCTTGATTGAGTTCTTGTTACTTTTTAATGAAAATTAGCCTGGAAGAGGTTGAGCCTGATTCTAACAAACAAATAATTTTGTAGCACTTAAGTGATGCTTGTATTACACTCTAAAATGTTACTACTTTTCCGCTTATTTATTTTGTGACTTTTGACAACTGTTGTCTCTGTCTCTCTTTTTTAAAGTACTTTCAGTTTAGACGGGCACAATACTTTTATTTTTATGTGGTGCTAAGGGTCAAATCCAGTGCTTCACACGTGCTTGGCAAGTATTCTATCACTGAGCTACAACCCAAGCCCAACTGTTGTCTCTCTTGACCTCATTCTCCTTGTTTTAGAAATGAAAAAGATTGACTAGTTGCATTCTATGCTTCATTGTAGATCTAATATGCTGCATTTCTATAATTTTGAAAAATATATTTGAGTGAAAAGTGATTATGTTATTCTTTGTTTTTTCTTATATTAGCTTTTTTTCCTCTTGGCAATTTATTATGTATTTTATGCCCCTTCTATATACTGTTTTATCATATTATATATTTTCTTTCTATAGTAAAACTTCCTCCTCTCTTAATGTAACCACCATTTCAATCTGTCACTTAACATAATGTTCTCAATTGTAACATCCATACTCACTTTTTTCCGGTTTTTAAAGTTTATCATGGTAACATGCATCTTAACCTCACTCTCAGTTTGTGGGGGTACAGCCGTTCTTTATCAATTTTCTTGTTTTGACTGATAATCTGGAATAATATACACTCACTTGTAAAGGTAACTTAATAGAAATTTCACACTAAATTACACACAGTTTTAGTCTAATAGAATCCCTATATTCCTATATCACCTTACTGTTTTCTGTTCATTTGTATAATGTACTAGTTGATTTTGCAAGAATTATTGGTAAAATAAACTGGTAGATGTACCCTTACTATATATCTTATGATGAATAATTATACAGTTGACAACTCTGTATTCTTTTGTTTTCAATCAAAGTAGCCTGAAAAATAAAAACTGTAACAATTTGGTAGCTTAAGAATATTTTAGATTAATATTCATAAAAATGGACAAACTTTAGATTCTTCCATAAAAGAATAGATCAATTCCTTTCCACAGTCACACAATGTGGATATGTATATTTTGTTTTGATCCAGGTCACTTTCTATCGGAGACACCTATCTCAATTATTTTACTTTCCTGGGTCTATGAATTCATTGTATCAATTATCATTTGGTGAAGTTGCAACTTTCACATTTTAATAAATGCATTAGGCCAAAAATACAATAATATGGTAATCAACTAATGTTGCTTATGAATTAATACTGTCATACAAGACATTGTATTTCTATAAAACCTATATTAAGATGCAGATGCAGTATCTTAGAAAAATTATACTTTAGCAATAATTACAATGGATTCACTATTTTGATCACCTGTCTGTTGAAATCGATCATCTGCTGAAGGAAATAAAACCAAAGTTCTGGTGTATGGAATATCACCCACATGAGGAAGAAAAGTATGAAAACATTAAAGGATATTGGGAACTGAGGAGCATTATACATGCAGGTACTACAGATATCAAAGTAGGGTTACCATTTTAACTATAGTCAAAAGTTTTGCTCAGAGTTTTTTTTACATTTGTAATTTTTTTTATTTTTACAGACTGCATTTTGATTCATTGTATAAAAAAAATACTTGGGAATTGAACTAACATGAGAGGTGAAAGACCTCTACAGATGAAAACTACAGAACACTGAAGAAAGAAATTGAAGAAGATGGAATGGTCTCCCATGTTCTTGGACAAGCAGAATTAATATTGTCAAAATGGTCATTGGACCAAAGGCACTGTACACATTCAATGCAAGTCCAATTAAAATCCCAATGACATTCCTCATAGAAATAGAGAAAGCAATCATGAACTTCATCTGGAAGAATAAGAGACCTCCAACAGCCAAAGCAATCCTGAGCAGAAAGAGTGAAGCAGAAAGTATTACAATACTAGGCCTTAAACTATACTACAGAGCCATAGTAACAAAAATGGCATGGTATTGGCACCAAAAGAGACAGGCAGATCAATGGTATAGAATAGAAGACACAGAGACATCCCACAAAAATACAGTTACCCTACACTAGACAAAGGAGTCAAAACATACAATGGAGAAAAGATACCCTCTTCAACAAATGGTGCTGGGAAAACTGGAAATCCATATGAAGTAAAATGAAATTAACCCCCTATCTCTCACCCTGCACAAAACTCAACTCAGAATGGACCAAGGACTTAGGTATTTGAACAGAGACCCTGCACCAAATAGAAGGCAAAGTAGGCCTGAATCTTCATCATGTTGGCTTAGGACCAGACTTCCTTAACAAGACTCTCAAAGTACAAGAAATCAAAGCAAGAATAAATAAATGGAATGAATTCAAACTAAAAAACTTTTTCTCAGCAAAGTATACAATCAATAATATGAAAAGAAAGCCTACAGAGTAGGAGAAAATCCTTTCCATATGCACTTCAGATAGTTCACTAATCTCCAAAATTTATAAAGAACTTACAAAACTTTACACCAAAAATGCAAAGAACCCAATCAATAATTGGGCCAAGGAACTGGACAGACACTTCACAGAAGAAGATATACAGGTGATTAACAAACATATGAAAAAGTATTCAACATCTCGTAATTAGAGAATTGCTCAGTGTTTTATACTTCGACCTTACTTATAACATAAAAGATTAAACATTGGTTAATACTTCATTTGAAAGATAAAGTCAGTAAAAACTAGGATCATTATCTTGTAGATGTTTCAATTCAGAGATCAGTTGCTGTTCACTGAAAATTTTGAGACATTTGGTAGTGACTGCCTTTGTTGAAAGTTAGAAGGGAGTGGAGCAAATGGCAACTGAGTAAGAACATCTAGCATTCATGTTCTCTAGAAACACCAATTTGAACATCTATTCATGTCCCAAACTACCTACACAAGGGCTAAGGAAATTCAGAGTGGGATAATAGTACCTGGATTTAGCATAAAAATATCAAACAATTCATCATAGAAAACAGGGAAGAAAGAGTTGCCTGTGTCACTCTGAGCTTAATGCCAAGCAGCATGGAAAGAGATGCCTCCCACTTGGGAAAGAGAAAGGGAATTAGACAAGGTCTTAGACTGAAGACCCAGTAGTAGGCCCACCATGGTGAAACCCAATACTGAACAGAGGCCCATGGACCCCACTGCCAGACCAGAGAACAAGTCTTTGGACCCATGTTAGTCATGTGGACAACAAACTGCCTTTACCACCCCTCCTTCAACTCAAGTAGTATAGCACAGAGCAAGGATTCATCCACTGGGGACAGGGCAGGGAACTTAACAACTTCCTCTTGGAACTCAGAGTGAGGCTGGTGAAACCCAACACTGGGTAGATCTCAATAGCCTTCTTTCCCAGGCCAATCTCCATAGATGGAGACTCTGGACCTACCCCCCAGGAACCCATGTTCCAGTCAGAAGGAATTTAATTTCAACTAGCAACTTGTAGCTATTTGCAGCAGTCAGGCCCAAAATATACCACAGCAGCAAGGAGGTCACAGCAGCATGGAACTGTGCTATGCAGGTCTCAGCAGGCTGTGGATACTGAATATGATGCAGTGTTTTGGAATTAGTAGTCATAAGACTCTCCACTCCTACACTATCCCAATCCCATGTAGCACAACACAGAGGGAGTAATTGTCCATCTAGGGGCAGGGGAGAAGATTTTAGGTTCCAAGCCATTGCATAGGATCCTGGATCTGGTTCCTCGATGGCATGGCACAAAATTTGGCAGAATTCTGGGATAACTTACTATTATAGTTTAGATATGGAATGTCACCCAAAAGCTTATATATTAAAGACTTCATCATCAGATGATGGTGCTAAAATTAGGAGGTGGTGCCTATTTGGAGAAAGTAACTGGGACATGTCCTTGAAAGATATATATGCCTTTGGCCCCTTCCTCACTCTCTCTCTGTGCTTTCTGGCCACCATGATGGTGTGAGTCAAAATAAGTATTTCCTCCTTTTCAGGTATTTTGTGAGAGAAACAAGAAGTTGACTAACACACTGAACATGGGTTCATGACTGAAGCATGTGGGCATGCTCCAGTCCCAGACAGAGACTTAAGGGAATGAAAAATTATTTTTGGGAATTTCCTGGGTTCTTTCTGAATAACACATAAACTGCAGATGCAGATTTGGGACAAAATTGGGCTTGGGGAACCCTATAGTGCTCAAATGGTGACAAGACAACTAAAGCAGACTCATGGTAAACCTGAACTTAGACCATCATCTAGTGCTTAGTGGAAGTAACCACAGACTTAGAGAGATTAAGTGGTCTGCTTAGAACTGCTGGAAGGATAGCCACAAACAAAGCCAGATTATGAGAACTGGAATCCTTTAATGTCCAGATGATGTAACATACCAACAAGCATAAAAGACTTTCTGGAAAAAAATGACCTCACCTAATAATCAAAATTGAGTGCCAGAAGCTGACCAGACAGAAATCAATATGTGCAAACTGTTGAACAGAGAATGCAAAAGAGCTGTTTTAAGGAAACTCAATAACTTTAAGAAAATACAGAGAAATAATTCAGTACTTTATCAAAGAAACTTAATAAATTAAAGCAATCAAAAGAATCAAATGAATCCTTGAAATTAAAAGTACAATGAATGAAACAAACAATGTGATAGAAGGCACAAGTAATAGTATAGATAAACCACAAGAAAGAATCAATGGGCTAAAAGACACGCTATTAGAAAATGCAAAATTGTAGGAGAAGAAAGAAAAATGAATGAGTAGGAATGTAGGCATATTACATGAATATTTGGATGGAACTAGAAAAGCAATTATTAATGTTATTGGGGTTCAAGAGGGCCTTGAGAATATCAAAGGATTAGAAAATTTTTCCAAAGAGATAATAACAGAAAATTTCCCAAATCTACAAAAGGATACAAATATATGGGTAAAGGAACATGAAAGGTCACTAGTCAGATTCAACTCAACCAAATCTACCCTGAGACATAAAAAAGTTCACAATATTTAAAGACAAATAGCAATACAAAAGAAATAACACCTAAGGGTGTTTCTATTTGTTTGACAGCAGATTTTTTCAACTTAAATCTTACAACTCAGGATGGATAGAGATGAGATTTGCAGGAAAAATATGGCCAAGAAAGCAGACTGTACCCAGGAAAGCAATCCTTTAGAGATGGAGAAATAAAGACATTCTCAGACAAACAAAATACGAATCTCCACCAGACCTGTCCAACATGAAATGATAAAGGGAGTTCTTCTCCAAGTAAAGGAGACACTAGTGAGTAAGAAGAAAATATTGAAATATAAATAAGAGTAATTATACAGACAAATTCAGAATGCTTTAAGATTATAAACATGGTGTGTAAACTGTTCATATCTTAATAAGATAAAAACAAAGTAATAAAATTAGTAATAACTATATTAATATGTTAAGATATAGCAATGTAGAAAAATGTAAAATGGTACATTAAAATTTCAAAATGTGGGAGGAATGGAGAGCAAGTGTAGAGCACTTTATCACTTTTTTCTTTTAAAGGTTTCTTTTCCTATCTTTATAATCAATAATCAATGTTAACCTGCTATTATTTCAAAATAACTTGTTATGATCAAAAGAGTTTTTGTAAGTTTGCTGATAAACACAAAGTAATGTTTTATAGTAGACACACCAAATATAATAAATAAGTAATCAAAACAGATTATTAAAGTCATTTAAACACAAAGGAATAATGTAAGAGAAGTAGAAAGAAACAGTAAGACTAGAAAACAAGTAACAAATTGGCAGTAGTAAGACTTCATTTACTGAAAGTTCACTTAAATATAAATGCATAAATTCCCCAATTAAGAGGCACAGTAGGGAGAATGTAGATACTTAATAATGTAGTGTATGGTTCAATAAGGTAGAATGAAATATTTTGAATGCTTTTACCATAAAAAAGAAAATATTTTCCAGACACAGAGGCACATGTCACTTATCTCAGTTAATCAGGAAGCTGAGATAGGAAGATTGGAAGATTGAGGCCAATCTGAGCAACTTAGAGATAGTTTGTCTCACAATAAAATTTTAAAAAGATCTGGGAATATAACACAGTGGTAGAATGCCTCCGTGTTCAGTCCCAAGTACAAAAAGACAAATGACAGCAACAAAGTAAATATTGGATGAGACAGATATGTTTAACTTGATTTAAATATTACATAATGTATATATGTATTGATGCTTAACATGATACCCCCAAATATGTTGAATTTTAATGTTAGTGTAGCATTTAAAAATAAATTTAAATGAAGTAAAAAATAAAGTGTGACGGAAAGTTAACAAACAAGAAATCATTCATTGCTTACAGGAAACTCATTTTACCTTTAAGGACATGTGTAAACTGGAGGTGAATGGATAGAATAAAATATTCTATGCAGATAGAATCCATTAGCTATGATTATATCAGATAATATAAACTTTAAATCAAAAGCCATTAAAAACTCAAGGAAAGTAATTTTATAATGATAATTAACTCAATTAAACAATAGAAAATAACTACAAAGCTTATGCAAAGCAAAGAAAACATTCCAGAGAGCACAGCCTAGAGAATGGGAGAAAATATTTGCAATGTATATGTGGCAAGGAGTTAATATCCAGAACATGTAAAAAAATCCAAAAACTCAATAGTCAAAAATAATAATAATGTAATTTAAAAAAAATGGACAATAGCTCTAACTAGAGTTTTCTCAAAAGAAGATGTACAAATGGCCAGAGGTACATGAAAAAATACTCCATATTACTAGTCAGGGCAATGCACATCAGAATCTCAATATCAATTCACTCCAGTAAGAAGAGTTATTATTAACAAGACAAAAGATAACAAGTTATGGTGAGGATGTGGAGAAAAGGAAACCATTGTACATTGTTGTATAGTCATTATGGAATACAGTATGGACATTCCTCAAAAGATTAAAAAGGTAACCATTATATGACCCAGCCAGCAATCTCACTACTGTGTATATATCTTAATTCAATCACTATAGCAAAGCAATGCCTGCAGTCCCGTGCAACACTAATTGTAGCACTATGCACTGTAAGTAAAAACTGGGTGTACCTTTTTCCCCACATCCTTACCAACACCTATTGTTGCTTGTATTCTTTTTTTTATTGTAAACAAATGGGATACATGTTGTTTCTCTGTTTGTACATGGAGTCAAGGCATACCATTTGTGAATCATAAATTTACATAGAGTAATGTTGATTGATTCATTCTGTTATTTTTTTCCTTCCCCCCAACCCCCCCCACCACTCTTTTCCCTCTATACAGTCCTTCCTTTCTCCATTCTTGCCACCCTCCTTAACCCTAACCCTAAACCTAACCCTAATCCTAACACTAACCACTTGCACCCCCCATTATATGTCATCATTCACTTATCAGCGAGATCATTCGTCCTTTGGTTTTTTGAGATTGGCTTATCTCACTTAGCATGATATTCTCCAATTTCATCCATTTGCCTGCAAATGCCATAATTTTATCTTTCTTTATGGCGGAATAATATTCCATTGTATATATATGCCACAGTTTCTTTATCCATTCAATCAATTGAAGGACATCTAGGTTGGTTCCACAATCTGGCTATGGTGAATTGAGCAGCAATGAACATTGATGTGGCTGTATCTCTGTAGTATGCTGATTGTAAGTCCTTTGGGTATAGGTCAAGGAGTGGGATAGCTGGGTCAAATGGTGTTTCCATTCCAAGCTTTCTGAGGAATCTCCATACTGCTTTCCAGAGTGGCTGCACTAATTTGCAACCCCACCAGCAATGTATGAGTGTTCCTTTTTCACCACATCCTCGCCAACACCTATTGTTGCTTGTGTTCTTGATAATAGCCATTCTAATTGGGGTGAGATAGAATCTTAGGGTAGTTTTGATTTGCATTTCTTTTATTGCTAGAGATGTTGAACAATTTTCCATATGTTTGTTGATTGCTTGTACATCTTCTTCTGTGAAGTGTCTGTTCATTTCCGTAGCCCATTTGTTGATTGGATTATTTGTATTCTTGGTGTAGAGTTTTTTAAGTTCTTTATATGTTCTGGAAATTAGCACTCTATGTGAAGTATGAGTGGCAAAGATGTTCTCCCACTGTGTAAGATCTCTCTTCGCATTACTGATAGTTTCCTTTGCTGAGAGAAAGCTTTTAAGTTTGAATCTATCCCAGTTGTTGATTCTTGCTTTTATTTCTTGTGCTATGGGAGTCTTGTTAAAGAAGTTTGATCCTAAGAAAACAAGTTGAAGATTTGGACCTACTTTTTCTTCTATAATATGCAGGGTCTCTGGTCTGATTTCGAGGTCCTTGATCCATTTTGAGTTGAGTTTTGTGTAGAGTGAGAGACAGGGGTTTAATTTCATTCTGTTGCATATGGTTTTCTAGTTTTCCCAGCACCATTTGTTGAAGAGGCTATCTTTTCTCCATTGCATTTTTTGGCCCCTTTGTCTAGTATGAGAAAATTGTATTTATTTGGGTTTGTGTCCGTGTCCTCTATTCTGTA
Organism: Sciurus carolinensis; assembly: GCF_902686445.1. Classification (NCBI taxonomy): domain Eukaryota; kingdom Metazoa; phylum Chordata; class Mammalia; order Rodentia; family Sciuridae; genus Sciurus; species Sciurus carolinensis. The sequence goes on from NC_062232.1 coordinate 105,167,825, forward strand.
CCATTGATCTACCTGTCTATTTTGGTACCAATACCATGCTGTTTTTGTTTGTAATAGACTTGAAGATCTGGTATTGTGATACCCCCCTGCTTCACTCTTCCTGCTGAGGATTGCTTTAGCTATTCTGGGTTTCTTATTCTTCCAGATGAATTTCATAATTGCTTGCTCTATTACTATAAGGAACGTCATTGGGATTTTAATTGGAATTGCATTGAATCTGTATAGCACTTTTGGTAGTATGGCCATTTTGACAATATTAATTCTACCTATCCAAGAACATGGAAGATCTTTCCATCTTCTAAGTTTTTCTTTAATTTCTTTCTTTAGTGTTCTGTAGTTCTCATTGTAGAGGTCTTTCACCTCTTTTGTGAGATTGATTCCCAAGTATTTTATTTTTTCGAGGGTATTGTGAATGGGGTAGATTTCCTAACTTCTGTTTCTGAAGATTCATCACTTATGTATAAAAATACATTGGATTTATGAGCATTGATCTTGTAACCTGCTACTTTACTGAATTCACTTATGAGTTCTAAAAGTTTTCTGGTGGAATTTCCTGGTTCCTCTAAATATATAATCATGTCATCAGCGAACAGGGATAGTTTCAGTTCTTCTTTTCCAATTCGTATCCCTTTAATTTCTTTGGTTCGTCTAATTGCTCTGGCTAGAGTTTCAAGGACGATGTTGAATAGAAGTGGTGAAAGAGGGCATGCCTGCCTTGTTCCAGTTTTTAGGGGGAATGCTTTCAGTTTTTCACCATTTAGAATGATATTGGCCATGGGCTTAGTGTAGATGGCCTTTACAATGTTAAGAAATGTTCCCACTATCCCAATTTTTTCTAGTGTCTTGAGCATGAAGGGATGCTGTATTTTATCAAATGCTTTTTCTGCATCCATCGAAATAATCATGTGATTCTTAACTTTAAGTCTGTCGATATGGTGAATGCCATTTATTGATTTCTGGATGTTGAACCAACCTTGCATCCCTGGGATAAAACCCACTTAATCGTGGTGCACTATCTTTTTAATATATTTTTGTATGCAATTTGCTAAAATTTTGTTGAGAATTTTTGCATCGATATTCATTAAGGATATTGGTCTGAAATTTTCTTTCCTCAATGTTTCTCTGTCTGGTTTAGGTATCAGGGTGATATTGGCTTCATAGAATGAGTTTGGGAGAGTTCCCTCCTCTTCTATTTCATGGAATCCTTTGAGGAGTATTGGAATGAGCTCTTTAAAGGTTTTGTAGAACTCGGCTGAGAACCCATCTGGTCCCTGACTTTTCTTTGTTGGTAGGCTTTTGATGACCTCTTCTATTTCATTGCTTGAAATTGATTTATTTAAGTTGGGTATATCCTCCTCGTTCAGTTTAGGTAATTCATATGTCTCTAGAAATTTGTTGATGTCTTCGAGGTTTTCTGTTTTGTTGGAGTATAGATTTTCAAAATAGCTTCTAATTATGTTTTGTATTTCACTCGTGTCTGTTGTAATATTTCCTTATTCATTCCGAATTTTAGTAATTTGAGTTTTCTCCCTCTTTCTCTTTGTTAGTGTGGCTAAAGGTTTATCAATTTTGTTTATTTTTTCAAAGAACCAACTATTTATTTTGTTAATTTTTCTGATTGTTGCTTTTGTTTCGATTTCGTTGATTTCAGCTCTGATTTTAACTATTTCCTGTCTTCTACTACTTTTGGTATTGGTGTGCTCTTCTTTTTCTATGGCTTTGAGCTGTAGTGTTAAGTCGTTTATTTGTTGATTTCTACTTCTTTTGTTGAATGCGCCCCATGACATAAATCTTCCTCTAAGTACTGCTTTCATAGTGTCCCAGAGATTTTGATATGATGTCTTTGTTCTTGTTTACTTCTAAGAATTTTTTTATTTCCCTTCTGATGTCTTCTGTTATTCATTCATCATATAATAGCATATTATTTATTCTCCAGGTATTGAAGAAGTCTCTGTTTTTTATTCTGTCATTTATTTCTAATTTCAATCCATTATGATCTGATAGAATACAAGATAGTATCTCTATCTTCTTGTATTTCCTAACAATAGCTTTGTGGCATAAAATATGGTCTATTTTAGAGAAGGATCCATGTGCTGCTGAGAAGAAAGTGTATTCGTTCTTTGTTGGATGGTATATTCTATATATGTCCGTTAAGTCTAAATTGTTGATTGTGTGTTTGAGATCTATGGTTTCTTTATTCAATTTTTGTTTGGACGATCTATCCAGTGGTGAGAGAGGTGTGTTAAAATCGCCTAGTATTATTGTGTTGTGGTCTATTTGATTTCTGGAATTGGGAAGGATTTCTCTGACATTCATGGATGAGCCAATGTTCAGACGTAGATATTTATGATTGTTATGTCTTGCTGATTTATGCTTCCCTTAAGCAGCATGTAATGTCCTTCTTTATCCCTTCTGACTAGTTTTGGCTTGAAGTCCACATTATCTGAAATGAGGATGTTTACTCCAGCTTTTTACTGTGTCCATGTGCATGGTATGTTTTTTCCCATCCTTTCACCTTTAGTCTGTGGGTATCTCTTTCTATGAGATGAGTCTCTTGCAGGCAGCATATTGTTGGATTTTTCTTTTTAATCCAATCTGCCAGTCTATGTCTTTTAACTGATGAGTTCAGGCCGTTAACATTCAGGGTTATTATTGTGATATGATTTGCATTCCCAGTCATTTGACTCATTTTTGTTTTTTGACATGATTTGGTTTCTCCTTTATTTGGCTATTCCTTCAGGCTAGTTTCTCCTGTTGCAAATTTGCATCATTGTTTTTCATCTCTTCCTCATGGAATATTTTGCTGAGAATGTTCTGTAATGCCGGCTTTCTTTTTGTAAATTCCTTTAGCTTTTGTTTATCATGGAAGGATCTTATTTCATTGTCAAATCTGAAAGTAAGTTTTTCTGGGTATAAGATTCTTGGTTGACTTGGTTTTCTTTCAGGGCTTGGTAAATGTTGTTCCAGGCCCTTCTAGCTTTTAGGGTCTGGATTGAAAAATCTGCTGATATTCTTATTGGTTTCCCCCTGAATGTAATTTGATTCTTTTCTCTTGTAGCTGTTAAAATTCTGTCTTTATTTTGTATGTTAGGTATTTTCATTATAATGTGCCTTGGTGTGGTTCTGTTGTAATTTTGTATATTTGGAGTCCTATAAGCCTCTTGTACTTGATTTTCCATTTCATTCTTCAGATTTGGGAAATTTTCTGATATTATTTCATTGAGTAGATTGTTCATTCCTTTGGTTTGTTTCTCCAAGCCTTCCTCAATCCCAATATTTCCTAAATTTGGCCTTTTCATGATATCCCATAATTCTTGTAGATTCTGTTCATGATTTCTTACCATCTTCTCTGTTTGGTCAACTTTGTTTTCAAGATCAAATATTTTGTCTTCATTGACTGAGGTTCTGTCTTCCTGGGGTTCTATCCTATTGGTTATGCTTTCTATGGAGTTTTTAACTTGTTTTATTGTTTCCTTCATTTCAAGGATTTCTGTTCATTTTTTTTTTCAGTATCTCTAACTCTTTATTAAAATGATCTCTTGCTTCCTGTATTTGGTCTTTTAAATGTTGATTGGTGTGATCATTTAATGCCTGCATTTGCTCTTTCATCTCCTCCTTCAATGCCTGCATTTGCTGTTTCATCTCCTCATTTACTTCCCTGATTGTTTTAAGTATGTACATTCTGAACTCCATTTCTGACATTTCTTCTGCTGTGCTGTCATTGGGTTTTATTGATGTAGTATCTAGGTTTGTTTGGGACATTTTCTTCCCTTGTTTTCTCATATTGGTCAGATGTCAGTGGGACTCTGAGATATTGCAGATTTCCTCTTTGGCTTATAGTGTCTCTGTAGATTTCCAGTGTATCACCGCCCAGCCTTCAGTAGCCTGAAGTCTTGGAGGAACTTGAAAATGCAGTGTTTTCAAAGAAAGCTGCCCCTAGCCCGCTACTGGGTCCAGGGATTGGAGCCGGTTCTGTGTGGAAAGGTTCTCACTGGGCGGCCCTCTCCGAGATGCTGGCCGTGGAAGCAGCCTGCCACTGGAGGGAGCAGGGCTTTTTGGGGAAGTCCCTGGCTGCTCTGCCCTGGTCTCTGAAGCTGCCTGCAGGTGGGGCCTGCTGCTGGGTCTGGGGCTTGGAGCTGGCTCTGTGTGGAAAGGCTCTCAGTGTCAGCCTGCTCTGAGAAGCTGGCTGTGGAAGGAGCCTGCCACTGGAGGGAGCAGGGCTGATTGGAGAATTTTCTGGGCTGCTTGGAGAAGTCCTTGACTGCCCTGTCCTGTCCCTGAAGCCGCCTGCAGGCTTGGGTCCGCCACTGTGTCTGGAACTTGGAGCTGACTCTGTGCAGAAAGGCTCTCACTGGATGGACTGCTCCAAGAAGCTGGCCGTGGAAGGAGCCCGCCGCCAGAGGGAGCAGTGCTGCTTGGGGAAGACTCTAGCTGCCCTACCCTGCTCCAAGAAGCTGCCCCTGTCTGGGCCTGCCGCCCGGGCCAAGCTTCACCTGGTGGGAGAGACTCACCCTGTGGCTCTATGTGAGTCTGAGTCTCTCAATGCCTCCCCTTGTTGAGTCCTGGGTCTGGAGCGACTGGAGATGCAGTCACCCTCTAGTCTGCCATCTTGGATCCTTGCTTCTGTTCTTGATAATCGCCATTCTAATTGGGGTGAGATGGAATCTTAGGGTGGTTTTGATTTGCATTTCTCTTATTACTAGAGATGTTGAACATTTTTTCATATCTCTGTTGATTGCTTGTACATCTGTGAAGTGTCTGTTCATTTCCGTAGCCCATTTGTTGATTGGATTATTTGTATTCTTGGTGTAGAGTTTTTGAGTTCTTTATAGATTCTGGAGATTAGTGCTCTGTCTGAAGTATGGGTGGCAAAGATTTTCCCCCACTCTGTAGGCTCTCTCTTCACACTACTGATAATTTCCTTTGCTGAGAGAAAGCTTTTTAGTTTGAATCTATCCCAGTTATTGATTCTTGCTTTTATTTCTTGTGCTATGGGAGTCCTGTGAAGGAAGTCTGATCCTTGGCCTACATGTTGAAGATTTGGACCTACTTTTCTTTTATAAGATGGTCTCTGGTCTGATTCTGAGGTCCTTGATCCATTTTTAGTTGATTTTTGTGCCGGGTGAGAGATAGGGGTTTAGTTTCATTCTATTGCATATGAATTTACAGTTTTCCCATCATACATTGCTGGTGGGGTTGCAAATTAGTGCAGCCAATCTGGAAAGCAGTGTAGAGATTCCTCAGAAAGCTTGGAATGGAATCACCATTTGACCCAGCTATCCTACTGTTTGGCCTATACCCAAAGGACTTAAAATCAGCATATTACAGAGATACAGCCACATCAATGTTCATAGCCCCTCAATTCACCATAGCCAGATTGTGGAACCAACCTAGGTGCCCTTCAATTGATGAATGGATAAAGAAACTGTGGTATATTTATACAATGGAATATTACTCAACCATAAAGAAGAATAAAACTATGGCATTTGCAGGCAAATGGATGAAATTGGAGAATATCATGGTAAGTGAGATAAGCCAATCTCAAAAAAACCAAAGGAAGGATGATCTCGCTGATAAGTGTATGATGACACATAATGGGAATTGGGAGGGGGGCAAGAATGGAGGAAGGAGGGACTGTATAGAGGGAAAAGAGGGGTGGGAGGGGTGGGGGGAAGGGAAAAAATAACAGAATGAATCAAACATTATCCTATGTTAATGTATGATTACACAAATGGTATGCCTCTACTTCATGTATAAACAGAAACAACATGTATCCCATTTATTTACAACACAAATAAATTTCAAAAAAACCAAAACAGAACCAAAAAAACAAGAACAAAAACTGGGAAGAACCTAAGTGTCCATCAACAAATGAACAGGTAAAGAAAATGTGGTACTTATACACATTGGAGTACTATTAGGTCATAAAAAATTATAAAATTCTGTCATTTGTGACAGCATAGATGGAGTCAGAGACCCTTATGTGGCATGAAATAAGTCTGGTATAAAAAGATATATACTGCATGCTCTCATTCATATTCTAAAATCTAAAAATGTTGATCCCATGAAAGTTGAAGGCAGAAGGGTGGTGGGAGAATAAAGGAGAGGAAAGATGGGTAAATGTTGATCAACAGATGTTAAGTTATAGTTAGAAGAAATAAATTTGGTATTCTATTACAGTAGTGTTACTACAGAAAATATTCATGTACTCCATATTTTTTAATAACAAGAAGAATGAATTTAAAGTGTTTTCATCATGAAGGAATGAGAAATGTTTAGGGAAGTAGACATATTTTTCCCTGGTTTGAATATTGCACAATGTATGCCTTTATTGAAACATCACTTGGTACCCCATATGTATGTGCAATTTTTTGTGTCAAATTTAAAAAAAAATAATTATTTCAATATTAAAAAGTTTTCTGTTTTAATCCTGCCATTTGTCACTTAGGGCTAAAAAATATTTTGATGAGACAAATAAGGAAGTACTTAATGTCTGATATTAGTAGACTGACCTTTCTGAGAGGTAAAAGCACTTGAGCAAGGACATTTAAAATAAAAATCATCAATGCTGCTTATATGCGTTGTGGTTAACCATAGATAGTTCTATTTTATTTTTTCCTTGAAGGTAAGACATATATAATAGCTATTATTAACTCTTTGCTGATTCACTACTATTCCTCTTTGAAACTTTAGCCAGGGGAAATCAAATAATGTTATCTCATGCTCTAATAAAAACAATATGCTTGTGTGCCACTAAAGTCATTTTGATGCATAAGCATCAGGTTGTCATTACTGCAAAGTAGGAATGCAGACTTAGATTCCATAAAATTTAGAGTAATGCATGTATTCAAATATTGATCATTTTAATGAAAGCAGTAAATATAATATTGTAGGAAGATGATGGAATTTGAACATCAAGGGTTTCATGTGTTTGTCTTACAGAACTTATCTCAGGGTTTCTCACTCAACCTGGCCCTACTGACACTGGGTCAGATAATTTTTTTTAATAACAGAAATTAATTTTCTCACAGTTCTGGAGGTTGGAAGTCTGAGATCAAATTGTTAGCAGGTTTAGTTACCATTCTAATCCTTCATTCACTAAAGTAGCCTTTGTATTTTTTTTCTTCTGAAAACTGAAACTTGAATGTTTTTATTACAGTATTTTTAAGTGGTTTTGACTTGAATTTTATGACTGTTCCTTTCTACATAAATTACACCACTTATGGGTACTTAAGAAGACATGTTTTCTAACCCCCTCATAATGCATGATACAGTGCTGTGAATAAAATAAGATCTTCAAAAATGTTAATTGCTATTGATAACAAATGGACTTAGGAAACGTATTGCTCTTTTGTCTCTGCATATTTCAAGGGCTTTTACTGTTATGTTTATAAACATTTCATGAACACACAGCTCAGTCTGCTATTATGTGAAGAACTTTTAGCTTATGGGTCTTAAAATAGAAATACACCTTAACTTGTTTTCAAAGTCTTTACAAGAAGAAAACTTATCTCTTACTTGCATAAGAAATCATGAATGGGGTTGGTATTGTGGCTCAGTGGTAGAGTGCTTGCCTACCATGTGTGAGGCACTGGGTTTGATTCTTAACACCACATATAAATAAATATATTAAATAAAGTTTTGTCAATTACTAAAACAAATTTTAAACAATCATGAGTAAATGAAATGTTATGAGACAGTCACTAATGAATTTTCAGTCATTTTCACCTTATAAAAATAAAATAAAATAAAGAATCTTGATCTGCTTTCTTTATTGATACATCCTGACCTTATCATGGATTTTTTAGTCCATTTTAAAAGCTTTCAGTGCAAAGATCTTGGCTCACTGTCTGGAGAGGAGAAAGATGACAAGTTAATCAAGCAGACTGATGGTGTGGTTGGTATAATAAAAAAGGTCAAAATCATGTATTATTTCTTGAAATGTATCTACTGATATGATGATAATGTCAAGTTCAAACCTTAAAAGGCCATTTAATAGAGTACAAAAAGAATTTTTCTTGGGGCTAAGCAATTTTGACCTCATAAAGTGAAGTCTGTGACCTATTTCAGCTGTTCATCTGAAGTGATTTTATTCATTTGTTAATTAAATAATTCATCCATCCATCCATCCATCCATCCATCCTCCTACCCACCCACCCATTGGCCTATCCATTGATATGCCACTTATTAGACACTAGCAATCAGGTGGATACTGGCAGTATTGCATAGAAAAATAAATCATGGTCACTGACCTTGAGCAGCTCAATATTTCCTAGTATATGTTCTGAACAACAATGCTCATATAAAATATTAGTTATTCATTACACATTATTTTTATTCATTTTGTGAATTTTATGGAATAATCTCAGTCTTCTAATATGCAAACTAGTTTTCTAATGTCATGATATCTTAATAGAAAGTATTTTAATATTGACCTTGGTCAATGGGAGGATTCAAAATACCTGGTATAAAACTCTAGAGTTAGAATGCAATCTGGTGGTACTTTTGCAATTTTGTTGGATGTTGTCTCCTTCATGAAGGGGTACAAAATTTCCTTAGGGTAAATTAGCAGGGAAATATGACCTGATAGAGACAATCTGAGATATTAATTTCTCAGTATGGGCACATGTGTGGGTAACACTCAAAAATGTATTTCAAAATAAATCTAGTTTCTTTCTGAAATGAAGGCAAAGATTACTAGTTGTAATTAATTTCAATCAGACTTTAAAAGTATACTTACACTTTAGAATGATAACCATGATAAACATACTGTTTTATTTTATTTTATTATTTTTTTTTGCAGTGCTGGGGATTGAACCCAGGGCCTTCTGCAGGTGAGGTAAGCACTCTACCAACTGAGCTATATCCCCAACCTATAACTTTATTTTAAAAAGAGTAGCATGAGTTGAACATTCAAAATATTTTCTTTCTTTTATGAAGAATTTTATTTCTGTAAGTGTTTAAGATCATAATTTTGTGTCCTCACTTTAGGTCAATAGATCACTTCCATTTGTATATGTTTATTAATCTATAAAAAGAAGCTAGCAAATTATTTCCATGTAATTTTAATGATAGATTCATGATTCATACAGATATAAACATGAAACATAAAATCATTAATATTGTGGATGGCTAAACTTCAAAGTTTCAGTAGTATTTCCCTTCTATCAGCAGTTAAATGAACCTGATATCAATTAGGAGCTAATATAAATGTTTTCTTATCTGGAACTGTTGTAAATTGTTGTAAATTTCTGTTAAGTAAGTGAAAATAGAGAGTTTCTAGTTTTATGGGATTTTAATGGCATTGGGGAAAAGTTACTCTTTGCAAGCAAATTAATTGGTAATCTTATATTTGTGTCTAGCGTTATAAGTACCTCAAAGATAATAGTAAAGACATTATTTCTGTAATACTGGTGTTTATGGTGGCAAAATGAAATTTCTGTGCCTTCACTGATACCTTATACTGTACTATGTTACACAGAGTGTGATATTTTTACCAGGCACAGAGGCTCATGTCTTTAATCCCAGTGGCTTGGGAGAGTGAGACAGAAGGATCTTGAGTTCAAAGCCAGCCTCAGAAATTTATTGAGGCCCTAAGAAACTCAGTCAGAACCTGTCTCTAAATAAAATATAAAAATGACTGGGGATGTGGCTCAGTGATTAAGTGCCCCTAGTTTCAATCCCCAATACCAAAAAAAAAGGGTCTGATGTTTTAATTAGCACCCCCATTTTAAACTGCTCCTTCCTCGAAGATTATGGCTATAATCACCAAACAATCCATTGGCATAATCTGTTAGAACTCAAATAATATATTAAATGTCTTGAAAGTGTAAGAATCACTCATATTGGAATATTTAATTTCTTGCCACATAATGACCTTACTAAGTAGAAGAGAAGTTAAGCAGATATCCTAATATTATCATTCTTAATGTTGGTCTTGTATGTTATCGTCCACATAAAGTGTTTTCAGGTGTGTTATGGTTTGGATGTGGTTTTACCCCAAAACTCATGTGCTTAAAATTTGGTCCCCGATGTAACTGTTTTGAGAGGTGGTGGGATCCTTAAGAAGCAGGTCCTAGTGGGAGGTGACTAGGACATGGGAGCTACCCTCATGAATTGATTAATGTTTTTTTCTTAAGAAACTAGTTTAGTTTTCTTGAGACTAGATAAGGTCTCATGGGAGTGAGTTACATCTAGAGATAGACAGAATTAATTAATGCAAGAGTTGTCAAGAAGCAGGATAGTGTCTCATCTGTCTCCCTCACATGTGTTCTCCTTCTACACACTGTCATTTCCCCTTCTGCTTCTCCAAGACTGTATAACACTGCATGAGGACCTATTCAGAAACTAAGCAGAAGCTGGTACCATGCTCCTAGACTTCCAGATCTGTGAATCAAATAAACCTTTTCCCTTTATAAAGTATTTGGCCTCAGATATTTTTACAACACAAAATGGGTTAAGACAAAGTAAAACCTACTTTTCCTTAAGATTTAAAATTTATTGTATTGTAGATTATACTTGTAATAACAAGTAAAATGTTTGTGATCCAAAGTAAATCCATACAGGGTAAAGAAGACAAGAAAACATTGGGAGAGTCTGTGAAAACCTGGGATCTGTGTTTACTACAAATATAGTGGACTATAGCATAGATAAAGATGTGCACATTGATTGAGAATTTACTTTATACCAAATGCTATACATTTATAAATTATCTTTCTTTTTTTCATAGTTTTTCATAGTCAATAAAGACATTTCCATGAGACTTAGATATATTCCACTTTAAAGTTATTATTTCTTGTCTATGCCTTTCTTCTAAGACTTTTGAGGTTAGACCACATGATCACATGAAAGAGCATATATGAAAGCTCTCCATACACTGCAATACAATATAATCTTTATTATTTTTAGTATAGAATTCATAGTTTATTCTTCACCTTCAGTATATAGTGAAGAATTTCCAGTGATGTGACCAACTTTCAAAAACAAAGGTGAAATACAAAATGCATTTTGTTATTTGGTGACAAAATGATAGAATTCAAATGTATATATTGACTTGTTTCAAAAGGAAAAATTATTGCTTAATAAAACATAGGACGAAGTAGAATATACTTAACTGTCATAGGAGTTGGGGAAGGAGTTATAATGGAATCTAATACAGAAATGAATGCCAAGGTTGAGTGGGGCATGATAGCACAGACTTGTAATACCAGCAGCTTGGGAGACTGAGGCAGGAGTATCACAGGTTTGAAGCTAACCTCAGCCGCTTAGTGAGGCTTTCAGCATCCTAATGAGACCCTGTCTCAAAATAAAAAGTAAAAGGACTGGGAATGTTGCTCAGTGGTTAAGCACTTTTAGGTTCAGTCCCTGGTACAAAAAAAAAAAACACCAAGGTTCAACAATAGGAAATATTTGTTCCAAAGACAATGTAATATTTAAAATAATAAACGTTAAACATGGGAGACTTTTTCAATATTTTTATTGGTGCATTAAAATTGTACACAATGGTGGGATTTGTTGTTAAGTATTTGTACATGCACACAATATAACAAAATAATTTGTCTAATATCATTACACAGTTTTTCCCCTTTCCGTCCCCTCCTCCTTCCTTCTAGTCCCTTTCCTCTATTGTACTGATCTCCCTTGGATTTTCATGAGGACCCTCCCACCTTTCTTTTCTTTTTTCCTCTCTGGCTTCCACATATGAGAGAAAACACAACCTTTGACCTGAGCTTGATTTATTTTGCTTAACATAATGTTCTTACGTTCCATCCATTTTCCTACAAATGACATAATTTTATTTTTTTATGGCTGAATAAAACTCCATTTTGCATATATACCACATTCTCTTTATTCATTGATGAATACCTAGGCTGATTCCATAGTTTGGCTATTGTGAATTGTGCTGCAATAAACATGGGTATCCATATATCACTGTAGTTTGACAACTTTAATTCTTCAGGATAAATACCAAGGACTAGTGCTATGCTAGGCAAGGGTCCATGCCTAGTCTTTTGAGGAACTCCCATACTGATTCCCATAGTGACTGTACTAATTCACAATCCCACCACTAGTGGAAAAGTCTTCCTTTTTCTCCACATTGTCTCCAGCATTTATTATTGTTTGTTTTGATGATAGTCATTCTGACTGGAGAGAGATGAAATCTCAGGGTAGTTTTGATTTGCATTTCCCTAATTGCTAATGATGTTGAACATTTTGTTTCATAATTTTTGTCTTTTGTATTTTTTCTTTTGAGAAGTTAATACATGAGACTTTTAATAACCTCTACAATATGTTCAGCATTTGTGATATTTCTTTAGTTCCCATTGTCAAAGTGGGATATTCATACTTCAAATAAATATTAATATCAAAGGGACCAATATTGCTCTTGAAATGAAGTGCCAAGAAACAGGAATTAAATTGTAGTGAATCTTTCTCTGTCTTATTTTCCACTATTCTGAGGAACATTAAGACATTCCTGAAGGGAAAAAAAAGGTTTTAAATGATTTACTACCTGTGAACTATAAAAGTGTCACCACGAACATGATCTGAGATAGAAGCAAAGATGAACAATCAGCTGCAGATTTTGAATCTCTATATCTGGGCATCATATATTTAGTGATTTTTTTTTTGGTTCTAGGGATAGAACTCAGGGCACTCGACCACTGAATCACATCCCTAGCCCTATTTTGTATTTTATTTAGAGACAGGGTCTCACTGAGTTGTTTAATGCCTCACTACTGCCGAAGCTGGCTTTGAACTCACAATCCACCTGCCTCAGCCTCCCGAGCTGCTGGGATTACAGGTGAGTGCCACCATGTCCAGCATATATTCAGTGTCTTGATGAAACTTACTCTACTGAGGGATGGGCCCACTTTAACTATGTCATTTGCAAAATACTAAATAATATAGGTAGATACTTCCCCCTTCAAGATGTGGAGCTTATTCTCATTCCTCCTAGTGTGAACTTGATATAAAGACTTGTTTCACAGGAATAGAATATGGAAAATGAGAAAATCCAACTTCATAGTAGAGAACATGGAAAATGCCATCTTAAACTATTGATATAGATTAATATTACAAGAGATATAACATGAATATCACATATTTCTTTATATGATATCATGAGAATAGCACTTGATCTCTATGGTATTCTTCCCCCAAATTCACAATCCTAGTCTAATTATGGGGAAAAAATCAGAAAACTCAAATTTGGATACATTCTTCAAAATACATGATCAGTTTTCAAAACAGTCCCTGTTATTGAAAAAAGGAAAGACTCTATCACAGACCAGAGGATATTACGGAGACATGGCAACTATTTTAGTATGTTTCTGCTGCTGTAACAAAATGCCTGAGACAGGGTAATTTATTAAAACGTAGAAATTTATTTCTCACATTTCTGGAGACTAAGAAGTCTAGGATCAGGGGCTCAGCAAGACTGGTATCTGGTGAAGGCTACTCTTTACTTCTAACATGGTGCCTTATTTCAGCATCTTCCAGAAGGAAGGAATGCTGTGCTTTCCCAAGGAAAAAAGGGATGGAATGACAGAAGGGTGCTTGTTTCAAACTTGAACCCTTTTATAATGATGATAATCTTAGACACAAGAGCAGACACTTTCTGACTTAATCACCTCCTAGAAGCCACAATTTTTAATACTGTTGCATTGAAGATTAGGCTTCAACATGAATTTTGGAGGGGCACCATCAATCAAACCAGAGCAGCAAATAGATGCAATGTGATAACCTAGATGAGATCCTGGAAGAGGAAAAGTACATGGAGGTGAAACTGGTGAAATCCAAATAAAGATTGTAGTTTAGTTAATAATAATGTGCAATTTTTCTTTTAGTTTTGATAAATGCATCATAGTAGTGCAGATGATAATGATATGGAAAAATGAAATTGGATGAAGCTGAGTGAGGAATAATGGGAACACCCTAGCATTAATCAATGTTCTTCTGAGAAATAGAACCAATATAAAATGTAATTATGGAGACTTACAAGTCCCAAGATCTGTACTTTGCAAACCGGATACTCAGGAAAGCCAAGAGCAAAATTCCAATCTGAACCCCAAAACTGGAAAAAATAGCTCAATGCACCCCAACAGTAGGAAATTCCCTCCTTTTGTGGGATAGTCAACGTTTTGTTGTATTTAAGGCTTCAGGTGTTTGCATGGGGTCCTCCCACACTACAGAAGGAAATTTCCTTTACCAGGTCCACTGATTTAAATACTAGTCTAATTCAGAAAAAAAAAAAAAACTCACAGACACATTCAGAACAATGTTTGATCAAATGCATGGGCACCTCATTGCCCAATCAAATTGATACACTAAATTGGCCATTACCTCTCTATGCTGACTTTTAAAACTTTTTTATAAATCTGAAATTATTTCAAAGAAAAAGTTTATTAAAAAAATCAATCCACTTATCAGGGAAAACATTTGACCTTTGGTTTGGAGGAACTTTGGATTACATCGAGGGAAATGAAGGGGGGCAGTGGGAGGGAAAGATGGTGGACTGGGACAGACAGTATTACCCTATGTACATGTATGATTACATGAATGGTGTGAATCTACATCGTGTACAACCATAGAAATGAAATGATGTCCCCATTTGTGTACAATGAATCAAAATGCAGTCTATAAACATTAAAAAAACAGAAAAAATAAATAAAAAGTAATCATGTCAAAAGCAAATAAATAAACAAAAATCCATCCAGAATATTTAACTATGGCTATTTAAGGATCAGATTGGATGACTGCTATAAATCCTCTTTAGGTGGAACTGATGAAAATTAATGACAATGCACACTCAAATCATTGTAAGCTCCTTAAGGGCAGGCCTCTCTACCATTCATCCCTGTATCTCTAATATGTGGCACAGCCCTTGCCTAAGGCAAATATTTGTTAAATAAACAACATCATCTCATGATAGAATGTTTCAAATGAAATGTTTCTGGAAATTCTCTCACTTTCTCACAGGTAAAACATTCTTTTCAGAGGAGGCTATTGGAAGGGGTAAAAAAATCCACAACCCTTATATATCAAGTACAACTATATGGATGAAGCAAGTGACTGCAAATCACTCTTGGGAAACACCCAACATACAGAAGTTGTTCAAACTGTGCTCCTGTGTTTTATGATTTCAGCAAGGGCCTTTCCAGTGAATGATTGCAACCTTGCATTTATTCATCATCCATTGTTTATCTAAAAATGCAGTTGCTGTGCCATGTTGTAAATTCGAGCATTCTTATGTAGATTTTTCAAAATATATAACGTGGAATCCTGTGATTTTCCCATGTTTCTATAGAATCTTATTATAAAGTACATTCTTTAATATTCTCATATTTGAGTTGAGAGGCATATACACATGAAAACATTGGCTTTGATATTAAAAGGTACAAGATTGTTTAGCTTCTCTCTCATTTTATTTTTTAATCAGAAACGTTAAACAAGTCAGGTATGGTGGCACATGCCTGTAAACCCCAGGAGCTCAGGAGGCTGAGGCAGGAGGATCTCCTGTTCAAAGCCATCCTCAGTAAAACAAGGCCCTAAGCAACTTAGTGAGACCCTGTGTCTAAATAAAATACAAAATAGGGCTGGGGATGTGACTCAGCGGTTAAGTGCCCCTGAGTTCATTCCCTGGTACCAAAAAAAAAAAAAAAAAAGTTAAACAAGTGTCAATCAGAAATACAGAATGCATATTCTTAAACTCTTGAGTTTAGCACATATACAGTATGAATAGCTATAATAGTATTTCACCAAGATATTATGTTAATTTGGAGTAGCTTTAAATGTGCAAAATTATAGCCTTTAAAATATTTATTTTGAATAAGGTGTTAATGTTTTTGTTCATTAACTGGGTCTAGTTAAGCACTAAAAGTGAAGTTAGAACAAAGAAGAAAAATGAAGGAGGCTGAGAAAAAGAAGGTTAATGATTGCAGGTATAAAGTATCAAGCTAGGAGGAGAAAGGGCAGGACACAGGTGTGTAGTGTTGCTTTCACTGGGTTTTGACAAAGGATAATAAATAAAACAACACACCATCCTTCTGAAAATAGTCCAAGGGAAAAGACAGGAACCAGCAGACATTTCTCCAATTCACTGGTACAAAGAAAGGAGGTTCTTATAATTTAGCCATTTAATCATATTGATGAAGAAAGTCTTGTCTAGATCGTTATTATAGCAGGGGTTGTTTAGTCTGTCATACATGTTTGAATCAGTAGACACAAGCTCTTATAGAT
Organism: Sciurus carolinensis; assembly: GCF_902686445.1. NCBI lineage: Eukaryota > Metazoa > Chordata > Mammalia > Rodentia > Sciuridae > Sciurus > Sciurus carolinensis. Next base: position 105,184,064 of record NC_062232.1, read on the forward strand.
GTGGATATATTTGTTCTTGGAAAGAGGCCCCCTCCCACTTCAATCCCATTTCAAAACATTCAGGTTACTTCATTACCATGTGTGATGATTAATTTTATGTGTCAACTTGGGCAGTACCAGTGATATAATCAAATGCCATTCTAGGCATTGCTCTAAAGGCATTTTGTAGAAAACATCTAAAATACATTGACTTTAAATCAAGAAGGTTATTCTTGATAAGGTGGGTGGGACTTATTCATTCAGTTGAAGGCCTTAAGAATAAAATATGATATTTCTAAGAGAGAAAGAGATTCCACCACATGACTGCATAATAAACTCCTGACTGAATTTCCAACTTGTAGGATTTCTTCCTGTTTTCATACATGTCAGCTTCTACAATTATGTGAGCTAATTACTTAAACATAAATCACACATACAAATAAGTAGATATAGCTAGAAATAGCTTTCCTAATTTTTAAGGTCATGAACTATAATATTTCTAATGGTTTTGTGAATTTCGCTGATTGATTTATCTACCACACTGATGACAAGCCTGAAGGGTACAGAGAGAGAATTATTATATCAAAATTTTCTGATTGTCCCACCATTATAATTACCAACTACTTATTTGTTCTATCTTCATTCAAAAAATTAGGAGTGTATGCTGTATCAGTCAGATTCTCCAAGAAACTGAGACAACAGATTAGATGTGTAGATGTAGATAATATAAACATTGAATATAGATATAGTTATATGGATATGTATCTATATCTGTTTGTACATATCTATGCCTCTCTCTCTCTCTCTCTCTCTATATATATATATATATATATATATATAAATATATGTCCATATCCATACATCTATGGAAATATGGATCTCATATCCACATATCTATATATTAGATATAGAGATTAGTTATCTCTATCTTTACATATAGAGACTGTATCTCCTATTTCATCATATTATATGGAGAATCCTGACAGATATACCCTCCTTACTCCAAAGTTTTCAAATGAATTTAGAACTACATAGATTATAGCAGTAATGGTGGGACAATCTGAAAAATTACATATGATAATCTTTTCTTTATACTCTTTAGCCTTGTCATCAGTTTGGTGAATGGCTGACCAATGAAATTAGAAAAGCTATTTTCAAAAGTGCATGAAGTAGAAAAGTCTTAATTTAATACTTCCTGTTCCTAATTAGAATGATTGATAAAAGTGTTGCATGATCAGATAAGACCAATTATTGTTTAGAAGTGCCTTTCCTCTGAAAGTCAAGTGCTTTTCCCTTGGGAAAAAAATAATCTCTCAAAGCTTAAAACTTCCCAAGATACATATATTTCTCATATCATTTTCTATACTATACACAGCAGCAATGCACAGAACTGTCTGTGTTGATGGATATACAGTTATTGAGTGCTAGAAATGTGGTTAGCACTATAGAAAAACTAAATTTTAAATTTTATTCATTTTCGATAAAATGTAAATATAAGTAACCACATGTATCTTGTGGCTACCACAGGGGACAACACAGAATTTATTATACATATTTTAAACATAAATGTTATTTTTAAACTAAAAAAACTTATAGGATAAGAGTATTATGATTTAGATATGAGATGCCCCCAAAACTCATGTGTGAAACAATGCAAGAAGGTTTAGAGGTAAAATGACTGGGTTATGAAAGCCTTAATATAATCAGTGCATTAATCCTCTGATAGGGATTAACTGCATGATAACTGTAGGCAGGAAGAGTATGGCTGGAAGAAGTGTGTCATTTGGTTGGTGGCTTTGGGGTATACATTTTGTCCCTGGTGAATGAAGACTATCTGCTTGCTGGTGTAATGTCTTGAGCTGCTTCTTTCCACCACACTCTTCCACCATGATGTTCAGCTTTGCTTCAGGCCCTGAGGAAAGGAGCTGGCCATCTATGGACTGAGACCTCTAAAACTGAGTCCCCAAACAAACTTTTCCTCCTCTAATTGTTCTTGTCAGGTCTTTTGGTCTCAGCAGTAAAAAAGCTGACTAAAACACAGAGTAAACTGAGTAAATAATTATGGAGCATTTAACTGTTTTCATAGGCCATTTAAATGTAAATATCTATGATTATGTTCTCTAGAGATATTATGAGATACATGCATCATTTTAAAAAGGTTTAATTCATAATGTGAACACTTTGCGCAACATTTTAAGTGTACTTTTTATGATAAGAAATGGATTTAATCATTGAGTAATTTTATATTGTTAGTGCAACTTGTTATTCATTTGTACAAAGAGTGTTCTCTTTAAAGAGAAGTCATTTGGGGTATATGTATAAGGTTAGATTTTTGATGGAGTTGGTCAAAACATTTATTTAGAATAATTTTATAGCTTAAATGATGTCGTTCTAAAATAAATAGCCTGCCTTGGTGGTGCATACCTTTAATCCCAGCAATTTGGGAGGCTGAGACAGGAGGATTGCAAGTTCAAGGCTGACCTCTGCAACTTGGTGAGGCTCTAAGTAACTTAGCAATATCCTTTCTCAAAATAAATAAATCAATAAATAAAAAGGACTGGGATGTAGCTTAGTGATAAAGTGCTTCTGGGTTCAATCCCCAGTACAAAAATAAATAAATAAATAAATAAATATCTTGTCCTAAAAAGTATAATACTCTTTATTTTTACAAATAATTATATATTATTAAAATATGTGACTTTGATTGACATTTGAAAAGTAAGAAAAGGCAAGCTGATAAATGATTGTATGTAGTTACTGTATGTCCTTGAATTTTTTCAATAATCTGTTGTCCCCATAAATAAATGCAGCATATTTTCGGTGCTAGTATCATTACCATTAGACTAAATTTTTGGGACTGGGTAGTACAAAATAATTTAGACTAGGGATAAAGTCACTTAAGCCTGTTGGGTGTTGGGATCTTCACACCCCAAAGAGTGTTATTCTTTCTCTAAGCACAAGAAAACAGTCATCCAAGTTATTTCATATGAAATATACTTTGGGCCTGTGAGTTCAGCTATAATCTCTCTCCTTTTATGTATTCGTATTTGAAATTTAGTATCCCAGATTAGCCATACTGCCTCAGTATGAGGCAGTATGTTGAACATTTATAAAGAGATAACAGCTTCCTCAAAACTTTCCTGTACAAGTTCAACTAAAAAATAAGTGACAGAGCAATATTTACACAAAGGTGTGCCTTGGGATTTGCATTCAAGAATAATTTGCTTATTTCAAGCATGTTTTATTTACTCAAACTGGGACAAATCTAAGCAAATTGGTGTGGGTAATTGACTATTGCAAAATTGGATGCTGGTGGAGTAAATGGAGGGGAATGGGGGAGGGAGAAGGAGAGGGAAAGAGGAGGTACTGGGGACTGAAATGGAGCAAATTATATTCCATGCATGTATGATTGTGTCAAAATGAACCCCATAATTATGTATAACTAAAATGCACTAATAAAAAAATCTTTCACTGAAAAAAAATTTCTGGGATATATTGTGGCTGCAAATATGATACTTTCTCAGTTTTCCACTGTTTACTATTCAACAGTTAGCCAAAGCCACACATTTTATATTTATTTATTTATTTGTTTGTTAATTTTACTTCCCCTGTTTGTTGGTGCATTATAATTGTACATATTTACAGGATTCCTTGTTATGTATTCGTACATGCACACAATATAACAATATAATAAAAACTGCATATTTTAAATACTAAAATGAAATTTTTTGAGACTTTATAAAGTATTCCTTAAGATGATTTTAAGAATTTGAAGTTATTTGCAACTTTCTTCTAAATGAGCATAAGTTTTCCTAGAATAATTGAATGTGTTTTCTAACTCGTGCAACTTCTCTCAGGTTAGTTCAACATGGATTCACTGATTGAGTGAATAATGAATGTTCAGAGAGGAAAAGTATAGTTTGGTATTTCTAGCAGTTCCCTGTATCTCTTCCCTATATCTCTTTTATGGACTATCAGCTTTTTGAAGGCAATGATTGGGTCCATTATTTAATAAGTAATTTAGCCCCTACATAAACTACAATATTTACTTATCCACAGAAGAAAGCTGTGAGGAAATGCATCATTAGACAATAATCAGAAGGTTCTCTTGACTAAATTGGAAGACTTCATTCGTATTAGTTCACCATATGGAATGGGAATTAAACTTGGCCTTATTTAGATTCAACTTCCATTGACTTCATATAAGGTTGTCACTGATTAAAAACTTCAGAATTATCCTTTTGTGATTAATTTCTATTTGGGAAAAATTATACCATAAAGTCTTTTACCTACCTTTCTACCTTCTACTCCTTTCAATTTGGGGAGCAGGGCAATTGAGTTAATGATACTGTTGGGGATAAAAGGAATTGGATATTTAATGCTTTTCACTTTTTTTAAATGACCCTTCAAATAGCTACTTTGGGAATGAAACTCATCATTCTGTAAGGCTAATACAGGAAACATTTTCTTTTCAGTTGCAAACAAAGTCCCCTCTGGCACAAGATTTTTTAAATCTTTGGCATTAAACCTCCAGAAACCCATCTGTGTTGAAAATTAATTTTTTGCTTTGGGGTATTTTATATTTACATATTTTCTTTTTTATTCTACAATATTTAATCTAGTAAGAAAATAGCTTCCTAGGCCAAGCATAAAATTCAACCAACAAGATCACAATGTGGGGGAAAAATCTCTGAAATGTACAATCACAACTAAATATATCATTTATAACAATTATTTTTAAAATGCCAAATGTAAGGTGATTTTCTTCCATTTTCAAGCTTTTATCATCTATATGAGATTTAATAAAATTTACTGATTTTAATGAAGAATTGGTGAAAACAATCTGTGAGTATAATTACACATATAAAACCTTTTTATTCAATAGGCAACTTATCTAAAATCTTCAGGTTGATTAGAGAAACAATATCCATGATTCTGTTTTCTTTCTAATTTGAATAATATTGAGCTGAAGGATTATCTACTTTCTCTCGCTCTCTCTCTCTCTCTCTCTCTCTGTTTCTCTCTCATCTCTGTCTCTTTTTGGTGATATTGTCATAAACCTTGGTTCTCAACAGAAGGTATTTTGCCTCTGAAGGAGTACTTATTTTGGCAATTTATGAAAGCATTTTTAGTTGCCACGACCAGAAAAGATGAGGTGCTATTGGCATCTATTAAGTAGAGCCAAAGGACACTATTAAACATACTGAAACATGTAGGAGATTCCCACACCATAAGGAATCAGCCAGTGTAAGATTTCAATAGTGCCAAGATTAAGACACTATTCAAATGCTAGAGTCTCTCACAAATTAATCCTAAACTTTTATTATCCAAATGATCAAAGTAATACAAACTTAAAATATTAGTTTTAATCTAATTTAATCTAATTTAGCTATAATCTGAGCAACTTAAGGGTTTGGGGCATGAGGATTACAAGTTTAAGGCCAGTCTCAGCAATTTGGCAAGTCCACAACTCAAAATAAAAAATAAAAAATAAAAATGACTGGTAATGTAGCTTAGTGGTAGAGTGCCCTTGGGTTCAATCACTACTACTACTACTACTGCCACCACCATATGAAGTATAAACCCAGAAGCACTGAAATATATGAGGCATAACCCAGAAGAGCATGACATTACTATAAACTCTGAAATGTGACATATCTAAACACCTGTTGCTTAAGGATGGAATGTCAAGAGTAGATGCAGTATGAAAGTAGTTATAGACAATACAATATTATGAACTTTACTATAAACTATTTTTAAATATAAGATAATTCATAAATTGAAATATATTCATTGGTATATTAACTGCAATATATGATTAATGAATGCATATTATACCAAATTGTACTAGTAAGACTAAGACCCATTTCTTTAAATAGAGACATTGAGGGATTTGTAGATTGAACATAAGTAGCATTTTGAACTGAATGGGAAGAGTTCAGTGTGAATATTTTAAAATTATTTTCTTACATATCAGATGAATTCAGTTGATGACTAATTTGAAAGCAAATCATCAATATCGTATCCTCTTTCTTGGTATCCTACTGTGTTCTTAAAGACCAAAACTGGAATACTTTTGATTTCCGACAGTGAAATCTGGATGTATTCCCTGAATAGAATATATACATAACATAAATGAAGACCACTTTTTATTCTAATCTATAGTTAATAACTTTTAATATCCAGTATATAGCATGATTAAAGTAGCTTTGCTAATATCTTTCATAGAGTAAATTATACATTCTTAACACAATAGTTAAGAGGAGTAAGGAAAGTGTAAAATATAATCCAGTTTATGGAGATTAATGTAATAGAGGGCAACTATTATTCTCTCTGTTGCAACACCTTCACTACTACAAATATTTTGGCTACAGAAAAGCAATTAATGAGGAAAAACTATTTCTTGTTGATGATGTTAGTAGCAAAATATTCTTAGTTTCAGCATGTACCCCAATTCAGATAAATTTTGTATTCTATAAAATTGGATGAATCTCCAATGAATTCTGCTTTTTAAATTTTTGACAACTTCAGAAAATTACCATTTCTCATCATCAATGTGTTTCAGTACTTGTGAGAATGAAGTCTAAATTAATTGCCCAAAAACTTATTTTGGAGATAAACACTTTCAGTTCCCTCCTCCACATACTATATTGCTGACAACATACCACTTTCATCTCCTGATGAAACTACGTCCTACTCTTCTCGAACAGAGACTTCTTCAATTAAATTGTTGCGATAATACTGGCCTACTATTTTTATCATATTGTAAACATATCTAATTCTATACTCACATCATCTTATTTCTCTTTTACATTACTACTTTGCAGTTTTCTCTGGACAGAAAATGAGTATATTTCAATTCTTCCCCAAGTATATTCCATCTATCTTATTCCACATAGTAAATTTATATTCTTTGTATAACATCTACACCAATATCACATTAAAGGCTTTCCAGAGGTTTGGATTTGCTGATAATACAAGAATGCTGAATAATGAATTGCCCATGATTTCTCCATTGTTCTCAAACATACTAAAAATCTCAGAAGTAATGCATAGATTTCAGTAAAAAATAAAATAAATGCTGGAACTAAACACACTTGACATAAAATGGAGGCTAGTTTTTTAGCATTTTAATAAGTATTATATAGGAATACATTTCAAGAATTCTGATTTCATAAAACATTCCATTTTAATTCTGAAAAATCATAGTAAATGAAATAACTTGTTGCTTTGGAGTTATTTTTTAAGTGAAAATAACAGTGAATTAATATTTTAGAAGCTTCAGTATATTGTAGCCTTTTGAAAAGTTGATTACAAGAATATTCAAATGAATATTATAATAAAAATTATAACATCTAAATCAGCAGTATAGATCATATTCAATAAGATACTGCATACTTCATTTTAGTTATGGGAAGCAATTTGACTATTGCAGTAAAAAAATGAGGTATTACAGTTAAGGTGAGTTAAACTACACAATCAGATTAGTTTTCAAGTACTGATTATGGTGGAAAGCTTACAAGAACATTGAATGGGGACACATCTTGTTAGACTAAAAATGTGAAATTGCAAAGTTAAAGTCTTTGATCTTTGAGGTTTCCAAAATTTCCCAAGCACCTTGAGCAAGATGTCCGTGTACAAGGAGAAGGGGGATTGCAGCCTGAGAAACATGATAGCCAGTATTCCATAATTCTTTTACAAATAGTATGCTGAAATGCCTCTTGTGTTAGTAAAATTCTGGATACTATTGATCTTGGATATAGTACATAATGGCATTGTAATACATACATAATGGCATATCATATTTCCAAAGGAAGCGTCCTTTATACTTAACTTTTGTTCTCTTATTCTCTGTTTAGCCTAAGAACCAGGAAATGTGATTTTTCTCTCTCTAGGCTATAATTTTTGATTGGGATTTTTCACCTACATAGCTCCTTGTGTGTTAAAAAAAAGGTATGCATTGTTGAAGTCATAGATTTGCATAATGAGTAGAGCATGACCTGTACAGTCTATTTCTTCTGCTAAATGCCTATGATACTCTGCTTGACATGAACATGGAAAACATGTACATCTGTCTCAGGGTTGAAGCAGATATCAAAGTATGTTACATGGGTTTAATTTACTTTGAACTTCCTATTTGTAAGTACATAAAAGCTCTTCTTAGGGGTATAAATGGCATTTAGAATAACACAATTTATTGCATTATCCTGATTGTTTAACACGCATCTGGTCAAAACTTAAATATAAACTCCAAGTGGAGGGGAGTAGAAAAAGGTGTGTATCTTAGGAAAGAATTTGTGTCATTAGTTTTCTGTTTTTTTCAAAACCAGAAGAGTTTGAGTAATAGAGAACATTTAACATAGGTGTTAGGTTGATAAGATTTTCCTTAGGCCCTTTCACTGAAAAATAAATGATCCCAATGTTAAAATTATATAATTTGTTTCCAGAATGATTTTTATATTTAATTCCCAGTTTAAATTTATCTCATAATCCCTACTTTGAAAATTCATACCTTTTTCCTTTTTTATATAGTTTGTGGAAGCATACGAAAAACGAAGTGATACATTTTTCATTTGATGTGTGTTTGTGTTTAATGCAAATTTACTTTATCAGTTACCTATAAAGTAATTTACAAATATAACTAATATTTACACATAATCAATATACAGATAAATAAGAATAACATGTCACATTCATAAGACAGAAATTTTGAAAATAATATGTTTAACCATAAAAATACTAGTGGAATTTAAAACTTTATACTACTTCACACAAGTCTTTGCAGCATATTCTGATTTCATCTATCCCCCTAGAATCATCATAATGTGTTCTCTCTACTGTTGCCACACTGGCCTTGCTTCTTCTTTTCAAAAAGCCTGGGCATTATTCTCTCCCTTTTTCACTTGGTTAACCCTATTCAGCCCTCAGCTCTTAGGTACATTTTCCCTTAGTGAATCCTTCCCTGAACTTCTTGCCCAGGTAAAATCCACTTATTACCTTGTTTTTGTAGTACTTATTTACCATTGAAAAATTTCCATTTTAAACAATTCTTTGCTTAATATCCTCCCTATATTCTGTATGGACAATTGCATAAGGATTATGGTGGATTTTGTTCATCATTTAATCCCCAGTTCCCAGCATAGAGTCTGGCACTTGGTAAGTGTTTAGTGTGCATTTTTGACTGAGTAGATTAATAATAATGAAGCTAGATATGCCCATACTAAATTCATTTTCCTGCCTATCCTCATGGACATTTCTATCTTCTCAGATTATACAAAGTTTTGAGAGCTAGCATTGTATAATATTTATTTTTTATCTCTCATTATGCAAAACCCAGTAGCATGTATGTAAAAGCTATTCAATAAATGTTCATTACATATCCACATGATGTGACCATATAAGATCTTATATATAAGTTATATAAAATGTATACCTTATATATGTTATAATTTAGAAATGAAAATCAAGAAAAATAGTACTTCTTAGGCTAATTCTCACCCCTTATGCTTATTTCCTGTGTTTCCTAGTTGAACACACTAGCTGACAGTGGAGTGCTATGTAAAAGTAAATGAAAATAAGTTCTCATCATTTCACACTCTTTTGGATAAGAGCAATACATTTGTTTCCATGTATTACTCTTGAAGGAGACACAGCAGCTGCTATGGTAGATGTGGGCAAAGGGCCTTGATATGCCATAATAATTCCTTTCTGGTCTGGCCCAAATATCTAAAATTCACTCAGTAATTTCTCGTTTCATCTAATAACCAAAGATTTCTGTTAGCAGGATATTAGTTTTGATATGTGAGGTTACTGTATGAAGGAGTAGTGTTTATTTATATTTTACTTGAGATAGTGTAACCATTAGCCAATGAAAGGAAAAATTTCACAAGTATATCAGATACACTATGTACTTCAATGTACACAATGTACTGTGGAAAGAATGAGGCAAGATTTTTCCCTATGAAGAAATTAATGTGTTCCATGTTCTATGACTTGATGGACATGGGGAAATAATGTACATTCACTTATTCAATGAATGTTTATTGAGTTCTCTTAATATGCCAAGCAGAGTTCTAAATGCTGGCAAGAGAAATAAAGATGGTCTTGAATTTTATGGGGAAGGCAGACAACAGAGAAATTAAATACATAGCCACCAAGTGATCATAAGTAATAGAAGTAAAGTAAAATAGGGAAAGGAAAAAAAGAGTACAGGGGAGTGATTGTATATAGGATTGTCAAAGACTATCACCATGCTAAGAAAGCATTTAAGCTGATATCTGAAGAACAATCAGAGCAGACACCCTGAGGGAGATGCATGCTTGGCATGCTCAAGTAATAATAAGGAGGTCTCTGTGACTGGAATGAAGTAATATAAGACTGAGCAGTAGGAAGTGAGGTCAGAACAGTAGCAGAGGGACAAGATCATATAGACTCAGCTTATTTTATATGCTCTGAGAAGTCATAGGAGGATGTTAAATACATGATCTAATACACACACACCCACACACACACACACACACACACTATTCTGCCTGACATGATATAGAGAAGAAACTGATGGTTGAACAAGAGTGGAATTAGAGATCATTTAATAAGTTTATTGTATTAGTATGGACAAAAGATGATGGTAGCTTAGAAGAGAGTAGTCAGAAAGGTGGTGAAAAGAGTTGACTTATAATCACACTAAAATACAGGTCAAACTGAATTTAGAGTTGAACTTCTTGTTGAATGTGAGAGAGGAGTCAAAGGTAACTTCAAGTTATGTAGGATGGATCAAATATTTTTTTAACTAAATGTTCTAAATTTTGGTTGTGGTGGTGCATTTATTCCGTCGAAGTTCACCAAAATATTTACTTGTTTGTGAAGATTTTGTATGTAAAGTGGGTATCGATCAAATTGGTAAAAATAAAAAGAAAAATGTAGTGGTAGGTTACATATAGTACAGATATTAAAACATTGATTTTTGTGACAAAAGAAGCCAAACGAATACTGCCCTATGATAATGCTTTTAGAATAACTCTGATACTGAATATGTATAAAATCATTTAAAACATCTATTCATTTAAATCCCTGAATATCATTGGAGGTTTCATAAAGACTCTTGGGTTGACTGAAATACATTAATGCATTTTATTATATTGATAACCAAAACATATCTCGTCCATATTTTTAATTCATCTGGATATATTTGAAATTTTCTACAGAATGAATAAAATGACAGATTTGAATATTTATGGGATACGATCATGCTGTATTTCTAAATATATTTCAAATCAAATGCTCTAGAAAAGGTAAATTCAGACCATGGGGAAAGCTAAATAATCAGAAACATTCCTTTTGTATTAAAAGAATGAAGGTATAACCAGAGATAACCCTGAATAACTCATGATGAATAATGTTAGGCAAATGTAAATGACAAATTGTCCACTAAAGTGGACTGTTTTTGTGAAATTACCATAGCAATTCCAGTGACAGATAGAAGCTTAAGTGTGAGCCATGCTGAACCTCCTCCTTCCATCTATTTTGTATACATTAACTCATGTATTTCTGATTTTATTTTGCATAAAATATGTTAATGCTAAAGTAATGAAAATAGGATGAAGCACTCTGATGTAGTTTGAAAATAAGTTACTATTTGGTAGCTCCAAATTCGTGCATCAACTGAGATGCAGTTATAAGTTAAGTTAATCTTAATTTTATGCCTTTTTGGTCACATCATTTTGAAACATATTTACTGATTATATATAACCTACCATCATTTACTTTATAGCTAAGGTTATAACCATAAGGTTTGAGGCCTTCTATTTATGTCCCGTAATTATATCTTCACCCAACCCTTCAACCTGTATGTCTTCTATGTGAAAATGAGAATATTATAATCTAGCATTTAGGGTTGCCATGGGGATTGAATATATATGCTAATTTGAAAGCACCTGCTACAAAATTACCTGTGCATTTCTTTATTCCCCTACTGCTGCCCCCTTCTGGATTCATGATATATGCCTCTGTCATCTAAGAATACATTTTAAGTCTATATATCTGCATATATATTTATATATAAATTATTATTCATTTGAGTGAGGAGGTGTTATGCCCTAAAACTTTGTGTTCTCTGCAAATTCATTTGTTAAAATACTAACCCCTAAGATTAGTATGGTATCAGGAGGTAGCACCTGTTGGATGGTGATTAGGCCATGAGGGTCAATCATTGATTCAATGGGATTATTGTCCTTATACAATAGGCCCAATGGATTTCACTCTCCCCTTCTGCCATGTGAGCATACAGCAAGGTGTCATCTGTAAAGTAGGGAAAATGTCCTCACCAAATACAGAATCTCCTGGAGTCTTGTTATTAAATTTCCTAACCTCTAGAACTATGAGAAATAATATTCTTCTTTCAATAAGTTCCCCAGTTTATAATATTTGGTTATAGCAGCATGACTGGACTAGTCAGATAGTATAATTGGTTGGCTAAAAACAAAGACTCTACAACCAGACTCCATTCAAATTCTACCCTATCACTTTCTAGTAAGGTGACATTTGGCAAATTTCTTAACTGTTATCTTCCATAGTTTTCTTATTGGAAAATGGATATAATAGTAACTCCTATGTCATAAGATATTGTGAATATTAAATGTTGTTATAATGCAAAGAATTTGGAACAGTACCTGGCACGTGGTGAACATCATAAACACATTGGACCTTTATCTTACACTATACACACAATCAATTCAAAATGGATTAAAGACTTAAACATAAGACCTGAGCAATTAAAACTCCTGGAAGAAAAACAGGAGAAAAACTTCTTGATATTGACCTTTGCAATGATTTCTTGGATATGACACCAAAAGAACAGGCAACAGGCAAAAATAGACCAGTATGACTACAGTAAAATAAAGTTTCTACACAGCAGGAGAAATAGTCAACATATTGAAAAACAACCCATGAAATGTAAGAAGATATTTGCAAACCACATGTCAGACAAGAGGTTAATATTTAAAATATATAAAGAACTCCTAGAATGCAGTTGCAAAAAATCTCCAAATAACAGAATTTTAGAAAAGAGGCAAAGAACTTGAATAGACCTTTCTCTTCTGAAGGCCTAAATGGAAAATAGTTATATGAACATGTGCTCAACATCACTAGTTACCGGATAAATGCAAGTCAAAAACACCTCACATATATTAACACAGTTATGATTTTTAAAAAATTAGGTATGTTTTGGTAAGGATGTGGAGAAATTGGAAACCTTATAAACTGTTGGTGGGAATGTAAAATGATGCACTTGCTGTAAATATATAAAGGAGGTTCCTCAAAAAATTAAAAACAGAACTACCATATGATGCAGAAAACCCACTTTGAATACATATTCCAAATTAAAAGAATTAAGATCTCAAAGAGATAACTACAGTCCCATTGTTTCTTTTTCTTTTTTTAAAGGGACGTTATAACATTTATTAAAAGAAAAATATATTTGTAACATGTAACATAGGTGTGTTATAACTTTGCAACATTCATGGAAACATGTCTTGCTGGGAGTTCTACCTTATGTGAGTAATTCTTGTTCCCACTCAGAAGCATGGAATGATCAGCACAGCAAAATATGTATTGATCAAAACAAAGTAGTGAGTGTGCCTGTCCTCTTTCTATGCTTTCTTCCTTATTTCTCTTTTTTCAAAACAGAAATGATCAAGGACATAAAGAAATGTTCACAAAAAAAGATATTCACATGACTGTGGATAAAATATTTAATAATTTCATTTTTTTATTTGTTCTTTTTAATTATACCTAAAAGTAGAATGTATTTTGGCAAATTATACATACATAGACTATAACTTATTCTATTTAGTATCCCACTATTGTTGTTGTACATGACGTGGATTTTTCCTGGTCATGTATTCAAATACGAGGCAAGGAAAGCTCTGTCTGATTAATTCTACTGTCTTTCCTATTCCCCACCCTCTCTCTTCCCCTTGTTTCCTGTTGTCTAATCCAATGGATTTCTATTATTCCCCTTTCTAACCTCCATTGTTTTGGGTTAGCATCCACAAATAAGAGAAAATATTTGGCCTATGATTTGTGGGGACTGACTTGTTTCACTTAGCATGGTATTTTACAGTTCCATCCATTTACTGGCATATGCCATAATTTCATTTTTCTTTATGGATGAGTAATATTTCATTGTGTACATATACCACATTTTCTTTATCCATTCATCCTTTGAAGGACACCTAGATTGTTTCCATAGTGTGGCTATTGTGAGTTGAACTGCTAAAACATTAAGGTGGCTTTGTCACTGTAGTATGTTGTTTTTGAATCCTTTGGGTATAAACTGAGGAGTGGTACAGCTGGATCAAATGGTGATTCCCTTTCAAGTTTCTAAGGAATCTCTATACTGCTTTCCAGAGGGGTTACACCAATTTGAAGTCCTATCAAAAGTGTATGAGTGTACCTTTCTCCCCACATCCTCACTAACATTTATTGTTAATTGTCTTCTTGATAATTGCCATTATGACTAGAGTGAGATAGAATCTCAGTGTAGTTTTAATTTGCATTTCCCTAATTACTGGAGATAGTGAACATATATTTCGTATGTTTTTGACCATTCATATTTCTTCTGTGAAGTGCCTGTTCAGTTCCTTTGCCCACTTATTGATTGAGTTATTTATTTTTCTGGTGTTAATTTTTTTTTGAGTTCTTTGTATAGCTTGGAAATTAATGTCTTCTCTGAGGTACAGGTGGTACAAATTTTCTCCCTTCCTGCTCACATTCTTGATTGTTTCCTTTGCTGTGAAGAAGCTTTTAAGTTTGGTGTCATCCCACTTAATGATTCTTGATTTTATTTCTTTTGCTTTAAGAGTCTTATTGAGGAAATCTCTTTCTAAGCTGACATGATTGAGAGTTGGGCATACTTTTTCTTTTACTATTTGCAGGGTCTCTGGTCTAATGTTATAGATCCTTGATTCACTTAAATTTGAGTTTTCTTCAGGGTAAAACATAGGGGTTCAATTTCATTCTATTATATATGGATTTCCCGTTTTCCCAGCACCTTTTGTTGAAGAGGTAATCTTTTCTCCAACATATGTTTATGGTGCCTTTGTCTAGTAGGAGATAACTGTATTTATGAGAATGTGTCTCTGTGTCTTCTACTCAATTCCATTGGTCTTCATGTCTTTTTTGGTCCCAACATCATGCTGTTTTTGTTACGATTGCTCTGTAGTATAAATTAAGGTCTGGTATTGTGATGCTTCCTGCTTCACTTTTCACACTAAGGATTGCTTTGTCTATTCTGGGCTTCTTATTTTTCCAAATGAATTTCATGATTACTTTTTCTATTTCTGAGAAGAAGGTCTTTGGAATCTTAATAGAAATCGCATTAAATCTGTATAGTGCTTTTGGTAGTATGGCCATTTTGACAATATTAATTCTTCCTATCCAGGAGCATGGGAGATCTTTCCAATTTCTGACGTCTTCTTCAGTTTTTTTCTTTAGTGTTCTGTAGCTTTCATTGTAGCGGTCTTTCACCTCTTTCGTGAGGTTGATTCCAAATTTTTTTTTGAGGCTATTGTAAAAGGAGGTTGTTTTCCTGATTTCTATTTCAGCTGATATATCCTCAGTGTATAGAAATGCAATTAATTTATTGGTGTTGATTTTAAACTCTGCTACTTCACCGAATTTTTTTCATAATTTCTAGAAGCTTTCTAGCAGTTTTTTTGGGACTTGTAAATATAGAATCATATCCTTGGCAAATAGGGATAGTTTGAGCTCTTCTTTTCCTATTCATATCCCTTTAATCTTTCTTTTGTCTAATTGCTCTGGCCAGGGTTTTGAGGACTATTTTGAATAGGAGTAGAGAAAGAGGGCATACCTGTTTTGTTCCAGTTTTTAAAAGAGAATGCTTTCAGCGTATATTGAACCAATCTTGCATCTCTGGAATGAACCCCACTTCATCATGGTGCACTCTCTTTTAGTATGTTTTATGTGATTTTCCAGCATTTTACTGAACAATTTTGCATCAGTGTTCATCTGTATTAATGTTAATCTGCAGATGAATGGGTAAACGAAGTATTGTATATTTACAATGGAATATTATTTACCTTTACAAAATGTACTCTGACATGTGAAACAACATGGATGAACCTGGATGACACCATACTAAGAGAAAAAAGCCAAATGCAGAAAAACAAATGCCACCTGAGTCCACTTACATGAGATATCTAAAATAGTTCAACTCTTAGATGCACAGAGTAGAATGGTAGTTTTCAGGTGCTGGAAAGAGGCAGAAATAGAGAGTTGCTTAATGAGTATAAAGTTTCATTTATGCAAGATGAATAAGTTATAGAGATCTGTCGTACAACAAATTCTTTTTTTAAATTTATTTTTATTGTAAACAAATGGGATGCATATTGTTTCTCTGTACATGAAGTAGAGGCATACCATTTGTGTAATCATACATTTACCTAGGGTACTAGTTTTTGATTCATTCTGTTATCTTTTTCTCCTCCCCACCCCTCCCACCCCTCCTTTCCCTCTATACAGTCCCTCCTTCCTCCGTTCTTGCCCCCCTCCCACCCCCATTATGTGTCTTCATCTGCTTATCAGCGAAATCATTCGTCCTTTGGTTTTTTGAGATTGTCTTATCTCACTTAGCATGATATTCTGCAATTTCATCCATTTACCTGCAAATGCCATAATTTTATTCTTCTTTATAGCTGAGTAATATTCCATTGTATATATATGCCACAGTTTCTTTATCCATTCATCAATTGAAGGACATCTAGGTTGGTTCCACAATCTGGCTATTGTGAATTGAGCAGTTATGAACATTGATGTGGCTGCATCTCTGTAGTATGCTAAACAAATTCTTACTATAAAAGAAGGGGCAGGAGGAAGAGAGCTTTTTGAGGTAATAGAAGTTTATTACTTTGTGATTTCACAAGTGTATGCCTATATTCAAACCCATCATACTGTATACATTAAAGATGTACATATTTTGTATATCAATTATACTTCATAAAACTTTTTTAAAAAAGCTTTGATTATTGTCAGTAGACTATAATCTTTGTGAAGGTCAGTTTATTTTTTGGTACCCAGAATTGAACCCAGGGACACTTTACCACACTATGTCACATCCCCAGTCCTTTTTATTTTGAGGTAGGGTCTTGCTAAATTGCTTAGGGCATTGCTAAGTTGCTGAGTCGGGCTTTGAACCTGTGATGCTCCTGCTTCAGCCTCTCCAGCTGCTGGAATTATAGGTGTGTGGCACCACATCTGATAAGGTCATATTTTTGTTTTGTTTTTTTTCTTCACGTGCTACATCTTTTGACTCCCTAGGGATCCCTATCTTCTTATGACCTAAGCAGTATTCATTACCTCTTGAGTCATCATACCTCAGTAAATAGTACCAAATCCATCCAGTTTTTGGGACCTAAAACCAGTATTTATGCTTATTTCTTTCTTTCCTTTATCATACTTATGTGGAAGTCACGTCAACTCTAACTTTACAGTACATTCCAAATCCAATTAATTCTCACTTTTACTCCTCTCACCCTAGTCTAAGATACTATTGTTTCTCCCTGTTTGGATTATATATATGTAATGCATAATAGCTAGTCTTCCAGCTTTCCCTCTTATACTCCTATAGTAAGAGCAATTTTTATAAGTAAAATCCTATAATATACTTTTACTAAAATGCTCCAATGACATTCCCACATATTTAGAAGTAAGAATTAAACCCACTCTTGTTTTTCACAGACTTTATGGCTAAAGCTGATCTGGCTCCTGGAAAACACACAATTCTCAGATGTGGCTAATCTGCTCACTACTCACCAGCTCTAATTATTTTCTTGCCCTTCATCAAACAACCAAATTCACTTACATCTAATGGCATTTGTATTTGCTGTTTTCTGTGCCTGTAATGCTGTTCCTCAATATCATCACCAGGCTTATTTATTCTTTAATGTAAGTCTCTGAATCCAATGTAGAAAGGTAATACATCAATTATCATCACTTAAGCATATAAATTTGTGTAGTTACTTTGTTCTGCTCCCTCACACCAGATTGTGAGTCTAATGAAGACAGGCATCTTGACTATTTTTATACCCAGTGCCTATTACATGCCAGACATATGAGTGGGAACTCAACCTATATTGACTAGATCAAAGGATATAGCTCTTAAAAGTTATTTGATGAGGAATTATGAGATTTTAAATACCCTAAATCATTCAAAATCTATAGTGGAAAATATGATTCCCACTGCTACAGTATTCATTTTGCCTTCTTGAACAGTAACAGTTTCTAGAATTTTCCAACTATGTATTTTTATTGCATCAATCATGTTCAATTGTTTAGAGATAGGCTGTACTCAGCATCAGTCATATATTCTATTCTTAAACTAGTATGATTCACTCATGTATTGGGGCATGAGATGACTCATACTCATCAAGGCAAGTAGGCATCTATTCTGATATGTATGTTTGCACTCTGTGAGAAGCATATTTACTTTATTACTAGTTAGAAAAAAAAGTGTGGGCTTTAAATGAAATTGCACATATTTGAATTACACAATTTAATAAATTTTGACATGTATACAACTATGAATAATCACAGCAATCAAAACATATATCCATAAGACATATCCAACATGCACAAAATTTCCCTCATGGTCATTTGTAATTCTTTCGTTAAGTTCACAAGCATTCAAAGATCTGCTTTCTGTCACTATAGAATTAATTTTTATTTTCTAGAGTTATATACAAATGAAATCTTAAGTACTTTTTTCATCTGACTCTTCACTCAGCATAGTTGTTTTCAGATTCATCCATGTAGATGTGTGCATAAATACTTCTTTTTTATTTCTAGGTAGTGTACTTTTATTTATTTATTTATTTTTGCAGTGCTGGGGATTGAACTCAGGGCCTTGTGCTTGCAAGACAAGCACTCTACCAACTAAGCTATCTCCCCAACCCTGGTAGTGTACTCTTTATGGATATGAAATACTTTATTTCTCTTCCTTCCTGTTTATTGATATTTGGTTTGTTTCCATATTTGGTTTGCTTACAAATAAAGCTGCTTTAATTTTCACATATAAGTTTTTGTAAGGACATATGCTCTAATTTATCTGGGTAATTAAATAAGAGTGGAGTAGTTTGATCATATACTTGTCATGTGTTTAAACTTTTAAAAACCTGCCAAATTGTTATCCAATGTTGCTGTGTATTACACATTCCCATCAGAAGTGTATTGTAGTTCCAGTTGCTCCACATCTTTGCCAAAACTTGTATAGTCAGTTTTTAACTTTATTCATTTTAATAGACGTGTAGTTTCTTTTTATACTTTATTTTTCACATGGTTGATGAATAATGGTCTTTAGCATATTTTCATGAATTTATATGTCATAAAACATCTTCTTTGGTTCCTATGTAATTTTTTTGCTTATTTTTATCAATTGGGCTATTTATTTTCTTAAGGCTTTGAAACTTCTTTATACATTCTAAGCACAAGTCACTTATTAGGCACATTCTTTGCTAACATAACTCCTAGTCTGTGACTTGCCATTATGGTCTCTTAAAACAATTTTTAAAAGAATGAGTTTAAATTTTCATGAAATCCAGTTGATCATTTTATGCATTATATTTCTGCACTCATATCAAAGAAAAATTGTGTTTTATTTTATATAGTTTGTGATTTTACATTTACTTGAAGATCCCTTTTCAAGTAAGTATTTATATGGCATAATAAAAATGAATTATTTGCAGATATGTGTATCATTTGTCCAGCACACTTTGTTGAAAGGACTATGGCTTCTGCAGTGAATTACCTTTGCCACCATTGTCAAAAAATATTAGTCCACATATATTTCTGAACTCCATTTTCTTCCATTTTATTTATTCATATACCTTAGTGCCAAATAAACTCACTTATTTGTTCTAGTAGCCTTTTGTAGATTCCACACAATATTCTATAGGTAAGTTCATGTGGACTGCAAACATGCAGGTGTAATTTTTCTTTTTAACGTGAATGCATCTCCAGGTCTATCACTGATTCAGGGAATTTCTTTATTCAGAGCTCTAATATTACACAATGTGTTTAGGATTTTATCCTAAGGAAATGCTAGAGCTGGGATTTTTTTAAAATGTTCTTCTCAGAGTTATCTCAGACTGTATTTCAGCTTTTCTCTTAGGTTCCCTCACTACTCACTTAAAAAGTATTTCTAAGATTTCTTTGAGAATATGTCTTTATATATTCCTCTTGAGATTCCCTAAAATTATAGAGAGGAAATCTGAAACATTACAAAGTCACTAGAACAAAAATTAGGTAACAAAACCAGATAAAAGCTGCTCCTATAGTTTGGGAAGATAAAAAGTGGATGCATAAGTGGTAACTGAGCTAGGTTTCTATTTTCTCTACCCTAAGTGCTTATAAAAGTGGTAATATGGAAGGGGCATTATATAAAATAAGCTATTTTTTACCCTGAAACCTTAGAAATACAAGAATTGGAGACATCAGGTAACCTGGAAGATAGAAAAAAAAATGGAGCTAAAAAGAGGAGAATTGGTTAAAAGTCTATATAAAGAATGCCTAGAAAATAGATTCCTTTACCCAACCAGCACATAGGGATGGGTGTCATATCACAACTTTTTGTAAATATGCAAATTTTACCTTCTGTTAAATTGAAAATAATGCTTTGACCTGGAAGATTCCAAGCATACTGGAAGACAAGAATGAGATACGTTTTTGAAATCAGGATGAGTATGGAACCCTATGCAATTTATTCTAAGATACACACACAACACCATGTAATTATTTTTTCAAACACTGAAAGGACAGGGGATATAACTCACACCCATTATAGGTGCTGGTAGGAGATTTCTTTCAGGAATATTACTAACCCTCAATAAAATTTCAAACATTAAAACTTTAGGGTAATCTTATGACTTTAGGAGATCACATTCAGTAAGCTCACCCACATACTGAAATTCCAACCAGCTTTTTGTGCTCGTCTTGTTCTTAAATTTGACTGAAAAAAATTAGGGTTTTGAAGAAAGCTTCTATCTTAAAACTCCAAGAAAATCAAATGGCAACATTAGAAAAACAACTTTGGAAAGAAGGGGTAGAGACAATTTTAGGGAATAGTAAACCAAGAAAAAGAAAATCTTCATATTTTACGAATGAGTTATCTAACACAGAGAAAAATAAATGGATTTCTCAGGATGATTGTGAATAGGAAGCCCAAGATCACAGCTATACAGTAATACTCAAGACAACCTATTATAATTGTAGAAGGAGAATTGGGCTATTAAAAAATAGTGTCTCAAATTTTTAAAAATGTGGTGTACAAATTATGTCAAGTGTGTGACCATACTGTGGGAAGATGCAGAGTTCTGTGAGATGTTTTGGAGATAAGTTAGTGATGTGTAGAAAGAGAATTAACAAGTAAATATTCAAGCCATTATTATCTCAAAGGACAATATACAGCTTTGCAAAAAAGAAATGTAATTAAGGTACAGTGCAGGATTCAGCTTGACTATTTTATACGGTCATAATAATCTAAGAACTGGATATTGAATAAATGAAGATATATCTAGAATGAGTTTGGGAGGGTTCCCTCCTCTTCTATTTCATGGAATACTTTGAGAAGTATTGCAATGAGCTCTTCTTTAAAGGTTTTGTAGAAATCGGCTGAGAACCCATCTGGTCCCGGACTTTTCTTTGTTGGTAGGCTTTTGATGACTTCTTCAATTTCATTACTTAAAATTGATCTATTTAAGTTGTGTATGTCCTCCTGCTTCAGTTTAGGTAATTCATGTCTCTAGAAACCTGTTGATGTCTTCGAGATTTTCTGATTTGTTGGAGAATAGATTTTTGAAAATTTCAGACCAATATCCTTATTGAACATTGATGCAAAAATTCTCAACAAAATTTTAGTAAATCGCATACAAAAATATATTAAAAAGATAGTGCACCACGATCAAGTGGCTTTTATCCCAGGGATGCATGGTTGGTTCAACATTCGGAAATCAATAAATGTAATTCATCATGTCAACAGACTTAAAGTCAAGAATCACATGATTATTTCGATAGATGCAGAAAAAGCATTTGATAAAATACAACATCCCTTCATGCTCAAAACACTAGAAAAAATAGGGATAGTGGGAACATTCTTTAACATTGTAAAGGCCATCTATGCTAAGTCCATGGCCAATATCATTCTAAATGGTGAAAAACTGAAAGCATTCCCCCGAAAAACTGGAACAAGGCAGGCATGCCCTCTTTCACCACTTCTATTCAACATCGTCCTTGAAACTCTAGCCAGAGCAATCAGACAAACCAAAGAAATTAAAGAGATACGAATAGGAAAAGAAGAACTCACACTATCCCTATTTGCTGATGACATGATTATATATTTAGAGGAACCCAGAAATTCCACCAGAAAACTTTTAGAACTCATAAGTGAATTCAGTAAAGTAGCAGGATATAAGATCAATGCTCATAAATCCAATGCATTTTTATACATAAGTGATGAATCTTCAGAAACAGAATTAGGAAAACTACCCTATTCACAATAGCATCGAAAAAAAAGAAAATACTTGGGAATCAATCTCACAAAAGAGGTGAAAGACCTCTACAATGAGAACTACAGAACACTAAAGAAAGAAATTAAAGAAAAACTTAGAAGATGGAAAGATCTCCCATATTTTGGATAGGCAGAATTAATATTGTCAAAATGGCCATACTACCAAAAGTGCTATACAGATTCAATGCAATTCCAATTAAAATCCCAATGATGTACCTTACAGAGATAGAGCAAGCAATCATGAAATTCATCTGGAAGAATAAGAAACCCAGAATAGCTAAAGCAATCCTTAGCAGAAAGAGTGAAGCAGGGGGTATAGCAATACCAGAACTTCAACTATACTACAAAGCAATAGTAACAAGAACGGCATGGAATTGGCACCAAAATAGACAGGTAAATCAATGGTACAGAATAGAGGACATGGACGCAAATCCAAATAAATACAATTTTCTCATAGTAGAAAAAGGGGCCAAAAATATGCAATGGAGAAAAGATAGTCTCTTCAACAAATGATGCTGGGGAAACTGGAAATTCATATGCAACAGAATGAAACTAAATCCCTATCTCTCACCCTGCACAAAACTCAACTCAAAATGAATCAAGGACCTCAGAATCAGACCAGAGACTCTGCACCTAATAGAAGAAAAAGTAGGTTCAGAGCTTCAACATGTCAGCTTAGGACCAGAGTTCCTTAACAGGACTCCCATAGCACAAGACATAAAAGCAGGAACCAATAATTGGAATAGATTCAAACTAGAAAACTTTTTCTCAGCAAAGGAAACTATCAGCAATGTGAAGAGAGAGCCTACAGAGTGGGAGAAAATCTTTGCCACACATACTTCAGATAGAGCACTAATCTCCAGAATCTATAAAGAACTCAAAAAACTCTACACCAAGGATATTACTCAGCCATAAAGAAGATTGTCTTTATGACATTTGCCAGTAAATGGATGGATCTGGAAACTATCATGCTAAGTGAAATAAGCTAATCCTCAAAAACCAAAGGTCTAAAGATTTGCTGACCTGTGAGAGTTAAACCACAAAAAGGAGTGGGGGGGGGGAAGAATAGAATTTCAATAGATTAGATAAAGGGAAACAAATGGAAAGGAGGGAGGATAGGAAGAGGAAAGACAGTAGTATAAATCTAACATAATTTTCCTATGTATACACATGAAATTACCTAAATGAACCCCACCATCTTAGCCACCCACAAGAATGGGATTCTAATTAGAATAAGATATATCCTATGCTTTATTAATTTTATCAAAATGGATTCTACTGTCAAGTATAACTAAGAATAACCTATAAAATAAAATTTAAAAAAGAGCTAAACAAGATATGTTCCCTGTACTCAGTGAACTCACACATTTTAAAGAAGACAGATGTATACACAATTTACAATAATTTGGTATTCTATTAAAATGAGGATGATGAGAATGGCAGGATTTTGCTGATTCCCATTGAAATAATGTATAGAGTATGTGAGCCTCAGAGAGATTAGCAACTGAGTCACAACCAGTAAATGTTTCCAGAAAAAAATTATTTAAAGAATAAGTGTTTCTTGACTAAATTAGTTTTGAAAATCACCTTAGATATTACCACTGTGAAAATCTATAACAGCAGTTTGTAATAGTAGTAGAATATGAGATCCCAAAACAAATAACATAATTATAAAATTCAACAATATCTTTAATGACTCATAATGATGTTACCTCAAATTTGTGGTGAGAAAGTGTTGTAAAGTTTACACTTTAAAATGAAAATGACTACTAGACCATCTAAATGGTTAATTACATGTTTCAGTCTTAGAACTTGACATTTTAACAAAATTTTTGCCTTTTATATCCCTAATAAAGTCATCTATTGTTATTTTTCACTTGTTTTAAAAATTATGAGTTCATAAGTTTGTATAAGCCAGGTGATATGCTATGTAAGAGTTGAATTATAGTCTTAAAAGTATCAATTATAACAAAGGAAATAATATTGTCATATTCCCTTCACTACCCACATGAACTCAGATTAAGTTTGGAACATTATCTTGCTTTTCTCACTCTTGGTTTCCCCAACCTCTTTCCACCCCATTTCATATGTTATAGTTTAGCCCAGAAGGCCAAGTGTATCTCATCTATACTCAACTGCAATCAAATTTACCCTTTACTTAAAAGTCTACATTAACTCTACTCTTGTATTAACAGTGGATTTAAAATCACTATGCAAGTAGAATTCAATAGTGAAGGGTAACATTACATCTTTTCAAAGATTTATGTCCTAGAATAAAAATAACTGTTAGCTATATAATTTATTTGGGTAGACAAAAGGAACAAATTTTAGACAATAAGTCAGCAAAACTTTTACAAAATAAGTAACATCAATAGTTCCATACTATTTTGCTTTTATTGACAATCACATATAATCTATAATTATTAAAATAACTTCACACTCTGACTTCTCTGTCCCCAAAAGTTACATCTGTATTAATATGCTTGAAATTTAAAGATCAAGATGTTATTTTTATGCTCCTAATGAGTATCATGGTAAAATTTCTCATTTTAAAAATGGGCCTAATAAAATACAATGTCCAGCAAACTGAAAGCTCAATAATTTGTGTGTATTGTAAGCATCAATTTCAGGATGATGATAATAATAATCAATTGTCATAGTTTCAGAAATGGAGGGACACACAAGTGGTCATTTTTATTTCAGAAACCACAATTATTTTCTTTGCACTGGATACACAGTTCATAATCTTGTACAACACTTGTTTTGTGGTCACTTTTAAATATATGGTGATACATACTCAAGAGAAATTCAGGACATGTTGACACCAAGGATTTCAGGAACCGAGTGGAGAACTCTATTTCTTATTTTATAGAATCCTGTGCCTAATAGAAGAAAATGTAGGCCCAGCTCTTCATCATGTTGGTTTAGGAACTGACTTCCTCAACAAGACTCTCGAAGCTCAAGAAATAAAATCAAGAATCAATATGATATGATATCAAATAGAAAACTCTTCAAAGAAAAGAAAACAATTAAGAATGTGAAGAGAGAGTCTATATAATGGGAAGTAATCTTTGTCACTTGCACCTCAGATAGAGCATTAATCTCCAGGATAAGCAAAGAAATCAAAAACCTTAACACAAAAACCCAAATAACCTAAGCAATAAATGGGCAAAGGAACTGAACAGGTACTTCACAGAAGAAATATGAATGATCTAAAAATATACAAAAAAAGTTGCAATATCTCTAGCAATTAGAGAAATGCGAATTAAAAGTATACTGAGATTTCATCTCACTTCAGTCAGAGTGGCAATTATAAAGATTACAAGTAACAATAAATGTTGGCAAGGATGTGTAGAAAAAGGTTTATTCATACATTGCTGGTGGTAGTGCAAATTAGTGCAACCATTGAGGAAAGCAGTATGGAGATTTCTCAGAAAAGTTGGAATGGAACCACAATTTGAACCAGTTATCCCATTCTTCAGTTTATACCCAAAAGACTTAAAATCATCATACTAGAGTAATTCAGCCACACCAATATTTATAGCAGTTCAATTCATAGGAGCAAAGGTATGGAAATAGCCTGGGTGCCCTTCACAGATGAATGAATAAATAAAATGTGGTATATATACACAATGGAATATTACTCAACCATAAAGAATAATGAAATTATGGCATTTGCTGGTAAATGGATGGAAGTGGAGAATATCATGCTAAGTGAAATAAGCCAATTCCCCAAATCCAAAGGCCAAATATTTTCTCTGACATGTGGATGCTAACCCACAATAAGGGTAGAGTAATAGAAGTAATAGAAATTTATTGGATTAGACAAAGGGGAATGAAGAGAAAGGAGGGGGAGTGTAATAAGAAAGGCAGTAGAATAAATTGGAATTAACTTTCATATGTTCATATATGAATACACAATTGGTGAAACTCAACATCATGTATAATCACAAGAATGGGAAATTATACTCCATGTATTAATAATGTCAAAATACACTCTACCGTCATGTATATCTAAAATGAACAAATGTAAAAGGAAGTGTGGTACATTCATACTATCAAATATCATTAGCCATTTTAAAAGAATGAAATTCTCTCATTTACAACAACATGGATGGAACTGAATGTCATCAAATGAAGTGAAATAAGCCAGGTACAGAAAGACAAATACCTTATGATATCACTGGTGTATGGGATCTTAAAAATGTGACCAGAGGCAGGACAGAGTTGGGAACAGGGGGAAGAGGTTGATCTATGTACTAAGCTATACTTAGCTAGCAGCCAGAAGTTCTGGTGTGGTCTTGTACAAATGGGTGATGTTAGATAACAAATATCACTGTATATTTCAAAATCCTAGAAGAAAGAATTTTGAATGTTTTCACCATAAAGAAGTGATAAGTGCTGAAGGAGATAGATATGTTTACCTTGTTTTAAACATTACACAATATGTATGTATTTGTGTCACGTGGTATCCCGTGAATATGTACAGTTCTTATGTATTAGTTAAAACAAATTTAAATAAAGCAAAATCATTAAAAGAGTATTAGATGGAATATGTGTGCTTTTTACCTGCACTTTACATTTTAAAAGAATATCATGATATTCTTAATATGTACCTATTATAATATTTCAGAGTTGCCTTTTTTTGCAGTGAAGATTGAACTCAAGCCTGTGTGCATGCTAGACAAGTGTTCTAACACTGAACTAAACTTCAACCCCCAGATTTCATATTTTCATGTGCCTTGTTGTAGTAAAGATTTCTTATTGTGTGCAAGTAGGATTTTATGGTGACATAGATTTGTGCATGTATGAGTTTTGCATGCATGTGAACATGTGCACACATGTGTGTGTGTGTGATGGACTTTGTTTTAGATTTTTGTTAATAACTTTTAGTAAGAATGTATTGATAAGATACAAAATGCTGTAAAGTTTCCATTATGATCCTCTTTCATCCTGACTTTACATAATTTTTTTAGCCAAGCATGAGTTAATGTTAGCATAAATACATTAGGGGAAAATATCTCTTAATGTAAATACTTTTTGCCTGAAAACAGAAACATCTTCCTTAGTTGTATACATATAAATGGTGGGGCAGGAATTACATACACATATCCACATATCCACAAGTAACCATATGAGATTTTTGTTCACTCCAAATGAATGAATTGAAAGGAAAGCATTCATTTATTTGATTAGTCATTTGGCAGCATTGCTCTAGAGAAAAGTGCTTGTGTACTTTACCAGAACATACTGACCCCCCAAAAGCACTGAAAGCAGGGAAAAAGAAAGGAAAAAAGGTTGAGATATTCAACTTTGACTTAACAAATTTTTGACTTTAAAAATCAGATTTCCATAGGCCAGATGAGAAGACAGAGACCATAAGCCAGAAATACTCTCAAGAAGAAAGAGATTAAAAACAAAACAAAACATATTTTGAACTGCAGATACATCTAAGGGCAACTCTTATGAGTTCATATTTTTGTTCAGAGATGTGCAAATAAAAAAGAAAATATGTACAATCAAGGACAAATACAAAATATTCTGTAAGAATATGGTCAGAAAGGTTAAGCACAAAATGTGCAGAGACCTATAAAAATGCCGAGGACAGACAAAAGGGCTTTGATAACTGTATTAAATACAAGAATAAAAACGAGGACAAGAGAAGCCTTTTCCTACAGACATAATAACAGATGACAGAGAGAAATATAATGACTCAACCCTATTTTGTGTCTAACCTTTATAAGAAGAATAAATACCCTCCTATGGAACCCATTCAATAAATGTGGTTGGGAGTGAAATGAAGGCCAGTATTTGAAAAAGAATAATAAGAGCATGCTAATGTGCTTTTTTAATGCTTTCAGTTTCTAGGCCAAATTAATTATATGCAAAGGAAATGGACGAACTTTCATATGTAGTAATAAAACCTGTTACTAATCTTTGAGAAATCATAGAAACTAAGAGTTATCAGAAGAACAGAAATGTACAAATATTATTCTGATTTATATTTTTTCCATAAATATGAGCAATATAATTTCTTCCAATTACTAGTTTTTTGACATTGATTCTCTCAATTTTTTAGATTATTAAACATATGCAGAAATTTAGTAAAATCTTACTAAATACAAGCAGTATCTTTGATTAAATAGAAATAAATCATGCTGTGCTAATTTAATTATCTTTGTTAAATGGATTGTTAGACTGGTAAACTAAGGGATTAATAGGAAACTAAAGGGACATCATATCTTAATTTAACCAAGACATTTATAGGATGTGTCATTTTATCTACCATCTAAGTATCTCTTTTGGCAAAGACATCACACATTTAACACACATTTGGTTTAACCAAATGCCCCCCCACTAGACACTGAAGTCTTTGAGAGCAAAAACGTAGCCTTATATACTAGTTCTTAGCACATAGTGGGTGCTCAATAGTCATTTGCTGAATAATAGCATTGTTATGATTTGGATACGAGGTGTCCCTGCCCAAAACACCTATGCTAATGCAGGGAGTGAAATGATTAGATTATGAGAGTTGTAAATTAATCAGTGGATTAATCCATTTCATAGATAAATAATTTGAATGAACTAACTGGTTAATAACTGTAGGCAGGCGGACCATGGCTAGAGAAAGTTAGGTCACTGGGGACATGTCTCTGGCATTTATATTTTGTCCTTGATTCCCTGTGTTTCTCTCTCTCTCACATTCTTTCTCTGCTTTCTGGCTGTCATGAGCTGAGTAGTTTCTTCCTCTATGCTCTTCCTCCATGGTGGTCTTTCTTGAGCCCAAAGCAGTGGCATCAGCCATCCATGTACTGAAACTTGAACCATGGGATAAAATAAACTTTTCCTCCTCTAAGTTGTTCTTGTCAAGTATTTTGGTCATGGTCACAAAATGCTAAGATAAGCCTGCACACTTTGATGCATTAACATGCTTAAATGTGTAATGAGTGAAACTAAGTGGGATTATGAATTCATAGTTGGTTGAATGACCTTATTATAAAAATATTCTCCTGGGCATGGTGGACTCAGTGACTCTGGAGGCTGAGGCAGGAGGATTGTAAGTTTGAGGCCAGTCTAATCAACTTAATAAGGCAACTTAGCAAGACCCTGTCTCAAAATAAAAAATAAAAGGACTGGGATATATCTTGGTGATTAGGGCCCCTGGCTTCAATTCCCCAGTGCCTAAATAATAAATAAATATTGATTATCAGTCTTCTTCTTTGGAAAGATAAAGTTGATAGACCTTTCCATATTCCCCTATTAAGTACAGCTAAAACACTTGAATATTATGTGTAAAAAAACATAAAGTAGAGAGAAGAAGGAAAATCGATTAGAAACTCAAGACTCAAGGAACAATGTGATGAAGAGTTCCATGGGCATTCTTTTTGCCTCACACACACCAGAGGTAGGACAAAAGAAGATGACAGTCCCCAGATATGAAAAAAGTATCAAAATAAAATTCCGTCCCCCTAATATACCTCTTTTTCACAGGACCAGGAAAGAGGCAGACAGTTAAGATAGAAAATTTTACATGATAACTGCTTTACTAAACTCTAAAGATATATTTTGATCATTTCCTAACCACACCAGAAAAAGCTGAATGAAGAGCCTAAACTACCATTGCCAGACTATAATAAGGTTCTCCAAACACTCTACTGAATTGATATCAGAGAATGACTGTGATCCCCATTGGAAAATAATTTGGCACATCTCTCACCTTGGCATCATAGGATACCATATGAAGACTATGTCTTTCCATTCTCACCAGAAATAGTGAGCTACCTCTTTCCTCTACACTGGAGTAATATTGGTGAAGATGCAGAATTACTACTGCAGTAATGATACCATGCATTCTCCCATTTCCATGGTACCTAAGGAGGTCAGGTAAGGAGCCAGAACATCCACACATACTGAAGAGTAATGAGAAGACATCTTTAGTTTGAACAAAAAACCTACCAGAAAACATAAGTTTCAATCCTGATTTCACAGTAATAAGGAGTACCACCATCCTCTGGCAGAGTGATATCAGAGAAAGCTGTCAAACACAAAAGTTTCATAAAATATAAATTCTTATAACAATGTGCCTAAAATTCCCAGGTTTCATTGGGAAGTCCATTATCACATCAAGAACCAGGATATCAAATTGATAAAAGACAAAAATATCAATACTAAAACCAAAAATACAGAGAAGACAGGATTATTTGACAAAGGAGTTCTTTTTCTTTTTGGTATGAGTGATTGAACCCAGAGGCACCTAACCATTGAGCCACATCACAGTTCTTTTTATTTTTTAATTTTGAGACAGGGCCTCGCTAAGTTTCTGAAGCTGGCTTTGAACCTGTGATCTTCCTGCTTTAGTTTACTGAGCCACAGGGAATATAGGAGTGTGCCACCAAGCCCAGCTTTGACAAATGTTTTAAAGCAACAATCATAAATATGCTAACAGAGTCAATTACAAACTAAACACATTGAAAAATAGGCTCACTGAAGAAGTAGAAAGTCTCATGGGGATATATTCAAACTAAAAAGCATTTTATCAGCAAAGGATACAATCAATAATGTGAAAAGAGAGTCTACAAAATGGGAGAAAATATTTTCCTCATGCACTTCAGAGAGAGCACCAATCTCCAGAATCTATAAAGAACTTATAAAACTTTACACCAAAAATACAAAGAACCCAATCAATAAATGGGTCAAGGAACTGGATAGACACTTTATGGAAGAAGATAGGTGATTAATAAATCTATGAAAAAGTGTTCAACATTTCTAGTAATTAGAGAAATGCAAATTAAAACAACTCTACGATTTCATCTTACTCCAATTAGAATGGCTATTATCAAGAACACAAACAATAACAGATGTTGGCATGGATGTGGGGGAAAAGGCACACTTTTACATTGCTAGTGGAGTAGCAAATTAGTGCAGTCACTCTGGAAAACAGTGTGGAGAATCCTCAGAAAACCTGGAATGGACCCACCTTTTGACCCAGTTATCCACTCCTCAGTTTATACCCAAAGGACTCAAAATCAGGAAACTACAGTAACACAGGCACATCAATGTTCATAGCAGCTTAATTCACAATAGCTAGATCGTGGAACCAACCTAAATGCCTTCAACAGATGAATGGATAAAGAAACTATGGTATACATACACAATGGAATATTATTCAGCCATAAAGAGGAATAATATTTTGACATTTGCAGATAAATGGATGGAATTGGAGAATATCATGCTAAGTGAAATAAGTTAATCCCCCAAAACCAAAGATCAAATGTTTTCCCTGAGAAGTGGATGATGATATATAATGAGGTTGGGGAGTAGCGGGTGAGAGAAGAATGGAGGAACTTTAGATTATGTAGAGGGAAATGAGCGGGAGGAGGCAGGTATGAAAAATGGAGTGAGACAGACATCTTTATCCTATGTACATGTATGATTACATAAATGGGATGAATCTACATCATGTACAAACATAGAAATAAAAGATGTACCCAATGTGTGTACAATGAATCAAAATGCAGTCTGTAAAAATAAAAAAATAATTTAGAAAATGAAAATTAATATAGAGAATAACCAAATGGAATTTTATAAGAGAAAAATACAAAAAATAGGACTGGTTTTATAGGCTCAACAGTAGAATGGAGACACCAGTGCAAAGAATCAGTGAACATGAAAAAGAAAATAATAATAAAATTACCTATTTTAAACAACAGAGACAATATAGAAGTGAAAACAAATGAAGAGAACCTCAGGAACATGTGTGTCTATAGCAGAAGACCTAACATCCATGTTATCAGAATTTAGAAGAAAAGAAGAGAGTGGATAAGGCTGAAAGTGTACTTGCAGAAATAAAGATTTAAAAATTCAGCACATGATCACGATGAAAACACTCAAAAAACTAGGTGTAGAAGACATTTTTGTCAATCTGATAAAGAAGTATGTACAATAAACCAACAGATAAAATTGTATATAATTATTTTTTTGGAAAAACTTAGTTTTACCCCTCCCACCTCCCATTATGTGTCATCATCCACTTATTAGCGATATCATTCATCCTTTGGATTTTTGAGTGTTAGGGTTAGAGTGAGGGTTAGGGAGGGGGGCAAGAATGGAGGAAGGAAGGACTGTATAGAGGGAAAAGAGGGGTGGGAGGGGTGGGGGGAAGGGAAAAAAATAACAGAATGAATCAAACAACATTACCCTATGTAAATTTATGATTACACGAATGGTATGCCTTTACGCCATGTACAAACAGAGAAACAACATCATGTATCCCATTTGTTTACAATAAAAAAAAAAGACTTAAAAAAAAAACTTAGTTTTACCCCTAAGCTTAGGTATAAAACATAATGTCCAATCTTGTAACTTCTATTCAACATGTCCTGAAGGTTCTAACTTGCACAATTAAGGAAAAAAATTAAAATGAAAAGTGTGTATTTTAGAAAACTAGAAGTGAAACTACCTGTATTCCCAAATTGTATGATCTTGTATATAGAAAAAAATTGAGAATTACACTAAAAAATATTAGAAATAACGACTCAAGCTCAGCAGTTGCAGGATACAAGATGAACATTCAAAAAAAAAAAAAAAACCTCCACTGTGTTTCTATACACATGTAATGGACAATATGGAAATAAATTAAGTGAAAATGATAACATCAAAACTAAAAATGTTTAGAAAACTTCATGAAGGAGTGCAAAATTTGTGTTCTGAAGACTTCAAAACTTTGTTGAAAGAAATTCAAGAACAAAAGAACTGGAAAGGTACCCCATATATGCACACATTGGATTGATTAATATTGTTAAGATGGCAATATTCCTCAAATTTATATACAGATTTAATAAAATACTTATTAGAATTCCATATATCCTTTAATACTAATTTTCATGTGTAAACTCAGGTGTATGAATGAGCTCAGAAAATGTTGGAAAATTCATGCTGACTCATTTTTTTTTAATTTCAAAGATTACTTTAGTAATTAAGACTACTAAGAGTACTAATGAAAGGACATTTTGAATAATTCAATATGATTGAGTCCAGAAATAAATACATTTTTAACATCCATTTGATATTTAAAAAAATATAATTGGAACACAATACATATAATATAAAATTTATCATCTCAACTATTTTTAAGTGTAGAATTCAATGCTATTAAACAAAATCATTGCCATTCTCCATTCCCAGAAAACCTTTCACTTCTCAAACTGAAATTCTAAGTGTTAATCAGTAACTCCTCATATCTCTCTTCCCTTGATCCTTGGCATTATCAGTTCACCTGTGCTCTCTTTGAATTTGCTCTCTTTGAGTCGGGGTACCTGATATAATTGGAATGAAGCAAATATGATTTTTTTTGTGACTAACTTATTTCACTTTTTGTATTGTCAAGGTTTATACATCTTATGTGACATTACAGTGTTCTTTATTTTTAAGAGTGAGTTATATTCCATTGTATATAACTGAAAACTATTTTTTGTCTTCATTGATGAATAATATTTCAAAGAAGAAAATGAAGCATTAAGGTTACCCTCTTAGAACTAGAGACTGGATCCTCACCAATGAACCTTTTGGTACCTTGTTCTTGGACTTCTAATCTTCCAGAATGGTTAGAAATATATTTCTATTCTTCACAAATTACTAGATCTGTGGTATTATATTATTGCTGCAAAAAATGGATCAAAAATGCACATTTCTTTCTTCTTCCCACTAAGTTAAAAATCAGTTTTATGAAATCATATGTATATAGTTCCTTTGTTGTGCCTAAAACATTGAAAGGTAGTATATTTGATAAAAGGACTCAAGAGGATTGTGAAAGCAATGTTGTACTGGAGTGAACAAATTATGCCAGATGTTATCTTGAACCCAAAAAAGATAAGAATCATAGATGTTAAAAAGATGGTAAATAAACCAACCATTATAGATGTATACTTGTTCTCCTTTCTTTTCTTTTTTAAATAGATGGCAGGATACATCTCGAAAATCAACTCTTAAGTGGCTATGATCGCCCACCGCCCGCAGGCGGTGGGCAATCACAACGCGTATGCTTTTCTTGAGCACAGGAACCAAAAAGGGTTTATTCCACAAGTCTCAGACTTATATTGAGAACATCAGCCTATCAGAGAGTAGACTACCAGGAAAGTCAGCCTATCAAGGAACAGTCTCCAGGCAGATACCAGGATTGCCTCATGTACAACAGCCAACCAGAGTTACTTCCTAAAACTTGTATATGAGTGCAGCTATGTCTGGCAAGCTGCCAGGTGCCATCTTAGAGATCAGGCCACGGTGCGGCTCTGGGGCCCTCAGAGCCTGCCCCTGACAAGTGGCAGACATAAATACAACTCTATCAGGAATAACATTAAATGTGAATGGATTTAAAAATACAATCAGAAGGCAAAGTTTATTAGACTTGATAAAAATGACAAGATTTAAGTATATGTTATCTTGCAACCTAAGTGTCCATCAGTGGATAAATGAATTAAAAACTGTGGTATATGTATGCAATAGAATACTATTAAGCCTTAAAGTATATAAAATTCTGTCATTTGCAGCAACTTAAGTGAACCTACAAGAAAGTAGTTTAAACAAGCCAGATATAAGAGAAAATTTTTACATTTAAAGATAAAAAGATTGAAAATAAAAGGATAAAACAAAATATATCATGCCAATAGCAATTAAAGGAAAGATGCAGTAACTATGTTGATGTCATGAAATATAATTTAAATCATGAAATGCCACTAGAGATAAAGTGTTACAATAATGAAACACTCAATCCATAAAAAATTATAATAAGCCAAGTGCAGTTGAACACACCTGTAATCCCAGTGATTTGGGAGGTTGAGGCAGGAGGAATCCAAGTTCAAGGCCAGCCTCAGTAACTTAGTGAGACTCTCTATCAAGATAAAAAATAAAATGGACAGGTATTGTAGCTCAGTAGTAGAGTGCCCCTGGGTTCAATTTCCAGTATATAAAAAGAAGTTATAATAATTATGATCATATATGCAAGTAATAATAAACAATGTAAAATATGTGAAAAAAGGACTTAGTGGATTGATGTGAAAAATAGACAGTTCAACAATAATATTCAAAGAGTTCAATGCCCAGTTTCCATATTAAATACAATATCTGGAAACATCAACATGGAAACAAGAGACTGGAACAACACTATATATAAACAAGAACTCAGAAACATCTGTAGAACTTTTCACCAACCACAGTTGGATACATGTTCATCTCAAGTGTACATCAAACAAATTCTAAGAGAAACCAATCGTAGATAATAATATGTCTCAATAAATTTAAGGGTATGAAATCATCAAAATATGTTCTCTGATAATAGTGGATCGAAATGAAATTAAAAACAGATGTTTGTAAAAAGCACAATTATGAGGAAATTAAACAACATAATTAAAGAAGCAATGGTTCAAAGATAAATCACAAACAAAATTTGAAAATGCTTCAGCATGAGTGAAGTTAGAGTAAGGAACAAAATATTCTGGTGTGCTATTATTGCACAGTTGCATGACTGTAGATTAAAAATGTACCATAATTTAAAATAGAAGAAAAGAGCATGAAAGTTTTTAACATAAAGAAATGATAAATGTTTGAGGAAACACATATGTTTAATCTGATTTAAACATTATGCAATATATACATGCATTGAAACATTTCATGGTAACCCATTAATATGTACACTGTTATGTTTTTAGTTGTCAGTAAGTTTAATTGCTAAAACTGAAGAAACATATCAAAATTTGTGGGATGCAGTTACAGGAATGATTAGAGGGAGGTATAGGGCCAAAAGCACCTACACTAAAACAGAAGAAAGACCTTAAAAATGATAATTTCTACCTTAAAGAAAAACAACAGCAAATTAAAATCAAAACAACAAAAGACATAATTAGGATGAGAACAGAAAATTAACAAAGCAAGGAACAGAAACAACAGAAAAATCAATGAATCTAAAAGTTGATTCTTTGAAAAGATTAAGAAGAATGACAAAACATTGTCTACATTTACTAACAAAAGATAGAAAATTCAAAAGGTAAAGTTATAAATAAAAGAGAAGGTATTGGACTGGGATTGTAGCTCAGTGGCAAAGTGATTGGCTAGCATGGGTGAGGTCCTGGGTTAGATCCTTAGCCCCACATAAAAACAAATAAATGAAATAAAGGTTAAATTCTTTTTTAAAAAGAGAAGTTTGATCACTATCAACTCTGTATAAGTAAAATGAATTATAAAGTAATCATGTAAAGAACTATATGCAAGTATTTTATTTTTTTGAGGCTATTGTGAATGGGATAGTTTTCCTAATTTCTCTTTCAGAGGGCTCATCACATAGGAATAAAAATGCATTAGATTTAAGAGTGTTGATTTTATATCCTGCTACTTGCTGAATTCATTTATGAGTTTTAGAAGTTTTCTGGTGGAATTTTTCAATTCCACTAAATATAGAATCATGTTGTTGGCAAATAGAGATAGTTTGAGTTCTTTTCTTGTTCATGCCTTTTTAAAATCTTTGGTCTGTCTAATTGCTTGGCTAGAGTTTCAAGGATGATGTTGAATAGAAGTGGTGAAAGAGGGCATCCCTGTCTTGTTTCGGTTTTAGAGGAAATGCTTTCAGTTTCTCTTCAATCCCATTTACAATAGCCTCAAAAAATAAATAATTGGGAAGCAATGTAACAAAAGAGGTGAAAGACCTCTACAATGAGAACTACAGAACACTAAAGAAAGAAATTAGAGAAAAACTTAGAAGATGGAAAGATCTCCCATGTTCTTGGATAGGCAGAATTAATATTGTCAAAATGACCATACTACCAAAAGTGCTAAACAGATTCAATGCAATTCCAATTAAAATCCCAATGATGTACCTTACAGAAATAGAGCAAGCAATCATGAAATTCATCTGGAAGAATAAAAAACCCAGAATAGCTAAAGCAATCCTTAGCAGAAAGAGCGAGGCAGGGGGTATCGCGATACCAGATCTTCAACTGTACTACAAAGCAATAGTAATAAAAACGGCATGGAATTGGTACCAAAATAGACAGGTAGATCAATGGCACAGAATAGAGGACACGGACACAAACCCAAATAAATACAGTTTTCTCATACTAGAAAAAGGGGCCAAAAATATGCAATGGAGAAAAGATAGCCTCTTCAACATATGGTGCTGGGAAAACTGGAAATTCATATGCAACAGAATGAAACTAAATCCCTATCTCTCACCCTGCACAAAACTCAACTCAAAATGAATCAAGGACCTCAGAATCAGACCAGAGACTCTGCACCTAATAGAAGAAAAAGTAGGTTCAGAGCTTCAACATGTCAGCTTAGGACCAGAGTTCCTTAACAGGACTCCCATAGCACAAGACATAAAAGCAGGAACCAATAATTGGAATAGATTCAAACTAGAAAACTTTTTCTCAGCAAAGAAAGGAAACTATCAGCAATGTGAAGAGAGAGCCTACAGAGTGGGAGAAAATCTTTGCCACACATACTTCAGTTAGAGCACTAATCTCCAGAATCTATAAAGAACTCAAAAAAATTTACACCAAGAATACAAATAACCCAATCAACAAATGGGCTAAGGAAATGAGAAGACACTTCACAGAAGAAGATCTGCACACAATCAACAGATATATGAAAAAATGTTCAACATCTCTACTAATAAGAGAAATGCAAATCAAAACTGCCATAAGGTTTTACCTCACCCCAATTAGAATATCTATTATCAAGAACACAAGCAACAATAGGTGTTGGCGTGGATGTGGGGAAAAAGGTACACTCATACATTGCTGGTGGGGTTGCAAATTAGTGCAGCCACTCTGGAAAGCAGTGTGGAGATTCCTTAGAAAACTTGGAATGGACCCACCATTTGACCCAGCTATCCCACTCCTCGGCCTATACCCAAAGGGCTTAAAATCAGCATAGTACAGTGATGCCGCTACATCAACGTTTATAGCAGCTCAATTCACAATAGCCAGATTGTGGAACCAACCTAGATGCCCTTCAATAGATAAATGGATAAAGAAACTGTGGTGTATACACAATGGAATATTATTCAGTCATAAAGAAGAATAAAATTATGGCATTTGCAGGTAAATAGATGTGGTTGGAGAATATCATGCTAAGTGAAATAAACCAATCCCCCAAACCAAAGGCCAAATGATTTCTCTGATAAGTGAATGATAATATGTAATGGGGGGGCAAGAATGGAGGAAGGATGGATTGTATAGAGGATAATGAGGTGTGATTAGGGCATGGGGGGAAGGAAAAATAACAGAATGAGACAAACATCATTAACCTATGTACATGTATGATTACACAAATGGTGTGAATCTACTTTGTATACAACCAGAGAAAGGAATTTTGTACCCCATTTATGTACAATGAATCAAAATTTAAAAAGAACTATATGCAAATAAACAGATAACATATAAAAGATGCAAAATATCTAAATTAACTCAAGAAGAAATAAAATTAATTCACCTATAAAAAAGACATTTAATTAGTAATATAAAATTTCCCAGAAAGAAAAATGCAGGCTTAGGTGTATAGTTTTATGAAGAATTTTTCTTTTCATTTTTAAAATTTATAGATAATACTAGGATTCATTGTGATATAATATAAAATCACGGAATATAGTTTTCTCTAAATAGTCCCCTGAACTGATTTTTTCCTTCCTCTCTGCCTTCCCCCTGTTCCCTTCTTTGTATTCTCCTGATGTTTCGCTATGTACTTACATTTTATAAAATTGGTGTCTTGTGGATATACATGATAGTGAGATTCACTGTGATATATATGTACATAGGAAAGATATTTTAAATTATACTGAATATTGGAATAATGTTATATCAATTGTTCATAAACTCTTTCAAAAATAGAATCAGGAACATTTCTTAATTTATTCTACTATGTCAGTAAACCATGTTACCAAAGTCAGACAAAGACATGCAAGAAAACTACAGAACAATATCTCCTATGAATATAAACACAAAAGTCCTCAACAAAATACAAGATAAGTAAATCTAGCCATATGAAAAGTTATAATATCCTATGATGAAGTGGGACTTTAACAAGAAAAACATGGTTCATTTAACTTTCAAAAATCAATTATTGTAACACATTGCATTAGTGGTAGACAAAAGCACACAATCATTTCAATAGTTTCAGAAAATGTGTTTAACAAATGCATTATTGCTTCATTATAAAGGTATTCAATAAGCAAGGAATCTAAGGAAACTTCCTCAACTTTTTAAAAGGCACCTATGAAAATTCCACAGTTACCATTATACAAAGTAGTGAGAAACTAAATGCTTTTCTTCTATCAGAAAGAAGACACTGGTGTCCATTTAGTCATGGCTAATAGGGAAGAAGAAAATCATTCATATTAAAAAGGAGTAATTAAAATGATCTCCATCTGAAAAAATGTGAGTTTGTATATAGACAACTCTTAGGAACCCTAAAAAATATTAGAACTGATACATGAGTTCAAAAATATTAGAAGTGATACATGATACATAAACGATCAATTTAGAAAAATCAATTTTGTTTCTATACAGTACTAATGAACAAGCCAAAAATAAAACAAAGTAAATAATTTTTGTAGGCATATCAAAAATAAAGTACTGAAAAATAATAAAAGAATTGTGAGGCTTACATACTTAAAAACTATAAATCATCACTGAAGAAATTAAAGAAGTCTCCAATAAATGGAAGGATATCTTATGTTCATGGAATGGAAAACTTAAAAGTGTCAAGATGGCAATGCTCCTCAAATTTGTCCATGGATTAAACACAATTTCTACAAAAATTCCAACTACCTATTTTATAGAAATTGACATATTGATCACAATACTTGCATGGAAACTTGACTCACAACATCCAAATTATCGTGAAAAAGAAAAATGAAGTTCAATTCACTCTTCTGCATTCTAAAAACTTACCACAAAACTGTAGTAATGTGGATATTGTGGTACTGGTATAAGGACAGACATTGATATTAATGAAGCAAAATTGTAATTTTTCAACAAGGGAGATAATAGTTTTTTTTAAACAATTTGAGTTGGGGGCAAGTGAATATCTACATGTTTAGGAATGAATTTAATCCCCTAAATTATACCACAAAAATATGAACTTAAAATGGATCTAAGTCTAAGAATTAAAGACATAAAACTCAGCAGAAAGCATAGTGTAATTCTGCTTCATATTGGATTAGACAAGGATTTTTTTAGCTATGACACAAAAATCAAAAGCAGCAAAAATAAAATTGATAAGTGAGATATAACATAAAAATAAAAATTACTTTTTGCTTCATTAGACATCCTCAAGAAAATGAAGAGCAAACCAACATTGTTGGGCATGAGGGAAAGGTAAATAAATATAAAACAAAATATGAAGTCACATTTTAGACACTAGAAGGTAAATAATAAAGAAAAAAATAAAAAGTTGTCAGTGAGCAAATGGAGAAGTTGAATAATTTATATGCTGCTGATAAAAAATTAAAGAATGCAGAAACTGGAAATTACTCAAATGGCTAAATACATAGTTGATATCTGATTTACCAATTTCACTCTTTGTGAATACCCAAGAAAATTAAAAACATGTAAACATACAACAATGTGAACAGGAATTTCCTTTCCATAGGAGCACTATTCAAGACTGCTGAAGTTAGAAATAACACGAATGTTCATTAATTAAAAGGATAAATAAAATATGATAAGTATATAAAATGGAATATTACTCTTCCATAAACAGAAATGAAGTACTATGACTACAACATGGATTGAACCTTGGAAAGATTATGCTAAATAAAATTAACCAGAACAAAATATCACATTTGTAGGATACCATTTAGTTGAAATGTCTTAAATGGGCAAATGTATATAGCGGAGTAGTTGTCACCCAGGGTGCTGGGATTGTTGGAATGGAGCGTTGCTATTAAAATGTTTGGTGTTTCTTCCTGGGGTGATGACAATAAAAATTTGGTAATAAATGTACAATTTTGTGAATGTAATACAAACCACCTAATTTTATGCTTTAAAAGAGTTAATTTTGAGGAAGGGTATGACAAATATTTCAGTAATACTTCTAAAAATTGATAAAAGACATCAAATTAGTAACCAAAAATTAAATGTAATGCCAAATGCATGAAAAATCATTCACAAATAAATGTTAGTTATTTCTTCAAAGTTTTGATTACTGGATTTAGTTCAGCCTAGTGAGTTGAATGAAGGCATAAAAAGATTTTTCAAATTAATTGGATGAAGTAAATAGGGGCAGAATGGATGATACAGAATTATGTTTGATAAAAAAGTAAATATGCTTCAAATGATGGTCTACTATTGAGAAAATCTTTTATATTAGTTTGTTTTAGTTGTAAATAATATTGGGACTCATTTTGATATAATTATATAAGTATGCAGTATAATTTGCTCCAAGTTAGTTCCCAGTAGTTCCCCTTTCCCGTCCCTCCTCCTTCATCCTGTTCCCTTTCCTCTACTCTACTAGTATTTCTGCTATTTATGTATAGATTTTTTTTAAATTAGTGCATTATGGGTATACATAAAGGTGAATTTCACTGTGGTATATTAATATACATACATAGGAAAGTCTGGACAGATTTATTTTATTGTTCTTCCCTTTTCCCATCCTTCATCCCTCTCTCTTCTTCAATCCTTTTCCTCTGCTTCACTGACCTCTGTTTTTATGGAGTGCCTCCCACCACTTTTCTTTTTCTTTTTCCTTATTTGGTCTAACTTCTTTCAGGTGGGAGAAAACATTTGACCCTTGATTTTCTGTGTCTGGCTTATTTCACTTAGTATGAGGTTCTCCAGTTCCATCCATTTACCAGCAAATACCAAGATTTCATTCTTTTTCATGACTGAGTAAAACACCATTGTGAATTATGTATGTGTGTGTTAGTTATCCTTTTTCTATTGGTTGTCACCTGGGCTGTTTCCATAGCTTGGCTACTGTGAATTGCATTGCTTTAGACATTGATGTGGTTGCATCACTATAG
This sequence comes from Sciurus carolinensis, assembly GCF_902686445.1. Lineage (NCBI taxonomy): Eukaryota > Metazoa > Chordata > Mammalia > Rodentia > Sciuridae > Sciurus > Sciurus carolinensis. The sequence continues at coordinate 105,226,633 of NC_062232.1, forward strand.
TATGCTGTTTTAAGATCTTTTGGATACACAAAGGAGTGCTATAACTGGGTCATATGGTGGTTCCATTTCTAGGTTTTTGAAGAATCTCCATACTGTTTTCCAGAGTGGTTATAGTAATTCATAGTCCCCAACAGTTTATGAGTGTATCTTTTCCCCCACATCTTTACCCTCATTTGTTGTTATTTGTATTGATCATTGCTATTCTGAATGGAGTGAGATGAAATCTTAATGCAGTTTTGATTTGCATTTCCCTGATTTCCAGAAATGTGGAACACTTTTTCATATATTTATTGGCCATTTGTATTTCTTCTTTTGAAAAGGGTCTGTTCTTTTGCTGATTTATTAATTGGGCTATTTGTTTTTTGTTGTTAAGTTTTTTTGAGTTCTTTATATATTGTGGATAATTATCCCCTGTCCGAGGAGCAGGCAGCCAAGATCTTCTCCCATTCCATAGACTGTCTTCACACTCTTAATTGCCTCCTTTGCTCTGTAGAAGCTTTTTGATTTGATGATATCCCACTTACTGATTCTTGGTTTTATTTCATGTGCTTTAGGGATCTTGTTAAGGAGTTTGATGCCTGTGCCGATCTACAGATGAATATTCAGTACCATTTATTAACAAGCTGTTTGTTCTCCAATGTATGTTTTTGGCACCTTTGTAGACTATCATATAACTGTATCTCTGTATATTCTATTTTATTCCATTGGTCTTCATGTCTGTTTTGGTGTCAATACCATGCTGTTTTTGATACTGTAGCTTTTTATTATGTGAAGGAAATAAAATTTATGTCCTGTCCTTAGATGAGAATATTGACTTCATGCACAGAGTATGCAGCAGAGCTTGTTTGATAACCTTCTAAATGGCAAAGAACTAGGTATTTTTTCAACATAAGCACATTATGCTGGTACAGTGATATGGATGATAAAAAATGCACATCATTATAAAGGACTACACAAGCATTCCAAACAAGTGGAAGAAACTATTATAATACTCTACACTGGTCAAACCACATCTTCTATTTTATGTTGAACTCTAGACACCATTATTTTAAGAGTAACAAGGACAAATTGGAACCTATGGTGGTTTGGTGTCAAGAATGGTAAAGCATAGAAAATGTTACAGAAGGAAATGTTGGGAGAACTGTGTATATTGGCAGAACTGGGTATAATAGTAAAAGTAATTATAATCATTTCATTTGGTTTCAGAAGGAAGAACTAAAAACAATGAGTAGAAGTTTCATGATCTATTTTAACTCAGTATAAGGAATAATATTTCTGACCATTAACATTGTTTAATAAGAGGAAGGGGATGAGGGAGAAGTAGGAGAGAAGGAAAAGTGGAGGTACTGGAAATTGAAATGGAGCCAATTATGTGATATACATTTATGAATATGCCAAATATAATGACTGATGCATGTCATCATAAGTTCTATTTCAGTGCTAACCCTTCTGGGATGTTATAGGGTGGTTTTCTGCACTGGGTAGAAGTTGTTATAAAAATGGGAAACAGTGTTTCTCAAACTTCATGATAGATGTGATAAGGGGCTTGACTTTGTGTCATCTCCTTCTCTTCCTCCTCCTTTTTGTGTTTCTCTCTCTCTCTCTCTCTCTCTCTCTCTCTCTCTCTCTCTCTCTCCCCCCCCCTCTTTCTCAGTGCTGGGGATGGATCCCAGTGACTGATGCATGCTAGACAAGCACAGTGCCATTGAGCTACATCCCCAGCCCTTGTATCTTTTTTATAGTGTAAGAGATTCTGATACAGAGGGTTCACAGAGCCAACTTGAGATATAAGGAAATGATAAATTTTCAATCTGAAATTTTCCATTAACAAATATGTTTTAAAACCACTCATCTAACAATATAACTCTAAAACATGAAAAATAGTCTAACTCTGTGAAGCAACTTCATTAGTCTTCAATAAAAGTCAGGTGAGTATATAGAACATTATGTGCTGTTTTGAAATGATAATCATTCTTGGTTTTGAGGATCAGAGGAGCTTTAATTGGCAACATTGATTAATACCAACTGACTATATTGTTTATTGTCCTGAAAGTCCTCAATTTATTTTAAACTCCTAACATATCCAAGGCACATTCTTTTTAAAAGGCCTTTGGTATAACCACCATTATTTGAATTATTATAGAACAAATAACTACTGGCAGGTAAATTATTAAGAAGAAATTAAATGTTACCAGAGAATATAAAAAGACCTTTTGATTTTCTTTCCTCTAAATTTACAAAAGATAATCAACTAAGGAATTGAAAATGAAACATGAATACTAACACATTACTGATTCTCTTGCTATTTGGAAAATCCCATTCTTTATATTCCTCTGCATGTACTTTCTTACCACCATTAGAGCTCAAATCAAGGGAAAAATAATTTCTCCTAGTGTATGTAGAAAAATACTTGATTAACATCCAGGAAAAAATAGCCTGAAATGAAGTTAGTTTTGTCTTTCTGTGCATGTAATTGTTTGGGTATTTAGCATCACTATTTTTGTTCATACTTACTCACTTTTACTAGATATAAAGAAGAGTCATTTACCAGGTGTCCTCTTTTAAGTCCAATGGGACTCACCTGACCACCAATTTTCCTGAAGCTAATTTTCTCTGCCTATAGTTTTTCTAAATGCTAAGCAGTTGCTAATGCAATAAATAAATGTGCCAATGATTTCTTAAGGCATCATCCTCAAAGGAGTGACCAATGGGTACAACTTTTGATTCTGTTATAAGTCAATGGAATGTAGAATTTTGAATAAGCAGGTTTTATTGGCTCTTCAAGAAATACGATATGCCAGTCTTCTTCCACTGGTCACTCTATCGAATAGCTTGATATCATGCCTTTTTGTGTGAGCACTCTCTCTTGGGCATATGTCCTTTCCTATGCTTGGCACCTTAGCACCTGTGTGTGGTGGTGATCATTTCTGTGATCATAAGAAAGTGCCATGGATTGTCACAAATGCTGAGGACTTGATATGATTCCTTTCCTTACTTATTCAACAAGAAATCTCGTCCCTAAGAGAATGAAAAGAGAATATCAGGCAGAAAGCACATGACTGCATGATCTTGTGTCAAATTGGTTTGGGGCCACTGAATTAATGTAGCAACTGAAGACAGAAACTTCCTCCAGAGTCATCAACAGTTCAAAAAGGGATGAATCTATCCCCAAAACGGAGAACTGAACAGTCGCAAGAGAAAATTCCTACCCAAGAGAATGAAATAGAATGTGTCATTTTTTTGGATGATCTTTTATAGGGTGATCAAGAGGCTTTCATTTAGTGAATACATTTGCTCACTCAGTTTTGGAGAGTCGCCCTTCATTTATTCTTTCCCTTTGGAAGTACTTTCGAGTGCAAATTACTGCTATCAGAAGCCTTGAACTGAGAGGCTATTATTCTCCTTGCTCAGATTAAATTAATTTTGAACAGTTTAATGCAGCATGTCCAAGCTGCAAGTCCAAGTGGTGTCAAATCTATTTCTCTGCTTTTTTAAGCTGCACCTTCAAGGGCAGTATGATTCATGGTGAATGTGTTCTTCTAATGTCTTGCTAAGCGTTATTATTTTCTTTCATTTGCAAGTCATGAGGCTACAAATGTTAACCATTCTCCTCCTAACATTGTATAAAGAATGCATGATTTAAGCCAGGCTGATTTTCCAAAAGGGTGCTTATTACATTTACTTGCTTTACAAATGAAATAAAGAAAAAATACTCTGGATCAAAGCAAGAAGTTTAAAAAGCTAATGAAACATTAGAAAGAGAACTGCTTTGAGAAGCACTGCAACATCATCACTGTTGTGTTAAAAAGGAATTATCTTGATCTAGGTCTATGTAATAAAATAAAGGAGTTTTAATGATTGGCTATATAATTCTGTTTGTGTTTTTGCAGAGTTGCAAGAAAAAAAAACAAAAAAGGGTATAAATCTACTTATCTTCTCTCTTTCAGTTTAGGCAATCTACTGTCTCACCAGTATTCACTCTATCTAATGTGTCATTGAAATGTAGTAATGAAGTTTTCTCTGTATTATTGTAGAGCAAACCATGAAAAGAATGCCAATCGATTAATGACAGAGTAGAAGATGTGCTTTAAGCACTTAAAGGTTTCAAAAACCTATCAACCTTGTGTCTACATAAAGTACTTAAAGTGTACAGCTTAAGATAGTCTTTTCTACAGCTCTAATCACCAGTCATATGGATTAAGCAAATTAATGTTTTTAGAAGTCTTATATGCAGATTGATGAAAATACTATATTGCAATCTTCCTTTGGTGTGTGTATATGGGGAAAGATCAAGGGTATTGTCCTTTACAAAGCTGGATAAGCACTTTGTTCCTGTCATACTATTTTTTTTACAATTGAAATATACTTACTTGAACTTATTGACTTAATAGAAATAGTTACACACAGTTCAAAATATAAACATAATAATAACATATTTTAATGATTATTTTGCTAAGAACATTTAAGCCTTTCATCTTTTGTATAAAAACTCAAGATTCTGTAGACCATGAAGACTTATCTGGGGGGTGGGTACCATATCTAAGGACAGAAGACATATTGTTTAATAACATGCAGAAATGGACAAAATATATGCATGAGATGTAGTTGGGGATAAGGAGAAGTATAATTAGAGAGGGCATCATGAATACAGAACAGAGAGAACTGAAACCCAAATCCATAATATAAATGAAAGAGAGGCAGGTAACTACATATTAAAAGGTTTTGTTCACTAAGTTGTAGAATAGTAGAGTTAACTGGGCTGACTTTGTAGTTTGAAGACAACAGAAGTTAGCATACTGGAAATGACTGTTTGAATCCTATTTCCCCATTTCTTAGTTGCATTATCTTGGGCAAATTATGTAAATATTTAGTACCTCAGATTTCTCCATTGTAAATGGGATTAATCATAATAAGACCTACCTCATATATTTGTTGAAAGGATTAAATGATTTACTATATGTAAGGTGCTTAACACTAAGTTTAGCTCAATGGTAATTATCATGTTAATATTTGCTATTTTTAAAAGAAAAGTAAGACTGATGGAAAATTATGTCCAAAATATGGAATTTATTTACCCTATAAAATAATATAGAATGGAAATATGAGATTCTTCCACAGTATTTAAAGAATAAAACCTCCATACTTAATTATTAAAGCCAGGGATACTTCTGTAAGTTCCTGAAATTTGTTGCTGATGACAAGGATAACCACTTTTTTTTTTGCCACTATGTGACTAAGTTTTGCAAACATTGTGTAGTTTTGTGGAAGTTCCTTATGCTGTAATACAACTTGAATTACATAAGGAATCATCAGGCCTAGTTTTTTTTTTTTTTATTGACTTTGGCATTTAGATGTTCAAACTTTGGGGAACTAGCTCAAGTTTATAGTTCCTTAAATGTAAAATGTGAATAACTAGACTTTCCTCCTGTACAGTGTGTTGTTGTGAAGTTTAAATTAAATAAATGTTAAGGGCTTTGTAGATGATGACATGCTCTACAGATAAAGGCATTATTTTCATTTTTTTTTCTGTCACAGAATCTAATAAAAGACAGTGTGACCCCCTGGGTGATCTAATCTCTGCTTCTTATTTACCCAATCCCACTTGAGCACTTTGAAGTCCTTATCTTATGTTACTTCATTGCAGAAATTGACCCTCCTCAACAATTCACTTCTTGAAACTTTCCTATCAGTTGGTCCCAGACATTACTTTTTGTTGCTTTCCTATCTTTCTTAATATCCCTTCTCAGTCTTTTGCCATCACTCTACTTACTCCGCCCAGTGTCTAAATATTTTAACTTTTATTTCTTAGTTTATACCTTGTCCATGGGTGATGGCAAAACATTCCAACTTATATGCATTTGTCAGGATCCTCTGGAGAAATAATGAATAGAAAGTGAATATATACAGAAATTGGCTCCTGTGAATATAGAGTCTGGCAAGTACAAATTCTGCTGAGTGAGCCAGAGGGCTACACACTGGAGGAGCCAATGCTTTAGTTCCAATCTGAAGTCTGTCTTCTATAGAACCAGAAAGAGCCAGTTTGAAGATAAATCTGAGGGAAATATACTGGACAATTCTTGTTTGCGTTTGCAGGAGGCTAGTTTTTATTTTCTATTCAAGTCTTCAATGGATTGGATGAGGCCCATTTACATTGTGAAAGACAAATAAAAACTCAAAGACTACCAATTTAAAATGTTCATCTTGCACAGAAACACCCAATAAAATGTTTGAGCAAATCTGGGCACCCTGTGGCCCACCTAATTTGACACATAAAATTAGTTGAATTGTTACCTCTACACTTGACCCCTTTACCTGTCTTACTTTTCCACTTCCATCTGTATATTTCCATTTGTATGTTCTTCAGGCACATACAACTTATTCAGAAGTTTACTCAGTGTCTCCCTCTCTCCATTCACCCACCCCCTAAAATCCCTGGACTTTTCTCATATTCCCATTCTCAACTAGTGATTCAGAAATCTCATTTTCTGCAGTGCTGGGGATCAAAGTTCCTTGTGAATTCCAGACAAATGCTATACTACTGAGAGATACCTTTTAAGCCCATGATTCAGAAATCTTAGAGTCTTCCTTCACTTTCCCCATACCCTAATACATAATCATCAAGTGCTATAGATTTTATTTTTTAAATTATTCTCAGATCATGTATACCTTTCCATCATTTTGTTCACTTCCTCAATTCAAACCCACAAAATCTGAACTATCCCAGTTACTTATTAGTTTGTCATTGTATGTGACATTTATCCTATCTCATCTTTATTATCTTCAAATCAAATATTGTTATATCATTTTTAATTTAAAGTTGCTCAATCACTCCTTATTTATAATGGGATAAAATATAACAGGTCTAGCCTTCTACACAGACTTTCATGATCTAAATTTAGCTCAGTGACTGTTACTTTTTAACCAATTATAACTTTATCCTCACTTTCATCGGCCTTCTCTGTAGATAAGATTGAGTAAGATGTCCACTTGTAGAATTAACCCCACTTCCTGACAGTACTAAGTCCAAAACAAGCTTCTGATTTTTAGACCATCTAGAATATCACTCATCTAAAGCCCAAATTGTATAATAAACTCTTCTTAATACCTTCTTACAAAAGGCACTGCAATGAATAATAATATCAACTTGTTTAGTTACAGGTATATTTCTGGTGGTATTTGGTTGAAGGATTTTAGCAACACAGTAAACCTATTACTGAGATATTGTATAAAAATTAAATTTAACTCTAGTTAAAATTTAACAGAAAGGTATATAATTTAGGATAAACCCTTTTTTGAAGTGAGCAGTCACTCATTGACTGATCAGTCCTATAAGCCTCTTTTTCTGCTTATTAAGTTTCCTTAAAGTGAGGTCTTATGTTTGAATTCAGTTCAACAAATGGCTGAAAATAACCACTTGGAAAAATTTCTCATTTTCTTACAGACTTGTTGCAATGGTATTACTCATATGGGAAAATAGGAAGATTTACTTACAGGGTCATATGTGTCTCTTTCTCCTAGGTTAACAACTCAAATATCACACAAAATACAAATCAAACACAGGATCAGTAGAAATGAAATGAATAGTGATTCTCAATGCAACTAATGTTATTTTTACAAAAGAAGGGAATTCAATTCAAAAATTCTTTTAAAAAACCTGAAGCCTTCATATATAGAATATAGTGCTACACTTTTTTGAGAAAAAGCTAAAAGAAGGATTATTTCTTTGCTAGCAAAGGAGAAACAGAGGGAACTCCTGTCCCAGAAGCTGTGATTCTGTCCATCAGTAGGAACAGGGGACTTTTAAAGAGGTAATTCAAGGACTACATTCCATGTATTCTCTGTTGGAGTTGTAATTCACTTGTTAATTTGGGAAATTAGTCATTTCTGAGATCTTCTGGTACCATCCCCCAAATCTGGATTACTTCCTTTCTGTGGCGGATGTGTGCTCAAGGACTGATAAATCTGCCTAGAATGGGGAAGAAACGTAATCCTGTCTCCCATGAGATTAGGGAGGAAGAGACTTGGGAGGAGCAGGGAGAGACAAGAGAAACATGTGCATTTTAAAAATAAATTGCAGTGGCAGAGTAGTAAGGGCTATATTCAAGGCATAAAGTGGACCACTGTTAAATTTCCCCACTGTCACTTTCCACATTCCATTTCTATGGAAAAATAGGCGATAGCATCTCCAAGCTTCTTCCTGCTGAAAGAGAGCAAAGTTGGGGAATTAACCCAAAGTCCTTGTTCTGTATCAGGTGGGGTGTGGACAGTTAAGGGTATTCAGCATCACAACAATCCAGAGGTCCACAGTGGCAGATGGCAGGTGACTGGACAAGGCATACATCAGGCAGGAATAGTGCTACACTTTTATTTGTAAATCAATAACGTTTTAAACATTTACAGTCATGAACTATACTAGATTGTAATATCTGTGATATACTTTTTGCTAGTATGTGATGCAAGTTATTAGTGGATAAATTGCTTGTAGGATTAGTATACCATATATAAATTAATTCATTCTGAAAAAAGTACTGAGTTAGTTTTGCATTGCTGTGACCAAAATACCTGACTTAACATCTTAAAGGAGAAAAGGTTTATGTTGAGTCATTGTTTCAGAGGTTTAAGTTCATGGTTGACTGACTCCATTGCTTTGGGCCTGAGATGAGATAGAACATTACGGTGAAAAGGTGCAGTAAAGGAAATCTGCTCAACTTATCACAGCTGAAAGAGAGGTTTGGGGGACACAGAGAGACAGATACAAAGAGAGAGATACAGAGAAAAAGAGACAGAGGGAAAGAGAAGAGAAAGTGTAGGGCCAACAAAAAGATAAACTCTTCCAGGGAACACCCCAGTGACCTACTTCCTCCAATAAGGTCTTACCTCCCATTAGTCCATTCAGTCGTCAGTGGACTAATCCACTGATGAGATCAGTGCCTTAATGATCCCAAAAGTCTCACATGAGACTCTGAGGGCATTCCAAATCCAAATCATAACAAATATGTATATATTATTTATCTTATTCATTGTGCTTGTATATATTCCTAAGGAAAATATTCCCCAAGGTGCTCAGTCATGATATCTATTTTTATATCTAGAACCCACGATAGCCACACCAGCTAACACTGTCCAAGAAATGCAAATAGCGTATTAAATTGGTCCTTTAATTATGGTTCCAGAGGTCAGCCCCCATGGGTAAAAATCAGTCTCAATTATAATTAAAAAAAAAAAACTCTACAATTAGATATAATTTTAAACTTGTAAAATTTATGGTAAGAAGACACATAGGACAAAACTTATCATCTTAACCATATTTCAATGGATATATCACATTGTTCTGCAACAGATATCTGGAACTTTAATATTATAAAACTAAAACTCTGTACTCACTAAAATAACTCCTCTTTTACCGGTCTCCCCAGTTTCAAAATGGTTTCACCACTCTACTTTTTATTTCTATTAATTTTACATTAGATTACATATTCTTGAAATCATGCAGTATTTGACTTCTTGTGATCTGCCGAGTTTACTTTGCATAATATTCTCAAATGTTCAACTATGTTGTAGCATATGTCAGAATGTCCTTCCATTTCAAATCTGAATATTATTTATTGTGTCCACATACCACACTTTGTCAATTCATCTATAGATGGACATTTGAATCGTTCTACCTCTTGGCTATTGTGAATAATAATATTTTAAACATGGGTACACAAATACCTCTTTGAGGTATTGCTTTCAATTCTTTTGAATATATAAATAGAATTAGGATTGTTGGATCATATGATAGATTTATTTTTAGTTTTTTGAGGAATTGATATAGTTTTCAGTTCCAAAAGTGTAAAAGAATCAAAGATGGAATGCAACCCTTGGAATGTTCCTGAGGAAATGAGCTACACATTTTTCTTAGAGTTAGGAAATATATAGCTTCAAAACTTTTAGTGGAAAGGATCTAAGACTGGTATATAAAAGTGAAAATGGAAACAAGAAACATAGCCAATGTGGTACATACTTGGAAAGCAAATACATTATAATAATTTCTTTAGGGTTTTGGCTTTCTAAATACAAAAGTGTATTCTTCATATATTATAATAGCCATTATTTTGGTTTCTTTTTCTTTTCATTTCTTTTCTTCCCCTCCAGAAGAATAACAATGCCTTTCTTAAAAAAAATGAAAGTGTAATTGTAGCCAGCAAAATATTTTATTGACTGTATTCCTGTTATTACAGGTGACAGTCACAGTCTTAATGAATTATAGCTAAATCAATTTTTTTATTTTGGAAATCTAAATAAAAAGAAATTTTGCATATGCATACACACACACACACACACACACACACACACAATTTTTCAGGAACACGGAATTATAGCAACTATTGTCTTTTTTCTTTTTTTGGTACCAGGGATTGAACCCAGGGATGCTTAACTATTGAGCCACACCCCCAGCCCTTTTTTATGTTTTATTCAGAGACAGGGTCTCATTGAGTTACTTAGGGCTTCACCAAGTTTCTGAGGCTGGCTTTGAACCTGCGATCCTCTTACCTCAAACTCCCAAGTCACTGGAATTTCAGGTATGACCATGCCCGGCTTGTCATTTCTTAAATATAGCATGGTATAGTGTTATGCCAAGGTTCACTACTTTTTAAATGAATCAGTGAATAAACAAGTAAATAGATAATCATTAATATAGAATATTGTTTCTAACAGTAAAACCAGGGAGAGTACTTGGTTTTTGAAAGAAGCACAGAAGATGATTTTCCCAATGTGGATCATGGAATTTTTGATGGGCATATGGAAAATCAGGAAGAGAGTGATCATAATGATTATTTAAGATTATGAAATGAAATAGAGATTTTTATAGCCAAGACATAATTGGCTGATCATAATCTTAATTAAATAGCATACAACTAAAGAGAAAATGAAAGGCAGATGCAAAATTCTATGACAATCAGAAATCAAAATAGGAAAAATGTCATGAAAAACTGATATATAGGAACAGAAAATAATGATTATGAGACATCTTTAGATATTTGTTATTTCTAAAATATTTTGGGCAAATTTATATGGCATTTATTATTTTAATGCACATGGGTTTTCTAAACTTTGAATTTTGTCCTAAATTAATTTAGTCTGTCACCTGGTTAGCAACATGAATAACTATTAGGATCCTAGGTCAAAGTGAATAAGGTGAACAATTTTGTAGCTTTTATTTATGTTAAAACTTATTGTAGTTGTAAATTATTTTTATATGTATTAGAAGGAACTTGTAAAAATGTCCAACTACTTGCTAAATTCTTCATTGTACATGCTGTATATTATGGTTTAAATATTAGGTTTTTCCCAAAAGCTCACGTGTGAGACAGCACAAGAAGATTTAAAAGTGAAATGATTGGGTTATGAGAGTCTTAACCCAATTAGTGAATTAATCCCCTAATAGGGATTAACTGAGTGGTAAAGGTAGGTGAATAGGGTGTGACTAGAAGAGATGGGTATATATTTTGTCCTTGTTGAGTGGCATCTCTCTCTGCTTCTGGGTATGATGTCTTGGGTCACTTCCTTCCACCACACTCTTGCACCATGATGTTTTGTCTCACCTTGAGCCATGAGGAATGGACTTGGGTGTCTATGGACTGAGACCTCTGAAACCATGAGCTGCAAATAAACCTTTCCTCCTCTATAATTGTCCTTGTCAGGTCTTTTGATCACAATAGTGAAAAATCTGATTAAAATACTGTCGTCACTTATTTTAGAAAAATTTGTTTAAGAATATTTTTAAATTTCCGATGTGCTTTTATAATTACTTATGACTAATTCATTAACCATCGATGCTAATTGATGTTCATAAATGACAATTCATGTTTGGTAATAAATATATGTATTTGAACTTACATTCATATGTGTACATACACATTATGTACATATACAGATACAGATACATCCTATACATCTGTTATATATGTTCATCCTTCACAGAGATTTAGAGATATTGATAATATATTGAATCAATAACTATGTTTTTTTGGGACGCTCTAGATTTGGTTTTAGCTAAGATCTATAAATTCAGATTTCAGTTTTATTCATAGACCAGTGCTAGTTTGTAAACATAAACAATAAACCTAGGTAATATTATGCCATAATGTAAGGACATTACTTTTGTTCTTTTGGGTAAGTTTTATTTTGAAAACCAAGTTTTAATTGTCCTTATCATTTTAATAGCATTTGTAGATTTTATGGTTATAAAATAAATATATGTTCATAGTTGAGAATTGAGAAAATAAAGAAAAGCATGAGAAAATAAGAACCTTTGTCACTCTACTCAGAGACAATACTAATGACTATAAGCTACTATTCTTTTTTCTATACACATATGACATAATTGCATGCAATTTTAAATAAACTATTTTAATGTAAAAACATAAACATCTTACCACACTTAAATATTTTTAGCAATACTATAGTTCATACAATATTAAGAGGCATTATAGTATTCTACTGCATTAATATACTAGAATTTTTAGCAAATGAACTATGATCATACTTTTTTTAGTATTAAAATGTTTATTATAAATGTTGATATTTTGAATGACCCTATATATCATTATACTCATCTATGAATCTTTTCTTATAAAAATAGCTAGAAGGAAATTTGATTTTCTAAAGGATAATAACATTTAAGGACATCTTTTTGGACTGGGGAGATAGCTCAGTTGGTAGAGTGCTTGTCTTGTAAGCACAAGGCCCTGAGTTCGATCCCCAGCACCCAAAAAAAAAAAGAAAGAAAAAAAAAGAAATACTACCAAAAAAGGACATCTTTCTAGAAAGGACATGAAGTTTTGCTCCTAAGAGCAGTGTACAAAATATGTTTATACTTATAGTAGGAACAACATTGGGTAGTATTACATTGTTATTATTATTGGGAAAAATTAAAATGCTCTTTTCTTGTTTTAATTTATATTTCTTTGATTATTATAGAAGTTCATTCAATACTCTATTGATAAATGTATTCTTACTCCTATATAACACTATCTGTCAGAAACCATTCTAAGTAAATATGTGTATAATATATATGATATATATTATAATATATTATATATGTGTGTATAATACATATACACACTAATTCTACTATATATAAACACACACACACACACACACACACACACACACACATAAATATATATGTCACAAGTTATGTCATGATAACCAGATAAGCTGGGTATATTTTGGTTACCCTGTTTTCCAGATGAGGGACATGAAATGAGATGTGCCTGTGACTTGTCAAGATCACATAACTTTCTCGGCAAATGAATGCTATTTCTTGGGTTGAGATTTTAATCAATATAGAGTCTGACCTACAGTTTTAAACTGTAGGTGCTAAACTCTAATGTCTTCTGATAAATTTGTTAAACACCTGCTACTAGCTAAGCATTGTTCTCATCTTGACCTCAAACATTGAACCATATCATACATAGCAGCTCCCATTTTAAACCTTGCAGTTTGATTAGAGATAGCTATGGAAAATATTAAAATATATTAATTATTAATCTAAAATTTTAATATAAACTATGAACTCTAGTCAAGTACCTATGAGAGTATATAATTGGGACCCAACTTGGAATGAATAATTGGTGGACCTTTCTTTAAGGAAAGAAAATTTTAACTGCAAAATTAACACCAAGCTAATGTCATATTTTATTTTATTTTTCCCAAATTTTGAACATGTTATATTTTTGTTTGGAATGTGTTTCTACTCCTTACTGATTGAAATAACTCTGTCTGTATACTGGGTATTAAGTTATGTCTGTCATATGTTAAAAAGCATTCTTCAAAGTTTTGTTAAGTACGTATATGACGTTCAGAAATGAGTGTGGTTCTAGATCGTGTGTTTTGTTCTACTGTATCACCTTATTTTCTTTTCCTGACCAATAGTATTTTGATTTTAATAGCTTTAAATATTTCTTATATGATGATGTATTTCTGTTTTATTAATCTTTTCCAATATATATCTGGCATACATAGTTTGAAATGGCATATATGGTTTCAATATAAAACAATGTATGTATCTGGCATATATAGTTTAGTTCTAAACTATATAGAATATGAGTGACTGTAATATCTATCTATCTATCTATCTATCATCTATTTACCTATCTGTCTATATGGTTTAGATCTAAACTGTATGTGCCAGGTACAAACATTATTTCATGTAAAATACATAATAATTACTTATATAACATATGCTGTACAAATAAATTATAGAATAAATTTATATAGGTGCAGACTAAAGTCAATTGAGGTGTTGATTAAAATTTTATTAAATTCATAAATTGTTTGGGAAGAGTTCACATCTTTATAGTATTAAAATTTCCATCTAGCTGGGTGCAGTGGCACACACCTGTAATCCCAGTGACTTGGCAGGCTGAGGAAGGAGGATCACAAATTCAGAGGCAACTTCAGCAACTTAGTGAGACCCTGAGAAACTTAGTAAGACTCTGTCTCAAAATAAAAACAATAAATCAATAAAGTGGGCTAGGCAGGTGGCTCAGTGATTAAGCACCGCTGGGTTTATTCCCTGGTACAAAAAAGAATTCCATCTAAGAATGTAATAGCTCTTTGCATCTATTTAAAACTTATTTTACATCCTTCAATTAAACATATAGTTTTCTTTACATAGGTCTTGAACATTTCTTGTCAAGTTTATTCATAGCCACTTTATATTCTTTGGTCCTTTTATTCATGAGTTAATTTTTTCTGTTATTTAGTCAAGGTATCATTGTCATAAGTTATTGGTTCTCAACTGAGGTGATTTCTGTGCCATAGAGAATATTTAAAATATCAGACACAGTTTTGGTCCTTATTGTACAAGGAGGTTCTATTGGCATCACACTGCAAATATCTTGAAATGCAGAAGACGATACCCTAAAACAAATAATTATCTGATTCAAAATGCTAATTGCATTGAGACTGAGAAACCCTGCATAAGAGAAAACTATTATTTTCCTTTGAAAACGTTAATTTTAATACTTCCTGTTTACTGAACTCTTCTTTATTTTATTTTTAAACTTCATCTAGAATTCTTCATGTAGACTACAGTGTCATTACTCCATTTCCCCTTATCTCCAATAATTGAATCTCATTTCATTAATCTGACTATAGTGAGCAGAACTTCTAAAATATTAAATAATTATGATAACTGAAAATCATTTTGTCTCCTTCCTGTTTTCAGTGACAAAACCTCTGGTTCAGGGTTTTCTAAATTGTGTTTCACAGAAAGTGTTCCAATCAGATATTTCCCTTTATAGAGTATCTGTGGAAGTTCTACATATAATATTCTTCTCCATCAATGTCACAGCAGTTTTTATTAGCATAATAAAGGAGCACTTTAAAATGATTCTAGAGTGCAGTGGTTCTAAATCTTCCTTTTAAATTAATATACACTTCTGGAACTTTTAAAAAATACCAGAAACTGGAGTACACTTTCAGAAATTCTAAGTTAATTGATCTCTGGTGTAATTAGGGCATCAAAAACATTTTAAAAAACTTCTCAATGTGATTCTTATGCACAGTCAGGTTTAAAAGTCATTGTTTTTGCTTCTCCCCATTAAACATGAAGCTGGTTATTGGTTTGAGATAAATAATTGTATCATGTAATGTATGATAAATTTTGCTCCTCTTTAAACAAGAGGTTTTAAAATCAGAAATGCCCATTTGCAGTTCATTTTTTATTGCTTTTAGTAAGCAATGTTCTCCATGCTGTTTTCTAATCTCAGATTGTTTTTTATTTGCAGCTACTTGCTTTGGCTTCATGAATGCAATGTTCTCCCCAGTCCCTTAGAAAATAGAAACTAAACATTTTCTCATGTTTCTCCCCAAAAGACTGTGAAGAAGTATCTTTATTCTGATCCTTGAAGTGAACCCATTTTTCTAATCTGCAGTACTTCATAAATCCATCTACATTCTTCTATTTTCTCACTTGGGAGAAATACACAGATGTGTTAGCCTATGCTTGTTATGCCTGTTTAAATGATTTTCCCACTGCAGCTTTCTTGAACAAGATATAATTTGTCAGGAGGGATACCTTCTACATTAGAAGAATTCTTTCTTCACATGTTTTCTGTGAGTTTGGGGTATTAGAAGGGATAGGTCAGGGTATACTACATTTGCTTCCCAAGTTTTATCTCTAGAGTGGAAACATTCTGATTATCATTTTTTTTCACATATCCGGCATTTGTGTAGCACCATTCCTGCGTTTTGGAACCAGTAGAGGTTTGCCCCTATTTTTATATTTTATATTCATTTTATAAGAGTATATAAGAGAAGGAAGTTAATACCTAAGATCATGCCACTAATTTACCTAAAATTTGTCATCTTTATTCTTCTTTTAAATTTATATTTTAATTTCATCTTTGTTCTTTAACTCAAAGATCCAATATAGGAACATTCAAAAATAAATAGAATCTTCTATTTTATTTATTTTATGGGTCATTTATAATATTTTGTATCTTTGCTAACTGCATTTATTCAGTACTTACATCCTTCCTATAATTCATTAATTATCATTGCTTTACATTGCTGTTGTTTAGTTCTATTTCTACTTACATTTGAATAAGTGTACAACAACAGTAACTTTTGTTAAAAAAATAATCTGTGAGAAGCAAGTGGAAAGTTAGTGTAAATAATGGGTGGATTTGCAAATAAAGCACTTTTCTATGTATATTACTAAGTCAAAAAAATGCTTTCTTATTCAGTAGACATGATTATTTTCTATCAAAAGCATATTATAGTGGCTATATAAAGATACCAACACAATTTATATCAGTGCACAATAGAAATCATTTGTATAGTGCATATTATTTTTGGTGCACTATTGACAAAATGAGTTGCTTTAATACAACTAAGAATAGTGATAAAAGTGATTATCATATGTATTTGAGAAATTATATAGGGTATTTACATTTATATTAAAAACAAATTCAATATTTACACATAGAATATAACAATAGTTTACAAAACAGCACTATACCATACATTGGGTCATAATTTTTTTATTAATTCAATATAGCAGCATAATCATTTCAAATTATATGTTGATAAATTGAATTGTTGTGGTTATTGAACTATATTTAAAAAACTGGTTACTTTTTAGTAGTACTACACTCCATTAGAATATATCATGGCACTAGAATATATATCATGGCACTAGAATATATATCATGGCATTAGAATATATCATGTTATTTTATTACATTCTATTCATCAACATCTGACTCTCTGAACAATTTAGTTTAATCAACTTTTATATCACATACTACTCATTTATTTGAGCTTACTTCTCAGATTTGTGTCTTCTTGATTGTCCCCAGTGTTGTTTTGTATGTCAACAGCTTGAGCAAAATTGGCTCCTTTAAAGACAGAGATGGTGATTTAGTTTCTTTCATTATATTAAAGAGAGTTTTTCTTTAGAGATGTAAAAGAAAACATCACCACAGAAACTTCTAAAATCCAGAGGATCATTTGTAACTATTTTAGAAATATATACTCAATAAAAAGGGTAAAACCTATAAGACTTTGACAAATTCCTAGACATTTATGACCTGCCCAATATGAACCAGGAAGATAGACAAAAACTAAACAGACCAATATCAAGCAATGAAATTGAAGAAATAATTAAAAGCCTTCCAACAGAGAAAACCACAGACCTGATGGATTCTCAACTGAGTTCTACAGGACCTTTAAAGAAGATCTAATGCTATTCTTACTCAACTTATCTCATCAAATAGCAAGGGAGGAACACTTCCAAATATATTCAATGAAGCCAGTATATCCTTGATACCAAAATTAGACAAAGACACATTGAGGAAAACTTCATACCAATTTCTTGATGAATACAGATGCAAACATCCTTAATAAAATGCTAGCAAACCACATTCAAAAACACAGCAAGAAGATAGTTCATGATCAAGTGAGTTTCACTCCAAGGGATGCAAAGTTGGTTCAAAATACAAAAATCAATAAATGTAATTCATCACATAAGCACAATTAGGGGTAAGAATTATATGATCATCTCAATAGATGCAGTAAAGACCTTTTTATTTTTTATTTTTACAGACTGCATGTTGATTCATTCAAATTTGTACACAAATGGGGTACACATTTTTGTTTCTATGGTTGTACAAAACATAGATTCACATCATTTGTGTAATCATACATGCACATAGGGTAATGTTGTCTGTCTCATTCCACCATCTTTCATGGCCCCTCCCCCTCCCCCCTCATATCCCTCTATGTAATCCAAAGTTCCTCTATTCTTCTCTTACCCTCCACCCTCCACCCCCATTATGTATCATCATCCACTTATCAGAGAAATCATTTGGTCTTTGGTTTTTTGGGATTGGCTTATTTCACTTAGCATGATTTTCTCCAACTCCATCCATTTATCTGCAAATGGCATAATTTTATTCCTCTTCATGACTGAATAATATTTCATTGTGTATAGGTACCACAGTTTCTTTATCCATTCCTCTGTTGAAGGACATCTGGGTTGACTCCACAATTTAGCTATTGTGAATTGAGCTGCTATAAACATTGATGTTGCTACGTTACTGTAGTATGCTGATTTTAAGTCCTTCGGGCATAAACTGAGGAGTGGAATAGCTAGATCAAATGGTGGGTCCATTCCAACTTTTCTGAGGAATCTCCACACTGCTTTACAGAGTGTCTGCACCAATTTGCAAGTCTACCAGCAATGTATGAGTGTGCCTTTTTCCCCACATCCAAGCCAACATCTATTATTGCTTGTGTTCTTGGTAATAGCCATTCTCATTGGAGTAACATGAAATCTTAGGATGGTTTTAATTTGCATTTCTCTAATTACTAGGGATATTGAACACTTTTTCATATATTTATTAATCGCTTATATATCTTCCTCTGTAAAGTGTCTGCCCAGTTCCTTATCCAATTTATTGATTGGGTTCTTTGTATTTTCAGTATAAAGTTTTGTAAGTTCTTTATAAACTTTGGAATTAGTGTTCTATCTGAAGTGTGTGTGACAAAGATTTTCTCCCACTCCGTAGGCTCTCTTTTTACTTTATTGATTGTATCCTTTACTGAGAAAAAGCTTTTTAGTTTGAATCTATCCCAGTTGTTGATTCTTGCTTTTATTTCTTGTGCTATGGGAGTCCTGTTAATGAAGTCTGATCCTAAGCTGACATGTTGAAGATTTGGATCTACTTTTTCTTCTATAAGATGCAGGGTCTCTGGTCTAATTCCAAGGTCCTTGATCCACTTTGAGTTGAGTTTTGTGCAGGGTGAGAGATAGGGGTTTAATTTCATTTTACTGCATATGGATTTCCAGTTTTCCCAGCACCATTGGTTGAACAGACTATCTTCAGAAAAGACCTTTGGTAACATCAGCACCCATTCATGTTAAATATGCCAGAGAAACTAGGGATAGAAAGAATTTATCTCAATATTATAAAGGTTTTATTTGACAAACCCAAAGTCAACATCATACTGAAGAGAGAAAAACTAAAAGCATTTCCTCTAAAATCAGGAATAAGACAAGGATGTTCACTCTCACAACTCCTATTCAATAAAGTCCTTGAAAGTATAGCCATAGTAAATCAGGCAAAAGATGGAAATTAAAGTGAAACAAAAAGGAAAGGAAGTCAAATTATTTCTGTTTGCTGATAACATGATCCTATATCTAAAAGACCAAAAATTCTACCAGAAAAGTTCTAGAGCCAGCAACGTCAGTAAAGTAGGAAGGTATAAGATGAACATTGATAAATCAATAACATCTGTATTCTCCAATAGTGATTTAGCTAAGGAAAAAAAATCAGGAAATCTTTCTCATTTACAATAACCTAAAAATGCTTGAGAATTGATCTAAACAATAATGTAAAAGAACTCTACAATGAAAAGTATAGAACACTCAAAAAAGAAACTGAAAAATTAGATGATGGAAAGACTCCCCAATGTTCTTGGACAGACAAAATCAATATTGTCAAAATGGCCACTTTGCCAAACTGTTACACAGATTCAATGCAATCCTCATCAAAATACCAATGATATTTTTCACAGACATAGGAAAAACGTCCTAAGATTTATTTGGAATAATAAAAGACCTAGAATAGTCAAAGCATCACTGCACAAAAACAGTGATGTTGGAAGAATCATAATATCTATTCTCAAATTATACTACAGAGCAATAGTAAGAAAAACAGCATGATCTTTACATCAAAAAAGACATGAAAACAATGGAGTAGTATTGAAGACAGAGAGACTAACCCACATATTTATTCGTCTGATAATAGACAAAGATGACAAAAATATATGTTGGAAGAATGATAGCCCTTTTAACACATGATGCTGGGGAAACTGTATATCCATACGTAGAAGAAAAAAACTAGATTTCTATTCCTCACCTTGTACAAAAGTCAAATCAAAATGGATAAGAGACTTGGGAATTAGACCAGAAACTTTGCAACTGCTAGAAGAAAACTTAGGGTCAGTAAAGTTGCAGAATATAAAATTAGCACCCATAAATCAATTGCATTCCTGTACACCAATGATGAATCAGCTGAGAGAGAAATCAGGAAAAGTATTCTATTCACAATAGCCTCAAAAAATTATCAAATATTTGGGAATCAACGTAACAAAAGAGGTGAAAGACCTCTATGACGAAACTACAGAACCCTAAAGAAAGAAATTGAAGGCCTCAGAACATAGAAAGATCTCCCATGTTTCTTGAGAGGCAGAATTAATATTATCAAAATGGCCATACTATCAAAAGCACTATACAGATTTAATGCAATCCCTATTACCAATGAAGTTCTTCACAGAAATAGAAAAAGCAGTCTTGAATTCATTAAGAAAAATGAGGCCCAGAATAGTTAAAGCAATCCTTAGCAAGAAAAGAAATGCAGGTGGCATCACAATACCAGACCTTAAATTATAGTACAGAGCTATAGTAACAAAAACAGCATGGTATTGGCACAAAAATAGAACTGAAGACCAATGGAATAGAAGACCCAGAGACATACCCATATAAATACAGATATCTCATCCTAGACAAATACATTGGAGAAAAGATAGCCTCTTCAACAAATGATGCTTGGAAAATGGGAAATTCATATGTAGCAGAATGAAATTAAACCCCTGTCACCTGCAGCTCAACTCAAAGTGTACGAAGGACCTTGGCATTAGACCAGAGACCCCACACCTACTAGAAGAAAAAGTGTCAGTTTAGGAACTGATTTTCTCAATAAGACTCCTAATGCACAAGAAGTAAAATCAAGAATCAATAAGTGGAATGGAATCAAACTTAAAAGTTTCTTCACAGTAAATGAAACAATCATGAATGTGAACAGAGAACATTCAGAATGGAAGAAAATCTTTACCACCAGTACCTCATATAGAGCATTAATCTTCAGGATATACAAAGAACTCCAAAAACATAACATCAAAAAAAAAACCAATGAATAAATGGGAAAAAGAACTGAAGAGTCACTTCACAGAGGAAGAAATATGGTCAAAAAATATGAAAAATGCTCAACATCTCTAGCAATTAGAGAAATACTGAGAGTCCATCTCACTCCAGTCAGAATGGCAATGAAGAATCCAAGTAACAATAAGTTTTGATGAGGATATGGGGGAAAAGGTACACTCAGACATTGCTGGTGGGAATGCGAATTGGTGCAACCATTATGGAAAGTAGTATGGAGATACCTCAGGAACTTGGAATGGACCCACCATTTGATTCAGCTATCCCACTCCTCAGTTTATACCCAAAGGACTTAAAATCAGCATACTATAGTAATGCAACCACATCAATGTTTATAGCAGCTCAATTCACATTAGTCAAATGATGTAATCAACCTAAATGCACAGATGAATGGATAAAGAAAATGTGGTACATATACACAGTACATATACACATATACACATTACTCAGCTATAAAGAAGAATAAAATTATGACATTTGCTGATAAGTGAATGACACTGGAGAATATTAAGCTAAGTGAAATAAGTCAGTCCCAGAAATCCAAAGGTAGCTGATTCTGGTATTGCAAATGAGAACTACACAAGATGAGACTGGAAGATAATTTCCAGACAATAAGGAAGTGATAGATAGATATTAAGAGGACACAAGAGACTACTGAAAGATCCTCCAGTTTTCAAAGTTAGAATAATAATAACAACAATATAAATTAATTCATATTGGATTATAATTTTCATGATATAGTCATATAAAATAAATGGTTAAAAATAATTAGGAACAAAAGAGACAAATCTGATTTAGATGAATTTAAAATAATTCATGTAGGCATTCTACACTTGAGGAGGTGAGGCATAACTCCCACAACCTTAAGTGTGGGCTACACACAATGAGTACTTTCCTAAGACTGTGTTGTTGAAGGAGGAAAGGAAACGAACCGGTCAAATACTGCCTCAGTCAGGTGATCAAGATTAACACCAAGAGTGAAAAATCATGTTTTTTTGATATGATGAAGTGCAAATGGCAATTTACCTCTGTGCTCTTCCTCCTAAAAACCTATAACCACATTTTAATAATCAAAAAAGGAAGAAATATCAGACAAATTTCAATTGAGGGGCAGTCTACAAAATATTGAACAGTAATACTTGAAACTGTCAAGGCTGTCAAAAACAGAGAAAATCTGTCACAATTTGTAGGAATCTGAAGAGACAAGATAGCTAAATGTAATGTCATGTCCTGGAAGGGATTCTAGATCATAAAAGGTATATTAGGTAAAAAAATGTAATAAATATCAAAAATGTATCTACTTTAGTTAATGGTATACCAATATTGGTTCTTATTGTAACAAATGAATCACATTAATATAAGATGTTATAATATAGAGGAAACTACCTTTATAATTTTCAATAAATCTAACCTTATTATAAATAAAAATTATTTAAGGAGAATGCAAACATATTTAAATGAATACATTAGATATGCAAAAATACCAGTATGTAAACATAAACTAAAATGTTTGAAATGACAATTACATTGAATGGGATTGATGGCAGGTTAAATGCGGCAGAAGATAAATAAATTTGAGGAAATAGCAATTAAAGTCTCAAAAGGAACTCAGAAGAAAAATATATATTTTTTTAAAACTACAGGAGGTCTAATAATATATGTATTTAGAATCCCTAGGAATAGAGGTGGAAACAAATTTTTTTTAAAAAAATGACTTGAAGTTTTCCAGATTTACTGAAAACTACAATCCATAACATACATGAAGTCCAATGAAGCTCAAGCAAAATAAACATGAAGGTAACCACGGCGATAAAAAAGAAATCTTAAAAAAAGCATCAAAAAAAGCTATTCTATGTGCAAAGGAACAAATATAAAGATGATGCAAGAATTCTCATTGAAAGCCATGCAAGTGAAAAGTCAGTGAAGAAACATCTTTCAAGTCCTAAAAGAAAAAGAAAGCTCACAAATAGGCTGAGATAATTTATTGCCAGCAGACCTGAACTACAGAATATTTAAGGAAGTTATTAGGAAGAAATAAGATTATTCTAGATGGAAATATGGGTAGGGACAAAAGAGATTACCAAGGAGTCTTTGAAAAACCTTCTGGGGGTGATGAGCATGTTAATTGTCTTGAAATAGTGATAATTCTTGGTTTTATGCATGAATCAAAACTTATTAGATCATACACATTATATATTTTGAGTTTATTTTTAAAAATACCAGTAGAGTATATTCCCATTATTCCACTTTTAAAAAATATGAAATGCAGTCATAAAATACAACTTTATTCTTGTCTTTATATTCTAATGCTATGGTATATACAGTCCTCTTAGTTTCAACTTTCAAAATAACCTATAGGCAAAGCCTGGACTGCTAAAATTTTATTGTCAAAGACTATGTAAATGCTTTTAACATTTTTAATAAAAACGAAAAGATATAGATTACAAATGTGAGGTAAGAGAAAGGGACAAGAGAAGTGAAGGGAAAATAAGTGCTAATGCCGTGATCTTACAAAATGCAAATTAAGAGATGATTGATATGTGATTTAACAAGATGAAAGTGTGTATCATTTACCAAGGAAATAAATATGATATCTAAAAATTTGATATGAGTATATTTGAGTAGCATTTATGTGATGGAGTATAAGCAAGCTTGTTCTACCTAATTATATGAGGAAGTCAAAAGACAATGTTTATGATTGGTGACTAAGTATTTAGCGGTATAAGCATATTAGTTGGAGACATAAAAGTAACAATCAGAAGTTAAAAGTATTTAAGAATGTTCACTCTGGAGAGGGTAATAAACTGGGAATATTTTCATATTAAACCCTTTTTTGATATTTTATTAAAATCTGTGATTTGGCTTTAAAACATATTTTGAATGTTTAAGTTTAAAAAACTCTATTAAAAGGAAGCTAAATATGATTATCAGAAATTTATCATTATAAGGAAATGTAAGTGTCAAAATTTCTATACGTAATGAGATGCTGCAAGTATATATTATAGTAGTGTGCCCACACATGGTGATAAATGTATTTCATATTTTTTCTTCCTCTTGAGATAGAAAAATTTGAGTCCTAAAGAGGGACTGAAAACTGTCCTTTTAAGACTGGAAAAAGGATCTTTGATTGACACTCCCAAAATAATTATGGACATAGTGAATGTCAGTATCCACCGCTCTTCAGTTCTTTGAACATATTCCTGTAAAGCAAGAGACGATTGATGGGGCTGAAAGGCAGTTAATTTGAAATGAATAAAGGGAACTGACTCTTTGCAATGGATGTCGTTGACCTGCGAAATTTTCTGCCATAGTGTGTTACTGAGAAGAGTCATTTGCAGCTGTATTAAAACTAAATTTAGAATTTTCAATCATGTAAACTAAAGAAATCGCCTGGAGAAAATTAAGCCTTGAAAGGAAATGCATTGCTACCTAAGTTTCTTCTGCAAAAATAGCTATTAGAATATGATACTAAATTATTATCCAGATTGGCTACAGAAACACTTAATTGTTCCCACAAATATATATGTGAATGCTCTATTCCCCTTCCTTTAAACTTAGTCACAACATATACAGAGAGACCCAATACAATGAGAAATTAAACATTTTTCAATCATTAACAACTGTGCCTGGTAAATATAGAATACACTAACATAGATGGGGGCTATGAATATCTCATTAGATTATCATCAAATATTTTTAAAAGATATATAGATATTTTCCTTATCACAATTTCCACTAAGGACACAGCAAAGATGGAAAAATGTGTGCTATAATCCAACTCTAATATCATATAAACATGATTAAACTTGGCAAAACATTTAATAAATTTTATTACTAAATATGAAGGGACAAGGGTCTCTTTTCTCTTTTCAATTTGACAATGTACTAGAAATTCTAGACAAACTAATTAGGTAAGAAAAAGAAATAAGACTATTTGCATAGAGAATAAAGAAATGAAATACCTTAGTCTGTTTGTACTACCATAACAACTACCTGAGACTTGGTAATTTAAAAAGAACAAAAATATTTTTCTCTCATAGTTCTGAAACCTGGGAAGTCCAAGATCATGGAGCTGACAGGTTTAGTGTCTGGGGAAAACCTATTTTCATTGGTTCTATCTAATTGTACCCATGTAGTAGAAAAAATGGAGGGGCAAAATGGATGAATGGTTTGTGCTCATGGTGAACAGCAGAAGAGAGTGTACTTACTTCTTCAAGTCTTTTTATATGGGCCTTAATTCCATTCCTGAGGACTCTACTGAAATAACTACATTGACCATTAAGTTTCAACACATGAATTTTGATAACATATTCAGAACACAACATAAATAAATCTCTATTAACAGATAACATTAAATTGTATATGGATAATATAAAGGAATCCATGAAAATTCTAGTAGAAATAATAAATAAGTTCAGCATTATTATAGATCAATAATAAAAATCTGTACACAAGTAACAATTCAAAAATGAAATTAAACATAAAACTCCACTTACAAACCACCAAATATTGTTAATAAATTTCACATAAAAGTGCAGTATTTGTAAATTAAAGGCTAGAAAACATTGTTTAAATAAATTAAAGAAGACCCAAATAAATGGGAATACTTTCCATTTTCACATATTAGAAAACATAATATATTATTTATATTATGTTTTACATAATATATTGTGTTATATTATGTTTTCTAATATGTGAAAATGGAAAGTATATATATATACTTCGTACATAAGTACATCTTTGGGATTGTGGGAGAGGCAATTTTTTAGTACAACATTAAAAACACAAATAACAATAGAAAAATAGATAAATCATACTGCATTGAAAGTAGAAGAATTTTGTTTCAAAGAACATTAATAAAATAAAGAGACAGAATGGAAAAAAATGCTCTAATTATATATCCAATAAGAGAATTTTATTAAGTATATGTGAACAATTCTTTTTTTAAATTTATTTTTATTGTACACAAATGGGATACATACTGTTTCTCTGTTTGTACATGAAGTAAAGGTATACCATTTGTGTAGTCATACTTTTACATAGGATAATAGTGTTTGATTCATTCCATTACTTTTTCCCTTCCCCCCACCCCTCCCACCCTTCTTTTCCCTCTATAAAGTTCCTCTTTCCTCCATTCTTACCTCCTTCCCACCCCCACTATGTGTCATCATCCACTTATTGGTGAGATCATTCGTCCTTTGGATTTTTGAGATTGGCTTATCTCACTTAGCATGATATTCTCCAATTTCATCCATTTGCCTGCAAATGCCATAATTTTATTATTCTTTATAGTTGAGTAATATTCCATTGTGTATATATATATATATATACACACCTCAGTTTCTTTATCCATTCATCAATTGAAGGGCATCTAGGTTGGTTCCACAATCTGGCTATTGTGAATTGAGCAGCAATGAACATTGATGTGGCTGTATCTCTGTAGTATGCTGATTTTAAGTCCTTCGGGTATAGGCCAAGGAGTGGGATAGCTGGGTCAAATGGTGGTTCCATTCCAAGTTTTCTAAGGAATCTCCATACTGCTTTCCAGAGTGGCTGCACTAATTTGTAGCCCCACCAGCAATGTATGAGTGTACCTTTTTCCCCACATCCTCGCCAACACCTGTTGCTGCTTGTATTCTTGATAATCACCATTCTAATTGGGGTGAGATGAAATCTTAGGGTGGTTTTGATTTGCATTTCTTTTATTAATAGAGAAACAATTCTTGTAATAAGAAAACTAACAGCTCATTTAAAAATGAGAAAATGATCTGAAAAAATAATTATTCAAAGAGGATGTACATATAGCCAGTAAACACAGGAAAAATTGCTCAATATCATTAGTCATCAAGGAAAGACAAATCAATACCATAATGAAATGCTACTTCATATCCACTACAACGATATAATCAAAAAGGCAGATAATAACGTGTTAACAATGATGAAGAGAAACTGGAAACATGTATTGCTGGTGGGATTATCATAGTGCCATCACTCCAGAAAGCAGTGTGGCAATTCCTCAAAATGGTAAAAACTACATACTATGTAACCCAGCAGTTCTACTCCTCTGTTATACACAAGATAATGGAAAACACATTAACAAAAATACTTGTGTGTGGATGTTTATGATAATATTATTCATGATAGCCCCAAAGCAGAAGCCACTCAAATGTTCACTAATTGGAGAATGAATAAATATTATGTTACATATATTTATACAATTAGATACTGTGCAGTGGTAAGAAGGAATGAACTCTTGATGCTGTGACATAGGTGAACTTTGAAAACATTAGGGTAATTGGAAGAAATCAGTCAAAAAAGATCATCTATTGTATAGTTCATTTTATGTGAAATGTACACAATGTGTAAGTGCATAGAGAAAGCAAATTACTAGTTATCAGGGGGCTGGGAATGGAGTGAGTGCATGGGATTTCAATGTAAGTAATGAAAATGTTCTAAATTTAGATAGTGGTGAATGTAAACAACTCTGAATATACTAAAAAATGTCATTGTACACTTTAAAATTGTGAACTCTGTTATATGACCGGTATCTCAATGAAGTTGGTATAAAATAATGAAGTTAATGATAATTTTTTTATCCTGCATAAATTACATAAAAACAAGCATTAGCAAAACAAGCAAGGGGCAAGATTTAATTCTTCTTTAAGGTTCATATCCAAACAAATAGTAATGTAGTTTCAACTAGGTCAAATCTTCAGGGACAAAATAATTTTACGTGTGATTTTAAATAATATTAAGAAGGAATGTTTTATGCACCAGATACATTCACTGGCATATAAGTGGTATAAAGTAGCAACAACTATTAGAAAAACAAATTGTGGTATTATCTATTTATACACATACATGCAAGTACGTTCTATTCTGCAATTAGATATCGACAGATTTTATAATACATGCATTGGACCACTCAGGGGATAATTGAGGATGTAACGCATACTGTATGATTACTCAGAATCATCAAAAACATTAATTAATGTGAAATATGTTTTTGAGATTCCCACCTGAAATTAAGTTATTGCTAAGTTAATGGGGAAATATACATATTAGATCAAAAGTACTGTTCAATTAATGTCAGGCAGTGTAAAGGTGGATCAGATAGTTGCCAAGATGGAGTTATGAGAAAATTTAATAGCATAATGAAAATTGATTTAAAATCAATTTAAAATTGATTTAAAATACTTCATATGGAAAACAAGTAAAATACAGTATGTTTTGGTACTACTTTTAGTTTGGTGCTGTATGTCTGAAATCTTTATTTTGTTATCTAGTTATAACTCAATATGAAGAAAAAATGTATAAAATGCTAATTCCTGTGGTTTGCATATTCTTGATCTTTTTTGCATTTTGACTTAACCAGATATCACTGACTAATCTTGTACCTACTCTCCCTGGCCTTAAATAAAACTTTCCAACAAGGAGCTGTGGTTCTTTTTAGTTGACAGTAGTTTTTAGAAATGAAAATCTGAGGACTAGGTGTTCTTATTGTTACTTATGTCATTGCTTGTTTTTTAGAAATTATAAATTAACAAATTATGGTTTTATTTAGGATATGTTAATTAATTTGATGTAATTATTTCAAAACATATTTATGAATTATAACATCACAAATGGGCCATCACCTCAAATACCTATTTTCTGTGGTGAAAACACTTGAAATGTACTCTCTTACTGGTTTTGAAATGTACAATAAGTTATTATTTACTATATTCATCATGCTGGCAATATATGTCAATTAATTTTTTTCCTCCAGTCTACGAGAGGCTTCTTGTGCTTTCACAGTCATCTCAATATCACCTTCCCTCCAGCCTCTGTTAACTACCATTCTCTGCTTTCTGGAGTTAAATTATTTTAGCTTCCATATGTAAGTGAGAACATGTGGTGTCTGTCTTTCCCTCTCTGGCTTATTTAACTTGGCATAATGTTCTTCAATTCCATCTATGTTGCAAGAAATGACAAATTTCCTAACTTTTTAAAGGCTGAATAGTATTCCATTGTGTGTGTATATGTATGTACATGTATGTATTATCCATTAATGTGTCAATGGACTTTTTAAAATTTATTTTTAGTTATTGTGGACCTTTTTATTTTATTCAATTATTTATATGTGGTGCTGGGAATTGAACCCAGTGCCTCAAACATGCTATGCATGCACTCCACCACTGAGCCACAACCCCAGCCATTGGTGGACATTTAACTTGATCCCATAACATGGTTATTGTGCATAAGTGCTGCATTGAACATGGGCATGCAAGTATATATTTGACATACAAATTTCAAATATTTTGGATAACTACCCAAAAGTGGAATTTTTGAATCATGATAATTCTTTTTAAATTTTTTTGAATAATGTACATATAGTTCTCCATAATATCTGTACTAAATTTCATTTCCAGTAATAGTGTACAAGGATTTTCTTTCCTCCAAATATTCACCAACACTTGTTATTTTTGTTTTGATAATAGACATTCTGATACATGTGCCTTTAATTTGTATTTCCCTGATTATTAGTGATCTTGAGTACCTTTGCATATACCTGTTGGCTAATTGTAAGTTATTCTGAAAATATCTATTCAAGTACCTTTTCCATTTAAAAATTGGATTGTTTTATTTCTATAGAGTTGTTTCAGTTACTTATATTTTGCATATTAACCCCTTTTCAAATGTATGACTTGGTGTCATTAGTGGGCCTTAAGGGCAGCTAGGAAAAATAGTAATAACTACAGCAATAATGAAAAATCATAAGTTTTCATAGGCTCATTTAAACTTAAAGTTCTACCATTTTTCTTAAAATTTTATATCTGTAAACCCCTTTCTTCTTAACAAAGATTAACACAATTTATTTGATTTATCTGACAACATACATGTAGCAAAATTGCAATGATAATACTCTTACTAAAAGAAAAATTACTAAGTAGATATTAATTGTCTTGAAAGTATATCCTACTAAAGATGTGCTGTCTCAGTGTTACCTGAAACAATTATTTTTCTGTATCATTAGTTTAACAGTTGGACATGCAGTTAAGTTTGTTTATTTTGGTTTATTTTCAATTTTACAGTGTATTTTTCTCCTTTTCATTTAACTATATGTGTATAATACAAGGTTCAAAATTTAAAAAATAATAATACGAAGCTAGAATTCTCACTTCTAAATCTAGCCAATAAACTCCATTCCCACAATTGAAGCATAGAAGTTGTCCATAGTAAGTTAAAGAAACCCAAGCCTATTTAACTAAATCTAAGTGCCCTAGACAGATAACTAGGGGCATTAGTGAGTCAATGAATGCTGACAAAGGTGAAAGAATCACATATGTTTGAATAGGCTGGAAGAAATCTGATCAACATAACCAGGGAGGAGTACGAGGAACAACATGAGTCACATTCTATGGTAAAAAGTCCAGGTGATTTCATGCAGATTAAAATACCTTTCATGTTCTGTACTGATTGCTCTCACTAATTTAATTTCTTAGTTTTTCATAGTGGAAACATATAAGCAAGCATACATAGTAACCTTATGATACTAAAGCAAAGGTGATTCATCTTCTCTGTGCTGGCTTTTCAGTACAAGTAGATATTAAGACCACCAATGTTGTTTGAGATTATATAAGTCTGAGATCCATGGGAAAACTATCCTGGTTGAGGCAGAAAAGGGACTAGATTTAATGAATGTAACTTTCTTTCTAATAGCTGTATGGAGTATGAATACTAATAAATGTTGATTACATGAAATAAAAATGAAAATATCTTGTCATGTTATTGATGTATTATGATCTAAACTACAAGATTATTATAACATCAGTGGTTGGAGAGAATGTTATATTATTATTTTTTTAAATTATTGTTACATTATAATACATAATAGTGGGATGCCATGTTTTTACATGCTATAACATAATTTGATCAACCTTTTTTGTACCAGGGATTGAACTCAGGGGCACTCAACCACTTCCCCAGCCTTATTTGTATTTTATTTAGAGGCAGGGTCTCAGTGAGTTGCTTAGTGCCTTGCTGTTGCTGAGGCTGGCTTTGAACTCATGATCCTCCTGCCTCAGCCTCCTGAGCTGCTAGAAATACATGTGTGCTCCACCATGCCTGGCTCATCTTTTTAAAAGTAGTAAAAATATTTATATCATATGGCAATAAACCTAGAATACATTTTGTTACCTTTATGCTAAATATCTGAAGAATAGTAAGGGAATGTGTATGTATCAAGGTAATAATAAAAATATTGACAAAAAAGAAAAAAAGATGGCATTAAAAAGAAAAACAAGTCAAGTCTGCACAAATAGAAATAATGACTAAGATGTTGATTATATCTAATTGGTAAGTGCATTAAAACTTAAGTAAATATACTAATTATCAAGGGAAATTGTTAGAATGAATTTTCAAAAGGAAAGAGAACACTGCTTTTTAAAAAAACACAATATTTAAATGTAATTAAAGTATGAAATTTGGAAAACAGAGGATATAAAAAGATACACCATACAAACACTAACCGAAGGAAATATGGTGAGGTTTTATTTGTTTGTTTGCAGGTGCATTTTTTTTTAACTAAAATCAGATAAAGTAAATGTTAAGAATAGAAGCATTACAGTAGAGGAAAGTAAAGAGGTGGTGGGAGGATGGGTGGGGAAGGGGAAATACTAGGGACTGAATTAGAGCAAATTATATTCCATGTGAATCATATTGTCATGTACAACTAAAAAGAGCCAATAAAAACACTAGAAGCATTATTAAATATGAAGTATAATATGAAGTGTATACTGAAAGGTCAAACCACTGGGAATGTATACTAATTATAAATTTATTAATTTATATTTATCTACTGACATTATCAAAACATACAATATATACATGGACACAGTTAACAGGAGAATTAGACAAGTTCAAAATTATTCTGTAACTGATAGAAAATCATGCAAAATCAGAATGAATATTAATGATTCAAATGACATATTCAACAAATTAGACTTAATTGACATGTATATTAAAATGGTGATGAGCAAAGACTACATGTTATTTTCAGTGCACATGACAATAGTCAGGTCATAACATATATGCTAACATGTTTTAAAGACTGAAATCATACACATAGTGTGTTTTATACACACAGGGAAATTAAACAAATGAAGAAGAAATTGGTGACTATGAATGAGTACTGTGTAAATTAGATGACATAATTGTAGATAATCATATCTCAAATAATAGATTGTAACACAAATTAGATTATGTTTCAAAGTTAATGCTAAATAATATAAAACATATTGAAACATGAGCAATGCCACTGAAACTATCTTTAGATGATGCAATGATTTGGATACAACATGAATGTGTCCCCCAAGGGTTCATGTGTTCAAAGCTTGGTCCTCAGTGTGGCTGAGAGGCAGGGGAACATTTATGAGGTGAGGACCAGAGAAAGGTGATTAGGTTAATGGGGCTCTGCCCTCAGAAGGGATTAATATAGTTCTCATGGGACCCTTGTTATTTCATGAGATAGCAGTTGTTAGAAAAAGGGCAAGCCTGGCCCCTAAATACCTCTGGTTTTCTGTCTCACCATGGGACATCTTTTGCGCATGTTCCCACCAATGTTATGCCAGCTACCATGAGGCCTTAAGCAGAAATTAAATGCATAGAGTCACTTAATCTTGGACTGTCAGTAAATACATCCATTTTTCTTTAGAAATAACCTAGTTTCTGGAATTTTATTATAAAAACAGAAAATCGACTCATACAAATGATCATGAATAAATTAATATATTCATATATAATAAATTATGTCCAAGAAAAGAATTAACTATATGAAGGTAAGATTACCCATATCATTAAAATCTAATACATGAATAAATAATAATAATTATCAAAGTATCCATCTTAAAAATATATAAAAATATATTTTATCTATTTTTTGTATTTTTTAAGAGTTGTTTCATGGCCTAAGATATGATCTATTTTAGAGAAGGATCCATATGCTGCTGAGAAGAAAGTGTAGTCAGTCATAGATGGATGGAATATTCTATATATGTATGTTAAGTATAAATTATTAATTGCATTTTTAGTTCTATATTTTCTTTATTTAGCTTATGTTTGGAGGATACTACAGAGCTATAATAACAAAAAACATGTGATAATGGTACCAAAACAGACATGAAGACCAATGGAACAAAATAGAAGACACAGAGGCAAAGCCACATATACACAGTTATCTGACAAAGGTGACATAAACATTCATTGGAGAAAAGATAGCCTCTTTAACAAATGGTACTGGGAAATCTGGGAATCCATATGTAGTACAATGAAATTTAATCCCTATTTCTCACCCCACACAAAACTCAACTCATTGTAGATCAAAGACCTAGGCAGTAGACCAGAGACTCTGTGCCTACTAGAAGAAAAAGCAGGCCAAATACTCCAACACACTGGCTTTGGAACCAATTTCCTCAATAAGACTCCTAAAGTGCAAGAAGTAAAACCAAGACTTAATAAATGGATGGCATCAAACTTCACAGCAAAGGAACAATTAAGAGCACAAAGAGAGAGTCCAAAGAATAGGAGAAAATCTTTACCACCTGCACCTCAGATATAGCATTAATCTCTTGGCTATACAAAGAACTAAAAAAACAACACTGAAAACAAACAAATAACCCAATGGATAAATAGGCAAATGAACTGAACAGACATTTCACAGAAGAAGAAATATGATTGGTCCAAAAATATACGAAAAAAGATTCAACTTCTTTAGCAATTAGAGAAATGCAAATTAAAACTACCCTGAGATTTCATCTCACTCTAGTCAGAATCACACTTATGAAGAACCCAAGTAACAATAAATGTTGGCAAGGATGTGGGGGGAAAGTACCCTCAGACATTGCTGGTAGGACTGCAAACTGGTGCACCCACTCTGGAAAGCATTATGGAGACTCCTCAGAAAATTGGAATGAAACTGCCATTTGACCCAGTTATCCCACTTCTCAGTTTATACCCAAAGAACTTAACATTAGCATACTACAGTGACACAGCCACTTCAATGTATATACCTGCTCAATTCACAATAGTCAGGCTATGGAACCAACTCAGGTGCCTTTCAATAGATGAATGGATAAAGAAAATGTGGTATATATACATATAATGGAATATTACTCAGCTATAAAGAAAAATAAAATTATGGCATTTGTCAGTAATGGATGAAACTGGAGACTATCACACTAAGTTAAATAAGTCACCTCTCAAAAACCAAAGATTGAATGTTCTCTCTGATTTGTGGATGTTAACACAAAATAACAGGGGAGGGAGGAATAGAAATTCATTGGATTAGACAAAGGGGAATGAAGGGAAGTTGGGAGATGGGAATAGGAAAAAGAGTAGAATGAATTGGCCATAACTGTCCTATGTTCATGTATGAATACATGACCAATGAAACTCCACATCATGTACAACCACAAAAATGGGATCCTAATTAGAATAAATTATAACTTGTACATATAATATGTCAAAATAAACTCTACTGTCATGTATATCTAAAAAGAACAAATAAAACAAAAATATATAAAAACAACAGGAAATTAATACCAAATAAGTAGAAGGAAATAAAAGAGCATAAATGAATAAAATTATCAGAAATAGAATCGATAAAGGTAAAAGTTGGTCATTTTAGAAGACTAAATATAATTAATAGTGCCCAGATAAGAATGATAAGAAACCAAATAGAAAAGGCACCTATTACTAATATCTGGATAAGATGTTCCTAAAAATTCTATAGTCACTAAAAATTAAAATAAAATGTATTATGAACAACAATATTCCATTTATTTGAATATTCATAGAAACTTCTTGAACATCATGACATACTAAGATTAACAAAAAATAAATGTAAAATGTTAATACCCCTATATGTATTTAACAACTTTATATGTAATTTCAAACATTCCAATAAATAGAATTTCAGGATCATATAGCCTAACCAGTAAATCTCCCAAATATCCAAGAATGTGTAACACCAAATTAAAACTTTCTTGAGAACAGGGAAAAGAAAATTCCAGGAAAAATTGTTTCTTGTTTTATGATATCAGAATAAAACTGACCTAAGAACTTTACATGGATACTAGACAAATGGAAAATTACAGACTGAACTCTCAAAAACAAATGCAAAAGGCCTAACTAATATTAGCAAATTGAGTCCTGGCCTACCTGAATAAGATAATATATCACCATCAATTTGGTTTTGTTCCAAAATGTGAACATGTTCAACATTTAAAACTCAATCAATATAATTCACTATCATACAGAGGAGACAATACAATCCTTTCAACTGATATATTAAAAATAATAAACTTCATGATATAATTATTTGAAAACTAGACATATTAGAAAACTCCTTAATCTGATGAAGACTAGGTAAAATAAAAATAAATGCTAAATGAACGCTCTCCCCTTGAGCCCAGAAACAATATAAAAATATCTTTATCATCACTTCTATTTAAATTATACTGGAGCAGTTTTCATTCTAGGTAAGACAAAATAAGCTTACTTCTTATTTTCTCTCATTGAAAACACCCATGAAACATGGTAAAAAAATGTGTGATTCAGGTATTTGAGAAATCCCAAAATTTAATAGCAGCAGGACAATTGGGAGAGAATGTCAGAATTTGAAGTCCACCATATCAACAGTGAGTTTGTGCATAATGGGACTTAGAAACATAAAAAATTTCTGTGTTTTAATTCAAGTGGTAAAATATTTATTTTAGATGATCTGAAAATTAGTTATATATATTTTAATTTTTAAAGAAACCAAAAAAAAACTCTTCAAATTGGTACAGTTATAATCAAAATAGGTAAAGTAAAATGAAATAAAATAAAGGCAGCCAAAGGGAAAAATAATAACAGCAACATTATCAAATACTTGAAAGTTAAAATTAACACATTTTAAAATATTTAATGGGTCACAGAGGAAACCATAAGAAGATCAGAAAATATTAAATTAAACAAGTTGAAATATAATTTTGAAAATATTGTCTGAAACTAAGCTCTTCCTGGAGGGGAAATTCATAGCACTATTATCATTGTATTAAAAAAAGAAAAAAGTCAGATGTGGTGGCTCACACCTGTAATCCCACTGGTTCAGTAGGCTGAGGAGGTGGATTCCAAGTTCATAGCCAGCCTCAGCAAGTTAGTGAGGCCCTAAGCAACTCAATGTGACCCTTTCTCAAGATAAAGAAAAATAAAAAATAAAACGAGTTCAGGGTGTTGCTCAGTGGTTAAGTGCCCTTGAGTTCAATCCCTGGCACAAAAAGAAAAAAAAAAGGAAAAAAAATCCAAATTGATAATCCTAAGAACATTTTCACCTTAAGAAAGTAGAAACAGGGCTGGGGAGATAGCTCAGCTGGTAGAGTGCTTGCCTCGCAAGCACAAGGCCCTGAGTTCGTTCCCCAGTACCGCAAAAAAAAAAAAAAAAAAAAAAAAAAAAAAAGTAGAAACAAACACATAGCAAGTGGAATTATAAATTAATCAGATTTAAAACAGAAAAACAATAGAACAAACAAAAATCAATGAAATCAATAGATGATTCTTTTTAAATTTCAATAAAATTATAAAATTGGTAAACCTTTAGCAAGATTTGAAAATAATAAAATAAAACATTACTAATATCGGAAAGATAATAGGAAATATGACAGCACAATATGAAA
Organism: Sciurus carolinensis; assembly: GCF_902686445.1. Taxonomy (NCBI): domain Eukaryota; kingdom Metazoa; phylum Chordata; class Mammalia; order Rodentia; family Sciuridae; genus Sciurus; species Sciurus carolinensis. The sequence continues at coordinate 105,263,827 of NC_062232.1, forward strand.
ACATTGAAAGGATAGCACAGAAGTGCTGTAAGCAAGTCCTTATGTGTACATTTAATAACAGATGATATGGACCAATTCTCAAAGCCCAATGTGATTGCTTTAAAAATAAATTCTCTCTCCCCTCTTCTGACCACAGGCTATCCATACTCTCATCATTGTAACCTGTAAGTATTAAATTCAATGGCAAAAAGGTACTTTGCAAATGTAATTAAATTAAGAATCTTATTTCTGTAAGATTATCTTGAATAATCCCAGTGAGTGGGATGTAGTCGCAATGGAGGGGAAATTCATAGCAACACAAAGGCAAAAGGAAAGGGAAAGATTGAGTTGTTCTTGAAGGTGAAGGAAAGAGTCCTGAAAACATCTGTAGTTCACTGAGACTCACTCACTTAGAATTTATAACCTCCATAACTGTATGGTAAAATGCTTTATTGTTTTAAATAATTAAGTTTGTGGTAACTTGTTAGAGAACTAACCTGCAAACTAATTTAACCACAAACAAAAGTAATCTAATGTGAAATAAGTGACTTGAATTTTATAGCAAAACAATTGAATTTGTGGCTAAAAACCCCTCAAAATTGAGATTTCTACACCCAGATGGCTTCCTTTGTAAACTATCAAAAACATTTAAAGAAAAAGAATGACACCAATTCAATATATAAATTCCTGCAAAAATATGGAAGTGGGAAAAATTCAAATAGCATTTTGTGAAACTGACATTAACCTGAAAGCAAAAGTAGTCAGGAAAAACAAACAAACAAACAAAAAAACAGATCAGCATGTTTCATGCAAAAACATAGATGCAAACATCCTTAACAAAAACATAGACACAAAAATCCTTAACAAAATATTAACAAATCTAATCAATGGATATGTAAATAAAAAAATGTATATATGTTATGACCAAATGGGTTCTTTTCAGGGAATAAAAGACTGCTTCGATGTTCAGAAATCAATCGACATAATTTACCATATAACCAGCTTTAAAACTAAAAACAATGCAATAAAAACATTTGACAATTGCAATATTCTTTCATGATAAAAATTCAACAAGCTAGGAGTAGATAGGAGCTTCCTTAACCTGATAATATGTATCTAAAATAAATTGTACAGCTAACATCATATTTAATAGTGAAATAGTGAATTTTTCTTCCTAGTATTGGGAATAAGACAATGATGTTCACTCTTATCCCTCCTATTCTACACACTAGAAGTTTCACTCAATGTGACACAGCAAATAAATGAAATAAAAAATCATCACATTTTGGATAGGTAGGAATAAAATTGGCCCTAGTTGCAGAAAATATGTTTGTCCATGTAAAAATTTCAAAGTAGTATGTACAAAACCTCATAGAATCAATAAAAACTTTAGCAAAGTAGCAGAGTACAAGTCTAATCATTGAAAAACTCAATTTCATTTCAGTACATAAGTTATAATGGTACTTTACTTTCACCAAAAGACACAAACTAGCATATTGATAGCAACTTTATTCATAATTGCTAAAACTGAAAAAAACTATAAATATTCATCAGTAGTAGAATAGAGAAATACATTATGATATGGTCATAGTAGAATATAATGTAGCAATGAAAATTAGTGAATGATTACTACTTGCAATAATACATAATTTTGAACAAAATAAGTCAAACACAAGAAAAAGCATTATACATTATTTTATTTTTAAAATATATAAATAGGCAACTAGTCTATAGTAAAGACATCAAATAGTGTTTATCTTTGGGAAGCAGGTAACACTATTTACCTACTGGGTATGCTGCTAATGTTCTTAATTCAAAGGAAGTTACTTAGGTCTGTTCATTTTGTGAAAATTAAGCTGTAATTACTTGAGCTGAAGATTTATGATATAGGTACATTTAATTTTTTATTGGTTACATAGCACTACACATATGCAGACACACACGTATATAGAAAGATATAAATTTTATCAAAAACAACAGTAAAACATTTTGCTTATAAAAGAATCATAATAGAAAAGAAATAACAAATTAAGATGACAGAGTTAGTTCATTTAGTGGTTATATAATGTCTGAAAATGGGTAATTTATATAATAAATGACAATCATTTTTTTACTGTTCTGGAGAATGCAAAATCCAAGATCAAGGTACTGGCCTCTAAGAGTGAGTCCTTACATAGCCAAAGGCAAGAGGGGATGAATAATGTGTCCTCACATGGCAAAATCTCAGAACATAGCTAACCTGCTCCTGCAAGCTTTTTTCTTATAATGACCTAAACACCTCTCAAAAGGCCCGAACTTCCAGTCTTACCACACTGGGGATCTAGTTTCTAAGACATGAATTTTAGGGGACACATTCAGACCATATCATTATGTGCCTCATCCCTCAAATCTATGTCCTTCTATAATGCAAATTACATTCATTCTGTCTCAAAGGTCTCAAAAGGCTTAACTCATTTCAGTATCACTAAAAGTCTAAACTCCAGAGTTTCAACTATATATCAGGTACGGTTGAGACTCAAGGTATGTAATTCATCCTGAGGCAAAATTTCCTCCATCTGTGATCCTGTGAAACAAACCTGTTATAAGCTTCCAAACTATATTTGTGTGACTGACATAGGACAGACATTTCTTTTTCAAAAGGGCTAAATAGGAAAATTGAAATTAGTAACAGCTTCTATGTAAGTCTAAAATCCAATAGGACGAACAACACTAAATATAAGACTACATGGGTTGGGGTTTTGGCTCAGTGGTAGAGTGCTTGCCTAGCACGTGTGAGGCACTGGGTTTGATTCTCAGCACCACATATAAGTAAGTGAATAAATTAAAAGTCCATCAACAGCTTAAAAATATTTTAAAATAAAAAAAAATAAGACTACAGTAATCTTTGACTCATTTCCCACCATCTGGATGCACTGGGGTGGTGGTTTATGTTCCTATATTTCCTATATCTGTGTCCCTGTGAATTTTGCAGTCCATGCTTCAGCTCTTGTGAACTGAAAATGCAATCCTGTCTTTCTCAAGCTGGAATTGCAAGCTGGTGGTTCTATAGATCTGGAGTTTTGAGGATGCTCTGCACTGGCTCCACCTCTGCAATAGATCTCTCTTTGGATTACAAAGCTATCTGAGGCATCATTTGAAATCTAGGTGGAAAAAGCAATTTCTTCAGAGCTCAAGTACTCTGTGTGTCTGCCCAGTGATAACCATGTGGATGTCTCCACGGCTTACTGCTTGTGCTTCCTGAAGCTATTGCCTGAGCCATACCTGGGTCCACTTGAGCCACAGCTGGGGTTGTCAAAGAGCACACTGCTTGAATTCAGGGAGCAGAGACATGAGGCAGATCTGGGCAGTGAGACCAGAGGTTTCATTTTCTCAATGAATATACTTGGCTTCCTTTCATTCACATTAATCTTATTAAATGGTTGCTTGGCCATGCCTTGGCTTTTTTATTCTCTACAAGGATAGGCTGAGAATTTTCTAGATCTTTGCATTTTAGTTTCCTTTAACTCAAAATTTTTTCTCTAAATCATTTCTATCTTCTCAGGTTATATCATAAGCAGTTCAGATAGACCAAACAGCACCCTGAACACTTTGATGCTCAAAGATGAAACATCCTAGTTCATATCTCCCAAATTCTGCCATTTGCAAAGTCCTATGACTCTGACACAATTCCAAAATGACCAAAATTCTTTGTTGCATTGTAATAAGAATGTCCTTGCCCCATTTTCCAACAAGATAGTCCTCATTTCTGTCTAAGGTTTCATCAGAGAAAACCATGTTTCTACCAACATTCTATTCATGATTGATTAAGTAATCTCTAAGATTACTTATCCTCTTATTCTGAGCACTCACTAGAATCACTAGAATCATGCTTAATGCCCTATTTATGGCAACACAGAATTTTCATATCCTGATTTTTCAAACTCAGCCTTTTCCTATCACCAAATCAATTCCAAAGCTGGTTCCACCATTTTAGGCATTTGTTATACCAACACTTCACCACATTGGAATCAGTTTCTGTTTATTCTGCTGTAATAAATTACCAGAGACTGGGTAATTTATAAAGAACAAAAATGTATTTTTTCAAAGTTTCTGCAGGCTAGGAATTCCAAGATTAAGTCACTGGCATCTCTTCAAGCCCTTTTTAGTGAGTCCTCCATTCTCGAGGGAGAGAGAAAGAAATAAGTGAAAGAGGGGAGTTAGACTTCCAAAATTCTTTAAGCAGGAAATAAACTGATATAGCTAGTTGGTGTCAAGCATGTACTACCATTCAATAAAAAGAAGGAGAACTGAAAGCAGAACAACAGATGTACAAGCCAGAGAGGCATGTTTAAGGGAAAGAAAGAAACAAGGGCCAATCTAACCACTACCCCAGGCCCATAGGTGAAAACCAAGCCACCACTGAGCCACCTCTGCCTCTCAGAGGCAGAGGCCAAATTTGAGCTGCCACTGGCCAACAGAATGGAATTATCACAGGCTTATAGGATGAAGTAACAACAGATCCAGAAGATGAAGGATCAAGCCACAGATTACTCTCAAATCTTGAAACAAAATAAAATTTACCTAGATAGATTTCAAACTTTCTGATGACCAGTGATTCCTTTATTTTTCAATATTTCTCTTTTGAAATGAGAATATCTATATTATGCCTGTGCCATCATTGTGTTTTTGAAATAGATAGCTTGTTTTAACGTTCCATAAGTCCACAGATTTTTAATTTGAATTGAAAAAATCCATAGTCAAATGCATACCTGATAAAGATGATTTATAAGGCGAGATCAGGTGATTTTGAAGGTGAGAGACTTATTAAATATCATTGGCTTAAATATCAAATCAGGTGATATTTGTTTTTATTTTTTGATTATTTTTTTTCATATGATATATAGATGAGAGTTTGAACATAGAGTTGATGTTCCAAAACTGCTCAGACTTTGGGGAATATTGTAATTCATATGTGTATTTTGCATGTGTATTTAATCTAAATTTTGGAGAGTGACCAGATGAACAGTAATAGATTGAATAGTGGCTCCCAAAGTTTTGTTCAAGTCCCAACTCCAAGTACCTATGAAAGTGACTTTATCTGAAAAGAAAGGACTTGGCGGATGTTATTAAGTTTAATGATCTCAAAGTGAGATCATCCTGTATTTAGGATAAGCCTTGTATACAAGGATAGTGTCCCTATAAGAGAGAGAAAACAAAATACAGAGTTACACAATTTTGAGAAGGTCACGCAAAAATGTAGCAGAGATTATAGGCATCCACAAACTAAAAAACACCAAGTATTGTCTTGATCCACTAGAAACTGAAAGAATAAAGGACATATAGTGTTTTAGAGACTTCAGAGAGAATGTAGCCCTTCCAACACTGGTTTTGGATTTCTAGTCTCCAGAATTCTAAGAGGATGAATTTGTCTTGTTTTAAGGTACATACTTTGTAGTAGTTTTTTTATCAGTCTTAGGAAACTAATACAATATATAATTAGATTTTTTGTGAAGATTAAATGAAATAATCTATGCAAAACACATGTATACCAGGGAGTGAAATGGAATAAATTAAATTCCATGAATGTTTGATTTTGTCAAAATGGATGCAACTATTATGCATATTTATAAGGCACTAATAAAAAAAGATAGTTTGATTTACAGGTTACTTCTTTCTGGCTTGATATTATCTATTAGTTTTACTATTATTCTGACCGATTCATTGAGCCTTGAAGAAGTAAATATAAGGAAAATATTGTAATGGAAGTAACTACTATGTTCTTATTTACTGATAGTTTTAATGAATGACAGAAAACATAAAAGAATCATCTACAAACTGTAAATGCAATAACAATAACATTTCCAACACCATTTGTTGTAAAAAATAATATTGCTTTGGGAATTAATTGAAGTATATGCATGTGAGATATTAAGTTAAGAATCAGACAAGACTAGAGCAATAGGGGAAATATGCTGTAGCAGATGTTATACTATAGAAATCATATTAATATTTTCAGTGAAAGAAATAATATGTTGTCCTATGTTATGATTTGGATATGGAATGTCCCCCCAAAATTCATGTGTTGAAAATTGGTCCCCAATGCAGTAATGATCAGAGGAGGTATTTTTGAAATGGAATTGGATCATGAGGGCTACAGTCTCATCAGTGGATTAATGCATTTGGTGTATCAATAATTTTAGTGGATTACTGAGAGTATATGGAAGCTGCAAGCAGGTGGGACATGTATGGAGGAAATAGGTCATTGGGATCTGTGCCATTGGGATCTGCATCTTGTCCCTGGTTCTGTTCTCTGTCTCTCTCTCTCTGCGTCCCAGCTACCATGAGGTGAACAGATTTCCTCTGCCATGCCTTCCTTCCATGATGTTCTGCCTCACCTCAAGCTTAAAGCAATAGAGACAGCCAAAGGTGGAGGAAACCCTTGAAACCATGAGACCTAAAAAATTTTCCTCTAGATTCTAAGTTGTTTTTCTCAGTATTTTGCTCGCACAGTAAAAAGTTTACACGTTCTAAAAATTGGCCTAATTACATATAACATTTTAGTATGTAATTTTAAAAATGCCAAAATAACTATACATGAGAATTATTTAACAAATAATGCTAGAATAACTGTGTAGTGTTTTTGGCAGAAAAATTTTATTTAAAAATCTATTTAGATGTATATTTTATATCAAATTTAAATAAACTAATGAAGAATTAAGGAATTGCACATTATATGATGCCATAGAAAAGAGCAAAAAATAAGATAAGGTATATTTAACCATAGAAGAACTAGCAAAAAAAATAAGGTACATCTAACACTTTCGGATGGATGAAAAATTTCTAAAATTTTAAGCAATGAGGAAAGTTTAAAAACAACGAGACATTCAATTATATCAAATGAGAAACATCTATTCAACAGAACATGATTTTAAAAATAAGCAATATATATTGCAATATAATATATATTGCTATTACATATGACAGATCTAGAATTAACATCAATAATGATCAAAAAGAATATTCTAATTCATATCAATTTAATTAAAATTCTAATAAGGAAAGGGAATGTACAATCAGTAAAATGGAAAATAAAAATTGAGAAGGTACATAGGAAGAACGTTCAACTCACTAATAAGTAAAGCAATGCAATTTGAGACAATAATAAGATGCCTTTTTACACCTATTAAGGTAGAAAAATTAAGTCTATTCAAGGCAGGCAAGCCTGTGATCAAATTAGTGTCCTCTTGCTTTGGTGTTGGTGGTATAAACTAGTATAATATGTAAAGCAATTTGGCACTATATATCAAGAGCCATAAAATTTTGACCACTTATTTTGCTCCTGGGAATTGAGCCTAAAAATATATTTGTTAGAGCACTATCTATAATAGCAAAGATTTGGAACCCAGATATATGTCAAAAATAGTTGAATGAGTAAGTAAATTACAGGGTAGAAAGTAGGCATTAAATTATAATTGTAAATATGTAATATATGGGAAATGTGTGTGAGACATTACTATGTAAAAAGAGGATGTAATTTTTAGCACAATAAATACACACATAAAAATGTGAAGGTACAGATGTGGATTTAACAAGTGTTTATTTTACTCTTGGGATTTGTCTTATTATACAATTACATATATAGTCACTTTTGATCAAGGTATAAAAGTTTGAACAACCAACATTTAGGTTTCTAAATAACAGCAATAAACAGAGGGAAAACATATTCTCTAATGCATCTTTCCTGACAAGCCAATATTAGCTGTGTGACTAGGAAATGAACAATAGAAATATATCAGTGAAAAATACAGTTCTTTTTAACATTAATGAATATATTTGCATAGCTGACTTTTATCTTCAACTTAGTGCCACACTTCTTTATTTTGGTAATACTAACTAAACCATCATTGCTATGACTTGAGGGGACGGCTGAATGATCATTACTTGTTGATTTAGAAATAGTTTGAGGTGCGCAATTTGAAATTTGTGGTTAATTTTAAAGATGTGAATTAGTCCTCTCTTTCTGCATTAGAGTATTGATTCCTAGCTATGTGAAGGACTTCTGAAGTTAATCAATATGTGCAAAAAAGCAGAAATACTGGTGGCATGGGTAAAAATACTTTATCCCAAATAACTTGGTTTGTAACATAATATTACCTATTTCAAAGGAGGCTCTTTTAACATCTAGAAATATGCTCTAAAACAAAATAATCAATTGATCAACACATTTGGCACTTTGAAAAATACTTTTCATCTATTTTCTAAATAGAAAAACAATAACAAAATATAGTCCAAATGTAATTTTGACCTATGATGATTTTTGTGGCCCCTCTGCTACAGTTCGGTACATGCTGATCTCTGCTTCACTACATGTGTCATCCTTTTTTGCTGCAAGTGTAAACAGTGGTAGAAAGATACATGAGGTAGTTTCCACCTAAGTCTCTTTCACAGAAGAAAGGAAGGCAGGAAGGATGGGAGGGAGTCAGTTAGAAGGGAAAAAATGAACGGAGGAAGGAGGAGCATGACATATTTATTAGAGCTATGTATCATAAAGCTACATTATTGAAGTACTAATATTATTTCTCAAATTTTGTAGTTATTTGATCTTGGGAAGTTTACTGTTTTGCTCAAACATTTCATTAATTCCATGAGAAAGTTTTTTTTTTCTAGATGTGTGTTTTGCCGCTGGATCTCTATTGTTCTTTGTTATCTCGGCCTCAGTTCCTTATTAATAAAATAGTACCTAATAAACTGTAAAAGCATATTTATATTATCATTAAAGAAGAGCACCAATTCTGATGTATTCACAAATATTCCTATGAAGAATTCTTATTTTAAAGTTATAATTATTTTGCATTATTGTTATTGATGTGCAAAATATTTAATGCATAGACTTAATTTGTTGAAGTAAGTTTAAAATCATGAGAGCATTACCACAAATGCAAAACTCATCACCTCCAATAGTGTCCTCATATTACCTTTGCTTTCTAGTTTCATTTTTGTTTTGTTTCAATTATTTCTATCAGAGTAAGACACTTACTATAAGATGTACCCTTTTAGTAAAATTTTAAGTATACAGTGCAGTAATTTTAATCATAGTATGTTGTATAGTAGACCTTGAGAATTCGTCTTGCATAATTAAAATTTTATACCCTTTGGCCAATACCTACCCATTTCTTCCTACCTCCAACTCCTAGAGACCTCTATTCTAGTCTCATTTTCTGTGAGTTTGGTTATTTCAGATTCCTTGTATAAGTAAGTTAATGGTGTATTTGTTATTCTGTGACTGGCTTATTTCATTCAACCTGTTTTCTAAGTCTATACATCTTTTTTCTAATGGTATGATTTCATTCTTTTCATGTCTGAACAAACTTACTTATGTGCATATGCATATTTTCTTTACCATTCATTTGTTTATGAGCCTTTAGGTTGTTTTCCTGTTTTGCCAGTTGTGAATAAACCAGCAATGAACATGAGAGAGCAGATATCTCTTTGAAATTTCAATTTCAATTTCAATATATACTCAGATGTGAGATTTATGGATCAAATAGTAAGGAAATCAAGTATAATACCATATTGAAAGGATCATAAGACATGACCAAATGGGATTTATCCCTGGGATGCAAGGTGGTTCAATGTACACATATCAATAAATCACATTAACAAAATGGTCATATCAGTAGATGAAGAAAAATTTGATAAAAATCAACACTCTTTTAAGAGAAAAATTCTCAATAAACTAGGTATGGAAGGAACTTATGTCAGCACAATACAGACATTTTATGAAAGAACAACAGTTAACATCATACTCAAGAGTGAAAAGCTGGAAGATTTCCTCTAAGAACAAGACAAGGGTGTCATTCTTAATCAACATAGTACTAGAAGTCTTAGCCACAGTAATTAAGCAACAAAATAAATAAAATGCATGTAAATGAAAGAAAGTAAAATAATCTGTTTACAGATGATAAGTGCTTAAGTACCCAAAGCAGTAAAGACTGTACACATGTGCAAAAACAACTATTAGTACTAATAAGAAAATTCAGTAAAGTCACATTACATAAAATATATAAAAATCAGTAAAGTCACAGGATACAAAGTATATAAAGATCAACACAATAATCAGTTGTGTTTTATACTCTAATAAGGACCTACCGCTGAAAGGGAATTAGGAAATCAATTCCATTTGCAAGACCATCAAAAAGAATAAGAAAATTAGTGACAAATTTAAAAAAGGAGGTGAAATATTTGTACCTAGAAAATCTCAAAACATTGGTGGAAATTTTGAAAGGGGATACAAATAAGTGGAAGGATATATAGTATTCATGAATTCAAAGAATTAATATCATTAAAATGTCTGCAATTTTGAAATCAATGTACGTATTCAATGTGATCTCTGTCAAAGTTCCAATGGCAATATTTTTAGAAACATAAAAATATAAAAACTGTCCTTAATTTTGTTTGGAATCACAAAGACCTCAGGAAAATTGAAGTAAATGTGAATAAGAAGAATAAAACTGGAGGTATTAATCTCCTTTATTTCAAAACATATTACTAAACCGTAGTAATGAAAACTGGTACTGGTATAAAAACAGATATACAAGCAAATGGATGAGAATAGAGAGCCTAGAAATAAACTCATATGTCTACAATCAACTGATTTGCAAGGCTGCCGAGTGTACAAAATGGGGGAGTGTCTCAGCAATAATTAATGGTGGGAAAATTGGATATTCACTTGGGAAAATAATAAAATTGAATCCTTTATCTTACACCATATACAAAAACCAACTCAAAATGAATTCAAAATTTAAACTTAAAACACAAAACAATAAATCTTTCAGAAGGAAACAAGGAAAAAATCACTAAACAGTGAACTGGGGCATTAACTTTATGAATATAATACAGCACTGGCAGAAGAAACAAACAGAAAAGTAGACTACATAAGACTAAAAATCTTCTGTACAGTGAAGGAAACCTACAGAATGAAAGAAAATATTTTCAACTATATACCTAATAAGGGATTAGTATAAAATATATAAGATACACCTACAACTCAATTGCAAAACAAAAAAAATGAAAAATAGAAAAAAGGAGAAAATCCAGAAATAATCCATTAAAAAAGGGGGTCAAGAACCTGAATAGATGTTTCTCCAATGAATAAAGAAAAATGTCAAATAGGTATGTGAAAGTGTACTCAACATTACTAATCATTAGTGAATGCAATTCACACCTACAATAAGATATCAACTTACACAATTTAGAATTGCTATTATAAAAAATACAAGAGATAATAAGTATCAGTAAGGGTGTAGTTATGAGGGAATCCTGTGCATTCTTGGTGGGCATGTAAACTGATGCAGTTATAATTATTTTAAAATTATTATTGTAAATTCTTCTTTGACATATAGTTTTACTAATGTGTTTTTCATTTTCCAAATGCACTGGATTTTGATCATTTTATTGTGATTATAGAACACAGTTCGTATCATGGAAATTCTAAAATTATTTTAAGGTGTATCCTGTGAGCTTTCATGTGATCAATTTTTTTTTCAAAATTTTCAATTGTGTTTTAGAAGGCAGTATGTTTGAAAGCTGTTAGAAAGAGGGTTCTATATATGTACCTTTAGTTAAGTGCATTAATTGTGTTATTCACATCACCTCTATTAGTTATGTTCTTAATTTTTGTGTCTTGTCCTATCAATATTTGATAAAGGTATGTTGATATCTTCCATGATTAATGCAATTATTGAATTTTCCTGTTAACCCTATAAGTATTCTTTATATATTCAAGTCTATAATATCAGATACTGTAAATTAGATTTGTAATTTCTTCATGTTAAATAAAACATTTTGTTATTGATAAATATTCACTTACCTGTATAGATTTTTACAACTTTATACTTTTTGATGTTTTTAAAGTTTTATTAAATTAATGCATTATAATTGTACACAACTGTGGATTTCTTTGTGGCATGTTCAGATATGCACGTAACATTATCGGCTCCATTTTATTCCATTTCCCTCCCCTTATTCCTCTCCCTGATCTGCTTTCTCCACTCTACTGTGCAGTCTTCTATTTATTTGTTTATTTCTTAATTGATGCAATATATATGAAAGTGGGATTCATTGTCTATCTTACAGGAACTTAGCATAATCTGTTTTTCCTGTCCGCCCCCCCTTCTCCTCCCTCTCATTAGATCCCCTTCCTCTACTCTAATGTTTTCCCTTCAATTTTTGTGAAATCTCCCATTTTTAATTCCTTATTACTCTCTAATTTCTGTGTATGAGAGAAAAATTTGACCTTTGACTTTTTCAGTCTGACTTATTTCACTTATCGTGTTTTCCAGTTTTTTCCATTTTCCTGCAAATGCCATAATTTCATGCTTCTTCATGGATAAGTTAATTCCATTGTGTGTATATACAACATTTTCTTTATCCATTCATCTGTTGATGAATACCTAGGCTGGCTTCATAACTTGGCTATTGTGAATTGTGCTGCTATAAACATTGGAATGCAGGTATCAGTATAATATGCTGATTTCAGTTCTTTTGGATAAATACTGAGGAGTGGGATAGCTGGAGCATATGGTGAACACATTTCTAATCTTCCCACATCAATGCCAGCATTTATATTTTTTCACATTCTTGATGGTTGCCATTCTAACTGGGGTTTTCATTTTCATGTTTCTTATTGCTAAGGATTTGAACTTTTTTCATGTATTTGTTAGACATTTGCATTTCTTCTTTTGAGAAATATCTGTTTAGTTCATGTGCTCATTTGTTTATGAAGGAAATCATGAAAACAATTCATTCATAATAATATACAAATGAAATACCTGGGAATAGACCTAACCAAGGATGTGAAGGACTTCTACAATGAATTAATATTGTTAAAACAACCATATTACCAAAAACACTATACAGACTCAATGCAATCCCCATCAAAATACTAATGATATTCTTTTGTGTGTGTGTGTGTGTGTGTGTGTGTGTGTGTGTGTGTACCCAAGATTGAAGCAAGGGGTGCTTAACCACTGAGCAACATTCCCAGCTCTTTTTATATTTTATTTAGAGATAGGGTCTCCCTGAGCTCCTCAGGACCTCACTAAGTTCCTGAGGTTGGCTTTGAACTCTCCATCCTCTTTTCTCAGCCTTTCAAGTCACTGGGATTACAGGCATGAGCCACCGTGCCCAGCTGAAATATTAATGATATTCTTCACAGAACTAGAAAAAAAAGTCTTAAAATGCATATGGAAGATTAAAAGACACACCATAACAAAAGCAATTGTGAGAAATAAGAATAATGCTAGAAGAATCACAATACCTGATCTCAAATTATACTACAGACCTATAGTAGAAAAATCAGTGTAGTATTGACATTAAAACATACAAGAAATCAGTAAAATAGAATAGAAGACACAGAGACAAATTCATATGGAAACAGTCATCTGATCTTTGACAAAGTTGCTAAAAAATATATATTGGAGAAAGACAGCTTTTTAACAAATGCAGCTGGGAAAACTGGATATCCACATGCAGAAGAATGAAATTAGATTCTTATCTCTCACTTTGCAGAAAAATTAACTCCAAGTAGAACAAAGACCTAGGATTAGACCAGAAACTTTGCAACTGATAGAAGAAAACAGGGGCAACACTCCAATATATTGGTACAGGAACCAACTTCCTTAATGAGATGCCCAAAGTTCAAGAAACAAAACCAAGAATCGATAAGTGCGACAGAATCAAATTAAAAAATTCCTGAACAGTAAAGAAAACAATTAAGAGCATAAAGAGATAATGGGAGAAATCTTTACCACCTACTCTTCTGAGAAGGGATTAATATTTAGAATATTTAAAGAAATACTTTTTGATATCAATCTAGCACAGTCAGCTTTCTTTTTGGTTGGTAATTGCTGGTGGTAGCATTTGCACCCAATCTTCAAACCTCATATTCTGTTACTCTTCACTCTCAAATTTCATCTCACTGTTTTCCTGTTCTTTCTCTTTATGGGTATCTTGTTTTTGTTTTTGGCCCTTGCAGGTTTCATTTGGTAAAGATTTATTTAATGATGTGGCTTTTAATTTATCTAATATTTAAATATATTGTGGTTTAGTATATTTTATCTGCCTTTCTGCCAGAAGAGTGGTCCTTTCTACATTTCAGGTATCAGTAATGATCTAAATAAACTACCTCATTTAAGTCATACGACCCTAGCACACATGTTTAATCTGGTGTGGTACTTATTTTCCTTAAGGCTGAAAGCAGGTTAGAAGTCTTTTCAACATGAATTTCTACTCATCATAAATTAAAACTTCTATTGTAGTCCTGAGCTTTACTTATCGATTTCATGTGTTCCTCCCTCACTGTATTCTACTCCTTGTCTACTGTATCCCATCACCTAGAATAAAAATGAATGCTAAAGACATTTTATGGCATTTCTCTGAAATCCAGTAGTGTTCAAGGATGATTAAACCTATGCATTTGAATAACTTTCATAGTTATTTAAAAATGCTATGTTTTATATACAAGGCTACTTATTTAGCATGTCACCTATAATTTTAAATTTATTTAATTTTTGGATTGAGAAAAGTTTTTGTGGCAATTTGTAGTTCATCATCATACTTTAATGTCGATATAGAATTGTTCTGTCTTATATAGTAGTCACTGGACACCTGTGGCTCTTGAACACTTGAAATGTGGCTATTCTGAGTTGAAATGTACTGTGAATATAAAACACATATCAGATTTCAAAGATTCACTATAACAAAAGAAGTAAAATAATATTTTTACATTGGTTACCTTTTGCAATTATAATATTTTGGATATATTGTGCTAAATAAAATATGCTACCAAAGTTAATGTCACTTGTTTCATTTTATTTTTAATGTAGCTACTTAAAAATTTAAAATTACTCATGTGACCCACTTCATAGTTTACATTATACTTCTATTGGACAGTAGTGACCTAGACTAGGGATTTTTAAAACAATAGTTTAAAAATTTTAAGAGCTTTATTTGATTCAATGATTTTTATTAGATCTATAGAGTTCTAAGTCCATCAAATATTTCAAGTTTATAACATTTCTTTTATCTAAAAATTTCTGTGTCACAATTTGCAAATCAATACACTTGAGAAAAATTCTTAATTTGAATCTATTAAATCAAGAATTTCTCAACTTGGATGGGAACAAAATGACTTCTGTATTTTTACTTACTCTTAATAAAATTTAGCATTATGAATGTGGGACTGAGACTGCCCTATTACTAGCAGAACACATGAGGTTGATCAATAGATATTAAAAATATTTCCATATAATTTCACAGCTATTGTAAATGTCTTGAAATACTTTATTTTTATCTCTAAATTGAAAATATTGCATTTAGTTCTACCTCTTATTGCTTAGTATATTAGTGAATAGTCACATTGTATAGCTATTAGCCACAATTATAAGTTATAGTACATCTCTATTAGACAATAGTAGTATAGAAAATTATAGCCAAATTAGATTAGACTCTGTGTTTTTGACAAGGATCCATGAAAGAACCTTGAGAGGTTTGTACCCTTCCATGAAATTATATATAAAATTGTGTGCAATTGTGCATATAATTTGTTTTTTTTTAAGTTCTCATAGGGTTCCAACCATCACTCCCAGTATCATATTAAGAAACAACTAGCCAACATATCTAATTTATGACTTTGCCTTGCCACAGACCAAGTTATACAATGCAGAAATTCTAAAGTACATCCTGAAAATTGGTAATAGGTTTAAAATTTATTCATTCATTCCATTAAGACTAATAACATGCTTTCTAGAGTAGCAATCATTGTAGTTGCCTCTCATTTCCACTAACATATGATTGCATGGCACAAAAAAAGAATGACAAGGGGATATAGAAATAGATAGTCAGATTCTGGGTTGTCAGTAATGATATGGGTATTTCAAATTCAGAGACTAGTATAATTCATGACAGTGTCAGTCAGACAAACTAGAATGTTATATAATGTCTCAAAAAGAGAAATTTGCACTGCAATGAGAAGAGATCAGAAGTAAGCTTCCCAAGAGAGAAATGAAAAGACCTTTGGGTTGAAACTTACTTTGTAAATTAGTATAGCCACTATAGAAAAACTGTATAGAGGTTCCTCAATAAAACTAAAAATAGGACTACCACATGATCCAGTTATAGTACCCCTGGGTGTATCTGAAGGAAAAGAAGTTAGCATGTTAAGGAGATCATTGTATACCCACGTTGATTGTGCTACTATTCACTATAGCTAAGGAATGGAATCACCTTATGTGCCCATTGATAGATGAATGGATAAAAAAAAATGTGATTGCATACACAGTGGAATGTTATTCAGTTACAAAAAATTAAATCCAGTCATTTGCAGCAAAAGGGGTGGAAATGGAAGACATCATGTTGAATGAAATAAGCCAGACACAGAGAGACATGTATCATGTGTTTCCTTTCATATATGGAAACTACACCAAAGAAAAAGACGACCAAAAGGTAGAAGAGGGACTGTTAGGAACTGGGGAGGGAGTTGGGGGGAAGAGGAGTGGGAATTGGTTGGGGGGAAAATGAATTGTGAACCTGATCAAAGCACAAGGTATGCTCATATGGAAATACCACATAAGTAGGATGTGAAGCTTACTATTTTCTACAATTAATATGTGTTAATATTTATAACAATAAAAAGAAAAAGTTTCTTTTTATTTCCTTAATTTCTTTCTAGTCTTAGGAATTTGCCAAAATGTACTTATATTGGCCTAAGTGTCTCAAACCCCTTCACTTCTATTCTCAGCTTTCTTTTTACACCTAGCACCAGCCTGAGATTTTTCTCCAAAGGCAAGCATGCAAGGAAAAATTCCACAGATAAGTGGTTTAATTTAGACAGAGGTATGCAGTTTACTAGAAAAATCTGGTAGGAACTGAAGCAAGGGTAATAAAGCCAATTTACATTAACAGTTTTCTTTAAAATATCCAGATAGGAGATGTGGAAAAGGACCTGTGGAAAAGGCTATGAGGCACCAACTGGACACTCGTTTTGGGAATGACAGTCCTCATCTTTCAGTCATCTTCAGGAATTTTTATAACTGAAGAGCCCCATTTTGTCCAAGATGTTCCTCAATATTCTTTAGACATTCAATGAGTGATGGAAAAATTTGCTCCTCCTTCCTCAACTCAATGCAGGTATGGAGAACCATCTAATTTTCACAACACCCTGTAAGGTTGACTGAGGTTTCTACTGAGATTGTCTCACAGGTTAATTTTTTACTTTGTCAAATCATTTTTTTTCTTTACCTTCCTTTTCACAGGTTTTGACCCCCTGGGAATTTCCTAATAAGTGAACTGCACGCGATTAATTGTTAGCTTCTGCTTCCTGGAGAACTAATCTGCTGAAGTTAAGGATAGTAATAGCCTTAGAAAGAAGACACTAAGGTAGGATTTTGGACTTGAATCACCTGCTGCCTGGCTGGTAATGAGACCTTCATTATTAGTTATTATTAATTGTAGGTAAAGCTCTGAGAACCTCTAGTACAATGCAGTTGTGTAGTTGTTAGAACATGTACATGTGGTAAACTAGAATGCCTGTTACTGGAAAATACTGCACTGTATTATTGGAATTTTGAAAAAATGGAGAGGGAAAATAGTAATTATAAGAGTAGTAAAATTTGTTATTATAAGTTTTTTGTATAATATATATATATATATATACACACACACACACAAAGAGAGAGAGAGAGAGAGAGATTAGCTCACAATTAAACAGGCTAAATATGAAAGCTGGAAGATTTCAGATTTCTTTGGTAAAATATGAAGAGATTATCTTCTCCTTCACCAGAAAGGTAGAAAGAAATGAAGACGAGGCCTAGGACTTGTAAGAATACCAGAGTTCTAAAGAAGCTAAAGATCCAACCAAGGCAGGTCTGCTTTCGCACAGTAAGAGCTCCTTTTAGAGAAGAATGGGACATTGATGCATGGGTTGATGTCTTGGTTTGTTTTCTGTTGCAGTAGTAAAATACCAAAGACTAGGGTAATTTATAAAGAAAAGAGACTGGTTTTGCTTACAGTTATGGAGACTAGATGTCCAAAATCAGGTACTGGCAGTTGCTCTGCTTCTGGTGAGTACCACATGTTGCTCCAACTTATGGCAAAAAGTGGAAAAGTATGGGAAGGGTGCATGCATAACAGATGCCAGGAATGAAGGAGAAGACCCTTTTATATCAACTCACATTCAGAGGAACCTATCCATTCCCACGAGAAGTAACTTTCAGGAGAAAGACATTAGTAACTCTCAAAAATTCCATCACACCACATCACTACAAATTTCACCGTAAGTTTTTCCAGGGACCAACCACATGTAAACCATAGTAGTTGGAGATATCTGGATTGAAGCTCCTGAAAATCTTGAATCTGCAATTTCCCCTGAATTCTTCTACTAAATAACAAAGAGCCACTCCTTCTTAAGAAGGTCTACTAAAATGCCTGTGTTTGTACACAATAGAGAAAACCCTCTCTTGCAAGACAATGTACATTTCTCTCATTTTCCACCACAACCTAGTGTTATGTGTAGTCAATATAGCCAGGGATGCGACGAAACTAGTAAAGGAGGAAATGGAATAAAAAAACATATATTACATGTATGCTTACCTCTCCTGCCTGCAGGGCTTCAGTCAACATCACTGTTGAGGGGCTTATAGAATATTTATTCTACTGGCATGAAATCTCACAGAACATTGCATCAGACAATGTGAAATATTTCACACCAAAGCAGAAGTTCGTGGCACCAAAGTTCGTGGCAGAAATACCTTATATGTGCTGTGTCTATACATGCAATTGGAAGAATATTTGGGTTATGGAACTAAGATGAGGAAGTAGATTTGGCAACATTTACCATTATGACCCTAGACCTGCCTGGGTATTTATGCTTCCCATATCTGAAACTTTGAACTCTGTGGATTTAGAAGTCCAGGTTCCCAAAGTACGATGCTTCTGCTAGAGGAAATGTAAGCTATGATTTCTGCCTGGGTACTTTGGGTTTCCTGTATCAGATAACAAATTTCAGGAAAAGGACTAGCCATCTTGGCAGGGGGAAATGACACTGATCTTAGGAGAACAAAGGTTCTCTTACTCAGTGGTTGCAGCGGCAGATGTTCAGTGTACAGGTTATTTTTTTAGTATGCCTTCATTCTAGTGTGATGGTAAGTGGACTAGTGCAGTAACCCCAACATGAGAAAGTTATGGTGCTCATAGCCTGAAGTAATGAGGAGCTAAGTTATACCACCAGGTTAGCCACTGAGACCAACAGAGCTTCTGGTTGATGATGAAGGACAGAGTTATGCTGGAGTTGGCTCATACCAGCTCTTAAAAAGCCAATTGTTACTATTATTTTCCAACTTCATATTCAGTGATGTCAACTTGGTTGCTTGAAGTCAGGCACGATAGGGGTATTTATACAACAAAAAGTGGAAAAGGTTACAAAGAAAGCCTTCAACAAATAAATCTGAATGTCAAACATTTTCATTAAGATATCATTCATTAGGTGAGTGGATAAGTATACTGTGGTACATTCAGACAATGGAATATTAATCAGTGTTAAAAAGAAATGAGCTATCAAGCCATAAAATGATATGAATAATTTTAAGTGCATATTAGTGACTGAAAGAAGTTAATATGAAAAGACTACCTACTGTATAATTCCAACTATGTGGCATTCTGGAAAAGGCAAAGCTGTGGGCACACTAAAAAGATAGGTGGTTTCCAGGGCTTGGAGTGGATAAAAGACAAATTGGTGGAGGATGCAGGATTTCTAGGGCAGTGAAACTATATGATACTATAATAGTGGATGAATTATACATTCATGCAAACCCATAGAATGCACAATACCAAGAGTGAACCCCAATTTAGCCTATGAACTTTAGATGATTATATTGTGCCAGTGTAAGTACATGAATTACAACAAACATATCCCTCTGGTGGTACAAATCGATAATGGGGGAGGTTGTGCATATGAAGTTCAGAGAGCACATTGTTAATCTCTACTTTCCTTTTAATTTTGCAATGAACCTAAAACTGCTCTTAAAAATAAATTCTTTTTAAAAATTACCTCTATGCCAATGGTGAGTGGGCTTTAGAACAGATTATAGAACAGTGCTATGAGAAATATTTTTTTTCCATGAGATACACCATAGGAAAGGGGAAAATAGTTCTTTGCACTAGCTTTCCTTTAAGGTTAACTAAGGAAATGATGCCTGCAAGAATCCTGGAGGAACTACTCCAAGAGCTTGACAAGGAAGAAGATCCAAAGAGTTTAGGGAAATGGGCTGTGATAGACATTGTGATTCACTAGTAAGCTCTTCCTTCAAAATTGAGGGATTTATTATCCCAGTTTCTGGGGGAGCTGAAAAATAACACTCAACTCTCATTTACATTTCAGATTGTCTCAATTAAGGATAGTTGCTTTGACTGAGGTCATGTCTCCTTCCTGAGTGGCCCACATTCAATGACTGATAGATATAAGAGTATACTCCTTGCTCTCTTGTCTTTGGTCAACTCTGGAGGGTCATTATATCCTCAGAATTCCTTTTAAGACCAGTGGAGTCTTTAATAGAGATTGCATGATGGCTCAACCTTCTGCCCAATCCTACTTTTCCTCCTTACATTACATAGGTGGTTGATTCCAGGAGTACTCCTTAAAACCTCTCATCTTAATTGATGTCTAATAGTCTGCTTCTCCAACAGTAAGTCAGAGTAATTACAAATCAAGAGAGATAAGGAGATATGCTCATTCCACTTTAAGAAGAAACAGGAGAGAAAGCTAATGCACCAATTAACTCGTGTTTCTATAACAATCCTGTGAGGCAACAGGGAAAAATATATAATTTTTTTATTTTATCCTTTACTTTATTTATTTATTTTTTTTATTGTAAACAAATGGGATACATGTTGTTTCTCTGTCTGTACATGGCGTAAAGGCATACCATTTGTGTAATCATAAATTTACATAGGGTAATGTTGGTTGATTCATTCTGTTATTTTTTCCCTTCCCCCCCTCCCCTCCCACCCTTCCCCTCTATCTATACAGTCCTTCCTTCCTCCATTCCAGCCCCCCTCCCTAAACCCAACTCCAACCCCAACACTAACCCTTCCCACCCCCCATTATGTGTCATCATCCACTTATTAGCGATATCATTCTTCCTTTGGTTTTTTGAGATTGGCTTATCTCACTTAGCATGATATTCTCCAGTTTCATCCATTTGCCTGCAAATGCCATAATTTTATCGTTCTTTATGGCTGAGTAATATTCCATTGTATATATATACCACAGTTTCTTTATCCATTCATCAATTGAAGGACACCTAGGTTGGTTCCACAATCTGGCTATTGTGAACTGAGCAGCTATGAACATTGATGTGGCTGTATCTCTGTAGTATGCTGATTTTAAGTCCTTTGGGTATAGGCCAAGGAGTGGGATAGCTGGGTGAAATGGTGGGTCCATTCCAAGTTTTCTAAGGAATCTCCACACTGCTTTCCAGAGTGGCTGCACTAATTTGCAGCCCCACCAGCAATGTAAGAGTGTACCTTTCTCCCCACATCCTTGCCAACACCTGTTGTTGCTTGTATTCTTGATAATTGCCATTCTAATTGGGGTGAGATGGAATCTTAGGGTGGTTTTGATTTGCATTTCTCTTATTACTAGAGATGTTGAACATTTTTCCATATCTTTGTTGATTGCTTGTATATCTTCTTCTGTGAAGTGTCTATTCATTTCCTTAGCCCATTTGTCAGTTGGATTATTTACATTCTTGGTGTAGAGTTTTTTGAGTTCTTTATAGATTCTGGAGATTAGCGCTCTATCTGAAGTATGATTGGCAAAGATTTTCTCCCACTCTGTAGGCTCTTTCTTTGCATTGCTGATAGTTTCCTTTGCTGAGAGAAAGCTTTTTAGTTTGAATCTATCCCAGTTATTAATTCTTGCTTTTATTTCTTGTGCTATGGGAGTCCTGTTGAGGAAGTCTGGTCCTAAGCCGACATGTTGAAGCTCTGGACCTACTTTTTCTTCTATAAGATGCAAGGTCTCTGGTCTGATTCCGAGATCCTTAATCCATTTCGAGTTTAGTTTCGTGCATGGTGAGAGATATGGGTTTAGTTTCATTCTGTTGCATATGGATTTCCAGTTCTCCCCGCACCATTTGTTGAAGAGGCTATCTTTTCTCCGTTGCATATTTTTGGCCCCTTTGTCTAGTATGAGAAAATTGTATTTATTTGGGTTTGTGTCCGTGTCCTCTATTCTGTACCATTGATCCACCTTTCTATTTTGGTACCAATACCATGCCGTTTTTGTTACTATTGCTTTGTAGTAGAGTTGAAGATCTGGTATTGCGATACCCCCTGCTTCACTCTTTCTGCCAAGGATTGCTTTAGCTATTCTGGGTTTTTTATTCTTCCAGATGAATTTCATAATTGCTTGCTCTATTTCTGTAAGGTACATCATTGGGATTTTAATTGGAATTGCATTGAATCTGTATAGCACTTTTGGTAGTATGGCCATTTTGACAATATTAATTCTGCCTATCCAAGAACATGGGAGATCTTTCCATCTTCTAAGGTTTTCTTTAATTTCTTTCTTTAGTGTTCTGTAGTTTTTAAAAAGTTATTTATTTATGTTTTTTACTTTTTACAGACTATATTTTGATTCATCGTGCACAAATGGGGTACATCATTTCATTTCTATGTTTGTACACAGTGTAGATTCATACCATTCGTGTAATCATACATGTACATATGGTAATGATGTCTGTCTCATTCCACCATTTTTCATACCCCCCTCCCTCTCATTTCCTTCTACATAATCTAATGTTCCTCCATTCTTTTCTCACTATCCACCCCCATTCCCATTGTATATCATCATCCACTTATCAGGGAAATCATACAACCTTTGGTTTTTTGGGATTGACTTATATCACTTAGCATGATATTCTCCAATTCCATCCATTTATTTGCAAATGACATCATATTATTTTTCTTTATGACTGAATAATATTCCATTGTGTATATGTACCACAGTTTCTTTATCCATTCGTCTATTGAAGGGCATCTAGGTTGGTTCCACAATCTAGCTATTGTGAATTGAGGAGCCAAAAATATTGATGTGACTGCATTACTGCAGTATGCTAATTTTAAGTCCTTTTGGGAGTCCTCAGAAAACTTGGAATGGACACACCTTTTGACCCAGTTATACCACTCCTCAGCTTATACCCCAAAATATATAATTTTATGAGAAATCTGGTTCAAATTACATGACTTGACAGAGTTGAGTTGGGGTATGAGCTAATGAGGAGTTGATTTCTTTTATAACATTTTTAGTTGTATATAGAAAAATATCTTTATTTTATTTATTTATTTATTTTTATGTGATGCTGAGGATTGAACCCAGTGCCTCACATATGCTAAGCAAGCACTCTACCACTGAGCTACAACCCCATTCCAAGGAGCTGATTTCTTCCTCATATTCAAATAATGATTAGTAAGTGCCCTCTAAATTCCTGATAAGTTATACATATGATGGATGTGTTATCCATATTTTATAGATAAAGAAAAATGCAATGAAGCCAGCTAATCCAACAACTAGTAAGTCATAGATCAAACCTCTAATAAGTTGTAGAAACCACTAATAAGTTGTGGATTTAAATTCAGAACCATCTGATTTGAGTTTGCTCTATTTTTTCTGCTAGCCCACAATTAGCTTCCTTGATTTTGAAAGGAAATGACATTGAGATTGAATTTGGTGGGCTTTAAGCTTGTACACATTGCTTAATTGCAAGTCCAGGTTTAAGAATTTTTCAAAATGTGTGGCAGGAAGTACTCTAACATGAGTTTCTCCTGAAATATCACTTAGAAATGTATACTCAATATGATGATACACTTTTGTCTATGTAAAGAAATAAAAACATTGCTTTGTACATTGATTTAGTCAGCTTTATTGCAGATGCGACTAAAAGACCTGACAAGATCAATTTTAGAGGAAGTTTATTTTCAGGATCACAGTTTCAGAGGCCTCAGTTCATAGATAGCTGGTCTCATTCCTCAAGGCTCCAGGTGAGGCTGAACATCAGAGCAGAAGAGTGTAGTGGAGACAAGCAGATTAAGACATCACACTAGGAAGCAGATAGAGAGAGAGAGAGGGAGGGAGGGGGAGATAAAGAGAGAGTACTCAACGTTCAACTCATCAAGAACAAAATATATACCCCAAAGGCACACCACCAGGGTCCAACCTCCTCCAGCCACAACCACCAACTGATTAATCCCAATCAGGGCACTGAAACACTGATTGGGTTAAATCTCTCATAACCCACACATTTCAACTATAAACCTTCCTGCATTGTCTCACACATGAGGTTTTGGGGGACACCTTACATCTAAATCATAACACACACGGTATAGAAAAGAAAGCTTGACACACTTCCATTAGCTTTTCATAGATGCAAAAAAATCAGTGGTTGTCTATGTCTGCATAAGAAATTCAATTCTGAAATAGAATTTCAGAGTTTTCAGAGACATGAAATTTTATGATTATTAAAAGATCAAAAATGTTTCAAAACATTGAGGAATACTCTTATTGCTTTCATTTTATGTATCTTGCGTATCTTACATGAAAATGTCAAAAGAAAAAATTAAGTACTTTGGGGTCATTAGTCAGTGCTATATCTAATATTTAATCTTGAATAATGTGAATCATATTTCTTTACATTCTGGTAGCAATTCATTCTTTCAGCAAATATTTCTAGAGTTATATGCCACACTCTATACTGACTATAGGAGATGTATGAATTAAGTGATCCATGAACTTGATTTCATCAAGTCTTACTGGTACTATATGTCAGGAAGTGTGCCTTAACTTTAAAAATCTGTACAATTAAACTCCCTTAATTCAGGGATGTGCGTTTGTTTCCTATTCTTCATTGTGTCATGTGAAACTTCATTAAGTCCCTAATTTCTCTGTTCTCAGATTTCTCAGAGAGAGAAAAGCAGGGTTAACCAAAATAGCACAAAGAAATCTTAAATTATTTATTGCCAGCTCAAAGGACTAAGAAAACAATAAAATCAAACAGCAATTTTCATGGACATCAGGGAGTTGTTTCAGAAATAAATTGAAATAAATTACTGAGATTAACATAAATGTGTAATTACACATCTCTTCTGAGCTGTATGTGACCAGTGAAATTACTAGTGCCTTTTACAACATACTAGAAACTGCTCTTTCTGCTAACTATTAGATCATGAGAATATTCTTATGTCTTTAAATAAAGATAGTTTTGTAGGATTTCAGATGAAACAAGAGAAATCTAATTGTCAAAATACTTGGCTTCCTGTTAATTTTTTGTAGTCTTCAGAATACATATAATTATATCTCTGGGCATAAAATCATGTCCAATGGATAATAAAAAATGATACCCTTCTTTCAGATTATTTGATATAAGCATATTCATATTGCCACAAAATTGTGGTATAGCTGGAGAAAAGATATTTAACTGACAAAGAATGTGATTAGGTGGGTTGACTCCAGTCATGAATTTTCAAGAGTTCAAGAATTATTTATAATAATCCTAAATGGAACCTGGAATAATTTTTAGAGAAGTTGTTCATTATGTCTCATCAGAAAGTTTTGTTTTCCTCATGCTGGCCTTCAGGGTTCAGTTTTCAATAATACCATGTGCTTTCACAAAATATACATTTAAAGACTACGAAAATTACTGTTATTGTTATTTCTGATTAGCTTTCTTAACCTATATTCACTGCTCTTATAGTTTTTGACCTCTTGCACCAGCCTCACTCACATAATCAGATGTAATATCACCAATCAGAATAATACAGCTACATTTATATATTGGAGCGAAAGATCTAACTTTGCCTGTCAACATTGGTTTGCAAATTTTAATAATAAGGTAAAGTTATATCTAATGATGGACATAGACAAGACATGCTCAGTTACAGGGTTTGTAAAGATATGACACTTAAGAAGAACTTGGGTTATGTTGAATTTAATGACATTGTAAATGTTTATCATGCATCTAGTTTGAATGCACTGAGACTGTTTTAGGACCCAATTATAAATAATTCATACATGTAGATTTTAAAAGTCTGAAGGGACAATGTGTAATATGCAATAGTTGTCTTATTATTTTTCACTTTATTTCTCTTGAGATTTCTGTTTCCTGCATATCTCAACAAACACCTTGAAATGAAATTTGACATAATCCAAAGAAACTTATTTTGAAAACACTTCACCCATTTACAAGTATGGTGCTGAATTTTGTCTTAAGGGAATGAGAACCGAAATGATAAGAAAACTGGAAACATATACCATAACATACTAAGGCATCAGCCAAAGTGGTGACAAGCATTTGAGTAGGGTATAGCTACAAAAATGGTTAACTGTCAAGAAATTATGAGAGATCAAAATTAGTTAAGGAGTTAAAAGTTCAAGTTTTCTGTATGAACCACCAGTAAGTAATTAAAGTACAGGATTTAAGAATAAACAAAATATTCAAAGAACAAAATACCATGGCTTCATTTATTGGTTTAAATAATATTTCAATATTCTACTACAGCACATTTATATACAGGTGCTGTTTAAAATGCTTCAGAAATATTAATTCCATCATTCTTCATAATAATCCTATGAAATAGACATTACTTTTCTAGACCCCGAAGTTGGAGTAAATATTGCCCAATTTCACATACCTAAAATTAAAGGAGCTAGATTTAAATTTCACTTAAAGAAGGAGTGCCTGTAACCTCTGTATATGATGTTAACTTTAATGGATTGTTATTTATGTATTTAAACCACCAAATACTGCTTCTTATTCTTAGCAACATGGTAAGAAATATAAATGAGAATCTCTGGTGTAGTCTCAGAGTTTTGTAAGGGGTCCCCAGAGCTAAGACCAACACAAAGGAAGGGAAGAAATAAGGTTTTAGGACATGATAATGGGGCATGCTAAAATGCAGGGAAAGTAGTGATCTTCATCAACAATTGCCCTACTTTAGTTCATATAAGTGGTTAAGTCTGAAGGTACAGAAATTACAGGAGAAAACATTTGGAGTATGCTTTTATAATGTTTTATGTATGAGAAAAGGCAAATTGAGCAAATTGAGAAGAGGCTTCAAGAGCACAGAGCTCAGAAAGGTTGCCCTGTGTCCTTGGGTCTGAAGGACACAGTGCTTGGTATTGAAATCACACGTAAAAAAAGTTGACATGTCAAGATCAGTTAAAGATGATGAAATTAAAAGACATCAATCTAGAGCAAGCTACATTTTCTCCAACATGGCACCTTTTCTTAGCAGGAGAAAAATATACAGAAATGAAGAATTCCCATCAAAGAGACCAAAAAGAACTTATAAGCTGTCATGATGGAGAGGCATTGCCTACGTTGAGGGACTGCAGGGGAGAGGTTCTCAGTGGAGGATATGCAAGAAATATTTACAGTTGCTACCCTATGGAATACAATGCAGGTATACAAAGAAATGAGGGAGTTGGATATAATGAAAAAATAAAAAAGGCTAAAAACAAAATAATGTTTTTATTATACTATCATTTATGAAATAAATGAGGATAATATGAAAAAATATATATCCCAATGTACACATATAGAAAAGAGATAGTGAAGTTGGATTTTTCTGAATGTATATTTTTTTAAAAAATTAAGGGGCTGGGGAGATAGCTCAGTCGGTAGAGTGCTTGCCTTGTAAGCATAAGGCCCTGGGTTCGATTCCCAGCACCCAAAAAAAAAAAATTAAGCAAATGTAAAATGTCTTACATACATAAAATGACAAAATGAAATCAAAATACTATAATATATATTTGGGAAGTATATATGTATATAAGTATATATACTTATATACACATATATATGCATATATATATGTGTGTGTGTGTGCATATATATGTATATATATACTTGGAGACATGAGTAGTATTTCAGATTTTTTTTTTTTTTTTGCAGTGCTCTGATTTGAACTCAGGGCTTCATGCGTGGTACAAAATGCTGCACTCTGAGCTGCATCCCCTAAATCTTCAGTCCTCAAATGATTTTAAACATAGTATTTTGGCTTGAGATCCTTAGTGGGATATATTGCAAGGACACAAATAAATATAATAGTAAAAACACAAATAACTGTAAAGAAATCAAAAAATTGATTTGAGTGTTCATAATTTCATAATGATGTTGTCACAGATTTTTTAAAGTTAACATTCATATATATTAGCAAACAAATAAGTAGATTAATGTCTTAAGAAGCAAACTTCTCAGAATAAGAAAAAAGATATAAAATAAAATGTGAAATCGGATATCTTAATTAAAATCCTTTTAATCTTAAATGTGATTATAAATAAAAAGATTCATTCATCTTCAATCAAATATATATATTTATTATATATATCATTTCCCCATTCCACATATATTATATATGTTAATATATGCATATGTGGAATGGGGAAATAGATATGTGTATATATATAAGGAATGGGGGATATATATTAATATGTATTAATAATATATTAATATATGTGTGGAATTGAACATAGATATGTATATATATGGAATGGGGATATATATTAATATTAAATATATATATGGAATGGGGAAATATGTGTGTATATATATATATATATGGAATGGGGAATATATAGTGCCCCATTATACCCATGGAAATAGTCTAAAGCAACATCAACAGTATGGCTTAAACAGAAGTCTCAAAATAAAATTTTCTTTGAGAAATGACTGATTGCAAGTGTAAGATAGTAAAGTTTAAGATGAGTCTAAGAAACTTTATTACACCCAACAGTAAAGAAGTTACCAAAGAATATTGACATGGTGTCAACATGATAGAGGAGCTAAACTGAAAGGGTCCCTACTGATCAAATATTGACTTGAGCATAACTGATATTAACTGCAATGCACTGAGTAACATTAAATTACATATATATATATATGTATAAATAAAATCAATATGACTTTTTAAACAATAATGAAAGAATGACAAAAAGTTTACTGGTCATTATGGTAGACTTGATCATATGTCCTCAAAAGACACATTGAAGTTCTCATTGTTGGTATCTGTGAATCTGATCTTCCTCAGAAATAAGACTTTGCAGATGGAAGCAAGTTAAAATGAAGGTCATACATGATTAAAGTGGTCCATAAATTGAATGACTGGTGTGCTCACAGGGAGAGGGAGATACAGAGACACTCCAACTGAAGGAAGAGTTATGTAAAGATGGAAGCAGAAATTGGAGCAATGCAGCTAAAATCCAAGGAACAGTAATAATCTTATTGTCAATGACTAAAAGAAGCTAGGAAAAGGAAAAGAAAGATTCTTTTCTAGAGCCTTCAGAGGGAGTGTGACCTTGGCAACACCTTGATTTTGGACTTCAAATCTCCAAAAACATGAAAGAATAGGTTTTTGTTGTTTACAGCTATTCAGTTTTTGTTCATTTGTTACAACCACCCTAGGTAACTGATAGAATCATCTTTGTAGGTTGTTCAAACACACTCATTATCCTAAATACTGATAAACAGAGAAAATCAACAACTATTTTTTCTTCCTTTTCTATATGAATTTTATTTTCAAGTTAATAATAGCTCATGAGGAAAAATTCCTCCCTATAGAACAACCCAAACTGAGAAATGAAGAAGTTTGGTAATTCTGACTTGCTTGTACCCCTTAATATTAAGTCTAGGAAATGGACCATCAATGAATGCTAAAACCATTTTTTGGCAAGTTGATGGGAGAACTTGATAATGAATGGAAATAGCTGACAATACCTGACTTCACTGATCAATCTTAACATCACTAAAATTGTGACAACCCTATGTATATAGCTCTAGAGGGCACACGACAAGAAGCACAGAGTATCACATATGAAGTATTGTCAAATAATTGAGACTAAATCAAGTTGGTCTTTAGATGTAACTCCTAGTTTACCAGAAAAACATAGGAAAGAGAAATATTGAAAGTACATATCCACACTCAGTCATATCCAGAATATTGACATTCTATGGGACAAAATTACCCAGTTGTTCAACAAATAAATTCTTTTTGAAGAGTGAGGGAAGAGAAATAAAGAGAATGTATTAATCAAATGCAATGTTTGAATCTTGTTTGGATCATGTTATTGAAAAATTAACTAAAATATTTGAGACAATTCAGGAAATTTGAATTCAATTTACTATTGAATGATATTCAGGAATTAAAGTTACTTTTCTTAAAAACGAACATGCTAGTATCATTTGCTTTTTAAAATGTCCTATCAGTTGAGAATAATATTATAGTATTCAAGAGTGAAGTGATAAGTCCTGAATTTGCTTTAAGGTTTCCAGTTAAAACAGGCAAATGAAAGAAAGAAAGAATATGGGCTGCCAGGTATAGTGGCACACACCTGTAATTCCAGTGACTAGGGATGCTGAAGCAAGAGGATCAGTCTCAGCAACTTAGCAAGGCCCTAAGCAACTTAGTGAGACCCTGACTCAAAATATAAAAAGGCTGAGGATGTGGTTCAGTGGTTAAGCACTAAGCTCCCCTGGATTCAATCCCTGGCACCCAAACACACACACTCACACACACACATACACACAGGCTAGTGATATAGCTCAGTGGTAGACCACTTGCCTAGCATTTGTAGGGTCCTATGACTGATTCCCAGCACTGCAAAGAAACAACAACAAGAACAACAACAAAACCTCAAATTAAATAAATAGTAAAAGTAAGGGGGGTACAGAGGAAACAATACTGATACAGTGTTTTAATTGTCAAACCAGAAAATCTATCTGAAATTTCATTTACTATTTTCTTTATTTTTGTCTGTTTGAAAACTATCACAATAAAGGAAAATATTTAAAATGTCTTATAAGAAGAAGCAGTAATTGTCTATTTGCCACCCATATTACTCCTAATGCCAGAAAGCAAACACTCCAATTTTTTTAAGACTATTCCCTTTTATGCGAATCCCACTTCCTATCTCTGCCCCCTTTTTGGAGTGTTAAGAAATGACTAGAAGAATGAGAAAAATGTGAAAAACAAAAAACAGACTCATTTCCCAGAGTGGGTTTCTAAACCTGCAACAGGTTTAAGCCAGGAAAAGAAGACACTTCAGATGTAAATATAATCTGAAGTTTTGGTAACTCTCCACTAGGAAATTAACTTACTAAAATGTGACTTCTTTTTGTGAATAAAAGTTGGAAAGGCTTTGGGATTCAGCCTGTATTTCATTCATTGGTGTCGAGGCAAGTTTCTCTGAAAAAGTAATCTATTTAGCAAGAATTCATATGCAGGGAGTTTATTGGAACGTGTTCTTGGGAACAACCTCTAGGACGAGTAAAAAACAAAAAGTGGGTAGTGGGACAGGATGAATTGTAGTGGAGTAGCAACAAAGGCCTTAAACATTTTGACAGCTGTGAAACTGGGATAACCCTTGAAAATTTTTCCAAAGTGAGATGTAACAATTGAACCTTTCTAACCCAGGCATGAACAAGTCATTAGGCACAAGTTGTACCTGGGAAGGAAGAGTGGCCTTATTCAAGACAATGCTTTCTTTGGTACTCAGTTGTGAGCCATCAGCATCTAAACTCCTGGCAGCTATAGAAATACCTTCATTTAGTAAGGAGATGCAGAAAGTACACTACAAGGGGGAAAGAAAAAGAAAACTTTTTGAACACTTACCCTATAAAGTCAAGTCTGTTCAAGGTAATAATTGCATGAATGTACATTAATACAATATAAATACATTTTCATGTTATATGTGCAGTGAGATAAAATATCATAGATTGCCTACTATTCAGGGTTAGAGAAGGAATTGAATACAATATTACTTGTAACATTATTTGTTAATTATAAATTGTCACAGAAAGCATCATGACATTGTGTAAAGATTAAAATCCAGGCAAAGGTTGGTTGCCATTGTGACTCTGTTCTAACTAATGATGTGGGAATCTCAGTTGTCCATCTCCTAAATCAGAAATCCAGAACAACAGTGGTTCTCTAAGACAATAGTTTTCTAGCTTTGGTGTGCATTAGAATTCTCGGGAAAGCTTCTCAAAATGCAGATGACTTGGTATCTCTGCAGGTAGAACAGTGAAATTTGTATGTTTAGCATGAATCTCAGAAGATTTTGAGAAATATTGTTGTAAGAGTCTTTCCAGCTTTGAGATCATGTTGTCATATATTCATTATTAACTGGGACTAATATTTAACATCCAGTGCTCTAGAAAATTCTTTGTTGTTTGTTAATAGAATGTCATATAACATACTCCATGAAATTATGACTCAACTTTTCTAAATTCAGATTAGCTTGGACTTTGTAATAATACTGCACAGTAGTGATGGCTCCAAATTGATTTTAAGGTTATCTAATACTTCATCTTCCCTTTTTGATTCATATTTAATCATGAGTTATTTTCTCTTAATGATGAAGATCATAGGCTGATCACCATAAAATCTGATGGAGCAGAATTAAATTCAAATAATTTTATAAGAGGATAAATATATTGAATTTTAAATTTTCAAATGATACAATAGTAATTTTGATAGTAGAGATGAAGTCTCATTAAGATTATGTACATAAGAAGTCATTTTGCTGTTAAAGGGAAACATTCTGACAGTGGGACAAAAAGTAAAATAATTTACAGATCAAAATAATGGTGAAACATCAGATTAATTTGTTCCTCTTATTGAGAAAATCTCAAGCTACATGCTGAATATACCGATTGGAAAATGAGTAGCATGTTTCCTATTTTACAGTTATGGATAATTGCTCTAAAATAGAAGACTTGAAGAACTAGAACTACCTGTACATACAAATTAAAACCCAAAAGATGTAACATTGCTATTTTTAGAGTGACTGATTTTAAGAAATTTTGGTGGTAACCTAAAAGGGCTTTTGATTCAGAGTTATACAACATTTTCCTTAATGAGTTTTAACCAGTATTTCTTCTTAGACTACTCCATTTCAGAAATTCTGATGGCATCAAAGGGAACACCTCGAGCAGCACTTCTCTCTTTCTTAGTTCATGAGTCAAAAATCCTGAAGAACCTTATGATTTATGACCAGTAAATTGTATAGTTCTCCCATATCTAATTTTGAAAATTTAGAAAATAATTAACTACCACTAAACCTGATTATATGTCTATTGTCTATATTTTTAAAATTTCATTGAATCTTAGGAAAAGCTCTACCTATCATAATTAATTAATTCTTATAAAGTTAATATCTCTGTGCAGCCACTCCTCAAGTCAGAAAATGGAGCACGACAGAGCTCCAAAGCTACTCTTAAATACTTCCCAGTGACTACTTCTACCTTATCCCCCCAAGCAAGCATTATCCTGAACTTCTAATACTGTACACTATTATTACCTGTTTAAAAACTATATTATTTTCAATATTATACAGAAAGATATTATATAGTGTGAACAATTATGGTGTGTTTTTTTCATTCAACATTTTATTTGAAAGATTCATCCATGTTGTTTTGTGTATTACATATCTCCATATTCATTTTCTTTGTTACATAGTGTTCCATTGCATGAATAAACATCGACTTCTTCTCCAGTGTTCTATTTATGGACATTAGATTTGATCCCAATCCTAAGTGATTGTGAATGGTGTTACATCCTTTTGAATTATTTTTGTTGCATATCAGCTAGCCTTTTAAGTAAGAGGATATTGTGAAGGATCCAATGAAGAAAGTGAAAAGAAAAGGAAGGAAGTCCAAAGGAAAATGACATGTACATGGCTAGAAATAATATCTTTTTTTGTGGTGCCCATTCTCAAACCCAGAAACTTGCACATGATAGGTAAGTTCTCTACCACTGAGCTACATTCCCAGTCTTAGAACTAATACATTTATTGATACCCAATGTATATCAATATTGTCCTCATATTCAGCCCATTATTTGACTAAATAAGTTATATATTCTCTGAATTCATCATTTTACCTTTTTCAAGAGAAGCCTAAATTAACTACACAATGAATTCAATTTTTGTCTTTAGTCTAAGAGCAGCACAAAAATCTTAAAACTTAACTTCTGATCATTCTGCACTGGTGTATACTTACTTATTTTTTATACTGTTGCCAGTATTCTGCTAACATATTTATTCCTTTTTCAAAAAATAAATGTCTGAAAAGTGAATAATATTTTAGCTGATATTGTAAATTGATTCTATAGGAAATCATTAAACATTAATTTTTGAAAGAAAATATTAAGAAAACTAGGAAATATTGAAAATAATACTATATATATTTTATTGACTATATATCCAATTTTGTATGAATGTTTGCTGGACATCAAAATCTGAGTTTGGTAGCGTCATTACTTATTAGCTCTGTAATTCTGGAAAGTCATTTAACTTCTAAAGTCATCTGTTTTTTTCATGTAAATCAGTAAAGGGAGGAACTACCCTAAAGGAACAGCCAAATAAAGGAGAAACCAAGTCATGTCAAAAACCAATAATGAGTCAAATGACTGGGAATACAAATCATATTTCAATAATAACCCTGAATGTTAATGACCTGAACTCAACAATCAAAAGACATAGACTGGAAGATTGAATTAAAAAGAAAAACCCAAAAATTTGCTGCCTGCAAGAGACTCATCTCATAGAAAGAGATTCCCACAGACTAAAGGTGAAAGGATGGGAAAAAACATACCATGCACATGGACACAGCAAAAAAGCTGGAATATCCATCCTCATATCAGATAATGTGGACTTCAAATCAAAGTTAGTCAGAAGGTATAAAGAAGGACATTTCATACTGCTTAAGGGAAGCATAAATCAGCAAGACATAACAATCATAAATATCTGTGCCCCAAACAGTGGCTCATCCATGTACATCAAACAAATCCTTCTCAATTACAGAAATCAAATAGACCACAACACAATCATACTAGGCGATTTTAACACACCTCTCTCACCACTGGACAGATCCTCCAAACAAAAATTGAACAAAGAAACCATAGATCTCAATAACACAATCAATAATTTAGACTTAACTGACATTTATAGAATATACCATGCAACAAAGAGTGGATACACTTTCTTCTCAGCAGCACATGGATCCTTCTCTAAAATAGAACATATTCTATGCCACAAAGCTAATGTTAGCAAGTACAAGAAGATAGAGGTACTACCTTGTATTCTCTCAGATCATAATGTATTCTAATTAGAAATAAATGACAGAGTAAAAACCAGAAACTACTCCAACACCTGGAGATCAAATAATACACTATTGTATGATGAATGGATAACAGAAGACATCAGGAAGGAAATTAAAAAATTCTTAGAGGTAAATGAGAACAAAGAAACATCATATCAAAATCTCTGGGACACTATGAAAGCAGTACTTAGAGGAAAATTTATTTCATGGACTGCATTCAATAAAAGAAGAAAAATCAACAAATTAATGACCTAACACTACAGCTCAAAGTCCTAGAAAGGAAGAACAGAGCAACACCAAAAGTAGTAGAAGACAGGAAATAGTTAAAATCAGAGATGAAATCAATGAAATTGAAGCAAAAGAAACAATAGAAAAAATTGACAAAATAAATAGTTGGTTATTTGAAAAAATAAACAAAATTGATAAACCCTTAGCCACACTAACAAAGAGGAGAGAGAAAATCCAAATTACTAAAATTCGTAATGAACAAGGAAATATCACAACAGTCACGATTGAAATACAAACATAATTAGAAGCTATTTTGAAAATCTATACTCCAACAAAATAGAAAATCTCGAAGTCATCAACAGGTTTCTAGAGACATATGAATTACCTAAACTGAACCAGGAGGACATACTCAACTTAAATAGATCAATTTCAAGTAATGAAATGGAAGAAGTCATCAAAAGCCTACCAACAAAGAAAATTCCAGGACCAGGTGGGTTCTCAGCCGAGTTCTAAAAAAAACCTTAAAAAGAGCTCATTCTAATACTTCTCAAAGTATTTCATGAAATAGAAGAGGAGGGAACCCTCCCAAACTCATTCTATGAAGCCAATATCACCCTGATACCAAACTAGACAGAGACACATCGAGGAAAGAAAATTTCAGACCAATATCTTTAATGAACATTGATGCAAAAATTCTCAACAAAATCTTAGCAAATCGCATACAAAAATATATTAAAAAGATAGTGCACCATGATCAAGTGGGTTTTATCCCAGGGATACAAGGTTGGTTCAACATCCGGAAATCAATAAATGTCATTCACCATATCAACAGACTTAAAGAATCACATGATTATTTCGATAATTGCAGAAAAAGCATTTGATAAAATACAGCATCCCCTCATGCTCAAAACACTAGGAAAAATAGGGATAGTGGGAACGTTCCTTAACATTGTAAAGGCCATCTATGCTAAGCCCATGGCCAATATCATTCTAAATGGTGAAAAACTGAAAGCATTCCCCTAAAAATTGGAACAAGGCAGGGATG
Source organism: Sciurus carolinensis (assembly GCF_902686445.1). Taxonomy (NCBI): domain Eukaryota; kingdom Metazoa; phylum Chordata; class Mammalia; order Rodentia; family Sciuridae; genus Sciurus; species Sciurus carolinensis. The sequence continues at coordinate 105,300,268 of NC_062232.1, forward strand.
CCCTCTTTCACCACTTCTATTCAACATTGCCCTTGAAACCCTAGCCAGATCAATTAGACAGACCAAGGAAATTAAAGGGATATGAGTAGGAAATGAAGAACTCAAACTAACACTATTTGCCAATGACATGATTCTATATTTAGAGGAGCTGAAAAATTCCACCAGAAAACTTTTAGAACTCATAAATGAATTTGGTAAAGTAACAGGTTACAAGATCAATGCCCATAAATCTAATGCATTTTTATTCATAAGTGATGAACCCTCTGAAAGAGAAATTAGGAAAATGACCCCATTCACAACAGCCTCAACAAAAATAAAATGCATGGGAATCAATCTAACAAAACCGGTGAAAGACCTCTAAAATGAGAACTACAGAACACCAAAGAAAGAAATTAGTGAAAATCTTAGAAGATGGAAAAATGTTCCATATTCTTGGATAGGCAGAATTAATATTGTCCAAATGGAAATACTACCAAAAGCACTATACAAACTCAATGCAATTCCAATTAAAATCCCATGACATACCTCATAGAAATAGAGGAAGCAATCATGAAATTCATTTGGAAGAATAAGAAACCCAGAATAGCTAAAGCAATCCTTAGCAGGAAGAGCAAAGCAGGTCGTATCACAAAACCAGACCTTCGACTATACTACAGAGCTAGAGTAACAAAAACAGCATGGTACTGGCACCAAAATAGACAGGTAGATCAGTGGTACAGAGTAGAGGACACTAAGACAAACCCATATAAACACAGTTATCATATACTAAAGAAAGGTGCCAAAAACATATAATGGAGAAATGATAGCCTCTTCAACAAATGGTTCTGAAAAAACTGGAAATTCACACGCAGCAAAATAAAAATAAACCCCTATCTCTCACCTTGCACAAAACTCAACTCAAAATAGATCAAGGACCTAGAAATTAGACCAGAGACCATGCACCTAATAGAAGTAAAGGTAAGTCCATCTCTTCATCATGTCAGCTTAGGATCAGACCTCTGTAACATGACTCCCAAAACACAAGAAATAAAAGCAAGAATTGGTAATTGGGAGATATTCAAACTCAAAAGTTTTTCTCAGTAAAGGAAACAATCAATAATATGAAGAGAGAGCCTACAGTGTGGGAGAAAATCTTTGCCACACACACTTCACATAGAGCACTAATCTCCAGAATCTATAAAGAAATCAAAAAACTTTACACCAAGAATACAAACAACCCAATCGACAAATGGGTTACGGAAATGAACAGACACTTCACAGAAGAAGACCTACAAGCAATCAACAGATACATGAAAAAATGTTCAACATCTCTACTAATAAGAGAAATGCAAATCAAAACTACCCTAAGATTTCATCTCACCCCAATTAGAATGGTGATTATCAAGAATACAAGCAATAATACGTGTTGGCGAGTATGTGGGGAAAAGGGTACACTCATACATTGCTGGTGGGGTTGTAAATTAGTGCAGTCACTCTGAAAAGCAGTAGGGAGATTCCTTAGAAAACATGGAATGAAACCAGTATTTGACCCAGCTATCCCACTCCTTGGCCTATACCCAAAGGCTTAAAATCAGCATACTACAATGACACAGGTACATCAATGTTTATAGCAGTTCATTTCATTTCACAATAGCTAGATTGTGGAACCAACCTAGATGCCCTTCAATTGATGAATGTATAAAGAAACTGTGGTATATATACACAATGGAATATTATTCAGTAACGAAGGGGAATAAAATTATGGCATTTGCAGGTAAATTATGGAGTTGGAGAGTATCTTGCTAAGTGAAATAAGCCAATTCCCAAAAAACCAAAGGCTGATTGATTTCTCTAATAAGTGAATGATGATACATAATGGAGAGGAGGGAGGAAAGAATGGAGGAAGGATGGATTGTATAGAGGAAAATGATGGGTGGAGTGGGGTTGGGGGGAAGGAAAGATAAGAGAATGAGAGAAAAATCATTACCCTATGTACATGTAGGATTATACAAATGGTGTGATTCTACTTCGTGTACAACCAGAGAAATGAAAGATGTACCCCATTTGTGTACTATGAATCAAAATTTTAAAAAATGAAAAGGAAACAAAATATAAAAACTTATAGTAGCCAGAGAGAAGAGCGTTTAGTAAGAAAATTAGAGTTTAAATGCATTTTTTTGGGTTGAGGCACTGGGGCTTTAACCCAGAGTTACTTTACCACTGAGCCACGTCCCCATCCCTTTTACTTTATTTTTATTTTATTTTTAGTCAGAGTCTTGTTAAGTTGCTTAGGGCCTCATGAAGTTGCTGATGATTGCCTCTGATTTGCAATCCTTCTGTCTTAACCAACCAAGTTGCTGTGTGCCACTGTGCCCAGGGTATGTACATATTTAAAAATGTATAAAAGTGTGATCTACATTAGATAGATAAAAATAAATGAAATAGCAAATTACACCCAAACATAAGAAAAAAGGAAAAAAAATTAGGAATGTTAATAAATGAAATAGAAAATGGACAAATGAAGAAAATCTACAAAGTAAAAGCTGGTTTTTCAAAACTGAAATATATTGATAAACCTCTAGCTAATTGATCAAGGAAAAAAGAAGACTCGAATGTGAAATATCAGCTAGAAAAGAGAAAACATTTTTACCAGCCACATAGAATTTAAAAGAAAAAGAGAATATTATAAAAAAATCATCAATAATTTTGACATATTAAATTAATATATTTTAAAATTAATTACATCACTAAATGTAACTCAATATTAGAAAATACGAATAGCCTTATATTTTTCAAAAATCTAAAATTATAATTTATAACATAGTTAAAAACAAAACTCCATACCTAAATTGCTTCACAGATACATTCTTGGAAATAAGAAGAAATAACACTAGTATTGTACTTTTGTTTTCAGATCATAGAAAATTATATTACACTTTTCAACCGATTCTAGGAGTTCAGTGTTATCTTTATACCAAAACTAGACAACAGCATTATGAGAAATGAAAACTAAAAAGTAGTATCACTCATGAAACCAGAAAAAAAATAACTAACAAAATATTGGTAAACCAAATGCAGGGAATATATTATATAGATAATATATCTTGTCCAAGTGAATATATCCTATGATTTCAAGTTTGATTAACATTTTAAAATAAATCATATATATTTTCCATAGTAACTTGGTAAAAGAAAGAAAAAAAACACATACTTATTCCTTTTCTTTTATTATGAATGCCTATCAACTATAAAAGTTAGTGCGTTTCACTATGACATTTTCATAAGTGAATATATTTAGTCTTGATCATGTCTACCTTCTATCCTCTCTTATCCTTTCCCTTTCTTCACAGCTCCAGTCAGTCCAATTCTTACTCACTAATTGACCCTCTTCTACTTTCAGGTCATTTTTTCTTTCATTTTTTCCACATATGAGAGAAAACATGTGATGCTTGTCTTTATTTGGTTTATTCTTCTTAATATTCTGTCCATTCATTTTCCTGCAAATGACATGATTTCATTCTTCTATGGTCTTTATCAATTCATCTGTTGAAGGGCACCTAGACTGATTTCATATCTTAGGTGTTGTGAAAAGAGCCTCAATATGTGTATGCAGATATCTCATCAGTATGCTGACTTCTTTTCCTTTGGATATTGTTATGGTTTAGATACTGCGTGTCTACCTAAAGCTCATGTGTGAACATTCAGAGTTGAAATGATTAGGTTATGAAAGTCTTAACCCAATTAGTGAATGAATCCCTTGAAAGAATTTAGCTGAGTGGTAACTGAAGGCAGTTAGGGTGTGGTTGGAGGAGGTGGGTCATTGGGGGTGTCTCTTAGGGAATACGTTTTACATATGGCAAGTGGAGACTTTATGTCTCTCTCTCTGCTTTTTGATCTTCTTGTGAGCCATTTTCCTCTACCACACTCTTCTACCCTGATGTCCTGTCTCATCTCCAGTCCCGAGGAATGGAGTCGGGTGTCTATAGACTGAGGTCTCTGAAACCGTAAGCCCCCAAATGAACTTTTCCTCCTCTACAATTGTTCTTTTCAGGTGTTTTAGTCACAACAGCAAAAAAGCTGACAAAAACAGGTATATATACCCACTAATGGGACTGCTAATTCTTCTGGTAGTTTTTATTTAATTTTTTGAGAAAAACTCCATATTGTTTTCTGTACTAATTTATATTCCCAACAATATTATGCAAGGGTTCCTTTTCATTCACATCCTCACCAGTATTTGTTTTGTTTTGTTTTTATAATACCCATTCTAAAACAGAGTGAGATAAAATCTCAATGTAGTTTTGATTTGTATTTCCCTGATGACTAAAGATATTGAAAATTGTAACATATCTTTATTGGCCAGTTGTGTTTCTTCTTCTAAGAAGTGTCTATTCAGATCATTTGGCCATTTTTTGATTGCATAATGTGTTCTTTTGTTGTTGATTTTTTTGGAGTTGTTTATATATTCTGGATATTAATCCTTTGTAGATGAAGAGCAAGCTTGCAAAGAATTTTTTCTATGTTGTGAGTTGTCTCTTCACTGTGTTATTTCCTTTGACTATACAATTAGTTATGAGGGGTCTGTTTGAATACTAGTGTTTCATGGGGGAATTGCAGGGGCTGGATTCACAGTTCACCCTGTCTGGCACTCCTCACCAGTCTTGTCATCAAAGTGCAATCTGATATAGTGTGGAAATGACTGATGCTGAAACATTCTTAGGTGTGGTGTCCACAACATTTGTGTTACTTCTTTCCGCATTTCTTTTAGGGGAGTGTGCTAGGAGAAGGTTATACCATCTCCCCTTGTCATGCCTGCTTCAAGATGGGTTGTCAGCTGGGGACTTTTGTATCTACTTTTATTTAAGATGAATCATTTGCCAGGGTTTGAGCAGGACTAGGCCTTGGCTGATGCAAAGTTCAATTCTTCTCAGGTGAGCTAGGAGTGTAGTTCAACAGCACTCAGATCATTCTACCAATGTGAATGTAGTTCTGGGCACAATCTCCAGCATTGCCAAAAAAATTAAGCAGTTAAACAAATAAAATAAAAACCATATAAACACAACAGTAGCAACAACAAAAACAGAAAAGATAGGCATAAAATTAATATATAAAATAACAAGTTAAAAAGATGATAGAAATAACAAAATTAAAAAGGGAGAAAAATAATGAAAAGTGGAATAAAGAAAAAAGAAAAGCAGATAAAAATTTAAAAAGGCAAAAAATAAATAAAAATCATAAAATTAAAAAGAGGTGAGAAAATAGAAAAACAAATAGGCAGAAAACATCTACCACTAATAACAAAAAGTACTAATAAAATTAAAATTTCTTTCCTATAAAGATATTCTAATGAAGGGATGAGAGTAGATGCTTGCAACCCGTACTAATCAAAACTGCTCTCCCAGTCTTCTTAGGCTGTGCACCCTGTAGATAAAGCAAAGTCTGGGAATTATTCATCCACTTTTAGTTTCCTTTGTGGTGCTTCCCTGGCGACTAGCAGGATTAATTTGTAGCTGCAATTTGTTGGAATTTTCAGTTGCTTTGCTGGCTGGAAGGGACTAACACACAAAGTGGAGCTATCAGGGTAAAAATTGTCTCTAGAGCTTTTTCAGCTTCAAACTACATGGGCAAGCTAGCACTTACATTGAAGCATGTCCGCAAGATAGTGGGGAATGCAAAACTGCCCTAAAATTATCTCCAGAGCATTTTGGACTGTGTGCTTTGAGGGCATGGTTAATACTGGCTCTGTGGTGGATCTCCAGATGCTCCCTGGGGTAGAGAGAAGCAGTAGGGTCACTATAGATCTGTGCTGGGAAGAAGTTAGTAAAACTTAAGATCTCAAGGATATGCTTATGAAAAAATATTCAATAATATTAACCACCAGAGAAAAGGCATTTAAAATCATGATGTAATACAATTTTACACTCATTACAACTGCTAACATTAAAAAAGCTAGCAAAACCTAGTATTCATGATGATATGGAACAGTTTCATTTCTCATGCCCCTGGTCAGAGTGTAAAATGGTAACTTTACTTTGACAGTTTCTTGTACCTGTAATACAAAACATATACTTAACACTTACCATATGACCCCAGCAGTTCTGCTCCTAGCTATTAGGTGAAGAGAAATAAAAATGCTGTACTGCTGAGTGGATAAAAAAATTGTTTCCATAATATATGATATTACACAGAAATAACCAAGGAATACATGACAGAAACATATAATAACATAAATGAATTTATAAAGCATTGTACTTATTGTGGAATGAATATTTGTTTTCCTCCAAAATGAATATGTTCAAACCCAAACCTCCCAGTGTTCGGATTAAATTATTTCATAAGGGCATGTCCTGATCTCATAGGATTAGTTTATTAGTTTTCTTATATGAAGAGATACCAGAGAGCCTCCTTGTACCCCTGCTTCTCTCTTCTATAGGCATGTGCACCTTTGAAAATCTTCCTAATTACCACGTCCTGAGTTGCTTTCCTTTGCCACACCCTTTACCATGATGTTCTGCCTCCTCTCAGGCCCAGAGCTATGAAGTCAGTTAATCATGGACTGAATCTCTGAAACCATAAGCCAAAATAGACTTTTCCTTATCTACGTTGTTCTTATCAGATCTATTGGTCACAGTGACAATAAAGCTAACTAAAACATGGATATAATAAGGCAGCTACTCCAAGTCAGGAAGGGTGCCCTCCCTAGAAACCAACTCTCTACAACCTTGATCTTGGGCTTTAAGCTTCCAGAATGTTGATAAAATAAATTTGTTTTTTTAAAGCCATTAGGTGTATTTTTTAATGAAAACCTGAACAGACTAATAAAATTATTGTGAAATTAAGCCATATACAAAAGAATTTATAATGTGTGCTTCTAGTTATATGACATTCTACAATAGAAAAAGTTATAATTACACAAATCAGATCAAAGATTGCCTTAAACTGGTGATGATGGAAAGGGAATTGAATAGGAAGGAGAATAGGAAAACATTTGTGGATGATAGAAATGTGCTATACGTAGTTACACTGGTTTATGAATTTATTAAAACTCAGAATTTACTCTTAAAGTGTGTATATTTTATATGCAAATTACACTAAAAAGTTTATTTGAAAAAAAGTAACTCAATTTGAGAATGAAATAGATTACATAGATCAAAGAATGAAATAATGGAATAATCACTAAACTTTCTCAATTTCATAATACATCTAAGATTTCTTTGGGAAAGAAAAAAAGATAAAAAATATCCATAGGAGTATGATCAAGATTTATAGGAGCTTAAAAAAACTTACCCTGTGATTAACAATTGAGAGAAACTGAGTTGTTCAGCTTGGACCAGGGAATACATGAGGGTGAGGTAAGGAGAGGGTAGATATTTCAGAAATTGGATAACTGCCATGTCGGACTGGAAGTCTGTGTGATTGCAGAAAGCAGACATACTGACTAGATGAAAGCTACAATGGGCTTTCAGGTTCAAAATGACAAAGCACCTTCAAATAGTTAGAGTTGTCTAACAATATCCATGACTCTAATAATAAGTGATTTGGTGAGAATAAAGCAATGCCAATTACTGTCATTTAAAAAAATATTTTTGAATAATTACCATGCAGCATATGAATAATGTAACATATCATTAAATTTGTACCAATTTGACTTTGATGTGAGTTTTATTATGACTCTAAACATTATTTTGGCATTCTCACTTTTCTAATTCATATTCATACAAAGCATGATTCTCCACTCATAGGTTAAAATAATTAGAATATTGCTCAGCAATATACTCTTGTTAAATGCTGTGGAAGAAGTTAAAGATTCACTGGACATTTCTGTGATGAGGTAATTTCAAGTACACTTTACATCAAATAGATATAACTCTTATTGTAAATATTTGAAAAAAAATACTATCATCACAGGCTAGTAGTATTATAATGATACCACAAATTAGAATAAATCATATTACAATAAGGAGTTCAAGTTATTCATTATAACAATTTGTATTACATTGTAAAATTTGACTGGGCACCATGGTGCATGCTTGTAATTCCAGCAACTCTGGAGGCTGAGGCAGATGGATCACAATTTCAAGGCTAACCTCAACAACATATTGTGACCCTGTATCAAAAGTAAAATAAAAAGTGCTGGAGATGTGGCTCAGTGGCAAAGTGCCACTGGGTTCAATCCCTAGTACCAAAATAAAATCAAATTAAAATTTTAAAATATGAATTTACTCAGATCAGATGTCAGGAAAAAGAAAAACAGTGGTTATCCTTTCTCATCAGAAAGAAGATGGTAAATTATATATAAGTCATACAACTAATTTGTTGCTCTTAATTTGAAGTTGATAAAATTCTCCAACAAATGTAGATGGGCCATATATATATATATATATATATGTCACAAATATACTATGCCACACGTTTTTTTAACTCTTGTCTTTATCACCTTAACCATTTTAAAGTATTATGCACATTCATATCATTGTACAACCTTTATTACCATAAATCTACAGGACTCTTTACATCTTGAGAACCTAAAACTCTATACTTATTTAAACAATAACTCCCCAATCCTTCTTTCCCAAACCCTGGAAACCACCTTATTCCTGTCTGTGTGATTTTGGCATATATTGTAACTCTAGTAAGTGTATCATATATACTTGTCTTTTTGTGAATGGCTTATTTTGCTTATTATAAAATTATCAATTTTCATCCACGTAGCAGCATATGTGAAGAAACTTCCCTTTCAAGGGTGAATAATATTCCATCACATGTATGACATCATATTTCGCTTATCTATTCATATGTTGATGGATAATTGAGTGACTTCCAAGTTTTAACTTTTGTGAACATTAGTGCCATGAACAGGGGTGTACAAATATCTCTTTGAAACCCTGATTTCAATTCTTTTGGGTACATATTCAGAAATAGAATTTCCAGATCGTATGTTAATTCTATTTTTAATGATTTTCAAAATTGTCACTCTTTTCCACATAGCCTACACCATTTTATATTCCTATCAATGCACAAGTGTTCCAATTTCTCTACTTTCTCACCAACTCTTGTTATTTTCTGTTTTTTTGATGGTATCCATCTAGTCAACTATGAGGTAATGTCTTAATAAGGTTTTGATTTGCATTTCCCTATTTATTAGTGGTGTTGCAAATGTTGTCATGTGTTTATTTATCATTCCTTCATCTTCTTGAGATAAATGTCTATTCAAGTTCTTCCCAGAAACAGAAGTGATATTTGTATACATAGATGGAGAGATAGAAGGAGAGAAAGTCAGTTCTCTAAATCTGAGTTCTGTATCCATAGATTCAACCAAATGCAGATGGAAGATATTCAGAAAAAATGCAGACATATTTTTCTTATCAATATACCCTGAACAATGCAGTGTAACAACTATCTATGTAGTGCCCTAATTTGGATCCTAAGTTTCCCACAAAGGCATATGTATTATAAAGCTTCCTAACCAGTCTTTAAAAATATTGGGAGGTAGTAGATTCTTTAAGAGATGGAAAAAGGGGCTGGGGTTGTGGCTCAGTGGTATAGTGCTTGCCTAGCATGTGTGAGGCACTGGGTTTGATTCTAAGTACTGCATATAAATAAAGAAAGAAAATATGGATATATATATATCCATATTTATATATATATATATATATATATCCCAACCCACAGGACTGCAACGGGAACCTGGAGGGGGCAGCGGGGATTGGGAGAGACAAGAGACACGAGAAATGGAGACAAGATAAAAGCCTGATCATGTCTCTTTTATTGGGGGAAGAAACCCAGTTAATACGAAGTACAAAAGTCAATCAGGGGAAAGCGCTCGAAGGCAAAACTTGTCTGCGTGCCAGAGCTCGAACAAGGAAGTATACTTGGCCAGTCATGAAGCTCCACGCAATGTAGCCTGATACACACTGGTATTGTCTGACAGTTACATGTGCAGGAGAGGCACGCCCCGCCAGCATCTGGCAGGCGCCATCTTAGCTCAACATGTGGCGAGGTGGGGGCCTGGCCTGCCGGTTTCGGACATATATATATACATAGAGAGAGAGAGAGAGAGAGAGAGAGAGAGAGAGAGATAGAGGGGAGAGAGAGAGAGAGAGAGAGAGAGAGAGAGAGAGAGAGAGAGAGAGAGAGAGAGAGAGAGAGAGAACAAAGAGAAAGGAAGTTAAACCATTGAGTGCATGTTCTTAAAGGAGATATTGGAACAACAGTCTCTTCCTCTCTTCCTCTCCCTTTGCTTCTTGGCCACCATGAGGTAAAAAGGTTTCTTCTACCATGCAAGTACATATTAATGTATGGTGCCACCCACATACACAAGCAAACAGGGTTAAGAGATCCTGGAGTGAAATGGTATACCTTTCATCTTTTTATGTTAATTACTTTAGTAATTTTTGTCACAGAGACAGAAGACTGACTACCACACATAGCATTTACATTGTGTTAAGTACTGGGTGTTATAAGTAATGTCTACCTGGTATGCTGCACTCATTTTTACTACCATGAAATCTTTACTTCTCAATCTTGTATACAAAGATAATCTCAACAACCTAGTCAAACAACATTTGAAGATATGTGATTAATTTAATATAAGATTTAAGTGAGTAAATTTTGGTTTCTAGAACTCTCCACATATTTTTCTAAGTGTTTTTGAATTCTTATATTAATAATCTACAATGTTGCTTGGGTCTGATGTCAATCTCTACAGTCAATCTTGGATTGTTTAAAAAGGGTCATTTCTAGTCTTGGGCATATTTTATTTCTCACTAGTGTTCCATGGTCACTACTTAAAAGATATTCAAGATCTGCAATTTCTCATCATACCCTTGGATACATTCATTCACGTGTGTAGTCTTGCATTTAATATTATATTTAATATTATACTAATTTATGATAGATATTATATCAAATATATGACATGCTTATGTAAACATTTGAAAAATATTATAAGGGAACATCATGGGACAATGAAATGAGATGGTTTGCAAGTTAGGGATATAGTTACATGAGGAGATTTATACTTATTTTGACAATTTAGATTGATGAGCCTCCACAAAGGGGGTTGAAGTTTCAAGACATGTTGAACCTTATTATAACAGAAGTTCCAAATCATTTCCAAAATTTGTTTCTTTTTTGAAGACATCCTTCCTTTGGCTAGTTTAACACATATCTCTCACTTTGTTGCTATGGGAACACTGTTCTATCCCTCCTGACAGGAGTGTGTCTATCTTTCAGGTGTATTGGAATGAAATAAATGGGTAAGGAATCACTGAACTGTGGCAATCAGTTTCGAATGTTATTTTTTTGCAGGGAAATAGATCTGAATGATAACTGTGATGATATTCAATGTGGAATCTCAATTAAATTGCTTCCTCTAAAGTTTGGTTTTCTTTCTGGTGAATGCAGGATAATAACACTTACATACTTTGAAGGTTATTGTGATAATTAGAATTTATTTATGTGAAATATTTTGCATATAGTATGTGCTCACTATTTGTAACTGTCATCAACAGTATCACCATTGCTTGATTTTTAATTTCTTGTGAATATTTGTTTGCTCAACTGTTTTTATCAGCTTTACAATATTGTGACCAAAAGATATGAAAAGAACAATTAAAGGACATAAAGTTTATTTGGGACTCACAGTTTCAGAGGTCTTATACCTGTTTGGTCAAGTCCATGGTTCTGGTCCTGAGATGAGGCAACACATCATGATAGAAGGGCATGGTGGAGGAAAGTTGCTCAGGATATGCAAGCCAGGAAGGAGAGACAGCGAGAGAGAGAGAGAGAGAGAGAGAGAGAGAGAGAGAGAGAGAGAGAGAGACAGAGAGAGAGACAGAGAGAGAGAGAGAACTCTGCTCTCCAGGGACAAAATTTGAACCTCAAAGTTATTCCCCTGGTGACCTACTTCTGCCAGTCGCAACTTACCTGCCTCCAGTTACCTGTCAGTTAATCCATCAGTGTAACTGATTAGGTTACACTTTTCATAATCCTATCATTTCCCCTCTGAATCTTCTTGCATTATCTTGCACATGAGCTTTTGGTGAAAACCTCCTATTTAAACCATAATATCAACCCTTCCCTCATATGAAAGGGCACAATTCATATCATTTTTGTATGTGAATGTGGGCCCAAATTATTCATTCTTAAAATTTTAATTTTAAAAATTTAAAACTGTTTATTTTACAATTTTCATTTTTAAATTAAAATCATTCACAAAGGTTTTAATCATCATCTTCCCTATTCTGACTCTCAGTTGATAGCCTTCCTTCCAATTTCACAAAGAATAAAGAAGTAATCAGAAGTGAATTTCCACAATTCTAAGTACCGTCTTTCTACCTATACCACCATCTATATCCATTTTATCATCATCCCTTTTGTAGATGCACTGTTATTAGAAGAGACTAACCCTCTACTTGCCTACTTGTCCACTAGATTCTGTTTCTTCTAGCATGTTCAATGACAAACTTTCATATGTGCTCCCTAGTTTCTCTCACAATAACAATTTTTCCTTCATTTCCATTTTGGTCAGTTTTTCGCTCCTTTGACTGAAAGATCTGACCAGAACAATTTTAAAGGAGAAAAAGTTTATTTGAGGGCTCATGGTTTCAGAAGCATTAGTCCATAGAAGGTCACCTCCAGGTGAGGCAGAACATCATTGCAGAAGAGTGTGGTGGAGGGAGGCAGCTCACATGATGATCAGGAAGCAGAGAGACAGTTCACTTGCCACGTACAAATAAAAACCCAAAGCCATGCCCCCAATTTCCATCTCTTCCAGCCACACCCTACCACTTCAGTAACCACTCAGTTAATCCCTATCAGGGGATTAATTCACTGACTGGGTTAAGACTCTCATTACCCAATCATTTCTCCTCTGAACCTTCTTACATTGTCTCACACATGAGCTCTCAGGGGACAGCACACATCCAAACCATAACGATGTGGGATCATCTAACTACAAACATAGTCTTATCTCAGGGAAACACCAAATGTAAAAATACCTCTTGACCACACATTGGCTTAAGCTGCCCTCATATTTTGCTTCTCCTTTTAACAACAAAACTCTTCAAAAGAATGTTATTTTACTTACTATCTTCAGTTATTCTCTCGTTCATTTTTTCTGGCTCCCAATCCAATCTGGTATTTGCTCCTATCATTCCACTGTTGTTATTTTCTTATAAAATTCACCTAGTACCTTCACTTTACTATCCATTGTTTAATTCCAAGTACTCATATATCTTTAGCTATCAAAGATGTTTTATACAAGTGATTACTCCTTCCTCTTGAAGCACATATTTCACTTGGCTTCTTCTTGGTTTTCTTTCCATCTCACCTATTGCTTCTTTCAGTGTCCTTGTTGGTACTTTCTCTACTACTGACCCCTACCTTGCATGGTCCAGATCTTAGTCCTTAGAACACTTTACTTTTTTGTTTATCCTTATTTTCTTGGCAATTTCATCCAACTTTAGGATTTAAATGTTACCTATATTTGTATCTCGTATTTAACTCCAAAATCATATGCACAATGGTCTAGCTGACCTTTTCAATGTGATATCTATTACACATTGCAAATGTTTTACATTTAAAAGTTATCTTCAAGTGTTCTCCATCTTCAAACCTACTCCTTCTTAGTAAATAATAATTTCATTCATAGAATTGTTTAAGTCAAAACCATCATAGCTTTCTTTGGTTCTTCTCTTTCAGTCTCATCCCACACTGTACAGATATTTGCAAATCCTTTTGTTTCTACCTTGTATATCCACAAACAACATCACACTGTCTCTCCTGTGCCCAATATAATCAAAGTCATTTTTATTCCTCATCTTCTTTGTTACAATAGCTACTCTTTCCATCTATGTTTTATTTCTTATTACAACATCCTCATTATGTCATTCTGTTCTGAAAACCTTTTAATGGTCATAGCAATGAAAACAGGGTCATATGCAATCAGGCTCCTTTTAACTCTCTGATATCATCTGTACTTATTTTATATTACTTTCCTTTATTTCTATCTTATTTTCTTTTATTATTAAAATTCAGTTTGTTTAACAAAAACATCTATAATTTATTAATATTTATTTGAAAAATGCCAGACGGATTTGGAGACAGAGGGAGACAAAATTGTGCAAAGAAAATCATCAGCAGAATATATAGTGGATGAGTATTAGCCAACAACCCAAGACCATTCAAATTATTCAAATCAAGGCAAGGAACAAAAGAGATAAAAGTTTTAATTCTTCTTTTACTGAAACTACCTGTAAATAATTTATATATTTTTGATTAAAAATTTAATATTCTAACTTATTTAAAAAATGGAACTAAAAAATAAAGCAAACTGGGATAGTGCATTTTATCAAGCATACTGATCCAGTAAAATATTTAGATTTACTACAAATTGAAATGAAGTTATCTCAGAAGGTAAAATACAAAATTACAAAAACGTAAATTTAAATATTCATAAGTGGGCAATCTAATGACAATTATGGATGAGCAGAGATAACTTGAAAAATTATTCTATATTGAACACTATAATTTACTGGCATTCTATTTATGCAATCTCTCATCTTACAGGTCTTATTATTCCAGAACTGATTTTTCCTTTTTTTTAAATTAACACATACTAAGTTATATATTAATGGGATTCATTATTGTGATGTATGCATGCACCATGCATTGATCATAACTAACCATCCTTCTAACTTCACTCCCCTCTCCCCAGCACACTTCCAACTCCCTAGTAATCTAGCAATCACTATATTTAGGTTGAATTTCGGTTTTATTTTTTTTCATTTCCACAAAAAGAATATGTAATCATGAAATGCTTATTTTTCTGTGTCTGGCTTATTTCACTTTGTATGCTATGGTGTGTGTGTATGTGTGCGTTTGTGAGTTTCTCTTACTCTTTCTGATCCTCAACACTTATTTATCATTGCTATATTGTCAATTATTATCTAGGTCAGGGGAAAGATGGACAAATGCAGATATAGAGAGGGTTCAGAGAAGGGGGAAAGATCATCAGGAACAGTTAAGACAAAAGAGAAGGGCTGCTTTAGAAGTGTGTACTTATGCAGAAGGTAAAGTCTGAGATTAAATTCAAAGGAGAAAATAATACCTAACATATGCTTGGTTGGTTCCTAACATTGTTATAATTTGTCACAATATTCATTCACTGCTGGCTACTTTGTCAGTCACTGAGCATTTCATGAAACAATGTGACCACATGAAGTATGGGACCTAATACTAACTCAGTGCTAATGCACACTGACATTGGACAAGTCCCTGTTCACTATTAAGGATTCTTTTCTTTCCTGGAACAGAAAACTTAAACTTAGTTGAAGTATGAATTGGGAGGAGAAACAGAGTATGGGAAGTCACATGGTAATATTATAAAAGAGACATAACAAAGTGACAGAAAGACTAGGAATTAAGTTAGCTCCAGGTTAGTGTCCTTCCCCTTTCTTTCTAATGGTGTCACATTTCTCTTGTGAGGTCAGTTACAGTGCTGTTTACTTATGACTGTCTCTGTGTCTTTTGTCTGGGTTTTTTCCTTAGTGTCTCTACCTAACTTTTTTGGTGTCTGTCATTGTCTGTCTATGCAATAACTCTGGATATTTTTAAGTGAAAATGTGCTCTTTTTCTTGCTATGTTTTTATTCCTCTGTATTTTAATTTAGGTGTTTCTCCTTACGTCTCTGTTGCTTTTTCCTATGTCTCTCTCCTTTCATTTTTCTTTTCCTCAGTCCTGTGTTCCTGTGTTTCATTCCATGTACAAATCTATTTTCTCTGAATAGGTTTGTTTTTTCCTATGCATTACTGTTTCTCTGTATGTGTAACTCTATTTCACTAAACGGTCTCTAAATCTATTTTGCTCAAATTTCTAAGTGCCTTTCTGTCTAAATATCTTTCTGAAAATCTCTCTCTCTCTCTCTCTCTCTCTCTCTCTCTCTCTCTCTGTCTCTCTCTCTGTCTCTCTCTCTCTGTCTCTCTCTCTTTCTCTCTCTGTTTATTTGTCTCTCCATTGGGTTGCACATATTTCCCACAATTTCTTGTTCTTTCTCTCTCTTACTACAAATACACACCTCTCTGTGTATTTCTGTCTCTCTTCATATTCCTTTCCTTTCTGTTTTAAAACTACCTAAAAATGACTAGTTATATTAAGAAAGCAACACGGAAAGATCAACTTTTTCCAGGTAATTGCTAACTTCTGCTCTAGATTCAAATTTCTTGAAGGAGAGATTTTGATAAATTATTTCATCTTCTTGAGGCTGTCCCAATTGGGCATAAAATATTAGTCGTGCAGAAACCATGCCCATGTGTGATCCAATATAGTTGTCATAGGATATGCCCATGTGACATACCAAGTACTTAGCATAATGCCAGGAGAAAGAGTAGATTCTCTGTGAGGAAATGATAGAGCAGTTACTTAAAACATATCTTATATCCCATTAAGTGGGAATAATAATCTTTAATGATAAAGAAAGTGATGTGCAGTTTAAAAAGTCTCCCATAGTTACAAAGAAAACAAAGATCAAGTAGGAGTTGAAACTCAAGTCTATCTATATACAAAAGCCAATTTTTTTCCAGTAGAAAAAAATGCCTTTCAAAACACAAAAGTCATAAGACATTCTTAGCTTTTGATTCAGAAATCCAAGTTTTTTTAGATTTTATGATCAATGAATGATTCATTGAAAGTTAAATGTTATTCAACAGAGCATTATGTATGAAATTGAAATGACTACACCACTCCAGGCCTCTTGGGTTATCCTTTCCTTTCTATGCAAATAAACATATTTGAATTCTCACTCCATAGTCTTTGGAAAATAAAATTCCTTCTCCAGTTTTCACTGAGAATTGTTTGGCATGGTCATCTCCAAACTATTTTTCTCACTTAATTCTTCATTATGATGCCCATTTTTCCAAGTTTGATATATTTTCCATCATGAATTTTGTATTAATTTTGAGTTTAAAAACATTGCATTAAAATGTGAATTATCTGGACACTGAATATTTGTTACTTCCATCTCATTGATTGCTATTAGTCTGCTTAGTTTTCTATATCCTTATGTTTAAAGTTAGGTAGGTTACATGTTTCCAGAAAATTGCTAACATCTTCTAGGTTTTCCAGTTTATTATAGTACAAATTTTCAAAATAGTTTTTAATGATCCTCTGGATTTCAGAAGTGTCTATGGTGATATTGTGTTTTTTATCTCTAATTTTGTTAATTTGAATCTTATCTTTCTTCTGGTTAATTTGGCTAAGGGTTTATCAAACTTGCTTATATTTTCAGAGAACCAACTCTCTTTCACTGATTTTTGTGCTTTTTAACTTCTCAATTTCATTATTTTTGGGTCTGATCCTAATTATTTCCTGTCTTCTACTAATTTTGGAATGAGGTTGCTCTTCTTTTTCTAGGGCCTTTGTGGTATGACACTAGATTATTTATTTGGGATCTTATTTTTTATTGTAGGAACTCAATTCTATAAACTTCCCTCTTAGAACTGCCTGCACACTGTCCCAGAGATTTTGATAATTTTTTTCTTCTATGTTCATTTGTTTCTATGAATTTGTCATTTCTCTCCTGATTTTGTCTATGATTCATTCCTCATTCAAAAGTGTATTATTGAATCTCCAGGCAGGTGTTTAAGTGTTTTTAAAATTTTTTTTTATCTTATTGATTTCTAATTATACTTAATTATTATTTGATAAGATGCAATGTAATATCTTTGATTTTTACATTTGCCAAGAATTGCTTTGTGACCTATACTATGATCTATTTCAGAGAATGTTCCATGTGCCAGTGAGAAGAAAGTAAAATAAGCTGTCCATGGATAAAATATTCTATAGATGTTGGTGAGTGCCATTTGATAAATAGTATTTTTTATTTCTGAAAAATCTTTGCTTAGTTTATGTCTGGATTATCTATCTAATTGTGAGAGAGATATGCTGAAAATACCCAGTATTATTGAATTGTAGTGTGTTTGATTCTTTGTATTGAGAATAGTATTTCATATATACAGGTAGACTGATGTCCAGGACTTAAATTGACAATCATATCTTGTTGGATGATTCCCCTAACCAGTATTAAGTGGTACTCTTCATCTCTTCTGATTAATTTTGACTCGAAGTTTCCTTTTTCTGATATGAGAGTAGCTACCCCTACTTGTTTTTGTTCTCTATTTGCATTGAATATCTTTCTTCACCCTTTCAACTTCAGCCTGTGGATGCCTTTGCCTATAAAATAAGGTCTTGTAAAAAAAAACTGGTTGGGTCTAGTTTTTTAACCCAATCTTCCTATCTATGTCTTTGGAGAGTTTAGACCATTTACTTTCAGTGTTATTATGGATAGATGATTTTTATTTCTGCCATTTTGATTTATTTCTAAAGTTTAATTCAGATATTACCCCTTTTAATTGACTATACTTCTAATGAGATCCATCCCTGCAATGGCTATGACTTTTATTTTTCAATTCTTCTGCATGAAATATTTCTTTAAGTTTTATAGTATAGACTTAGTGATTTCAAATTCTTTTAGTTTCTGCTTACCATGGATGATTTTTATTTAACATTCAATTCTGAATGATAGTTTTGATGAATAAAGAAATCCTGGTTGGCACCAGTTTTCTTTTAAGTCTGGGTATATATTATTCCCAGACCGCCTGACATTTAGTTTCAGTTGAGAAATCATTTGAAATTATAATTGACTTAACTCTAAATATGTCCCATCATTTTTCTCTTACAGCTTTTAAAAATTCTATCCATCCTTATTCTTTATATTGTGTATTTTCATTATAATGTGTCCTGTAGAGGAGTGCTTTAATCTTACCATCAGGATTCTAAATAATTCTTACATTTGGAATTCTATCTCATTAATAACATTTGGAAAAATTTTTAATATTATTTTCTTGAAAATATTATGCATTCCTTTAGTTTTTATTTTGCTGCATTCATCTATGCCAGTAATTCTTGTATTTGGTCTCTTAAAATTATTTTAAAATTCTTGAATATTCTCATGATCGCTTAAGCTATTTTCTTTATTGTTCAATTTTTTTTTCAAGATTATATACTTTGCTTACAAGATCTGAGAATGTAAGCAAGGCAAGAGGCTTGTTTTTTCAAGATGGCAGACTAGAGGGTGACTGCACCTCCTGTCACTCCAGAACTTAGGATTCAAGAAGGGGAGGTATTGAGAGACTCGGACCAACTCAGAGGCACTGGGTGAGTCATTTCCACTGAGTGAAGCTCGGCCCGGCAGCAGGCCGAGACAGTGGGCAGCTTCTCAGAGCAGGGCAGGGAGGCCAGAGGCTTTCCCGAGCAGCTCAGCTCCGTCCGGTAGCAGGCCTGGCCCACAGCCAGCTTCTCATAGCAGATCTGTCCAAGTAGAGGCTTTCTGCGCACACCAACCCCCCAGCAGCAGGTCCCAGTCTGGTCTACAGGCAGCTTCTCCACCAGGGCAGGGGTGCCAGAGGCTTTCCAGAGCAGCCCAGCTCCATCAGGTGAAAGGCCTGGTCCACAGCCAGCTAGGAGCACACCTGCCCAGTGAGAGGCTTTCCAAGCACACCCATCCCCCAGTCCTGCACCCAGTGGCAGGCCAGGAGCAACTTTCTTCAGAAACACTACATTATCAAGTTCCTCCAAGAGTTCAAGTTACTGAAGGCTGGGAGGTGATACACTGGAAATCTACCGGGACACTATAAGCCAATAGAGGAAATCTGCAATATCACAGAGTCCCACTAATATCTGACCAATATGAGAAAACAAGGAAAGAAAATGTCCCAAACAAACCTAGATACTATATCAATAAAACCCAATGACAGCACAGCAGAAGAAATGTCAGAAAGGGAGTTCAGAATGTACATAATTAAAACAATCAGGGAAGCAAGTGAGGAGATGAAAGAGGAAATGTGGGCATTGAAGGAGGAGATGAAAGAGCAAATGCAGGCATTAAATGATCACACCAATCAACAGTTAAAAGAGCAAATACGGGAAACAAGAGATCATTTAAATAAAGAGTTAGAGATATTGAAAAAAAACAAACAAACAGAAATATTTGAAATAAAAGAAACAATTAACCAAGTTAAAAACTCCATAGAAAGTATAACCAATAGGATAGAACACATGGAAGACAGAACCTCAGACATTGAAGACAAAATATTTAACCTTGAAAACAAAGTTGGCCAAACAGAGAAGATGGTAAGAAATCATGAACAGAATCTACAAGAATTATGGGATATCATGAAAAGGCCAAATTTAAGAATTATTGGGATTGAGGAAGGCACAGAGAAACAAACTAAAGGAATGAACAATCTATTCAATGAAATAATCTCAGAAAATTGCCCAAATCAGAAGAATTAAATGGAAAATCAAGTACAAGAGGCTTATAGAACTCCAAATACACAAAATTGCAACAGACCCACACCAAGGCACATATTATGAAAAATACATAATATACAAAATAAAGACAGAATTTTAAAGGCTGCAAGAGAAAAGAATCAAATTACATTCAGGGGAAAACCAATAAGGATATCAGCAGGATTTTCAATCCAGACACTAAAAGATAGAAGGGCCTGGAACAACATTTATCAAGCCCTGAAAGAAAATGGATGCCAATCAAGAATCTTATACCCAGAAAAACTCACCTTCAGATCTGATGACGAAATAAAATCCTTCCATGATAAACAAAAACTAAAAATATTTACAAAAAGAAAGCCGGCATTACAGAACATTCTCAGCAAAATATTCCAAGAGGAAGAGATGAAAAACAATGATGCAAATCAGCAAAGGAAGGAACTACCCTAAAGGAATAGCCAAATAAATGGGAAACCAAGTCATGTCAAAAAACAACAATGAGCCAAATGACTGGGAATACAAATCATATTTCAATAATAACCCTGAATATTAATGGCCTGAACTCATCAATCAAAAGACATAGACTGGCAGCTTGGATTAAAAAGGTAAATCCAACAATTTGCTGCCAGCAAGGGACTCATCTCATAGAAAGAGATACCCACAGACTAAAGGTGAAAGGATGGGAAAAAACATACCATGAACATGGATACAGCAAAAAAGCTGGAGTATCCATCCTCATTTCAGATAAGGTGGACTTAAATCAAAGTTCGTCAGAAGGGATAAAGAAGGATATTTCATACTACTTAAGGGAAGCATAAATCAGCAAGACATAGCAATCATAAACATCTGTGCCCCAAACAGTGGCTCATCCATGTACATCAAACAAATCCTTCTCAATTCCAGAAATCAAATAGACCACAACACAATAATACTAGGCGATTTTAAAACACATCTCTCACCACTGGACAGATCTTCCAAACAAAAATTGAACAAAGAAACCATAGATCTCAAAAACACAATAAATAATTTAGACTTAACGGACATATATAGAATACACCATCCAACAAAGAGCAAATATACCTTCTTCTCAACAGCACATTGATCCTTCTCTAAAATAGAAAATAGTTTATGCCACAAAGCTAATGTTAGCAAATACAACAAGATAGAGATACTACCTCTATTCTGTCAGATCATAATGGACTGAAATTAGAAATAAATGACAGAATAGAAAACAGAAATTACTCCAACACCTGGAAATTAAATAATATGCTATTATATGATGAATGGATAACAGAAGACATCGGGAGGGAAATAAAAAAAAAATTCTTAGAAGTAAATGAGAACAAAGACATATCATATAAAAATCTCTGGGACACTATGAAAGCAGTACTTAGAAGAAGATTTATTTCATGGAGCATATTGAATAAAAGAAGAAAAAATCAACAAATAAATGACTTAACACTACAGCTCAAAGTCCTCGAAAAAGAAGAACAGAGAACATCAAAAGTAGTAGAAGACAGGAAATAGTTAAACTCAGAGCTGAAATCAACGAAATTGAAACAAAAGAAACAATACAAAAAATTGACAAAATAAATAGTTGGTTCTTCAAAAAAAAAAAAAACAAAATTGATAAACCCTTAGCCACACTAACAAAGAGAAGACGAGAGAAAACCTAAATCACTAAAATTCAGAATGAACAAGGAAATATCACAATAGACACAATTGAAATACAAAACATAATTAGAAGCTATTTTGAAAATCTATACTCCAACAAAATAGAAAATTTCGAAGACATCAACAGGTTTCTAGAGACATATGAATTGCCTAAACTGAACGAGGAGGACATACACAATTTAAATAGACCAATTTCAAGTAATGAAATAGAAGAAGTCATCAAAAGGCTACCAACAAAGAAAAGTCCGGGACCAGATGGGTTCTCAGTTGAGTTCTACAAAAGCTTTAAAGAAGAGCTCATTCCAATACTTCTCAAAGTATTCCATAAAATAGAAGAGGAGGGAACCCTACCAAACTCATTCTATGAAGCCAATATTACCCTGATACCTAAACCAGACAGAGAAACATCGAGGAAAGAAAATTTCAGACCAATATCCTTAATAAACATCGATGCAAAAATTCTCAACAAAATTTTAGCAAATTACACACAAAATATATTAAAAAGACAGTGCACCACGATCAAGTGGGTTTTATCCCAGGGATGCAAGGTTGGTTCAACATCAGGAAATCAATAAACATAGTTCATCATATCAACAGAGTTAAAGTCAAGAATCACATGATTATTTCAATAGATGCAAAAAAAGCATTTGATAAAACACAGCATCCCTTCATGCTCAGAACACTAGAAAAAATAGGGATAGTGGGAACATTCCTTAATATTGTAAAGGCCATCTATGCTAAGCCCGTGGCCAATATTATTCTAAATGGTGAAAAAAATGAAAGCATTCCCCATATAAACTGAAACAAGGCAACGATGCCCTCTTTCACCACTTCTATTCAACATTGTCCTTCAAATTCTAACTAGAGCAATTAGACAAACCAAAGAAAGTAAAGGGATACGAGTAGGAAAAGAAGAACTCACACTATCCCTATTTGCTGATGACATGATTATATATTTAGAGGAACCCAGAAATTCCACCAGAAAACTTTTAGAACTCATAAGTGAATTCAGTAAAGTAGCAGGATATAAGATCAATGCTTATAAATCCAATGCATTTTTATAAATAAGTGATGAATATTCAGAAAGAGAAATTAGGAAAACTACCCCATTCACAATAGCCTCGAAAAAAAATAAAATACTTGGGAATAAATCTAACAAAAGAAGTGAAAGACCTCTACAATGAGAACTACAGAACACTAAAGAAAGAAATTAAAGAAAACCATAGAGGATGGAAAGATCTCCCATGTTCTTGGATAGGCAGAATTAGTATTGTCAAAATGGCCATACTACCAAAAGTGCTCTACAGATTCAATGCAATTCCAATTAAAATCCCAATGACATACCTTAGAGAAATAGAGCAAGCAATCATGAAATTCATCTGGAAGAATTAGAAACCCAGAATAGCTAAAGCAATCTGTAGTAGGAAGAGTGAAGCAGGGGGTATCGGAATACCAGATCTTCAACTATACTACAAAGCAATAGTAACAAACACAGCATGGTATTGGCACCAAAATAGACAGGTAGATCAATGGTACAGAATAGAGGACATAGACACAAATCCAAACAAATACAATTTTCTCATACTAGACAAAGGTGCCAGAAACATGCAATGGAGAAAAGATAGCCTCTTCAACAAATGGTGCTGGGAGAATTGGAAATCCATATGCAACAGAATGAAACTAAACCCCTATCTCTCACCCTGCACAAAAAACTCAAAATGGATCAGTGACCTTGAAATCAGACCAGAGACCCTGCATCTTATAGAAGAAAAGGTAGGTCCAAATCTTCAACATGTTGGCCCATGATCAGACTTCCTTAACAGGACTCCCATTGCATAAGAAATAAAAGCAAGAATCAATAACTGCGATAGATTCAAACTGAAAAGCTTTCTCTCAGCAAAGGAAACTATCAGCAATGTGAAGAAAGAGCCTATAGAATGGGAGAAAATCTTTGCCACTCATACTTCACATAGAGCACTAATCTCCAGAATCTATAAAGAACTCAACAAACTCTACACCAAGAATACAAATAATCCAATCAACAAATGGGCTAAGGAAAAGAATAGACACTTCACAGAAGAAGATCTACAAGCAATCAATAGACATATGAAAAAATGTTCAACTTCTCTACTAATAAGAGAAATGCAAATCAAAACTACCGTAAGATTCCATCTCACCCCAATTAGAATGGCGATTATCAAGAATACAAGCAACAATAGGTGTTGGCGAGGATGTGGGGAAAAAGGTCCACTCATACTTTGCTGGTGGGGTTGCAAATTAGTGCAGTCACTCTGGAAAGCAGTGTGGAGATTCCTCAGAAAGCTTCAATAGGAACCACCATTTGACCCAGCTATCCCACTCCTCAGCCTATACCCAAAGGACTTACAATCAGCATACTACAGAGATACAGCCACATCAATGTTCATAGCTGCTCAATTCACCATAGCCAGATTGTGGAACCAACCTAGGTGCCCTTCAATTGATGAATGGATAAAGAAACTGTGGTATATTTATACAATGGAATGTTACTCAGCTATAAAGAATAATAAAATTCTGGCATTTGCAGGCAAATGGATGAAATTGGAGAATATCATGCTAAGTGAGATAAGGCAATCTCAAAAAAACAAAGGACGAATGATCTTGCTGATAAGCGGATGATGACACATAATGGGAGGGAAGGGGGCAAGAATAGAGGAAGAAGGGACTGTATAGAGAGAAAAGACGGGTGGGAGGTGTGGGGGGGAAGGGAAAAAATAACAGAATGAATCAAACAACATTACCCTATGTAAATTTATGATTACACAAATGGTATGCCTTGACTCCATGTACAGAGAAACAACATGTATCCCATTTATTTACAATAAAAAAATTATTAAAAAAAAATCTGAGAATGTGTCTTGGTAATCTAATACATTGGTGATTCTTTCATTTCCAAGATTAATATTTGGTTCTTTTTCACGATCTGTCTCTGAACTGAAATCATGGTTTTTCTTTCTCTATTTTTGTTCTCTAAGTTCTTTCCTTACATCTTCTCTTAGCTTATTGAACTTTTCAGTTATGAACTTCTAAAATTATTTCTCTGACCTTTCCTCCACTTTGGTGTCAATGGGATCAGTTGATGAAATGTTGTGGGCTGTTTGGGGTAGTTCATTCCCTTGATCTTTCATATTGTTTTATGTCTATCCATCTACTGGGATGATTATCTGTTCTACTTTTATGCAAGAAATTATTTAGTGAGCTTTTTTGTCTTAAGTGCCCTGAGTTTGGTGAATATCCATGTATTTACACTTCCTCTCAACGTGTATCCTCTGCTGTTCCCAGTATCAGAATCACTTTGAGAGAAGATACTAAACCCTATTTATTTCAATTGCTCCAGAGAAAAGTCATATAATAATACACTTTAGGATAAAAAATCTTGTTGAAAATATTCTCCATAGTTTCTCTAATTGGGGTATAAAATCATGATAATGTTTTGGAATAGATTGGGAAATTAGTTATTAAAGATATTAAAGTTGTGATTACACTATATAGGGGCTGAAAAAGGGAGAGAAAAACTGAAATAGTTGCAAATAAAATAAACCAGAAAAAGAATAGCACAAACTAAGGTAAAATATGGAGGATTTTGAGGCAATAGCAGGAAATGCAAAAGGGAAAATAAGGACTAAGATGAGCAAGTGTATACTTGAACTAGGAAAACAGAGAGAATGATTCCAATTAATGCTGTAAAATATTAGAAGAAATACAATCAAGTCAGATGTAAGTACGATATTGAATGATAGGGGAATATCTAACAATTAACTATGAAAGTACTATAAATAAGATCCAAAACACTATTAGAGTTATTTATTATAATCCATACTGAGGTAGAGAATTTTTTTATTGAGTCTTCCTAATTTGGTTTTCATCAGGATTCGGGACCTTTAGAAGATACACAACACTCTGAGTTTTTGACTTCTCTCTCTCTCTCTCTCTCTCTCTCTCTCTCTCTCTCTCTCTCTCTCTCCCCCCCATCCCTCCTTCCATAAATATATATATATAATGATTTATATTATGATTTTATTTTTATATAATTACATATATATTTCTTTATGAAATTACCAATGAACTATTTGTTAATAGTTTATATAACATCTTTAGGGTTTTATATGGAGAAGATCAGGTCATTTGTATATAGGAAAATTTTTACTTCTTCTTTCCTTTTTTTTTGTCTAATTGCTCAAGGTAGGACTGCTGGTGCTATGTTGAGTAAAAGTGGCAAGAGTGGCATCTTTGACTTTTTTCTGATCTTTGAGGGAGATATTTTACTTTCTCAACATCGAATATGGTGTTAGTTGTGAGCTTGTATATATCATTTTCTTTTACATATCATTCACACATATTTTATTGAGCATTTTTATATAGAAAGAGGATTGTGAGCTAGGAATATAGTTCAGTGGCAGAGTATTTGCCTAGTATTAAGGAAGAACTGGGTTTGATCCCTAGTATAGCAAATAAAGTAAAATAAAATAAATATTGCTGAATTTAGCTAAACTCTTTTTTGCATATATTAAGATAGACATGTGATTTCATCCTTCATTATGTTATTTGTAATGTGTCATATTTTTGATTTGTGCATATTAAGCCATCTTTCCATCGAAGGGATGAATCCACTTGATCATGATATATGGTATTTTTAATATATTGGTGAATTGACTTTGTATTTGGTGAAGATTTTTGAGTGCATATTTATCAGGAATATTGGCCTGTAGTTTTCTTTTTGTGTTTTGTCTGTCTGGTTTTAAGGGAAATTCTGGCTTCCAAAAATTGCTTTGGAAATTTTCCTTCCCTTTCAATTACTTTTGGAAGAGTTTGAAAATGATCGTCACCATTTCTTAGTTTTATGTTGGGTTGAATTTACCAGTGAAAAAGCACCTGATCCTGGGATTTCTTTGTTGGAATGCTTTTGATTACAGATTCCATGTTCTTACTGGTGAATATCATTATTTGTCAGTTTAGATTTTGTTTCCTTTCATTATTCATGTTTGGTAGTTTGTACGTTTCTAAAAATGTCTTCATTTTTTGAAGATTACTCAATTTGTTGATAAATAATTCTTCCTAATTGCCTGGTATGATACTTCTTATTTATGTGGCAGCAACTGTAATATTTCATCTTTCATTTCTAATTTTGTTTGAGTTTGTCCTGTTTTTCACATGGGTTACCTGAAAGTTTGTCAATATTGTTTATCTAGCTTTTCTTGTCTCTATTTCAATTGTACTCTAATTTCAATTATGCCTCTAAATCTCTCTAATTTGTCTCTATTTTCACTTTTGCCCTAGTATCTGTTACTGCTTCCCTTCTGTTAACATTTTGCTTACATTCTTTATTTTTTCCTATTTCTTTAAAGTTAATGTCATTTCATGTATTTTTTTCTTCTTAATGTTCCTAATATAATAACTAATGTTCCCTTAGTACTGCTTTTTCTGAACCAAATAATTTTTGTATGTTGTGTTTTTCTTTTCATTTTTCATTGTATATTTTCTGATTTCCTCTTTGACCATATTATGATTTTGACATGGTTTCTCTCCCAATGGTGTGTGTGCTATAATAGTAGTATTCAATGAATTGAGAACTGGTGAATTTTTAAGACGTGGACTTAGTGGAAGGTCATTAGATCATGGGGGTTCTCTTAGGGCTGGTTTAATTTCCCTGAGAGACAATGTGTATAAAATAGCAAGTGTGTCTCCTTCCTAGTTTCTTGCTACCTCTCTTGCCTGAAATATTCTCTCTCTCTCTCTCTCTGTGTGTCTCTCTCTCATATTTCTGCCATTTAATGATATCCACATTAGGCATTCACCAGTAGCTTATGATAGTGCCATGCTCTTGGGCCTAAATAACTGCAAGCTAAATAGACTTTCTTTATGAAGTGCTCAGCTTCAAGAATTTTGTTACAGCAACTATAGAAACTCAAAAAGAACTAAAATACTTCAGATAGAGCACAAATTTCCAGAGTTTATAAAGAACTCAAAAAACTTAACTAAAAATACAAATAACCCAATCAATAAATGGACTAAGGAACTGAACAGACACTTCACAGAAGATAAACAATCAATCAACAGATACATGGAAAAGTGTTCAACATCTCTAGTAATAACAGAAATGCAAATCAAAACTACCCTAAGATTTCATCTCACTCCAATTAGAATGGCTATTATCAAGAATACAAGCAACAATAAATATTGGTAAGGATGTGTGAAAAAAGGTACACTCACACATTGCTGGTGGGATTGCAAATTGGTGCAGCCACTCTGGAAAGCAGTATGGAGATTCCTCAGAAAACTTGGAATGGAAACACCATTTGACCCAACTATCCAACTCCTTGGTTTATACACAAAGGACTTAAAATCAGCATCCTACAATGATGCAGCCACATCAATGCTTATAGCAGCTCAATTCACAATAGCTAGATTGAGGAACAAACCTAGATGCCCTTCAATAGATGAATGGATAACGAAACTGTGGTATATATATACACATGGGATATTACTCAGCCTTAAATAAGAAAATTATGGAATTTTCAGGTAAATGGATGGAGTTGGAGAATATCATGCTAAGTGAAATAAGCCAGTCCTGAAACACCGAAGGCCAAATATTTTCTCAGATAAGTGGATGCTGATACATAAGGTGGGGGGAGGGTAAGGGGAGAATGGAGGAACCTTGGATTGTGTAGAGGGAAATGAGGGGAGGGTTGGGTATAGGGGCAAGGAAAGATTTTGGAATGAGATAAACATCATTACCCTATGTGCATGTATGATTACACTAATGGTGTGACTACATTATGTACAACCAGAGAAATGAGAAGTTGTACTCCATTTGTGTACAATGAATCAAAATGCATTCTTCTGTCATGTATAAATAAATAGAAGAAACAATAAAATTAAGTTTAAGAAAAGATTAAAAAAGAACTAAAATAGATTCATTGGTTGTTTAGAAACTTGCGTAATTTTCATATATTTTTGAATTTTTAATTTCCTTTCTTTTATTCTAGTTTTATAACATGTTTTTAGAAAAGGCATTTGATATAATTTTGATTTTCTTAAATTTATTAAGACTTGTTTCATCACCTATCCTGTGCGTATCCTGAGGAATATTCCATGAGCAATTGAGAAGAATATGCACTCTACAGCTGTTGAGTTGAAAGTTGTATATATGTTTGTTAGGTAGATTTTTAGGTACAAGACAGGATGTTGGGTCCAAGTTCCATTTTCTTCCTCTCTCCTGAGGAATAAATATCAAGATGATAACCAACAGTGGTGACCTGGTTTTTGAGAATCGCCCTGTCAAGATTTGCACTATTAAGATCCATGTTTTCTGTTGAGATCTATAATGTCAGCTGTGATCCATGTTGAGTGCTGTGAGCTCACACTAGCTGTTTGAGGAAGTATTGATTACTACATCTCAGAAGAATGGTGTAATCTGTTTCAGGCAGCTGCAGTCAGCAGTGGTAATTGTGATCTGCACTGGATGCTAGGTGCTATAGCTGCTGGTAGAGGCCATGTAGCTGCTAGGACAATTACAGATAGATACCATTTACTTCCAGCAGCTACAGTCTAATTCAGTTCTTGATGCCAGTGTCACTGTTGGGGACTCTGATGGTTGTTGGGGGACTTGTCAATTATTGGGGGTCCCACTAACCGCAGAGACCTGCATGGCTTCTGAGGACTTACCAATCTCTAGAGGCTGTGCATGGTGCTGTGAATCACCTGACCCTCCTCTCAAGACTTAGCTACCACTAGATGTTCCAACTATATCCCTAAGCATTCTAGGTGAGGTGATGCAGGAGTGGGAGTGGGTCTTTTGGGCAATTATACAACTGGTTGTGGACATGGGTTATACCCCTTACACTCTCTTTTCCTTAGAGAAAAAATTTACATTAAAAGTGACCTCTGGTCGGTTTCAAGATGGCGGACTAGAGGGCGGCTGCATTTCATGTTGCTCCAGGATGCAAGATTCAAAAGAGGAGATAGTGAGAGACTTGGGACCTACTCAAAGCCGCCAGGTGAGTCTCTCCAGTTGGGGAGGTGTCACGGATGGGGCGGTAGCCACGGAATGCAGGGAACTTTGTGAAGTAGAGTTGCTCGGCGAGATGCCCCTCCCCCCACAGGACCGGTAAACAGGGACAACTGGGATCATCGTAGAGGAGGCGGCTCAGCACAGTGCTTGGACTCGAGTAGCCGCTGGGGCTCCGGGCGGCTGCCTAAGGAGGAGCTGCGTGGCGAGCTGTTTGGACTCAGAATGACCCCTTCTGAACACTGGGGGGCTACCCGGAGAAAGAGGAGGAGCACAGCGGGTCGCTTGGTCTAGGAGTGACTGCATCAGAGCCACAGGCGGTTGCAGAGGAGGAGCTGCGTGGTGAGCTGTTTGAACTCAGAACAACCGCTCCTGAACACCGGTGGCCTGCCTGGAGGAGGAGTGCGGTGGGTCACTTGGTCTCGGAGCCACTGCTCCTGAACACCCGGGGGGCTACCCGGAGGAGGACGAGGAGGAACACGGTGGGTCACTTGGACTTGGAGTGACTGCCTAGGGCTACAGGCGGTTGGCGGGAGGAGGAGACACGAAGTGAGTTGCTTGGGCTCCTAGTGACTGCATCGGAAACCGGGCAGCTGTCCAGAGGAGGAGGTGTGTGGTGGGTCTCTGGGTCTCAGAGCTATTGTACGGGGCTCCAGGTGGCATCTCAGAGGTGGGGCCGAATAGCCAGGCGATTAGGTGCAGAGCAGGGTCCCAGGAGCTAGGTGGCTTCTTGCTGGAAGAGCTGCACAGAGACATGCCTAGGGGCGGAGTGAAGTTTCCAGGACTGCGGGCAGATTCTCTGGGAGAGGCAGCCTAAGGAGACTCGCCTGCAGAGGGTGAGGCTCCCAGGCCAAGGAGGTAGGTCCGGGCCCCTGGGAAAGTTGCAGAGGAAGACAGCCCAGCTCAGGCGTTAGTTGTAGATTGAGGGGAACCTCTAGGAGGGGAACTGACCAGCAAGACGTCCCCACCAGGTGAGTCTTCCCTGCCGGGGGAGGTTTTCCCACAGGGACGGTAAAACCAGAGACACAGGCACAAACAGGCCTTGCCTCAGCCCGCAGCCTAGTTCCCCGTTGGATGACCATTGGTCAACAAGTTGAGGCACCTCTGCCCACTAGCAGGGAATATACCCCACCTGAGGATCACCAACCCTAGAGAGGCAGCTTCCTTGTGGAGCTCCGCATTATCAACTTCCTCCAAGACTTCAGGCTACTGAAGGATAAGAGGGGATATACTAGCAATCTTCAGGGACATGATAAGTCGATAGAGGAAATCTCCAATATCTTAATGACCCACTGATTCCTGAACAATATGAGAAAACAAGGGAAGAAAATGCCCCAAACAAATCTAGATGTTACATCAATAAAATCCAACGACAGCATGGCAGAAGAAATGACAGAAAGGGAGTTCAGAATGTACGTAATTAAAACGAATAGGGAAGCAAACGATGAGATGAAACAGCAAATGCAGGCATTGAATGATCGCACCAATCGACAGTTAACAGAGCAAATTCAGGAAGCAAAAGATCATTTCAATAAAGAGTTAGAGATATTGAAAAAAAACCAAACAGAAATCCTTGAAATGAAGGAAACAATAAACCAAATTAAGAACTCCACAGAAAGCATAACCAATAGGATAGAACAGCTGGAAGACAGAACTTCAGATATTGAAGACAAAATATTTAACCTCGAAAACAAAGTTGAACAAACAGAGAAGATGGTAAGAAATCATGAACAGAATCTGCAAGAACTATGGGATATCATGAAAAGGCCAAATTTGAGAATTATTGGGATTGAGGAAGGCTTAGAGAAACAAACCAAAGGAATGAACAATCTATTCAATGAAATAATATCAGAAAATTTCCCAAATCTGAAGAATGAAATGGAAAATCAAGTCCAAGAGGCTTATAGGACTCCAAATGCACAAAATCACAACAGACCCACACCAAGGCACATTGTAATGAAAATACCTAACATACAAAATAAAGACAGAAATTTAAAGGCTGTGAGAGAAAAGAACCAAATTACATTCAGGGGGAAACCAATACGGATATCAGCAGATTTTTCAATCCAGACCCTAAAAGCTAGAAGGGCCTGGAACAACATTTTTCAAGCTCTGAAAGAAAATGGATGCAAACCAAGAATCTTATACCCAGAAAAACTTACGTTCAAATTTGACGATGAAATAAATTCATTCCATGATAAACAAAAGCTAAAAGAATTTACAAAAAGAAAGCCAGCATTACAAACATTCTCAGCAAATTATTTCATGAGGAAGAGATAAAAAATAAAGAAGCAAATCAGCAAAGGGAGGAATTATCTTAAAGGAACTGTCAAATAAAGGAGGAACCAAGATGTGTCAAAAAATAAATAAATAAATAAATAAATAAAATTTTAAATATGAACCAAATGACCGGGAATACAAATCATATCTCAATAATAACCCTGAATGTTAATGGCCTGAATTCAAAAATCAAAAGACATAGACTGACAGATTGGATTAAAAAGAAAGATCCAACAATATGTTGCCTGCAAGAGACTCACCTCACAGAAAGAGATACCCATAGACTAAAGGTGAAAGGATGGGGAAAAACATACCATGCACATGAACTCAGCAAAAAAGCTGGAGTATCCATCCTCATTTCAGATAATGTGGACTTCAAGCCAATGTTAGTCAGAAGGGATAAAGAAGGACATTTCATACTGCTTAAGGGAAGCATAAATCAGCAAGATATAACAATCATAAACATCTATGCCCCAAACAGTGGCTCATCCATGTATGTTAAACAAATCCTTCTCAATTTTAGAAACCAAATAGACCATAACACAATAATACTAGGTGATTTTAACATGCCTCTCTCACCACTGGACAGATCTTCCAAACAAAAATTGAACAAAGAAACCATAGATCTCAATAACACAATCAATAATTTAAACGTAACAGACATTTATAGAATATACCATCCAACCAAGAGCGAATACACTTTCTTCTCAGCAGCACAAGGATCCTTCTCTAAAATAGACCATATATTATGCCACAAAGATAATGTCAGCAAATACAAGAAGATAGAGACACTACCTTGTATTCTATCAGATCATAATGAATTGAAGTTAGAAATAAATGAAAGAGTAAAAAACAGAAACTACTCCAACACCTGGAGATTAAACAATATGCTATTATATGATGAATGGATAACAGAAGATATTAGGAAGGAAATTAAAAAATTCTTAGAGGTAAATGAGAACAAAGAAACATCATATCAAAATCTCTGGGACACTATGAAAGCAGTACTTAGAGGAAAATTTATTTCATGGAGCGCATTCATTAAAATAAGTAAAACTCAACAAATAAATGACCTAACACTACAGCTCAAAGCCCTAGAAAAAGAAGAACAGACCAACACCAAGAGTAGTAGAAGACAGGAAATAGTTAAACTCAGAGCTGAAATCAACGAAATTGAAACAAATGAAACAATACAAAAAATTGACAAAATAAATAGTTGGTTCTTTGAAAAAATAAACAAAATTGATAAACCTTTAGCCACACTAACAAAGAGAAGATGAGAGAAAACCCAAATCACTAAAATTCGGAATGAACAGGGAAATATCACAACAGACACGACTGAAATACAAAACATAATGAGAAGCTATTTTGAAAATCTATACTCCAACAAAATAGAAAATTTCGAAGACATCAACAGGTTTCTAGAGACATATGAATTGCCTAAACTGAACGAGGAGGACATACACAATTTAAATAGACCCATTTCAAGTAATGAAATAGAAGAAGTCATCAAAAGGCTACCAACAAAGAAAAGTCCAGGACCAGATGGGTTCTCAGCCGAGTTTTACAAAACCTTTAAAGAAGAGCTCATTCCAATACTTCTCAAAGTAGTCCATAAAATAGAAGAGGAGGGAACCCTCCCAAACTCATTCTATGAAGCCAATATTACCCTGATACCTAAACCAGACAGAGACACATCAAGGAAAGAAAATTTCAGACCAATATCCTTAATGAACATCGACGCAAAAATTCTCAACAAAATTTTAGCAAATTGCATACAAAAACATATTAAAAAGATAGTGCACCATGATCAAGTGGGTTTCATCCCAGGGATGCAAGGTTGGTTCAACATAAGGAAATCAATAAATGTAATTCACCATATCAATAGACTTAAAGTCAAGAATCACATGATTATTTCAATAGATGCAGAAAAAGCATTTGATAAAATACAGCACCCCTTCATGCTCATAACACTAGAAAAAATAGGGATAGTGGGAACATTCCTTAACATTATAAAGGCCATCTATGCTAAGCCCATGGCTAATATCATCCTAAATGGTGAAAAACTGAAAGCATTCCCCCTAAAAACTGGAACAAGGCAGGGATGCCCTCTTTCACCACTTCTTTTCAATATCGTCCTTGAAACTCTATCCAGAGCAATTAGACAGACCAAAGAAATTAAAGGGATACGAATAGGAAAAGAAGTACTCAAACTATCCCTATTTTCTGATGATATGATTGTATACTTAGAGGAACCAGGAAATTCCACCAGAAAACTTTTAGATCTCATAAGTGAATTCAGTAAAGTAACGGGATATAAGATCAATGCACAAAAATCTAAGGCATTTTTATACATAAGTGATGAATCTTCAGAAAGAGAAATTAAGAAAACTACCCCATTCACAATAGCTTTGAAAAAAATAAAATACTTGGGAATCAATCTCACAAAAGAGGTGAAAGACCTCTACAATGAGAACTACAGAACACTAAAGAAAGAAATTAAAGAAAACCTTAGAAGATGGAAAGATCTCCCATGTTCTTGGATAGGAAGAATTAAAATTGTCAAAATGGCCATACTACCAAAAGTTCTATACAGATTTAATGCAATTCCAATTAAAATCCCAATGATGTACCTTACAGAAATAGAGCAAGAAATTATGAAATTCATCTGGAAGAATAAAAAACCCAGACTAGCTAAAGCAATCCTTAGCAAGAAGAGTGAAGCAGGGGGTATCGCAATACCAGAACTTCAACTATACTACAAAGCAATAGTAACAAAATGGCATGGTATTGGTACCAAAATAGAAAGGTGGATCAATGGTACAGAATAGAGGACACGGACACAAACCCAAATAAATACAATTTTCTCATACTAGACAAAGGTGCCAAAAATATGCAATGGAGAAAAGATAGCTTCTTTAACAATGGTGCTGGGAGAATTGGAAATCCATAAGCAACAGAATGAAACTAAACCCATATCTCTCACCAGGCACAAAACTAAACTCAAAATGGATTAAGGATCTCAGAATCAGACCAGAGACCTTGCATCTTATAGAAGAAAAAGTAGGTCCAGAGCTTCAACATGTCGGCTTAGGACCAGACTTCCTCAACAGGACTCCCATACCACAAGAAATAAAAGCAAGAATTAATAACTGGGATAGATTCAAACTAAAAAGCTTTCTCTCAGCAAAGGAAACTATCAGCAATGCGAAGAAAGAGCCTACAGAGTGGGAGAAAATCTTTGCCAATCATACTTCAGATAGAGCACTAATCTCCAGAATCTATAAAGAACTCAACAAACTCTACACCAAGAATACAAATAATCCAATCGACAAATGGGCTAAGGAAATGAATAGACACTTCACAGAAGAAGATCTACAAGCAATCAACAAACATATGGAAAAATGTTCAACATCTCTAGTAATAAGAGAAATGCAAATCAAAACTACCCTAAGATTCCATCTCACCCCAATTAGAATGGCGATTATCAAGAATACAAGCAACAACAGGTGTTGGCGAGGATGTGGGGAGAAAGGTACACTCATACATTGCTGGTGTGGCTGCAAATTAGTGCAGCCACTCTGGAAAGCAGTGTGGAGACTCCTTAGAAAACTTGGAATGGAAGCACCATTTGACCCAGCTATCCCACTCCTTGGCCTATACCCAAAGGACTTAAAATCAGCATATTACAGAGATACAGCCACATCAATGTTCATAGCTGCTCAGTTCACAATAGCCAGATTGTGGAACCAACCTAGATGTCCTTCAATTGATGAATGGATAAAGAAACAGTGGTATATATATACAATGGAATATAAAGAATGATAAAATTCTGGCATTTGCAGGCAAATGGATGAAACTGGAGAATATCATGCTAAGTGAGATAAGCCAATCTCAAAAAACCAAAGGACAAATGATATTGCTAATAAGTGGATGATGACACATAATGGGGGGTGGGAGGGGTTAGTGTTAGGGTTAGAGTTAGGGTTAGGGAGGGTGGCAAGAATGGAGGAAGGAAGGACTCTATAGAGGGAAAAGAGGGGTGGGAGTGGTGGGGGAAGGGAAAAAATAACAGAATGAATCAAACAACATTACCCTATGTAAATTTATGATTACACAAATGGTATGCCTTTACGCCATGTACAAACAGAGAAACAACATGTATCCCATTTGTTTACAATAAAAAAAAAAGTGATCTCTTTTGATTTTGAAATATTCCAATTTGGGGAATGTGGAGTTGATACTCTCCCTATCCATTTTGGTGGGCTGTTTTTGGTCTTGTACTATTCTGGGGTGCCAAGATTTACTGAGTTTTTGTGTTTTCCTACAGATACTCTGGTCTATATTTGATTGTAGAATCAGTGTTTAGGTGGGATGATTAGAGCAAGGACCTCCTGTTCTTCCATTTTGATGATATCACTCCTCCAGCTGTGGTATACTTTAAATTGTACAATAAATATAAGCATAAAAATAGTTTCAGATGTGATACATTAAAGGCATTGACAGCTGATCTTTAAAAGGAAATTATTAGCAATAACAAATTATGGATTATATATTATATGCTATATTATGCATAATGTATTCTATTCCATACAGTTTCCTTTTAAACTATCCTATTTTTCCTCATAGTTTTACTTTTGCTTCTCAGATCTTGCATTTTATTCTTTGTTCTGAAAATACAACAGTAGTAGCACTAGAGTATTTGAGACTATAAGGTCTGATTTCTTCAGTTTAAAGACACATACACGTTCAGGAAGACTAGAAGAAAATAATGTTGCATTAGCAATTTTCAGTTTTAGGTCGATTTTAATTTTGCCAGTGGATTTTTTCCCCTTATCTTTCAACTGTAAGTCATAGCACAGAATTTTAAGCAGAAATTCACCATCATGTCCATACTTCAGACCCCCTATAATTACTATTGCTTTTAAAATGTGGCACCTAAAGATAAAACACAAGTTCAGACACACAGTCAACAGAAAAAAGGATTGTGTTATTATCTATGATATACACATCATGGTTTTTATTGGCTTAATATTAAATATACATTGGCACTTTTTGTAGAGCAATGAAACAGTTGGTTATGTGGAATTTCTCTACAAAGGTAAATCTACAAAATTGCTGTACCAAATTATAGTCCAGACAGCAGTGTATGAGAATTTTTACATATCCTCTTCAATTCTTGATTCTCAAAGACTTGACTTTTTTGAATGTCATAGAAAAATAGTATCTTATTTTTATTTCAACCTACATTTTCATAATTCCAAGTGACCATTAAGTTTTTTTTCCATGTAAGTTTCCATTTCTCATTTTCCTATGGGTGTTTTGGTCTTCTTATTGTTTTCTGGGAATTGTTTACATATTCTGAATACTAAAAGTTCATTTAATTCATTGCAAATACTTTTCTGTTAGTATCTGACTTCCCTTGTAATTTTATATATATTGTTTTCTGGTGTCATGCCAATGTTTTCAAATCAGGTGAAGTTTAGGTTTTGGCTGGGTGTGGTGGTTCATGCCTTTGATCCCAGCAACTCAGGAGGCTGAGGAAGGACTGCAAGTTCAAGGCTAGTCTCAGCAATCTAGTGAAAGCCTAAGAAACTTAGCAAGACCCTGTCTCAAAATTTTAAAAATGGGCTGAGAATGTGGCTCATTGGTTAAGTCCCTCTGGATTCAATTCCTGGTACTAAAAAAAAAAGGTCATGTGTTTCTTCATGGGTTTTTTGTTTTTGTCTTACATAAGAAATCTTTCCGATAGGATAACATAAAAAAAATCAAATATATATTAATAGATGAATGGAAGTCTAGGAGAAGGGAAAAAGGAGGATGAGAGGGATGGAGGATGAGCAGTTAAAGGGGGAGGGAAAAGGGTGGATCATGAACTGAAATAGATTTCCATGCATGTATGAGTTTGTCAGGATGAACCCAACTACTATGTATAACTGTGAAGCTGTAATAAAAATGAATAAAAGGGAGAACATTATATATAACAAGCAGTATAATACTAGGTAGTGGAATTTTTATAATGTTCTCAAAGTATTTAACTTAGATAGAATTGGAAAGATAAAGTGACAGGCTATATAGTGCAACAGATGACTGACAGGTTCTTCAGGACCAGAGAAGTAGGTTAAAAAAAAGAATTCCTTCCTTATTGCATATGTTATTGGTCAGAAAATAATGGCAAGGGATTACATACAGACAGGCAGCAGCTTGTTTATAAATAACCCATGAAATATAATTTTTCACATTTTAAGAGTTCTAAAAATAAATGAGAGTAACTGTACTTAGTATATAAAGTCTAAAGTATTAAATATCCTTTTACAGAAAGTTTACTGACTCCTGTTATCCAGCATAACAGCGTTCTCCTAACATTCATTATAATTTTTAATCATTTTCGTATGGAAAACTTTAAAACCCTTGTAATTTATTTTGAGAAACATTATGAAAGGAACGTATTTTACTAAGGAGGGACCAATTTCCCTGATATGATTTATTGAAAAGTCTGTACTTCCTATTGATTTATAAATCATTTCTGTCATATTCTCATAAGTTTGAGTCTATTTCTAGTTCTTCATTGTGTTCCATTGGTTTATTTTTCCATTGCTGTACTAATATCACACTTTTAATTACTATAGCTTCATGATAAGTCTTGATTTGTGGTGGAACCATTCTTCTATACATGTTTCTTTTCAGAATTGTTATGGATACTTTGGACCTTCACTCTTCCATATGAATCAGTTTAGTACTAATAAGGTCTAGTCTATGAAAACATTTTTTAGCATTTTGATTAGAACAGCATTAAATTTACAGGACTACTAGGGAAAAATTAACATTTCATAATATAACATCTGTTCATATATATTTCTAAGAATACCATAGTTCTAGAGGTTTTTGCTATTATGAAGAGGGATATATATTTCATTATTACACTGTTAAATTAGTCACTGAAAATATCTTATGCTGTTATTAACTGTTGTTGAATTTTGTATTCAGCAAATTTGATAAAATAATTATTCATAGGAATAGAGTCAATAGAGTTTCTTAAATTTACAATTTCAAAATAATTTCAATGGTAAATGATAATGTAGTTTCTCCAATATTTCTTCTATTCCTGTGTTAGTTAGCCTGTTCAATAAAATGTTGTGTAGTATGATATTAGCAGGAATCTGTTTTGTATCCTGATTTTCATGGGTATACTTGAGATTTATCATTAGGTATAATGTTGGGCACAGAATTTTGGTAGACATGTTTTATCAGGTTTGTGAAAATTCCTTATATTTATAATTAAATATAATCACTTAAGTATTCCTTATGGAATTTTATTCTATTTTGTGAAACCTCGTAAGAATGAATTTCCCATTTGTTAGCTACTTTCCATGGCACTCATTTTCCTATCTTCTGTGGAAAGGTTTATCTTGGATAAGGCTTTCATCACTAGTCTTAATTTTTGTGATTCTTTCATATTTAGAATTTTACACTGGACTTCACCAAGCTCACCATGTTCTAGATTAAAACTGCATCTCAGCTTTTTGACTGGTGAGCTCCCGCTCTTAAGGAAAATTACAGAGACTGTTCAAAAGCAGATGATGATTTTTCTCTCTCTTGCCTCTTCTGACAAGGGATTGACACTGGCAATAGCCACTTGAAGTGACTATAGGATTTGGCAGTAATGTTGTGAGAAGGTAGCTGACTTTATGCCCCAGATTCCCAGCCTCAATCTCCAGAAAGAATGAAGAGTTTCAGTCTCTCTTAATCTATAGAATAGAGCTCCGTGCCACATCTTTCTGCTTATAGTCTCAGCCACCAACGTACCCAAATACTCCATTTAGTGATCTAGTCTCTCCATACCAAGGTATGT
Organism: Sciurus carolinensis; assembly: GCF_902686445.1. NCBI lineage: Eukaryota > Metazoa > Chordata > Mammalia > Rodentia > Sciuridae > Sciurus > Sciurus carolinensis. The sequence goes on from NC_062232.1 coordinate 105,340,446, forward strand.
TTCTGCCTGTTTATGGTCCATTGATGTTTATGTTATTTTTGAGCATGACTTTGTTATGTGAAAATATTTTTAATTGTCTAATATCTTTGTAATTTGTTTGGAGAGGAAGTGATCTTTTAATGTTTTGTATAGCATTTAATTATTAAAAGTTTCAAACATAGCGAATTTGAAAACAATATACTTACCTAAATGCTTACCACCTGGATGTTACTTACTATTGCCATTTTACTAGTTTTATCATGTATCAGCATCTCTCCATGATTCTATCCATGTGTGTTAGTCAGCTTTTCTCAACTGAGGAAGGAGCATATTATGTCCTCTAATACCTCAGACCTTCAGTTATGATGCTGGTTCTTTCATATATTTATGAATCTTTAATTTTAGTCTAAAATGCATATCAAATATAAAACATCCAGAAGTCTAATTTCTACCTAGTAGCCAGTGTTCCTGTGAAAATGTAATTCAGATCATGTCATTCCTCCAAGTTCTTGCATTGGCCTACATTGTTCTATATGATCTTGCCCCAGGGTATCTCTCTGATCTCATCTCGTATCACTGTTTTTGTTCTTTGACCTCAAACCATGAAGACTTTGATGTGTCTTAAATACACCAAGTGGGACTCTATCTTGGGGCTTTGAAACTGAAGTTTTCTCTATTCAAAAATCTCTTCCCTAGATTTTTGCTTGGTTCACTTCCTTTTTTCATTCTGATCTCTGTCCAAGAGATCAGACAACTTCTCAGACAGTCTTTCCTTGACCACTCTCTTCTCTTACCCTGTTTGTTCTTATTTATAGCTTGTGTTATAATAAACCTGCACTTTTTAAAAATTATGTATCTGATTGATTTGAATGCTAGCTTCAAAACAACCAAAACTTCATTATAGACACCGCTATGTACTCAGCACCTGTAAGAGCACCTGGCACATAGTAAAGACTCTATAACTATTTGTTGCATGAATAAACAAAGTATCCAACTTAATTCTCAACCCCTGTGTAAGGTTGGTACAATTATTTCCAGTATTTCATAATCAGTAAAGACACTAAAATTCACAGATATCAAATGCTTATCTAACGTTATGTTGCTAATAAGTGACAAAGCTAGGAACTCTGTTATGTTGCATGTCTTACCAGAAAATGAAAATCATCAAAATTTTATTTCAAGTAATAAAACGTGTAACTTCAACTTCTACTGGCACCTTGATTGTGGACTTCTCAGGCTCCAGAACTGTCAGCAATAAATTTCTGCTGTTTACAAAACACCCACTCTGAACTATTTTGTCAAAGTATACAGAATGAACTAAGACAAAGAACTTCTTTGATTATCCTATTTAACTCTTCAACAACAATTCCCAATACTCTATCTCAGTATCCTATTTTATTTTTCCTTATGACAGTTAATTGTATTTAGAATTACATTTGCTGGAGATGTAGCTCAGTTGTAAAAGACTTGCCTATAATTACGTTTTATTTTTATTCATTTAGTTTTGTTCATCTTATGTTTTCATTCAAAATATAGGAATCTTGTTTATCTTCTTATTGCTATATCCCTAGCACCTGGAATAATGACTGGTACAGGACAGACATTTAGGAGTAATTATGAGATTATGAAGATGATAACAAGATGATAGTAATTTTTTGCTTTCTTCCTAAATAATATGTACTAGGCTGAACTACTTCTTTACATTATTCCTTAAAACACCCATGAGAAAAAGATAATTTTCATGCCTATTTTTCAGACAATAAAACCAAGAAATCGGGAATCAACAATTTACCTACAATCACACTGCTAAGGAATGGATGCATGCTAAAAATCCAGGCAATTTAGTTTGACTGGCAGTGTTCTTATCCTCAATTTAGAATGCAAGAATGAATAAATGATTTAGTCAGTGGGTTTTTCTACAATAAATTTCTCAGAATTAAAATCATGTCTCCATTTTGCATTCCAACTTAAGTGGAGGGACGTATTTAACATTGGGTGGAATAAATTGGTTCTGAGTGCCACAGAGAAAAATATTTTAGAAGAAGCTCTTTCAATAGGACTTTCTTTTGAAAATTTTAAACTTACATTTAAAGACATAATATTAACAGGATGCAATGTACTGTTTTAATATATGTTTACGTTATTGTGTTTAAATCAAGTTGAACATATTTATCACCTCAATAATTCCTTCATGATAAAAAGTACATATCCTTTCTTCTGGCTTTTTTATATACACAGTATATAAATATAATCTACAGCTATCCTATGGTGCAATAGAACACCAAAAATCCTTATTCCTATCTAAATTAAACTTAGTGCTCATAGCCTCTGGTAATCAATTCTACTCTCAACTTCTATGAGATTAGTTCTTTTAGATCCCTCATATGAGTGTTAATGAAATACCGGTCTTTATGTCCCTGGCCTATTTCACTTAACATAATGATTTCTGGTTCCATCTATATTGTTGAAAATGACATATTCCATTATTTATATGGATGAATAGTAGTACTGTGTGTGTGAGTGTGTTTGTGTGTGTATTTATTTGTGTGTGTTTCTACATGTATCACCTTTTCTTTATTAATTCATCAATTGTGGACACTTTGGTTGATTCCATATCTTGGCTATTGCAAATAGTGTTGCAATGAATATGTGAGTGTGGACAGTATCTGATATACTGATTTCTTTTCCTTTGAATATATACAAATTGTGGGATAGTTGAATCATGAGATAGTTATATTTTTCACTTTTAGTGGAACCACCATACTGTTTTCCATTAGAGCTGTAATTTACATTCCCAACAATAGTTTATAAAGATATCTTTTTTCTCCACAGTTTGGTTAACACTTGTTATCTTTTGATGTTTTATTTGAAGTTATTGCTATTGTGGTGAGGTAATAGTACATTAGGGTTTTGATTTGCAATTTCCTGATGATTAGAGATATTGCTATTTATTTTTTCATATAGCAGTTAGGCATTTGTGTGTGCATATGTTTGTGTGTGTGTGATTTGAGAAATGTCTATTTAGATCTTTTGCTCATTATTTAATAGGGTAATAGGGTTTTTTTGCTATTAAGTTTTTTTGAGTTCCTTATATATGCTGAATATCAATCCCTTATTATCTGAATAGCTTGAATATATTTTCTCCTATTTGGAGAGTTTGTCTTTGGTGGGTTGTCTTTTCATTCTGTTGATTGTTTCCATAGATGTGAAAAATTTTAATTTCATGTAATTCCATTTGCCCATTTTTTATTTTGCTTCCTGTGCTTTTGAGGTCTTGTCAAAAAATCATTATATAGTCCAAAATCCTGAAACTTTTAGTTTTCTGGTCTCTAGCTCCTCCTTGATTTTCTCATTGAAATTGGCAATTTTCCAGTTTACCTGTTGATAAATCAATTTTATTCTAAGAAAAAGGGAAATCAGGGATACAGTTACTTTTAGTGCAGCAATCTGTATAAAGATCATTTTTTTGTTTAAACTGCACCTCAGAGATTTTGGTTAGGTAATCCAATTTATATCTGTAGGTTTCTGGTTTGATAACCTTAGATTTGACCTTTTCTTTTTATTGCAACTTAGTGAACATGGAGTATCAAAACATTCTTTTATCCTGAAATTTGTAGGAATTTTTCCATTGAATTTCGCTTATGGAGTACAACTGGACATATGCCAAGAGGGAAAGGATAGTCTACAAACCTGCTTTCATAGTTCTTTTCATGGATAGCCAGCTTCCCACCTACAGAAGCGTAAGTCCTGGCTATGCTTCATCTTGTAGTGACTCCACTTATTCCACATTCTGGTCATTGCTTCCTCTTACCCAGTATCAATTACTCCACTAATTAAGACTCTTTTGTTTAAGTAGCATGAAACTAAACCACACCAGCTTAAACATAAAAGGAAGAATACAATGCTTGGAGAAGGAATACTCTTAGTATTCTAAAGGACAGGGATTTACCCAGGCCTCAGAAAGGAACTGGTGCCAAAAAAGTTTCAGAAGTATTAATCATCCAGCTGTTATTCTTCTTATATCTTATTATCTGTTTTATTCTCTTTCTCTCTTTTTCCATTCAATAAACTGTAGCTGCCCTTCAACTCCTAATGTACACTTTACATTTTCTGTTAGAGACTAATGTTAATTTCTAATTCCAAATTCCCCAGGGAACAATTCTTATTAGAGTAATTATAATCAGCATTCCTCATCTGGTTCAATTAGCCACCATCAGGACGGTGTAATCCTAAACTAGGGGAGCTTCTCTACGCTCCCCTCCCCTTGTGTTAGTATTGGGTGTAGAATTAAGCTCATTCTAGAGAAAGGTAGATGGACTGATCAGGTACATCAATAGCTCACTATTTTTGATCTACATGTCAATATGCCTTACTTAAGAAAATAAAATTGAAATATTTCTAAATTAAAATTACTGGTAAAGTAGATTTATTGTAAATTATAAAGCTATCCCAATGTATTTAAAATAAAATGTATTTGCATATGACTTTTTTAGGAATTCTTCCATTTCACAAAATGAGATACATCTATAGAGAATTATAGGCACTGACAATAATGATTCACTTTCTAAGGAATGAGACAACATTGTTTTATTCTATATCAAAACTCTTTTTTAAAAATGTTTTTATTAGTGTGTTATCATTATTCATTGGAGTTGAAGAAGGGGATTGGGGTTGAGGGAGTATAGAGGGGTGAAAGGAGAAACTGCAGAATAAAATTGATAAAATTATCTATATACATGTATGAGTATACCATAGTGAATTTTACTTTTGTGTATATCTATGAAACTCTAACTTTTTAAACATAGGTTTACTTTTGGTGAGTGACACAATGTTTCAAAAATGAGTACTTTAATATTGTTTACTTTATTCATGTAGAGGCAATATCTAGATTGGAGTATAATTTGGGCAATTGTTGTAGGAATCAGAATACACCATTAGACAGGTTGTTCATGTTGATTTTATTATGCCTATGTTATGCATCTCATTTCCTCCTCTGTTGTTTGAATAATTTTATGTAAATCAGCATTCTTCATTCATCTTGAAATCCTCATTTTCAGATCCAAGTCTGTATTTTGGAACAAGTACAGCTTTTAGAAGCTTTTAGAAGGAAACTGAGATTCATACATGATTTTAGGAACTACCTAAATACAGATAATTCTTAGATATCACACATGCAATGCAAACTTCTATTTCCCTGTTTTATTCCACATTGTCAGTCATACAGAGGAAATTTCATTTGGTGTTTAAACATCATTTCAAATTTAATATACTCTCCAATATCCTACCATTAATCACTCCTTACTAATTTTTTTCATTACTGGAATTGACTCTACAACTATCCCAGCTTCCCAAATTTTTTCTTTCATCTTTCATACAATATGATCTAACATTCCCCCCTCCCAAAATATGTTTTATTTTTTTCCTTCCATTCTAATTTTTTTGTGATGCTGAGGACTAATTTCAGGGCCTCATGCATGCTAGATGAGCACTAACCAAGTGAGTTTCAACCTCAACCCCATTCTACAAATTTTTTTCCAACTCTATGATCTATATCATCAAATTCTTAGGTCACAGCAGTAGTGCTATCTCTAACATCTCTCTTCTCCAACATATGCTATAAAATTGTGAAACACATCTTTGGATACTGTAATTTTTATTAGGTTACTCCCTATTTCCATTGCTTTTAGAATTAGCATTAATAATAATAATAATGAACATATGCTTGCATATTACTTTATGTTCTGACTCAGTTTTAATTGCTTTACATATATTGATTCCTTTAATTTTCAACAACCAGAAGGTAGAATACTACTATAAATTAGTTTCACTTTATGGAGACAAAATCTAAGGAACAGAGAGATTGAGGATAAGATTTCATAGCTAGTAAGGAAGATTTTCTGAATTAATTTTAAAAATTCTTCTGCTTATTACTCTTAATTGCTTACTACATTTGTTTCCCATACTATACCTTACTGGTGTTGTGTATTCCAGAGTAAATACAGGTTCCATTGAAAAGCTCTTTAAACAGAAGAGACACAGGGTAACCAACATATCTGCAGTCTAGGGAAAACCAGATGTCTACAAGGTCCTATTAGTAAAGCCAACGGCAATAAATGGAAAATATGAGCCACCCAATTAGTTCATATACTGCACACCTGCACTTGCTCTAAAACAGCAGCTTTTTCATGGGTTTTTATATCAACAAGATATGCCAATATGCTTTCAATTTCGGCCATGGCAAATCCATCCCTTACCTAAACGGAAGTGAAAATACTAGACTGTCACACAGATTTACAGAGAGCATTACTTGTTAGATGTTGATGTGTCCATAACCTCTCGAGGTTTAGCAGCTCGACTCAGAGAATGTGATGATTGCCATGCCACTCTCCAATTTGTTACTAATCTAAACTACTGTTTGTTCTTAGGGAGAACCAGTCATCTGTGAAGTAGTGATTGGTCATATCAATTTTATGTTTCAAAGTTCTCATTTGCAAAGACCTATCTCTGCCAGCTCCCCTAGAGAAAGCTGTCGAACTCCTACTCCAAATTCCCGAGAGTCAGCCAGCACAGATGAGTCCTTCCTTAGTCTATACCTTCTTTGTGCCTCTGGTTATTTCTAAGAAATGTTAACCTTCTTATCAAGTAGCAATAGGGAAGATCGGAAATTAATTTATCTGAACTGAAGAGATGCAATATAGCAAAGTAGAGAGAATAAATAAAAAGAAAACAGGACTAGGTTTGATTTTAATCTCTTCCATTTACTGTACTACCATTAAAAGCTACCTAATTTCCCTGAGTCCCATACACACATCTATAAAGTGGGGATAGGTTCTAATTTCTGCCCATATATGTAGATTAAGTGACTCACCACATGTAATGTAGCTTACAAAATGCCTGGCTTTTAATAAAAGAAGAATATTATATAAAAACTGTCCATTTAAAAATAGGTGCAAATTGTAATTTCCATTTGAGATGTAAAAACCTGAGAACATAATTTACTTGTACTGTTATAATACAAAATATTAAGATGGGCAAACTGGAAGTTCACAAGTGTTCTGGATCTCATCAGAAATCTGAAGTCACAGGGTAGTCAACATACCTGCAGTCTAGGAAAACTCAGGTGTCTACAAGGGTAGACAGGACACAAGTAATTTTTTACATGGGGCCGACACAGTTGGGCATCAATAAGATTTCAGTCAAATTTGATTACGAACTGCTAAGATCTAAGTTGGGGCTAGTGAGAGGATATAGAACACTTTAAGAAACGGATGTAGAGGAATGTGCATTCACTTAAAGGCTATGCTCCACAAAACTAACGCGGTTAGACTAGCGAGTCCAAAAGAATATTACTCATTATAAAGGCTTGTGGGAGAATAAAAACAGCCAGTGTGGGAAAGACAGGGGAAAACAATCCAAGATCCTTCTGATATTATATTAAAAAACACTGAAGTGGCAGGAAAAAATAGCAGCAAACACTGTACATTGTCAATCACAGGTTATTCTTTTTTTTTGGAAAATTTATGAAGATCAAAAAGTTTTTGAAAGATTTTATTACACATTTCAAATTTGGTTATTTATTTTTTGTTATGCTCTGTATGTTCTTTAAGTATTCTGGATAAGTCATTTGTCAGATATGTGATTTGCAAATATATTCTCCTGGTCTGTGATTTTTCTTTTTCTTTTTTCTCAATGTAGTTCATGCAACAAATGTTTTTAATTTAAAAAACATTCTGCAATATTTTAGAGTTATTTAAAGCTTGACAGCAAAATTGAGAGGAAAGTACTGAGATTTTCCCCATTATCTTTGTCCCCACACATACACAACCACTCCATTAACTTATCACCCACAATAGTGGAATATTTGTTGCAATTGCTGCACCTGCTTTGATGTCATTATCAACCAGAATTTATAGTGTACATCAGAGTTCACTCTTGGTGGTGTATTTTCTATGGGTTTGGGCAAATGTATAATAGCCTCATTATAACATGTTCACGCAGAGTAGTTTCACTATAAAAATCCTCCTTACTATGCCTATTTATACCCCACCTTACCCCATGCCTGGAAATCACTGAAATTTATAGTCTTTCTATAGTTTTGCCTTTTCTAGAATTCATGTAGTTGGGATCGTATATTATGTAGCCTTTTTCCAGTAGTGTCTTTTGTGGATTTCCATTTTGGGGGAAGGATGTTTAGAATCTGGGTTTCAGCCCAGTTTACTTTCTCCTTGAACTAGTTACATATTTTAATTCATGCTCAATCTACAATAGTCATGGAGTATATTTGTTTCATGGAAGAGATTAAAAGGAATGAAGTAGAGACAAGATTATCATTTACTGATGACATTATTTCTCAGGATTTATACATACATAATTGTATTTAGTGTCATAAAAACTTTATGATATATGTAATTGGTATATTTCCACTTTTATTAAAGCATGTCCATATTTATAAAATAAATAAATAGAGGATTCATTTAATACATACTATTTTCATTATAATGCATTATATAAGCAATTTATCTAAACAGAATTTTAAAATATTACTGATAAGTAACATAAAATATAATAGAAACAATAACAAATAGAATAACAATATCATAAATAGCATAAAACTATTAAATTTCTCAATAGACTTGTACTACCTAATTATACATCACAGTTGTAAAATAACATTATTAATGCAGACTTTTTTAAATTATCAGGCTACTTTTGAATTTATCTGAGCCCTGTGCTATTGTAAAACAGAAATATTTAAATAATCATCATTTTTTCTCTTCTAATAAAGGAATTACTGTAAAAACTCACCTTTTCTGAATATGAGTGAGACACTTAGATAAGACACATGGAATATCCCCCTTGCTTACTTAGTGCTATGATATGGATGAGTGTTCCCCAAAGGTCCATGTGTTAAAGATTTGGTGCTGTGGACCCTTAAGAAGTGAGGCCCTAGAGGGAAGTCTTTAGGTCACTGGGGACATGACATCAAAGGAGATTGATTTTTGGAACCTGGTCTCTTCCTGTTCCTCTCTTGCTCTGTTTCCTGGCCTATGAGATGAATTGTTTGCTCCACTCCAAATTCCCACCATGATGTGTTATTTTTTTAAAACACATCCAAAGCAAAGGGGCCATTTGAACATGGACTGGAAATTCCAAAATGGTGATCCAAAATAAATATTTTCTCCTTACAAGTTATTTATTTTGGGCATCTCATTATAGTAATGCTAAATTGAGTAATACACTTAGAACAAGAAGAGATGTGAAGTTTCCCTTACTAAAAAGAACAAATAGAAAATTAAAAACAGAATTACCTCAAAAGAAAAGATCAGATGTGTGTCGTCTAAATTCCAATTTTTTGTTGTCACAAAAATGATTAGTTGAACTATTTGTCTCCACAAATAAATAGGAACAAAATTCTTCTTAACTAGTCTTAACAAAGTCTAAGCTTCTCTTTCTCCATAGGACATTTAACTATGACACATGCTTAACCTCAACCAACACTAGAACCATAGAATGTGGAATACCTCCTCATATTAGGGTTTTTCAGAGAAACAGAACCAATAGTGTGTGTGTGTGTGTGTGTGTGTGTGTGTGTGTGTGTGTGTGTATTAGAGAAGTGGCTCATACAGTTGCGGAGGCTAGAAAGTCCAGAATCTGAAGAGTGAGTCCACAGAGTAGAGACTCATGGAAGAATTCATGCTATAATACAAGTTCAAGATCTTTAGATGGCAAACTTTCTTTTTTCTTGGGTGAGGTCAATCTTTTGGTCTAATTGATTCATCAATTGATTGGATAAAATCAACTCACGTTATGGAGGTCAATATACTTTACTCAAAGTTCACTGTCTTAAATGTTAGTATCATTCTAAATACCCTCACAGAAATATCCAAAATAATTGTTGACAGAATATCTGGGTACTATAGTCCCACCATTTTAAAATATATATAAACCACAACACCCTTCCTTAAGAAGTTCTAAAAAATTGGTTGACCATGAAAAAAGAAGTCCCCTGATCAACTATTGAAACTTCCTTTGTGTCCTTGTTTTCTCCTCCCTGTAAAAGTCCTTTTTTGCCTGACTTATGAAAAGTTTGTAGATTTTACAGTCAGAGCATTCTCCTTATTGTAACCGTCCCCCTCCCCATATGCAATAGTGTTTTTGAATGAAGTTTCTCTTTATGTAGGGCCAGATTTGTTTCTTATTTTTTGGGGGGGTACTGGGGATTGAACTCAGTGACACTCTACCACTGAACCCCATCCCCAGTGCTATTTTGTATTTTATTTAGACCCAGAATCTCACTGAGTTACTTAGTGCCTCACTTTTGCTGAGGCTGGCTTTGAACTTGCAATCCTCCTGCCTCAACTTCCTGAGCTGCTGGGGTCACAAGTGTGCGCCATAAAGCCCAGTTGCCAGATTTGTTTCTTTACTTGATAATCACATATATCACAGAAAAAATTATGAATCACAAGTTTGACATGATTATAATTCTATTTTATTTTGGTTATCTGAATATATTCCTGAATTAGGCAGTTCCTTTATTGATTAATCAAAATTGTATAAAACTAGATACCTGAACATGTCCCATTTACCTCTCAATGGACGTTGGGTTTGTTTCACCTTTTGGCTATTATGAAGAATGCTGAAATGAAAAAAAAAAGTCAAAAGTTCTAATGATTTTTTGAACTGGTTTACAAATAAACTTTGACTAGACTTAGGTACACTAAAGTTCTTTTTGAAATTCTGCTGATGGGAAATGAATATAAACTACATTTAGCCAGTGTTAAGGCCTTTTCTGAGATTTATTCTTTGACAGTTGACAGAAATACTCAGAAATTAGCATTTTGGTAAAACCTTTATTTGTTTAAGATGCCTCTTAGCCAAAGAGACTGTCTGTACAAAAGGATTAACCTATTGACAATGACTTTCTAAATCCAAACCCATTGAATAACAAGTACTGAATATGTTTACCTTCCTAATGCACCACAATTCACTATGAAGCTGGCTTTCTTGAAAAGGTCAAAATGCATGAAGGGCTGAATTTCAATAGGAAGACATACAGAAATTTAAAGCTGAGTACAACTGGGCTTGTTGAGTACAAATACAAAGTTAATTATATGAACCTGGGCCATATAAATGGATAACTACTCCCACAAAAAGAACAATTTTTTAGGCTCTTTTATTTTTTTAGTGAAGCACTAGTCCACTGTCAACCTTACTATTTATTTTCTTAAATAAATCACTATATACTGTTCCAAAGACCTCAATGACTATGGTACTATTCCTGCAAACCAAGTTTTAAAATGTCACTATGTTAAAAGACCAATAGACTCTTTATATATTAAATATTTCCATGTATATTCTGATATTCACCTACAGATAAATGCCATTTTTAAACAGATGGCCCAAGATAAAGATTGATGAACTTGCAGAATTTTATTTTGGCTTTTTCCTGGGCAACTCCTTTCCTGAACTGATTTATGTGGTTTGGTTAAAACTGATTTCAGCCTAGGTTAAGGATAAATATGCTATTGTCATAGTGCATCTGAAAAGATGTTTATCAAGACTTTCACTTAGGCCCATAATGGATAATATAGGAAAAGTGGGTGACTTTTTAATTTGTTTAACTAGCTTCTGATACAGAAACACTAGCTCTTCTAAGGAAAAAAGACAGGCATTTCAAAAACTGTAAACTTGTCTCTTTCCTGTGACAGTAAATGTAGCCTGATAGTACTTTCCTAACTCAGTGGTAACTGATTTAGTGCTTATGTGATAACACCCAGAACTCTGATACTTGATAATATTTACAGAAAAGAAATCAGACTTATTTCCCCCTTTTGGTAGTCTCGATTGTGAGACTATTCTGTGAACTGCACCATATACCTAGTTAAACCATTAGATGTCTCAGTATGTGTGCAGTGCAAAACTCATATTCCAGTATACAAAAAAGATACCAGTAAAAGTAAAGTCAGTGAAGTTTAAAAGTCACAATTACTAATCAAGTTATATATACTACTAGTGGCACATGTAGATGGTATCAGTCAACCCCCTTCAGCAAAGCATGCCCTTTAATGTATTTCCTATGTAAGAAGACATACCTATCTGGGGCTGGGAGTGTGACTCTGTGGTAGAGCACTTGCCTAGCATGTGTGAGGCACTGGGTTTGATCCTTGGCACCACATGTAAATAAGTAAAATAAAGGTAGATCAGCAACTAAACATATATATAAATATATTTTTTTAAAAAAAGAAGGCATACCTATGTGGAGCCCTCACTTGTTAACAATGATCCATGATTTGGAACCAGCTGGGTGGTATGAAATGTTAAATCTGTAATCCTGGAATAGTGATTTTTTGTTTTTTGGTAAGCAAAATAGTGTAAAAGGAGGACAAATGCAGAATCTGGTGGGTTTCTTTCTTTCCTTTTTCTTCTTTTAGCACTTGACAATAAAAAGTTGAGCTTACTGGTTCAAAATTTGATGGTCAAGGGACCAGAAAACCATTTTATAGTCTGTTTATATTTTTAAAATAAACTTTTCTACATATGCCATCACAATATTCTATAGATTTTCTATTTTTTAGTAATTTAAATGACATGACACTGAATCTTTTAAAATTTTAAAATATATATGAAGCTATTATACATATTTGTAAAATTTAAACATCTTTGAATCTTCTCTAATTAATTCAATCATTTATACTTCACAAAATTATGAAGTTCCAGAATTTTCAATTGTATTTCAATGAAAAACCATATCTGAGATATGTAGTATTTCACTTGGGTGCATGTGTGGGTGTGTGCTCCCTTCCACTCTCAGAAATAAAACCCAGTGTTTGAGACATTTTACCTAAAAGATTCAAAGGTGGACAAATGGCTAACAGAGTTTTCTCACAGGTGTTCTAATGTGTCCAACCCCAGTCAAATATTTTGTCTACAATATGACCTACTGAACCTAAAGGTGTAATAAACAGGAAATGACACTTTGTCCAATCTTTGTCTGTCTGTGGCTCATATTCTAAAGAATATGTAGCATCTCTTGATGCATTGTTGAAGTAAATGGCAGTTCTACTGAGAAATCATCAGTCACCAGCAGTGTAAAACTTTTCCAACAAATAAAATACTCTAAGATTCAGCAATGAAGAAACAGGTTTCCATCAAGCTAAATCCAGAAAATTTTTCTTCACCTATTCTAATTGCCTGATATTTATTTTTATATCTTCATGTATCTGTATAGGCATGTAAATTGAGATCAAAAGTAACAAGGGACCCAGTTCACTTTTTACTTCTAACATCCAAATTCTCTGTCCATTTAGATATTTTCTTATTGGGAAAAGTCCAGTCTGTCACATTGGCCTGGTTTGAAATAGCTATAAATGTGCCATATAAATTCAAAAATAATAGCACTAAAATGCAGGGATTTGGAAAAGTTTAAATTATTTTAAATGCCAGAATATTTTATAAATGCAGCTATAATCATCTATATTTTATTCTTTTTAAAATACTGGGACTTATTGGATCAGAATAACACAACTCGACATACCATACCACAAAATGTACTGGACTCCAGATGGTAAATATTTCAAAGCAGAATGCTGAAGTTACCACCCAGATGAGAACTATCTTTAATGAGAACTATCTTTATCATTATCCTCACCAACATGTTTATTTCAGAATAAAAATTTGATCTTACTCTTCCAACTTGGAGAAAAAGGATTTGGCAGCAGGTAGCTCCTTCATGATTGGACTCTAAAACATAATAATCTCCATTTTCATGTTAGTGACAAGTATAGACCACAGCATTCACAATTATATTGAAAACTTTTTGCTGAATGATTTTTGTGGTTATGGGTCTGAATTGGCTAAATTTTCGAAATTAGTTATTTTATTTTATTTTTTTATTTATTATTTTTTTTTTATTTTTTATTTTTTTATTTTTTTTTATTTTTTTACATTTACATAGGGTAATGATGTTTATTTTATTTTTCCCCTCCCCCCACCCCTCCCACCCCTCTTTTCCCTCTACACAGTCCTTCTTTCCTTCATTCTTGCCGCTCTCCTTAGCCTAACTCTAAAAGTAACCCTAAACCTAATGCTAGCCCCTCCCACCCCCCATTATATGTCCTCATCCGCTTATCAGCGAGATCATTCGTCCTTTAGTTTTTTGAGATTGGCTTATCTCACTTAGCATGATATTCTCCAATTTCGACCATTTGCCTACAAATGCCATAATTTTATCATTCTTCATTGTGGAGTAATATTCCATTGTATAAATATGCCACAGTTTCTTTATCCATTCATCAATTGAAGGGCATCTAGGTTGGTTCCACAATCTGGCTATGGTGAATTGAGCAGCAATGAACATTGATGTGGCTGTATCTCTGTAGTATGCTGATTTTAAGTCCTTTGGGTATAGGCCAAGGAGTGGGATAGCTGGGTCAAATGGTGTTTCCATTCCAAGCTTTCTGAGAAATCTCCATACTGCTTTCCAGAGTGGCTGCACTAATTTGCAACCCCACCAGCAATGTATGAGTGTTCCTTTTTCACCACATCCTCACCAACACCTATTGTTGCTTGTATTCTTGATAATCGCCATTCTAATTGGGGTGAGATGAAATCTTAGGGTAGTTTTGATTTGCATTTCCCTTATTACTAGGGATGTTGAACATTTTTTCATATATCTGTTGATTACTTGTACATCTTCTTCTGTGAAGTGTCTGTTCATTTCCTTAGCCCATTTGTTGATTGGATTATTTGTATTCTTGGTGTAGAGTTTTTTGAGTTCTTTATAGATTCTGGAAATTAGCGCTCTATCTGAGGTATGGTTGGCAAAGATATTCTCCCACTCTGTAGGCTTTCTCTTCACATTTCTGATAGTTTCCTTTTCTGAGAGAAAGCTTTTAAGTTTGAATCTATCCCAGTTGTTGATTCTTGCTTTTATTTCTTGTGCTATGGGAGTCCTGTTAAGGAAATCTGATCCTGAGCCAACAAGTTGAAGATTTGGACCTACTTTTTCTTCTATAAGATGCAGGGTCTCTGGTCTGATTCCGAGGTCCTTGATCCATTTTGAGTTGAGTTTTGTGTAGGGTGAGAGATAGGGGTTTAATTTCATTCTACTGCATATGGTCTTCCAGTTTTCCCAGCACCATTTGTTGAAGAGGCTATCTTTTCTCCATTGCATATTGTTGGAACCTTTGTCTAGTATGAGAAAATTGTATTTATTTGGGTTTGTGTCCATGTCCTCTATTCTGTACCATTGATCTACCTGTCTATTTTGGTACCAATACCATGCCGTTTTTGTTACTATTGCTTTGTAGTAGAGTTGAAGATCTGGTATTGCAATACCCCCTGCTTCGCTCTTGGTACTGAGGATTCCTTTAGCTATTCTAGGTTTTTTATTCTTCCAGATGAATTTCATAATTGCTTGCTCTATTTCTGCAAGGTACATCATTGGGATTTTAATTGGAATTGCATTGAATCTGTATAGCACTTTAGGTAGTATAGCCATTTTGACGATATTAATTCTGCCTATCCAGGAACATGGGAGATCTTTCCATCTTCTAAGGTTTTCTTGAATTTCTTTCTTTAGTGTTCTGTAGTTCTCATTGTAGAGGTCTTTCACCTCTTTTGTGAGATTGATTCCCAAGTATTTTATTTTTTTCGATGCTATTGTGAATGGGGTAGTTTTCCTAATGTCTCTTTCTGAAGATTCATCACTTATGTATAAAAATGCATTGGATTTATGAGCATTGATCTTGTAACCTGCTACTTTACTGAATTCACTTATGAGTTCTAAAAGTTTTCTGGTGGACTTTCCAGGTTCCTCTAAATATATAATCATGTCATCAGCGAACAGGGATAGTTTGAGTTCTTCTTTTCCTATTCGTATCCCTTTAATTTCTTTGGTTTGTCTGATTGCTCTGGCTAGAGTCTCAAGGACGATGTTGAATAGAAGCGGTGAAAGAGGGCATCCCTTCCTTGTTCCAGTTTTTAGGGGGAACGCTTTCAGTTTTTCACCATTTAGAATGATATTAGCCATGGGCTTAGTGTAGATTGCCTTTATAATGTTAAGGAATGTTCCCACTACCCCAATTTTTTCTAGTGTTTTGAGCATGAAGGGATGCTGTATTTTATCAAATACTTTTTCTGCATCTATTGAAATAATCATGTGATTCTTAACTTTAAGTCTGTTGATATGGTGAATGACATTTATTGATTTCCGAATGTTGAACCAACCTTGCATTCCTGGGATAAAACCCACTTGATCGTGGTGCACTGTCTTTTTAATATATATTTGTATGCGATTTGCTAAAATTTTGTTGAGAATTTTTGCATCGATATTCATTAAGGATATTGGTCTGAAATTTTCTTTCCTCGATGTGTCTCTGTCTGGTTTAGGTATCAGGGTGATATTGGCTTCATAGAACGAGTTTGGTAGGGTTCCCTCCTCTTCTATTTCATGGAATAGTTTGAGAAGTATTGGAATGAGCTCTTCTTTAAAGGTTTTGTAGAACTCGGCTGAGAAACCATCTGGTCCTGGACTTTTCTTTGTTGGTAGGCTTTTGATGACCTCTTCTATTTCATTGCTTGAAATTGGTTTATTTAAGTTGTTTATGTCCTCCTCGTTCAGTTTAGGTAGTTCATATGTCTCTAGAAATTTGTTGATGTCTTCGAGGTTTTCTGTTTTGTTGGAGTATAGATTTTCGAAATAGCTTCTAATTATGTTTTGTATTTCACTCGTGTCTGTTGTGATGTTTCCTTGTTCATTCTGAATTTTAGTAATTTGAGTTTTCTCCCTCTTTCTCTTTGTTAGTGTGGCTAAGGGTTTATCAATTTTATTTATTTTTTCAAAGAACCAACTATTTATTTTTTTAATTTTTCCAATTGTTTCTTTTGTTTCGATTTCATTGATTTCAGCTCTGATTTTAACTATTTCCTGTCTTCTACTACTTTTGGTATTGGTCTGCTCTTCTTTTTCTAGTGCTTTGAGCTGTAGTGTTAAGTCATTTATTTGTTGATTTCTACTTCTTTTTTTGAATGCACCCCATGAAATAAATCTTCCTCTAAGTACTGCTTTCATAGTGTCCCAGAGATTTTGATATGATGTGTCTTTGTTCTCGTTTACTTCTAAGAATTTTTTATTTCCCTCCTGATGTCTTCTGTTATCCATTCATCATATAATAGTGTATTATTCAATCTCCAGGTATTGGAGAAGTTTCTGTTTTTTATTCTGTCATTTATTTCTAATTTCAATCCATTATGATCTGATAGAGTACAAGGTAGTATCTCTATCTTCTTGTATTTGCTAACAGTAGTTTTGTGGCATAAAATATGGTCTATTTTAGAGAAGGATCCATGTGCTGCTGAGAAGAAAGTGTATTCGTTCTTTGTTGGATGGTATATTCTATATATGTCCGTTAAGTCTAAATTGCTGATTGTGTTGTTGAGATCTATAGTTTCTTTATTCAATTTTTGTTTGGACGATCTATCCAGTGGTGAGAGAGGTGTGTTAAAATCGCCTAGTATTATTGTGTTGTGGTCTATTTGATTTCTGGAATTGAGAAGGATTTGTTTGACGTACGTGGATGAGCCAATGTTCGGGGCATAGATATTTATGATTGTTATGTCTTGCTGATTTATGCTTCCCTTAAGCAGCATGTAATGTCCTTCTTTATCCCTTCTGATTAGTTTTGGTTTGAAGTCCACATTATCTGAGATGAGGATGGATACTCCAGCTTTTTTGCTGTGTCCGTGTGCATGGTATGTTTTTCCCCATCCTTTCACCTTTAGTCTATGGGTGTCTCTTTCTATGAGGTGAGTCTCTTGCAGGCAGCATATTGTTGGATTTTTCTTTTTAATCCAATCTGCCAGTCTGTGTCTTTTGATTGATGAATTCAGGCCATTAACATTCAGGGTTATTATTGTGATATGATTTGTATTCCCAGTCCATTGACTCATATTTGTTTTTTGACATGATTTGGTTTCTCCTTTATTTGGCTATTCCTTTAGGCTACTTCCTCCCGTTGCTGATTTGCATCGTTGTTTTTCATGTCTTCCTCATGGAATATTTTGCTGAGAATGTTCTGTAATGCTGGCTTTCTTTTTGTAAATTCCTTTAGCTTTTGTTTATCATGGAAGGATCTTATTTCATCGTCAAATTTGAAGGTAAGTTTTGCTGGGTATAAGATTCTTGGTTGGCATCTGTTTTCTTTCAGGGCTTGGTATATGTTGTTCCAGGCCCTTCTAGCTTTTAGGGTCTGGATTGAAAAATCTGCTGATATTCTTATTGGTTTCCCTCTGAATGTAATTTGATTCTTTTCTCTCGCGGCCTTTAAAATTCTGTCTTTATTTTGTATGTTAGGTATTTTCATAATAATGTGCCTTGGTGTGGGTCTGTTGTAATTTTGTATGTTTGGAGTTCTATAAGCCTCTTGTACTTGGTTTTCCATTTCATTCTTCAGATTTGGGAAATTTTCTGTTATTATTTCATTGAATAGATTGTTCATTCCTTTGGTTTGTTTCTCTAAGCCTTCCTCAATCCCAATAATTCTTAAATTTGGCCTTTTCATGATATCCCATAATTCTTGTAGATTCTGTTCATGATTTCTTACCATCTTTTCTGTTTGGCCAACTTTGCTTTCAAGATTAAATAATTTGTCCTCAATGTTTGAGGTTCTGTCTTCCAGGTGTCCTATCCTATTGGTTATGCTTTCTATGGAGTTTTTAACTTGGTTTATTGTTTCCTTCATTTCAAGTATTTCAGTTTGGTTTTTTTTCAGTATCTCTAACTCTTTATTGAAATGATCTCTTGCTTCCCGTATTTGGTCTTTTAACTGTTGATTGGTGCGATCATTTAATGCCTGCATTTGCTCTTTCATCTCCTCCTTCAATGCCTGCATTTGCTCTTTCATCTCCTCATTAGCTTCCCTGATCGTTTTAATTACGTACATTCTGAACTCCCTTTCTGACATTTCTTCTGCTGTGCTGTCATTGGGTTTTATTGATGTAGTATCTAGGTTTGTTTGGGACATTTTCTTCCCTTGTTTTCTCATATTGGTCAGCTGTCAGTGGGACCCTGAGATATTGCAGTTTTCCGCTACTGGCTTATAGTGTCCCGGTAGATTTCCAGTGTATCACGTCCCAGCCTTCAGTAGCCTGATGTCTTGGAGGAATCTGATAAAGCAACTCATCCGAAGAAAACTGCCCCTAGCCCCCTACTGGTTCCACGTTTTGGAACTGGCTCTGTGCGGAAATGCTCTCACTGTGGGCCTGCGCCGTGCAGCTGGCCGTGTGGGAGGAGCCCACTGCCGGAGTGTGGAAGGCTACCTTGGGAAGACTCTAGCTGCCCTGCCCAGCTCCAATAAGCCACCTCTATCTGGGCCTGCCACCCTGGCCGAGCTTTACCCAGTGGGCAGACTCACCTGTGGTATTTCAGTCCGAGTCTCTCAATGCCTCCCCTTCTTAACTCCTGGGTTCTGGAGCGACTAGGGGTGCAGTCTCCCTCTAGGCCGCCATCTTGGATCGCCGAAATTAGTTATTTTAAAAAAAATTCTGCCAATCATATTTTTGGTGGTGAATGACCTTTTTGTGATAATGAAATCATATACAATTATATTTTCCAAATTATTAACACACCAACTGAAGCTTCACAGTATAGAATATCGCCCTGGTGGAAAATAGTGAATTTTATTTATTCTCTTCTCATTAAATGTGCAGTGTGATTAAAGGTACAAATCAATTATTATAATGTAGAAGTTAATGGTGAGCGATAAGTCTCAAAATGCATGCTGGTTTTCTGCAATTCAAGAGAAAGGGAAGATTGAGAAGAGGCAGGAGATCATGGTTCTAGTTCTGTTCTACTCTAATTGTGTGAACTTCCTAGGCATTATTTTTCTTTTTACCAAGCCTCTTAGGTCCCTATCATAAGTGTGATTTAGAGGCACTGCCCAGAAGGCATTTTTAAAAATTTTTATTTGTTACTTTTTGTTATAAATGATGGTAGAATATATGTTGATATATATTTATACAAGCATGCAATATATCTTATTCTAATTAGGATCCCAGTTTTCTGGATGTACATGATGATAAAATTCACTGTGGCATATTCACTTGTGTACACAGGAAAATTATGTCAGATTCATTCCACTGTCTTTCCTATTCCAATCCCCCATTCTTCCCTTCATTTCCCTTTGTCTAATCCAATGAACTTCTATTCCTCCCTCCCCTCTTATTGTGTGTTAGCATCCACAAATCAGAGAGAACATTCTGCCGTTGGTTTTTGAGGGGTGACTTATTTTACTCAGTGTGATAGTCTCCAGTTTCATCCATTTACTGGCAAATGCCATAATTTTATTCTTCTTTATAGCTGAGTAATGTTCCATTGTGTATATACACTACATTTTCTTTATCAGTTTATCTTTGAAGGACACCTAGGTTGTTCCATAGCTTGGCTATTGTGAGTTGAGCTGCTATAAACATTGATGTGGCTGTGTCACTATAGCATGCTGATTTTAAGTCTTTTGGGTATATACCAAAAAGTATAACTGGATCAAATATAGTGGTTCCATTTCCAGTTTTTCGGGGAATCTTCATACTGCTTTTCAGAGTGATTGTACAGATTTTTAGCCCTACCAGAATATGTGAGTGTATCCTTTTCTCCATATCCTCATCAACATTTATTATTATTTGTATTATGAAAAAGGAAGTCAAATTTTCACTGTTTCCACAAGACATGATCCAATATATATTTAAAACAAAAATATATATTTAAAACAAAAAGATTTTGCCAAAAGCTATTAGAATAAATTAAGAGATTCAATAAAATTGTAGACTAGAAAGTTGACATACAGGCGTTACTGTAGATCAATAGTGAATTATCAGAAATAAGAATCAAAAAAGCAATCCCACTTCCAGTAACTAAAAACAAAAATAAACAAATATAAACTACCTAGGAATAAATTGAATCAAAGAGGTAACAGTTATTTATAATGAAAACTATAAAGCATTGAAGAAAGAAATTGAAGAGGACAAAAAGAAATGAAAAGATATCTCACATTTTGCATTGGAAGAATCAAAATCAACAAATGTTCCTAATACCCAAGGTGATGTACAAATTCAATGCAATATCTATAAAATATCAAGGACATTATTTACAGAACTAGAAAAATCCATCCCAAAATTTGTATGGAACCACAAATACAGAAAAATCAATCATAAACCAAATGAAGCAAGGAAACATTACACTATATGATTTCACAACATACTACCTAACTGTAGTTATTCAAACAGCGTGATGTTGGAATGGAAACAAACAGAGAACAATGGAACAGACTAGAGATCCTATAAGTGAGCACACTCCTCTATGCCAACTGATTTAGTTTTGACAAAGAGGGCACAAATATGCGTTGGAGAAATGGAGAAAGGACAGTGTTTTCAATAAGTGGTACTGGGAAAACTTGATATTCACATATAGAAGACTGAAACTAGACCCCCTATACCTCAGTATATATACAAATAAACTCAAAATGTATTAAAGACTTATGTGTAACACCTCAAACTATAAAACAACTAAAAGAAAACTGAAGGGCAACACTTCAAGATATTGGAATGAGCAAGAATATTTTTGAGCAGACTTCAAAATTACAGAAAATAAAGGTGCAAATAGGTAATTGGATTACCTCAAACTACAAAACTTCTGTACATCAAAAGAGACAATCAACAGAGTGAATAGACAACCTACTGAACAGGGGAAAATACTGCAAAGTACACATCTGATGAGGAATTAATAATCACAATACACAAGGAATTCAAATAACTGAAGAGGAAAAAGTTAAATAACCAAATTAAAAATGGAAAATTGATTTAGATATGCAGTTTTTGGGAAAAGATACAAATGACCAACATGAATAAAAAAATCTCAACATCATAAAACATAGGGAGAATACAAATTAAAACCACAATGAGATATGACTTCACTTCAGTTAAAAGGGTAATTATCAAAAAGGCAAAAGACAACAAGTGCTGACAAGGATATGGAGAAAAAGAAACTCTTGCAAACTGTTGATGGGAATTTAAATTAGTACAGCCATTATTGAAAACAATCTGGACATTCTTCTAGACAGGAAAAGTGAAACCATCATGTGATTTAGCAATATCTCTGGGTATGTCCTGAGGAAATGAAATCCCTATGCTGAACACACATCTGCTCTCCCATGTTTATTGCAGCAGTATTCGTAATAGCCAAGAAATGGAAATAATCTAAGTATTCATCAATTGGTAAATGGTTAAAGATAATGTGGACCATATTCACAACAGAATACTATTCAGTCATAAAGGGATGAAATCCTTTTATTTACAATAACATAGATGGAAGTGGAAGTCATCATGTTAAAAAAGTAAGGCAAAGAAACACAAGTACTTGCACAATGTCACTTATATGTGGAATCTAAAAAGTTGATCTCATAGAAGTTGAGAGTATAATGGTGATTACCAGAGGTCAGGGAGATTGGGAGAAGTTATTGGAGGAGTTATCAATGGGTACTAAACTACAGTTAGGTAAAAGGAGTTCTGGTATTTTATTC
Source organism: Sciurus carolinensis (assembly GCF_902686445.1). Lineage (NCBI taxonomy): Eukaryota > Metazoa > Chordata > Mammalia > Rodentia > Sciuridae > Sciurus > Sciurus carolinensis. The sequence continues at coordinate 105,362,996 of NC_062232.1, forward strand.
TGCAGTAAGATGAATATAGATAACAATAGTGTATGGTATATTTTTAAAACCACACAAAAAGGATTTTTAATATTTTCACCATAAAAAATAATAAATATTTGAGGGGATAGCTGTGTTTATTTTTATTTGATTATTACAAATGTATACATATATTGAATCATCATATGTTATCCCTAAATATGTATGATTTTATATATCAGTTAAAAATAGGAAAAAAATATTTAAAAATGTCACTTGTGAGCTTATGTAAGACCTCTCATAACTGATAACAAGCATTAATTTGGGAAAATACTAAGACTTTGTTGAATATTAAAACTTTGAAGTTCAAATATATTAGTAAAATGCAGATTATTGTTCACTAAAAGTCTTTACTAACTGAAATGAAATGACAGATTGAAACAAATATTCAAGCAATATTCTAATTAACTTTACACTTGGTCTTTCCTGCTTGGATAATTGCTCACTGTCTTACTTAAGTGTTGAGAAGATATCATCTTCACTGGGATAACTATAAGGTGTCATGAAAAGAATAAGTCCAATGATTTTTAAAACTAAAATATGAAGAAAGAAGAGATTGTTCTAGGTAGGAAAAATGCTTAGAGAACGAGTTCACTTGGACCAGAAATAGAAAGTAGTTTTGTTCTAGAAGAGAATATGAGCAAATGGATATTAAAACATTATCTGCCCCATACCAACAGTTCCAAAGTAACCAATGATACTTATATTTTGTATGACCTATACCTTCTGTCCTATGATTGTACAAATATATACACACATATTAAATTTTCTTTTTAATGCAATCAGAAAGCATTCATATTATTCTTAAACTTTTTGTTATTTTCACTCAAGATGTTCTGGGTTTCACTTCAGGTAAATTTGTATAAGCATAGTTACACTCATATAATGGAATACTTTGCCCTTGTAATATTATTGTTTTACCTGACTTCTTGGGAAAATTTAGGGTGATAGTGGAGTTTATTATAAAAATGGTTGAGATAATTGTGTCATTGGCACAGCAGATAATGGGTTTGCTGTCCTAAAATGCATCTGATGATAATAGATGCTTTAGAGTGATTTTTGGCCTCTCACTGGCACTCTTGGTGAAGCAATATAAAAATAGTCATATTCTGTAATGTTTTCCCAAATAATTGTCTGCAAGACAGAGGTTGCTATTTTAATATGAAGCTAAAATTCCAGGGTGATATTTTGAGAAAAATCATGAAGATTTTCAGAGGTGTAAAAAGAGGAAAGGTTCAAATGGCTCTTTAATATAAAGGAATTTTTTGAAAGAGGAAAATACTGAAAAATGGCATGATTTACTGAAAGGGCATCAGAGATTGAACATGAAATTCAAATCACTGAGAGCTTGAAAGTTCATAAATTACAGGAATTTAATTTGGAAAACAGAAAGAAAGCTTTGGAAAAGGAGTAATACAATGTGAATGATGTACAGTATGTGATTGGTCTCTTATGTTATTCTAAAAACTTTCAGTAAATGGAACACTTTTCAGGAATGAAAGCTGACACAAAGAATGAAATTGATTATGTGATTACAAATGATATAGCATTCTTATCTATGACTTCCAAATGAATAGCAACTGATTATACCTATGGATTTTGCTTTAAGAATAGTAATATCACTTTGTAATGTATCAATGAACTTCTGTTTCAACCCTATATGACTACAATGAAATTCAAATATAAGAAAACAATGAAAATCAACAGCTGGCTTTGCCAGTATCATAGAAAGCAGAGAAATTTGCCTTTTAAATCCTTGATATATCATACTTTTTATTTCTTCTAAAAAATTAAAACTAACATTATTGACAAACAAATTAGAAAACCCATCATAAGAATCATAGTATTTAATATTGCCATAGCCAACAATAAAAGCCTAGATAGCATATGATTGTAAAGTTAGCACCAACCTCACAGATCCACAAAAAATTAGAAAATGTACAAAAGGATTCAGATTTTATGGAGAAAGGGAAATCACAATCCTACTACAATCACAAAAATCCAGTTGTGATTCTAAAGAGATAGAATCAGGGACAATTATGCTTATTTCACTAATAGTTCACTTATGCATAACCCAACAAAATAATGAGTCAATATAAGCTTCCATGAAATATTTAAAAGATGCATTTCCTTGACTTCAAGAAGTTGCAAATGAGTAAAATGAAAAACGGCACAAAAACATACAAGTAAAAATACAATATGGAATGCAAGCCCATCAGGATAGAGGAACAAATAAAATTCCAGAAGAGGGAAATATTACTTTCAGCTTATTAAAAGTTGGGCTCATTGGGAAGCAGTCTTTGAGACAGATTAGTGTGCCCAAACTCTATTAGGACATTTCTCTTGGCATTAATACCTGTTGAAGGGAATAGAAGGAAAGAGGATTGGGCAGAGAGAAAAATTGGACTGCAAAAGCTGACCTGAAAGTGGATTTCAAAATAGGAAGAGTTCTTCAGAATTTTTCTGAAGTTGAATTGGGGGTCTGGACTTCTATATGCCCATATCTATAGGTTATTTGATGCAAGAACATGACCTCGGGTAAATAGACTATCTTTAATGAGAGTAAGTTTTGGAAAAGAATGTTAGTCAGCAACACTTCTTTTTAAAAATTATTTTTAGATATATATGACTGCAGAGTCATTTAACATATTTATGAAAACCTGGAGTAAATCTTACACTAATATGAATCCCATTTTTGTGGTTGAACAGGATGTGGAGTTTCACTGGCTGTGTATTCAGAGGTAAATATAGGAAATTTATGTCCAATTCATTCCACTGTCTTTCCTATTCCCATTCCCCACTCCCTTCACTTCATTCCCCTTTGTCTAATCCAAAGAACTTCTATTCTAAAGTCATGGCCAGGAAGGGTAGTTAACAGTAAGGATGAGTTATGGGAATACAGCACAATGTCCACTACACAGCTAGAAAGTCCAAAGCATTACACTTGTAGCAATCTTATTATTAATTCTCTCATCCAACCTAATTATGTGATAAAACAAAAGAGATTAAGTTACTTGTTCAAGTTTACAGAGCTGAAGGTGAAATTGAAAGTAGAACTCAACTGTTCTTTCCATCACTCATCCTGCTACACCTAAAACTTTCACTGTGCAGTTAAATGAGGCATAAGTAAATCAAAAACAAAACAAAAAATAAAAAATTAATTAAAGTTGAGGCAGTCAACTCATTGAAAAAGGACAGGAAACTTTTGGGGTTTAAGTAACCCATTTATTTATAAGCAAATCCTATGTAAATACAGTTAAATTTAAATGTTTTTCAAAAATGTATGTAACATTGTGATAAATTGTGGAGATGGTAAGAAAACAACCATTATCATTCCAAATCAATAACCTTTAGATTTCTTTGGAAAACATGATGGATTAGAAGCCTCTACATGTGGACTGGGGTTGCAGCTTGGTAGAAGAGCAATTGCCTAGCAAATGTGAGGCACTGTGTTCAATCCTCAGCACCACATCAAAATAATAAATAAAATAAAGGCAATGTGAAAAAAGAAGTCTCTACATGTTTCATTATACATACCCAAATGCACATACATATATACATATTAGTGGTGTTTTGATTGACATGGCCAGGTAATTCAGAAAGGACACAAACACATACATTGAGTATTTTTTTCTGTTTACTACAACTACTTTTTGCATTGAATCATTCTAAAAATGATATTCATGTCAGGAAAAGGGTTCATGCCACAAAGTTTGGGGATATTAATCTGACATTTTTTTCCTTTTATGGGTAGCTGTTTTATACCATGATTTCCACATCACAAAACTATTGAAAATGTGTCTTAGCTTTTTGACCTATGCTGATTCATTCTTTTTCTTTAAGTGCCTCTCCCCAGCACCAACAAAATTTGACTTTTATGATGCTTTTCCTGTAAGTAATGGAAAACTCAGGTCTGAAATTTCAGATGATTCATTTAATGTTCTCATCATTTTATACCCCTATATCCAAATTCCTTCTTATAATCATTACTAAAATCCATTGTTCTTTCAATTACAATTTCACATCTCCCTGTTCTCCTCACACTGTCATTATTCTTACCTCTTCCTGGATTATTTTAATGGTTTGATAACTGATTTTTTACTGCCCCTAGCTCTTCTTCTTTGAATACTTCATGAAGAATGCTATAACATCAATCTTTTTTTTTTTTAAAAAAACTGATTAAATAATTCAATTTCTCTAAACCTTCAGAGGGAGACTTTCAATTTAAAATGTTACCTGGCTGACAGAATTTAGCATAGACCTTTCCACTTGATCAAAAAATACTCAAAAATATGGGAAAAATGAAAATTACCAAAAATAACTTCAAACTATATTTTATTAAACTTTTGACAAAAATTCTAAAAGGATTGATTTTCTTCTTACAATAACAAATTGGATTAACCATAAATAATTTCTGGATTGCCCACCTCTGTTTCTGTACATAAATTAAAACTGTAGTTTGAATGATACTTTTTACTTGCTTTTCATTCTGTGGTCACTGATTTAGAAATGCAAAGTCCATCTGGCATCAGAGCTCACATTCCTAGCAGCTTTGGAAGAACATCAACAGATTTTCTAGGGGTATACTCTTTGACCCAAATATTTTTCACATGTGAGGGTAATCAACTAATTTGCAGACAAGCAAATATTTCTATTATATTACCAGTGCCTTCTTAAAAATTATTTAAAGTTATATAATATCCACTTAAAAACAATTTAAAATTTAGGGATTAGATTTGAGAAAACTATGGTAAAAATGTGTTTACATTTATGCTCTTAAAGAATTTATGTCCAAATTTATGAAGCTACTCAGATCATTTCTGAAATCTGGCAATTCAGCTATCCCTCTTCTATAATATTGTGTTTGTATAACTTCAAATCTGATTGCATATCCAGTCAAATATAATAATGATTAAAGCAACCATTTTTCTCAGATACTTTCTCAAAGAGCTAATTCCATCATTAAAATATGGTGTCAAGAGAACTAACAGTATTTTCAATTCTCCTTTTTCACAAAGGAGCACAGTTTCCATTTTCATTGCCAAGAAAATATGGAGTTGTCGTTTTTCTACATATTAATAATGAATGTTTAACTTCTGGGAAAGATAGTGAGATAACTTCTAACCATAACTTTTCTTCAGATATCAACTAAAATTTTCAAGGCAAAGCAGCATACTAAACACTTTCCTGGCACAAATAAAATGCGGCCTGAAATCCAAAAGATGGCATTAGGGAAAAAAAAAAAGAGAAGCTGCAGAAGTCTTCTATTTTTTGGTTCAAGGAGGAAGAAAGGCAATATCAAAAGTTCAAAAGTGTGATGAACCCTTGTTTGTGTTACTTCTCTCCATTGTCTTACCCATCCCCTAGGCAGTCTCACGTAGGTGGCAATAGAGACCTAGGTAGCCCACAGGGTTAAAAAGCAAAAGGCGAGGTGAAACAATTCTCTTTAATTATTTTCCCTTATTGTACTCCACTCCTTGGTCCAGGAAGTGGGTGCCATTGTGAATTATGCATTAGATAACGTAAATAAAGTTCCTGTTTTCTGGATGGTGGACCAAAATGCGGAGCCTCAGGAAACAATTAAGCTCCAGGAAGAGTAGAGAGAGGAAGAATTATGAAAAAGTGATTCTATAAAGAAGATTATCAAATCCTGGGTTCATCCTTGAGATGCATATGTAGGGAACTAGACCCTATTCTGAATACTGAAGACTTTGAGACCTGAATCAACAAGTAGAACATAGTCTACATCCTATATTGAACACTGAGTAAGTCTCCCAAGACACACACCCAAACTTAAAAAATCAGCAAATTCCATAAAGGTCAAATTCAAAGAAACTCCTCCCAGACATATCACAATTTGCTGAAAACTACAGACAACAAATTGAATGAAGACCAAAAAAAATTAAACTGTAGATGAATGTTAAGAAATAGATTTTAGGAGGATCCAAAATGGCGGCCTAGAGGGAGACTGCACCCCCAGTCGCTCCAGAACCCAGGAGTTAAGAAGGGGAGGCATTGAGAGACTCGGACTGAAATAGAGCCACGGGTGAGTCTGCCCACTGGGTAAAGCTCGGCCCGGGTGGCAGGCCCAGATAGAGGTGGCTTATTGGAGCCGGGCAGGGCAGCTAGAGTCTTCCACAGGCAGCCCTGCGCACTCCGGCGGTGGGCCTCGCCTACACAGCCAGCTTCTCCAGGTTCCCAGAGCGGGCCTGCTAGTGAGAGCCTTTCTGACCAGAACAAGCTCCAAGTCCTGGAGCGAGCGCAGCACAGCATACTCTGGCACACAAGCAGCTTCAGGGACCAGGATAGGGCAGCCAGAGACCTCCCCAAGTAGCCTGGACCCCTGTGGTGGGAGGTGCCTTTCAAGGCTAGCTTCTCAGACCAGACCACCCAGTGAGAGCCTTTCTACATAGAACCAGCCACAATTCCCAGAACCAACGGAGAGCTTTGATCCGCAAGCAGCCTCTGGGATCAGGGCAGGGTAGCCAGAGACCTCTTCAGGCGGCTCTGCCCACTCCGGCCACAGGTTCTCTTCACAGGGCCATCCAAGATGGCGGCCTAGAGGGTGACTGCACCCCCAGTCGCTCCAGAACCCAGGAGTTAAGAAGGGGAGGCATTGAGAGACTCGGACAGAAATAGAGCCACAGGTGAGTCTGCCCACTGGGTAAAGCTCAGCCCGGGTGGCAGACCCAGATAGAGGTGGCTTATCAGAGCCGGGCAGGGCAGCTAGAGTCTTCCCAAGGTAGCCTTCCACACTCCAGTGGTGGGCTCCTTCCACATGGCCAGCTGCACGGTGCAGGACCCCAGTGAGAGCTTTTCCGCACAGAGCCAATTCCAAACTGTGGAACCACTAGGGGGCTAGGGGCAGTTTTCTTCAGATGCGCTGCTTTATCAGATTCCTCCAAGACATCAGGCTACTGAGGGCTGGGAGGATACACTGGAAATCTACCGGGACACTATAAGCCAATAGCGGAAAACTGCAATATCTCAGGATCCCACTGACAGCTGACCAATATGAGAAAACAAGGGAAGAAAATGTCCCAAACAAACCTAGATACTACATCAATAAAACCCAATGACAGCACAGCAGAAGAAATGTCAGAAAGGGAGTTCAGAATGTACGTAATTAAAACGATCAGGGAAGCTAATGAGGAGATGAAAGAGCAAATGCAGGCATTGAAGGAGGAGATGAAAGAGCAAATGCAGGCATTAAATGATCGCACCAATCAACAGTTAAAAGACCAAATACGGGAAGCAAGAGATCATTTCAATAAAGAGTTAGAGATACTGAAAAAAAACCAAACTGAAATACTTGAAATGAAGGAAACAATAAACCAAGTTAAAAACTCCATAGAAAGCATAACCAATAGGATAGAACACCTGGAAGACAGAACCTCAGACATTGAGGACAAATTATTTAATCTTGAAAGCAAAGTTGGCCAAACAAAAAGATGGTAAGAAACCATGAACAGAATCTACAAGAATTATGGGATATCATGAAAAGGCCAAATTTAAGAATTATTGGGATTGAGGAAGGCTTAGAGAAACAAACCAAAGGAATGAACAATCTATTCAATGAAATAATAACAGAAAATTTCCCAAATCTGAAGAATGAAATGGAAAACCAAGTACAAGAGGCTTATAGAACTCCAAACATACAAAATTACAACAGACCCACACCAAGGCACATTATAATGAAAATACATAACATACAAAATAAAAACATACCATGCACACGGACACAGCAAAAAAGCTGGAGTATCCATCCTCATCTCAGATAATGTGGACTTCAAACCAAAACTAATCAGAAGGGATAAAGAAGGACATTACATGCTGCTTAAGGGAAGCATAAATCAGCAAGACATAACAATCATAAATATCTATGCCCCGAACATTGGCTCATCCACGTACGTCAAACAAATCCTTCTCAATTACAGAAATCAAATAGACCACAACACAATAATACTAGGTGATTTTAACACACCTCTCTCACCACTGGATAGATCGTCCAAACAAAAATTGAATATAGAAACTATAGATCTCAACAACACAATCAACAATTTAGACTTAACGGACATATATAAAATATACCATCCAACAAAGAACAAATACACTTTCCTCTCAGCAGCACATGGATCCTTCTCTAAAATAGACCATATTTTATGCCACAAAGCTACTGTTAGAAAATACAAGAAGATAGAGATACTACCTTGTACTCTATCAGATTATAATGGATTGAAATTAGAAATAAATGACAGAATAAAAAACAGAAACTTCTCCAATACCTGGAGATTGAATAATACACTATTGTATGATGAATGGATAACAGAAGACATCAGGAGGGAAATAAAAAAATTCTTAGAAGTAAACGAGAACAAAGACACATCATATCAAAATCTCTGGGACACTATGAAAGCAGTACTTAGAGGAAGATTTATTTCATGGGGCGCATTCAAAAAAAGAAGTAGAAATCAACAAATAAACGACTTAACACTACAGCTCAAAGCGCTAGAAAAAAAGAGCAGACCAATACCAAAAGTAGTAGAAGACAGGAAATAGTTAAAATCAGAGCTGAAATCAACGAAATCGAAACAAAAGAAACAATTGGAAAAATTAAAAAAATAAATAGTTGGTTCTTTGAAAAAATAAATAAAATTGATAAACCCTTAGCCACACTAACAAAGAGAAAGAGGGAGAAAACTCAAATTACTAAAATTCGGAATGAACAAGGAAACATCACAACAGACACGAGTGAAATACAAAACATAATTAGAAGCTATTTCGAAAATCTATACTCCAAAAATCAGAAAACCTCGAAGACATCAACAAATTTCTAGAGACATAAGAATTACCTAAACTGAACGGGGAGGACATACACAACTTAAATAAACCAATTTCAAGCAATGAAATAGAAGAGGTCATCAAAAGCCTACCAACAAAGAAAAGTCCAGGACCAGATGGTTTCTCAGCCGAGTTCTACAAAACCTTTAAAGAAGAGCTCATTCCAATACTCCTCAAAGTATTCCATGAAATAGAAGAAGAAGGAACCCTCCCAAACTCGATCTATGAAGCCAATATCACCCTGATACCTAAACCAGACAGAGACACATCGAGGAAAGAAAATTTCAGACCAATATCCTTAATGAATATCGATGCAAAAATTCTCAACAAAATTTTAGCAAATCGCATACAAATATATATTAAAAAGACAGTGCACCACGATCAAGTGGGTTTTATCCCAGGGATGCAAGGTTGGTTCAACATTCGGAAATCAATAAATGTCATTCACCATATCAATAGACTTAAAGTTAAGAATCACATGATTATTTCAATAGATGCAGAAAAAGCATTCGATAAAATACAGCATCCCTTCATGCTCAAAACACTAGAAAAAATTGGGGTAGTGGGAACATTCCTTAACATTATAAAGGCAATCTACGCTAAGCCCATGGCTAATATCATTCTAAATGGTGAAAAACTGAAAGCGTTCCCCCTAAAAACTGGAACAAGGCAGGGATGCCCTCTTTCACCACTTCTATTCAACATCGTCCTTGAAACTCTAGCCAGAGCAATTAGATAAACCAAAGAAATTAAAGGGATACGAATAGGAAAAGAAGAACTCAAACTATCCCTGTTCGCTGATGACATGATTATATATTTAGAGGAACCTGGAAAGTCCACCAGAAAACTTTTAGAACTCATAAGTGAATTCAGTAAAGTAGCAGGTTACAAGATCAATGCTCATAAATCCAATGCATTTTTATACCTAAGTGATGAATCTTCAGAAAGAGACATTAGGAAAACTACCCCATTCACAATAGCATCAAAAAAAATAAAATACTTGGGAATCAATCTCACAAAAGAGGTGAAAGACCTCTACAATGAGAACTACGGAACACTAAAGAAAGAAATTCAAGAAAACCTTAGAAGATGGAAAGATCTCCCATGTTCCTGTAATGCAGAATTAATATTGTCAGAATGGCTGTACTACCTAAAGTGCTATACAGATTCAATGCAATTCCAATTAAAATCCCAATGATGTACCTTGCAGAAATAGAGCAAGCAATTATGAAATTCATCTGGAAGAATAAAAAACCTAGAATAGCTAAAGGAATCCTCAGTACCAAGAGCGAAGCAGGGGGTATTGCAATACCAGATCTTCAACTCTACTACAAAGCAATAGTAACAAAAACAGCATGGTATTGGTACCAAAATAGACAGGTAGATCAATGGTACAGAATAGAGGACATGGACACAAACCCAAATAAATACAATTTTCTCATACTAGACAAAGGTTCCAACAATATGCAATGGAGAAAAGATAGCCTCTTCAACAAATGGTGCTGGGAAAACTGGAAGACCATATGCAGTAGAATGAAATTAAACCCCTATCTCTCACCCTACACAAAACGCAACTCAAAATGGATCAAGGACCTCGGAATCAGACCAGAGACCCTGCATCTTATAGAAGAAAAAAATAGGTCCAAATCTTCAACTTGTTGGCTTAGGATCAGACTTCCTTAACAGGACTCCCATAGCACAAGAAATAAAAGCAAGAATCAACAACTGGGATAGATTCAAACTAAAAAGCTTTCTCTCAGAAAAGGAAACTATCAGAAATGTGAAGAGAGAGCCTACAGAGCGGGAGAATATCTTTGCCAACCATACCTCAGATAGAGCGCTAATTTCCAGAATCTATGAAGAACTCAAAAAACTCTACACCAAGAATACAAATAATCCAATCAACAAATGGGCTAAGGAAATGAACAGACACTTCACAGAAGAAGATGTACAAGTAATCAACAGATATATGAAAAAATGTTCAACATCCCTAGTAATAAGGGAAATGCAAATCAAAACTACCCTAAGATTTCATCTCACCCCAATTAGAATGGCGATTATCAAGAATACAAGCAACAATAGTTGTTGGCGAGGATGTTGTGAAAAAGAAACACTCATACATTGCTGGTGGGGTTGCAAATTAGTGCAGCCACTCTGGAAAGCAGTGTGGAGATTCCTCAGAAAGCTTGGAATGGAAACACCATTTGACCCAGCTATCCCACTCCTTGGCCTATACCCAAAGGACTTAAAATCAGCATACTACAGAGATACAGCCACATCAATGTTCATAGCTGCTCAATTCACCATAGCCAGATTGTGGAACCAACCTAGATGCCCTTCAGTTGATGAATGGATAAAGAAACTGTGGCATATATATACAATGGATTATTACTCTGCAATGAAGAATGATAAAATTATGGCATTTGTAGGCAAATGGACGAAATTGGAGAATATCATGCTAAGTGAGATAAGCCAATCTCAAAAAACTAAAGGACGAATGATCTCGCTGATAAGTGGATGAGGACATATAATGTGGGGTGGGAGGGGTTAGCATTAGGTTTAGGGTTAGGTTTAGGGTTAGGGATAAGGAGAGCGGTAAGAATGAAGGAAAGAAGGACTGTATAGAGGGAAAAGAGGGGTGGGAGGGGTGGGGGGAAGGGAAAAAAATAAGCATCATTGCCCTATGTAAACGTATGATTACACAAATGGTATGCCTTGACTCTATGTACAAATAGAGAAACAACATGTATCCCATTTGTATACAATAAAAAAAAACTAAAAAAAAAATAAAGTAATAAATTTTATCTCCCATCACCTCAGAGTATAGTTGGCAAGAGGTATTTAAGTTAAAATATGGTCATTAAGTTGGGCCTTAAACTAATATAAACTGTTTTCTTATAAGTAGGGAAGATATATATATACAAACATGTACAGAGGACAGATCATGTTGAAAGCACAGGGAGATCATGCTCATTAATGAGCTGAGGATAGAGGCCTCAGAAGAATCCAACCCTTCCAACACATTGATCTCAGACTTCTGACCTACAGAATTGTGAGGAAAAAAAAAATTCTGTCGTTTAAGCTATCCAGTGTGGAGTAATTTACCATGGCAACTCTAGTAAACTAACACAATGAATGATGTTTTTAGTAACAGTGAATTTCTCATAAGAAACTAATGAAACCAAGTGAAAGTGGAATAGTATCATTCAAAGTGCTGAAGGTAATGAATTGTCAGCCAGAATTCCATCCTCGGACCTTTGTGAAATAAAGACATACTAAAATGAAGGAAAAATAAGAAACTAAATCAACAGAACTGTCCCATAACAATTGCTATTGACATATCTTCAGACCAAAGAGTAATAATACCAGGAAAATCCTTAGAATATCTGAAATGAAGGAAAAGTAGAACTGTAAATATAGGGTCAAATACAATAGGGTATTTTTCTCTTCTTGAGTCCTTTAAAATAGAGTTGACATTTGAAACTGAAAATCTAATATTTTATAGTGTTTTTAATGCATACATAATAATAGGTAAAATCAAAATATAAGCGAAGGCAGTAATAGCATCTATTTGATGTCGACCTTTTTACATTTTAATTGAAGTGTTAAATACTAACTTTATTTGCATTGGAAAAATTACGTATGCATATTACAATCTTCAGAGCAATGACTAAAACCTCAAAATAGAACAAGCAATCATGAAATTCATCTGGAAGAATAAGAAACCCAGAATACCTAAAGCAATCCTTCGCAGGAAAAATGGAGCAGGAGGTATTGCAATACCAGAACTTCAACTATACTACAAAGCAATAGTAACAAAAACGGCATGATATTGGTACCAAAATAGACAGGTAGATCAACGGTACAGAATAGAGGACACGGACACAAACCCAAATAAATATAATTTTCTCATACTAGACAAAGGGGCCAAAAATATGCAATGGAGAAAAGATAGCCTCTTCAACAAATGGTGCTGAGAAAATTGGAAATTCATATGCAACAGAATGAAACTAAACCCATATCTCTCACCGTGCATGAAACTAAACTGAAAATGGATTAAGGACCTCGGAATCAGACCAGAGACCCTGCATCTTATCGAAGAAAAAGTAGGTCCAGATCTTCAACATGTCGGCTTGGGACCAGACTTTCTCAACAGGACTCCCATAGCACAAGAAATAAAAGCAAGAATCAACAACTGGGATAGATTCAAACTAAAAAGCTTTCTCTCAGCAAAGGAAACTATCAGCAATGCGAAGAAAGAGCCTACAGAGTGGGAGAAAATCTTTGCCAATCATACTTCAGATAGGGCACTAATCTCCAGAATCTATAAAGAACTCAAAAAACTCTACACCAAGAATGCAAATAATCCAATCGACAAATGGTCTAAGGAAATGAACAGACACTTCACAGAAGAAGATCTACAAGCAATCAACAAACATATGGAAAAATGTTCAACATCTCTAGTAATAAGAGAAATGCAAATCAAAACCACCCTAAGATTCCATCTCACCCCAATTAGAATGGCGATTATCAAGAATACAAGCAACGACAGGTGTTGGCGAGGATGTGGGGAAAAAGGTACACTCATACATTGCTGGTGGGGTTGCAAATTAGTGCAGCCACTCTGGAAAGCATTTGACCCAGCTATCCCACTCCTTGGCCTATACCCAAAGGACTTACAATCAGCATACTACAGAGATACAGCCACATCAATGTTCATTGCTGCTCAATTCACCATAGCCAGATTGTGGAACCAACCTAGATGCCCTTCAATTGATGAATGGATAAAGAAACAGTGGTATATATATACAATGGAATATTACTCAGTCATAAAGAATGATAAAATTATGGCATTTGCAGGCAAATGGATGAAATTGGAGAATATCATGCGAAGTGATATAAGCCAATCTCAAAAAACCAAAGGAAGAATGATCTCGCTGATAAGTGTATGATGATACATAATGGGGCGTGGGAGGGGGGCAAGAATGGGGGAAGGAAGGACTGTATAGAGGGAAAAGAGGGATGGGAGGGGGGGGGGAAGGGAAAAAATAACAGAATGAATCAACCAACATTACCCTATGTAAATGTATGATTACACAAATGGTATGCCTGTACTCTATGTACAGAGAAACAACATGTATCCCATTTGTTTACAATAAAAATAAATTTAAAAAAAGAAAATTACAATAGAAAAATTAAAACAAAATGCTGAAAGCATTCACAGAAGGAAAGAGTACAGAAAAATGAAACAGAGGAACCAAAAAGAAAACAATAATTAAATAATAAACTTAAATCCAAGCTTATCAGTAACCACATGAATTTCCTCAGAAGGCTAAATATTGTTAACTTTCCAGCAATTCCACTCTGTGTTATGTACCAAAAAGAGTTGAAAATAGATGTTCAAATATAAACTAACTCATAAATTTTGAGGGAAACATGCATATTAACCTAAAAGTGGAAGCAACTCAAATGTCTATCATCTGATGAATGAATTAATAATGCAGTATATTTTTTTACAATGGAGTACTGCTGAGCAAGAAAAATGATGAGGCAGTGATAGAGGCTACCACACAGATAAACTTTGAAAATGTTTTCTTAAGAGCAAAACTGGCTAATAGAAAGAAGCTCGTCATAAAAACCACATACTAATTACACAAAATGTTCAGGATAGTCAAATCTATAAGATCACAAAGTAGATTAAAACTGGAGGGACTAAGAAGAAATGGGAGGTGACTGCTAATGGGTACAGAATTCTTTTTCGAGTTGATGAAATGTTCTAAGGTTAATTGTAGAAATGATTGAGAAATTTATTTATTAAATATACTGAAACTATTAACTTTTATACCTTAAGTGTGTAACAGATGGGGTATATGACACACTAATAAAATTGATCTAAACATGAACACATCAATTGAAGTATCAAGGTTGTTACAGTGGATTAAGAAAACATGACCAAATTTATGTGATCTATAAGAAATCCACTTCGAATACAGAAATTCTTGGACTTATGATTGGTTTACATTCTTAAGAATCCATAGTAATTTGAAAATATTGTAAGTAAAAAAATGCACTTAATGTACCTACCAACCATCATAGCTTAGCAACATAGTGTAATGTAGAGTATCAGTTGTTTATACTCATGATCTTGTGGTTCACTAGGAACTGTGCTGGCTGCTCAGTATAGTGAGAGGATATTGTGTCATATTTCGTTACCCCAAGAAAATATCAAAATTTAAAATTTGAAGTAGTCTATGTTGAATGTGTTTTACTTTTGCACCATCATAGAGTCAAATAAATTGTACATCAAACAACTATATGCCAGGACCATCAGTATAATGATATAGGTAGTTTGAAAATAAAAGGACGGAACAATATACCATGCAAACTCCAAGTGGAAGAAATATGAAATGACTATATAAATATTGGACAAAGTAGAATTCAGTGGAAAGAAATTTTCCTGGGAGCAAAGAGCAATATTACATTATAAAAAATGGGTGAATTAACTAAGATATAACAATTCTAAACCTGCATGCATGACAAAAGAGATTCAAAATTCCTGAAGCAAAAACTGACAGAACTGAAAAGGGTAATGAACAATGAAAATTATAATTGACAATATCAGCAGTCCATTCTAACTAATTTATGTTTAGTAGACAGAAAATAAGCAATGATATAGAAGAATGAATAACAGCATCTTCAAATTGAATCAAATTGACACCTACAGAAAATTCCAAACGACCCCCACAGATTGTACTATTGTTTCAAGTGCATATGGAACACTCACCAATATAAATAATTTCCTTGGATATAAAACAAAGCAAAACAGATATACAATAACTAAAAAGATAAAAAATTTGCTATTTAGTAATAGTAAATTGAAGTGGAAATCATAATCAACAGCATCAACAAAACTCACTGATGTTTTGACCATGGATAATTCTAAATACTGCCCCAAAGAGAAAGTCTAAAGGCAAATTTAAATTTAAAATTTATAAAACATTTTTAATTTGAAAAAAGATTAAAATTTGTGGGATACTGTTAAAACAGTGTTTGAAAGAAAATAATAGCATTAATTATATACTGGAAAATAATGCAGGTCTCAAATAATTATTCCATGCTCCCATCTCAAGAAACTACAACAGTAAAAACAAATAGAAAAGTGGAAGGAATGAAATAATAAGATAAGAGATTGAAAATACAGAAACAATAAGGAAATTAAAAATAACAGCTGATGTCTGAAAAGATCAATAACACAGATGAACATCTGGTAATAGTTACAATTAATAAAAGAGTGAGACCTTGAATTACTAATATCAGAAATTTAAAGACTGTGACTAAAGACCCTACAAACACTAATGCCATATGAAAAGTATGCATATATTTTTACACATTAGATTTTTACACATCCCAATTCCTCAATTCCTCTAACACAGTGATCAGAAAAAAAGATCAAGATGGTGGAGTAGAAGCAATATGCACTTCTTAACTCCTCTGCAGTTTGGAATCAAAACAGCTGGAGAACAGTTAATCATCAAGGTTGATGACTGAGGAAATGAGCTGAGCTTCAATATTGAACAGTCAGAGACTTAGAGAGATTCAGAGATTCTGGTTACTGGAATTGGGAATCAGAAGTTGTTAATCAGAGCTGAACTTTCACATGTAACACTGGAGCATGGAAGGGGGAGGGGTAACACAAAGAGAAGCATATTAAACAAAATTGTTACAGAAACAGCTGCAGAAGAGAAAGTCCGTATGAATTAAGTCATGAAGGATCTGCAAAGTTGGCTTGTGCATGAGAAGTGTTCCATTTTTTTCAACTTGAAATCAAGAAATGTGGTATGATGTGGAGCCATTTGCATGCTTAAGCTTGCAGCTTTGGGAAACATTAACCACTGCATCTTCTCTTTCCCTGAAAATCATAGCTCATATGGTCATAGGGGTACACCTATTAATCACTTGAAATATCCCAAAATCTGCTATATATTTGGGTGTATGGCAAATGTCAAAACCTCAATAGCATATCCTCTGAATAATTCTGGGAATGGAGGTGATACTTGAACCAAATGGCTCCTTGTTGGGTGGGGAGCAATATCTAGAGTGAGATTGCTACAAACTGATATGCCAGGAAAAGAACTAGGCCCACTCCACTGTACCTTTTCCCATTCACCAAAGATTCCCTAAGCACAAAGTCACCACCTGGTACCACTGTCTCTGTGGCACTAAGGGACCCACCTGTGCCTGGGCCCTTCAATGGATCCTTAAGAGCCATGTAGGTTCATATTGTAGTAGGATAAGGTAAGGATTTTGTGTATAACTGTAGGTACATGATGCTTCTCCCTGCACATTGAAGACTGCTAAGGGCATAAAAAGTCATTGCCTATGCCAGAGAGGGATCTAGCTCAGCATGTGTGTTGTCATTTGGGTATTTTCATATCACCTCAAAAGCTCATGGGTTATGTGGAAATGTTCTGAAGTAAAACTATTACATTAGAAAACCATAATTTTGGATAGATTAATATTTTGAATGAACCACTGGGTGGTAACTGTAGGCAGGTGGAGCATAGCATGAGGAAGTAGGTCACTGGGCATGTGCCCTTAGAGATTATATCTTGTCCTTGGTTCCTTGCTGCTTCCCAGCTGCCATGAGCTGAGCAGTTTTCTTCAATCACGCTTTTCCACCATGATATTCTGCCTCACCTTAGGCTCAGAGCAATGGAGCTGATCATGAATTGAACTTCTGAAATTATGAACCCAAAGTAATCTTTAACTCCCCTAAATGGGGTACAATGTAAAATATCTGGTCTTATCAGATATTTTTGTCAGAGCAATGAGAAGTTGACTCACTAACTTGGAATGCCCTAGTGCCATCCCATTTGTCCTACCAGTTGGGCAATCAGCTCCCAGACTTGCCACAGATATTCTACAGTCACCTAGGTTTGCAACAAAGGACGTCAGGGAGAAGACTGTGTGGATGGTCTTGGAGTCTGAGCTCTGCACAGAATTTTGAAGCAGGACACTGATCTACATGTGCTCCCCAACCAAGTATGGAACCATTTGATTCAAGCATCACCTCCATGCCCAGAATCATTCAAATGATATCCTATTGGGGTTTTGACATTTGCTGTACATCCAAATATTTAGCAGATTTCAAACTGGAAGTATCTGAAAGAAGCCTCTCCATATTATTAAATAACTTGACAAAGAAGAATTTTTACTTTTTAGGTTTGTTTTAATTTCAGTTATGATGTCCTCTGTGTTGTTTTGCTTTGTTTCCCATTAATATTGGCTATTAAGTATACTGTTTTAGTCAGCTTTTTCACTGCTGTGACCAAAGGACTTGGCAAGAACAATTAGAAGAGGAAAAGTTTATTTTGGTTTCAGAAGTCTCAGTCCATAGATAGCTAGCTTCATTTTTCAGGGCTGGAGGTAAGGCAGAACATCATGGAAGAAGGGTGTGGTGGAGCAAACAAGGTCAGGACATGACCACCAGGAAGCCAAGAGAGATAGAGCTTTGTTAATGAAATTGTAGAGAGCATTTTCAATTGTTGTTCTATGTTGATATATTCTTTTCTTTCAGACTGTGAATATTAATTGTGATTTTTCTCTCTTCTCTCAAAGGAATAGTGGGGATTGAACATAACAGTTCAATTATATTGACTGGGTGCTTTCATGCTGAGATATATGCCCAATCTGGGGTACAATGTAAAAAGAAAGCAGGTCTCTAAAAAGACCCTCACATAACAAGGGAAAGAGCTATCCCTTCCAACAGATAAATATGAACAAAAAATACAGATAATATAAGAAAAAAGTCAACAAGATGCCCCACAAAGTTCACAACTGTCCAATAACTGAATTCTCAGATATCAAAATGGAAGAACGAGAACAAAAATTTTAAAATTGGTTGTTAAAAAAATCAATGAATTCAAAAAGATACGAATAAACAACTAAATGAAATTAGGAAGGCAATATACACTATTAAAGAACCTATCAATAAAGAAAGATTCAAAAAAAGAAACAAATGAAAATGTTAGAATAAAATGCACAATTAGTCAAATAATACCTCTGAGAACAGTTTTACCAACAGACTAAACCAAGGAGAGAAAAGAATATCAGGCTGTTTGGATGTGAGATGTCACCCAAACATTCTGATAGTCTTAACCCAATCCGTGAATTAATCCTCTGACTGGGATTAACTGAGTGTTAATTGAAGTGGTAGGTTGTGTCGGGAGAATGTGGAAATTGGGACGTGGCTTTGGGGTATATATTTGTATCTGGCAAATGGAGTCTCTCTCAGTCTGCTTTCTGATCATGATGTGAGCTGGTTTCCTCTGCCACACTCTTCTGCCATAATGTCCTACCTCACCTGGAACCCTGAGAAATGGAGCTAGCCTTCTATGGACTAAGACCTCTGAAACCATCAGCCTCCAAATAAACTTTTCCTCCTCTGTAATTGTGCTGGTCAGTCACAGCAGTGAAAAAGCAGACTAAAACACAGGTTGTAAGTACAATATAGATGAACTAAAATATTCAGAGAGTAATGAGAAAAAAAGAAAAAAAAACTATTAACAGAATATTACAAAAGCTCCAGACCAACATTAAAAGGCCAAATTTAAGAACTGTAGGTCTTGAAAATAAGTGGATATACAGTGTAATGACAAATAAAACTTATTTAGTGAAATCATAGAATAATTTTCCCAAAATCTTGGGAAGAAAATAGATGGGTAGGTACTAGACACATTTAGAACTTCAAATAGAATTGATTAAAAAAAAAAAAACAACCTCTCCACATCATATAATAGCCAAAATGCCAAAAAGTCAGGGAAAAAACATTTTTAAAGATGCAAGAGAAAATACCCAGTCACTTGTGGAGAGGCAAACCCATTAGAAAAACAGATTTCAGAGAAGAAACTCTAAAGACCAGAAGGGCATGGAATTCTGTATTTTATATCCTGAATGAAAATAACTGCAATCCTAGATTACTTTACCTGGTAAAGATGTCATTCAGAGTCAAAAGAGAAATAAAGACCTTCCTAGGTAAGTACAAACTAAAGACATTCATGGCCACTAAGCCAGAATTGCAGAAGATAAAGGAATTCTAAACATAGAAGAGAACAATAAAATTGCCAAAAAAACATTTGAAGGAGTATATCTCCTTAGAAGAACAGATAAACAAAGTACAAATTGAAATAAATCAGAACTTGGAAGTAGAACATAATGACAGTAATTAGAGCATACGTATATATAACGTATTTTCTTCAGGATAAACACCTGAGCAGTAAAAACATTCACACAGTGACAATGAAAGAATGGAAAATGACATTCCATGCAAATGGAATCTGAAACCAAGTAGAACTAGTTATTATTACATTGAATAAAGCAGACTGAAAGCCATAATTACTCAAAGAAAACAAAAAGGGCTTTATATACTGATATATTAGCATATTGTAGAAACACCTTCATACCCATACCTATCAATGCATGATGAAATATCACAGTTGTAGAATTTGCATAGGTGTCATCAACAGACAGATGAGTAAATAACAGATAGATGAGTATGTAGTGGTATATTCAATGGAGTATTATTTAGCCATAAAGAAGAAAAATATGTCATTTGCAGGAAAATAGATGTGGCTGGCATTAACCATTTTAAGTGAAGTATGTCATGCTCAGAAAGACAAGTATCACAGGTTTCATTTGTGGAATCTACAGGGGGAAAAAAAAAGGAACCTCAGGAATGTAGAAGGGAGATTATTAGTGTACTGGGGGAGGGACAAAAAGATATAAGGAGAATAATGGGGAAGCGGTATTGATCAAATTATGTTGTATGTACGTATGAATATGTTACTTTGAACCTAAACTATACTGTAAAATTTACAATAAAGGTACCAATATTAAAGGAATATTTAATAATATGAAAATATTCATATTAAAGAAAAGGAAAGCCTGCTCAGTATTTACTGTGTGCCTGATATTGTGGTTAGGAACTACATACACATTATCTCATTTAACCCTCATATTAACAAATGGTATAATTAATTCCATTATTATCTCTATTCTACAAATGTGGAAGCTGATTCAGAAATTTAAGAATCTTGTGTAAAATCATATAATTAATCTATGGCAGAGTCAAGATTTGAACTTAGGTCAATTTGACTCCAGATTTTATGTATTTAAGCACTCTGCCACATTGTGCCTTAGGAAACAACATTATACACACATTATGATGTTAATTTGATAGTAATATATGCTTGCATACACATGAGTGTATGTATAGATGTAAGGGGAAAAGACTGGAATGAAATACTCAGATTTAAAAGTAATCATCACCAAGTGTCATAATATGGGTTTTTTCAATTGTCTTTAATATACATTCTGTATTTCCCAATTTTTCATTAATGAATAATTATGAATTGACTTTTAATTAATCAATAAAACATTAATAATGTAAAACAAATAAAAAATTGAACATAAAAATTATCTATCAAAGCTTTCCTAATAATAAATGAATGATTACATTGTCTTATAATCATTTAAGAAAGTAAATTCATAATTTCAAACATATAGTTTAGATCTGGAATACACCCCACAGGCTCATGTGTAGAAGGTTTGGTATCCAGTAGAGCAATATTCAGATGCAGGTATTTGGGCAAATGAATGTTTCATGAAGGCTCTGACATCAGGTTAGATTAATCCATTGATGGGACAGTAATTTGATGGCATTGTTAGAAGGAGTTGGAAATTGTGGGAAGCACAGTCTACTTGGAAGAGGTAACCCCTTTCTCCCTCTCTTGGTTGCCTGCCTGACGTGAGAGAACCATCCTTTCTACATCATGACCTTGCACCATGATGTACTGCCTTATCTCAAACCCAAAGTCATAGAACGAGCTGTCCATGGACTAATATCTCTGAATCTCTTAGGTAAAATAAATCTTTCTTCCCCAAGCTCTTTTTCTCAGGTATTTTGTTCTAATGATGAAAATCTAACTAACACAATTGGTAAAGAAATTCTCAGGCCCAGATAGTTTCATCAGACAGTACAAGGGGAGAAAAAGGCTAGATACAATAAAATGTTAGAAAATCAAATTTAACTCTACTTAAATAATGTGCCATATTCAAGTGGATTTATCTCTGGAACACACTAGCCTGTTTCAATATTTGAAATTCAGTCAATAAATCAATTATATTAACAGACTAGAGGAGAAAAAAACAAATAACATGTCAATTGCTGTATGAAATATTGACAACACTCAACACATTTCAGGATATAAATTCTCAGCAAACTCTTTAATATGATGTAAGTCATTTACACGCACCACATCCTACTGAACATAACATGTAGTGGTAAAAGACTGAATGGTTTTCTACCGTGTTTAGAAGGAAGGCAGGCTTTCCTGCCATACCTATTGAACAGTATTTTTTGGGGGGTACTGGAGATTGAACCCAGGGGTGCTTAATCACTGAGCCATATCTCCAGCCATTTTTATTTTTTATTTTGAGACAGGGTCTAAGTTGCCAAGGGTCTCTCTAAGTTCCTGAGACTGACTTCGAACTCACAATCCTCCTGCCTCAGCCTCCTGAATTGCTGGGATTATAGTTATGTGCCACTGCACTCAGCATAATGAACATTTTATTAGAGATGCAGTACAGCAAGAAAAATAATAAGAGTATATAAATTCAAAGAGAAGAAACAAAACTGCTCCTATTTTATTTCTTTTTGTTGTTTTTGGACAGAAACTAAGTCATTTCTTTTTTTCTGGCAGTGCTTTTTATTTTTTTACATGTTTTTTATGCTTGCATTGTGATGACATACATAGCAAAATTTATCCTTTTAATAATTTTTAAAGTGTAAAATTCTGTGGCTTTAAGCATATCCACACTGCTATAAAACCACTATATGTCTCTCACTGATTTTTGGGGGGTGTTATGCCTTTTATTTTTTTTTAACTTTAATTTTACAGACTGAATTTGATTCAGCATACACAAACAGGGTGTAGCTTTTCGTTTCTATGGTTGTACATAATGTAGAGTCACACCATTGTGTAATCATACATGTACATAGGGTAACGATGTCTATCTCATTCCACTATCTTTCCTTAATCCACTTCCATCTCCCTCTCATTTCCCTATGTACAATCCAAAGTTCCTCCATTCTTTTCTCCCTCCCAGCATATATATCATTATCCACTTATCAGAGAAAATATTCTGCTTTTGTTTTTCTGGTATTGGCTTATCTCACTTAGCATAATATTTTCCAACTCCATCCATTTACTTGCAAATGCCATAATTTTATTTTTCTTTACAGCTAAGTACTAGTCCATTGTGTATATGTAACACAGTTTCTTTATCCATTCATCTGTCGAAGGTCATCTAGGTTGGTTCCACAAACTAGTTACTGTGAATTGAGCTGCTATAAATATTGATATGGTTGTATTAGTATAGTATGCTGATTTTAAATCCTTTGGGTATAAACCAAGGAGTGGGATAACTGGGTCAAATGAAGGTTCCATTCCAAGTTTTCTAAGGAAAATTCATACTGCTTTCCAGAGAAGACAGAGACAAACCCAAATAAATACAGTTATCTTGTATTAGACAAAGGTACTAAAAACATACAATGGTGAAAAGATAGCCTCTTCAACAAATGGTGTTGGGAAAACTGGAAATCCATATATAACAAAATAAAATTAAACTCCTATCTCTCATCATGCACAAACTCAACTCAAAATGGATCAAGGACCTAGGAATTAGAGTAGAGATCCTGCACCAAACAGAATAAAAAGTAGGCTTGAAGCTTCATCATTTTGGCTTAGGACCAGACTTCCTTAACAAGACTCCCAGAATGTAAGAAATGAAAGCAAGAATCAATAAATGGAATGGATTCAAACTAAAAAGCTTTTCTCAGCACAGGAAACTATCAATAATGTGAAAAGAAAGCCTGCAGAGTGGGAGAATATCTTTCCCACATGTACTTTAGATAGAGCACTAATCTCCAAAAGTTATAAAAAACTCAAAAAACTTAACACCAAAGACACAAAGAACCCAATCAATAAATGGGCTAAGGAACTGGGTAGATATTTCAGAGAAGAAGATCTACAAGCAATCAACAAATATGTGAAAAAGTGTTCAGCATCTCTAGTAATCAGAGAAATGCAAATCAAAACCACCCTAAGATTTCATCTCATTCCAATTAGAATGGCTATTATCAAGCACAAAAGCAATAATAGGTGTTGGCGTGGATGTGGGGATAAAGGTACACTCATACATTGCTGGTGGGGTTGCAAATTGGTGCAGCCACTTTGGAAAGCAATATGGAGATTCCTATTTTCAAATGACTAGATTACCTCTAGAAATTATTTTAAAAATTCACAATCATGACCTCTTGGAACTCGCAGATGGATTTAAGGTGATAGTATACAGGGTCAACATGCAGGAATTTATTGCATTTCTACATATAAACAATACTATAATCAAAATCAAAATTATATAAATACACATCATATATATATAATTTGTGTGTATATAGGTAATTATGTATATTTACCATATATATCTGGGTAGATATATAGATATGTAGGGAACATTCCTCAAGCGTATCTGACAGCAGTCGCTGACACCATGGTCTAAGTAAGCCAGTCTGATAAAGACTCACCATGGAATGAAGGTCTTTGCAGCTGTTGAGGCTGAGCTAGAGCTGAGGGGAGGCCTTGTTCTGTCAAGCATCTCAGCAAGCTGTGATGTGAACTCACCCGCGCTGCCTTGCCTCATGCTGTGTGCAGGAGCTTGCCATTCCTCCAGTCCTTTGTCTCAGACCTGTTGCTGGGCAGAATTACTTAGACATGCTTGGTTTGTTTACATTATCTGGACCCTCAACGTGTAGTTTACCTATAGGCTGACTCTGTTACACTTTAACAAGTGTGTTAACCTGATTGGATAATGTGCCTATATATGTCCTGTGCAACCCTAAATAAAATTAGATCCGTGCCTTCACAGCTCGATCTATGACGCCTGACTGAGTGCACTGGGGTAGATAGTCATCAACATCCTCACCCTCAGCAGACCCCCATCTCTGAACATCTACATAGATATAGTCTGCATTCATATTCATGAATTCTGTATGTGTGGGTTCAGTCACCCATAAATTGAAAATACTTGAAAAATTGACATTGGTACTGAACATGTATAGACTTTTTTCATCACATTATTCCCTAAGCAAGAGTCTAACACTGTATTAAATATCATAAGTAATCTAGAGGTTATTTAAAGTGTACTGGAGGATATGCCTATATTATATGCAAATATAATGCCATTTTATATTTGTATATATTTATATTTTTTTTATTTTTATATTTTATATTTTCACATTTTGTATCCACAGGTTGTCCTGGAATCAAACTCCCTATAGAATACAAGGAATGACTGTGGATACACACTGTAATGGTTAATTTGAATTGACAATTTGATTGGATTAAGAGATGTCGAGGATTAAGAGGCTTCTGGGTATGTCAATGAGGGCATGTCTAGGAATGATTGGCATGTGGGATAGTGAACTGAAGTGGGGCCCTTCCCTAAGTGTGGGTAGCACCACCCAATAAGATGGAATGAAAGTTGGAAGAACAAGAAAGCACATGCAGATGCAAGTTGGGCTCTTCTTGAATGGGTTCTTGATTGCTGCTTCGATTGTTTGAGGATATAGGAGTCTCACTTCTTCACTCTTCCAAAGTGGACTCTGCCAATGATTCTCCAGGTAGTTTCCAGAAGCCTTGGTCTGGTACTAGGGTAGCACTGTTGATCTTTCTTGTTCTGGGGCATCTGCATCTTGGACAGTGCAGTTACTGATTCTTCCAGCTCTCCAGTCTGCAGACGGCCATTGTAGACTACTCAGCTTCTGGTCATGTAACCCAACCTAATAAATACCCTTTTATAATCATACTTTCTGTTGATTCTGCTCCTCTAGAGAACCCTGACTAGGGCTGGGGATATAGCTCAGTTGGTAGAGTGCTTGCCTTGCATGCACAAGGCCCTGGGTTCAATCCCCAGCACTGCAAAAAAAAAAAAAAAGAGAACCCTAATACACACACAAACACACATATACACACACACACACACATGCATACATGTATATGCATATGTATATATTATACATATCATAAATGTATATATTACACAAATGTGTATATGCAACTTGTTTCTAAATTCCTAGATACAAATTTAACAAGACATGGAATCCGTATGCTGAAAATTATGCACTGTTGATGAAGAAATCAATGCAGACCTAAATAAATTGATAGAAATGCTATGTTCATGGATTGAAGGACTCAGAATAAGGAAGCTCTGTATATCCCTCAGTCAAAATTCCATTGGAAATATTTGTAGAGATAGACATATATGAAAAACTAAAAAACCAGAATAGTTTAAGATAATTTGGATAAAAATAATAGAATTTCAGAAATCACACTACGCAATTTTAACACTCATTATAAAGTTACAGTAATCAACTGATTGTAGTGTTGCTGAAAGGAAAGGCATAATAAATTAATGGAACAGAATATACAATCTATAAATAAACCCAGAGATATATGCCCAAATGATGGCCTTTTCAACAAATGATACTAGGACAATTCAATACCCATAATAAAAAAATAAAGCCTGAACACCTCACTTCTTATAAGTAATGAACTCAAAATGAATTATAGATCTAAACATATATTTACATATACTATATATATATATATATATATATCTGAACTTAAAACACAAGTTTTAACAGAAACGGAAGTGTTGGAATTAGGTTAGACAAGATGTTCTCAGAGAAGACACCAAAAGCATTACCTAGAAAATTAAAATGATGGTAAATTTGACTCCATGATAATTAAAAGAAGATTTGCTTTGTAAGGACACAGTTAACAAAAAACAAAACAAAACAAAACAAAACAAAACAGATAAGCCAGGTGCAGTTGTGCTTGCCCATAATCCCAGTGGCTCTGGAGGCTGAGACAGGAGGATCTCTAGTTCAAAGTCAACCTCAGCAACTTAGTAAGGCACTGGACAACTCACTAAGACCCTTTCCCTAGGTAAAATATTTGAAAAGAACTGGGAATATAGCTTAGTAGCTAAGCACCCCTGGGATCAATCCCTGGTACAGAATATAAAATAAAATAAATAGATGAGTTATAACAGCGTTAAATCTCAACATGCTTTCTCGGTATTTGAGTTGTATAGACAAAATATTTAGGGATATAAAAACTTGAATTATCAATTTTTAAAAGTTTAGTAGACTAAAAATTTACTTACAAGAGGTACAAAAGATTTTTATGGATCCATGGAACTGAATCCATAAGTTGAACATATAATAGATTTTCAAATTAAATATTAACATGTTAATTTTAAATATTGAATGTTTAGTTCAGTTAAAATTGGCAATTTCCAATGTATTTTAAAACTTTAACTTCTGTCATGGCAGGACTTGGTTCTAGGGATTTGAAATAAAAAGGACTCTGCAATCCTAGAGCCTTTGGGAGTCTGAGGCAGGAGAATTGCAAGTTCAAGGCCAGCCTCAGCAACTTAGTGAAAACCTGTTTCAATATTTTAAAAAAATGAAATGAAAAATGACTAGAGATGTAGCTCAGTGGTAAAACACCATTGGGTTAAATCCCCAGTTTAAAAAAGAAGGCATGACTGCTCTTTAACTTATTCTATACAAGCACCTTGACACCTTGGAGTAAAGAACTCATAAAGAAGGGCAAATATTTACCAAAATGCCCATAATTATAGTCCTCTGCTGTCTGTTGCTGCTGTTCTGGTTAATTGTAATTGAACTATGCCGTCTATGTGTCAAATGTCAAAATGTTGAATGTCTTCAAAGGTCCATTGGTGAGTTCCTTGTCATTTTACAAGGAAGCTTTCCTCTACATACTTTCTTAATTAAAAATGTATAGCTCCCATGTGAATTATTGTCTCACCTCCTATAGCTACTACCATCTGTTGTACAGTCCAGTGTATCTTCTTCCTGAGAACTCTGTGCCTAACTATACAGATAACTATTTTGGTGCGGTGTTGGCAAGCTCCCTCAAACCTGGCTACTTTCCTCAGTGTCCTTTTTATCCTGTGGAATCTCAGGGCTATTTACTTGCCCAGGTAACCTTATTCTATTCTGTTAGGCACAGGGAAGATCAACAAGTTTGTTGCCTGTGTAGTCAACCAATTGGACTATTCAAGTTCCTCTTTTTTTATATAGCCCTAATGAGACACCATTACTTGGTGACATAGTCTGAATGTTTCACCCAATAATTCAAATATTGAAACTTCAGGAGGTGACTAGGTCATGAGGAAAGAATCCTCATGAAAGGTATTTGTGCCATTATAGAGGAAGTCTGAGGGAGTTTATTTACCCTTTCATATATTTAATGGTATATAGACTAAGGCACTGTCTGTGAAGAATGAGCACTCACTGGACATTGAATCTCCTGGCACCTTGACATTGAACTTTCCAGTCTCTAGAAGCAATAAATGTCTGTTTTCTATAAATTACCCAGTCTAAGGTATTATTTTATAGCACTCCAAATGACTTAAGACACTTGGTTGCAGTATTTTGTAGATAACTACACCATTCTCCCATAGATAAGACCAAAAAAGCCATTGTAGTCTATCCTTAACTTGAGGAATCACGTTTGCTTTCTCCATTCATTTTCAAAACTCAGGGGATCTTGAATGATAATTGACTTTTTAGCTGCTTCAAAATTCCACAGCAATAAGTTTAAACTTATTAATCTTTACACAGGCATGTATGAATTTCTCATAAAAAGTGTTGGGAAAATTGGTTAACCATGTTAGAAAATTATTTAGAACTCTGTATTACATATATACCAAACTCTGTTCAATATAAATGTAAAAATCCATAAATTCTAAGGAAGAAATACATGTGGAAAGCAAAATTATCTTATCAACATTTGTTCCTTGATGAAAACACAAATTAAGAAAAATGTGTGGGTTGGAATTGTGACTCAGTGGCAGAGCGCTTGCATAGCATGTGTGAGGCACTGAGTTCTATTCTCAGCACAATATACAAATAAATAAAATAAAGGTCCTTTTCCAACTTAAAAAAATTAAAAAAAATGTGTAATTTCAAATGTTCAATTCCACTGTATAAATACAATAGACTATTAATATTGAAGAGTGTATCTTTCATGTTTGTACTTCTTTCTTCGCTTTCTACCTCATAAGAGGTTGAACCTGCCTTTGTTGCTCAGCAACATATCACAGACATCTCTTTTTTGTTATTTATCATTAATAACCCATTAATTATACAAAGATGGGTTTGACTGTGACATTTTCATATATGCATATAGTGTACTTTGATCCTACCTACTCTCCCTACTACCATAATGTGCCCTACCATCTCTCGCCCTTTGCTACTTCTTTCTTCCCCTTCCCTATCACAAGCATCTTTAAGAGACTTGACACTTCCTTTTAATATTTGCATAACGATCAATTACATAGTTGTCCCAAATTTTATGTAAGTTGGATACGTTGGTAGGTGATTACTGCTTCCAATTTTCATTATTAAACCCACGTCCAGGACAAATTTTGAGAGGAGAAATTGCTGTCTCAAAGTTAACAAACATTTCAAAGTCTTATTTTTCTTTTTCTAAATACCAAGTTGAGTTTCACAAGATGCACATATTTTCAAACCTAACAACAATGCATGAAAGTTATTGTTTCTGCATCATTGACAATAGTTTATTAATATTTATTTCTATCTTTGCCAATGTGATAGGCAAAAATTGTCTTGTTTTAACTTTATTTTTTCACTTCTAAGGATATTAAGTATATTTATTTCAAAATGTTATATCTTCAACCCAATTGAAATTTATTTTGGCATAAAATGTGACCTAACTTGATACTTTACAAATGGCTCAATAATAATAATTATTGACTAATCAGTTCTTAACCTAATGATGTGAAATACCATATTATTATATCACAATTTCACCTCTTGTACTTACTTGTGTTTCTGGGCTTTTTATTCTGCTGGCTGTTCAATATCCCTAGTCTGGTTCTAGTTCCATCTCATTCATTTACACTAAAATCATTATAAAATTTACTATCTCTTCATAATATTTATTTTAGTTTATTTTTAATTTTTGAACTAAATTTTCCAATTTTAGTTTGTCACTTTCTAAAAAAATGTCATATTGAAATTTTGATATGCAATTAACCAAATATATATATTAGTTTGAAAAGAATTGTTCACTTGCATAATTTTTGGAGATTACAAGATATATTTTTATTTTATAAACAAAAGAAAACTTCAGTGATATACCATATAATTCACTCATTTGAAGTTAAAATGCATTATTTAAAAATATGTTTGCATGGCTATGCATCTAGCATCACTGTTTAATTTTAGGACATTTTTCTGAATCTCAGAAGAAACTTTATACTCAATAACATTTATTCACTATTTAATTCTAACTCCCACAACCTTAGGAAATCATTAATCTACTTGTTGTGTCTATAGAATATTTACTTATTCTGGGTACTTCATGTAAATGTAATTATAAAATATATGTTCTTTTGCAACTGGCAGCTTGTACTTAGCCTATTTTCAAGATTCAATTCTAGTATCTATCGATTCTTTAATCCACTTTTTTGTGATTCAATAATATTCCATTGTATACATATACTGCATATTATTTATCCATTCATCATTTGACATTTTAATTATTTTTTACTTTGTTTCTATTACAATTATTACTGCTATGGACGGTCACAAACTTTTTTTGTTAATGTGTGTTTTGAGTTCTCTTGAGTAATTAGAAGTGCAAATACTAGATCATTTGGTAATTCTATTTTTTACTTTAAAAATGTTTTTTTGTAAGATGGACATGATACCTTCATTTATTTATTCTTTTCTGGTGCTGTGGATTGAATCCAGTGCCTCATACATGCTAGGTGAACACTCTGACACTGAGCTACAGCCCCAGTCATATTTTTAACTTTTTGAGGAACTTACAGACTGTTTTCCAAAGTGCCTGCACTATTCTTTTTTTCCACCAGCAGTATATGATAGTTCTGATTTGTTCACCTCCTTTCCAACACTTCTTATCATCGCTTGTTTTCATTATTCTTGTTATTTTGAGTATGGAAGTCCATTTTATTGTGGTATGTTTCCCTTCCTTCCTTCCTCCTTCCTTCCTTCCTTCCTTTTTTCCCTCCCTCCCTCCCTACCCCTCCCTCCCTTCCTTTCTTCCTTCCTTCCTTCCTTCCTTCCTTCCTTCCTTCCTTCCTTCCTTCCTTCCTTCCTTCCTTCCTTCCTTTCTCTCTCTCTCTCTCTCTCTTTCTCTCTCTCTCTCTCTCTCTCTCTCTCTCTCTCTCTCTCTCTCTCTCTCTCTTCTTTCTTTCTTTCTTTCTTTCTTTCTTCATTTATTTATACCAGGGATTGAACCCAGTACTGCTTAATTACTGAGCCACATCCCAAACCCCTTTTGTTTTTATTTTGAGACAGAGTCTCACTAAATTGCTTAGGGTCTCCCTAAGTTGCTGAGCCTGACTTTGAACTTGTCATCCTCCTGCCTCAGCCTCCCAAACTGCTGGATTACAGGCATGCCCCACTGCACCCCACAGTTTGTGGTATCATAATATTTTTTGATCATCACAAGCTTCTTTGTAATGGGAAAACTCCTTGTATTTATAAAAGAAAAACTGTATAACATGAGTGTCTTGGAAACTGAAAGTAAATGTTGATTTACTTCTGTTTATACAGTGACCTATCTCATATCTGGATAGGCAGTCATTGGACAATCTTAAAATTCACGTTTGCAGTTAAAGATATGCAAACATGTATGAAGGTGAATGGCACTGCAAATTTTGATGATGTTTTCTCATGTTGTTTTAAGAATCTTGGTAGTTCTTAAATTTACTGTTTCAGGTCTTCTATTAGCACTTCATGTTTCTATACAATTTTAGAGTACACTCATAGAGGTTGAGAATTATCTTTGAAAATCTCATTTAGAAGTATTTTTTTTGCTTCCACTCTTCTATTTTCATTTCTTTTATTAATTTGTTTGATATATAGCACCCAGTTGTCTAAGTGCACAAGCACAGCAAATCAAACTTCTTTATATCAATAATCTTCACTTTGCTTGACTTACCCCTAATTTGTGAAAAAAGGAATGAAAAAGAGGATTCATGATGCAGATTACCTAACTATAGTAAACCCATATGTGGTACTTGAATTGCTACCTAATTCAATGTGTCATAAATAATTAGCTAATTCTTTATCTATGTATCATCTACAACCCCCAGGGACTATTGAGATTAGTGTAAACCCAGATTAAATGTCAATATAAAATTATATTAGTCAGCATTTTGATGGTTATTTTATTCTCTGTCAATGTATTCATTCTAAGGTTTTGAACTTTGACAAAATGAGGAATTTGAAAAGTTATGGCATATCTGTTTTATTTAATAGTGGCAACAACTTCAAATCATCTTCAAGGGAGATAGTTTATTCTCTTTAGAAAGTATCCAAATCAACCTTTCAGAAATACAGATAAAGCAAGTGCACTTCCGAAAGCAGATGAATATCCCAATGCCCTTAGGGAACTTGTGAAGATTTGGTAGCCTAAATGTAGATATTGAATATTCTAACTAGGTCATGTAAATTGCCATGTAGGCTTGGAATTACATAGAATTATACAGATTGCTTTTTGACAGGAGGATGGCAGTGAGGAATATTATTTCATGGGTACAGACAAATGGCAAACTGCTTTCGTAGTTGTTTATCTTTATGGAGACAATGATATTTCAGGAGTACTAGAAAACAATATTCCATCATGGACCTTGTGTTGGCAACAGAGATCTTTCCAGACAGTTTTAAATTCTGGGAACCTTGACTTGGGGGAAGTGAAGCAGAAAAAGAAGCATAGTGCAGCAATCATAATGAACATATAGTAACATAAGAGGTACCCTTCTGAGCACATGCAAAAATAATTAGATAATACCATGGAAATAAAGGGGTTAAAGTGAGTCCCAACAACAATAATATGGTTTGTAGCTGTGCAATCCAAAAGACATTTTGGTAATAAGGGAAATATATTAAATGTGTGCTGATCAATACAGTCTAGTAAATATTAGATTTAGGTAACTATCAAAAACAATATGTGCTTGGTGTGATTTAGGAGCCACTTTTCGTATTTACCCTAATTTTAATTCAAATAGTCACATAGAGCTAAATGTTATTACACTGCTGCAGATTTAGATTATCAAAAATAAGTATCAAATCATATATTCAATACTATGCTACTCTATGCATGCATTCTATACTACTTATGAAATGAAATTTAAAATCTTAAGCTGAACTTACAAACTTTTCCAAAACTCAACCTCATGTCAGTGTTTCAACTTTGGGTCCAACAGTATAACAGAAACCCTCTGTTGCTGAAACCAAACTTGATTGTCTGCCTATATTTTTCTTTTTTTGCTACTGGGGATTGCACCCAGGGGCACTTAACCCTGATCCATATCTTCAGTCCTTCTAATTTTTTCTTTTGAGACAGGGTCTTGCTAAGTTGCTTAGGGTCTTGCGAAATTGCTGAGGCTGGCCTTGAACTTGCAATTGTTCTGTCTCAGCTTCCCAAGCTGCTGGGATTATAAGGTGTGTGTCACCATGCCCAGTTTGTCTGCCATTTTTGAAGCAATGAGGAAACCAATGTTTAGAAAAGTTAGATTAATTATACCCAGGTTATACAAGTGATATTCAAATCCAGTCAGTTTGATTTGAGAACTTTTACAAGTATCATTAATTTCCTTATCTACAAAATAAATAGAATAACGACACCTACATTTTAAGTTAGTTTGAAGATTAAATGAGACATGTATATGAAAAACTTGACTTTTTCCTGGTACAGAAAAAACATGTTAGATGAAAATTAGTCATTGTTATGTACATTGGCATGGTGAATTGTGATACTTATTAATTTCAGTATGATAACTAAGAAAAAAGTAGAAAAAAATTTTTCATCTTAAAGTCCATTGAACTATTTTTACTCTTGGCATATATTGTCTTGACCTAGCACTATGATATTTACAGATATCTTAAATAAAAATGAGGTCGTAGATTAGTGTTTTACCCATTTTGCAAAGTTCCATTACCCCAAAGTTACCTGAGCTTGAAGGAAATGAAATGGTTTACAAAGTGCTGTATCACTGAAATAATGTTATTTCAAGAAGTATACTTGTACATAAACCAAAAACCAGAATAAATGAAGATCAGTCAGTCAGTGAAAGACATAGTAGACTATAAACAAAAATGATACTCAAACAGGCTCATTCCTCATACTGTTTTATTGTGGAGAAGACAAAATGTGGAAAGGAGAAAATGAAATACATTTGTGAGGAGGTAGACAGGTAAGGTTATTCAGCTTCTATATCTCTAGCAGAGGTACAATAGCCTAACTATGCTCTTGAGTATGCATAGTAAAGTTATTATTTACTTTTAGAGAGTTTGTTGTGCTGACCATAAGAGCATAAATATACTTTCCTATGAAATATAATTTAAAAATGTTTTCATTGGTTTGTATATAAAATACTAAAATTTTCCTGCTAAAAGGAAGGAATTTAAGAGAAATATATCTATCACTGTAAAGTTTTTGTGCTTATAATAAATATTCTGAAGGGAAAATATTTCTAAAATATGAAAACATGAAGAGAATTCCTACACACCAACAGTTTCTAATATCCATTATTTTGAATGTTCCATATATGTCTTAGAAAATTGAGGCAATGTTTATGAAATCATGCATATTAATATTGTCTTAATACTGTAACACAAAAATCTAAAAACAAGATGCTCAGTAAAAAATATCTACAAAATAAATAAATGAAATCCAAAATCTACATACCTTTTATGTATGTCATGACTGTTCTGTAGTTTTCTTCTAATTCTTTACCAATATAATTTATTTTATTTCTCTTAGACTACAAGAAAAATTAACCAAATGTTTTACAAAGGTTTTCAGAATTAGACACAAAATTTAAAAAACTCATTTTAATCAAAGTTGAACAATTGAATAAATTTGATACACTAAGGTTTATCCAACATTTTTCAAGATATTTTATTTTGCGGTTTTGACATCAGTGACCTTTCAAGTACACAATATCAGAGGAATTTTTGATCCACATTTTTGAAACATTTTGATTTGTAAAGGGTTTGGTTTAATCAAGATAATACTTGCTGAAATATTAATTTAAGGCTGTGTGTAATTTTTACATGCAATTTTTAGAATAGAAACACCAAATCTTCTTCAACAGTACATAATTGCAAACCTAAATAAATAAAATGAATCTTTCTTTAAAAGGATTTTGATTTCTATAAATTATTTAAAAGCCTGAAGTAACCTGACTTTTCGTTATGACCTTCTTTTTTTTTTTTTTTTTTTTTGCAAAATTTCACCTCAATACCCCAAGTCTTCCATAAGGGTTCTTGAGATAAACCAAAGGATATCCTAACATTAGTTACTGTTTTGAACCTTTGGACTATAGAAATGCAAATATAAGAAGCTTGGCGTGATAATGCATTTAGATCAGATCAAAAAGTTACCATGGTTGTCTGTGTTTATTTTTCTTTGCAGTTGTGATATAGGTGAATGTTATTCTTTAAGCTTTCTCTTTCTACCATGTCATATTAGTTGAGAGGATTCAAGATCTTCAGTACTGAAGGTCAAACGTAACTAAGCACTAAAAGCCTTTATTTCATGGAACAAGGAAATGAGAAAATATCCAAGTTTTGTTCAGATATTTTTTACCTCATTGTATACCTTTTTTTTTTTTTGTTAAGTTCAAATGTGATGGATTTAAAATCAAAGCAATATACTTTGTTCTGCTCTGAATTACAACAGGTTTCCTGGATCTGATTTGAAGTAGATTTTAATGCGTGTCTCATATCATCTTATATGCTGCTAATAGGTTAGTATCTCTTTTTCTTTACAGCAACAACCAGTAAACAGTGCTATTATAAGAAATATGGTCCTAATGCAAGGAAGACTGCCTTTCGTGCTTGTCATAAAAAATGTGTAATATGAGCATGCTGTGTACACAATCAACCCTTCCATTCTAGGGTAAAAAATAGAAGAAAAATGATAAATTGGTGCAAGGAAGTCTTTGTGGCACTAAATGACTTGAAGTAATGAGATATTGTAATTCAGAACACAATAGCAGTCCAACTGTTTGAAATTGTGTGTTACATTATATTAAATTTTTAGTTATCTGCTGTTGGTTTGGATACTATCTAGACTCAGAGTTAGCATTCACAAAGAAGCAACCAAGCATACAAATCTTTAAAAAAAAATTTAGAGCTGCAACAGTACAAGTTGATTTCCCAAGGATGCAAGGAGAATAATTTTCTACAGATGAAGCATACCTTTATGCACTCTATTGAAAATTAGGCATAGTGTTATACATTCATGATACATCTTGTAGCTCCTCAAGTACAAAGAGTGGGTTAGAACTAAAGTGTAAATCATATGCTTGTTTTTGGATTGCTTTATCTAATCCTTTATACATATATTAGTCCCACTGTAAAATAGAGATGTGATTTTCCTTTCACAAGTCTAACTAAATCTTCACATTATGCAAATACACATCTGTTCAAAAAACAAAGCTAAAGAAACAATCAACATTTACTACAAAACAACAAAGATTTCAAGGATATTGGAGTATAATTTTGTTTTTGTTTTATTCAATTGAACTGCATCAAAGTCTAATGGTGATAGATTTTACTTCTATTCTCCAAATAATTTTAAAAAATTGTCTTTAAGTGTATTGACCCTTATATAAGCAACATAATCAAAGATAATTACTTTTGACAAACAATACCTCAAGGCAAACTAATTAAGAATATTTTGAATTGTGGTAACCTATTATAAGGGGGAAATCAGTAAAAGAAACAGAATTTGAAGATGCACACTTAGATACTAAGTGATTTTAACAGTTTTACTGTCATTAGTAGTGGGTTCAACTATAAATGCTGTTAGCTGTAGGATTATTTAAAATGAGGCCCTAGAACATTACACTTTGAGCTTTTTTGCTTTGGTTAGTGTTTAAAACCTTGTTTCCATCCTATTCCTCATGTTAGTGGAAATGTTGATTTTTGGCTTACAGTTTTGACTTGGATTTTTCCTTCTCTTCATCTGAGTAATGTAATTTAGTTACAAGCATCTTAAATAATCAATCAACTATTTTATTGCCTACTATTTATAAGGCATTATGTTCAAAGAAGACCAGATGAATAATTTTATCAGAGCCCAAATAAGAATAAAAATGAAGATACATACAGATTGAAATGCACCTTGATAATGAATAAGAAGAGGACTTTACAGTAAGGATCATATTCCCTTAGGGGATCTTGTGTAATGAAGGAATGTATATTCTTTTAAAAAGTAACTTCTTTATTAAAGGGATTAATTTTATTCCTGGAACTGGTTAAGAAGGTGGAGATATTAATCTGATCAACTGTGTTCTCAATCATTCAACAATTATCTATCAACTATAACACTGTAATAATCTTTAATTTTAACTTTGAAATTTTAACCCAGTTACTCAATTTGATATGGAATGGTACTGACATAGAAAACATTTGCAAAAAACTTTAGCCTGAAAACTGAATTACCCAAAGATGTGGGGGGAAAGGAACCATCTTTTTGATTTTCCAAAATAAGTGCATAATATCATAATAAGAAGAATATTTCACAAGATGTCCAAGATGGTATTTTAATTACTAAAATCTAATAAATATTCAATATCCAACATTAAGAAGAGGAACACACATACAGAATTATATTAGGAGTTAACTATGCATATTACAGAAGGGTGTTTCAACACCTCAAGATTACATGGTGTGGGATTCACATAGCGCATATAATGAATATTCACATTGTACCATTATTCTCTGTTTAGTTGTAAGACTTCTATTTTAAGTAAGACACATCAGTATCTAATATTAGAGTTATGTGAAAACAAGACCAATTTTCTACACTATAAAAGAAATATCTTTTAAATATTCTTGACAGTGTTAATTGAACTTTAACACTTTAAATTCAAGGAAGTATGCTCGTTTTACTTTGTTTTCAATTTGTTGCAATTTTTCCATTCTAGTAAATATCAAATTATATACGTTACATGGTTTGGTAGTTTTAAAGTAAAATAAGATTATTTTGTTTGAGAAACAACACTTAAACATTTTTGCAACATTTTTGCTAAAGGTATTTTCATGGACATTAGCACCCTCTTCATCTAAAAAGACAATATTGCCATTTTACATACACACATACAACAATAAAGAAGTGTTTGAATAGAGACATAGAGACACAGGAATTAAATAAGATTGTTAAGTATCACGTGTTCATAGTTTAGGACGTAACAATAACACCACCTCTGAAATTAAGAGCAATGCATGTATATATGGGATTAAAGAAGTCTTCTCTAAAGACTGAGTAATTTACCAGAAATGACAATAGCCTGAGATGTCCAGTTTCTTTATCCCCCATTGGAACCACTAGGGGGCATGTCTGTCCATAAATCTAAAGATCAACAATTGACCTTGGAAGCCAACTAAATAACTTTTTAATTTTATTGGGACAAAGTTTTCTATACTGTAACCAATTTAAGAGTTTTGTCAGATTTATTCCAGATGCTTCCTGGAGCACATATCAGGCAAGGCAGATTTCTATACACAAGAAAAGATGTGCAGATGAAAAAATAATTTCATTTAAAAAGATTCTCAATGGTTCTCAGTACTAGTTGCTCAGAAGAGAAATACATTTCATTTAAAATGAATGGGATTTACGAAGCAGAATATTGCATTTTCTTTATAGTAGCTATGCAAAATATGTGTATATTTTATTAGTACAAAAGGCTAACTCCATTTGATTTTTCTTCTAGAGTGGAAGCCATTTATATGGTCTTTAGTTTTCTTTTCAGGAACAAAATTAGCAAGGTCAAGGCTGGTGAACATTGCAAACTGAGAAATAACAACCAACAACAAAAGAACAACATCGAATCAAAATTTCACTAACCAAAGGACAAAGCTCATCAAATGTTCCCTATCATTTGTGTACCCTATCAACTAAAATACTCTTGAAATCCTTTGCAACCTACATAGCTCTGATAGCCTGAATTTTTCATTAAATAATACCTGTAAGTACTCATTTCTTAATCTAGTAAATAAATTTAACCTTCACTAACCACTTGTTTGATTTTTTTTGTTTCCTAATAATTTATGAGGACAATTTTACTGATGATTTTCTTAGCCAAATAATTTTATTCATATCCTTCTTCCCTTATTTAATAGTTTTGGATATTTAAAAACAGTAATATTAATTCTTTATACTGGAGATACCTACAGACTCATGGACAAAAGATGAAGGGGCCTCAAAAATAATGGACTGGGAATGTGAGTCTGAGAAGGGGTGGGATTACTGAAATAGTAGGCAGGATTGCAAAAGTCATATTTTATTCTAATCAATATTTTTATTGAATTGTACTTCCATTTTGAGATTCTTTGATATGTTAATTTGCTACCAAATATTTCTTCATGATCCCTGTTTCAGTCACATTTTTATATATGATTCGTAAACTGGAGTTAGGGATGTAAGTTTTGGTGGCTGGGTAGGGAAGGGGATTAACTAATCTACCCTAACACCAAGTATGTTTTATGTATTTTGAAAATATCTTATTTAACGAATTCTAGAAGTGGGAAGAGGTATTCTGATTTGCAGATGAGAAAACTAAGGCAGAGAGAATGAAAAATTGTTGCTGTGATATAGATATTAGGTGTCTCCCAGAAGCTCATGTGTGAGACAATGCTAGAAAGTTTAGAGGTGAAGTCATTGAGTTATGAGAGTCTCAACTTAATCAGTTCATAAATACTCTGATAAGGATTAACTGGGTGGTAACTATAGGCAATCAGGGTATGAGTGGAGAAGGTGGATCACTGGGGGTATGACTTTGGGATACATGTTTTTTCCCTGAAGAGTGAAACTCTACTTCCCAAAGTGATGTTGGAGCCATATTCCTCTGCCAAATTCCTTCACTATGATGTTCTGCCTCACTTCAGGCACAGAGAAATGGAGTTGGTCTTCTAAGGAAGGAGATGTCTGTAACTGTGAGCCCCAAATAAACATGTTCTCCTTGAAAATTGTTCTTGTCAGGTCTTTTGACCATCGCAGCAAAAATACTGGTTAAAACACTTGTACATACCACATTATTAAGTAGATGATCTGGCATACCAAATTGCCCAATCTAACTCCAGATTCCATGGTTTTTTTTTTCATTTTTCCTCAAGTTAACTGGCCAATATGAGATAGAAGTTTTAATTTTCACCTTATTAGTACTATATTCCTAGTGTACTTGACCCTTGTTAATAAAAGTGTGGTTCAAAACCTTAGTCATAAGTATCACCTGGTAACTTGCGGCCATGCAGATTATTTAGTCCCACTCCAGATGCACTGAATTAGTCACTTCAAGTTTGGCATGCTATTTGTGAGAAGATCATATTTTAAGAAGTGCTATGTTATACAACTTTACTGAAAAAAGTCACTCTGTTTCTTAAAAGTTTATAAATATTGTGCAGACTCCTTTTCATCTTTTTTATTTATAAATCTTTTACTTGGTATTTAAAATAATTGATGGAGATAGTTGAAATAACTACAATATGGTATCTACATTTTAAAATCTGTTTAACCACACCCCAAATTTTGATCTCTATTGTGTATTTTATTTATCATCATAGTTATAAAGTGGATAAAATGTACAAAACTGTACAGTTTTATTGTAAGTTATTTCACTGCCAGTTTCATATGAGGTCTAATGGAACTTCACTGAATAATTGTATAGACTGAGAAATAAAGAACCTCAACTACTACAGACAGAGAAACAACATGTATCCCATTTGTTTACAATTTTATAATAAAAAAAAAGTGCATTTTATGAATATGGCATTTGGATAGGATTTATTATTAAATGTGAGTTTTTATTTTGCAATCTGAGGAGTAACAACTTACTGCTCATTTCTGCTTAAAATATAAAACATAAAAATGTTCAAATTAGAATGGTGAATAGAATTTGTTTTTAATCTTCAAATTACATAATTGTGTATGTCAAAAATGTAAAGGGAAATTTAAAAAGTTCAAGAATTACAGGTGACTTTAGAAAGGTTAAATAAAATTCTTAAGGCAAAAAAAAAAAAAAAAGAACCTCAACTACTATTTGTCTTGAGATTTATTTTCATCTGTATATTCACCTGTTATACTATTGACAATAGATTTGTGTTCATGATTCATAAGCAACATAATAGGCCATGGACTTATTAATTTATATTCAGGATATATATATAATTCTTTATAAAGTCATACTTTTTGGATAAACACTTGAAATTTCATCTTCCATTATAAATTTATAATCATCACACCATTGTAGCTCAATTTTAGTTTCTGTCTCTTCAATTTGACCCTATCAACTTTAGGATCACTTGTTTATTTGTT
Organism: Sciurus carolinensis; assembly: GCF_902686445.1. Lineage (NCBI taxonomy): Eukaryota > Metazoa > Chordata > Mammalia > Rodentia > Sciuridae > Sciurus > Sciurus carolinensis. Next base: position 105,404,389 of record NC_062232.1, read on the forward strand.
ATTACTCCATTAGTCTATTTCTGATTAAATAGCACTGCTTTTTGTCAAACTTGCAAACTTCTTCCACTTCTTATTTCTGACCATATCTTAGCATTTCAAATGAAGTGTAGAAATTTTACTTTCTCTTTTAGTCAACTTTTTCACTGCTGTGACCAAAGAACTTGACAAGAACAATTAAAGGAGGAAAACTTTATTTGGGGGCTCACTATTTTAGAGATCTCAGTTCATAGACAGCTGTCTCTATTCCTCAAGCTTCAAGAAGAGGCAGAATACTGTGGTGGAGGAAAGCAGGTCAAGACATGGCCAACAAGAAGCACAGAGAAAACTTTGCTCAAAAAAGACAATATATAAACCCAAAGGAATGCCCCCAGGAACTTAAGTACTCCAGCCACACCTTACCTGCCTATAGTTACCACCCAGTTAATCCTTATTGGGGATTAATGCACTGGTTAGGTTAAGGTTCTCATAACTCAATGATTTCACCTCTAAACCTTCTTGCATTGTCACACAAGTGACATTGGGGGACAACTCACATCTATACCATAACACTTCCTTTACTTTAAAGGAGGAAAAGTATAGGTTCCTATAACTTCCCAACTTTTAAGACAAAATTCTCTTAGGTGTTTCCTCTGCATACATTGAATGCAACATAAAATAGTGTTAGGAGTTTTCTTTAAACATTAAGGATTGTAAACAATATTAGTAAGGTATAATATAATGTGTTTAAGTTTGTGAATCTGAAATATCCCCTAAAAGCACAGGTGTTAAAGGCTTGATCCCCAGCCCATGGTGGTATTTAAAGGTGGTGGAACATTTAGAAGGTGGATCCTACTGGAAGGAAGTTAGGTCACTGGGAGTGTTCCCTTTACAGGGATATTGAGACCCTGGTTCATTTAGACTCTCTCTTTTTGTTTTATGAGCATTTTCCTCTGTGTTGCACTTCTGCCATGATGTACTGTGGTGCTGTAGGGCCCAAAAGCAATATGGACAAAGAACCATGGGCTGAAAACTCTGAAACCATGAGCCAAAATACAGCTGTCCTCATTTTAAGTTGTTTAGCTCAGGTATTTTTTTCAGTGACAGAATCTGATTAATATAGCTCATTTTTTTTTCTTTTCTAACGGTTAAGTTTTCATCTATTTTTTTCTCACTATTTCAGATTATTTCTCATATCAACAAATTCTTAGTTTTCTTCATTTGAAAATGTCTTTGTTCTTATTTTTTTAAAACTAAATGATATCAATACAACATAAAATTACTCAATTTAAAATGAATGATTCAGTGGAATTTAGTAAATTCTTGATGTTTTGAAACCACCTCCTCTGATTTGTCCCAAGATATTTTCTTCATCTTAAAAAGAAACCCTCAGTCCATAAGCAGTCACTTCCCATTATCCTCTTGCCATAGCCCCTGACAAGCATTAATATACTTTCTATTTGTATATATTTGCCTATTCTTAGTATTTCATATACATTGAATTAGATAATATTTGAGATTCTGTGTCTTATTTGCTACATTTTTGGTGAGAGGATTCTGTGTTTTGGCATGATTACTATTTCCCCAAATCCATGCACCCACGACATGGCTATAATTCTATGATTATTAAAATAAGACACACTTGCCAGAATTTAGTCAGGGATAGTGAACTTCACCTTCAGGTGTTTAATTAGTTGGCATTTCAAACCCACTGAATCCTTTGCACAATCTCCTTCCTAAACTTCAGCATTCCAAATTCCATTTACTGAGTCATCATGGCCTTCTACCAGTGTGCCCTATAACAGCAAAAGAATAATCCAATAAATAAATGTACATATAAAGTTAAATATGTAAAACAAAATTGCTATTGGCTAGTGTAATTTTATACTCTCACTCAAATTATCAGAAGATGCTTTGTTTTTTGTTTTATTTTAATTTATTTGCTGTACATTAAAATGAACTTGTGTTCTCTTAAGAGTTCTTTTTATTTTTGACTCCTCACATGATTAAAAACAGGTAATACTTGAGCACATTTACCTTCTGTAAGCATTGGAGTTTAGGTAAAATTTTGTATAGGTTTTGAATAATGCAAGTGAATGCTTATGCCATCCTTCTACACCAGAGTTCCCAGAATAATCACTTTGAATGCTTCATATGGAAAGTGTTGACAAATAAGTTATCATATAAAATTTAGATTTTTTTAATTAAGAAAGTGTACATTTTGCTTTAATAGTACAATAGATGTATTAATCCAATTTGTGCTGTTATAACAAAATGTTTGAAGCTTGATATGTTATAGAGAAAAGTTTATTTAACTCACAGATTTGAAAGCTGAAAGTTCAAGTAGTGTGGCATCAGTTCTGAGAAAGATCTCGTTGACTGTGTCCCAGCATGGTGTGTGGCATTATGGCAGGGGCACATGCAAGAGGGAGAGATCACACAGCAAGACAGGAACAGGTAGGGACACATCTTAGTCTTTCATAATATCTCTTTCTCAAGATTTAACCAGGACCCACAAAACTACTGTAGTCTCTTTCAATGGCAACAATCTCAAAGACTTAAATGCAGCCTCATATATGTTTTTGCATTGTTAGGGATCAAACCCATTATTTTGTGCTAGCTGGGCAAGTGCTCTACCACTGATCTACATTCCCAGTCTCAAGTACCACCTATTAAAGCTTCCACACATGTTCCAACACTGCCATGGTAGGAACCAAAATTCAAACACATGAATCCTTTGGAAACACACTCATACCATATCTAGTACAACATCTGCTCCTGAACTCTAAATTTTGTGTTTCACGTTGCAAAATGAATTTATTCCATCCCCAATAGATGCAAAGTGTTATCTCATTCCAGTATGACTCAAAAGTGGAGGTCTAAAGTACCCTCTGAGACTTGAAGGAAACATTTTCAGGTGTGAATCTATAAAAATAAAAATAAGTAAACAAATTACCTACTCTCAAGATATAAGGTCAGGATAGGAATAGGATAAACACTATTCTAAAAGAGAGAAATAGGGAAGTAGAAAGGAATAACCAGTTCCAAGCAAGACAAATACCCAGAAGGAAAGACATTATATCTTTATTTTATGTGTGTGGAGTGCATACCAGAGACTGAACTCAGGGGTGCTCAACCACTGAGTCACATCCCCAGCCCCATTTTGTGTTTTATTTAGAGACAGGGTTTCGTTGAGTTGCCTAGTGCCTCACTTTTGCTGAGGCTGGCTTTCAACTTACAATCCTCCTGCCTCAACCTTCTGAGCCTCTGAAATTACAGGCATGCACCACTGCGCCTGGCAAGACATTAAATCTTAAAGCTCCAAGTCTGGCATCTTATTCTATGTGACATGGATGGGCCCCCAAGCCCTGCAGAAGCTCAACTTCCAGAAATTTGCTGCTTGCACATGGCTGTTTTCTCAGGTTGCATACTGATATCTGTGGCCTTCCCAGTTGACCAGGGAAGGAGTCCTAGCTGGGCCTCCATTCTCATGGGTCCCTTAGGCATCACCCATAGAGATTTCTCTTTGGAAGCTCTGACTTTATAGCAAGCTTCTACATGGTCTCCAAGACTTTCCTTTGAAATCTTCGTGGAAGCTACCATGACAACATGTCTTGAAATTTGCATACCTAAAAAATCAGCAGGGTGCCACTAATATCTGCTCATGGCACAAGGCTTGGTTGTTCATACTTGAACCATGAATACAGCTGTAGATTGCTCTGACAGTAAATAAGTAGCAAAATCATGAGATAGCCCCTGACAGCAATGTCATGGAGAGTCTGTCCATTAGTGTTCCCCGAAATTATTGGGCTTGGTCCTGCAATGAGACAGGCAGACTCAAATATTTCTGAGATGTTCTCTAGGACACTTTACTATTGTCTTGCTAATTAGGTCATGATTCCCTTTTATCCATTCTTGTGGTTTGAATAGGAGCTGTCTCACCAAAGCTCATGTATGAGAAAAATTCAAGAACGTTCAAGAGGTCAAAGGGTTAGATTATGAGAGCTGTAACCTAATCAGTGAAGTAATCCACCTGAATGGATTAACCAGGTGGTATGTAGGCAGGTAGGGTGTGACTGGAGGAAGTAGGCCACAGGAAGCATGACTTTAGGGTTAATATTTGTTTCTGGAAAGCAGAGCCCTCTCTCTGCTTCCTGGATGTCATGAACTAAGCAGCTTTCATCTGCCATGTCCTTCCACCATGGTGTTCTGACTCACTTTTGACCCAGAGTAGTGGAGTTTTCTGACCATGGACTGAGCCTTTGACACCATGAGCCAAAATAAACTTCCTTAAGTTGTTCATGTCATGTCCTTTGGTCACAGCAATGAAAAGCTGACTAAAACAGAAATTGCTACCAAGAAATGGGGTCTTTGCTGTGACTAATCTGGTCATGTGATCCAAAAACATTTGGAAATTCTTTGTAGGAGGAGTTTGGAAAAGTTTGGAGATGTAGGCTGGACAAGCCTTAGAAGCAGAGTTTAATGTGTGATTATGGTGGACATTCAGAAGACCAGAATGCCAATAGGACTGTGGAGAGCAAACACTGGGCTCATGAGGTTTTAGAGGTGAAGGATAACTCCATTGGAAATTAGATGAGAGGCCATTTGTGTTACATTCTGGCAAAAACGTTGTCTGCATTTTGCCTGTGCCCTGAGATTTTCTGTGTGTCTGATTTAAAGGAGATGGGCTAATTTATCTGATGGAATAAATTTCAGGGCAGCACAGAATTTAGGCAGTGGCATGGGTATGGCTATGGGCTTTTAGCCTGGTATACTGTCCTAATCAGGAGCAGAAAGCAGAACAGAAAGATTTGTTAAATTTGCAATTTGGCTAGATAAGTATGTATAAAACTGGAACCAAGGGAGAGGAGGTTTTTGAAGAGATTCTGATCACTAAAGAAATTCTAAGTAATTTACACACAGAAAATAGGAAAGAAGATTTGAGAGCATTTCAGGTATTGGCAAGACCACACCCATCACAGGCTCCAGGATAGAAAAGTAAAAATTCCTTTGAGGAGAGACCATGGGGGAAAACTTCTTGCTTACAAGGGATCCTAGGAAGTTGTTTCACCTTACTCAACCACCTAGACACACAGAGATTGCTGAAGCCATGATAACTGGAGGCCTGGCACTGTTTGAGATGATGGTAGACCTTGGTGTAATCCATGTGGTGCTGGTTTTGCAGGAATGCATGACACTGAAGATAGGGGAATATGGAAGCTTCCACTGAGATTTCCAAGGGAGACCTGGTGTCCAGGCAAAGTGCAGCAGTTTCTGAATCCCTATAGTGATGCATGGAAATGTGAGAAGGAAGACGAAGCTGCAGCGGGGACTCCCAAGATTAAGCATGCAAGTAACTAGATGTCTGTTGAAGAAAGCTTCAAAAATAAAGCAGAAACAAGGCAAGAGAGAGGCTGTTTGTGCTTCATTCAGCATGGCTGTAGGGGCAGAGCTAAACAAGCACTTTGGAAAGAACAGGCTAATGCTGTAGGAATATGTCTGCATGATGCTGATAGGAATGTGCCCCAGATGCTGTAGGTGGAGTAACAGACTTTGTTTACCCAGTTAAATTTTGTTCCTGCTTTGGTCCAATTCTTTCTATGCCTCCATTTCTCCTTTCTGAAGTGAAAATGTTTGCTCTGTGCCATTATTTATTGAATATATGTAATTTCTTTAGATTTTTACAGGAGCTCATAGATATGGCTTTGCCTTGAGTCTCAAATGAGATTTTGGTTTGGACAGTTGGGTAATCCTGGAGCTGTTAAGATGTTGAAGACTCTTGGAAATGGACTAAATGCATTATGCATTATGATATGGGCATGAGCTCTTACGTTCCAGGGACAGAGTGTTGCTGTTGTTTAGATATTAAGTGTCCCCCAAAAGTTTACATTTGAGGCAATGCAAGAATGTTCGGAAGTAAAGAGTAGATGTTGTGAGCTGTAACCTTATTAGATTAGTCTGCTTGAATGTATTTAACTAGGTGGTGACTGTAGGTAAGTAAAGTGTGACTGGAGAAAGTGGGTCATTGGGAGTCAGGATAGGACATAGGCCATGGAAGGGTCAGAGGGGCCTTTAGAATAGACTAGGAGATGCCTGGAGGCCTACTGTCCCCCCGGGCAACCCAGATCCCACATCTCCATTACCACTGCCAATGCCACCCCAGCACCCCTGCTGGCACCTCTGCCTCCTTCCCCCAGCCTTCTCAGGTCACATTTTGACTTGGTCTTGATCCTCCTGGGAAGGTTGACCAGGACACTGTAGCCATTTTCTTTTGCTTTTGAATTGAGCTTAAAGCAGACCAAATGTGTATGTATATGTGTATATATGTGTGTGTGTGTGTGTGTGTGTGTGTGTGTGTGTGTGTGTGTATTTCACCGGCTCCTACATCAACATTCTAAATTTAGCTTTCTGTAAAGCTGTAGAGCATGGCACAATTCAGTTAAATCCTTTGTAATGGTGTAGCAAGGATGCCCTTACTCCAATTTTCAATCACATCTTTATTTCTGAGACTAGTTCCATAATGTCCTCATCTTTGAAGTTCTCATCAAAATTTAACACTTTGCTTATATAAAATCTAGATTTTTAGTAGACTTCTCCTCCAAATAGTTCTATCCTCTGTCCATTAGTCAGTTTGAAAACCATTTCCATATTTTCAGGTATTCCCGAGCAATAATTTTATGTAATAGTCTGTTCCCTATTGCCATACCAAACTTCCTGAAGGTGGGTAATTTAAATAGAAAATAGATTTTTTATGTCTGTTTTTTAAAAAAGAATTATTTATTCTAATTAGTTATACATGACAACAGAATGCATTTCAACTCATTGTACACAATGGAGCACAACATCCCATTTCTCTGGTTGTACGTGATACAGAGTCATACCATTCTTGCAATCATACATGTACATAGGGTACATGTCATTCTAAAATCCTTCCCCCCTACATCCCCCCCCTCTTCACTTCTCTCTGCTCAATTCAAAGTTCATCCACACTTCCCTAGCCTCCCTGTCCCCACCATTATAGATCATCGTCTGCATATCAGAGAAAACATTCGCCTTTGGTTTTTTGGAAGTGGCTTATTTTGCTTAGAAAGATTTTCTCCAACTCCATCCATTTACCTGCAAATGTCATAATTTCATTCTTCTTTATGGCTAAGTAATATTCCATTTTGTATATATACCACATTTTCTTTATCCAATCTCTGTTGAAGGGCACCTAGGTTGGTTCCATATTTTAGCTATTGTGAATTGGGATGCTATAAACATTGATGTGGCTGTGGCCCTGTAGTACGCTGATTTTAAGTCCTTTGGGTATAAACTGAAGAGTGGGATAACTGGGACAAATGGTGGTTCCATTCCAAGTTTTCTGAGGAATCTCCATATTGCTTTCCAGAGTGGTTGCATCAAATTGCATTCCCACCAGCAAAGTATGAGTGTACCTTTTCCCCTACATTCTCGCTAACATTTATTGTTACTTGTATTCTTGATAATTGCCATTGTGATTGGAGTGAGATACAATCTTAGAGTTGTTTTGATTTGCATTTCTCTAATTGCTACAGATGTTGAACATTTTTCATATATTTGTTGATTGATTTTATATCTCCTTCTGTGAAATGTCTGTTCAGTTTGTTAGCCCATGTATTAATAGAGTTATTTGGTTTTTGGTGTTAAGCTTTTTTGAGTTCTTTATATATCCAAGAGATTAATGCTTTATCTGAGGTGTGTGTGGTAAAGATTTTGTCCCATTCTGTAGACTTTTCCTTCGTATTATTGACTGTTTCCTTTGCTGAGAAGAAGTTTTTTTAGTTTGGATCCATCCCATTTATTGAGTCCTGCTTTTATTTCTTGTGCTTTAGGAGTCTTGTTAAGGAGGTCAGGTCCTAAGTTGATATGGTAAAGATATGGACCTATGTTAGGTGCAGGATCTCTGCTCTCATGCTTAAGTCCTGATCCACTTTGAGTAGAGTGTTGTGCAGGGTGAGAGATCGGGTTTTAATTTCATTTTTCTACATATGGATTTCCAGTTTTCTCAGCACCATTTGTTGAGAAGGCTCCATTGTAAGTTTTTGGCACCTCTGTCTAGTGTGAGATAACTGTATTTATGTAGTTTGTCTCTGTGTCTTCTATTCTGTACCATTGGTCTACCTGTCTATTTTGGTGCCAATACGATGCCATTTTTGTTACTGTAGTTCTGTAGTATAGTTTAAGTTTTGGTATTGTGATGCCTTCTCTTCCCTCTTCTTGCAAAGGATTGCTTTGTCTATTCTGGATCTCTTATTTTTCCAAATGAATTTCATGACCAAAAGTCCAAAATTGTGATGTCAGCTCTGGTGGAGGCCCATGTAGCCATATCACAGCATGGCATATGTCATTATAGAGGGACAACATGTGAGAGGATGAGATTGCATAATGAGACAGGATAAAGAGCAAGAAGGCACCAGCAGTGCTTTTTTATAACAAAATTCTCATGAGCCCTAACCAAGTTCCTATGAGTACTTCTGTAAATTATTCCAAGTGCAACACCACCCGTGGCAATATTTTGTTGCCTTAATTCCACATTTTAAAGGTTCCACACCACCTCCCAACTGCTATACTGAAGAACAAGCTTCCAACACATTAATCCTTGGGGAATATCAACACATTTGCAAACTATAACAAGATAAATATTCTTTCTTGTTTTAATAATGATTGCAAATAGAGTATGCCTATACTTTTTCCTTTTATTAACAATGTTTCTTATTTTACATTAAGGAAACAGTAGAATTGATGGGAAATTTCATTCAAATTTTCCTTGCCAGTCACATTTATGTTATAAAATCTGAATTTTAAGTAAAGTGGTATTAAATAAATTTCCAGTTTATGAACAATTGAAATAAAAGGATTTTTAACAATGAGACAAATGCCCTGTAAAGAATCTTTTATGTGCCCTAAATGTAAATGCTAATTCCTAGAGTCTCTAAGATGATCAAAAAAATCAGTACTTATGTAAGTTGAACTATTAGTAATTTGTATGTTAATAGAGTCATAAGAACTTAGGATTTCCATGAGTAGTATGAGGCACTGCATGACTCTGAAGTGCCTTGTGAATCACAGGACATTTATATTTATTCTAGTTATAGTGTTAAGTGCACTTAAATGTTTTCTAATTTTATCAATTTCATATTCCGCAAAAATCCTTTTACCTGAGTTCCCTATAAAATTACTGACAAAAAGATCTACATATTCCAAACAAGTTGAAAAAATTAGAAACTTATTTCTGATCCTGGCATAAATGTATAAAATCTTTTGTTCTGGTAGGTTGGATTCATTTTTTTCTGTGGGTATTACATAGTGATTTCTCTTAGCTCCTCAAAGTACTCAAGTTTCTGCACTGATCTACTCTATTGTTTATGATAATAGTACTTCAGAGGTCAGCAGAAAGTCATCTCTGAAGCTTGCTTTATCTCATAAAATTTCAGGCATGTGGATGAGTCCTTAATTAGTACTCTCTTTTCATTTAAAATGAGATACCAGTGATCAAGGATGTTTTCAATGGCCTATATCCAAATGTTCCCTTGAGTTTCTTGGAGAACTTAAATACAGGTTCACACACAGAGGCAATTATTACTATTTGTTGAATTATTTTTATGTACCAACAATCTATGCATAATCCAAATTCCTGCTTTGATATTGACAAATAACATGCTTGATATTAGCAAAAATTGAATCAGTGATGAAAAGGAGACACTTTAGAACCACTAAAAAAAATGCATGAGTGTATATATGTTTATGTATAAAATTTATAAAGTACTAATTAAAAATAAATACACAGAAAGAACTCATAGAATAGAGGAAAGGGATAAGGAAGAAGGAGGAAGAAAGGGAAAGAGAAATTATTTGGGATTGAAATGGGAAAAACTATGTTATATGAATTTATGAATGTCAAAATCAACCCCACTATTATGTATACCTATAATGTACTAATAAATATGAATACATTAAAAAACAATATGCAGAGGAATGACACAAACACTGAATTCTGTGATGCACATAATTGCACATGCCAATTCTGTGTCACTTAGGTACAAAAAGATCAATAATTACATAAGTTTAACTACTAGTATTTTCAATATGCACAGTGTAGTAAGAATTTATGAATATTAAGAAAAAAAAGGATATGGAAGACAGAATGTAGAGTTCTGACTTCCAAATATTAAGTATTAATAAAGAAGGCAAACTGCATATAACTAAATAATTAGAGAATAAAAAATATTGCTTAGAAAGACATACATGAGACAAACAAAATGAACTAACAGGAATCTATATTAGGTTATATTTTCAGCATAATTTTGAAGAGTAGTTCAGTAATACCACAAGGTATACCAGGAATAAATCCTATAGGAACAGGTAGATAGTATGGTGACAGCAATTAACAGATACTGAGGATAAAACTTTAACCAGAGAATAAGTGTGTACATGCAAAAGAGGGGAAAAACTGTACACTGAATCCAACTTGGACAAATAAGGAATATAGGTGGGCACATAAAAATACAGTATGGCAAAATCACAATCTAGGAATAAGAGAGTTCCAACCTTAGAATACTGTCACTTTCAGTTGCTACTAAGAAATTTACTTACCCCTTCTAAACTTTAGCTTGTATGTATAAAATACAGATTATATTGATATAGTTGTAGAATTGAAGATGGAAATCAGTATTGTGGATGTGGGTATCTGGTTCTTGAAGAGAAACAGAGAGACCCCAAAGAATTGTTTGACTTAACATGACTCAGGTTTCCTTAAAGGCCTTATGGAAAAGACATTTCTCTTAGTTTCATAGAACTGGGAACTCTCCTGGGCAGAAAAGTAGCTAAAAGAGGTAATTTCTTGAATACAATGTAAATAAAATGAATAATCTGTTGCCACCTGAAGCAAAAGATTATAGTAGAGGAAAACAATAGACACGATGAAATCCTAGGAGAAAGTTGGCAGAAAAAGTAACTTTTAGGAATAAGGGCATTGAAAATTCTCATGTGTTCCATGAAACCAAGAAAGCCAAACAAATGCCAAGGGCAAGAAGAATGGTCACAACAGATTGGAGACAACTTTAACCTTTCACATATGGCCGATTTAGTCTAATTGCAACCAAGAAGTGAAGTCCAAGGTTGTTGGGACTAATGACACTTTAACTAACTCAGGCTGACTCCTTACTCCCTGGTGAGTGAGCAGGATCAAGGCCTCAAAGGTGGTTTTAATAGTTAATGACGATAAATTGGACCACCGTCAGGGATTGGTTAACAACAGTTCCGCGAACGTGATCAGCTCCTGCTTGCCATGTAGTCCTGTGGGACTCTCACCTACGTGACCCCCATGCCTTGCTGACCTTTAAGCTGATTGGTTCCCGCCTAGCCTCCACCCTACATAAAAGCTGTGTGACTTCCTCAATAAACGAGTTCCTGCTGTGACGGGTCTCCCTGACACGTCTGATTGTCCTCCGTCTGGAGGGCTGGGAGTGGGTGGTCAGTCGGCCCGACCTTTCCCGGTCTGACCTTGTTGGGGAGTGTCCCCTTACCTTGCCGCTGGTTGAGAAGAGCAAGGGGGCTTAAGACCCCGACACAAGGTGGAATTGTGAAAGACTTGACTAAACATGGAAGGAGTACTCTAAAACAGAGGCATTCTGCAAGGCCAAACTGTCTCCCTTTCCTTTCCTTTATCTTCTTTTTTCCTTCTCTTCTCCTTGGTTTTTATCTTCCTCATTTGTCCTCTACCCACATAAGTAAATATCTGTCAAGTCACTAAGTAACAATAAGCTAGATGGACCCAAATTTCAGAAACCAAACATCACAAGAATATCGTCTTTTAAATATAGTTTAAAACTTAAGCAACTCCAAAACTACAGCCCAAAAAAGGCAAAAACAAATCCCGACTAGGAGGAGGATTCTAATTCTGAGGAGTACCAAAGTATAATATTCCAATCTCCAATGTCAACAAAACCATAAGAAAAATGGCAAACAACATTACCCTATGTAAATTTATGATTACACAAATGGTATGCCTTTATGCCATGTACAGACAGAGAAACAACATGTATCCCATTTGTTTACAATTAAAAAAAAAAGTTAAAAAAAAATAAAAATGGAAAAGAAACAAGGTAATATGGAACTATCACAGGAAAATAGAGCATTAACAGAAATGTCCCTGAAGAAATAAGGACATTGACCTTACTAACAATGACATGAAATTGTTTGTCTTTAATATGCTCAAATAGTAAAATGAAGTTATGGAAAAAGTAATAAATAAAAACCAGAAAAAGACTATTTCAACCAAAAGAGCATATCAACAAAGAGATAAAACAAGAAAGATCCAAATAAAAATACTGGAGATTTGAAGTATAATAACATGCTGATATTAAGTCCTTTGGTATAGACCAAGCAGTGGGATAGCTGGGTCAAATGGTGGTATGAGTGTAGCTTTTTCCCCACATCCTCGCCAACATTTAATGTTGCTTTTATACTTTTTTTTTTTTTTTTTTTTTGGTGCTGGGGATTGAACCCCTGGCCTTGTGCTTGCGAGGCAAGCACTCTACCAACTGAGCTATCTCCCCAACCCATGTTGCTTGTATACTTGATAATTGCCATTGTGATTGGAGTGAGATGAAATCTTAGAGTAGTTTTGATTTGTATTTCTGTAATTGCTATCGATGTTGAACATTTTTTCATATATTTGTTGATATATATGATATATATTTTATATATATCATATATGTTGATATATATGATATATATTTTTTCATATATTTGTTTGTATATATTCTGTGAAGTGTCTGTTCAGTTCCTTAGCCCATTTATTGATTGGGCTACTTTTTTGGTGTTAAGTTTTTTGAGTTCCTTATATAACCTAGAGATTAATGTTTTATCTGAAGTGCATGTGGTAAAGATTTTCTCCCCACTCCTCAGTTTATACTCAAAGGACTTAAAATCAGAATACTACAGTGACACTGCAACATCAATGTTTATAGCAGTTCAGCTCACAATGGTTAAATTGTAGAACCAACCTAGATGTCCTTCAACAGATGAATGGATAAAAAATGTGATATAAATCATGGAATATTACTCAGCTTTAAAGAAGAAGGAAATTATGGTATTTGTTGGTAAATGGATGAAGTTAAAGAATATCATGCTAAGAAAAATAAGCCAAACTCAAAAAACCAAACGCTGTATCTTTTCTCTGATATGTGGATTCGCATTCACAATTAAGGGGGAGGTGCTAGGGAAGAATAGAGTTACTTTAGTTTTGGTAGAGCAGAGTGAAGGAAAGGGAAGGGGTATAGGGTTGAAAGCATAGGAGAATGAAACAGACATTATTATCCCATTTACATATGTGATTGCATGACTGATAATGATCCTAGAATATGTATAATCAGAAAAATGAGAAATTATACTCCATTTATGTATGATTTATCAAAACATGTAAATACATTCTTCTGTCATGTACAACTAATTAGAACAAATAAAAATAAAATATAATAACATGACAAATTTATTAGGGAGGTTAACAACAGTTTAGAGCAAACAGAAGAAGAAGCAGTTAAAATGAACAAAAGTAAATTTAAATCATCCTTTGTTATGAGCAGGAAAAAATGAAGAAAGACTGAAAAATACTATCATATGCATAGTGACAGTCACAGGGAAGAGAAGGAAGGAGAGACAAAAGGGCAGAAAGAATAGGTAAAGAAATAATGTCTAAATATTTTCCAAATTTGATAAAATACATGATTTTATACACTTAAACAACTGTATGAAATGCAAGCAGATAATAATAAAAAGATGCACAGAGAGCAACGTTTTAATCAAACTGTCTAAACCAAATCAAAGATAAATTCTTGAAAGGAGAAATTGAGAAGTCATTTGTTAAGATACAAGGGAACCTCAATAAGATTTTCAACTGATTTCTAATCAGAAACTGTGAATTAGAGAGGGCAACAAGAAGAAATACTTAAAACACTGAAAGAAAAAAAATGGCTGTCAACCAAGTATTCTATATTGAGTAAAATTTTACTTAAAAAGCTAAGGAGAACTAGAAGATCCTGCTTGGTTTCTCTTCTTAATCCTCCAGAACCTGACCTTATCACCTTACCACCACTGCTAATGCCTATGTTAACATTATTTCCTGCCTGTGTTATGGAAACTGGTCTTTTTTACTCTCAGAGTAAAAATATATCCCTGGGTAGAGTTAACTTGTCCCCAGTGGCCACCACATGACTCACTCTTCCACATTCTTGCCAACTCCTCTCCCTCTCACCTGCTCTACTCCATTCATACTGACCTTCTTGCAATTTCTGAACAATTCAAATGTGGTCCTACCTTAGCTTTTGCTCTTTCTTCTACTTGGAACACTTCCACTGTCCTCTTCCTTATACTCAAATGGTGCCTTAAATCAGAGAGGACCTCTCTGATCAGGATACTGAAAACAGTTCCCCAGTTCCCAGACTCCTGTATCTTGTACTCAGGTTTAATATTCTCCATATCACTTATTTCCATAAGGCCTATCATTATTTGATTAATTCCTATTCCTTCCACTAGGATATAAGCTCCCTGAAGGTAAGAATGTCTTTGTATTTATTGCTGTAACTCTAGATTTTATAGCATGATAGGATGCTCAAAAAATGTCTGTTCAATGAATGAATAAAAAAGGAGAGAGACTGAGGTTGTGGCTCAGTGGTAGAGTGCTTGCCTAGAATGTGTAAGGCACTGAGTTTGCTCCTTAGTACCTCAAAATAAATAAAAAGTTGAGGAGAAATTGAGACAAAACAAACTTGGAGTTTGTCACTGTATACTTGCTATACAAGAAATACACTGGACATAAGCCAAGTAATATTATGTTTTTGGTTTGCAGCTCTTCCTTTTATGTGATTTGAAAAATAAATTCATAAAAACCACAAATATAAGCTTGTGCTAATTACTAGACAACAATATACAGAGATGTAATGTTAAAAGAGAACAAGAAATATATCACATTGATAAAATGTTCAGTTTCTCAACAATAATGTTTATAAGCATGTAGACATCAAAGAATAGACTCCAAATTTATAAAGCTAACATTGATAGAACTGAAGTGTAAAAAGAAACACTTCTGGAATAATAGTTGGATATTTGTATTCCTCACATTCAGTACTAGAACACCATACAGATTATCAGTAAGAAAATAATGGACTTGAACAACAGTATAAACAAGAAGACCAAATAGACTTATAGATAGCCTAAATGAGAAAAATACATATTCTTCTCAAGGGCCTATGGAATATTCTGAAGGGCAGAGCATATATTAGGTCCCAAAACAAGTCTCAATGCATTTAAAAAGACTGAAATCAACCAAAATTATTTTCTGTGATCATAATGAAATGAGAATAAAAACTAATGAAGGAAAATTTTAAAAATCAGGGATAAGTGGAAGTTAAGCCATACATTCTTAAACAGCCAATGGGTCAAGGAGAAATCACAAGGAAAATTTCAAAATACTTAAAGATAAATTAAAACAGTCACAACTTTCCAAAAGTTATAGAAGAAAGGAAATACAACATTAACAGGGAAATGTATTATTATAAACATCTACATTAAAAAAAGAAAAATATTTCAAATTAGAAACCTAAATTTACACCTTATGTTTTCTTAAAAATAAAGGCAAATTAAACCCAAGGATAATGGTGGGAAGGAAGGAGGGAATAATTAGGATAAAAAAAAAACAGAAAATACAATAGATAAAATTAATCAAAATAAAATACTAGTTCTTCGAATAGATCAGAAGAACTGACAAAATTTCAGTTAAAATGACTGTGAATGAAGAATGAAGTTGCCGCTGTGGTGGTGCAGTCCTATAATCCCAGCAGCTCTGGAGGCTAAGGCAGGAAGATCAAAAGTTTAAAGGGAGCCTCAGCAATTTAGCAAGGCCCTAAGCAATATAATGAGACCCTGTCTCAAAGTAGAAATAAATAAACAAATAAAAACAAGGATATAGCTAAGTGATAAAGGGACCCTGGGCTTAATCCCTGCTACCAAAAAAAGAAACAAAAAAAGAGAGTGAAATCACTGATAACTGAAATATAGAATGATAGAATCAAAATAAGACATTCTTACCAATCCAAATGAAATAAAAACTTAGAACAGTTGTACAACTCCAATTTAGATGAACAAACATTGTAAAATATAACACCAACCCTTCTCACTTGAGATCACTACATAATACACTGAATTAGTCATGGATTATCTTGATAGCAAAAACAAAAGTTCCACAAGAGGATAATACTATGGAACAATATACTTTTGAATAGTGATTTAAAATACTATCACATCAAATACAGGAGCATATTCAAATTCCAAAATTTAAAATTTCACCACATGACCAAGTACAGTTTATCCCAGTAAAGCAATGCTTCAACATAAGAAAAATGATGAATGAAATCTAACACATCAACAGAATAAAGCAACCACATGACCATCTTAAGTAATAAAAACACACTTTAAAATGAAAGATAAAAATGCTCAACAAACTAGGAATAGATGAAAATTTTCTCAACATGATAAAGAGCATATGTGACAAACCTATTGCTAATCTATTAATGGTGAAAGACTGAAGCTTTTCTCCTTATATCTTGAACAAGAATGACAATTTTTGCATTTTTCTTCAACAGGTCAGGTATTATATCCAAAATATTCAGACAAGAAACAAGTAGTTAAAAACACCCAAATAGGAAAAGAAGTAAAAATATGTCTTCCATAGATGAAATGATAATTTATGAAAGTTACTCTAGAAAAAATACACACAAAAACTGTTAGAACTAATAAACTCGGCAAAATCACACAGTACAAAATGAACACAATGAAAACAGTGGTGATCTTATACACTATCAATGAAAACAAAACAAAATGCAATTAAGAAATAATTTAATTAAACATTGTATTGGAAATCATACATAAGAATAAATTTAACTAAGGAAGTACAAGATTTATAAGCTAAAAACTATAAAGCACTATTGAAAGAAGTTAAGTGATATTTAAATAAAAAAGAAAAACATCATATGTTCATGGATTAATGGACAATGTTGTAAAGATGGTGATATTCCTGAAGCTGTCAGCAGATCTAATGTTCCCTCTCTCAAAATCCCAAAGTTCTTTTGATAAAAAAAGAAAAATTGCTCCTAAAATTCATATGAATTGGCAAGGAATACTGCTATGGATTGGATAGTGAACGTTCTCCAAAGTTCGTGTGTTATGCGTTACAACAATATTCAGAGGTGAAATGATTGGATTGGATCATGAAGTTCTAACCTCATCAGTGGATTAATATGTTTGAGTGATGAATAATTTGAATAGATTAACTAGAAGGTGGCAAGAACCGTAGGCATGTGTGGTGTAGCTGCAGAATGTAGGTCACTGGGCTCATGGCCTTGGGGACTGTATCTGTCCCAGGGTCTATTTTACCCCCTCCTCTGTCTCTCTCTTTCTCTCCCTCCTCTCTCCCTTCTGGTTGCCATGAGCTGAGCAAATTGCCCTTGCCCTTCCTTCTACCATGATGTTTCTGACATGAAGCATGCTGACCATGGACAAAAACACTGAAACTGTGAGCGAAAATGAATCTTTCCTTTGTCAAATTGTTTCATCACTGGTCACAGTAATGAAAAACTGACTAATACAATATTGACTAGTCAACACAATTTGGATAAAGAACAGCAAAGTTTTGGGGCTCAAGCTTCTGATTTCAAGACTTACCACAAAAATGTCAGTATTGGAAACAGTGTGAAACTGGCATAAATACACATGTGCACATCAACGGAATAGAATTGATTCTCAAAAAAAATCCATATATCTATAGACAATTGAGGTTTAACTAAGTTGCCAACGCTATTCCCTGGGGGAATTAAAAATACCTTCAATAAATGCCATGAGGAAAACTGGTATCCACATTCAAATGAACAAAGTTGAACTCCTACAGCATACCATACGTAATAGTAACTCAAATTAGATCAAGTCCTAAATGTAAGGGCTAAACCTATAATAATATTAAAAGCAAGGACTGATTTTTCATTACCTTGTATTCAATAATTCATTCTTTTTATTTTTTGCTACTGGGCATTTAACTCAGAATCATTATACACTGCTCTGCATTCCCAACCCTATTTATTTATTTATTTTTGTTTTGAGACAAAGTCTCATTAAATTTCATAGCTACTAGTTAAGTTGCTGAGGCTGGTCTCAAACATGATATTCTCCTGCATCCACCTCCTGAATTGCTGAGATGACAAGCATGTACCATTGTACCCAGCAATAATTCATTCTTATGATATGACCCCAAAAATCTAAGCCACAAAGGAAAAAAACAAATAAACTGAACTGTGTTAAAATTTTTGTAAATATGCATTGAATAACACTATCACTAAAGTAAGAAGACAACTGAATGAGAGAAAACATTTGCAATGCATATCTGATATGCATCTTGTATGTAGAACTCACAAAGGATTCACATGGCTCTTGGCTCTTTAATAAAAAGATGAACAACCAATTAAATATAGGCAAATTACCTGAATAAATATTTGTCCAAAGAAGATATACAAATGACCAATAAATATATGAAAAATATTCAGCATCATTTTTAATAAAGTAATGCACACCAAAACACTTTGTGATCCAATATTGTACCTACTAGGATGCTAGAATTCAAAGTATGCAAATTAATAATATGTTGAGGATGTAGAACAATTAGAACCTTCACATATTGCTGGTAGGAATATAAAATTGTTCAGCTGCAGTGGAAAATAGGCTCTTCTTCGAAAAGTTAAACATAGTATTTCCATATGAAAAATTAATTTCACACTTATGTATACACCTCCTCCCCAAAATTGTAAACATGGACTTAGATATGGATTCCCAGTCCATGTTAGGTCTTAAGCATCTACAAAATCTCATGGACCCTAGGTGGGTGACTGACCCCACTGACAGTCTCCTAGGTTTCTGCACACAGAAGAGGGTGACTTCTGGCACTGTGGAACTGCTGCTCCTATTCCACAATGTCCCAAAAGTAAATTAATGGAACTGTGGAAAGCTGTTGAACAAACAAGAAAAAATTTTTAAAAAATGAGATTGGAAAACCAGAAAAAACAAAAATTCATTGAGTACCTGATGTTATCTGCAGATATTTAATTGAAATGCAAAGCAGTGTACCAGTGTCCAGTTCGGGAGTATCCAAATGCCTCCCTAATGTCTTGTCCTTCCTGTATTTGAGGAACTTTTAGAATGGTTCTGGTCTGCATGATGCCATGCTTCTCTATTGTAACATCTGTGAGTTGGGGGCTCTTTGTAAAGCACAAAGACATACCCATAGTCAGGACCAATTACTAGACTCTCAGTTACATTCTGCTCATCTCCTCCCCACCCCCGCCCTGTGATTTCTCTGCACCTTACTCTTTTTTTTTTATTCTTGTAAACAAATGGGATACATGTTGTTTCTCTGTTTGTACATGGAGTAAAGGCATACCATTTGTGTAGTCATAATTTACATAGGGCAATGTTTGATTCATTCTGTTATTTTTTCCCTTCCCCCCACCCCTCCCACCCCTCTTTTCCCTCTATACAGTCCTTCCTTCCTCCATTCTTGCCCCCCTCCCTAACCCTAACTCTAACCCTAAGACTAACCCACCCCCCATTATGTGTCATCATCCACTTATTAGCGATATCATTCGTCCTTTGGTTTTTTGAGATTGGCTTATCTCACTCAGCATGATATTCTCCAGTTTCATCCATTTGCCTGCAAATGCCATAATTTTATCATTCTTTATGGCTGAGTAGTATTCCATTGTGTATATATATACCACATTTTCTTTATCCATTCATCAATTGAAGGACATCTAGGTTGGTTCCACAATCTGGCTATTGTGAATTGAGCAGCTATGAACATTGATGTGGTTGTATCTCTGTAGTATGCTGATTTTAAGTCCTTTGGGTATAGGCCAAGGAGTGGGATAGCTGGGTCAAATAGTGGTTCCATTCCAAGTTTTCTAAGGAGTCTCCACACTGCTTTCCAGAGTGGCTGCACTAATTTGCAGCCACACCAGCAATGTATGAGTGTACCTTTCTCCCCACATCCTCGTCAACACCTGTTGTTGCTTGTATTCTTGATAATCGCCATTCTAATTGGGGTGAGATGGAATCTTAGGGTGGTTTTGATTTGCATTTCTCTTATTACTAGAGATGTTGAACATTTTTCCGTATGTTTGTTGATTGCTTGTAGATCTTCTTCTGTGAAGTGTCTGTTCATTTCCTTAGCCCATTTGTCAATTGGATTATTTGCATTCTTGGTGTAGAGTTTTTTGAGTTCTTTATAGATTCTGGAGATTAGTGCTCTATCTGAAGTATGATTGGCAAAGATTTTCTGCCACTCTGTAGGCTCTTTCTTCGCATTGCTGATAGTTTCCTTTGCTGAGAGAAAGCTTTTTAGTTTGAATCTATCCCACTTATTAATTCTTGCTTTTATTTCTTGTGCTATGGGAGTCCTGTTGAGGAAGTCTGGTCCTAAGCCGACATGTTGAAGCTCTGGACCTACTTTTTCTTCTATAAGATGCAAGGTCTCTGGTCTGATTCTGAGATCCTTAATCCATTTTGAGTTTAGTTTTGTGCATGGTGAGAGATATGGGTTTAGTTTCATTCGGTTGCATATGGATTTCCAATTCTCCCAGCACCATTTGTTGAAGAGGCTATCTTTTCTCCATTGCATATTTTTGGCCCCTTTGTCTAGTATGAGAAAATTGTATTTATTTGGGTTTGTGTCCGTGTCCTCTATTCTGTACCATTGATCCACCTTTATACTTTGGTACCAATACCATGCCGTTTTTGTTACCATTGCTTTGTAGTAGAGTTGAAGATCTGTTATTGCGATACCCCCTGCTTCACTCTTTCTGCCAAGGATTGCTTTAGCTATTCTGGGTTTTTTATTCTTCCAGATGAATTTCATAATTGCTTGCTCTATTTCTTGTAAGGTACATCATTGGAATTTTAATTGGAATTGCATTGAATCTGTATAGCACTTTTGTGCACCTTACTCTTTATTGATCATAACACAGCCACCTAAATCCTCCACCAAATAACATTTGAACTTGAGTTCATAATGGCTGTTTCCACTGTTTTCATCTACACTATTCCTATGTTTCTGGCTTTCAAGACTGTGTGTAATGTGGAAGAATAATGAGACAGATGTTGGTATCAGGATCTTTTAACTTTGTTGCTTTTACCTGCTCCCTGATTCAATTGATCTACTGTGGACTGTGACTTGGAACTCCTCCTTCCATCTTTGACATAGATACACACTTTAAATATTGTTATATCATCATAGTATGCAATGAGGGCTTGCTCACTGGCTTCTACTGTGTCTTATTATATTTGTGGCTATGACACAGTCAATGAAGCCAAGTTCCTAACATTCTGCATGTTGGTGTTCTGCAGTGTCTGAGTCACCTTCTTCTGTGTCTTCCACAACACCAAGAAGAAGGTCAGGGTGCCCATGGAGGTTTACTCCATCTTGGCTTCTAGTGCATGGCTGCCGAGCTGTGTTTTTGCCCCCAAGTGCTACATAAATCTGAAAATTCCAAATAAGAGCTCTGAAAGTTTTAAGGAACAGAAAATATTCTAGGGGAAATGGCATTCTGGGATTTGATCTCATAAATTCTTTTTCATTTTCAAGGATTTTAGCCCAAAAAACTACCCCCAAAACTATCACAGTGTTTTTCAATAATTACATCTATATAGCTCCTAAATATTCCCTTTATCCACATAGGAAATTCCACTCCCATTAATGAGGACTTTTAATTTTCCCCTCCCTCAGCCCCTGATAACCATTAATCTGTCTCGTGTTGCTGCCGATTTACTTGTTCTGGGTATTTCATATAAATGAAGTCATACAGTATGTTTCTATTTTTGTCTTTCTCCAATGTTTTTGTACCCTGATATTGTATTCCAATATTCTATGATAACTTATACTGATTAGTTTTGTAAGTCAATTTCCTACTTGAAGAATCATTGTATAAAATGAATCTTAGTCAGCTATTGAGGTTACAAACACATGCTCTCTCATATTAATGACTATAATTGAAATTGTGGATATTATTAAATTTCTTTGTAACTTATTAGCACATATTATAAACATTTATATTTTGGTATATAAGTCATGCTTCATGTTTTCCTCTCATTTAGACATTATTTTATTTTGTTACTGTCATACCTTTTATGGACATTTTTTCCTCAAAAATAAATAGTGATGTTTAAATGATATACATGTGTGCACATTATTTCCCCCAAAGCTCTTATTATATAATCATTTCCAACTTAAAGAAACAAATGTGCATACATGCACTTAGAAACACTATTAACAAGAACCACAAGGTGGGAACACCTCAAATGTCTATCAATGGATGACTATTTTGGAGCATATACTCAGCAAAATACTCTTCAGTCATAAAAACAAGTGAAATTCTGATATTCATATGGCAACACTGATTAATCTTGAAAATATTAGGCTAAGTAAAAAAAATGACCAAAAAAGGCACATATTGCATAACTTCACTTGTATGAAATATCCAGAATGAGCAACATAGAATAGGTTAATGGTTATCATGAGCTGAAGAAGGGGAGAATTGGGAACAACTGTGCATGGGAATGGAATTATCTTTTTTATTTGTTTTTTTTTTAACTCATTTTAAACAAATGGGGTACAACTTTTTATTTCTCTGGTTGTACAAGAAGTAGAGTCACACAATTGTGTAACCATACATGTACATTAGTGGAATGACGTTTGTCTCATTCTATTATCTTTCCTTCCCCCACCCTCTCCCTACCTCTCATTTCCCTCTACACAGTCCATCCTTCCTTCATTCTTCCCTTACCTGCTTCATTATGTATCATCATCCACTTATCAGAGAAAACATTTGGCCTTTGGTTTGTTGGGATTGACTTATCTCACTTAGCATGATATTCTCCAACTCCATCCATTTACCTGAAAATGCCATAATTTTATTTTTCTTTATGGCTGGATAATATTCCATTGTGTATATATACCACAGTTTCTTCATCTATTTATCTGTTGAAGGGCATCTAGCTATTGTGAATTGAGCTTCTATAAACACTGATGTGGCTGCATCACTGTAGTATGCTGCTTTCGAGTTCTTTCAGTATAGTCCAAGGAGTGAAATAGCTGGGTCAAATGGTGGTTCTGGGAATGGAATTTTCTATGTGGATAAAAAGAATATTTAGGGACCAGATAGATGTAATTGTTGAATAACTCACGATTATAATAAATGTCATGGAATTTACACTTTAAAATGGTGAATTCTATGTGAATTCCATAACAATAAAAACTGAGAATATAGTAATATGTTCCTGAGATGTAGTACTAAAAATGCATAGTATATATACATATATGCATATATATTTAATTCAATAGATGGGTGTAAAATATTAATGATGAACATAAACATGATTTAAGGAGAAAATGATGACTTGTAGCTTAAATTATGCTTATATCTGGGCTATTCCAAGAAATCCAGAAAAGCATGAAAAAATAAAAGTGAAATAGCCCCAGGAATTGCAAATTGAAAAATTGCAAAATGAAAAATAAGTTGACTTAAGTCATGTGGCTGAGGTAAAGGGCAGAGATCCTAGTTCCTTTCCACACTTCTTATTTAGCAGTAGATACTTCAATATATAATACCCAAGAACTTTGGGAAGTAATGGGATTTAATAAATCAGCAGGTTACCCTAAACACAAGGTTGAATATATTGCTATTAGACAACTTTATAGAATTACTTGACATTTCCATATTTGGTCAAGTACAGTTAGGTTAATTTAAAAATATTGATGGTTAGGGTTAGTGGCTTTTAGTGAAATGCTGAAATGCCTCCTTTGATCTGTGAATAACAGTAGAATATCTTGAAGATACGTGGATATACATTCCAAAATGTTATGGACAAGGATTAAAAGGCATCAAAACAGCTGGGAGCTGTGAGGCACACCTGTAATCCCAGCAGCTTGGGAGGTGGAAGTAGGAGGATCCCAAGTTTAAAACCAGCCTCAGAAAAAGCAAGACACTAAGCAACTTAGTGAGACCCTGTCTCTAAATAAAATACATAGGACTGGGGATATTACCAGTGGTTAAGTGCCCCTGGATTCAATCTCTGGTACTCCTCCAAAGGCATCAAAACATAGTGTAATAGAATGTTTGATTACTAGAAAATGGAAACTTCTCTAAAAAATCAAGGAAGAAAAATAAGTTATGATAAAGGACTAAAAATATAATTGACCTCTGGATTCTGTATTATAACTATAAATACAAAGAGGCAAATATACTGCCAGAACAGTTTGTGTAGGAAAAATATTGTAGATCAAGAAACTGTAATGACCTCCATCTCCATGTTGTCATTCAGATGTGACTGAAAATAAAAGAAAGAAAGGAAAATGAAAAATGAGGCACTTACTTAGAAATGACTATACCTTATGTAATGTAGTAGCAATTTACATTGATTATCTACAGGATCCTCCAGATAATATTATAAGGTTGATATTATCCCTACTTTATTTTTTATTATAAACAAATGGGGTACAACTTGTTTCTCTGTTTGTACATGAAGTAGAGGCATATCATTTGTGTAATCATACATTTACATAGGGCAATGGTGTTTGATTCATTCTGTTATCCCTACTTTAAAGACAAAAAAACAGAAACTTGGATAATTTTCAAAAGGGTTCTCAAGAGTACCAGCTTATAATTGATGCTAAAAACAAACATTAGTTCTAAGACTTTTAAAATAACTGAGGTCTCAGAAAATACCCCACCATTTCCCAAAGATTTAAAAAGAAGAAAGGATAAACAATGTGCACCAGGTCCCTGAAAGGGCCAATATAAGATGTCAAGAGAGGGATTTACTAAATATTGAAACACACTGAAAATTAATAAACTATTGTATGAAAACGCTTGACATCATGGTGCATATGTTCACACTGAAATAGCTAAAGAAACATTGTAGTATTGTAAAAATAAAGTAGCAAGGAGGAAATAAAAGAGAAGGAGGAGAGAATAGTGTTATACTTTTACTTTTAAATTACATGAGTTTTTGACCATTATTTTATTTTATTTTACTTTATTTTAGGTGCTGGGGATTGAACCCCAGACCTCACACATGCGAGGAAAGCACTCTACCACTGAACCACATCCCTAGCACCTCCAATCACTTATTCAATTAGTAAAAACACGGGATGGAGAAGATGGAAACAACAAATTTCTCATTTTCCAAAACAGGGGAACAAGAGTTATTACTTCAGTTTTAAAATTGTATATTTATATATATATATATATCCTAGAGAGTAAATAGACACATGGTATAGATACAAAGGTTATATAGATACATCTTAGGGTGATTTAGAAGTGAATAAAATGTAACCTAGAACAATCAATGTAAAGATATAGCAAGCACAGTTCAGAAGCAGAAAACCATTTAGTAGAGATAATACAAATTAGGAATACATGATTTTAATTTAAAACTCTAATTCAGGCTCCTCAACTTTCCTTTTTAGTACAAATTTATGAACTAATTCTAGTCAAAAATAAAATAAGAATGGGAAATAATACTGAGCTTCTTTGAATGTTGATAATTGCATCTTTCTCTTTTCCTGCTCAACACTCTTATTTGCAAGGAAAACAAAGGAAACTGAAGCATGAATGGATGAAGCCACATAACCTCTTTGTTTTCTCTTGGCTGGCTTGGTGTTAACAAATACATGGGTCTGACTCAACAGAACTGGTTCAGTCAAGTTTCTGGGAAGACTCATTGTATTTCTATTTTGAAAATAAATTTTCTAAAATATAGTGAATTTCAAAGTAGAAATGTCTAATAAATTTGCTTCTTCTTGATGCATTTATCACTGGATTTTTAGAAAAATTAGCTTTAAAATATGTAAAATATTTAAAATATAATAGAGCATAAGTACTGTATTATGTTATTATGCTCAAATTTATAATAAACATCTGTGAATTTACCACCCAATCTCAAGAATAGAATATCACCAATTACTTCTACCCATCTGTCCTCTACCCTTTCCTTCTGCTCTCTTTTCTATGCTCAACCAGTGGTGATCACCATTTAAAATTTTGAAAACGTCTTTTAATCACTTTTTCTAAAACTGTATGATATATGAAAGATTAACCTAAAATACATTATACAGTTTTGTTAGCTTCAGAGATTTATAAAACGAGTGTAAGCGTATTCCAGGTATATAGCATTATGTAATCAGTTTGAACATCCACATCTCAATGTCCCAGAAATTTACTATTTAAACATTAGAAATTCTTATATGTGTACAAAAGGTTCATAGCAGCATTGTTTTTAACAGCACAGAATTTGATGTGACCCAAAAAATTCATCAGGAAAGTGGATAAAAATAAATCATAATATAGCTATAAAATGAAATATACAGTAGAGAAAAGGAAGGAACTACAATTACCCACAACATAGATGAATTTTAGAAACATGCTATAGGGAATGAATAAAACGTGTTACCTTAAGTTGAATATGATTCTAATAGGAATTGACAATGAGGATCTTGATTACTCATCTTCTGATGCGGGTTCTTTCTCCTCTAATAGGGGCTTTGTCTTCTTCTTCTGTAGCAGACACTATTTAAATGCTACTCAAACTTTGCTACCACACTCTTTTTTTTTTTTAAGTGTTTTATTTTTCTTTCTTTTTTTTTTTTTTTTTTTTAGTTTTCGCCTTTCTCAACAGGGCCATGCACAATCACTAAGCCAATCATGATGAATTCTATTCCATTAATCAGCGATTCATTTAAGAATTTAGCAAACCATAAAATTCCAGCCATCTGAAGAAATTGTACTGAGAATATGTGCATATGTGTTAATTCCTAGAGAAAGTTTACTCATTCTTACAGAGAAGAAAGGGATGGAATAGTTTCTCTGCCTAAGTCTTATATTTTATAGCATCCTGGAACTAACCCAGAGACAGAATCCAATGCAGGTAAAATGACAGAATAAAAATTTAGAGAAGGATTTGAGAATTAATGACATAATAGAATTATGTGTCAATCTTTCTGCATTTATTCTACTTTGGAACTTTGTTTTCTGTAGTGAAATACAGTTCCTCTTTTTCTTTAAATTGTCATGAAGTTTTGTTCTTATAATATTTGGTGTAAAGTCATTTATCTGTGGGTTAGGACCACTAATCATCATCTTCATACTCTAGGCCTCCTGACAGATTCAATTATTATTAGACAATTTTTCTCCTGTGAGTATGATCTGAACAACAAAATGTTCTCGTTATTTTAGTGTTACTCATCATTGTGACCCTTGCACAGGTAAGTTATATGGCATCCTTTTTTATTTCTGGATAATACACAAATTAAAAATTAGCAAATCACCAATTAAACTCTTTGTATTGGAAAAGTCGCAATGATTAAGACAAGTTTTACCTGTAGTGAGTTAAATAAAATTTATGATAATATTAAGAACAATTGAAAAATAAAAGACCATACCATATATTTGGATGGGAAGATTAATTATGGAAGAAAAAAAATGTTAATACTTACATAACCAACATATAATTTTAATTCGCTTCTAAAAAATATTCTCATATATTTAGGGGAAGCAATTTGGCAAATCTTTTGAATTAATCTGAAAGAATAAAAATGTCAGCACATTTTAAATTGATATAAAACTAACTTTGCATAAAATTTACCATTCATCATTTTAAAATGTACAATTCTCTGTAAACATCACTTCTTATCTGGTTCCAAAATGTTTTAATCACCCCAAAAAGCAACCCTATATACATTAAGTAATCACTCCCAAGTTCACCCTCCTCTCAGTACCTGACAATGATTACTATAGTATTTATGGAATTACTTATACTTGATGATTCATAAGAGTGAAATAATATGTGTTCTTTGCATTTAAACTGCTTTAATTAAAAAAAAAGATTTCAAGGATCATACATGTGGCAGCATGCATTACTTTATCTCATTTTGTGGATGAATGATATTACATTGTATGTATCACAATTTGTTCATATAAATTTGTTTAGATTAGATTTTATGTATCACAATTTGTTCATACTTTGCTGAACTTTGGGCTTGTTTCCACCTTTTGAGTATTATGAACACTGGTGCTATAAACATGCACGTGCATGCATTTATTTGAGTACTTGTATTTTATTCTATTGATTACATACATTGGAGTGAAGGTGCTAGGGCATAAAGTAATTCTATGTTCAACATTTTGAGAAACAACTAAACTGTTTTCCACATTTTACTTTCCTACTAGGAATTCATAAAAGTGTCATTTCCTCCACATCCTCAACATTTGGGTAAATCCTTCTTGACTGTGATATAAAAATCTATATAATATTCTGTTGGATGATATTCGCTTGTGTTTTGATAAGGATTTTTGCATGTCTAATCATAAAATATATTATTCTGTAGTTCTTAAATATTTGTGTCTTTGGAACCAGGTTAATTAATGGCTTCATAGAATGTGTTACAAAGCATTCCCTCCTCTTTCATATTTTGAAAGAAACTGAGAAGTGTTGATGTTCAATTTTCTTTAATTCAGTAGAATTTTCCAGGAAAACCATCTCTTGATAAGTTTTTTTTTTTTGTTGGAAGTGTTTTGATTACTGATTGAATCTTGTTGGTTTATGCAGTTTTTTCATTCCTTGCTGAGTGATATATAGTAGTTCATGTGTTTCTTAGAATTTATTCATTTCATCTAAGATAACTAATATTTTATCCTAGGATTCTATGTAGTATTTTATTATAATCCCTTTTGTTTCTGTAAAGTACACAGCACAGATTCCCACATTCATTTATGATTTTAGAAATTTGTTTTCCTTTTCCTTAGTCCAGTAAATATTAATTTTAATCATATTTTCAATGAATCAACACTTAGTTTTTATCTATTTTTCATATTGTGTATTTTATTTTTGTTCTTATTATTATTATCTTCATTCTGCTATCTTTAGTTTTAGCTATTTCCCCCCTAGTTTTTTTTAAAATATTGTTGTGAAATCATTTTTCTATATTGACTGCTGTAACATTTTCTCTTGAATACTGCTGTCAGTGCATCCCATATATTTTAGTATGCCGTGTTTTCTTTTTCATACATCTAAATGTTTTCTAAGTTTCCTTTTGATATCTTTGACCCATTGTTTGTACAAGATTATTTTGTTTATTTCTCTCATGTAAGTGAAATTTCCAGGCTTCCTTCTTTTTATTCTGATTTCTAGTTTTATTCTATTGTGATTAGAGAAGATATTTTATAAAAGTTCAATACTTTTGTGTTCACTGAGTATTATTTGTGACAACTTTTGTTTGCTCTTGGAGAATGTTCTATGTGCACTTGAGATGAATGTTATGCTCTTTTCTTACTCCGTTTATAGTATTTCACAGATGCATATAAGTTCTAATTATTTTATAAGTCTATATCTTCTTTTCTTATGCACTTCTCTCTGAATGTTCCATTTATTATTGAAAATATGGTCAAGAATACAAGCAACAATAGGTGTTGGTGAGGATGCGGGGAAAGGGTACACTCATACATTGCTTGTGGAACTGCAAATCGGTGCACTCATTTCCACTCTGGAAAATTTTACTGCTCGGTCATACTATATAATACAAATTATACATTGTGGGATTAGATTTCCTTATATATTGCTGGTAGGATTGCAAATTGGTGCAACCTCTCTGGAAATAAGTATGGAGATTCCTCAGAAAACTTGGAATGGAACCACCATTTGACCCAGTTATCTCACTCCTTGGTTTATACACAAAGAACTTAAAATCAGCATACTACAGTGACACAGCCACATCAATGTTTATAGCAGCTCAATTCATGATAGCTAAGCTAAGGAACAAGCCTAGATGCCCTTCAACAGATGAATGGATAAAGAAAATGTGGTATATATACATAATGGAATATTACTCAGCCTTAAAGAATAATGAAATTATGGCATTTGCAGGTAAATGGATGGAGCTGGAGAATATCATGCTAAGCAAAATAAATCAAATCCCCCAAACCAAAGGCTGAATCTTTTCTCTCATAAGCAGAAGCTGATCCATAATGGGGGAAGGAGGTTAGGGAAGAATGGAGGAACTTTGGATTGGGTAGAGGGGAGTAAGGGGAAGTGGGGTGTGGGAATGGGCAGGATGGTGGAATGAGACTGGCATCATTACCCTATATATATGTATGATTACATGAGTGGTGCAACTCTGCACCATGTACAGCCAGAGGAAGGAGAAATTATGCTCCATTTGTGTTCAATGTGTCAAAATGCATTATACTGTCATATATAACTAATTAGAACAAATTAAAAAAATAAAAAAGAAAGTATGGTATTAAAGTATCCAAAAACTATTATAATATTGTCTATTTCTCCATTTAATTCTGTCAATATTTTCTTCATTTAATTAGGGCTCTGTTGTTTTGTGCATAATATATATAAATGTTATAAACGGGAGTAAATATTTAGCAATTTCTAAAAATTGTATTAGATAAGATAATGTTTATTACTCATATTTCTTATTAGTTTACTTATCAAATCATGTAGGTTCAATTCAGTATTTGACTTATTTCTACACATTAAAGTCTTCTATTTTCTTCCCACTTTTTCTTCAGATAAGGTGAACCACCTTGCTCCAGTAAAGGGTGAAGTTAATTCCAAAATTAAATATTCAACCAAGAAGTGGAAAAGTTTGTCCAGTTTATTAATACTTCTGAGTTTTTCTTTTTAAAAATACAATTTCCTCTTTCAGTCATACTAATACTCATTTCAGATAAATGTAAAATGTAGATAATATAAAAATAATGCACAGAAAAAGCTTAATTATTACATATAATGGTGAATTCTGACTACGTATTTGTTGATCACGGATAATGTAATAGTTAAATAATTTTGGGACCATATACTCAATGAAATGATATTACATATTCTGAGTATAGACAGCTTAAACAAATTGTTTCTTGGGCTGTAATGATAATAAATGAAAAGCATGAAATGGACATTAAATGTATATTTTTTAATTCAATGAAATGAATACATTTGGGGAAAAACTGTGATGAGCACATGGTCTAAAATAGTAGTAATTAATTGAACTAATATTTTAGAGTTTTATGATTTTTCTATCAAATTTTGACAGATTATGTGATACAAAGTATGTGTGATGTTCCTACTTTAGTCTTAAAAATATATTTATTCTAAAGCAATGAATGCAGTTAGATTTAAAAGAGAAATAATACACTACAGTTTAAAAGAAACCCTGAAGCCAATAGTCCCACCTTTCAATCATATCTTCTACTTTTTTCTTATGGGCTAAAAATCTATATTTATATATCATATCTATTTTTCTAGTATTTCCTAATTTGTCCGAGATATCATAACATCATTTTTAGATGGTTAAGGCTTATTGTTCTTAAATAATTTCACCTATTTTTTATCAATTATCTTCCATCCATTCTCCCCATATATCATCACATTTTGTTGTCATTATTCAATATTTATATTGTTACAACTATTTAAATGTTATTCACTGCCAAACCAAATATTTTACTATGATTTTACCTTTTTATTATACAATGACAAAATCATCAGTTAAATATTTTCTCATTTTTTCACATTTTCTAAATTATCTTCATACCTATTACTTCCAGCAAAATGATTCAACAGAAATTTAGTTTCTCCCATTTCTAAAAACGGATCAATCTCATTTTTCAATTTATTTATCCCATTTTTTCATGAATAAATTTTTCCTGAAATCCTCTATCCTCCTATTCTTATATGAACTGTATTTCCTTAAGATTACTGCATAGGTCTTATTGAGAAACCTTAATTTATGATTGACCTCAAAATCATCTTTTCTGTCCTAGAAGACCTTTGTACTTTGAGACTGCCCAACATCTTTTATAAATGCTGTTTTCAATCTGATATTTTCTCAAAGTTTCCTTTCACATTGAGAATTTACATTTATATATTTATATTTAAATATATGAAAATGTCATGTGACTAGCTTCTACCAAGATGTGCTGGAGTGTGTTTTCGAATGTAGAAGTAAATGTGTGAGCCTGAGTGGCTCTTCCAACAAGTAGGGATATTATGGCTATCAATATATTGTTTAGGTTTGGCAGCATGGGCCATTCCAGCAATAAATTATGGAAAAGTGTTATTTCCATTAACTTACCACCATTATTTCTCCTGGTAAATAGTCATTCTTTTAGGGTGTACTTATTTCTATTAAATAACATCATTACTCTTATATTCGTGTGTTTGCTCCCATTCAAATTATACAGATGATTCTGTTTCTTTCCGTCTCATTTTAAATAGATGCTCATTTTTGAAAAGTACTTATAAATCCCCCAAAGTGGAAACATTTAGAAGATATCCTTTATTGCCTAGAAAAAAATAAGTTCTATAGCCTTCACAGAGACATTTTATTTTAAGTCATAGACATCTCATTTAAGGTATAACTTGCTTCCGAAATATTATTTTCATTTAACAGGGTTATTCTCTCTCTAGATCTACATCTCTCTCTTCATGATTTGTAATTTTTATTATGGAATATTCAATTTACTGATGTCAATTAAGCCCAAGGAATTTTTGTCCTAGTCAGAAGTTTAGGGACATTTGTGCTCAATTGCTCTGGACTTTTTGTAGTTATTGTTTGATTTTGGAAATTATTCAAAGTATAGAAAGGGAGAGAAAAAATAATCTGTAACAAACCATTCTGAATGTAATCATTTATAGTTTGTTTCACAAAGGTATTCAATTCTGCCTATCCCATTCCCAACCATATATTATTGCTTGGATTTCTAGACCTTAGTTAAATTTAAAACTCAGTCCTATTAAAGACAAGAGTATTATTATCATTAGAGAAATCTTTTGCAATTATAATTATGAGGGTTTCTGACCCTTCCAGTAAGAATATACTTTGTATATAAAGTGACAGCCTAATTTGGCTAGAGCAAGTCTCTGTGTAAGCTAATTACATGTGGTAATTTTGCCTGAAAGGAGACTGACTTGAAAGTGAATCCAATTTAACGGTGAGGAGATTGTTATAAGAAACATTTCATTGTGGGTTTGGAAGTCCCTTAAAGTGCTAATTTTTCACTTGAATAACCATATTGCCATAGCAAGGAGTTTTCAAATTACTTAATATTTGAGAGATATTTGAACTAAGAAAAAATAAAGAAAAATAGTGGAATTTTTTGTTTTATGGGAATAATTTAGTATTCTATTATTCACACACATTAAAATTAGCTTCTATTTCCTCTTTCTACTTGTTCGTAAGATATAGTAGACCACCTTGCTCCATTAAAGAATAAGTCTAATTCCTTAATTATATATTCAACTGAGAAAGAGCAAAATTTGTCCAGTTTATCAATCTTTCTAAGTTTTTCTTTTTAAATGTTATAATCTCCTCTCTCGGGCAGTTTAATAACCATTTCTGAGAAAATCATTACATACAGCTAGTGGGTATTGTTTGGTGGGTTGAAATATGGTAACTGTAAGAAGAAAAGGTAGAAGAAATGCTTTAAAGAGCACCTAAAATATAGCTTTAAGCACTGTTATCTGCCTGGCCAGGCAAAGAAACTCTTTGGAATATGATAATCAGGAACAGGACTTTTTTCCCCAGAAAAAAAACTTTTATAAAAATCCAAGTCAAACCCAGTACAAGCCCTGCAAATTTCAACTGTAGGTTCATATTATACTTGACACTGTACTGAGGTTTATACAACGTACAAAGCTGGCAGGACATTAGCCTATTTTAAATGTGAGCAGGGCACCTTATCCTGGTTAAGAATGATCATATATATCAACTGCTTTAAAATTATCTTTCCTTTAAAGTTATCTTATTTCTTAGAATCACCATTGAAAGCTATTTCATTGTGTTAAATCCTAAAGCTTCCTTATCATCTCTGTAATATTATAAATCTTTGGGAAATTTTAGTGGGTTCAGTCCAATCTGCCCCTATCTTCCCTTCAGGATGAGAAAGTAATGACCCTGATTGTCTGGTGTGTTTGTGACTGATGACTCTCACCTGAATCCTTTTCTGAAAATTGTTCTCAGCCAAAAAATGTTGTCACACTGAAGTTTATGTTTCCTAATGGGATCAGTCCACATTCAATGACTAGTCAATAATGGGACATAAAGGCATGACTTCCTTGTCTCAAGGAAGGAGAACTCTGAATTGCTATTACAGTTCAGAGTTTACCATAGGAACACCTGAGGTTTTCTATTGTAACTTTCTCATAATCCTTTATCTCCCTCGCCCAAAACTGCTTCCCTCTCCCACTCATAATTTTTGTTATGCGATAAACTCCTATATATATATCTGAGTATATTAGAATCTGGTTCTTGAAGAATGTAATATACAACAGTTGGAAGTGTCCTAGGAACAGATTCTACAATGTTAGGGGTAATGTTAGTAGATGAGTGACTGACAGACTCTGGCTTGTGATTGTTGTACAGTAAAATTTCAGTTGATGGTGAACTAACTGGTACTAAATACTGAAGGAAAGAAATGACCTGGAAGGTGTGATATTTCAGGTATTTTAAGAGTTTTGGGTGAACAATGAGGGAGAGTAATTACAAGAATTTTTGAACCAAATGGTTGCATCTATGCACTGGAGACAGACAATGAAATGCTGAGGGTTATTAATTAACAGTCTAAATTGAAATTTGAAAACTAGAGGGTTTCCTTAGCAGCATATAGAGAAGATCATCTCCTGAAGCTAGAGGATATAAAATGGTGATAATCAGGAACAGTACTTAACTATAATAGAATCAACACTCCAGAGAATGTTCAATTCTCCTCCAATGCAAATCTGAAATGCCAAAGTCAAGACCCTGACTGCAAAGGTTATGATCTTAGTACTTGGGACTTGGGTTTGAGACATTTGCATTGTGAACATGAAAATATTAAATCTCCATGATATTCTTCTTGTAGAGGTTTTTGAGTTCTTTATATATTCTGGAGATTAGTGCTCTATCTGAAGTATGATTGGCAAAGATATTCTCCCACTCTGAAGGCTCTCTCTTCACATTACTGATAGTTTCCTTTGCTGAGAGAAAGCTATTTAGTTTGAATCTATCCCACTTATTGATTCTTGCTTTTATTTCTTGTGCTATGGGAGTCCTGTTGAGGAAGTCTGATCCTAAGCCAACATGGTGAAGATTTGGACCTACTTTTTCTTCTATAAGATGCAGGGTCTCTGGTCTGATTTCAAGGTCCTTGATCCATTGTGAGTTGATTTTTATGCACGGTGAGAGATAGGGGTTTAGTTTCATTCTGTTGCATATGGATTTCCAGTTTTCCTAGCACCATTTGTTGAAGAGACTATCTTTTCTCCATTGCATATTTTTGGCCCCTTTGTCTAGTATGAGAAAATTGTATTTATTTGGGTTTGTGTCCATGTCCTCTATTCTGTACCATTGATCTACCTGTATATTTTGGTACAAACACCATGCCGTTTTTGTTACTATTGCTTTGTCGTATAGTTGAAGTTCTGGTATTGTGATACCCCCTGCTTCATTCTTCCTGCTAAGGATTGCTTTAGCTATTCTGGGTTTTTCATTCTTCCAGATGAATTTCATGATTGCTTGCTCTATTTCTGTGAGTTATGTCATTGGGATTTTAATTGGAATTGCATTGAATCTGTATAGCACTTTTGGTAGTATGGCCATTTTGACAATATTAATTCTTCCTATCCAAGAACATGGGAGATCTTTCCATCTTCTAAGATTTTCTTTAATTTCTTTCTTTAGTATTCTGTAGTTCTCATTGTAGAGGTCTTTCACTTCTTTTGTTAGATTGATTCCCAAGTATTTTTTTTGAGGCTATTGCAAATGGAGTCATTCTTTTTTATCTGAGTGATATTCCACTGTGTTTGTATGCCACTTTTGCTTCATTCATTCATCTGTTGAAGGATACCTAGGTTGGTTCCATAGCTTAGCCATCATTAATTGAGCTGCTATAAATATCAAAGTGGCTGTGTTGCTGTAGTATGATGTTCTTAAGTCCTTTGAGTATGAACAGAGGAGTGGGATAGCTGGGTCAAATGCTTGCTCCATTCCAAGTTTTCTGAGAAATCTCCATACTTAATTCCAGAGTGGTTGCACCAATTCATAGTTCCAC
Source organism: Sciurus carolinensis (assembly GCF_902686445.1). Classification (NCBI taxonomy): domain Eukaryota; kingdom Metazoa; phylum Chordata; class Mammalia; order Rodentia; family Sciuridae; genus Sciurus; species Sciurus carolinensis. The sequence continues at coordinate 105,440,568 of NC_062232.1, forward strand.
CAGCAATGCATGAATGAATCTTTTTCCCCACATCTTTGCTAACATTTATTGTTACTTGCATTTTTGGTTGTTACAATTCTGACTGGAGCAATATGAAATCTCAGTGTAGTTTTAATTTGCGTTTTTCTAATTGCTAGAATTGTTGAACTTTTTTTCATATATTTGTTCACCACTCATATTTCTTCTTCTGTGAAGTGTCTGTTCAGTTCCTTTGTTCATTTATTAATTGATTTGTTTTTTTTTGTTTTTTGAATTCTATATATACCCTGGAAATTAATGCTCTATTTGAGGTTCAGGTGACAAAGATATTCTCCCATTCTGTAGGCTCTCTCTTTGTGCTCTTAATGTTTCCTTTTTTGTGAAGAAGATTTTAGTTTGATACCATTACATGTGTTGATTCTTAATTTTACTTCTTGCACTTTAGGAGTCTTGTTGAGGAAGATGTTTCCTAAGCTAACATGATGGAGTGTTGGTCCTACATTTTCTCCTAGTAGATATAGGGTTTTTGGTCTAAAACCTTGGACCATGATCCACTTTGAGTTGAGTTTTGTGCAGGGTTAGAGATAGGGGTTAAGTTTCACTCTACTACATATGGATTTCAAGTTTTCCTAGCACCATTTGTTGAATAGGCTATCTTTTCTCAAATAAATGTTTGTACCACCATTGTCTAGTATGAGATAACTATATTTATGTGGGCTTGTATCTGCATATTCTATTATATACCATTGGTCTACATGTCTATTTTGTTGTCAATAACATGCTGTTTTTGTTAGCTCTGTATACTAGCTCTGTAGCACAATTTAAGTTCTGGTGCCTCCTGCTTCACTTTTCTTGCTAAGAATTGCTTTGGTTATTCTGGGCCTGTTTTTCTAAATGAATTTCATAATGGCTTTTTCTATTTCTATGAAGAATGTCACTGTATTTGTAATAGGAATTGCATGAAATCTGTATAATGTTTTTGGTAGTACGGTGGTTTTGATAATATTAATTCTGCCTATCCAAGAACCTGGGAAATTTTTCCATCTTCTAAGGTTCTCTTCAATTTCGTTCTTTAGTGTTATGTAATTTTCATTGTAGAGGTCTTTCACCTTTTTTATTAGAGTTATTCCAAGTTATTTTATTTTTTGAGGCTTTTGTGAATGGGATAGTTTTCCTAATTTCTCTTTTGGTTGATTCATCATTAGTGTATACAAACAAAATTGATTTCTGGATGTAAATTTTGTATCCTGCTACTTTGCTGGATTCATTTATGAGTTCTAGAAGTCTTCTGGTGGAGATTTTGGGTCTTCTAAATATAAGATCATGTCATCAGCAAATAGTAATAGTTTGAGCTCTTCTTTTTCTATTCATATACCTTTAATTTATTTATTTTGCATAATTGCTGTGGCTATAGATTTAAGAACTATGTTGAACAGAAGGGGTGAAAGAGGGCATCCCTGTCTTGTTCCAGTTTTTAGAAGGAATGCTTTCAGTTTTTCTCTATTTAGATTGGCATTGGCCTTTGATTTAATGTATATAGTTTTTACAGTGTTGAAGTATTTTCCTACTATCCATAGTTTTTCTAGTGTTTTTAACATGAATGGATGCTCTGTTTTGTCAAATTCATGGTAAATAGCCAGGCTAAACAAGAGAAAGAAGGAAACCACTCAAATTTCTAAAATTTGTGATAAAAAAGGAAACATCACCACAGACACTCCTGAAATACACAGGATAACAAGAAACTATTTTGAAAACTTATACTCCAATAAAACAGAAAATCTTGAAAATATCAACAAAGTTCTACAGATATATGACCTACTGAAATTGAATCAGGAGGACATCAAAAATTTAAACTGATCAGTTTCAAGCAATGAAATTGAAGATGCCATCAAAAGCCTACCAACAAAGAAAAGTCTAGGACCGGTTGGATTCTCAGCCAAGCTCTACAAAATTTTCAAGGAAGAGCTAATACCAATCTTCCTCAAATTATTCCATGAAATAGAAAAGGAGGGAACCCTTCCAAACTTATTATATGAAGCTACCATCACCTTGATACCAAAACTAGACAAAGACATGTCAAGGAAAGAAAACTTCAGGCCAATATCCCCAATGAACATAGATGCAAAAATTATTAATAAAATCTTGACAAATCACATACAAAAACACATAAAAAATAGTACACGATGATCAGGTGGGTTTAATTCCAGGAATGCAAGATTGGTTCCACATACTGAAATCAGTAAACATAATTAACCACATCAATAGACTTAAAGACAAGAATCATATGATTATCTCAATAGATGCAGAAGACTTTTTTCTTAAAGGTAATATCTGTTCCTTCTGGACCTATCCACTTTCTCCAGGGCTAAAAAAACCTACAGAGTCAGATTACTGGTTTCAGTTGGAAAATTGCTGGGTCTTCCAAAGAAAAAAGTTAGCTGTATACTGAAATTGCTCAAAGATCTTACTGCACAAACCAACCAGGGTAAATGAGTGTGTGTGTATGCATCTGGAGCACATGGGTTCTAGTTCAAATGATACAAAATATAATGTTAGATAAGGAAGAGTGAATCAATATAATGGCATACTCCTTTAATACCAGATTTAATAACTTGGCAAGAACTAAAGACTAAAGGATATGATGCTGATATATTACTAAGTTGTCACTTGTAGTCTTGAAAAAATCTTTGACTCTCACAAAATTAAGTAGAAATGGCAGAACTTACCTGGGAAACCATGGACAAAAGAAATCAGAGGCTCAGAAAAGTGGACATGCTTGTGTGGATATAATATGAAAAGACCAGAAAATCCTACAGGTATCTCTATTTTGTAGGATGTCTGAAGAAATACTCCACTGATATGAGAGAGAGAAGGAATGCAGTGTTGTGGCACATGTTTTGTTAAGGATTAGTTGTGGCAGTCCTCTAAAATTACATGCTGAATATATGATATATTGTTAGAGAACTTACTGTATACCAATGAAAAATACAGAATTCCAAATTAATAAATGCAAAATAGAGTTATTTTTATCAGAAATGTGGTGGGCACATTTACAATAATAAAAGGCAAGGTGGACCTAGGGATGTAGCTGAGTTGTAGAGCACTGGCCTAGCATGAGTGAGACCCCTAGGTTCATTCCCCAGTACCACAAAAAAAAAAAAGAACGAGCACAGGTGGACTCAAGATCAATATGTTACATCATGAAATGAGTCAGACTCAGATAAATAGAATATGTTTTCTCTCAAATGTGAAATTGGGGGCAAAAAAGTAGGATGTGAAAGTAGAAAGGGGACTATTAGGGAAGAAAAGGGGGCAGAGAGTAAAAGGGGTTGGGGTCAGATAACGAGGGTGGCAGAGAGGGTGGATATGCTCAAAGGACATTATGTCCATGTATGGAAATGCCACAGTGAAATACATTAATTTATACAAGTAATAAGTGCTAATAACTGTAAAACAGTAATAATAACCAAAAAAGTGTAGAGTTAAGGTAGAAATGGTAGCCTGTTGTAGTGATTTCAGGTCAATCAATGTACAGAGGAGTGAAAGTCCTTTGAGTTCAGAAAACTTTTTGGGACACAATAGGCACTCTGTTTGAATGGCTTAGAGATGCTCTGCAACTCCTCTGTCCTTGACGCTGGGGAAAATTATCTTATTATAATAACCTTTGGTATTAGTGGACTGAGAAGCAAGCAAGTTATGTAATCTGTACATGCACAAAGCTAACTGTACTATGTAACCTAGTGTGACTGGATATGACCCCTTAATAGATAATAAACTGGACTGGCTTTCCCACAGGAGCCACTTCTTGCTCTTTGCCATCCTGTGTGCTTGCCTCTTTACTAGTTTTCCCTTTAATCCTTATAGCTGGAGCCAAATTAGTCATAACAGCCTGTAGCTGGGTGGGGCAGGGTGCACCTGTAATTCCAATAATTTGGAGGCTGAGGCAAGAGGATCACAAATTTGAGATCAGTCTTAGGAACTTAGTGTTGACTGTCAGCAATTTACTGAGAGCCTGTCTCAAAATAAAAATTGAAAAGGACTGGGCACATAACTCAGTGATAAAGTACCCCTGAGTTCAATCCCATTGCAAAAAAAACAAAAATAGAAAAGGTACCTTGCACAGCCTGACCAGCAAAGAGCTATAGATGTGCTTAATATTTACTATTCCCAAGGGCAATCAAAAAGGCATTGCTTATTCTATATAATCAAAAATAATTAAGGATGAATAATTATGAGGGTGGAACCAACTACTCCAATAGAAAGTCATGACCTCAGGCCTAGATTTGGAAAGTGAGACAGTTCTCAGGTCTAGATCCATTGATTAAAGAAATACTGGGTGCTTATGAGGGAGAACTCTGTAACACAATGGCAAGTGTATAAGAGATTTATTATTTAGTTTTTATTCAAGGGAATCTACTACCATTTTCCTGTGTGGGTGTACATTAGAAAAAAAGGGAATATTCAACATTTCAAGTTTGGATCCAGGATACAAGTTGACATAGGTAACTAAGGATTCAATAGTTCTTATAAATCACTGGTTAGAGTGGGAAATAGATAGATGTCAAGTACTACATAAATTTCTCTCCTATCATTCAGTAATAGTATGCCTACTGTTTCCACACACTATTATGTGGTCAATCTTTTTGGTCTCTACTTTTATAATTACAATGTATATACTTTGGAGTTAGCAAAACCTTGACATTGATTTCCTGGACTGTGAGATAAGGTCTATCATAGTTCTAATACAATTCACTTCTACCATTTTTAAGTTTCAGAAATATTTTGATAAGAATATAGGAAAAGAACAATGAAAAATGGGTAAGTATAATGATCTGTTATTTTGTTAAAGCATGTAATTATCTTCCATATCATTAATTATGTGTTTAGAAATGCAGATATTCAATATATCCCTGAATTCTTAAGAAGTGTAATCTATCACTAATTTAGTATGGATTGGTCAACTAACAAGAAATTTGTTCATTGTTTCCTTCACTGAACAAATATTCATTGAGAAGACTTAGGTAATATTTGAGTGTTATGGTTTGGATATGACTTGTTCCCCCAAAACTCATGTATGAGGCAATGCAAGAATGTTCAGAGGTGGTATTATTAAATTATGAGAGCTATAAACTAATCAATGTATTAATCCACTTCAATGGATTAACTAGGTAGTAACTATAGGCAGGCAGCATATGGCTGGAGGAAGTAGGTTATTGGTAGCAGGCCTTTGGGGTTTATATTTTGTTCTTGGTGAGTGGAGCTCTCTCTGTGTCCTGGCTGTCATGAACTGAGCAGATTTCTTCCACCACATATTTCCACCATGTTCTCTGCCTCACCTAAGGACAAGAACAGTGGAGTTAGCCAACCCTGGACTGAAAATCTGAAACTCTAAGCTAAAATAAACTTTCCCTTGTACTTGTTAGCTCTTTTGGTCACAGGAAAACAATGCTGATTAAAACAGAAACTGGTACCAAGAAATGGGGGTCCATGCTGTGACTAACCTGACCACATGGTTTGGAAGCATTCACAACCAGTTTGCTTAAGTAGTTTGGTAAGGTTTGGAGATTCAGGTTGGAGAAGCCTTATGATTGACTGGGTTCATAAAGTTTTAGAGGTGAAGGAGGACAGTATTGGAAATTGTACTAGAGGGCATTTGTGTTACATTCTGTAGAAGTTGTCTACATTTTGCCAATGTCCTCAGATGTTTTGTGAGACTGAATTTGAAGGTGATGGACTAGTTAATGTATGAATTTTCAAGGCAGCACAGAATTCAGGCAGCAACATGGATATGGTGGGCAGCTTTTAGCCACATTTACTGTGGTGATCAGTAGCATAAAGCAGAGTGGAAAGATATGCAAAGCTTGCACTGTGGTTAGAAAGGTGCCTATAAACTGGGGCCAAGTAAGATGTGGTTGTTGAAGGTTACAACCTCTAAGGAGGTATGTCATACAGAGAAAATAAGAAAGATGGCTTGAGGACATTTCAGGATTGGCAAGACCACACTCATCATCATGGTCCCAAGAAGTTTGGCTACTGCTTGAGATGGTGGCAGACCTTGGTGTCATCTATGTAGTCTTCTGGTTCTATAAGAATTGACTGATGGAATTAGGAGGTCATCAAGGCTTCCATCTAGATTTCCAAGGAAGGCCTGGGAGGCCAGGCAAAGAGTAGAAGAGTTTAAATCCCTGCAGGTACCCCTGAGAGGGCAATGTATGAATATGTGAGAAGCAAGCTAAAGGTGTAGTGAAGATACTTGAGATTAAGATAAGATATGCCATTATTATGGAATGTCTGGTGAGGAAAGCTGAATAAATCAAACAGAAACAAGCCAAGAGAGGGGTCATGTGTGATTCAACCAGAAACGCCATGGGGAAGACCTACATAAGCACTTTGGAGAGAATATTGCCATGCCTTGTGTCCAGATGGTGGATGTGAAAACTACAAAACTTGTGTGTCAGACTGGATTTGGTCTTGCTTTGGTTCCATATATTCTTTCTATGTTCTTATTTTTCCCCTTTGGAACAGAAAAGTTTACTCTGTGCAGTTATGTATTGGATATATGTAACTTGTTTTTGATCTTTACAGGGGTTCAAAGAAGTTTGCTTGAGTTTCAGAATAAATTTGTTTGAACTTTTGGACAATCCTGGAACTCTTAAAACTTTGGGGACTCTTGGAAAAGCACTGAATGTGTTTTGCATTTCAAGATGGTAGTGAACTTTTGGGTGCCAGGGGCAGAATGTTATGGTTTGAATATAAGAAGTCCCTGAAAACTCGTGTGAGTCCAAGCAGGAATGTTCAGAGACAAAATGATTAGATTATAAGAACTATAGCCTATTAGTGAATTAATCACAGATGTGGATTAATTGGGCAGTAACTGAGGTAGGTAGGTGTGAATTGAGGAGTAGGTCACTGTGGACATGACTTTGGGGATTAATATTTTGTTCCTAGAGAGCATAATTCTCTCTCTTCTTTCTGGATCTCATAAACTGAGTGGCTTTCCTTCACATGCCCTTCTGCCATTATGATCTGTCTCACCTTGGGCCCAGAGCAGTGGAATCAGCTGACTATGAACTGAACCTCTTAATCTGTAAGCTTAAAATATAGTTTCTCTCTTCATTTTCTTGTCAGGGTCTTTGGTTATAGTGATGCAAAGTTGACTAAAGCTGTAAGGTGTTACAATAAATGGGAAGAACTATATATATAAGCCCATCTGGAGTTTAGTTAAAATTTAAACTGATAGTACCTTGCTGGGTGCATTTATTTAAACAACTCTTCTATGCTTCAAAGGAGGAATAGGATATCATGTACTCACAGATTTATTGGGTCCAACCAAGCTCATTATAACCAAATATAATTAAAAAAATTTTTTTTGTAAATAGTAAGGAAAAACACATTTATTTTTATATTGTAGCAATAACAATCACATTTAATGCATATAAATAGGCTGCTTTGTCTCTGGATCTTCTTGAAATAGTGATTTGATAAGATGGTATTGATGAATTGCCAAAAAGAGGAAAAGAAAGATCTTCTTTTGGCTTTAAGAAAAAAATCACTTCACAGAATGATTAATTACATACTAAAAACATTTTCAGAATAAAAATAGAGATGGCTCATTAGGATCAGTAACAATGTGTGGATTTATTTCCATGTAAAACCTCTTGTGTCATATTCACAGTTAGCAGAATATCTGATTTGCCTTTTATTGTACAATTTATATGACCTTCTTTTACTAAAGACTTTTCTATAGGATAGATATTTTTAAAAAATGTTATTAGTTAGAATTAAAGTTTTACAACTTGAACATTTATAATGAAAAATTTTTTAAGAAGTCAATAGTTAGATGATAAAAATCTCTATTTCCCCCTGGGATATAGAATATATATTCATTTATTATATATATATATGTCATATATATATAATGTTTTACGTTGTTATATAAATTCTTCACTACTTTTGGATGACTATTTTCCTCCACTGTGGTAATAAAACACTCATTTCAAGGTAATTTTAATCTAAGTGAATGAATGTTTCCTCTGTGTATTCATCATTTAATTTCTAATTATGGTTCCATTGTCTTAGAAACTGAATATAAAGGGACTTATTTTTCTTTGTTCTCAAATAAAACCCAACCCATAGTAATTTAATTAAACTGACTAAGTCTTTTTCTATTAAATACTAACGTAGAACTGGAGCAGAGCACATTTGTTCATAGTCTCTCAATCACAGCTAGTCACTTCTTCAATGCCATCATAACACTCTATGGCACACTCTTAGTGCTCTTTCACAATTTCTGTTTAATCTCTCTCCTATGAACTACAAGCTTCTCAAGGACAAATATGTCATATTAATCATTCTCAAGTCATTAATATACAGAATAAGGTTTTCTTATATTTCTTTAGTATTCCTTTTTAAATGCAACTTCATTCTAGATTTTAAAACACATTTCTACATATAATTTGATCATCACCTTCAAAATTCTTTCTAGTTCTTGGTATAACCTAGTGTATCTGCTGTAAAAGAACATGCTTAGTAAAAAATTTACTGCAATTGCCACAAAGGAAAATTACCCTTTAGGGAAAATAATTTTTAGCAAACATAATTTTATTATACTATGTTCTGTGCTAGCTTTTGTGAATAAAATATAGAATTCAATTCAGTCCCTGACCTCAAGTAGTTCATGCTCTAGTGTGAAAACAGATAAGTGAAGAGTGATGAAATCTATAATAGAGGTATGCTTTATATTCTACATTACTATGAATATGTCTAAAACTTTACTATTAACACTTACTATTTTTTATTATTTCATATGTTTTCTAATGAGAGGCTGTCTGGTCAAAACATATATGTTCTATGAGGGCAAAGATTGCATCATGCACTGATAGTACCTTTAACTATGCTAGTGAAGCTTAATGTAGAGAGCAGGTAAGTTGAAAGACCTATGTTTTAGTAGAAATGCAATGGACTAAGAAACAGAAGACCTGAATTCAAGTGTAGTTAAACTCTTTCCTTGATTATGAGCTACTTTGAACCCATTATAAGTATAACCTCAGAATGATGAGAAAGCATGTTTCTTTTTAAGTCTTTATGGAAGTTAAATAAAATAAATTTGCAAAGTACATAATAATAAAGTGCTAATAAATATCCTTATAGTAAGCTTTCTTCTATTACAATTAGGCTAAGATCTTAGAAAAGATTCACAAAACAGCTGTATTAAAAACATGGTTTGCCTTAGTTTGAAGTATCAGAAGGTAAGACTTTGTCTTATAAACATTCCCTAACTATATATGCTATTGGTTTTTCTCTATTAACCATCAATATTTACTTTCTCATTGCACGAGGTGAACACTTGTTGTGCTTAAAATTCCTGAGACATAAAATTTACTGCCCTATAGTGGGGTTAGGAATAGGAAAGACAGTGGAATGAATCTGACATAACTTTCCTATGACATACATGAATACACCACAGTGATCTCACCATTGTGTACACACAAGACTGGGATCCTAATTAGAATAAGATATTTCATGCTTGCATAAATATATCAAAATAGATACCACTTTCATATAACTAAAAAGAACAAATAAAAATAAAATTCCTGCACCATGATATACATGCCACACATAATCCCTTTCATGGAGTTAGAAAGAATTGGAAGTATCACAAATATTTTTCTTGTGATTAGGTCATGCTGTAAAAGGGTCATATCAGTTGACTTGCCTTAATAAAAATAAAAAGAGGTGCTGGGGCTGCAGCTCAGTGGTAGAGCACTTGCATGTGTGAGGCACGGGTTCGATCCTCAGCACCACACAGAAATAAACAAGTAAAACAAAGGCATTGTGTCCTTACACAACTTCAAAAAAAATAAAAAAAAATATTTTCCTGAGTGAGCCTATGAAAAGAGCTGTGTTCTTCTTGAAGTAGAGATTGGAAGTGTATGAGAAGTTTCTTCAACTGACTTTGAAGATAAAATTCCATCATGTGAAAAGATCCATGTAGTAGAGAATGGTTGATGGCTTAATGGACATTTAAATGACTCCCAGCTGACCTCCAGCAAGAAAATGGAAATTTTTAGTTTGTAACCCTAAGAAACAATTCTGGCAAAAATCATGGAAGTTTGGAAAAGGGCTCAAGATTGTAACCTCTTGCCATACCCTCATTTCAGCATACTAAGACTGTGGGGAGAGCTAACCCAACTAACGGGAATCCGATTATGTGAACTGTAAAATAATTTGTGTGGGTTAAGCTAAAGAGTTTGTAACAATATACATAGCAATACCAAATGAATCCAGTTATCTGATATGATGAGATACTTTGATTTAGGATGTAACTGGTGATAATAATTAGTTTTGTGTTACTCCTAATATAAGCTTCAAGCCAAACAAATTCAATGACAGGAATTATAATGGTGGAGCAAAGAATGGATAGGTAAAGGAGCAACATTCAGTGCTTCTCAGTATTTGGAAAATTGAGGTACTGGTTATTTTAAGGATAAAATAGTTTCTGTTTTTTTTTTTCTTTACTTAATATAGGAAACAAAGGAATAAGAGAGATTTAACAGTTTGCAAAGCTGCAGGAAAAATGAGGAAAGACAAAATGATATGGTAGACTGAGGAAAAGGAGATACAGGTTTGATCCACTATAGTACCTTAAAGTAGCTGTTACCTTAAGAAAATTTGAGATCCAACCTTTTTACTGGTAACTCAAGGGATGAGACTTACATGATTTCTGTATCTACTATGATGGACAACACTTTAACTTATGAATGATGAAATCTTCAGTGGAGAAAAGTGATTTAATTACAAGGACATTTCAGATAGGAATTTGGGAAGGTTTGTGGAATGTTCTATTAAATTGTAGTGAAGATAGTAATATATTTGATACATATTAATAATACATATATATTTAATATAACACATTTAATGTAATATGTGTAATATAATTATATATCCATGAGTAAAATAATAATAATTATAATAGCAAAACTATAATATACATTAGAGAATTTCAGAGAAAGGAATGCTTAGAACCAACTCCTTAAGTTCCTTGCCTATGTGTTTTAATTATTTTAAATCTCGATATTCTGAAATCCTGGGACATATAATATCCTTTCTTATTGAAACACAAAGATTGTCTTATTCCAGAGAAATACCAGAGTGAGGAAAGTCCCTTATTTTATCCAATTTGCCTTATAAACTGCCTTCCTCTATGAGACGATAGTCCTTTTCCCCTAGCTACTATGTTCTGGTCTTCTGATATTTAATGAATTGAATTAAATATCTAGGGATAGTGCTTTCATGGACATAATCTAATTCTTATTAGAGAAAAATGAGAACAAAATGATGCTTTTCAACAGAAACAAGAAAATGCAATGAAACCTGAAACTGGGAATAATATTAGTTTTGCTCAGTAACACCTCATTACTGAGGTTTAGATGACTGAAGTATAAATATACTTGACATAATCATACATCAAATTTTTTATTCCACACTGCTCTAATTTTAACAGCTAGTCAGTTATCTTAATGATAATTAACATACTAAAAGTACATTTAAAATGACATTATAGTAGTAACAAATCATGAAGGCAAAGAATTCAAAAATGAAGCTAATATTTCATTCTTTAACTATATTAGCTAAAGCTCAACTCATGGGGCATTAGAGCTGAAAATATCCAATTAGGTCAGAAAGTCTTTTCCTTAAAACAACAACAACAAAATGAAATTTTAAATGGTAGAAGACCATCTGCTATCTTCTCATATAAAAGGGAACAAATTAACTCTTCAAGGTTACTTTAAAATATTGTATTCTACTACATACTGCAGGTTTTAATTTTGGTCCCACAGAATTCAAAAGAAGGTATAGCCTGAACATATTACCAACTCTATCTCATTTCTAAAGTCTGGTCTTTGGAAAAATTATGAAATAAGCCAAAATGTCTACACTGCTTACTCTTCCCCTCCTTCTCCCCTCCTTCCTCCCATATTCTATCCAAGGTTCCCTGATTGCCCTACGGTGTTTTTTTATTTTATTTTGTTTTTGAAAAATCACTTAGCAAACAAACTATATCAATGTCATGTTAACTTCAATATTCAAAATTATTTTAACTCAATCCTTTTGCTTTATGAGTTTGAGTAACAGAAAAAAATCATGCAATGCATGTTTTTGTGTGTATGTGTATGTAAGATGGTGCAGTACATATCCCTTGGTGGATAATAGTCTTTTTAAATCAGTTTGAATGGATGCTTGAACAGAGGATATGAAAATTTGAGAAATGGACTAATTTAGAAAATTTCATTGTTTTCTTAGATTGTCTGCAAGGATAGAATGAGGCATGGACTAGCACTGTTTCCAACTAATCAAAACTGACAATAGTGATTTGCATCCTCAGAGTTAGAAAGGTATTAATTATAGCTTAAATGTGTTCACTTTGAGTGCAAAGGGTTTGTAAATCAGATAAAGTTCTGAAAGGAGAGAAATATCCTGAAAATAATATTTCTGAATTTCATGATTTTAGTAACATATTAATAAGTATAAACTAAAAAGACCAATAAAATAAAATAATGAATTAATTTTAATACAATAATTTTATAGGTTCCTTTTCTGATCTAAAGTTGCAGATAAGTTTAAACAAACTTGGGTCTGGAAAGAAGACATTATGACACAGAATGGACAATCATTTTGTACTAAAAGGTAAATTAATTATAATACATACAGAATAATATTTCAGCCAACCAACTATTCCATTGAATGAAATTTTATATGAAATAATTTGAATGTTATGTGATATAATCGGGTAATGTTAAGTAATAGAATGAGTTTATTAAATTTTCAAAGTGTGATTTTTTAAAAGTGGAACTAAAACTCCAATGCATTATAAAGACAAAACTGCAAAATGGAAAGGGAGTGAGTTACTAAAAACTGTACCAGTTCAGAGATTCAATGGACTGCTCATTATCTATAAGGAGCACAGAGTGACTATAAATAAATGAACTTCTAGGTGCAATTTTTCCCTTTACTAAGTGGCACATGTAGTGAATTCACCCTGACTCACCCCAGTGATGTAGACTGAAAGCAGTGATGCATGTTTTATATTATCAGAAAAATTGACATGATGAGTACAAATATTTCATAAGAGGAAGGAATGCTTTGACTGTTTTTTATCATGCTTGTAAAGGAATATTTTTTACAAAATGCATTTAGTGGCATAAGTACTACTAGACAGAATTTAAGAAAAACGAGTGTCATTTAATTTAAATTTATTTATAGTCTGCATTAATTTGACATAATAACATCAATCAAATAGGTAAATTTTCCCATCTCATTCATATATATATATATATGAATGATCCTACTACTATTAACATTAGCATATAAAGATATGTATAGTTACATACTCTTTGGAACCTGATTACCCCACCAGTACTCTGCAGTTCAAATAAGAATATTTCCTTAAAGTTTTCTAATAATTGTAGTCAACATGATGATAAATATGGTGACAGCTAGGGATGACCTATTAAAATGTTTAGAGGATTTCATTGGTAGCTTTCAATTTTCATTCTTCCTGATCTATACACCTGTATTGAAAGATCATGTGCGGCAGAAATTTAGTTCCTGGAAAGCAAGAAGAAATTGGAACTATTAGGACATTTAAGACTAGGTTTATTTTAAGTTTTTCAATATGGATTGGAAAATGCTTGACTGAAAGAAAACTTTCCTATTTGAACAAGGTTTTAGAAAGAGGTGTTTGAAAATATCCACCCTGAAGTTTCAGATGGTCTTGGGGTTCTGTTGCAGGAAGTTATAAAAAAATTGGTTTCTGCCTAACAGTTTGGTAAGTCTTCAGACAATGTAAGTTTCTGGTCAACTTGGACCAATATCTACAATTGTCATTTAGAGCCAGCAGAAAGCCTGCTTTCTAAATATCCTTTATCTATGAAAATAAGTTTTAAGTGTCCTGTTGATATCCCAAATTGCAATCTGAGTTCATAAGAATATCAAGACAGGATAGAACAAAAGTAAAGATATTTTCTGAACTATGTGGAAGTTGGAAGCAGTGTCTGGCAAAAATCCCAGAACTATTTTTATTATTGCTGTGTTCAGGAAAAGAAAAATCTGTAAAAAGGAAATGAGCAAGAGAGTAAAAAACTCAACAACACATTTAGCCAAACATAGAAGATGGGAGACAGGATTAAAGTTAAAGACAAAGAGGCTTTGTAACCAGTGTCTGAAATGAAGAGCCCATCATCATGCCCAAACCCTGTTCAGGTCTTCTGATGGAAGAAGTATTCTGATATCAGGGTCAAATAAGGGACAATGCTGCAAATATGACATTTAACTAAGATTAGGAGCAAGTTTCCTTTAATGAATCAACTCACTGCTGACACAGAGACATATTCTGCTTTTAAAAGTCATCTAGTTACTTTCCAGTCAACTTTCCAAAGCAAAATTTTATGAAATCTGAAGCTTACCTTACATTAACCATTTTTGTCACATTTCTGTAAATAGCCATGTGCATTAGTGAGGGTTCACTAGAGGAAGAGAACCAATAGAATATGTCATGGTTTAGATATAAGGTGTCCCCAAAAAATTCATATGTGCAACAATGCAAGAGGTGAATTGTCTAGATTATGGTCGTTGTAATCTAATTGGTGGATTAACTCAATAGTAACTACAGGCATTTAAGATGTGATTAGAAGAAGTAGGTCACTAGAGGTGTGCCATTAGAGTTCATATTGTATCCTTGGATAGGGGAGCTCTTCTCTGCTTCCTGGTTGCCATGTTCAGAGCTGCTTTCTTCTGGCACACTCTTCCACCATTATGTCCTACCTCACCTTGGCCTTGAGTTTTGGACTTGGATGTCTGTCTATGGACTCTGACCTCCGAGACTATAAAACAATATAAACATTTCCTCCTCTAAATTGTTCTTGTTCTTATCAGGTCTTTTGGTTACAGCAATGTAAAGCTAAACAAAACAAATTATATCTATCTATCTATCTATGTATATCTAAGCAATATATATGTGTATATATATAAATATATGTGTGTTGTACATATCTTAGATTGGCTTACATGATCAGAGACTGGATAGTACCATAATGATTGCCTACAGGTTAGAGAACCAAAGAAACTAATAGGTGCTCAGTCCAAGAAACTGGAGCCTCAGACAAAAGGAAACAATGATCCAGTCCCATTCTGAGGCTGAAGGTGTAGACGTTCCCTAGAGAGTTGCTGGTGTAGGTTCATAGGCTAGAAAAGCGGAGGTACATGCCCGTAGGTGATGGCAGCAACCATAGACATATCCATCCAAAAATCATGCTTGCATGCACTGACAGGCTTTCTCTTTCTTCTACTTTTGTTCCACTAAGGCCCCTAGCTATCCAAGAATTCCATTCATATTTAGAGCAGATCTTCCCCACAAAATTTGCTGTACCACATGTCAATTGTCTCTTGACATACTCAGAAGTGACCTTTACTAACTTCCTAGTCATCTTTCAACTCAGTCCAGTTGACAAGATTAGCCAACACACCATCCATCCCCAAACACCCTATATAGCTTAGTTTCATAGTACTGAATTCTCTTTCTCTCTCTCTATATATATATGAATACATATATATCTACATACATATGAATATATACATGTATCTATATGAATATATGTCCATATATATCCACACACACACATATATACATATATGTGTGTGTGTGTATCCTGGTAAATTTACCTATATATCAAAAGACAGCAAGACTGCTTCATTCAGAAAATATTCATCTATATGTGGAGAATAATAATACTAATTCACTATCTTTTTGAACAGATTCATTTATTCTAAAGAAAATATTCATTATCAACATTCAGTTTTAAGTAACTTATAGCATTACCCCTCCCCTTCTTCCTTTATTGCCAGAAAAATGCACTAAAACCAATATAAGTTTTGATCACTTAGTTTAGGGTTTATTTAAGATGAAAAAATACTGTCCTTAAGTTTATATTATAAGACAAATAGCATGGCCTTGGACATACACACACTTTAGAAGGTATGAAACAATGGTAAGTGATAATTTTTAATTGGAATATCTTCACATTCTCAGGCAAAATTTATATAGACAGAATATGACTTCAACTGGTTTTGTTTTTAACACCATATTAAAAAATATGGAAAAATAATCTGTGATATCACATAATGAAACTATAAATAATGTTTATCTTATATTATTTTCCATTTTATAAAACATGTATTGTCATGTTTAGTGCAAAATAAGTACATTTTAGTTTTGAAGTATATTTAATTTTTTGATATGTTTGAAAAATGCTGTGTTTTTTGGCATGAAGAATATAAAATAGAAAGTAGAAAAAAGATGGAAAAATAAGAAAGTGTAGATCCTATGGAAGAAGAGAGAAGGAAAAAACTCATGCAAAGTGAGAAATTGCAAGAGGTGCTATGTTCTCTGTGAATATCTCCAGGACAACAAGGAAAGTGAATGTCATTAAGAAAACTAGGGAGATGCTGTGAAAAGTAGACTAACATAAACATTAATGTGGCTGCATCACTGTAGTATGCTGATTTTAAGTCCTTTGGGCATAAACATAGGAGTGGAATAGCTGGATCAAATGGTGGGTCCATTCCAAGTTTTCTAAGGAATCTCCATACTGCTTGCCAGAGTGGTTGCAGCAAAGATTATTGAAGCTCAATTCACCATAGCCAAGCTATGGAATCAACCTAGGTGCACTTCAACAGATTAATGGATAAAGAATACATGATATATATACATAATGGAGTATTACTCAGCCATAAAGAAGAATGAAATTGTGGCATTTTCGGTAAATGGATGGAACTGGAGAATATCATTCTAAGTGGAATAAGCCAGTCCCAAATAACAAAGACTGAACGTTCTCTCTGATATGTGAATGCTACCCCACAACAAGGGAGTGTGGGGAGGGAAAGAATAGAAGTCCATTGCATTAGACAAAGGGGAATGAAGGAAAAGAAGATGAAGGGGCATAGGAAAGACAGTAGAACTAATTGGATATAACTTTCTTAGCCTTGTATTTGAATATGCATCCAGGGCATACACACTTGAATCATGTACAACTGTAAGAATAGGATCCTGACTAGAATAAGTTCTAATATGCCAAAATACATTCTACAGTCATGTATATCCAAAAAACAAAAAATAAATAAATAATTCAAAAAAGTAGACTGATTTTTGCTATTAAGGAACGTCCTATTCAGTTGGGAATGACTGAATATTTATCAAACAACTTACCATTTTTATTCCAAAATGCAGTATACAATATTCCAAATATAGTATACTGTTGATAGATATTAAGAGGATACACAAGGAAGTGTAAAGTGGATTATACTGTCATATGTAACTGAAAAGAACCAAAATATGACTAGAGAGTTAAAATAGGGGAAAGAATTTCAAGGGAAGAAGCCAATAGATTGGTAGAGATAAAGAGTGAAGGAAATTCAACTGCAGCATGGAACATGCGAAAGCATAATGTAAGAATAAATAAGATGTGATGGAGGTATTATGAAATGGCAGTACAGGATGGAAGAACATTCCAGCCTCCATATCTGATATTTGAAGATGCTGGGAATGCTAGTAATAGGAAGAGAATAATTCTCATGATTTGAATGGTAATGGCTTCATGTAAAGATATTTGCAATTAACCATGTATCCATTAACCCAAGAACATTTATTAGCAAATACTGTATGCCAAACATTTTAAGCAATGAGTTTACATAAATCAATAGGCAGAAAATAAAACCCCTGCCCTAAGTGCTTATTCTCTAATGAGACAAGACAAGCAAATATACAATTAAAATATGTAGTTCATCAGAATTTTCCAGCAGCATAAGAAACAGACACATAATAATTCCATGGAGTCTCATATAAAACACGAGCCATTGGTTTTTGTTGGTGGATAATATCAATCAAAATAGATTTTAATAAATGTCACACATGGGCCATTGCCTTAAAATATTAGGCCTTAGTGTCTTATGTTGTGTGTAAAACAAGAAACACTGTTACCAAGATGATATTCTGCTTAATTAGGATAATGAACACTACAAATATGATCTATTTTTGTATGTCAAAACAAATATAACAACATGATGTCAGAGATGTCAAAACCAGCCAGACAGTATTTATTCTTTTTCTCTCCCTATCTTTAGCTGGTTGAAATTGAACCTTTTGAAATTGTGGAACTGAATGCAATTAGTGTATAGATTTCTTGAAATTGTGGCAATGAATATATCTATTGACTCCTTCCTTCCCAGGAACATAGCTAAGTTTTTTATTGGTAGGAGGGGACAGAGGAATGATATAAGAAGGTGTTTGTGAGTCACATTCACTTTGAGCGAAGATAGCCTACTTAGCATTTCGAGCATCAGAATCTCCATGAGAATTTTCATGCAATTTACACACATATCTAGATATATATCTCTCTCAGAGATTGTACTGAGAAATTTCTCACTATATGCTGGGAAGTACATGAATCGCCTATGTAACTTACACAAAAATCAATTTTCATGAACAAGAACCTTGGTGTGCATATGGAGTGTGGGTTGCTGTATGGAAAGATTTTTTCACTTATTTATTTATTTTTAAGATAGAACTAAAAGGAAGAATCTCACTAGCATGACTGAAAGGAGAACTACTCAAAATGTCATCCCAATTTGATTTTACTTTTCAAAAGAGATGAATGAAAACACTGAAGCAGCCCTTAGGCAGATTACTCAAGCACATCCAGACAGTGGCAGCCCTTGTGGGTTTATCTTTACAAAGAATATATTGGCTTTGAACAATGTTTCTTATATTCTGGATTAGGATCAAGTATCTTTTATTAATACCACCCATCCATAGTTTTTCTTCTTCTTGCTTTTTGGAAATGGAGAGATATACCCAGGAACCAAAGCAAAGGATTTTTCTGTTTTTAGAATCGTATGAGGTACTTATTAGGCTGCTGATGTAGAACCTGCTGAACAACTCATTGATACTCTTTGTCTATTTCATCAATTCATCAGATAAAATTTTTGCTTAGCAATCTTCCCTTCTGTTGGATTTCTTCCCCTAGTTTTGAAGATTATTCTTTATTAGGATCCTGTTTATGGCCTAGGACATTTTAAAATGTCATATTTTGAAAGGTTTTAGTGTGTCAGTTCAGGGTGCATTTTATATAACTTCAATGTATATTGTACTGGTTATAACTTAATTTCAAATTAGACTTAATAGTAAAATTAGCTGGTTTATTTCAGCAGGCATTAAGATGTCTAGCACTACTTACTATTGTGATGTGTATAGCATATATGTACATAATATGTTAAAGAAAGCTGCACTTACCAAAAATATATTTGCATTATTATTACTAAATTAAAATTATTTAAGTTCACTATGTAGCAGATATTTGTCAGCACAGTTACCATATAATTTTATTTAATTCTTATATTATTGGGTTGCATTTTGTGAATACAAAGTGGTAAAAAGCATTTGAAAGAGGAAATGCCAGTTACTTATATGTGCCTTTGAAACAGACGTGGATTTTTCTTCAATATGTGTTCCCTTCTGAACTACAACTGACTTAAGAGACTGCTAAATTTAGTCAATAGAATGAAGTAACATTTGACTTCCCATCCATTAATTCATTTTCCTTTTATTTGGTATCTACTTTGTGAGTTGGTCTTCAATAGTAGTAATGGTATAATATAAATAAACAATCTCTATATTCACAATGCTCACATTCTAACTGAGTTTATGGGTACAAAAATAAATAATAATGAAGTCTCACACAAATGGTTTGCCTCTACTTCATCTACAACCAGAGAAACAAGTTGTACCCCTTAAAAAAAATAATAATGAAACATTGCAATAAGGATATAATAGAAATAAATACACAGCTTTCTTCTTCCTTCCATTGAACAAAATAGGCCATGTTTACACATTGATTTAATTTGGTTCGGGTAGGTGGGAGTTAAGAAGATTCTTCAGATAAAAAACTATGTAAATTTTACCTTAAAGAATAAATATACTTGCTAGTTAAAAAAGGAGTTTGAAGTGATATGAAATGTATTTCATGTAGAGATAATATAATAGAGGCACGAAAATGGATAGAACATTTAAACAATGAACAGGAATGTCAGAGAGAAGCATTGTGATACTGTAATCTGATTGATGCTAGGAAAGGCCAGTCAAATATTTTTCTTAGACAATGCACAAACAAATACTTGAATATTAATTCATGTGTGGTGTGTGTGTGTGTGTGTGTGTGCATATGACTGTGCATGGGGGGTATATCTGGTATATACATGTGTGCTGCATTGTGGTCTTCTTTGAAAAGGGTGATATGTAAACAATTTAGATCTATTCATATGTTCTGTGTCATAGCAATATCTAAACTTTCTCTTTTACACATAATTTATACTACATATTAGAAAAGAAAGGCTATCACATGTAATTTGCGTTTTTAAATGAAGAGACGGAGTTAAGAAAATGTACCCTTGTGATATTCTAGGAATAGAACAATAATGGCTATTTATGCAGGAACTTAACAAGAAATCAGTCACACTAGTTATGTTTTATTTTAAAAAAAAACTAGAAAAGCTCAGTGTGGTGGCCGCCTATAAATTCAGTGCCTCAGAAGGCTGAGGCAGGAGGATCACAAGTTCAAAGACAGCCTCAACAACTTAGTGATGTCCTAAGCAACTTAGCAAGACCCTATCTCAAAAAAAAAAAATGACAAAAATATAAAGGACATGCCTGTAATCCCAGCAGCTCAAGAGGCTGAGGCAGGAGCATCATGAATTCAAAACCAGACTTGGCACTTAGTGAGGCCCTAAGCAACTCAGTGAGAACTTGTCTCTAAATAAAATGCAAAATAGGGCTAGAGATGTGACTCAGTGGTTAGGCACCCCTGAGTTCAATCCCTGGTATCCCCCTTAAAATGTATAAGGGGGTGGGGAGGTGACTCAGTGGTTAAACACCCCTGGGTTCAATACCCAGTACAAAAAGCCAAAAAAACCAACCAACAACAAAGCCAAATACCAATAAAACAAACACCGATAAAACAAACAAACAAAACAAAACTAGCAAACAATGTTTCTAAAGAGTTTTGAATGAGTAAAAATGAATTCACAGTCTTACAAAGCTATGGTACTTGGTTAGACACTTAAAATTGTAAATATATTTTCTGATGTGACGTTAAAAGTGAAATAATAGATATAAAGAATTCTCCCTACTATTCCAATGTTTTCTCTAAACACACTTCAGCCCTTGTATGGAATGACAACATTTTACACTTCATAAACTATATCCTGAAAATTCAGGTTATGACACCTTGTTATGATGTCACTCATGTCCCAGATTGATATTCTGGGTTCTTTTCACCCACGATTCCAACTACTTGCAAGAGATAGGCCTAAATAATGTTTGCTCCTAAGTCAATTATTTGAAAATAGAACCCATATGTGAGATTTACTATGATACTCTTAAATTTGTAGTGAATTGAAGTGTTTGTAGCATCTGTAAAATTGACTGATAGTTTCTCATACCGCCAGCAGTTCTACAGAGAATAAGACTTTTATGTTCAGAAAAGCAGCAAGGTCAAATTAACTACAAAAGGTGGACTGGAAATGCTACTTCTGATTTTGTGGAAAAACCTGAAAGCAGCTTACACAAATGATTTGCTTCAAGGAAGCACATGTATGTGGGGAGAAAGGAAGATAAGGACAAACAGATTCATGAGGCCCACATTTGAAAAATAAATAGATTGCAAAGCAGTTCAGCTAATCTATTAATGTCTTTTCATATTTTATTTTAGAGATAAAAAATATTGCTTTCTATGTGTCATTTTGGCAGGTGCAAAAAATATACTACCATATATTAGCAAGCAATCACACAATCCCATACTAGTCCAAAGGAGGTATATTTTAATATTTTTTGCATTTAGTCAGTTGGTTCCTTCATTCTATATTACTGAAACAAAGTTGTCTAATTTGCATAAGGAAGTACTTCATGTGAGGATTGGAGAGAAGATTCTTCCTCCTCCCACCACCAAATGTAGATAACTAGAGTTTTTCTCCCATGCATAACTTTGGTAGATTACATCATTCCTGCCTCTGAGAATGAAAGAACAAGACTCTGTTATGGGCTTCTCCCTCTCAGATATATTTCCTGTATTATTAAGGCCTACATATTAACATGTAGCTACAATTATTTCATGATAAGTAGTTTATCACTTATTATAAATGTTTTTGGAATTCTTTCCCCTATGCAAGCCATTTTATAAATCATTTCCCACTTCCTCCCTCTAGTTTTCAATGTTTTAGGGTTAAAGAGTAATTTTCCTTACTAATATTCTCACTCAATCTTATCAGGCACTCACTAGTTATATGGTGTGCCATAATTCCTGAGAGACAAATTTGTCCATTTACTTGATTTTGATTCCCATGATATTCCAATATGGCACTGGCACATTAGTAAGATTGGAGGTAGGCCTGTAGGGCTCCGCTACTGAGAGTCTTAATTAAACTTGTTCTAAATTAAAACAACCTTTGCTGAGACACTTGTCAGACCAGCTTTACAGGCTTGCCTTGGACACAGGAGGCAATGCCATGATCAGTGGAAGCACGACAGGGATCAGGGACCTAAGCAGTAAACTTGATGATTCACAGTGAGTAATTTATTATACCCACTAGCCCTGCGAATATGATAGAGGACCAGCAGGGAGGTAGGGGGATTAGAGAATAATATACATTTAGAGATAGTCAAGTTGATATATCTTATAGTGCTTATGCATGCTTCCCCTTAAAGCTAAACAAATTAAAATAGAAACCAAATTTTCATTTGATAGTGCTAAGATTCTAGAAGAATAGTTGAACAGCCAGTGAATCCTTTAGGTATCATTTATGGAGATTAGTGTTGGCGTTTATCTTCAAAGGGCCTATCCACATTTAAAAAATTATCTGTGGATTTCTCACAATTCGATGACACCAGTTCATGACCAAATTCTTCCCATAGTTTAACGATTTCATGTTTTCTCCATTCCATACTTAACTCAGAAAAACTAATCCCCAAAAAGTATCTCAATGATCAAATTGCACTAATATATAAATGAGTGATTAGGCTTTATTATGGGGTGCAACTTAAGAACAGACCGATCACCACTGAGAAGTTCAAATTTGAGAGTCTTTATTAAGCCAGCCGACTGACTGTCTCACACAACGCCCCCAAAAAATGGCTATTGGGAGAAGAGCCCCGACCACAGGGTTGTAGGGGTTTTTATACCAAAAATCACATTAATCATAAGTGTCTGTTGCTATGATTCAAAATTACAAACTAACATCATGAGATCATCACCAGAGGGGGAAGTGGGTCAAACTGACCCTTACCTAGGTACAAACTAAAGAATGGTTGCTAACATCCACACAATTACCGTTTACATGGTACATTGGTTACTACATAGGAGTTACCATTGTATATTATTAAACATGTCACACTAAGTAACTGATGATGGGCACAGAGGCAGGGTGTTCCCATGGGAGAAACTTATTTCCTACATAACATGGAGTCTTAGAGCAAACTGGAGTCTGTTTAGTCATTTCCCTTAGAGTCTGGCCTATAACATTCTCATGGAGCCAGATCTGTCAGCCCATCACAGCTAACTTATTATTTTTTCAAAAAATTCATATTTTGACAGGAAATAAAGCCCTTACTTAGTTTAATCCCTAAATATGAATTTGCTAATATAGAATTTTAAATTTGCTATAGTTTGCTTGATCAGTGTTCATTCTGTAATATCTTGTCCTGGTTAGTCAAAAGTTTGTCATAGAAACGCATGCCTCTACATAAATTTTACTGACTTCTAATCCACTGGAATATCTGAGATGAAATCATAAACCTTCTTCATTAAATGAAGCTTTTATACAAGAAAACACCAACAATATTCTTTTTAACTTTGCTTTTCACCAGGAGGAGGAAAATCAGGAAACAAAGATATACTTCTGTTTCCAAGTAAAGTATTAGTTAAAATCCCTTCTAAATTAGTTTATTTATAGCCTAGTACCTATTTCATGCCTTGCCTTTAAGTCATAGTCATAAAATTGGACTAAAAAGAAGCAACATATGATTTTGTGTATGCAGAAAAACCGAAGCTTATCTCCTTTGCCTCATATATACTATAGTGAAGAGACAGAAAGTAGATTTCCTCTTTTTGTATCTTGGCGGATTCTGGAACTAACAAGTAGATAAATTTGGATAAAAAAATCAGATGTCAGAATTCTTGTCCACATTATCAAAATCCCAATTGCAATTTGACAATAAATTTCAAGTTATATGTGTGTCTGGGTGTGTGTGTGTGGGGGGTCTTGAATGGTATCTGAGTAGGTATATAGAAGACTGAGGGTATCAAGACTAGTGTTACATTTTCTCAAATATAATGGTGTTATGAGATGAATCGTGTCTTTTCCAGAATTCATGTGTTGAAGCCCTAACCTGCAGTGTAATTTTATTTGAAGTAAAGATCCTTTATGAGGTAACTGGTCATATATAAGTCATAAGGGTGGGATTCCAATCCAATAGAATTTGAAGAGAAAGAAACTCCTTTCCACCTCCCCCTCTGGATCCTGAGGATTTAATTAGAAGGCACTTTTCTAAAAGCCAGGAAAAAATATCTCATTAGGAGTCAATTGGCCAGGAATTTCAGTTGTTTAAGTCACTAAATCTGTTTTTTTTTTTTTTTTTTTTTTGGCAGTCCATGCTGACTAAGACAGTGGTATAGACTGCAAGTCTCTGAAAGACAAACACATAGTCATTTCCAAAATCATAAGATAGAGATTGTGCATTATCACGGGTGGGTGCCTGGTATACAGGTGAGTCTTAAGCAATGTTTCTGGTTTCCTTAGTGTTCACAGATACAGAGGACTTAGAAGTTTTAACATAAACTGAAAAGTTGCCTTGAAAGTGTTGAGAGTTCAGGTGGAAAATCTGTGGCCTCTAATCATGAAGAGGAGGCTCTTTTGGTGAGGACATTGCATCTTTGGATAAATGGTTGAAACCATGAACCCTAGAAGTAGGTTTGCAGCATATTATTCCAAATATCAAATAAGACTCATTGTAACTTAGCAGTCACCTGTCCAGAGATCAAACCTAGTCCAAACATTCTTCAGCAAAGATCCAATGACAAGTCTACACTATGAAACTTCATGAAAATATCTCTCTTCAAAATATCCAGATTCCATATTGTGGAAGAAGGTTAGAGAAACTTCAAAAAACTTAAGAACATTTCCTGAGTTTTATCAAACACAAAGTGAATAATGTAGAGAAAATACTTTAATTAATTTCTCTGTCTCAGACTTATACTGTCGGGCTAGAAAATGATTTACTAGATCTCTTCTCACCATCCATCTCTGACCCTGCTATCCAATGAATGCAGGCCCATCAGAAAGATCAGACTGTTAATTTCTGGGGGAAGTAAAGAAGTTACATTTAATTTGCATACCTTGACATAGTGTGAATAAATTTTACACTCACAGTACACATTTATTTTCTTAAGGCCATCTTAACTCTGGGGTGAAAAATAGGTTTCCTGTCAAGAATCACCTGTAAGCAATTGGTAGTTACTGCTTGATGTATTGAACTAAGAAGGATTCTAAGGCTTCATCTCAGCTCAGAGGAAGTAGATGTCATGGTTAACAAGAGGTGTCCTGCTACAGAAATAGGATGAGATGTCTCTGACTGGGTTGGGCAATATGGGAACTGAGAAACCAGGAGCTGATGCTGAGACAGTAGAATTAGCTTTAGCAGAAGAGAAATGGAGGAGCCATAGAACATTAAGGATGATTCAGGAAGACCTGAGACCATGGAAAACTTGCCTGCTCTCTACACCATTTTCCAAGGAGAGGTTGCCATGGTGACAGACTATGGAGCCTTTATCAATATCCCAGGCTGTCGGAAGCAAGGTCTGGTCCATTGAACTCACACGTCATTCTGTCAGGTGGATAAGTCCTCTAAGATATTTGATGTCAGAGACAAAGTGTGGATGAAACTTATTGACCTAGAGATGAAAAGTGATAGAATAAAAGTATCCCAGTACTTGAAAGTTGACAAACAAAGGACTGGGAAAGACCTTGATCCCAAAAAATGTTGTCATAGAGGAAGAAGAGGGACAGAGGAGATCCTTCTAGGTTTACACTGGGCAAAAGATCACCCTTGAGACTGTCCTGAACACTACCTGTAAAAAAGTTTGGCTGTAAAGGCTGCTTTGAAAAAGATTGCTTTGTGCAAACATGTGGGACAAAATATTTTCTGATGCCTGATGAGGAAAAGGAGAAAGAAGAGACAAAGTCAGAAGAATTTGAGATGTCTGATCCTGGAAAGAAAGAAGAAAAAGAAAGAAACATAGAGACAGAAAGTCCTCTGACTCAGACAGCTTAGACTCTGAGAGTGATATCGGTAAAAGAGTAAGGCACACATCAAAAGATAGCAAGTTAGCCAGGCATGGTGGGGCACACCTGTAATACCATCAACTTGGGAGGCTAAAGCAGGAGGATGGCAAGTTCAAAACCAGCTTCAACTACTTAGTGAGGTCTCAAGCAATTTAGTGAGACCCTGTCTCAAAATAAAAAAAATAAAAAAGGCTGGTGATGTGGCTCAGTGGT
Source organism: Sciurus carolinensis (assembly GCF_902686445.1). NCBI lineage: Eukaryota > Metazoa > Chordata > Mammalia > Rodentia > Sciuridae > Sciurus > Sciurus carolinensis. The sequence continues at coordinate 105,467,202 of NC_062232.1, forward strand.
TAAGTGCCCCTGGGTTCAATCCCCAGTACCAATAAATCAACAAATAATAATAAAAAGCAAGGAAGTAAAGAAGAAAAAGAAAAGAGAAGTGAAAGGAATGAGAGTAGAAAAGAGAGGAGGGGATAGCTGAGATAACAAGGAACCAGAAGATTTGTGCCTTGAAACTCTGACTCCTGAAAAGCCTACAGTGAGAAAACGGTTTCCCACAACATTGATTTCCATGTGAATGCAGCAAGCAGGTTTGGGATTTACAAGTCAACAGCAGCTGCCTGAATGAGTTTATTCCTTATTGCTCCTGATTGATCCCTTTGCAAGTGACCTCTGAGGCCCACCCATTCATTCACCCAGCTCCCTTCATTTAGCAGGAGGTCCTATTACCCTCCCCATCTTCCACTGCCAGAGCTGAATTCCTTCTTTGGAGTCCAGGCTAAAGACCCAAGTACTGCTGTTGAAGTGAGAGTCTGGTAGCACTTGAACAGTGGTTGGCACCTTACTGTTGGTCTGTCTTGAACCAGTTGATGGGTTAGTGTGTGCTGCATATATAAGATCAGACGAAGACTGGCAGCAGGAGGGAGAACATGGTAAGAAATGGTGCTCACTTTTTCCATTCCCCAGTATGGTTCTAATATGCTAGAAGTGGTAGCCAGTGGCTGCAGTCATAAAGCAGTCATTTGTAGTTTGAATTTTCATTTTAACAGACTATTGAACCAGACTTCTGAAGCTAAAAATAAAAAAAAAGATGAGATAATATCAGTACAGTTTCTAAGTACTGATACTGATTTATACGAACACGAGGCAGGAGATCTTCACATAGAAATTATTTCCTCAGCCCACATTAACATTTATTTCAGTTGCTATTAGGTTCCCAGATATGAAGGAAACACTGCATACTCTTCAGTCTTCTAGGACAAAGATATAACTTACTTTCAGAGTTAACTGTTCTTCTTTGAGAAAAATACTTTATTGGACATTATGGTCATCCTGGATTACTGAAGGACATTTTTTTCCCTTGCAGTAGTGTATCAATAAGGTAATCAAGGATTTTCATGAAAGATAAATAAATTTCCCATTATGGGTACCAAGACCGCTTCTTTTTTATTATTTTTTTTGTTCTGTATTTGTTTCTTTTCATGAAATTAACTGTTCCAGATGTGACCTATCTAATTTGATTTTAAAAATCCATGCAAAGAGCTTTAAAGCATCTTCATAAGTAGCAAATCTCTAGCTAAGGCCTGCTCAAAGAATGTTGCCTAATCAATTAATGGCTTTTGGTGGAAAATTTGCTCAGTGGAAGATGTTGGCTAAAAGGATACTTAAGGCAAACCAATCATACTCAATGTACTTGTAAAGACAGCTGTGCCTGCCTTACTGATTTTTTGAATGATTCTGAGGAAACTGTTTCATATTTATGTTCTTAATATCATAGTAATTTGCCCCAGGAGGTGACTTATTTAGAAATTGCTTAGAGATCTTGCAAGTTGTGGTATTTCTTCCTATGACTATAATTTATAAATAGGACCTAGCCAAGGTTATATATAATGCACTCTTTACTCAATTTGCAATTCCTGTTAAGTTTCTTAAATCAACAGGGTTTTAAAGAGCCTCTTCACACTAGAAAGAAAAGTATGCAAGAGAGAAAATGTGAAGAAATAGGGAAAACAAATATTTGACCTTTACAAAAGGAAAAAGAAAATGCAGGAAAACCATACAATAGTGTGACTCAAAAAATTATTTTTGATTCATCTAACATGCTCTCATTTTATTAGAGAAAAATAAATAAATAACATCATTTCTTACACATAGTAGGCAGTCAGTTCATTTAAAACATTCCCAGAAAACAGCACTACATAAATGAAATAGTCTCATTCTATTTATCTTGTACTTTGAAAATGAGTTTCACCATTCAGATATTTAAGCCAAAAATAACAATAACAACTTACACTATATTCCAGGACTTTATAATATACTATTATAATAAATATCATAGCTTAATAAATATATATAAATTTATAATATGTAAAAATAAATTTATGTTTAAATTTATAACATAAATTATAAATATATATTTTATAATGTATAAATAAATTTATAATATATACAATATATTTATAATATGTAAATATATATGTATGTATATGTAATAAACTATGATATTTATAATAAGAGAGTATTATAAAGTTCCTAGAAATATAGTGTATGCATATATATCATATCACTATGTCCTCTTTAAAAAGGGGTTATTTTCATCATCTCTGAGTTACAAACAGTTTCTTATACAAAGAAGCTACTCAGCAAATATTGTTGAATACATGATTGGTTATGAAAATGACTTCATTCTCCATTAAAAAGATCAAGGTTAAAGTTTCTACAATCATATATCCTTCTGCAATTATAAAAGATGAAAATAGAGCATCCATCCATTAAAAAAATGATTATCTACACATCAAGCATCATAATAATAATGCTTTTTATTTCCATCATTAAAATATATATAATTAGTTTTATGATTGCATATGTCCAATAAGCTGATTCCACTATTTAGAAAAACTTTCACTTTGTTATCATGTCATGAAAAAGATTCATACATGTTCTTTTCAGATCATTTCAATATCAAGTTAGAAATACAGTTAATGCTTTCTTTGAAATTGGAATATCTCAGTGCAGTGACTATCATCTTAATTTTATAAATGTTATAGTTTTGATCATAAAAACCTGCAAAATTATATAATACTACACAAGTAAGCTTATAATCATGTTATATGTCAGTAAATCAAACTGATATTCTATCACCTATATATGATAGTTAATTTTGGGAACTTAAATTCAAATTACATCATTTTAGTATTTTTCTGTATATCTGATTTCTCTAATCATTTGTTTTGTTCACATCATAGTATGGAATTTCAGTGATCCAGTTAGGTTGGTAAAGAAGCTACAGTACTTATTTTTCTAGTTATGAATAATTACATACATAGGCACAATAATTGCACAACTGTGCATCAGAAAAACCAGTAAATAAATATATATTATAACCACTTAAGAGATGGCCTTTGGCATAACTGTAACATAAAAGTGACTGAGGGTGTGTTATGATGGAGCGCCAATATAATTTAAGTGAAAAATGCCACATACAAAAACTGTAATATCTTTTAGCCTAGTCACAATTATTACTTTTAAGGAAATCCTTGTACAATTGAAAACATTATTTCTTAGGAGTCAATGGATGATGTGAAAGACACTTGGTAATATCAGCAAATGTTAGTCAATTTTGACTGACAATCAAAATATACAAAGAAAACTATTATTTGAAAGCATGGAAATACATTTACATTCAAGATGTTATAATAAAAGCTGCCCTACCTGCCAATTTTCGTCTTAGAACTGAGAGAAACTGATGCAATCATAACCATGAACATTTCATAGTCATGCAAAGCTGGGAAATAATAATTTCAGAAAAAATGTTGTATTCTTGGCTTGAGATTAAAACATTATACATATTGGCAGGGATGGATAGTTAGAAGGGTAAATTAAATAATTTCATCTTATTACTTTGTAAATTAAAAAATCTTTATTGTATGTTAATATAATCTTAAAAAATGTCTATACATACCATAAAAGGTGATGTGAAAACTATGAATTAATCCATATTATGTGTATAGACACTTATAATTACATTTGACTTTTATGTAGCTCCAAGCTGAAATTGTAAGATGTTTTTCATATTGGCCAATTCATGCTCATAATTTCCCTGTATTATTTTCCAGGAGGTTTTCTCTGTTGAAAGTCAATGTATAATAATTTCCTTTGCTTTGGATTCCTTGGCTTTTATGCAGACTTTATACTACTTGTTCATAATTTAGAGATCCTTTTAATTGCATCAGAACTTCCACAGATAGTTTATAAGAGGCCCATGAGCAGTCTGATATATTTCTATAAAATAGTGGCTAAATGAATCCTTAATGAATAAACATTAATACCCCTAAAGAGCATACAATTGTTATAATCTGCCTTTAATGAAAAATAAATTCTGACTTTCAAAGAAATCCACACATTATTTATATCAATGTAAAGAAAATACAATTAGAACTGAAGAAATCTTTTTATTCCAACAATTATGATTTCATAAAAATTTGGTTTATTTTTTATTTAGTACCATATTTAGTTTATCAAATGTTTGAGCCATTCTCAAAGTCAAATCCAATAATGAAATAATGAGGTGTACTTTATCTTTAATAAATATAGATTTATATTAGCAAAATGATCCAAAATGGCTTTAATAATTATATGCATATATATTTTTGGTTTTTTGTTTGTTTGTGGTACCAGCGATTGAACCATTGAACCCAGGGACACTCTATCACTAAGCTATATCCTCTGCCCTTTTGGTTTTTAATTTTGAGACAGGGGCTGGCTATGTAGCTGAAACTGGCCTTGAAGTAGTGATCCTCCTGTCTCAGCCTCTCAAGCTGCTGGTATTACAGGTGTGTGTCACTGTGTCCAGATTTAATAATTATATATTAATGAAAAAGTCAATTCATTTGTATTCCATTGTTCTGCATGGTTTTATGACAAAATTTTCACAATACTTAGTCTGAAGAAATACTAAACCTCAGTGTCAAAATTGTTAGATAAACAGTGTGTAATGAAAGATGTAGATTATGTAAGGTCTATTATATTTACTAGCAGCAAAATCATGTCCTTAGATAGAATTTATCAATTAGTAGAACAAGTTGTTAATGAAGACAAATTTGGAGGTGGGGGAGGTTCAAAATGGTTCTGATAATTATTTAAAAATATACAAGTCATTTCCTTCCAATTTTCTTGAAAAGAGTCATGAAGGAAACAGATAAAAAGTATATTGAAAGCACACTGTAGTCTCTTGTCAGTATTAATTATAAGTTAGGGGCTGGGGTTGTGGCTCAGTGGTAGAGCACTTGCCTAGAATGCATGAGGCCCTGGGTTCAATCCTCAGCACCTTATAAAAATAAAAAAAAGGTATTGTGTCCACCTACAATTAAAACAAAATATTTCTAAACAAATTTGTAAGTTAGTGGCATCAAAAGAAATATGCAGCAATTGGGGGTGAAGACAGCTCTAGAATTGATAAAAACATCTTTCTTGAGGTACACAAAACATTCTTCCATTCTTGTAAAAACTGTCAGAATTTTGTAGCTGTGCTTATTTACATCAATTTCACTTTGACTCATAATTCTTTATAGGTAAATTTGGCATCTTCCAGCAAGAATAAGAACATGAATGATCCCCATGTTCTCTAAAGTTTTTACCTTTTCCCATCAAGATACTTGAAATACTTTAAAAAAATGTTTTTCAAATGATTGATTTTATCAAACAAGTCTCAGTTGGCTTGCAACTTTCTTGACTCCTCAGTTCATCACCATTCAACATACTCTTTATATTATCAGATCCTCTCACTATGATTAAATGATCAAAAACAATGACAACCATAAAAACATAAATTGCAAAACTTCAGTGCCCTTTAGTGTTTTGCAATGCATATTTTCTAGGATAAGTGAATATATGTGAAGTTGTAAATCTATAAAAATTGTTTATGAGGTGTTGCTGCAAAAATCAAATTATAAATCACAACTTGTGTATGTAATGACAAATTTCTACTAAGGTTTTTATTTGTTTTGATTTGGCTTTTGGTTTATATTTTGAAAAAGACAAAAAGGTTTTTTTTTTCTTTTTTAGAGGTTTGCTTTTCTTTCAGGAAAGTATTAACAAATAACTGAGAATGATGAATGTCCAATAATTGACAATAAAATGGAAAGTGTTCAAGTGCTTAGTAGGCAACTGACACCACCAGATAAATTATAGTCGAGGGGAATGGAATAAGATCCTGGAAGGAAGAGGATAAGTCCTATTTAGAAATTTGCTGTGCAATGTGATAACAGGACTCATGTGGGTATTGAACACTTACAATGTGGCTAATCCAAATTAAGTTATATTGTCAGAGTGGCACAGTGGGTTTCAAAGACTCAGTATGAAAAAAATGTAAAATGTGTCATGCTAGACACTTAATAGGTTATTATAGATACTGCACATTGTTCACTCAATAAACATTCTCCCCTTTCTCTATAATAATAAAAACATAGCTGAGCGCTTGAATACAATGCTAAAGATTACATTTCCCAGCTTTCTTTGTAGCTCAATGTTATGCAGCCAATGAGATGTAAGTAGAAGTGGCATATACAACTCCTTTAAAAGGATGTTAAAATAACTTCCTATCCCTGCCTCTTCCTGCTGTTAGGAATCTAAATTACTAACAGTCATGTGAGTTGGGTAGTCATCTTCAGCTACAAGATGGATGTTGTATTGTTATAGTGGCAGAGCAAGATGACAGAATGTGCCTGACTACTGAAATCTATGGAATTATCATGTCAGGTTTAGAGCACTTCTGTTAGAATTGTGGATCTGTGAGAAGATTTATTTTGGATAGTTCCCAGGAGTACTGGTGTTTAATAGAGTATGTATATATTAAAATTGTCTAGAAAATGTCACCCTTTTTCTCTAAAATGACTTCATTCATTTACATTTCTTTTAGTCAGTACTTTAGGGTCATAGTAGATGTGAGAACCCATTGCAATCAATGGTAATAATCCAGTTTACATGTTGTTTTTGTCAGCTTTTTTTGCTGCTGTGTCTAAAAGACCCAAACAAAATAATTATAGAAGAGAAAGGGTTTAATGGGGGCTCACGGTTTCATGGGTCTCAGTTGATGGACAGCAGGCTCCATTCCTCAGGGCTTAAGATGAGACAGGACATCATGGTGGAAGAATGTGGTGGACGGAAATGACTCACATGATGATCAGGAAGGAGAGAGAGAGAGAGACTCCACTGCCAGATACTAAATATACACTCAAAGCCACACCCCCAATGCCTACCTCCTCCAGCCACTCCCACTCACCTTTAGTTACCACTCAATTAATCCCTAGCAGGGGATTAATTCACCAAGTTTGGACTCTCACAACCCAATCATTTCCCCTCTGAACCTTCTTGCATTGTCTGACACATGAGCTTTTGGGGACACCTCTCATCCAAACCATAACAAATATTGAGATCTTAAAAGGGGAATATCATATAAGCTCCATGAGGGAAGAAATGGTATCAGTTTTGCCCTCCATTGTTGGGGTCTTTAGCCCCCTTGCTCTTCTCGACCAGCAACAAGGGAAGGGAGCACTCCCCAACAAGGCCAGACCAGGAAAGGTAGGGCCGACTGACTGCCGCACCCAGCCCTCCGGGTGGAGGACAATCAGACCCGTCAGGGAGACCAGTCACAGCAGGAACTCCTTTCTTTATTGAGGAAGTCACAGGGCTACGAGCTGACCACGTTCGCGGAACTGTTGTTAACCAATCCCTGATGGTGGTCCAGTTTATCGCCATTAACTTTTGAAACCACCTTTGAGGCCTTGATCTTGCTCACTCGCCAGGGAGTAAGGAGTCAGCCTGAGATAGTTAACGTGTCATTAGTCCCAACACTCCATTGTCCACCCAGTGTCTGGAATTTAATTATAGCTCTATAAAACTTAGTTGAGAAAATATGAGCGAAAACATAGATCTACAAAATAAACTTATATACTCACCAAAAAAATGACATCATGTGGACTCAAATCACAATTTTTAAGAAAAGCCTGATGTGATGCACATTTCTTCTTTAAACACTTGTCTCTCAGACCTTTGCCTTGCTTGCTCTTTCATTCATGTCTGTGCTCAAATGTGTCCTTTTCAAGGAAGACATTTCTGAGCATACTATCTCAAAGAGCACCTCCTTCAATCATCATACTAAATTTGGTTTCTTTGTTGCATTTTTTACATATATTAAAATGACCTAATTTTTGGGAGCTAGAATATTAGATAAATAAATGAAGAGGTAGATAGATTTCATATACTTCATAACTTTTGGGATCTCTATATTATATGATATATATTTATAATTTATGCCTATGATGCATAAATGCATATGCATTCCCATTCAGAGGTAAATTCCATAAAGATAAGCATTATTTCCTCATTTCTTGCAACATTACAGTACCTGATGCAGAGTAGGTACACATTATGTTTGCAAAATGAATGAACAAATCATTCTTTAATCAATCAATCACCATAAACATGTATTGAACTATGCAAGGCAACATAGAAAAACTAAGTATCAGGCAAATTTGTGGTTATAGCCTTAAAAATCAGAAAAGACAATACATACAAAAAGCTAACTAATAATATCAGGCAATTTGAGGAAACTAAGAACTGACTATAGGAACTCCGAGCTTCAAAAAAACACATGTAGGTTTCACTGAGAAAATGAAACCTGAGTTAGCACTTAAATGGGCAAGGTGGAGTTTGGGTTCTCTGGAAAAAATAACCTGTGTGAGCAAATAAGAACTGTAAAGAAATTATATCCTCAAATCTGTGTATTGTTTTCCAGTTTTAATAACACTTTGACACATATTTTAACATTTAATTTTCACAGTAATTTTTAAGGTTGCAGAGAAAATAATATCCAAATTATACTTTTAAGGAAACTGAGGCACCATTAGTAATTTGTTTAAGGCTACGTAGTGAGAGTTAATGCAGAATTCATGTTTTCTAGTTCTCAATCTAGGATCTTGCTCTCAATACCAGGTATCAAAGGTCAGAGCTATTACACAGCTGGAGTCTTGTCTCCAAATACATTTATTAGGTGCTTCTCCTGGACATGTTTGGATAACTCTGGCTGATTGTGTTTATACTACCTGTGTTTATGTTTGTCTAATCTCCCCATTAGATTAAACACCTTCACATGGGTGGAGTTATGACCTCTATTTCCTTTGTAATTTTCACAGAACAAAGTAAAACTGAGAGGTGTTGATTGGCCTATCTTTATTGTAAAGCAATATCATGAGAAAGGAAAAAAATAAATTCTAATAAAATACATTAAAATTAAATTATTTGTATATTATTCAAACTATAGAGTTGTATACACACAGAAACACATAGTATACATAATTTCTTCAAGAGGATAGTATTGTCAACTTCCAGTTTATGCTCAGATTATTAAGTATGTCTACTTATACATTTTCTTTATATTTTTTGTTCTATTTAGTTATACATGACAGCAAAATGTATTTCAATTCATTGTACACAAATGAAGTACAACTTTTCATTTATCTGGTTGTATACAATGTGCTCTCACACCAATTGTGCAATCATACATGTATGTAGGGTAATGATGACTGTCACGTTCTGTCATCTTTCCCAACCGCTGCCCCCTTCCTTCCCCACAATCCAAAGTTCCTCCATTCTTCCCCTACCCTGCCGTGTTATGTATCAGCATCCACTTATCAGAGAAAATATTTGTGCTTGGTTTTTGGATTGACTTATCTCATTTAGCATGATATTCTCTAACTCCATCCATTTACCTGCAAATGCCATAATTTTATTCTTATTTATGGCTGAATAATATTCCATCATATATATATATATATCACAATTTCATTATACATTCATCTGTTGAAGGGCATCTAGGTTGGTTCCGCAACATAGCTATTGTGAATTGAGCAGCTATGTGGCCGCATCACTGTAGTATGCTGATTTTATGTCCTTTGGGTATATGCCAATGAGTGGGATAGCTAAGTCCAGTGGTGGTTCCATTCCAAGTTTTCTGAGGAAACTCCATAATGCTTTCCAGAGTGTTTGCATCAATTTGCAGTCCCCACCAGCAATGTATGAGTGTACATTTTCCCCACATTCTTGCCAAACATTTATTGTTATTACTTTAGTTTATAAAATATTACAAATGAAATGTGAGTGCCCCATATGTGCCAGGAAAATGCTCTGCCAGTGAGCTAAAGCCCTTGCTCCTTATATATTATCTTAATCAGAATAAAGACTATTGAGAAACTCACATTTCATTTGTAGTTAATAAACTAAAGTAGAATATACTATTTTTAATTTTACTAAACAGACACTAGACTACTTAACTATTTGTCTTCATTAATAGGAAATATGTTAGAAAAGCAGGAACGTAATGACTTGCCTTTATTGTTACTGAAGAGACCTCTAAATGTTAGTAAGAGACCTGACCCTAATTTTCACACTTGATTTTATTTTATTTATTTATTTATTTTATTATTATTGTAAACAAATGGGATACATGTTGTTTCTCTATTAGTACATGGAGTCAAGGCATACCATTTGTGTAATCACACGTTTAAATAGGGCTATAATGTTTGATTCACTACTTTTTCCCTCCCCCCCACCCTTCCCACCCCTCTTTTGCCTCTATACAGTCCTTCTTTGTTCATTCTTACCACACTCCTTATCCCTAACCCTAAACCTAACCCTAAACCTAATGCTAACCCCTCCCAACCCCCATTATATGTCCTCATCCGCTTTTCAGCAAGATCATTCGTCCTTTAGTTTTTTGAGATTGGCTTATCTCACTTAGCATGATATTCTCCAATTTCATCCATTTGCCTGCAAATGCCATAATTTTATCATTCTTCATTGCGGAGTAATATTCCATTGTACATATATGCCACAGTTTCTTTATCCATTCATCAACTGAAGGGCATCTAGGTTGGTTCCACAATCTGGCTATGGTGAATTGGGCAGCAATGAACATTGATGTGGCTGTATCTCTGTAGTATGCTGATTTTAAGTCCTTTGGGTATAGGCCAAGGAGTGGGATAGCTGGGTCAAATGGTGTTTCCATTCCAAGCTTTCCGAGGAATCTCCACACTGCTTTCCAGAGTGGCTGCACTAATTTGCAACCCCACCAGCAATGTATGAGTGTTTCTTTTTCACAACATCCTCGCCAACAACTATTGTTGCTTGTATTCTTGATAATCGCCATTCTAATTGGGGTGAGATGAAATCTTAGGGTAGTTTTGATTTGCATTTCCCTATACTAGGGATGTTGAACATTTTTTCATATATCTGTTGATTGCTTGTACATCTTCTTCTCTGAAGTGTCTGTTCATTTCCTTAACCCATTTGTTGATTGGATTATTTGTATTCTTGGTGTAGAGTTTTTTGAGTTCTTTATAGATTCTGGAGATTAGTGCTCTATCTGAAGTATGGTTGGCAAAGATATTCTCCCACTCTGAAGGCTCTTTCTTCACATTGCTGATAGTTTCCTTTGCTGAGAGAAAGCTTTTTAGTTTGAATCTATCCCAGTTGTTGATTCTTGCTTTTATTTCTTGTGCTATGGGAGTCCTGTTAAGGAAGTCTGATCCTAAGCCAACAAGTTGAAGATTTGGAACTACTTTTTCTTCTATAAGATGCAGGGTCTCTGGTCTGATTCCGAGGTCCTTGATCCATTTTGAGTTGAGTTTTGTGTAGGGTGAGAGATAGGGGTTTAATTTCATTCTACTGCATATGGTCTTCCAGTTTTCCCAGCACCATTTGTTGAAGAGGCTATCTTTTCTCCATTGCATATTTTTGGATCCTTTGTCTAGTATGAGAAAATTGTATTTATTTGGTTTTGTGTCCATGTCCTCTATTCTGTACCATTGATCTACCTGTCTATTTTGGTACCAATACCATGCCGTTTTTGTTACTATTGCTTTGTAGTACAGTTGAAGATCTGGTATTGCAATACCCTCTGTTTCGTTCTTGCTACTTAGGATTGCTTTAGCTATTCTAGGTTTTTTATTCTTCCAGATGAATTTCAAAATTGCTTGCTCTCTTTCTGCAAGGTACATCATTGGGATTTTAATTGGAATTGCATTGAATCTGTATAGCACTTTAGGTAGTATGGCCATTTTGACAATATTAATTCTTTCTATCCAGGAACATGGGAGATCTTTCCATCTTCTAAGGTTTTCTTTAATTTCTTTCTTTAGTGTTCTGTAGTTCTCATTGTAGAGATCTTTCACCTCTTTTGTGAGATTGATTCCCAAGTATTTTATTTTTTTCAATGCTATTGTGAATGGGGTAGTTTTCCTAATTTCTCTTTGAAGATTCATCACTTATGTATAAAAATGCATTGGATTTATGAGCATTGATCTTGTAACCTGCTACTTTACTGAATTCACTTATGAGATCTAAAAGTTTTCTGGTGGAATTTCCTGGTTCCTCTAAATATATAATCATGTCATCAGTGAACAGGGATAGTTTGAGTTCTTCTTTCCTATTCGTATCCCTTTAATTTCTTTGGTTGTCTGATTGCTCTGGCTAGAGTTTCAAGGACGATGTTGAATAGAAGTGGTGAAAGAGGGCATCCCTGCCTTGTTCCAGTTTTTTAGGGGGAACGCTTTCAGTTTTTCACCATTTAGAATGATATTAGCCATGGGCTTAGCGTAGATGGCCTTTATAATGTTAAGGAATGTTCCCACTATCCCATTTTTTTCTAGTGTTTTGAGCATGAAGGGATGCTATATTTTATCGAATGCTTTTTCTGCATCTATTGAAATATTCATGTGATTCTTAACTTTAAGTCTGTTGATATGGTGAATGACATTTATTGATTTCCGAATGTTGAACCAACCTTGCATCCCTGGGATAAAACCCACTTGATCGTGGTGCACTATCTTTTTAATATATATTTGTATGCGATTTGCTAAAATTTTGTTGAGAATTTTTGCGTCGATGTTCATTAAGGATATTGGACTGAAATTTTCTTTCCTCGATGTGTCTCTGTCTGGTATCAGGGTGATATTGGCTTCATAGAACGAGTTTGGGAGGGTTCCCTCCTCTTCTATTTCATGGAATACTTTGAGGAGTATTGGAATGAGCTCTTCTTTAAAGGTTTTGTAGAACTCGGCTGAGAACCCATCTAGTCCCGGACTTTTCTTTGTTGGTAGGCTTTTGATGACCTCTTCTATTTCATTGCTTGAAATTGGTTTATTTAAGTTGTGTATGTCCTCCTCGTTCAGTTTAGGTAATTCATATGTCTCTAGAAATTTGTTGATGTATTCAAGGTTTTCTGTTTTGTTGGAGTATAGATTTTTCAAATAGCTTCTAATTATGTTTTGTATTTCAGTCGTGTCTGTTGTGATGTTTCCCACACTTGATTTTAAAACAAAGAAAAAAATCCAAGTATTTCTATTTCATTCCATGTCCAGAAAACTTCTATTTATCCTTTTATTCCTTTTCACAGATTAGTGCCATAAATTATTCCTATATCTTGGATGTTGTAATAAGGGTTGGGTTATATTATGTAATATTTTAAAATCATGAATAAAATAAAATTGAAATATGATTTAAAAGTAACATAAAATATAAACCACAAATGGCTAGAGCTGAAGCATTAATATTTGACTATGCATTTGTCAACTCCTACTCTAAAATAGTTTTCAAAGCTTTCATTAGGAAAAAATATATCTATAGTTATTGCTCAAAAACTGGAAATTATGTTCACATTAGGTTTTTCCTTTGATTTTTTTGGGGGGGAAATTTTAGGCACAAAGAGTTAAGGTATTTTTAACATACTCTCATCATCAATGTATACAAGACAAGTCTCTTATTTATTTCCCTTATTTATTTCTGACCTCTATTCCCATTTCTTCTATAGTTTCTTACTCTAATATGTTTAGTATATAACTTTGAGTGTGTGTATAATTTTCTAATACATTGGCATTGTTTGGTATTTGTGTTTAATATGCCTAAAAGGCAGCATGTTATACAGCTCCTTTTATATCTTATTTTTTAACTCAACCTCTCTATTAGTCAGCTTCATTATTGTAATAAAATACCTGATGTAATTAACTGGTAAAGAGAAAAGGATTTTTTGGCTCACAGGTTTGGAGATTCCAGTCCAGGATCAATTGGCATCATAATTTTGGACCTGTGGTAAGGCAGCACAAAATGGACAGAGTGTATGGTAGAGCAAAAACACTCTGTATGCCCAGGAAGCAAAGGGAGGAAAAAGAAGGTGACAGGACCTCACAGTTTCCTTTGAGGGCACACTCTAATGACCTAGGACCTCACAGTAGGCCCCTTCTAAAGGTCTGTAGAACCTCACAATAGTTCAACCCTCAGAATCAAACCTCTAAAAGAAGAAACTCTGGGGGACATTTATCCAAACCAAAATGACAGTCCTTCCAAATGTTGTAAGATATATTTTATTCTTTTATTTTTAAACATTTCTATTATTTTTAGATCATTTTTGATATTTTATTATTGTTAGTATTTTACTGTTACAAATAATAGAAATGTGTTTTCAATTTTGAATGAATTTGAGTGAATGCTCATATGCCTACCACCAAGATTGTATATACCAGCAATATTTTATTATAGTTGGTTTATCACATATGTATTCATTTTTTCAAATTTTACACATTCATGAATGTCTATTATTCATTTAGTTTACTTTTGTAATACTTCAAAATAACCTACAGATACCAGTGCATTTTAAATATTTGTGAATGGATATCAGGTAAGTTTATATATTTATTAACAGTGTTTTCTGTTTAAAATGTGCAAAAATGAAATGCACAAATTTTGTATATTTGTTAAAAAATTAATAAATATGTGTGAACTAACCCTACTCAAAATATGGAACATTGCCACTAACCCCAAATTTCACCTCAAGTCACCTGCATAAAATTATCTACTCTTTGCCCCCAAACTATAATTGTTTGTATTTTTTTCAAATATAAATTTATTTTGCCTGTTTAAAACTTCAAGTACATTAGTTCACATAGTGTGTAGTCTGTATTAAGTCCTTGTTCACTTAGAATTTTGTGTCTTTTTAAATTGTTTGAGTCTTTAATATTTTATTTGACACACACCCATTGTCTTGAAAATATTTATTGTTTTGTTCTATTTTTGTTTTTGTTTTGTCGTGATGAGGATGGAACTCAGAGCCTCGTGCAATATAGGCAAGCACTCTATCACTGAGCTACATGCTCCAGCACTGCGTAATAGTGTGGAAGACAATCATCCAATGGGCACTGGATGCTGTTATAGTGTCCCTGTATGTTTGTAGGATACTTATCTGCTTCAACATCTTTTTTTGTAGCTCTTTTCTTTTTTTAAAAAATTATTTATTAATTTTTTAAAGACTGCAATTTGATTCATTGTACACAAATGGGGTACATCTTTTTGTTTCTAAGGTTGTACACCATGTAGATTCATACCATTCGTGTAATCATACATGTACATAGGGTAATTATGTCTGTCTCATTCCACCATTTTTCATACCCCCCTCCCTCTCATTTCCTTCAACATCTTTTTGGCCCCACTTTCCCAATGGAGAGCAACCACATTATATCCAAATATCTCCACAGCCAACAATGCTGAGCTAAATATCATGTGATATGCATGCACCCCTAATGAACATATATAAGGGTATCTTACAGTAAACACGTAACTTAATAATGAGTTTACCTTCTGATAAATACATTATTAGGCAATTTGAACATAACAGTGTACCTAGACAAACCTTGATGGTATAGGTCAGCCACTCAACTGCTTGATGCAGTCAGGAAAAGTATGGTAAATCTGTGATATAAGGCTGCTTCAGGCATAAGATGGCATAGTTTTACTGTAATCGTTTTCCTTTTTAAATGTTTTTATTAGTGCATTATAATTATATGTAATATTGGGGTTCGTTTGTTTATACCTTTTCCTGTCAATGAACACCTTAAAATTTTCTACTTTTGGGCTATTATGAATAAACATGTGAAAAATGGAGAAAATGGAGTGTGCAGCTTGAGGATAGAAGTGGGTACAGAGAGGATCCCAATTTGTTTTCCTCTACGGCACTTGCTTTCTATGTTCTAAAAATCATTGTCTAATCCCAGTCACAAAAATATTCTTATATATATTCTCTAAAATTTCATGGTTTTTCACTACTTATATTTATAGAATTCATTTTGTATTAATGTTATTGTTGTTTGTAATATTAATTGGTATGAAGTTGAATTTGAAGTTCATATTTTTTCTATGTGCATGCCTGGTTATTTCAGTTTTATTGGCTATAAAATTTTGCTTTGTCTGGCTGAATTGCTTTGATGCCTTTGGCAAAAATCAAATATGTGGGTTTATTTCTGAGTTTTCTATTCTATTCTATTCTATTCTATTCTATTCTATTCTATTCTATTCTATTCTATTCTATTCTAGTAATCCATTTATTGATCTGTATGTCAAAACCACAATACTTTGAATACTGTAGCAGCTTTGCACTAAATCTTTAAATGAGAACTATATACTCCAACTTTATTCTGCTCTTCAATATTGTTTTAGATTTGCATTTCCATATAAAATTTAGAATCGACTTGTTACTTCCTGCAAATAACTTCCTCAGATTTAATCGAGATTGCATTGAATCTCTAGGTAAATTTGGAGAGAATTGTTAACACCATTGGTTCTCAAATCCAAAAATAGGTAATATCACTCTACTTATACCTTTTAAATTTTATTTCAGCAACATTTTGTTAGTTTTTAATGCTTTAATCTTTCACATTTTGTTATATTTCTCTCTTTTAAGTATTCTGATGGCATTGTATATGGAATTACTTTTTTTCAATATCATTTTGCAAATGATTGATACTAATAAAATAAAATTTTTATTTGAATATCAAGCTTCTTTCCCTCAAATTTGCTAAATACACAATTATTTTTAGTGTCTATTTTAGAGACTTCATAGAATTGCTTACATAAACATTAGGCAAATAGATACAGGTTTTCATAATTCCCCTAATCAAGCTCCAGAAATTATCCTGCATTTTGTTAGTCTTTCTTTCTTTTTTTTTTTTTTTTTAGGTACTGGGGATTGAACCCAGAGGCGTTTTATCACTGAGTCACATCACCAGTCCTTTATATTTTTTTATTTTGAGACAGCATCTCTCTAAGTTGCTTAGGGCCTCACTAATTTGCAGAGGCTGCCTTTGATCTTGCCTGCTATGTCTCTGGAATTACAGGCATGTGCCACCGTACCCAGTGAGAGCTTTTATTTTAAAGAGTTGTTGACTTTGTTCAAACAGTTAATCAGCATCTATAGAGCATCTGTATTGTCCTTTTTATTGTATTAATATGGTGAGTTGCATTAATTTGTTTTTTAAATATAAAATAACTATTTGTTGAATAAATGCATCTTAGTTATGAGGGTATCATTTTTATATATTGCTGGAATAAATTTGTTACTACTTAAGTACATTTGCATCTATATTTATGAGAAATATTTAGTATTCTTTTTCAATTGTTTTTATTAATGCCTTTGTTCCTGTATCTGGTATTAACCATTTTCTGAACTTAATAAAAAATTCAGTTTCATTAATAGATATATAGCTATTAAGATATTTGGCTTCATCTGCATAAACTGTAATATATGGATTATATCAAATAATCAGTGTACCAGAATTTTCACTGTCATAAATGCACTGTCATAATGTTGATAATAGCACATCTAATTTTCCTTTTAATATATTTAGTGATGTTGTCTCTTATATCCAGATATTGGCAATTTAGTTTCTTTTTTCGTGAGCAATCTTGCTTTGGGTTTATCAGTTTTTTGATACTTCCAAAGAAAACTTTGGGATTTACAATTCTTTTTATTTGCTGTTTTATGTTTTATAATCTACATTTAATTTATATCTACTTCTATTTTATTGCTACATTTGTTTTTCATTATTTTATTGTTGACACTCCAGCTATCTTTCTCTTTTTGCTTCTTAGTCATGTGGTGCATGGTTTTCCTCTGACACATGTAATATAACACCTTGCCTCTGGATCCAAGCAATGGTGTCAGTCAGTCTTTGAGATCTCCAAAACAGTGAGCTGAAATAAGCCATTTTCTACTTAATTAAATTATTTCAGATATTTGTTTTAGTAACAGAAAACTGTCTAACACGTCCATTTAATTTAGTAGTATATTTTATATTTAAAGTGTTCCCTTGTAAAAAAAACCCTATAATTTGGTCTTATTAATTGTAATCAAATTGACAGTTTCTGCCTTATAATTGGATTATTTAATCCATTAAATGTTAATAAAATATGAAAGTTAAATTAAATATACCATTTTATGAGTTTTGTGTTTATCCTCTTTTAAAAATTCATTTCTTAAGAATGGAGGAACTTTGGATTATGTAAAAGGAGATGAGAGGGAGGGGTTATGAAAAATAGTGAACTGAGACAGACATCATTACCCTATGTACATGTATGATAACATGAATGGTATGAATCTACATTGTGTACAACCATAGAAGCAAAATGATGAACCCACTTTGTGTACAATGAATCAAAATTCAGTCCATAAAAATTAAAATAAATAAATAAATAAAATCCATTTCTTATTACAAAATTTCCTCCAATCATCCAAATCACCTAATCATTAGATAATATGCATACATGATAGAATATTATTCATCCTTAAGGAAAATTGAAATCACATAATTTGTAGCAAAATGAATTGGAGGATCTTAAGTGAATAAGTCAAACACAGAAAGACAAGTGATAAATGGACTTTTTCCTATGTGGAAGTTAAAAAAGATGACCTGGAGGTAAAATAGTGATTATCAGATGTTGAAAAGAGTGGAGAAAAGAGTGTGGGTAAATGGGGACTGGATTTGATTAATGTACATTATATGCATGTGTTGAAATATCACACCAAACCCAAATAATTTGTACAAATACCATGCTAATCAAAAATAAAATATGTTCAAAAATCTAATTTAACTCATCTATTGGCTTTTAGATACACTTTACCTTATCTTTTAGTGATTATTCTATGGATTAAAATGCACATCTGGAATTAGTTGAGGTCTTAGATTTAATATCATGCCACTTTGTACAGAATGAAGAATATTGCAAACTATGGACTTATTTCCACTCTTTAATAATTCGGAGTTTAATGTTTTATCTCTTGCATATGTTACAAACCTCTATAATACATTAGTATTAATGTTTGCCTAATGTGTTTCTTTAAAAAGCTAAGAGGAAACAATAGACCTCTAGATGTTTTAAAAAATTGTTACTTGGTTCTTTTTAGTTATGTATAGCATTAGGTTTCATTTTGACATAATTTATATAAGCATGGAATATAATTTTTTCTAATTCATTCCCCAGTACTTTCTTTTTTTCCTTCCCTCCTCCCTCCCCCTGTTCCCTTTCCTTTATTCTACTGATCTTTCTGCTATTGACTTAGAGATTTTTTTTTCATTGGTGTCTTGTGGATGTACACGATGGTGAGATTCACTGTGGTATATTCATATGTATATGTAGGAAAGTTAGGTCAGATTCATTCCACTGTCTTTCCCTTTCCCATCTCTCCTCCATTCCCTTCTTTCCCCTTTGTCTACTCCACTGATCTCTCCTCTTTCATTTTTTTTTATTGTAAACAAATGGGATACATGTTGTTTCTCTATTTGTACATGGCGTAAAGGCATACCATTTGTGTAATCATAAATTTACATAGGGTAATCTTGTTTGATTCATTCTGCCATTTTTTCCCTTCTCCCCCACCCCTCCCACCCCACCCCTCCTCTATACAGTCCTACCTTCCTCCCTTCCTGCCCCCCTCCCTAAACCCAACTCCAATCCCAACACTAACCCCTCCCACCCCCCATTATGTGTCATCATCCACTTATTAGCGATATCATTCTTCCTTTGGTTTTGTGAGATTGGCTTATCTCACTTAGCATGATATTCTCCAGTTTCATCCATTTGCCTGCAAATGCCATAATTTTATCATTCTTTATGGCTGAGTAATATTCCAATATATATATATATATATATATATATACATATATATATATATATATATATATATACCACAGTTTCTTTATCCATTCATCAATTGAAGGACATCTAGTTTGGTTCCACAATCTGGCTATAGTGAACTGAGCAGCTATGAACATTGATGTGGCTGTATCTCTGTAGTATGCTGATTTTAAGTCCTTTGGGTATAGGCCAAGGAGTGGGATAGCTGAGACAAATGGTGGGTCCATTCCAAGTTTTCTAAGGAGTCTCCACATTGCTTTCCAGAGTGGCTGCACTAATTTGCAGCCCCACCAGCAATGTATGAGTGTACCTTTCTCCCCACATCCTCGCCAACACCTGTTGTTGCTTGTATTCTTGATAATCACCATTCTAATTGGGGTGAGATGGAATCTTAGGGTGGTTTTGATTTGCATTTCTCTTATTACTAGAGATGTTGAACATTTTTCCATATGTTTGTGATTGATTATAGATCTTCTTCTGTGAAGTGTCTATTCATTTACTTAGCCCATTTGTCGATTGGATTATTTGTATTCTTGGTGTAGAGTTTTTTGAGTTCTTTATAGATTCTGGAGATTAGTGCTCTATCTGAAGTATGATTGGCAAAGATTTTCTCCCACTCTATAGGCTCTTTCTTCGCATTGCTGATAGTTTCCTTCGCTGAGAGAAAGCTTTTTAGTTTGAATCTATCCCAGTTATTAATTCTTGCTTTTATTTCTTGTGCTATGGGAGTCCTGTTGAGGAAGTCTGGTCCTAAGCCGACATGTTGAAGCTCTGGACCTACTTTTTCTTCTATAAGATGCAAGGTCTCTGGTCTGATTCCGAGATCCTTAATCCATTTTGAGTTTAGTTTTGTGCATGGTGAGAGATAGGGGTTTAGTTTCATTCTGTTGCTTATGGATTTCCAATTCTCCCAGAAACATTTGTTGAAGAGGCTATCTTTTCTCCATTGCATATTTTTGGACCCTTTGTGTAGTATGAGAAAATTGTATTTATTTGGGTTTGTGTCCATGTCCTCTATTCTGTACCATTGATCCACTTTCTATTTTGGTACCAATACCATGCCGTTTTTGTTACTATTGCTTTGTAGTAGAGTTGAAGATCTGTTATTGTGATACCCCCTGCTTCACTCTTTCTGCCAAGGATTGCTTTAGCTATTCTGAGTTTTTTATTCTTCCAGATGAATTTCATAATTTCTTGCTCTATTTCTGTAATGTACATCATTGGGATTTTAAATGGAATTGCATTGAATCTGTATAGCACTTTAGGTAGCATGGCCATTTTGACAATATTAATTCTTCCTATCCAAGAACATGGGAGATCTTTCCATCTTCTAAGGTTTTCTTTAATTTCTTTCTTTAGTGTTCTGTAGTTCTCATTGTAGAGGTCTTTCACCTCTTTTGTGAGATTGATTCCCAAATACTTTATTTTTTTCGAAGCTATTGTGAATGGGGTAGTTTTCCTAATTTCTCTTTCTGAAGATTCATTGCTTATGTATAAAAATGCCTTAGATTTATGTGCATTGATCTTATATCCCACTACTTTACTGAATTCACTTATGAGTTCTAAAAGTTTTCTGGTGGAATTTCCTGGTTCCTCTAAGTATACAATCATATCATCAGCAAATAGGGATAGTTTGAGTTCTTCTTTTCCTATTCGTATCCATTTAATTTCTTTGGTCTTTCTAATTGCTCTGGCTAGAGTTTCAAGGACAATATTGAATAGAAGTGGTGAAAGAGGGCATCCCTGCCTTGTTCCAGTTTTTAGAGGGAATGCTTGCAGTTTTTCACCATTTAGAATGATATTAGCCATGGACTTAGCGTAGATGGCCTTTCCAATGTTAAGGAATGTTCCTACTATCCCTATTTTTTCCAGTTTTTTGAGCATGAAGGGATGCTGTATTTTATCAAATGCTTTTTCTGCATCTATCGAAATAATCATGTGATTCTTGACTTTAAGTCTATTGATATGGTGAATTACATTTATTGATTTCCTGATGTTGAACCAACCTTGCATCCCTGGGATGAAACCCACTTGATCATGGTGCACTATCTTTTTAATATGTTTTTGTATGCGATTTGCTAAAATTTTGTTGAGAATTGTTGCATCGATGTTCATTAAGGATATTGGACTGAAATTTTCTTTCCTCGATGTTTCTCTGTGTGGTTTAGGTATCAGGTTAATATTAGCTTCATAGAATGAGTTTGGGAGGGTTCCCTTCTCTTCTATATTATGGAATACTTTGAGATATTGAAATGAGCTCTTCTTTAAAGGTTTTGTAGAACTCGGCTGAGAACCCATCTGGTCCTGGACTTTTCTTTGTTGGAAGGCTTTTGATGACTTCTTCTATTTCATTACTTGAAATTGGTCTATTTAAATTGTGTATGTCCTCCTCGTTCAGTTTAGGCAATTCATATGTCTCTAGAAACCTGTTGATGTCTTCGAAATTTTCCATTTTGTTGGAGTATAGATTTTCAAAATAGCTTCTAATTATGTTTTGTATTTCAGTCGTGTCTGTTGTGATATTTCCTTGTTCATTCTGAATTTTAGTAATTTGGGTTTTCTCTCGTCTTCTCTTTGTTAGTGTGGCTAAAGGTTTATCAATTTTGTTTATTTTTTCGAAGAACCAACTATTTATTTTGTCAATTTTTTGTATTTTTTCTTTTGTTTCAATTTTGTTGATTTCAGCTCTGAGTTTAACTATTTCCTGTCTTCTACTACTTTTGGTGTTGGTCTGTTCTTCTTTTTCTAGGACTTTGAGCTGTAGTGTTAGGTCATTTATTTTTTGAGTTTTACTTCTTTTATTAAATGCACTCCATGAAATAAATCTTCCTCTAAGTACTGCTTTCATAGTGTCCCAGAGATTTTGATATGATGTTTCTTTGTTCTCGTTTACCTCTAAGAATTTTTTAATTTCCTTCCTAATATCTTCTGTTATCCATTCATCATATAACAGCATATTGTTTAATCTCCAGGTGTTGGAGTAGTTTCTGTTTTTCACTCTTTCATTTATTTCTAACTTCAATCCATTATGATCTGATAGAATACAAGGTAGTGTATCTTCTTGTATTTGCTGACATTAGCTTTGTGGCATAATATATGGTGTATTTTAGAGAAGGATCCATGTGCTGCTGAGAAGAAAGTGTATTCGCTTTTGGTTGGATGGTATATTCTATAAATGTCTGTTCAGTCTAGATTATTGATTGTGTTATTGAGATCTATGGTTTCTTTGTTCAATTTTTGTTTGGAAGATCTGTCCAATGGCGAGAGAGGCGTGTTAAAATCACCTAGTATTATTGTGTTATGGTCTATTTGGTTTCTAAAATTGAGAAGGATTTGTTTAACATACATGGATGAGCCACTGTTTGGGGCATAGATGTTTATGATTGTTATATCTTGCTGATTTATGCTTCCCTTAAGCAGTATGAAATGTCCTTCTTTATCCCTTCTGACTAACATTGGCTTGAAGTCCACATTACCTGAAATGAGGATGGATACTCCAGCTTTTTGCTGAGTCCATGTGCATGGTATGTTTTTCCCCATCCTTTCACCTTTAGTCTATGGGTATCTCTTTCTATGAGGTGAGTCTCTTGCAGGCAACATATTGTTGGGTCTTTCTTTTTAATCCAATCCGCCAGTCTATGTCTTTTGATTGATGAATTCAGGCCATTAACATTCAGGGTTATTATTGAGATATGATTTCTATTCCCGGTCATTTGGTTCATATTTAAAATTTTTGACACATCTTGGTTCCTCCCTTATTTGACAGTTCCTTTAGGATAATTCCTCCCTTTGCTGATTTGCTTCTTTGTTTTTTATATCTTCCTCATGAAATATTTTGCTGAGAATGTTCTGTAATGCTGGCTTTCTTTTTGTAAATTCTTTTAGCTTTTGTTTATCATGGAATGATTTTATTTCATCGTCAAATTTGAAGGTAAGTTTTGCTGGGTATAAGATTCTTGGTTGGCATCTATTTTCTTTCAGAGCTTGAAAAATGTTGTTCCAAGCCCTTCTAGCTTTTAGGGTCTGGATTGAAAAATCTTCTGATATTCTTATTGGTTTCCCCCTGCATGTAATTTTGTTCTTTTCTCTCACAGCCTTTAAAATTGTCTTTATTTTGTATGTTAGGTATTTTCATTACAATGTGCCTTGGTGTGGGTCTGTTGTAATTTTGTGTATTTGGAGTCCTATAAGCCTCTGGGACTTGATTTTCCATTTCATTCTTCAGATTTTGGAAATTTTCTGATATTATTTCTTCAAATAGATTGTTCATTCCTTTGGTTTGTTTCTCTAAGCCTTCCTCAATCCCAATAATTCTCAAATTTGGCCTTTTCATGATATCCCATAGTTCTTGCAGATTCTGTTCATGATTTCTTACCATCTTCTCTGTTTGTTCAACTTTGTTTTCGAGGTTAAATATTTTGTCTTCAATATCTGAAGTTCTGTCCTCCAGCTGTTCTATCCTATTGGTTATGCTTTCTATGGAGTTCTTAATTTGGTTTATTATTTCCTTCATTTCAAGGATTTCTGTTTGTTTTTTTTTTCAATATCTCTAACTCTTTATTGAAATGATCTTTTGCTTCCTGAATTTGCTCTGTTAACTGTCGATTGGTGCGATCATTCAATGCCTGCATTTGCTCTTTCATCTCCTTGTTTGCTTCCCTGATCATTTTAATTATGTACATTCTGAACTCCCTTTCTGTCATTTCTTCTGCCATGCTGTCGTTGGATTTTATTGATGTAACATCTAGATTTGTTTGGGGCATTTTCTTCCCTTGTTTTCTCATATTGTTCAGGAATCAGTGGGTCATTAAGATATTGCAGATTTCCTCTATCGACTTATCATGTCCCTGAAGATTGCTAGTATATCCCCTCTTATCCTTCAGTAGCCTGAAGTCTTGGAGGAAGTTGATAATGCGGAGCTCCACGAAGAAGCTGCCTCTCTAGGGTGGTGACCCTCAGGTGGGGTATATTCCCTGCTAGTGGGCAGAGGTGCCTCCACTTGTTGACCAATGGTCATCCAACGGGGAACTAGGCTGTGGGCTGAGGCAAGGCCTGTTTGTGCCTGTGTCTCTGGTTTTACCGTCCTTGTGGGAAAACCTCCCCCGGCCGGGAAGACTCACCTGGTGGGGACATCTCGCTGTTCAGTTGCCTTTCTAGAGGTTCCACTCAATCTACAACTACCACCTGGGCTGGGCTGTCTTCCTCTGCAACGATCCCAGGGGCCGGGACCTACCTCCTGGGCCTGGGAGCCTCCCCCTTCGCAGGAGAGTCTCCTTAGGCTGCCTCTCCCAGAGAATCTGCCCGCAGTCCCGGAAACTTCGCTCTGCCCCTAGGCGTGTCTCTGTGCGGCTCTTCCAGCAAGAAGCCACCTAGCTCCTGGGACCCTGCTCTGCACCTAATCGCCTGGCTATGCGGCCCCTCCTCTGAGCCCCCACCTGGAGCCCTGTACAATAGCTCCGAGACCCAGAGACCCGCCACACACCTCCTCCTCCGGACAGCGGCCCGGTTTCCGACGCAGTCACTAGGAGTCCAAGGAACTCACTTCATGTCTCCTCCTCCCGCCATCCGCCCGTAGCCCTAGGCAGTCACTCCGAGTCCAAGTGACCCGCCCTGTTCCTCCTCCTCCTCCTCGGGGCAGCTCCCTGGGTGTTCAGTAGTGGTGGCTCCGAGACCAAGTGACCCACCGCTCTCCTCCTCCAGGCAGGCCACCGGTGTTCAGGAGCACTCGCTCTGATTCCAATCAACTCACCACACAGCTCCTCCTCTGGCAACTGCCTGTGGCTCTGATGCAGTCACTCCTAGACCAAGCGACCCGCCGCGCTCCTCCTCTTTCTCAGGGCAACCCCCTGGTGTTCAGAAACGGTTGTTCTGAGTCCAAACAGCTCACCACGCAGCTCCTCCTCAGGCAGCCGCCCGGAGCCCCAGTGGTTGTTCCGAGTCCAAACACTGTGCTGAGCCGCCTCCTCTATGATGATCCCAGTTGTCCGTGTTTACCGCTCCAGCGGGGGGAGGGGCGTCTCGCCGAGCAACTCTACTTCACAAAGTTCCCTGCGTTCTGGGGCTACTGCCCCATCCGGGATGCCTCTCCAAAGGGAGAGACTCACCCGGCAGCTTTGAGTTGGTCCCAAGCCTCTCACTATCTCCTCTTTTGAATCCTGCGTCTTGGAGCAACATGAAATGCAGCCGCCCTCTAGTCCGCCATCTTCTAGACCCCTCCTCTTTCATTTTTATCTTCCACCTTATGTTGAATTAGCTTGTGTACATATCAGAGAAAATATTCAAACTTTGGTTTTTTGGGACTACTTATTTCACTTAGCATGATATTCTCCAGATTCATCCATTTACTGGCATATGCCATAAAGTCATTCTTCTTTATGGTCAAGTAATACTCCATTGCATACATAGGCCACATTTTCTTTATCCATTCATCTGTTGAAGGGCACCTAGACTGATTCCATACCTTAGCTATTGTGAATTGAGCTGTTATAAACATTGATGTGACTATGTCACTTCAGCATACTGATTTTAAATCTTTTTTTATATATACCAAGGAGTGGAATAGCTTGGTCAAATGGTTGTTCAATTTGTCTCTTTTTGAATCTCCATACTACTTTGCAGAGTGGCCATAGTAATTTGTAGTCCTCCAACAATTTATGAATGTACCTTTTCCCAAGTAATCCTCACCCACATTTGTTATTATTTGTATTGCCATTCTTACTGGAGTGAGATGAAATCTCAATGTAGTTTTAATTTGCATTTCTCTATTTGCTAGAGATGCTGAACATTTGTCATGTATTTGTTGGTTGTTCATATTTCTTCTTTTGAGAAGTGTCCACTTAGTTCCTTTGCCCATTTATTGATTTTTTTTTTTTTGGTGTTAAGGTTTTTTTTTTTTTTTTTTTGAATTATATATATATCCTGAATACTAATGATCTGTCTGAGGAGCAGGTGGCAAAGATTTTTCCTATTCTGTTGGCTCCCTGTTCACACACTTAAGTGTATCCTTAGCTATGAAGAAGTTTTTAAATTTGATACCATCCCATTTATTGAGTTTTTATTCTACTTCTTGTGCCTTTAGGAGTCTTGTTGAGGAAGCCAGTTCCTGAACCAACACCTAGTGTTGAACATATATTTTCTTGTAGCAGATGCAGTGTTTCTACTGCATATGGATTTCCAGTTTTCCCAGCACCATTTGTTGAAGAGGCTATCTTTTCTCCAGTGTATGCTTTTGGCAACATTGTCTAGTATGAGACACCAGTGCATGGGTTTAACTCTGTGTAGTCTATTCTGTTTCATTTGTCTTCATGCCTGTTTCAGTGCCAATACCATGCTGCTTTTGTTACTGTAGCTCTGTAGTATAATTTGAGGTCTGGTATTGTGATGCCTCCTGCTTTACTTTTCTTGTTAAAGATTGCTTTGGCTATTCTGGGTCTCTTATTTTTTCAGATGAATATCTAGTTCTGTGATGAGCATCATTGGAATTTTGATGGGAATTGCATTGAATCTATATAGCACTTTTGGTTTATTGTGAACATTTTGACAATATTTATTCTGCTTAACTAAGAATATGGGAGGTCTTTCTATCTTCTAAGGTCTTCTTTAGTTTCTTTCTTTAGTGTTCTAGTTCTCCAGATTTTAAAAGATACTTTCTATATCCAGTGCTTTTCATGCTCTTCTGTTATCATTCCTTTCAGCTTGAAGTAATGCATTTAGCATTTTTATGGTATAGTTTTATGGGTGACAGATTCTCTTGGTTTTCTTTTATCTGAAAATTTCTTATTTAATTTAAGACCCAGGGCACTTAAATGCTGAGCCACATCCTCAGCCCTTTTATATTTTTTATTAGAGACAGGGTCTCACTGAATTGCTTGTGGTCTCACTAAATTGCTGAGGCTGGCTTTGAACTCACAATCTTCCTACCTCAGTCTCCTGAACCCCTGAGATTACAGGCATGCATCACCATACCCAGATTATTTTTTTAAAGTTTTTAAAAAAGGCTTCCCAAATTTTACTCTGTCCTCCAAAATTTCTAAGCACCACTTATCACTTAAATTGTTGTTCAATTAAAATTGATATAATAAGCAATTTTTCTCCAGCTACTTTTAAGACTTTTTTTTATCTTTCATTTTAAGTAGTTCAATTATTGTAGATTCTTCATATATATATATCTTGCTTGGGATCACTATGTTTATTTAGTGATTTGATTTGATTTCCTTTTTATGCATTGTTTTCTTAGAAGTTATTCTGCTTTGGGTAAACCTAGTTTCTTGGAATTCCTAAATGTATATGATTTGCAGACATTTACATCTCTAGATCTTGAAATTCTTTCCCTCAATCTGTCTCTACTCTTATTCTAGGACATTAATCACACACATATTAACTTTTTTTAATCTCTGCGAGACTTAGTTTTGATTTTTCACTGTTTTTCTTATTCATGCAAAATAATTTCTGTTGACATTTTTAATTTACTTGATGTCTTCTCAGTCATGTACATTCTTTTAAAGTAATCTTTTTAAAAAGTCACTTCTGATGTTGTGCTTCTTGGTTATAGAGTTTCTCAGATTTCTTTTTTTTTTTTTTTTTTTTTTTGACTATTGGGGATTTAACTCAGGGGCACTCAACCACTGAGTGACATCCCCAGCCCTATTTTGTATTTTATTTAAAGACAGAGTCTCATTGAGTTGCTTAGCACCTCACTTTTTGCTGAGACTGGCTTTGAACTCTTGATCTTTCTGCCTCAGCTTCCTGAGCAGCTGGGATTACAGGTGTGTGCCACTGTGCCTGGCCTTATCTTTTCATTCTTAATAAACATCTCTGTATTATTCAATAAACATAGTTATAATTCCTTCTTCAAACACTTTTCTATGAACTCAAACATCTTGGTTGTTTTAGAATTAGTTGCCAATGACTTTCTTTTATCTTGAGACTTAATTGAGTAATTTTGATTTGCATCCCCAATATCATGAATTTTGCAGTAAGAAGACTCTGGATTCTATTTTGTAATTCTGTAGAGTTGGTGTTTTTGTTCCAACAAACAACTTGGCTTAACCAGAATGAAAAGTTATGTTTCTTGGGATGGTGTCCAAATCTCAGTTTATTCCTATCTGGGCTATTCACAATTTGCTATGCACATATTTAATTTTGGGACCAGTCAGAAATCTGGGAAGAGTTCCCCATCCACCCACTTCCTACCTACAACCTCTGATAATCACCAATTTGCTCTGGACTTCAGTGAGTTGAACTTTTTTTACATTCCACATATAAGTGAGTCCAAACAATATTTGCCTCCTTTGTGCCTAACTTATTTTGCTTAATATGTCCTCTATGTTCATGCATGTTGTTGCCTATAACAGAATTTCCTTGGTTTTTAAGGCTAAGAAGTATATTACTGAGTACATATGTATACCAACTTTAACATTCATCCATCCATTGAATGACACTTTAATTATTTCAATTTATTTGTGCTATCTTTAATTTCTTTCATCAATATTTTAGTTTTCAATGGATATATCTTTTATTTTCTTAGCTAATTTTACTCCTAAGTGTATCATTTTTTAACCTTATTTTCTTTTTCGAGTAGTTTGGTGTATAGAAATCCTACTGTGGGGCTGGGGAGATAGCTCAGTTGGTAGAGTGCTTGCCTTGTAAGCACAAGGCCCTGGGTTCAAATCCCCAGCACCCAAAAAAAAAAAAAAAAAAAAAAAAGAAATCCTACTGTAATTTGTATGCTGATGTATATTCTGACCACCTTTCAACACAGTAATGATAATCCTAATCAGAGAAACTAGGTAAGAGAAAGAAAAGGATTCCTAACAAGAAAGGGAGAAGTGAAATTGTCTCTATTTGCTGATGACATGATCTTATATATGAAAAACTTTAATGATTCTACTATAAAACTGTTAGAATTGATGCTCAGAAAATTTTCAGAATACAAAATCAACATTTATTTTCAAAAAGCAAGCATTCATAATAAATAACACTTTACTGTTCTGCAAGAATATTCAGCTTAATTTTTTATATGAACTACAGAAGCAAAATTGGAAGAAAAGAAATATTTGTTTTCTTCTGACATAATTTGATTTTATTTATTCAACAGACATTTATAGAGTATCTCCTGGGTGCCAGATACCTAGACTAATATGAATGAGTCCCATCCACCATCTCTGTTTAGTAATATTCACATAGGGAAAATAGCAGTATTGATCTAGTGGTTTAGAACTAGTGGTATTGGTAATAAGACATTTTCTTATGTCTTTTGAAGCATGAGGTAACAAAATTGGAATTGGAAGCATGTGAATTCAGAACCACACAAACCTTCTGCCAATCAGACATTCTGTTGCATTCTTGACTACAAATCATGTGGAGTTAATTGCCCAAATAGTAAATACTTTCTATAGCATATTAATGTGTATAGGCATTCAAATAATATGAATTATGAAATTAGAGTATAAAGTAAATTTCTATTACATTGGAACTTTATATTTTGAAAATGATTTATACAATTGTGTAATTAAGAGAGAAATGCAGAATTGAGATTCTTCTCAGTATATTTAAATTTGGCAGTCTTTCAATCATGAACTTAGTGAAGAGCTAAGAATAGGATGCAATCACCATTCCTTCATCAAAAGTTCAATATCTTTTAAAATATTTTATGAAAAAAACTAGCATGTGGTGCTATCCAAGGAAAAGAAATTTAGAATGACTCTCTGAAATGTCTTCAAATTAAAAGATTTGCCTTGCCTTCTTGTTTTTTTTTTCCTCTCTGCTCATCATAATTGCTTGCAAGGAATTCTCTGGTGGAATATAAAGATGTCTTTTTTGATGTAAATGAAGCCATAGCAAACCATCAAGGATTTCTTGTTGTGAATTTTTACTAAAATATTTATTCCCTCAACTGTTATTCCTCTTAGTTTATTCCAAAATAGAAGTGTTTGTCTAATCCTCCTGGTGAACATATAATAGATGAATACATTCTTGGATCTTGTTATAAGCACTACACTTCATAATAGCTCTTAACTTTGAACCAAAAAGGTACCCTGTTACAAAATTTGTCACTGAAATCTATCGTATTTAGAGAAAGTTTGTTGACTCTTGAAGTTTTACTAAGAATGTGATTTGTCTTTTCTTATTTCCTTCTGTTGAATGTAAAATTCAATTAACATTGTATTTGACAACACCTGACCAAGTTAGATTCCTTTTTATAAGTTTACTTCAGAAAGACTAATGTTATTTGTCAATTCCCATAATAATTTTGTAGATGGTATTATTTGTACATATATGCAATTGTGCATAACATATGCATGAAGAATTTGTGTGTTAAATATTTTCTTAGTTTCTAAATGTAACCTTTTCCTTAATACTAGTTTGGAAAAAAAGATAGTTCAAATATTCTCTTACACTCATATTTCCAAGTGAATGTCAAGCACAAAATCTATTTCCCCTTTCTCTTCAATTCAAACAACAACTTGAGTAAATGACTTTTTTCCTATGATTTACTATTAATGAAATATAACTTTCCCCATCCTTAATGTATATCAACATATTTTACTTATAATTGCAGTGATGATAAAGGAACAAAAGCTGGATGGAAAAAGGAACTATCACTTTATCAATAAGTGTATTTCACAGTTCTGAAGGTTCATAAATTTACTGTTCTAAAGGCTTAGGTATTGTCCTCTCTGAACCTACTCCACTACTTAAAATTTCCTGATCCTCTGACTAGTCTCAATTTCTTGCTTGTTAAGATTATATATCATATTCAGAGTTTGTACGAAACTTTGAATTTTTGAAAGTGCAAGGTCAGGAATTGAAGAATTCCTCTTGAAGTTGCCTTTTGCAGACAAATAATAAATTGCTTGAAGTTTTATGAGCTTGATAGACAAGGATATGAAACCTTAGTCTACCCCTTAGTAACTGTGACTGTGGGAAAGTAACTTAACCTCTTTATGAATAAAATGATGATAGTTATATTTGCCTCAAAACATTGTTATAAAGTTAAATTAAATATATATAAAATATTTCATGTAATGCCTTGCTTCTAATATGTGTAGATCTTTGCTCTACACTTTTGGTAAGGTAATAAGAATTTTTCAAGATGTATGCATTAATGTTCAATTCAGCTCAGCCCACTGAACATTAAGTACCTACAAAGCATTAGACCTTGAACTAAATAAAACCTGGTGATTCAAAGTTCAATAAGATGATTTCTGTCCTCAAAAATCTCACTGCCTATAAAAATATAGACACATTAACAGGTAATTCTAATTCAGAAGAATGCATGTAATAGCAGAGATACACACATTTTTCTGGGAACAGAGCAGAAGGGCTGGTCTGATGGAAGCAAAGTAAGACTTTTAGGTGGAGGGAGAACACCTCAGCAGAATCTTAACTGCATAATCTCTGGAGTGCAATGATACTAGTGTGGAACTGTGAAGGAAGTTCCTGAAGGAATGTATCCTAGTAGATAAGAAAGTGTCTGTAAAGTCAGATTATCTGGGTTCAACACCAACACTTACATCGTATATAAAATAAGGCATGTCACTTAATCTCTTTGTTTTTTACATTCCCCATCAATAAAATGGAGATGCCAATAGTACAAAACTCTTAAGGTTGGGAGTATTATGGGTACTTAGGAACTGGTTTGATAAATAATAAGGATTATATAAATGTTATATAAGCATTTCTATTACAATATCTTTTTAAAATAAATACCAAAAATATAAGCATTCATATTTGCATGCATCTGGAATGACAAATAAAAGTGGATTGAAAATTGTATTAGCATCTGATTGTACCTGAATTACTAGTGTTTTGTAATATCAGCAATCAGGACAAGATTGCATATGGTACTTGACTTTAAAAAAATAGATATTATAAAAATGAGAAATATCAGTGTTAAAGAAGTAAGCAAGAAGTTTTATACATGTAATCAGACTACTGCTTATCACCTAACCTCATTATAGGAACTAAATATCATAATATAAGACTATGATTCTAGGTATAAATGCATATTTTTAACCAGTGATTTTTAAAATGTTCTTAGGTTCTTTGGTAATGCCTCAGAAGTACTACAAAAGAAGTATTTTCTACCAAATCCTGGTGATTCAAATTGTCCATTTATTGATTTAGCTAAATGATATACAGGGGATTTAAAAAGCACTTAAGAATTCATTTGAAATTTTAAAAATATATTTCATGGTTTAGAACACTTGATAATCACTTTTGAAAAACTTTTAGAAATCCCTTTATTACTCTTAAACTTTGCCATTGGTTGCACCATTATAATAAGCATATCAAGTGACTTACAGTGACAGCAAGATAACATTATTCTAAACTGCTCTCTACAGATGAAAAACCATGAGATGAACATTTTATGAAGACATATGAAATTAGATAATTACTACTTTGTTGAACACAGAAAATCTTCTCAAAGGCTATCCAGTAAAACAGAAATTGACTTTTTATTCTGAAGATTCCTACCAGTATGTCAATTTCGATATAGCACAATGGTTCAAAGGTCACATACTTCATTCTAAATTTTACACTAACATTATGTGTCATTAAATACAGCATGTAAAAAGGTGATTACAGAGTGCTTTAGTCATCTAACCTATGTAATAAATTACCCCCAAATTAAATAATTTTAAATGACAAACTGATTTTATACACTTTCTGAGAATCAATAACATGGGAGCATCTTATTTGGGTGGCACTCCTTCAGGGTCTTTCATGAGATTATAATCTGACTGTTGGCTGAAACTATAGATATCACAAGACTGAAGAATTTACTTCTAAACACACAATTTAATAGTTTGCTGATCTCTGTTATTTGGTAATCATTGGCTAAATACTTTAATTAATTAGTTAATTCATTAATTCTTCAATCCATGAACCTCTCTGCAGGGCTACTTAGAATACTACAAAGATCCAAGAGAAAGTGTGCAGAAGGGAGGGAGAATATCAGGAGGTAGATAACACTGGGGTCATCTTGGAAGGTGACTATTGTACCATGTGTCAGAAATCACATAACCCAGGAACAACTAGACCTACAAAAAATTCTTAGAAAACATCTCATATCTTCCTTTGCCTTAATGTGAATTAGTATGGAAACTATGCAGGACCTAGGGTTATTTCCATCCTTGGCTCACTGGGAATGTACTATCAAAACCATCCTCTCTAACACATTATAACTTTTTAAGACCAGGGGGGTCAAGGAGGTTGTCTTATATTAAATGCCAATGACTTCTGCACTGAGAAGTATTTTTCCATTCTGGATGAGTTCACATTGACTATAAAAATGAGTTCAACTCTAACTTTTACTTTTGTTTAATATTGACGTGTGTTATCATTATGAATTTTTATGCAATTAGAAAACCAAAATATCAACTAAAATGATGAAAGTATGATAAAGAAGCTTTGTGAAGTGCTTCTGATGCCTTCTAATTTTAGTTTAGTGGAAAAGTTGAAGAATAGTGAATATTTTATTAAGACTTCATGAAGTAGTATACAAAGTATGATTAGATAGCAAACAAGAGTTTGCATTGTGCTCATTGCTCTCACTGAGTTTACTTGCAAATGTTTCATAGTCTTAGATAGCTTGGTTTATCAACACAACTGGAACAGTGTAACCTTCAAGTTCCACCAAATTGGCACTGAAGTACTTTGTGATTTATGGCCTCTAATTTATAGGTTTTGGAGAAGAGTGGTGTAGTAGCTATGTTGGCCTGCTGCTAATAGCATGTGGGCAATTTATGGCAAAGAAATGAAAATCAATGATAAGTTCAAATCACAACTACTAGTATTAACATTTTCTGTTGTAGATGAAAATCACTGGGCTTAGCATGGCTCATTTATTTCCAGTATTCCCTGTCTTCTCATCTTGGGGTCTGTTTTATATTGTTCTGTTTTCTTAGTCTCCAAGTACAGAATTGTTCTGAAGTAGCTTTGTGGCAGATAAACACATTATTTAATTTATTCACTTCATAAAGCCATCAAATGACGATGTAGAGTATAATAGATATTTCATGTTCAGAAGTTTACTTAAGTTTTGCTTTAATACCCTATGTACATGTATGATTACATGAATGGATGAATCTACATCGTGCACAACTATAGAAATGAAAACTTGTGTTCCATTTGTGTACAGTGAATCAAAATGCAGTCTATAGAAATAAAAAAAACTTAAAAAATATTACATCATATCATATATATTTCTTTTGTGCACATAAGAGTATGTGAGGGCATATTCTTTTATTATGAAGAGATATCCCTGACACCAGAAATTATTATGGGATTTAATGTCTGAAATTGTTCAGGGTGATAAGGTAATGGGGGTTATGAATGAACATGTTTAAAGGAGGGGTAAACAATTCTTTTAACCCTGTTGAAAATCAGCTTAAGTATTAGTTTAATTTTATACTTTTGAAATCAAACAACCATAATGGAATTGCTGATTTAGAACCTTGCAAGGGCTTGGAGGTCATTATTGTTTTTAACAAGAATGATCACTGTACCAGACACTAGAGTTAACTATATAAAAAGGGAAAAAAAGACTAGGTGACTTATAAGTGAACCAGATTCTGAGTTTAGCTCCTTGAATAGATCTGTTAGCAAATACACACACACACACACACACACACACACAAGTGAGCATCACACATGATGGTGTAGGAGAAAGAGAGGGAGGGAGGAGAGGAAGAAAGATTTGAATTTTTATTATTTTTAAAAACTACAACAAAAAATTAAGTGTAAGGTTCAAGACTACAGAGCACACATGTATGTATGATTATAACTCATTTTCTTTTTGTTGGTTTGCAGGAAAGTTTGCTTGAATAAAATAAATCAACCTTAAATATTGTCATTTAATTGAAACTTTTGGACTATTATCTCCATTCTAATAGCAAGGTAATAGGAAGCCTGAAAGAGAAAGTACAAATTCTTTTTGATTTAGATATCAAGAAAAAGTTTGCTGGAAAATTACAGGAGCATTTGACAAATAAATGACCCAGTAATGAATACTTAGGGCCTAATTCATAGCAACAGAATTCCTTAAAGAATAAATCATAATAAATTTGTTAACATTAAGTCAAGAAAAGGGTGTAAAGTAACTTAGACAAATAAGAATATATAAATAAATACATTTTAAAGCTTAAGAATGCTATGTGAATGTCAAATATCATGAATATTTTGGAAAATAAGATTCTAAGGAGAATCAGAATAAATCAAATGGTATCTTAAGCAATTAATAGAAATCCAATAAGAGATGAGCACTTCTGGCTTTCTTTGTTGCCATAAGACAAAAGTAGCAGATGTTTCATGCACGGACATGGAAGAAGACAGTGGTGTCATCTATGTTATTATCTCCCTCTGAGTTAAGAATATTCAAGATGTAAGTTTCACTATGCAGGAAATAACTGCATACCTTTTCAACATCATTACCTTCAGGGAAAGTTTTCATATATGTCTTTGAAAAAAATGTTCCTTCTCAATATTTCAGGGAATCATCTCAGGATATCTTCCCTTCTCCCCAAATTGCTTAAGTTACAGATTTGTGGGATATCTTGCAGTTATCCATCTTCCTTGCTTCTCATTTTCAGTCTACCTGGAAACCTACTTATTCCCTTTCCTGTGATTATTGCCCTATCTCTATATACTTAGTCCAGTGGGTTTTTTAATGGAAACATATTTTCTATCCTTCTTGTTTTTTCATTGATATTCTTAGATCTCTTGCAAACTCTATACTCCTTGTGACACTATCTACTCCTATGACTTCAGTTACCATTTACATAAAAATGACTCCAAAATCCATATGTGCAGCCCAATTCTCCTTAAATTCTAGGTGTACACATCCAACCAACTATTGAATACATCCACTTGGATACCACACTGTGACATTAAGCCAACATGTGAAGAACTGAGCATAACACTTTGTCTTTAAATATGCTCCACTTCCAACTTTTCAAGTTTCAGTTAAGAGAAAAATATCAGCCAACTGGGCCAAAAACTGAGGGTCACTCCAAAAAAAATTTTCTCTGCCACATTATGAGAAAAACAATACACTATGAAAGAAGCTCTTTAAAATACTATAATATTGTTCTTCAATAATATTAGTACTTAAGAATGAAAGATGGGGGCTGGGGAGATAGCTCAGTCGGTAGAGTGCTTGCCTTGTAAGCACAGGCCCTGGGTTCGATCCCCAGCACCCAAAAAAAAAAAAAAAGAATGAAAGATAACTGAATGTAATGATAATCATTGTACACATGAACACAAAAGAAAATTTCTTCTAATCTTCATATTAAAGTATTTGTCTTTCAAATGGAGGTTTATGCTAAATATTTACATTTGATATTTTTACACATTTTTATATCATTCACATTTATTATAACCTAAATATTCCATTACACAGACATAGACTGGAAAACTATTTCCCTAAAGATTGTAGTTTGATCAAAAACACAAGAAGTTCAAATATTAAACACCAGACTCCTTTATTTTAAAAACTCAGCACATAAGTGATTAAGGTAAAATAATAATAATTTTGAGCAATATAATTTGAGAGTAGTTTGATATTGCAGAACATTGGCTTAGGTTTTTTCCCTTGGTCACAATATTTGTGTAATAAACAAGATTTTTATATTTCTCTGCAAGGAAAATAAATATATGAATACATTTTCTATCTATATATGGAAATAGGATTTAAAAACTCAATAATTTATTCTCAATAAAAGATATTTGGGTAAATAGAAAAACTCTGATTCTGTACTTTAATAATTGGTATTTTATGTTATATCTTATTATACCATATAAAATAAAGTGTTTCAAATATTAAAATAAAGTGTTTCAGTGATAGTTTAAGTATTATATGATATGAAACATTACATTTTAAAATCATTGTGCATTATTTTCATAATTTCATGAAACAAACTTTTTGAGATTATCCTTTTGTTATTTGCTTTCAGCTAAGAAACTATTACAATTCACTATCTCCTTGGATTCTGTCAAAGTATTATTACTTAAAAATGTTCTGTCACAAGTGATTTCAAGAAAATATTATTTAAGAATGATTTTTATAAAAATGCAAATACTTTCATAGTCTGATAAAACATCTTCAGTTGCTCTTATTTGCTTTAGGGTAAATTCCAAATAATTTATGGTAAGGTACATTCTGATCTGGCTATATCTAAAGCATCATTTTCTATAATTTCTCACTGGTAGCCCCAGTAGAGCCATTCAAAATTTAGTAGTTCCCAGAAAGTGCTGCACATTTCTTTTTTTAAGAGTATAAATGAGTGTTTTTTCTTTTTTCTTTCTTTCTTTTTGATGTGCAATTCATATGCTTTTATAGTATTCACAAAGTTGGGTGACTATCACATCTTTCTAATACCAATACATTTTCATCATGTCAAAAAGAAACTGTGTCCATTAGCAGTCATTTTGCATGACCTCCTTCTGGGATATTTCCAGATTCCACCCAAATCTAAATAGCATCCAGCAAACAAAATGATGGATATTAAACAATAACCTCTACGTGTTAAGAATTGCTCCATAAATAGAAGGTGCATATTTTAATCTTATAGAATATATTCTGTGACACAGTACATTTTCAGCTTTCTTAATTAGTCACTGTATACTGAACAGGGATTTAAAGCTGAAGAAACATCTAGATCCATTTCTCCATTCTCTTACTAATTCCAAGATATAGAAAGCTTAGCTTCAAGGTTATTTTCACCCCAAAAGACAATCTATTTTAGTTATAAGAAATTTCATATTTAATAAAAGTCTATGTGTCACTCCAGTCCCAAATATTCTATAAAATTATTATCTATACAGATAAAATTTGTCATTTGATTCTTGAACATAATATTCATCTTACATTAGTAATTGAAGGTACTGTAACAAGTAGAAGCAATTCTCAAATATTTCTAACTAAATTCATAGTGTAGGTTTCTCTAGTTCTTTCTCAAACAATTCCATTGAAATATACCTTAATCTAAATTTTGCTGAACCTATGCCAGAATATTTTCTAGGTGAGGTATGCCCCATAAGATATTGAAAATAGGCAAAATGATTAGATTTATTGTAAGAAAGGGGAAAGTAGGGACATTTTATTTACTTTTTTCTTTTTTTTATTTTTTATTATTATTTTTTTTTATTGTAAACAAATGTGATACATGTTGTTTCTCTGTTTCTATATGGCGTAAAGGCATACCATTTGTGTAATCATAAATTTACATAGGGCAATGTTGTTTGATTCATTCTGTTATTTTTTCCCTTCCCCCCACCCCTCCCACCCCTCTTTTCCCTCTATACAGTCTGTCCTTCCTCCATTCTTGTCCCCCTCCCTAACCCTAACTCTAACCCTAACACTAACCCCTCCCACCCCCCATTATGTATCATCATCCACTTATTAGCGATATCATTCGTCCTTTGGTTTTTGACATTGGCTTATCTCGCTTAGCATGATATTCTCCAATTTCCTCCATTTGTCTGCAAATGCCATAATTTTATCATTCTTTATGGCTGTGTAATATTCCATTGTAACTATACACCACAGTTTCTTTATCCATTCATCAATTGAAGGACATCTAGGTTGGTTCCACAATCTGGCTATTGTGAATTGAGCAGCTATGAACATTGATGTGGCTGTATCTCTGTAGTATGCTGATTTTAAGTCCTTTGGGTATAGGCCAAGGAGTGGGATAGCTGAGACAAATGGTGGGTCCATTCCAAGTTTTCTAAGGAGTCTCCACATTGCTTTCCAGAGTGGCTGCACTAATTTGCAGCCCCACCAGCAATGTATGAGTGTACCTTTCTCCCCACATCCTCGCCAACACCTGTTGTTGCTTGTATTCTTGATAATCACCATTCTAATTGGGGTGAGATGGAATCTTAAGGTGGTTTTGATTTGCATTTCTCTTATTACTAGAGATGTTGAACATTTTTCCATATTTTTGTTGATTGCTTGTAGATCTTCTTCTGTGAAGTGTCTATTCATTTACTTAGCCCATTTGTTGATTGGATTATTTGTATTCTTGGTGTAGAGTTTTTTGAGTTCTTTATAGATTCTGGAGATTAGTGCCCTATCTGAAGTATGATTGGCAAAGATTTTCTCCCACTCTGTAGGCTCTTTCTTCGCATTGCTGATAGTTTCCTTTGCTGAGAGAAAGCTTTTTAGTTTGAATCTATCCCACTTATTAATTCTTGCTTTTATTTCTTGTGCTATGGGAGTCCTGTTGAGGAAGTCTGGTCCTAAGCCGACATGTTGAAGCTCTGGACCTACTTTTTCTTCTATAAGATGCAAGGTCTCTGGTCTGATTCCGAGATCCTTAATCCATTTTGAGTTTAGTTTTGTGCATGGTGAGAGATAGGGGTTTAGTTTCATTCTGTTGCATATGGATTTCCAATTCTCCCAGCACCATTTGTTGAAGAGGCTATCTTTTCTCCATTGCATATTTTTGGACCCTTTGTCTAGTATGAGAAAATTATATTTATTTGAGTTTGTGTCCATGTCCTCTATTCTGTACCATTGATCCACTTTCTATTTTGGTACCAATACCATGCCATTTTTGTTACTATTGCTTTGTAGTAGAGTTGAAGATCTGTTATTGCGATACCCCCTGCTTCACTCTTTCTGCCAAGGATTGCTTTAGCTATTCTGGGTTTTTTATTCTTCCAGGTGAATTTCATAATTTCTTGCTCTATTTCTGTAACGTACATCATTGGGATTTTAATTGGAATTGCATTGAATCTGTATGGCACTTTAGGTAGCATGGCCATTTTGACAATATTAATTCTTCCTATCCAAGAACATGGGAGATCTTTCCATCTTCTAAGGTTTTCTTTAATTTCTTTCTTTAGTGTTCTGTTGTTCTCATTGTAAAGGTCTTTCATCTCTTTTGTGAGATTGATTCCCAAGTATTTTATTTTTTTCGATGCTATTGTGAATGGGGTAGTTTTCCTAATGTCTCTTTCTGAAGATTCATCACTTATGTATAAAAATGCCTTAGATTTATGTGCATTGATCTTATATCCCACTACTTTACTGAATTCACTTATGAGATCTAAAAGTTTTCTGGTCGAATTTCCTGGTTCCTCTAAGTATATAATCATATCATCAACAAATAGGGATAGTTTGAGTTCTTCTTTTTCTATTCATATCTCTTTAATTTCTTTGGTCTGTCTAATTGCTCTGGATAGAGTTTCAAGGACGATATTGAAAAGAAGTGGTGAAAGAGGGCATCCCTGCCTTGTTCCAGTTTGTAGGGGGAATGCTTTCAGTTTGTCACCATTTAGAATGATATTAGCCATGGGTTTAGCATAGATGGCCTTTACAATGTTAAGGAATGTTCCTACTATCCCTATTTTTTTCTAGTGTTTTGAGCATGAAGGGGTGCTGTATTTTATCAAATGCTTTTTCTGCATCTATTCAAATAATCATGTGATTCT